>NC_079472.1:52978677-54228677 GCF_026250575.1 Diorhabda carinulata | reverse complement strand
AAATTTACAATTTTAATTATAGATGGCATGATATGCTCCCTTTTTAAATGTTTGGATGCCAATGATTCCTGATGAATTATACAGTGAAATCCCACGAAATTCCCTGATGTTTTCTGTTTTAATTTAGTTACAACGCCCGAATGTATGCCAGCCATGGCAGAAGCGCCATCCGTAGTTGTGCTGCTAAATATATTCCAATCGAATTCAAATTCTGCTACCAAATGCTCAATTGCAGAATAAATATCATATGCTGTTGTAGTACCAGTCAATAATTCGCAATTCTTCAGTTATTTCAAAGTTACTGTTAATGCCTCGTATCAACAGTATCAGTGCTCTTGTCAAGTTAAATTTCTTCTTCAGTTGAAGAACCAAATTTTGAGATAAATCATTTATTCTTGAAGCACCAGTGTTTCTTAAGAGTGAAATATTTTGAATTATTGACTTTTGAGTTGGAAATGAGACATTGGCAACTTTTAACATACAGTTTTTAATAAAATCACCATCAATGAAAGGTTTTGATCTTTTCGCGATTTTTAATGCAATAATAAAACTTGATTTCAGGACATCTTCGCTCTCTGTATTAGCTTTAGTAAACATCGTTTGTTGATCTTGAAGATGACAATGTGTCGATTCTAATTTTTTCAGTGTAACCATCGAATATTCACTTATGATTCGTATCATAGTGTCTCTTAAAATTAAACTCCTTACAAACAGCAACTGTTCGATTACAAATCTAACACAGTGATTTACCTTTCCATTCTATGAAAAAATATGCAATTTCCCATTTAGACTGAAAAAGTCTGCACTCACTATCAACTTTACGTTTTTGTGACATTATGCCACAATACCTTCACAATCACTACTTCGCAGTACAATTAAAATCCTTGTCCAATCGTATCGCTTCGATTACTCGACTCAACTGACTAACGTCGCACCGACGCGCTCGTTTTATATGGTTAAGGAAAGTTCTAGTCTATGCTCGAAAATCGTTCTCGACAAAAATATTTCCGCTTGCTGCTAAGAGATGGCGATCTAGATTTGAGAGAACGAGTATTTAAAACATCCGTAGATGAATCGAATGAAGTCTAAAAGCTCTAAAAAACATTATTCTTTTTGTGACATATTGCGATCGCGGGCCTTATTGATACGGCCCAGGGGCCAGAAGCGGCCCGCGGACTGTATCTTTGACATGGCTGGGTTAGAGAGTATAAAGAGTATATTACTTAGTTTATCCACGAGAAACAATAAAATCTTTGTTCTTCATAATATTGTAGGTAATTTTTAGGATGGGAAACGTTTGAACTGACATTCCGTATATCTATAAATGCAAACTAAAAAACTTACCCAAATATATATCATGTATATTAGGCAAATCACAAAACACTCTATCGTCTTTAAAGTTTTTAATCTCGTTCTGCTCCAGATGTATTTTGTATAATTTCGTGAGATTACTGTTGACAAAAATGTCATGAAGATCGTCAGCTAATGCAGCTCCTGTATTATCTGCGAAAGCGTTAGTTAGATGTAATTCTTCTAAATTAATGAAATTGGAAAAAACTCTGGGGTGATGGAAGTTTTTATCGTATTGAGCAGATATTGAGATGTTGTTGTGATTAAGAATAAGACGCGTCACACCTATTACATGATGAAAAGCTTTTCCTTTAATATCTTGAATTCCATTGTTACTCATATCGATAATTCTGAAATAAACATCGATTAATAACAAAATGAATGAGAATAACGATACTATTTCACAATAACAACTGCTGCAGATGGTTTTAATGTTTAAATAAAGAGGATATTATTAAGTACTATGTATAGCTTCAAGAAAAGCATTGAGAAGATTGTATCCATTCCGACTATTACTGAACGATGCATTAACATTAAGTTTGGTATCAAGGTAAAAAAAGTGCGAAAGAAGATTACGAAATACTTAAATATCTCTATGGTAATATTGTAGTTAAGTAGGTAAATTTGTTAGTTCAAACGAAGAATTGACTTAAGAACTTAAAATCTCGTGCGGGTTCGTTGAGTATTTTAACCCTGGAACCCTCGCGCCTGTTATTGTTGTGTCAGAGTTCACGCGTGAACACGCATTATAACCTCAACATTTAGTAGACCTTCAGTGTATAAGGCGGCCCCTAGACCCTACAATAACATTGTACAATATATTTGATTGTACAATAAGATTGAAAGGCGCTTGGAATCCAAACGGTCATTAAATTGCACAATAAACGAACTGCTGCGCAATATTTTCGTGTTTAGTCGAGGAATAGTGTTGATCCCGTGTGCATTGTGCGTAAAGCAACATGTCTGAACTAGATTTAACTGGTGCTTTAGTTGTATTGCTTGTGGCTAAACGTAAACGAACACGTCGGTGGTCGAAAGATTGGTACAAAAAAAGGCAGAAATACACTCACGAAAATCTTTTAAGAGATTTGATGATATCTGAGGAAGCAGACTGGAAAAATTTTGTACGACTGAACTTGGAACCTATACCACCTTTTCAACGGCTTTCAATAACATTACGGTATCTGAGATTCTTAAATTAAGCCATTGTAATTGAACTTTTATTCGTTTTGTAGTGATGCGCGTTATGTGAGAATAAAATCAATATGCTTACTAAAAATTGCAAATCACACAACGCTTTTTGGCTTGCTATTTTTTCTTCTTGCGCAAAATGCTCAAAACTTTTTCATTGTCTGGTATTTCAAATCTTCTATGTTTAAAATTTGCTTGAATCATTGCTTGTGGTACTTGCCGAATGGAAGCATGGGTAGTAAAAAAGTGGTTTATTAGTTGTTAAGCCAACTCTTTTAAGAAAATTTGAAAATTTTGTACAAAGTCATTCACGACGAGCGAATTGATATGTATATGTGAAAGTACTGGGACTAGAGTTCGGAATGCATTTCGAACTCTTTCTCCGCAAGAAATTCGAAACGTTACTCATCACGGGTTTTTAAGAAGAATCCATAAATGTTTGGAAGTTAGGGGCAACCATTTCGAACATTTACTTTAGTTAAATTTTTAGTTTTTCTCTTCTCTTCTTAGTGTAGTGTTTTTAAATATTTTTTAATTGACTAAAGTATTTTAATTTTTGATACGTTAACTTTTGTCATTCGTTATTTACTAACAAATCCCCTTAATTTGAAGCGTAGAATCCAATGATAAAGAGAACAATAGGGGATTGTCATTTGAAAAAATTAAGTTTTTAGATACCGTAAATCGAAACCATTTTCTGAACACCCTATATAAATTTTTGTCAAGGCTTTCACAGACTTTGAAAGCTGTAAGTGTTATTTACCCAAATCCCAAAAATATCAGACCTGACTCAATTAAACTTAGAAATATAATTTTTTTAGTGGAGGGCTGCATGTGTCCAAAAATTTCGAAAATGTGAAATAATTAAAAAATGGTGGACTTAAGGCATACGATGCCTCATATAAAGTTATATTGAAATTTTGGGTAGATTTCAAAAATTTAATAAGAACTATAGCATTCAGCTTAAAATAACGAAGTTTGGGTCCAGAAAACTGAAATTATTTTAGCTGAAACGAGCATTTTGGAAAACCCATGCAAGCAAATTTTTAGAAAACTAGTCGCAGTACTTTCCCATATACATATCGAGTCTGCTTCTCGTGAAGGACCCTGTACATTTAAGCCTTCAAATCAATCTCCCTTTTTGGGAGAATTTGAACCAGCTTCTGGTGGCAAATTTAACAGCGTAAACTGTAAATAAAGTGTCTATTTTATTATAACTCGAATTTGCGGCTTCTCTTTATTGTTTTATTCAAATTATTAAAATTTTTGTCAAACCTAATTCGAAAATTAACTAAGTGTATATATCTGCTTCATTATTATTTAGATTGGGTTGACAGAGTAACTTATATAGTAATATCTATAGCAGTGTGATCAAGTTTCTTAATACGTGCCTCTATGAATAACGTAAATGTGCAATTTTCACTTTTCACATTATATATAAACTCTGTTTTAATAAATACCTCAGGTTAGTCATATTTCTGTTCTCCCCGAACACGTTACTAGGTAAAGTCCCCACATGATTTCCAGTAAAAATCAACATCTCCGTTTCATCGGGAAGTTCTCGTAGCATATCCGTATTAGTGAAACCCAGTCCAGCACATTCCACCACGAACATAGATCGGTTGTCATGAAATTGCAGGCCGCAGTAACATTGTTGTAAAAGGTTGTAGCCACATTTGTTAACTGTTCCAAAAACCAAATTGAGTTGTAAGAACAACAGAAGCAGCTCGTTTTTCATACTGAAACTTAAAAAGTTGATGGTTATTCTATATGTATATCAAATGTTCAATTAATTTTGTAGAAGAAATTGATAGAAACACTTGAAATTACCTTATTACCTCTATGGATATGACGAAATTACTGCTCAGACTCCACTCAAAATCACATTTACACATCTTTCAACTTCTCAAACTTCCAAATACTCAGTGATATTTCCTCACCAGCGCGAGCAGTAGCCCAAGATCACCTTAAAAGATGTTCGCGCGAACAACAATGAACAGGTGCGCGCCATACCTATATGCACCAATACGCGTGCTCACATATAAACGTGTGCATATACAATTATACACATTCAAAAGAATAAAAGCGCGCACAAACAGAGGAGTAAAACCATTCTTTAGATGTACTATTTGCACATACAAAGTATTACGAGGGTTCGAGGGTTGCTACTTAAGTTTTGAGATATGGCAACACTGATGTGAATATGTCAATATAGCTTGACTTTTAATGATGAACGTATTCAGACCGTGTTGTCAAACGAGTGCTATTTGAGTTGTATACAGATACTTGAAACGATGTGCGATGATTTTCTATGACTTTCGACGTGGATTAAACCAGCAGCAGTGTACCGATCAACTCGCTTAGACTTTTGGTGATGAAGCACCATCTTGAGCAACCGTGTTTTCATGATTTCCCGAATTCAATCGTGGTCGCACTTAACTACGACATGAATTTCGAGAAAGTCGTTCAAAATCGGCTGTGGTGCCCGAAAAAATAGATACTGTGCGTAAACTGATATTTCAATATCATCATGTGACATACCGTGAGATTGAGGCATACTTGAGCATTAGTTCGCATACATTCAATATTGCATGATCATTTGGTTGTAAAAAATATTTGCGTTTGCGTTGGATACCGCATAATTAACAAATGCTCAAAATGGGTGCAAAGGAATGCTGAAAATTTCAATCACGGTACTTCAAAAGACGACTATAGTATATTGACAGATGACGAATCATGTATCTATGCAAATAAATCCGAAACTAAACAACAATCGACTATATAGGTCTTTAAAGACTAGCCAAAAAGGAAGTTGTTTGCGCACAAAGTAATTAAAAACAAATCGCCCGTTTTTTCGGAATTACTGGATTCTTGCTACCGTTCCATTAGAACAACGTAGAATGATCAATATTCTGAATGGTACAACAGCATTTGTTTGTCAGAAGTGTTCAACAAAATCAGGGAAACCAATCGCAGAAGACGAATCATTCTCCACAACAATGCAAGCTCTCACACATCAGTTCAAACGTTTTTGAACAGTTACAACATTGAATTGATGGGTCATCTGCCGTACAGTCCTTGTTTGGCACCTGATGATTTCTTCTTATTCCCGAAGATCAAAATTAAATTGTGAGGTCAACGTTTTTCTACGCCTGAAGTAGCGGTTGATACGTTCAAATCGCATTTTTTGGAGGTATCTCAATGGAATAGAAAATTGCTCCAACAATTGATTCAAACGCATATAAAAGTGTATTGATCTTGATGGAGAGTATTTTGAGAAACTATAAAGCCATATCATGAATATTTGTTTATCACAAAACTTAAGTAGCAACCCTCGTATTCGCGCATACAAACTCGAAAGAAATGCATGTAAAACACATTAGGCGTCGTACGAAACGCATGCTTTACAATTGAGTACGACGCTTCAATTGATATTGATAAGAAACGAACCTAATTTAAAATTCAAACACACTGTATCTCGAAAGCCGATAACAGCATAACGAGACATATTAATTACATTTTAATAACGCGAAAATATAAATGTGTTTGAGAAAACTATTTTTTTTTTATTTCAGTTTAACGTGTCTCGACAGCGCTAGTCATTGTCTCACACAAAAAATTATAATATAAGTTAAATAAGGGACTGTTACAAAATCTATTACAATACGTAAATTATTTATATTTTCTCTCTTTGAGGTTGGTTTTTACATCAAACTGCTGGTATGCGGTAGAGTATTCTCTGCAGTCGGTGAGGAAGTGCTTAACAGACCCATGAACGTGACAACTTTGGCAGACAGGACGACTTTCTGACGACATCAAGATTTTTTAATGAGGTTTTTGAAGTTAGTCTTCAGATCATTGACAAGCTGAACTGGGATTCCAGGAGGATTAATGAATATTTTCTAAACACGACGGGTTGGATTTTTTTATTATTTTTTCTGGATAATTCCACCTAAATGATTAATAAAATAATAACCTAACCAATAATAACCATCAGCTGGGGTATGAAAAGCGTGTTAACTAGTGTTATTATTCTGTTTAAGAAGGGCATATTATCCTGAAAATCGCTTAGGAATCACAGTAGAAGTTCAGGTTAAAAATTCACAACGCATACTTAGAGATATAAAATTATTCTCCAGACCCCGCCCGTTTTAAATAGAATTCGATGATTGATTTGCAATGTGTGTAAAATTTTCAATTTCATATTCAAAAAGTGCAAGGTTAGTAACGCAATGACTCAACCTTGATACTTATTTTAAATCAATATTAGCTCTTAAGAATACCAAAAAGTTTTTATTTCGCAATTTTTTGTTTATCTCAATGATAAATAGAATAAAAAATTATAAAACTGCAATTTCCTTTCAAGTGCAATTCTGGATCAATTTAGATACACAGATAGATATACTATTAATGAAAGAGCAAGTGCAATAAAAAAATATTGTTAAGCAACAAAAATGAATCTTATAATCACAATAGAAGACAAATTTTAAATGTTTGTGTCATGTTAGAAGTAGATCTACAAAATCTAAAATCTAAAATTAGTTTTAGAAAACATACAGTAAAGGCGATTACAGCGGATACTCAAAATTGTTGTCCATTTACTTCAATACAACAAGCGATGCGATTTTTCAAATTTTTCAATACATTTTGCAACATCCCTAACTGATCAATTCTTCTTATCTCTGTGGTAATCCTATTTTTTAATTCCTGAATATTGGCAGGTTTTGTTTTATGAACGATGTTTTTTAAGTGATCCCACAGGATCACTAAAGGATTCGTATCGGGTGATCACGTGGGCCATTCGATAAAACCACGCCTTCCAATCCATTTTCTTGGAAACACATTATTTAGGTATTGTGTCACCACACACGCATAGTGAGATGTATCCAAATATTGTCTTTTGGTATATTGTTATTGTCTAAAAATGTCTAATAATGAAGTTTGTTTTAAATGTAATTGAAAATACTTATTTGGATTTTGAAATATCCGAGCCAACTCAGGTATAATACTATTTTCCAATAAATCTAAATACTCCGGACCATTTGAGTTACAGCCCATCCATTCGGTTTTTCGGGATATTGGGTGTGTGATTCACGCATCCCACGAGGATTGTTACGTGACCAGTATCTACAATTATGCTGATTTACGTTTCCATTAATACAAAAAATGGACTCTTCGCAAAACATAGCATTACTCTAAAAATTATAACATTTTTCCATCATTAGGTGTGCAAACTCTTCACGTCTATCAAAATTGTCATCTGACAACTCTTGAACCAACGTTACTTTGTATGGATGGAATTTAAATTAAATTTAAATTTGCGAAAAATCAAGTTTCCTGGATATTTGTCTAGTACTCAAGTGTGGATCGTCTTCTAACAGGACACAAACATCTAAAGATTTGTTTTTACTTGATGCAGGTGTTCTGCGCCCTGATTTGGATAAATCTTTTACTGAACCAGTTTCGTTAAACTTTTTTACTAATTCACTGACAGTAGATCTTGTTGTGGGATTTCGATTAGGATATAAATTATTAAAGATATTACACGTTTCTTGTTGACTATCAATTCGTTATTTTTCCGATAAACGATCCATTGTGAATTTGAATAAACTTCAAATTATGCCATTTAGTTATATAACATTAGATGAAAAATAATAAGTATTTCTTAAGGATTTCGAAAAGCAAAAAATATATAGGGTGATCCATTTGAAATAACAAAGTTCATTATTTTTCCGAAAAAAGGAAATATCTGACAACAATGTAAATACGTACAAGTTTGGGAGGTTACAGTGTTTACCAAGTTTGTTAATATTATTTCATAACACATTTCAATTCAGCAACTAAATCATAATAATAATTACACACACTAGCATAAATAATGTCATATATTATTATTAAAATGTAAAACAGATGCTTAAACTATGATGTAAAGAGTATATTTCAAACAATAAAACTACATGCCACTTTGTTGAATTTATTGGAAGCAACGTTTTTTCTTTATTTGATTAAAAAATTCGCATATTGTCAAAAATTCACTTAGAACAAATTAAATATTTTTTCAATGCAACTCGAAGCTATAATAACGATGAAATTACTGGAAACCTAAAAATTTATTGACGTTATTATAGAAAATTCAAACTTTTTATTTATTCCATGAAATTAATTGGAAAACCCGAAGTTTTTACATGCAGTTATGTGACGAGTTTCGTGTTTACCTTATATGGATAATACTCTATTTAAAAAATTATTAAATATATTGAGCGTCTATTCAATAAATAAAAAACTTTACCTTCTTTAAATGCGCTAATATATATCCAATGGCCACTTAACTTTATAGAAATCTGAATAAAATATAAATTTTTACAGAAATGTAGCACAACCTTGGTTGAACATAAGATTTCTGCTTTGTATATACCTGTAAACCAGTCTTGAATCACGAAGATCAGGTAGGGGAAAAAAGAATACAAGTGTGTTTAAAGAAGTATGAGTGTTGCCTACGTATTAGAGACGTAAAATTTTAAAATAATGATTTGAATTCAATGAGTGTATTCGAATTATATATATAATGTTTATGATAGATTACGCAACTTATTTAATTTCTAATTACACATCATTTTAATTTGTTTTGTTTTCCTGTATTTCTGAAGGCATGCTTTATGTATCATTTAACACAGAATATTGAAAAAGATTGTGTGAAATATATATATATATATATATATATATATATATAAATTGGGTTTAATATAAATATAAACATTACAAATCATCATACTCTGATATATCATGAATAATGACATCTAAGGACGGCCATCGATATAATGTAATGATCTTAATTTTTTTAAATATCCCGCTTATATTCAATTGATTCGGTCATGTTTTACTTTGACTTAACGACAGATGGCGAAGCAGAAAATGGTAGCGTCACATTGTTTACGACCATGCAGGCATAGTCTTTCGATATATTATTGAAAAAGATATCAAGAAATTGAATTTATATAATATATATTGTGAGTATTTAGGTTTATTTTTATGGAATCTTAAAAAAAATCAATAGAAATGGCTGCTGTATTGTCTCACTTCCGTTAGCACAGGAAGAGGAAACCCCATCTTCTTGAAATTCAAGATGGTGATTTTCCTGTTGTCTATTGCCAACAAAAAATTCAAAAAATTGATTCTGTTGTTTACAATCTAACCTTACTAATTCATAACATAAACATAAAAATGATTTTGTCATATTTTTCAGGAAATGATGAAATTTGAAGGGGTCGTAGAAAACGGCCAAAATACTCAACGAGCCAAATATATTATATCCACAACTGTCCCAAACAATAACAATAGAGTATCTGAATTAATACCTGTAAGAAACAATAGATATATATTTTAAAATTGTATATGTTCAGTAAAAAATTATACTGTTTCAGATTCATTGGGATGGAAGGTTAATTTCACAGCATTCAGTGCCAGTGAATGAATTGGGAAAACAACTTCTAAAAGCAGCATCAGACGGTAGTGTAGAAAAAGTGAAACAGTTATTAACTAAAGGGGCTCCATTTACTGCTGATTGGGTAAGATATTTTATCGTTTAAATAGTTACGTTTTTAAAATAAATTAGATAATGAATGATACAATAATAACTTATTTTTACTTTTAATATTAGTACATTGTCTTTTCTATTACTTATGAATCCATTCTATTATAATTATAGTTATAACTTTCATGGTATTGCTGATAGGAATAAGTAATAATAATGAAAATAAACCATTTTTGTAGTTAGGAACAAGTCCACTTCACTTATCTGCACAAAATAATCACTTCGAAATAACAGAAATACTGTTGAGAGCAGGAATTTCTAAAGATGCTCGTACAAAAGTTGATAGGACTCCTTTACATATGGCATGTTATGAAGGCCATATAAATATTGTGGAAATATTACTTGAGCATGGTGCAGATATCAACTGTAGAGATTTAGTAAGTATTTGTGCTGGTGAATACCTTTTTATATTGAATAAACAGTCACGTTCACAATTGTCAATTATATTCCAGTTAGATATGACACCTCTCCATTGGGCAGTACAAAATAGTCATATTGATGTTGTAGCACATCTACTCAGGAATAATGCTTTAATTGAAGTTACAAATAAATTTGATGTGACACCAATAATGATAGCACAACAAACTGGTAGATCTGATATTGAACAACTTTTAGTTGGAGCCTTAAACGATTCTACATTAGCTGCTCAAAATTTAGTTTTACAGTATAATGCAAATGAATCTGAGAATGAAAATAATCAAATATATACTGATAATATGGAACTTGAGACAATAGGTAATGATGTCAACAATTTTACAGTATTTGCAGGTGAGTGCATTTTGATATGATTAACGGTATAGTATTAATAGAAATTATATAACATGAAAGACAAAGTAAGATATATGGGAACACTAACAGAAGAAATAAATATTAACAAAGGAGTCAAACAAGGCAACTCAATATCTCCAACTCTGATATGATTTTAGTAAACGTAATGAGAAAACTAAAATTAAATAATAAAAATATTATAACGGATCAAATACAAGTTGTAGCATACACATATATTGTAACAATATTGGCTAATACAAGAAAAGAACTAATAAAGGCAATAAAAAAACTGGAAACAGAAGCAGGAAAAGTTCATCTAGAAATAAACCGAAAAAAAAACAAATACATAAGATAGCAAGACAAGACAAAAAATGAATGGACTATGTAAACACACAGAAATACGTATTTGAAACTGTATTCTCATTTAGTGAAGTGAGAAAATATGAAAAAGATATCCTAACATTTGGAAAAAATGAAAAGTTACTCAAACCAAGCATATTGATAAAAATGAGCAAAAGACTAAACATATGGAGATGGGAAGAGATTTTAATAACTCCAACCAATTAAAAATGATGACAGAGCACAACAGGGTGTATAGATTTGATAAAGTCCTGTAGTTTGAATGGAGTGACAGTAGCAACCAAAGGACTATTAAGATCAAAAGATATTTCAAGAGTCGCCAAGTTATGCATTTACAAGACAGTTATACAACAAAAGGTGCTATATCGCAATAAGTGTTGGATCATGAACAAAAAAGAAGGAAAGGTACTAAGAGAGATTTTCTGAGGAGTGCAGGAGCAAAAAGAGTGGAGGAGAAGAAAAACACAAAGATCAAAACACTTTATGGTCAAGTTGAATTGGGATATGTGGTCAGAGCAAAAACGTCCTTATTAATGATGTATGTAGAGAAGAACTAAAAACTAAAAGAAGAAAGAATAAAAACTAAAAAAGGCAATCAGCAAACTGGAAATAGAAGCAGAAAAACTGGGTCATCTAAGGATACATAAATATGTATTGGAAGTTGTATCCTCATACAAGTTGTCAAAAGCAAGAATATTAGTAAAAAGATCAAAATAAAAATATATAAAACATTAGTGATTGGTTACGCCGTGGAAACAGCAGTCACAAATAAAAAGGAAAGAGATCTGAAGATGATCGAGAGAAAAATACCAAGAACTATACAAGACTAAATAGAGGCAGAAACCAAGAAATACATGGAGAAACAACATTGAAAAAGATACCAGAATCCTAGGAACAGTAGACTGAAAAGCAAAATGCAGAAACAGAAAAGAATAGAGAAAGTCGGGACCAACAAAAAAACTATAACAAAAAGTACAAACGGAGTAATCCACCACCATAAAAGGATTTGTAGGTGCACAAAGCAGTAGCCATAATTCAACAGCATAATAATGAATAATGATGATGAACAGTATATTAATTATTGACATTCAAATACAGAATATATGAAAAATGGTACCTTCATTCCATTTAATTTATAAATTGATAAAACTCATGATCATAATCAAACTGAGAAAATCAAAATGAATGATTAAGATGTGTAGTATACTCTGGCTATTAAGATATCCCTATTGAGTTGTGGTATACTTCCAATAAATGTTTTTAAGGATAAGGTTTCTTTGACACAATATTCACCTCTTAATCAAGACATTCTGGTAAATTACTATGCATCTCCTTTGAAGATGAGATAGAAGGTACATCAACATAAAGCATTAAAGAATTATATTATACCGTACTTTTGCAGAACAGACAAGCACAAATTTAATAGTGTTCACTAAAGCCAAGGTCACGAAGCATAAAACTAATTTATCTTAATGATGAGTTTATAGTCAATGATAATAGTTTATACAGGGTGTTTCTAAATCCGCGCAACAAAATTCAGGAGGTGATTGCTGCTATGAAATTAAGATATTCTTTCCTATAAAAAAATTCCTCAGCCCTCCTTTATATGATAATTAAATCTAACACTAAATTATAATACATAAAGAACTTTTCCTGTTTTTAAAACCCTATTCCCAAGTACATTAACTTCAAAGTCGCCCGTTGGGAACTGTTTTTCACAAATCACTGTATAGTCACTTGGTTTAAAATTGTCTCTTCTTATAGTCACTAACCATTTATTCCTAAGGTCGGGTCATAATCAGTTTTGAATGCAATGATTAGAAAAGTTTAATTCCTATTGGGAGAAAAAGAATTATTACTGATGTTAACATTATTATTTGAAAAATGTTATTTAATTTTTATTCTGCATCTTCTATTCTTTCTAGCCACTTCCAAGCATTGAGGCATACTTGAACTCAAAGAACCAAATATTTCTCAATAAAATCACTCAAAACGTCACTACAATCATCAATTTCTCGAAATAAAATGAGTGGCAAGTGATAATACACTAAGTGATAAAGGGCACTTAAACATGTTTTAGAACTCTAACCATATTTAACCATAAGCAATAAATAAACTCAAGGCTCCAGATATAAATTTCTATTATTTGTCCTCTTTAGCTCCATCCTTCTTATGTTGTCTCTCTTGCACTGCGTTGGCATCGGTTTAAAATCTTTTGAGCTAGTCCATAACTTTTAGTAAGTCGATAGAAATAATCTTCTCTCCTATTGTGATGCTGCTGCATCCAGTAGCCAAATTTTTAATATTCTCAACTATTATTGTAAATCTCATATTTTCGTCACGTTACAAGTTTTCAATTCAAAAGTTGCAATATTGTTAAATTAACAAGAAATTTATTTTTAGAACCAATTCTAGTTGAAGGGGAATATCAAGATATAGATGGTGAAACCAGTCAGGAAATTACAGGTATTATTTTAAAATTATCTGTTTTATTAACAAGTTAATATGATATTAAACTTGAATGTAATTAATAAAATTTATCCCTATCAAAATATTAGAAAAATATATTCTGTGGTTTTTAAAAAAAATTTACATTTCATTTGGATTACACATAAACACAAGGTGTACTAAGGAGTTGTAGGCGCCAGTGGTCTATAAATCTTGATTTCTATAGGGCTTAATTCTTCACATCTTCTGAATGTTATCCATCCAGCTTTGCACATTGATTACTTTGTAAATATATGTGTAGTTAAACATAAGTTATTTTTCTTTTTGTTGTTGTATTATTATATTTTTTATGTGTCAACTGAGTTTTATTCAACCCATTTTTCTATGCCTCTCAAGCATTATTTCCTCTAAAGTTTCTCCTTTGCTCTCTAAAACCTTTACTTTTCTATCTCAAACCTTTACTTTTTTCAACTTTTGTTGGCGCATTCTCATTATATCTCCATATAAATTCAACTGTTTCTTTTTTATTTTTCTAATACTATATTCTCAAATATTTCAAAATGGCTTCAATTTGAGTTTCGTTTCTTCTTTGATTTGACCAATTCACTGTAGCATATGCTATTGTGGGAATAGTTAGTACATCATCCATTTTTTTGTTTTGTTTCAATATCTATTTTTCCCCTATAACAGTTTTCTTTATTAAATAGTATAATCTTGTTAAGTTAGTGGCTTGATTTTTTAATTCTGCATCTGTTTCTATAATGTTTTCTTGCCATTATTGGATTTATTTCTATTTTACTCATAGTTTCTTCGGTTTATTATCATAACCTTCATTTTATTAACGTTTACTCTCATTCTCATTATGTTTGTAGTTTATTGTTTGACTTTTTGTATCCTAGTATTCTATTTAGTTATATTCCTTCTTCTCTAACTTTTCTATCTAAGAATCAAAATAAATATCAAAGGGTTACATTGTTTCCTTGTCTTACTACATTTTTTCTAGTTATTCAAATTTATCTTCAAACCAAGATTACGTGAAACCTTGACATTACTACCATTCTTCATCCCCATTTTCGTGCTATATTCTCAATTGTTTCAACTTGCAAGTTCCTATATAATTTTTGAACAATTTGAAACTTGACTATATAATTGATAATCATGATAAAATTTTAGAAAAAAAAAAGACAAAAAACAAAAAGGTCCGTCGACCTTTCCAATAGTTTGATCCACTTCTGATTCTGTTACCTAATTGATTTCCATTTTTAAAATCTCGTCATTTATTTGATAAAGGGTTATTCCTTTAAATTCAACCATCTCCATCCATAATAAAATGATATGGCCATATATAGTGTATGCTACTAGGATAATTTTAGCTCTTTTCTAATGATTTTAAATGGCGACGTATCTTTAGAAGGTCCAAGAAGTCAAATAATAGGCAAGTGCTAGTACTAGGTTGGTATTCTCTTGCTTCTCTTGTACCTAAATATCACATGCAGGTGAACAACCTGAGCGCCCACGATATTCAAGCGTTAAATATTCACTATTACACTGTTTCCCCCTCATAACATTTATTATAAAAACGCACTGTCACGTCAATAAACAATGTAGACTATTTGTACTTTTCATAGAATTAGGGACTAGTCTAAACAAGTAAAGACTTGTTTAAATGTAATAGTGTCCACAAATTATGCTTAATCGATTTTCCACCCTTCTCTCCATTTCAATCGAAACAAGTTCGATCGAAGAAATGTCAGGAGATTGAAACAACCATAGCATGATTTTTAAAATATTTCTCTTGTTCAGAAATTCCTAGTTAGGTTTAGATGAAACTTCTGAATCATTATTCTTTTGAAAAATTGATTCTAGACTAATGAAATTGAATCCAAATGCTGTTACAAAATACAGCAGAATTTTTAAATAGCCTCCCTTATTCAGTTATCTGCTCAAATATTAGGAACTCACTGTATGTGTCTGAAGTTGATCTGGTATATAAATACTGTGCATGGGATATGAATTAACTAGAATGACAATTTTGATTTTTGCAATAGTTAGTCTATCACTATACATCTCTTGAAAGTTGTTTTTGAAATGGGACGTTTTTCCGGTATTATTCAGTATTCATTGTTTTATTTATACTCTGTAGACTTTCTTCCGAAAAGTTCAATTGCATGGTAGAAAACCTCAAGAATTATTTTTCTTTTTCTAATTTCTAGGTTTTCTAATTTTCTTTAGCCTTTTCAAGTATCAGTTAAGAGCTTTGGTCCCTATTCTACTAACTTCTTCCATCATCTTTTTCCATCTTCCCCCTTCGAGGTTTTTTTATTTATAGTATTGCATTATCCCCCCTTTATATTTTTTTAAATTTTTCTCCTTAATCTATTTGATTTATTTATTACCAATTTAGTTGATTCTTATTTATTTCTTCTTAGTTTTTATTTGCCACTGTTCTAATGAATTTCTTTATATTGCTCCTCTTAGTTTTCTCGCTATTCTTAGGTCTTTCACTTTCATTGTCTTTTTTCTCTGTTTGTAGTGGAACAAGAAGAACAAGAAACGGATCAAGAAAGAATAGAAAAAGAAAATGAACAACTCGTTCAACATGTTTCTGTTGATCCAGCGATACTAACTAGTTCATTAAAAATACTTGAAGAACATGGGATCAGAATGTTGGAGAATGATGAAAATGATGATGGGCATATTCTAAATACTGTTATGGAAAGTGGACATTCTGTTGTTTTAACAGGTAAGAGTTAAACATTGAACAGGTGTAAAATGAACTTTTTAATAATGTTTATGCTGGAACTTATATACTATAATTTGTGTTGATGAAGTTTATTTCAATCATCATTATCGAAATACCAAAGTGGCTGAATTATATGTTAGAATAATGAGTGATATTTTCATTACAGATGTTGGAAAGGAAGTCTTGAATTCTGTGAAACAAAACGAACAGAAGAAAAAATCTCAAATTGTACATATGGATAAGAAAATAGTATCTGTGACACCAGAACAATTTCTAGCAATGACACAAAATAGTAATAAAACTTTTAAACAATTGAAAGTAATACCCACAAAAGGTACATTCAAGAGAGTGGTTATGAAGAAAAATAAGCTTATACCAATTACCCCAGTGAGTATTATCGATATCCTAAATAATGTGCTAAAATAAAATATTTGAATAATATCTATACAGAGGGTTTCTAAATTCATGCGACAAGATTCAGGAGGTGATTACTCGTATGAAATTATGATAGGTCTTTCTTATAACAACATTTCCTCAACGTACCCCTTTCCGAGAGATCATCCTTGAAATGTGGTGACTGAAATTGAGCTGTTTTCATTTTTTTCTAAAATTCCAGTAAAGTTAGAAACTGGAAATTCTGTAATTTTCGTGATTTTCGTGCACTTGCAAAGGACTATCTATGGGTGTTTTTTCAATATTCCTGTTACCTGAAATTAGCAACCCTTATTTTTAAGCATTTATCATGAATTGTATTACATTTTTAGTAAAAAAATTTAACAATAAAAAATATTTTTAAATAAAACAAGGATTTTAAGAATAATTTTATTTTATCAAACTTCATCTTAAAAAAAGTTTTGATATGCAATAAAGTAAGAGTTACTAATTTCACCCCTGTATAAAGTAACAGGAATATTGAAAAAATACCCGTGGTTAGTCCTTTGCGAGTGTACGAAAAATACAGAATTTCTAGTTTTATTGAAATTTTAGAAAATAAAAATGAACTCAATTTCAGTCATCACCTTTTAAGAGTAATATCTAGGAAAGGGGTGGGGTGAGGAAATTTTGTTATGGGAAAGACCCACCTTCATTTCATTGAGCAATCACCTGAATTTTGTCGCATGAATTTAGAAACACCTTGTATATTCGTTGCTACAAATTCTAATGTTATACATCGTACATATACAAAGAAGGCATGTGTCACAGCCTTCTAATTGAATAAATAAAGGACTAAATACTTGCTCTACCCCACCACCAGGATTAAGTCAAATGGATTTACTGAAAGACATCTTAACCCTAGCCCTGCTGAGAAACAGTTTCTACATCAAAGCAACCAAATTATTGGCTTTTGTTCTAGTGTTCAATTCACTATCTAGCTCTCCTTTCAGGATTTTATAAAATAAAATCTGCTTTTTGTCAAGTTCGTTTGGGCTATTAAAATTTCATTTTGATATTATTGTAATTTTTTTTTTATTCAAACTATTTATAACAGTGGGGTGAATTTATGAACACTGTCTCTTACTTAATTTATTTAAACACTTACACTAGATTTAGCTAACCTATATAATTTATTTTAATTTAACAGTTGCTTTTTACTATTTTGTTCTGTTCACTATGACTTTTAATTATAAACTAAATGCTTAGCTCATAAACAAACTGGTAATCAAAAAAGAATTTCTCAATAATTCTAGAAAGTAAACAATCAAACAAAAAACAGCCCTTCCTAGAATTTTGTTAAGAAAACAATAGAAACAAATCAACTTAACACATTTATATAAATTCAAAGCTAATCATTATTTATGCTATTATCTTCTGGTTTATGCAGTGGAAACACTACTTCAAAGACAGTTAACAACATTCAATACTTATAATAATTTTATAAATTCTGTTTCTAAAATAATCTATTATCTTATCCAGAAAATGAATTATTTTTCTACAGAAACAATCTCAAGCATCAAGTTTTTGAAAATGATATTTTTGTTTAGGTTTTTTTAGTAGCTCTACAACATACTTTGTAACGATTAGTTATGGTAGCAATACAGTTTGGTAGGCCTGCTAAAACATTTTAATCTGACATCGATATAAGTATATTTGCTTAATATTTTTCCGTAAATTTTAAAAGTGCAACTAAAATTCATATATTGTGAATTTTGTACAAAATTATGAGTGCCACATTTAACCCAAAACAGGTCTGTAGTGAAGATTTGTTATACACACATAAAATAATTAAAAATACAGACAATGTAAACATTAGTTTATGTCTGGTAGGTTGTTATTACTAATAGAGTGATCATCATTGAAAAGACTTATTTGATGATAAATTTCAATTCACAAACTTTATATCATCAAAGTAATGCGATTATTTCTTCCTTTCTTTCATTACATATTTAAAAGAAGGTAACAATTTTCAAAGTTTGTGCAATCTAAACTGTGTCTGCCAATTCCCATAGATTAACCATTTGTTTTTCTTATCTATTCTTGATTTGTTATTTTTATTACTGAAATTTTCCATGTGCAGTTTTTTTGAGTTTTCATTGAATGTTCTTGCACAATTAGTAAAAATCAATTATTCTGTTATAGGCCGTAGACGATGTAATGTATACATTACCAAGTACCATTAACAAAGAAAACCCATCCAAAACCGATATGGAATTAATTATGAACCAATTAATTGAAGCTAGAAAAACCATTGAAGAATATAAAATCAAATTAAGAAAAAAAGAACAAGAAGCACAGAGGTATAAAATGCAATTAAAGTTACTAATGGAACCAGATTTGCCTCGATAAAAAATTCAGTGGAATTGATTTCACAATTTCCTGTTGATCCGAAGCTTTAATTAGTTTGTCTAAGTTTATATGTTCACCTTGACGTGGATTTCTGCTTCCTATATAACGATCTTTGTAAATGAGGTTACTTGAAGTTGCAAATAATTTATCAATAATCATTAGTTGATCATTTCATGACGTTACTCTATTAGAGTCAATCTTTATAACATAAAATGTCATTACTTTAAAAAATCAACCATTTTTATATTATTATTATAATGAGGAGGAATTTTATAAACTGAAACGTTACCTGACTTATTATTGGATTCAGTATTTAAAATAATATGATTTCAAAAAAACGATGTTTACTTTATTTCGAGTTCGTTGTATAGGACATAGGAATCTTCTATATATTTGTATACAGGGTATCCTAATGAAAAGGTAAAGCTGTTTTCATCCTTCTCGTGTAATGTATTCAAAAAACAAAACTTCTAGTTTAACAAATATCTATTTGAAACAGTCAATTTTAGATGATATTATCAATTTCTTCGTCACACACAAAATGATCCAGAATTATGTTAATGTTAAGTTCAAGAGCTGATAGATCATCCCAAAATAAAGATAGGGGAAGAAGGGGAGTATTTGGCACTAAAACAATATTGTTTTTAACATTTTTGAAAATCAAAGAGAAAGCAAGAAAAAATATCCTCCACATTTGGGTCGCTATTTGTTAGCCTACAAATAACGATGGAATATGAAATAAGATAATTTAAAGACAGAGAGAAGATTCATGAGTAATTGTTTGAAATTGCGGAAAGCTTCCATTCTTAGGGTGCATTAGATCTTATATCTGTACAATATCTTGTAGCTCCAGTCTTTGGAAGAGTTCTTAATTTTCTTATTAATTCATCGTTGGCAACGATGAACGAAAAGTAGTTTTCTGGCCCTTCCATCTTAAGAAATCATTTCCATCGACTCTTCTAAAATTTTCAAAATTTGACTGACGAAATGTACCTTTTTGTTTTTAGCTATAAATCTCACTAAAACCAAATCCGCATTATTTAAGTCTGCTCCCTTAAGTTCTTCTATATCATCAAACTCGATATTGTATCATTTTGACCAGCTGATGAATTTAAAACCCTTAACTTTTTTAGAGGGTAATTCTTTTAAATCTTTATTAAAAACATTTCTTTTAAAACCTTTTTTTTTGTATTTTCACTTTCCTCTTCAATTTTTTCTGGCCTTTCTTTCTTCATTAACAGAATCATCATATGTGAGGACATAAGAATCAGGTGGCATCACAAATATTTCATCAACTTGTTGGAGCAAGTCATCATTGTCATTTAGCATATTCCAAGCTTGCAAAAGCGAAAAACTTCTTCTGGAATGATAGGAGTATTTTTGATTATCAAATTATGTTAAAGTCATTATCGTCCAAAAACGCCCACGGATACCATATGGTATCAGTGACTTTAGAAATATTAGAGAACCTCCTGTATTAGAAGTTTTCATATCAGTTATATGCAGTAATATTGTATCATTCATGAGCAATAAATACATGTCCATTGTTTTGTACATAACAAAACCACTTGATATAGAAATAATAGAAAATTAGAAGCAACTGCTTACAAGGCATGCAAAAGAAATCGTCGTAGAAGGGGGAGATTATTTGGGATATCATATGGGATCAGTAGGCGTTAATGGGTTAACACTCACAGTTACATTGACGCGAGTTTCTATAATTAAGTCATTTTCTTCAGAGACTAAAAGATGTGTTTATATGTAATTCAGGATTACCTAATTGTCTATTATATAGTAATTTCTATTTTTCTTTGTGTTTTGTTTTTCGTATCTTATATCTTATAACAGAATAATATATATTTACCTTATCGTTTAGATATCCTGTATGTGCTATTGGGAGTTGATGTACATATTTGTAATAAGTAAACTCCCAAGATTATTTTTAAGTAAAAACAAGTTAATTTTTGTATAAACAAAGAACTGAAGATAATTAGAAAACTCCCTTATACATGTCTTCCATTAATTAAATAAAAAATTTTGAATTCAGAAAGTAGCAAAGTCTCAATAAAACAAAATCATTGCTTAAGTCAATTTACTGTACTGTATTATTGTCTGTTTCGTACATTTTGAATTGAGAAAAATTCTAATTAAAATAGAAGTATTGTGTAGCTAAAGTATACTGAACACCCAATTCAAAAAATTTGATCATTTTTGTTTCATTAAATCTACTTTGAATGCATTCATTCCATTAGGTTAACAAATAAATATATCAAATTTAAATTACGAATGAATGTATTAGAGTCAACATCAATAGACATGTAGAAATGTCTTAATTGTCAAATTTTGATTAGGAGTAATCCATCATATCGTTCATGTCTTATGATTCAATTTCTGTCCCCTCTTTTTGTTATGTTGCTTAATAAATTTTCCGCTACAGATTAAGAAAAAGCTCAGTTTTACATTTTACTACAGTGTTACATGTCTTTAACTGAATACATATACCTCAATATTTTTTGGGATTATGTTTCAGATTCTGGTTGATACTCAAATTTCTCTTTTTGTTTATCGATGCTACTAAGGTATTTATACTTGATAGGGTGATGATTCACTAAGATTTAAAAGATCTGTCATGTAAAAGGTATCAATCCATGAGATTTTATAGTGCCGTGTATTCAGTCATTACATAAATGTCTGTTCCCTTTTTTAACCTGAGAATCTGCGGTCGTCTTTTTCACCAGAAAAGTGTCATTCCAACGATTTTAGATTTGATAAGTAGAATTTTTAATCCAATCAATATTTGGTTTTCTATTGCTCGTAGAACTTGTCCAGGCAACTTTTTGTTCGTCCTTCGTATAGAGGAAGGGTCATCAACTTCTTCTTAGTCTCTCACATTCGTGGAGTGTCAAATCATTTAAAAAGTATCATACTTGTCCATATCCTCCAGGCATAACATTTTTTGTTCTGTAGAGGGCTTTTTACTTCTGCTATATAAATTTTGTCAGTTGATTTGTGTAGTACAGTTACAGAAAAATGAAAAAAATGTTGGTAGTAGTAACTATTATAAAAACAAATCTTTTACCGGTTGTAAACACAAAATAATCAGCTGGTACATGGAGAATTTATTAAAGATGCACATTTTATAGATATGGATTTTATTGATAGAAATCGATCGAGCTTTAGCAACGCAACATTTACTAATTATAATTTCTAAAAATTAGTCTTCTATGTCAAGGACAATTCCAGTGAAAACTCATGAAATTGCATTTCATATTGAAAAAAACTTGATTAATATTTTTTTTAATTCTCAATATTTATAATTTGAATCAATGATGTATTTTCAATCAGCAATAGATTTTGTTTTCATGTAGAGTTTGTGATCAACATATGTGGAGTCATTATTATCTCCATCACTATTCGCTGCCATATGTTAATTTTCCTGTACATACAATTGATGGCATTGTTGTTATAGTTTTGTTACTTGAAAAGAATTTATGATTTACAAAAATAAGGATTACTTTTATCAACGTTTCAAATTGAAACATAAAAAATTCGTCACTTCAATTAATCTTCTAGTTAATATAAAATAATTTCAATTTGATATAATTATCCATTCAATTTTGACATAAAAATGTATAATAAAATATTTTCTAGTTAATGCAAACAGTAAATTGGAATTTATGGAATTGCTGATGGTATTCATACTGAATTACTACTACTACATCATCTCTAACAGTTATCTTTTCCAGATACTGCTAAGTTTGTTATCAAAACGTTCGTTACAAATTATGAAAGTTGATGTAGTGGAAGTAGACAGAATATTCTGAAGGCAATTGATAGCTGGAACAAAACCGTTTGCTACCACTCCACAAACACAATTATACTGTCGAGCGTTACAAGAACGAAGTCTTAAGAAACCAATAATAAACTTCTATTGCCTTCGGCCTCTGAGAACGATTTTGTTATTATGAACTATTATGGTTCATATGTTGTTGAGTTTTTCACGCGGGCATTGTTCCATATACTACATATGTAACTTGCTCGCTAAAATTCTTGTAGTAGATTACTCTTGCAAGATGGTAAGCTACTAGCATCTGAATTTCGGAACTTCGTTTACATCTAATACCGTATATGAATCAATAAAAATTTACAACCTAGCAGCATCAACATTGTATAAATAGCCCATAATATTGGAAATACGATTTTGTTCTTCTTAATAAAAGCTTCCTAAAATTCTACTTATTTTTGTAATAATAATATCCATCCATTTAAATTTGCCTTATTTTTGTAAATTTGAATAATTATTCTAAAGTATGGTTTATGCTTTTCCACTAGTTTGACCACATTTGATGTTATTTATTTTTATACTAATTGTATTTTTATACTAATTGAAACTAAGTTTTGTAAATATAAGTTTCAAAATAGATTTTTTTTCTATCTAATCTCCATGGCTTTTTATTTTACCATCAGTAATATCACATATTCATAGCGTCCTTTTTGCAAATGGTCTGATTTATTTCAAATTGAGCTGATGATATCAGCTCACTTTAATATGGTGGGTCAAATAGAATAACTAACTAGGACATTCGATCAGTTCATTGTAATCTAACCCAAAATGCACTAGACAATACAAAAGTAAAATAAAATAAATTCACAAATCTTAACTACGATAATAATCACTAGGAACTGATTTGAAAACAAGTAAATTTCTTTGATTTGTTAGACCTTTTGGTATGTTTATGCTTCTAAATGCTCTTAATTTTAGGTCCCTTCTGATTTAAAATTAGTTTCTTTTATAATTTTTTAAAGACTTAAGCCTTTATCAAAATATGATATTGGAACTAACAATTTGCATATTTACATTAATCATCTACATCATGAATATCAAAATAGAAATTTTGAAACAAGAAAGATAATTTTGTTTTTTAGTTTTTACATCTCAAATACGTGATTCAATTATTTATAGTTGTATTAGAATTTACAAAATATTATACTTAGATTAAATTATACTTAAATTGTTTAGGTCTTTTTTATCATTTATAGCTTGTTCGTGATGATGGTGATCTATTGATTAATGTCAGTGACTCACTAAAGCACACTGTCTCAAGCATTGAAATTTGAAGGTATGTAAAAAAATATGCTAATAAGTAAAAAATGTTTATATTTTGAATAAATAATGATAACAAAAATAAAATATGGAATATACAGAAAAAATTAATAAACTATAAAAAAGTGGAGTATATACCACAACCAGTTAATTCAATAGTTAGTGTGAATTTTATTTATATAAAAGCGGTTTGAGAGACTAGTGACTTTTCAGAGGTTAACAATACTTTGATTGCGGTGATTGAATTGTTAGTTTCAGCCATGTGTCTAATCTCACATGTCAAAATTTTATATAAATCAGATTAGTTTTACTTCTCATATAAAGAAGACTGTTTTCGTAGTTGAGTAAATATGGAGGGAAAATAATCAAACATAAATCACGTGGAAAAACAAATGAAGAAACGGAGGAACAGTTAGATAAATAGTATCCTGAAAATCCCAGTAAATTGTTTTATAAGCAGTTTTCGTCTTTTAAAAGTGATCCTATGAACTTGGATGATTCTAAACGTCCGGACCGTTATTTACTGTTTTTATTGCAAGAATGGTTCGCGCAGTTTACTTAGTGATCGTCGAAAAAATATACGTGAGATAGCTAATGAAATAAATATTTCAATCTATCAGGTATGCGACATTTTGCTGGGTGGGTTCCATATGGAGAAGCTATCTGCAAGGAGGGTACCGCGATTTCTTAATGCTGATCAAAAACTGCCATTTTTATTGCGTGCAAGTTGCTATTTTAGGGAGAAATTTTGTTAATTTTGGCTCAACAATCAACCTGTCTTATCAGGCTCCAAAAACAACTCAGCAGCAGATATAATTATTGACAGTGATTCACTGACCACGTTTTCACTTCTATAAATACTTAATTTTGTTATTCTCATTTACAAACCGGTCACCAAATATGAGGTTAGGAATTTGTATACTTTTACAAATATAATTTTTCTTAATGGCAGTCATAATACAAAGGCAAGAGACTTGAATTATGTCAAGCTATGTGCAATATTTTGATCTTGCATGCAATTTGTTGCACGTTGTCTTGCATCATGTCAAGCGGCCTAAATACAGATCTATGCAATGTCTAGCACGTGATCAAAGACCCTCCATCTCCAGTCAGTAAGATAGCTTTATCAGCTCTTTTTGTTGAACATGATGTATACTCAACGTTGTACTTTATATTTTAGTACATAAATCGATAAACAATCTAAACATATAGACTAGCAAAATGTTTTTTGTAATTGTGATAGTTCTAAAAATATTTCTAATTTATGGTATTTATAAATCTTATAGTGTCGAATTGAAACTTATTAATTTCATTTTCTGTAATTTTTTACAATAAATATTATCTACCCAATATTTTTCTATTATTTATATTTGAACACAGATATTTTGACATATTTCTTGTAAAAAAATTGTGATGAAACGGCCCGTTACAATATTATCAAATATGTGATTTCAGTTTATTTAATAACGTTTAGAAAAAAAGTTGCATTTTTTGAGGCAACTTTTTGTAGAAGTTTCTCGCTCAACTTCTTCGATAATTCATGCCAAACGCACTTGCCTATGATAGGTACTTCTTCTAATGGTGCTCGAAAAGCTACAAGTAGTGTCAAACACAAACCATCTTGATTTGTAGAGGCGTCATGCTCTACCTAAAAATGAAAAATAAACGTTATATTAGACATTACAGAAACTAAGGTATGGCCGAATATTACAATGAGGGAAAGTGCTGAAGTACTCAACAGAAATAGGATTGTCTATGTTTGTCCATTTATTTTTGCCTTCAAGTAGTCCAATATACATTTTGTTTGGGATTTGCCTAGATAACATTAAAATTTTCTTTTGTAAAATAAATTTCATCTGACTTACATAATGTCTTATATTAAATTAGTCTTTTTTTAGACCCGCACTTCTAAAAGTAGTTGTAACCAGAGCTGAGACAAATATTGTGTAACCAAGAGAGATATGGTCAGTTTCAGTTAATATTTTAAGGGGAAAATTATGGCAGAAAGGAATTTTCTGGTTCATAAATCTTAGAACTTGGTTTTCTCTGTCACAACAAGGAATATTTAGAGCAGCAGTAAGTAAAATTCTGAAGAATCATGTAAGAGAGATTATGATGAGCAAATGGTGAAACCTATAGAAAATTGAGAAGGAAATGTAATACAATGATGAATAAGAAGAAAAAGTAAAGTTTACAAAGCGAAATAAAAAATAATTTCATCAAAGAACAACTGGATGTAAGAATCAAAGTGGGCATATCATTACATATGAAAGAGAGGCATTGGAAATATCTACATAACATTTCAACAATCTGCTAAACAGCAAAACTTGTAGACCTTACCAATAATAACGATGACGATATACCAAAAAGACGGAAGATTCGGGAAGCAATTCAGAAGAACAAAAATAACAAAGTGTCTGGCGAAGAAACAAATTAATTTTGGAGGAATAGCTTCAGAGTGAGCGGATACATGAACTAATTAAAGAAATATGGGAAACAGAGATTATGGCAGAGAGTTAAAACATAGGAACTATTTGCCCAAGACATAGGAAAGGAGATGAAGTCGACTGCGGCGACTATAGAGGGATCATTTCATTAGAAACCACTTACAAAATTCTGATTACTGTAATCAATCAAAGAATTAAAGAAATCGGTGAGTATCAATTTGGGTTTAGAGAATCACGTAGCATAACTGATCTGTTAGTTACAATACGGCAAATCATGGAAAGTTGCTACGAACATTATAATGATCCAAATAATCTAGCATAGATATTAAACTTTTATTAGCTTACATCGTAGCAAAATGCAAGAAGCAATGTGTGGAATGGAAATACCCACTTAATTGATGAATTCGACCATGAAGACAATACAAAAATTTTGTGCTCTGGTGTTAAACAAGGGGATAGTCTTTCAAGTACACTCTTTATAATACTACTACACCAAGCAATCCAGCAAATAGATCAAGGAGGTACTATATTTAATAAATTAACCAATATTTGTGCATGTGCAGATGATACTGCAACTAAAGCCAGAATTAAAAAAGGCTGACAGAAGATATCTGCATCAGAAGATTGTAAGAGAGTGGAAGATTTAATAATAAATGGTAAATCTTTCAAAGGTGTAAACAGATTTAAATATCTCGGAGAAAATATAAACAACCAAGCCAAATCAAAAACGTCCATATAAGAAAGAATACAAAGTGGCAATAGAACTTATTTTGCGAATCTAAAGCTCTGAAAAAACAAAAATATTAAAAAGAAGAATAAAGTTAGAAATCTGTAGGACTCTGATAAGACCAATCGAAATTTATGGCAGTGAATATTGGGTGATGACACAAAAGATCAAGAAAGATTTAGAATATTCGATAGAAAAATTATCAGAATATATGGAGGAATTGCAATGAACGAATTATGCTTGGAAAATCCGAAATAATAGAGAAATTTATGAAATACAGGGTGGCACAATTGAACGTGCATATTGCATCATCTTTTTTCGCGAGGTAAACGGTGCGTGGGCGGGGGAGTTTTAATAGCCGTGAGTCATTTCGACGAAAAGCGTCGCGCTTTTTGTGTTCGCACGTTTTACGAGAACGATCGTTCATACGTCTTGACAAGGCGACTGTATCGTTCAGAATATGGATTAATGAAGTTCCGAGTGCAAATTTAATTAAAATATGGGTTGAGCGTTTTGACGAGACCGGTTACATGTTTAAATCACCAGAAAAGGGACGTCTAAGAACGTCTAGGACCACAGACAATATTGATATGGTAAAGGAGTCAATAGGAGAAATTTTTAAAGACCAGAAAAGAAAATTATGGATATAGATTTTACTTGAAATACGATTTTTACACAAACTAAGTATGAAAATTTTCTCCAAATTTATTCAAAAATATAGTAATAACTAAAGTTAATCATGAACCAAATAAATTACCGATAGTAATCCACAAGGTCTATGTGCTGGTACTTCTGCTCCGCAAAGTTCAATCATAAATCTTCTGAGAGTGGAATGTATACTTCTAGTAGGATGAATTTCACAAGTCGGTAAATGCCAAGCCGTTTTTTCGCTCAATAAAATATGTACATTATTATTAGCTTTCTTTTTAATTACAATCACCAATCGCAATAGTTGCTTTGAATAGGGTCTAAGAGCTGGCAATTGATCTCTGAACCATCCGGATTCATTGACTCTTCGAGCTTCTTTATACATTCTGAAAAAATTATTTCACATTTCAAATACTTCCACCTTGATATCAAGAGGGGATGATACATTTTACTATAATGAATGCGCAAGGGCGTCGCCAAGGGGAGGGATCAAAAGTAACCAGCCGCAAATCCTAGGCCGTGAGAGCAATTGACTTCCTTACCTATTAATAAATTCCGCCTCGCATGACAAATTAAAGTTTAATGTATATTGTAGAAAGTATTGAAATATTCAAAATAAAATTGAGATTTTTACATCCGTTTTTAAAATCGCCGTCATTTTCATAACGACTATATCGAATTTGCAAAAACGCAAGTCCATTAAACAGTGTAAAATTATGTAGGTAGGTATGGTGTGCGTGTGTGCGTTTGTGTGTGCGTTTGTTTGTGTGCATTGCATTTTTTTCTATGACAGCCGTTCCCCAGCATTCACGTTAGTTTTGTATCATTTACGTCCAATCTGTAGCTTTGAACGTGGTCAAAGCCTCGGAACACGTTAAAAATATTTTACTTTGAATTATAAGCCGCCGTGAAAATCCGGAAAAAGTGACAGACGAAATTATACAGGAAGCTGCTGTTGTTGTAGACAAAATCGGACTGGGAGAGGACATTACATCAATGCCGCGTAATACGGTGAAACAACGTCATAGAAGCAATCATCCAGCAGAAAGCCCTTCAGAATACTGGAAGAAATCTTTAGTAATACCATACTTGGATTCAATTATCACCTCCATTGAAGTACGTTTTGATAAAGAAAATACGCCATCATTCGCATTATCTAAGTTACCCCCAGAGCAGATGCAAAAAATGACAACATAAAGAATGAAATCAAACTTTGACAGCAATTGTGACACGATAGGCTAAATCTAACAAATATAAAAGTCGTTGAAGTCCTAAAAGAAGTAAATTTCTTCTTTCCCGAACCGGAAAAATCATTAAAAATTTTAATCGCTTTACCGTGCACAACCTGTACAGTAGAGCGATCCTTTAGCATCCTTAGAAGACTAAAAACAGGGCTAAGAAACACCATGGCAGAAGATCGCCTCAATGAGCTGGCCACAATGAGTATATTCAGAGCTATAATATATAGAAACCTAAATAGTTTTAATGATAAAGTGATTGAAAGTTTCGCAAAAACTCCCCGCAGGTTATGTTTTAAATCAATATTATTTTTGTTAAAATAAATAATTCTTACTGTGTTTGAAAGTATGGTTTAGTTATTGGGCTGTCGAGGACTTGTGAAGTTTTATACATTGATATTGATATTAGAACCGGTTTTATTACAATCGTCATCGAAGTAAAGACTTCCAAAGTGCAACGCTTCATGCTCTCGACTGTAACAGGCGTTCATATTTTTTATCCCCCATAATATCGGCCCCCCTTGGTCGTAAGCTGGTGACGCCCTTGTGTATGCGTATAAAATTTCAATTGCAAGTGGGGTATGTTTATTAAAATAACTGATTAAATTTAATAATAGAATAACGAAATTACTAGGGCGGTTCCAAATATCAACTAAAATTTTGCTATAAAAAGTATAAAGGGACTGTGGTAGCCATAGATAATTCAGTGTAGTACAAGAAATCTTTCTTGGTGCTTTTTTTTGGTAATGGTTCTCCTTTCCGATGCCATTCCATGGAATTTCTTTTGGATGACCATAGTTTTATCACATATCATAATTTATCGGACTACACTTTCTTAGTCCTGGTGGCAAAGCTCTAAAAATCGCTCACAACATTCTACTTGACGCTGCTTTTACACTGTGCTGAGAATTGTAGCCACCCACCTTGCACTAATTTTTTGTCATATTTAAATACTCAATTCTAGTATAGTACATAGTTTTATTTTTGTTACTTCGTTCAAAAAGTTCAAAAAGACTTATCCTACTAGGTAGAACATTCTAAGTAAGTTATACATTTCATATCATTTTTTGCATAACAGATTTTGAAAGTTTTGTTAAACGTCAATTGATAAAAAAACGGCGATTGAATCTAAAACTAAACTTCATACTGAAAGAATCGTCATTAAAAATAACTTGGTACAGATTCTAAAGTAACTAAAAAACACATTCCATAATTTTTATCACATAAATGAGTTTAAAAAGATTCCTACTTTGCAAAAGTTACACGCCGCCACCTTTCGTCTCCCCGTCACTCTGGATGCTTTTTAAATGAATCCCTGACAATCATATTGAATTTGTACTATTGGAGTTTCTTCAAATTAATTCTTAAATTTTCCTTGATTTATTTTTGTTAGAGCGTATATTTATTCTTAATGAATTATTTTGTAAATAATATGACGTAAACAATTTTTCCGTTCACCCTGTACTAATTTGGAATATTTATGTGTTCAAAAAACATGCCTAATTTATTCGGTTAGGTACAATAAAAAACAAATTAATCTGCATTGAAGCAAAACTTATTTTGGAAGCAAAAACATTTAACAAAAACCAAAAACATTCATGTAAATATTTCTTAGACAAAAAAATCCGTTTTTAAAATTTAATGTCGCATTTGTAATTTACAATATTCTATAATTTGTTGAAGGTATATGTGCAAGATTTGAAAAATGAGATATTACATGACTAAAAATTCTGTATTTTACGTAAGTATTTATTTTAATTAGAAAAATAAATCACTTACAAATTTTGAAAGAATATAACAATTTTCAAACGGAACTTTCGGTTAGAATTACATATTATTGTAATTATCATATACAGGGCGATAAAGTATAACTAAATAAAACAAATTTGTACGACATATACGATGAGAATCCACTTAGATCCGCATTATATGGAAAACTTTATTTATTTTTAATATTGGGACTAAGTTATTTTGCATAAAAAGTTCTGTATGATGTAAACACTAAATTGTACGAGAGATTTTAAAATTTAGTCGTACTTTTATTATTATTTATATAATTCATAAATTTTATTTACAAGAGTAAATAAATATCTAATAAATACTTGAATCATTTGTTGCAATATTTTTATTGTTTTGAAAAAACTAATACACACAACAATAGTGAAACAATCTACGAGGGTTGCTACTTCACTACTGCTACTTTCGAGATATGGCAACACTGATATGAATATGTCAAATCTAACATTTCCATCATAAGTTTCTCTCCGTCATCTTTGTGAAATATTATCGTTTCGATTCCTCAGCTTACTATTATTATTGTTTTATTTCACTTAAGAAATTTATTATGAAGATCAGTAGGTATATTAACGTTTTTAAGTATTTGCTTTATTTGATTTGTTTAGATCATCTCATTATTCTCCACCAACGACAATTCGAGCTCTCACACGAGTTCAAACAAAAACGTTTTTGAACACTCAAAACATCGAACTGATATGATGGTTTATCCGCCGTACAGTTCTTGTTTGTCATCCATTGATTTCTTTTTTTTTTTTGTAGATTAAAATTAAATTGCTACGTCAACGTATGTCTATACCTGAAGAGGTAAGGTACCTCAATCGGAATGGAAAAAATGCTTCGACAATATTTTTAAAAACAATAAAGAATTATAAATATTTGTGTACCTCAGAACTTCAGAAACAACTCGCGTAGATATGTTCAATATTGTTAATCGCTATTTCAATTCATGAGGTCGTTTTAAAACAATTCCTTTGATCTTATTTTTGAAAAGATTTAAATAATAATAATTTTTACTGCCTTAATTAAACTTACTCTTTTAGTTTGTTTGCATGGAAATTCCTTTTATTTTAATCAACATATTTACTTGATATTTCGCGTAAATTAATAATTTTTTTATATAAAACAGAATGTTATAGAACTCTTATATTGATGGCGCTACACGTAACAAAAAATATTTAAGAAGGTAAAATCGATGGAAAAAAGTAATTATATTAACCGTTGGCTTTATATGAATTTTGTTTTTCGTGATAATTTGCATGATTTTAGGTCAGTTTAAAATAAATAAAATAGTGAAAACTGACCTAAAATCAAGACAAATTATCACGAAAAACATATAAAAAGGTTTAAAAAGTAAAAAGATAAAGAAAATTATGAAATTTCCTTTGCCTTTTTTTATTTTTGTTAGTTTCTAGTAGTGTAACTATAATAAAATTTCACTAAATGTTTCTGTTGAAAAGACAACTTGGAATGAAGTCGACAATTCACTAGATATCTTTTGGGTTCTACTTATAGGCAACCTTGTATTATTGGTAATGGTCACAAAACATACTTTATAAGAAGGTCAATTTGCATGTAAATTTCGGAAACACAAATTTATTTCTACCACTTACCAATCGCGGCACTAGCGTAATAAAAACGTGTCATTATTGTCAATGTCAATTGTCAAGATAAATTAACATTTTTTTTTCAATTTTCTAAACGTTTCCAAAGATTTTTTAAAATTCAATACTCAACATCAAATTATCGCTGATTTTGTAAGCAATGTTGCCATTTTTATGAGTGATTATTTGGCGGAGTAAATCAGTATTGTTTTTAACAAAATAATATGTTTATTCTTTCATGTTGAATAACCTAAATGTTTAATTACAGTTACAGAGAGAAGCATGGGATGACATAAAAGAATATAAAGATAATTACAAAAAAGTAATTAAAGAAAGAGAAGAAAGTAGACTTCCGTTCCATCATGAGTCTCCTCAGGTATAGAATATTTTACAACTAATAGAAACATTTTTTATAACAATTACTTCAAAAATAAAATATAACATTGATACTGTATAATTTCGGTCTTAAAATAGCGAAAACCTAATCTTTACAAAAAAATATAAGAGACGTCCCACTGGGAACTGATTAGTAAACAACTTGTCCAGGTCCAAATTACAATATTCAATTTTCAGAATCAGTGAATCATTTAGAAGTATAGATGAACAACAAAATTACATAAAACATTAATCACTTGAAATTATTAAATCGACTAATACTGAACGTAAATAGGGTATTATACATAATTAAAAATATTTTAGTGGGGTGTCCGGATCACAGTCAGTAGTTATTTGCGAGCAAGTGTGCAGTATATGAAAGGTCAAATTATTTTTGAATACAAATTTTGTGAACAACAAAATTTGTCGCAACCGTGTCTCTAAGACCAACCATCAACAAGGCTATTTCCAAATTCGGATGTCCTACTTGAGTGTAGCACAGAGAGAGGTCAATCAGTTGAAAATAGACGGAAACACGTTCAAAAAAAGATTTTAACCATTTTTAATCGACTTTGCAGTCGAGAAATTTCCAGAAGAGTTTTGTGCGATGATTTTCTATTGATTCCGACGTGGATTGAACCAATAAAGATTAGTTCGCGTAGAATAACGCATAATTTGACAATACAAAAAAAAGCTCGTGTCAATTAGTGCAAAGAAATGCTAAAAAATTGAATCGCAGTTCTCCAAAAGAAGTCTAAAAAACAGGTGACGGATCATGGATATATGCATATGAACCTGAAACTAAACAACAATCGACTGTATGTATCTTTGAAAACGATCCAAATCCAACCAAAGTGATTCACGCACGAAGCACTTTGAAGCAAATGGACGCCCGTTTTGTTGGAAAAACTGAACATAAGAAATCCGGTAAACCAGAAGACGAATAAAACTCTACAACTATTTTATTCCTTTCAAATCTTGCATAAAGGCTCTCTGTTGGAAGCAAATATATGTCAATCTCATTCGAGATTGTCGGTTATTTATCAGAGATCTCTTCTTTTTCTTCTTCTCCTTCTTACTCCATTTTAGACAGATTGCCTGTTCATTCTTCGCAGCATACCTATTGCTTCTATTGATGGTAAGATTATCACTCCATCTTTTTCGTGGCCTTCCCATACTTCTTCTCCCCAGTGGTGAGTTGTCTCGTGCTATCCTTACTATTCTTTCCTCGCTCATTCTACTTATGTGTTCGTCCCATTCGCGCTTTCTGTTTAGTACCTATTCGTTAATATTTTCCACTCTGCATTTTTGAATTACGTCGTTGCTACTTTCCCTGTCTAGGAGCGTTCTTCCAGTAATTTTTCGTAGGACATTCATTTCGCTTGTTTCCAAGAGCCTTTTTGTTTTTGCTGTATCAGGCCGAGTTTCTGCTGTGTGCGTCATTATGGGTTTGATTACAGTTTTGTAGGTTCTCCACTTGATCTCAATACTTATGTATTTGTTTTTCCATATAGTGTCGTTCAGACATCCGGCTGCTCTTACTGCTTTTATTGTTTGCTGCCTTACCTCTGTCTCAATATCACCATCCGGATAGTTTTATACCCAGATATTTGAATTTCATTTCTTGTTGGATTATTTTGTCGTCTACGACCAGCTTTTTGTTTTGGAGGCAGAAACCATCATATTTAGAGATTTTTTATCGGAGATGTTTTAAAAAATTTTTAAAATAGACACACCTTGATATCTATATTCATTTATTTATCAAAAGCGTACAAAATCGCAATTCGATTTCAATGAATTTAATTTTTCAGTTTTCCTATAGACCTCATTTGGTCGATTATCTAAAAAAAATATGCATTGAAAAAAAATTAAGCCATTGCTGTTTACATTTAGCTGTTTATATACTGGATATCTTCATGGATAATCATTCAATAATCCCCGAGAAAATTCTGCTGGTTACAAATGTTTGCTTACTTTTAGCAGGTAAGAAAACCAAAACCTATTACTAACGTGACCTGTTTGTATAACTAAACAGAAACATGATATTGAAAATGAATTCCTCTTTTGACTCTTGTAGTCACTACTTATTCAATTGTTTGTTCTTCAATCGATCTAATAATTTACAGCAGACTCGTCGTAATTTTTTTCATTTTCCAAATAACCTACTAACACTATCTTGTGTATCTCAAAATACAGGTCATAACCTTACGAGCCGATCATTGCGTTATTGCCTGGCTTTTGTTGGATCCAGAAATTTTCATAATACTTCTAAAGCCTTTGTCGGCTCCAATATTGGGTCAACGTTTGGGCTAACTTGTCTATAGTAGAAACGATAAAGGTCTTCCTAAAGTTATACGTAAGATTAGTTTAAATAGAGGCAAAGGGCCTATCCTTACATTCCACTCCACAACTTAGTACGTAAGGGATAAATGTAAAACTTTCTATCGAAGTGGTTTTTCCACTGGAATTAATGAAGTTAATAGGTTTATGTTCAATCTCTGATGATGATTATCGAAACAGTATGTAAGTGTGAATGTCCCCAACGGTTCCAGAAATTCCAGCTTAATTGAAATGCTCATGCACGAATTGGCAGATGTAACTCGTGAATACCACAACACCTGGACTACCAACTAAAAATTTAACTTTTCCTCATCGAGAGCCGCCCGGAACTCCTGCTCGAGTATTACTTTAGAATTGCCCTTTGTCGAATTATATTTAGTTAATTTTCCTTGGGTGTCCTCTAATCTTCTACTATTGCCTATTGACTTCCTTGTCCTTGGATACGACCAGCACAAGCACATGTGTTTACACAATCCCAGCTCTGATTCCTTTCTTTCTTTTGATCATATTTCCGTTTATTATCTTAGGAGGGAGCCCTTTACTTGTAAAAAATTTCCCCACTTTAAACAATAAAAAAAAGTGTTCAATATTCTTCTCCTTCCAGCAACACGTACACTAGTCGTTTCTCGAATTTCTGATGATGAATACTAGTTGAAATAGAGTCTGCTATAAAAAGCATTCAACTGTGTATCAAAAATCAAAGCAGGATAGCTTTTCTGTTAAAATATTAATTTGTAAAATGATCTTTGTAGCAAAATTTGAGGAAAATAGTATGACAATTCCAAAAATAGCAGAACTAAACAGAGCTATAAACAACCGATACCAAATAATTGACTATAAAGCATTAGAAATAGTCATGTTAAAATTTTTTTCTTGGTATATAATGTACCCTACAACAGCACATTATGTTTATTACTATATACAAACCGCTATAACCGAGGAAGACGTAAGAGATAAAGGAATCGGAATGAGAAGTGTATTTTACAATTTACACACTTTTGTTGGAGAATACCTCGACCAAATTATAGAGAGTAAGTAAAATAGTTATTTACGTAACTATTTATGAAAAGAGCGATATTGTTCAATAACCGTAATATTTGCCAAAACGAGCGCCAGCGATATTAACAACCCTCTTTTCACAACTTTTTACGTAGAAATTTTTATCTAATACCGCGCTTATATAACATTTAATAGAATCTTCAATTACAATGAAAATATTATTGTGGAATAGAATGGTGTTATTGTTTCTATGGAAGCAGGTCTTGAAGTATTGTTATTATCTAGGCTGGTCTCGAAGTATTGTTATTATGGAAGCAGGTCTTGAAGTATTGTTACTATGGAAGCGGGCCTCGAAATATTGTTATTATGGAAACAGGTCTTGAAATGTTGTTACTATGGAAGCAGGTCTCGAAGTATTGTTATTATGGAAGCAGGTTTTAAAGTATTGTTACTATGGAGGCAGGTCTCGAAGTATTGTTACTATGGAGGCAGGTCTCGAAGTATTGTTATTATAGAAGCAGGTCTTGAAATGTTGTTACTATGGAAGCAGGTCTCGAAGTATTGTTATTATGGAAGCAGGTCTCGAAGTATTGTTACTATGGAGGCAGGTCTCGAAGTATTGTTATTATAGAAGCAGGTCTTGAAATGTTGTTACTATGGAAGCAGGTCTCGAAGTATTGTTATTATGGAAGCAGGTTTTAAAGTATTGTTACTATGGAGGCAGGTCTCGAAGTATTGTTACTATGGAGGCAGGTCTCGAAGTATTGTTATTATAGAAGCAGGTCTTGAAATGTTGTTACTATGGAAGCAGGTCTCGAAGTATTGTTATTATGGAAGCAGGTCTTGAAGTATTGTTACTATGGAGGCAGGTCTCGAAGTATTGTTATTATGGAAGCAGGTCTTGAAGTATTGTTACTATGGAGGCAGGTCTCGAAGTATTGTTATTATAGAAGCAGGTCTTGAAATGTTGTTACTATGGAAGCAGGTCTCGAAGTATTGTTATTATGGAAGCAGGTCTTGAAGTATTGTTACTATGGAGGCAGGTCTCGAAGTAATGTTATTATGGAAGCAGGTCTCGAAGTATTGTTTCTATGGAAGCAGGTCTCGAAGTATTGTTACTATGGAGGCAGGTCTCGAAGTATTGTTACTATGGAGGCAGGTCTCGAAGTATTGTTATTATAGAAGCAGGTCTTGTAATGTTGTTACTATGGAAGCAGGTCTCAAAGTATTGTTGCTATGGAAGCAGGTCTCGAAGTATTGTTACTATAGAAGCAGGTCTCGAAGAATTGTTATTTAGGAAGCAAGTCTTGAAGTATTGTTATAGTTCTTCCAATATCAATTGCAGATTATAAAAACCCTTGCCGACAATTTTGTTATAATTAATTCTAAAAAATTTATCATTTTTATAAAAACTTTCAAAAGTTTTATATCTTATGCGAATCATTATAAATTGTAATCCTACTGAATATTAAATTTTAAAACGTAAATAGACGAGTAAAATGTACTTGCCTGTAAGGGATTTTGGTTTAAACGGGGTACCAGACATGAACCTTTTTCTACCCCTTTCGTTTTTTTTTTGAAAAACCAAACTTCAAAGCAAAAACCATAAAGGAAAATAAATTCTTTGCAAATAAAACAAAAGTAAAAAAAAACATTTCAATTCCAAAGTTTCTTTATTAAAAATTATGGTAGTCAGAATCGTCTGAACTAGAGTCATCATTTGATTGAATTATGAAGGATTGTAAAGAGGGAGCATTGGCGGTCTACTACTAAAACTTTCTTTACGAGTTCTAAAACCTCTTTACTCAGTTCTGGAGACTGATTAAATTTTCGTAATTCTGATTTTACGTTTGCCAAATTAACTCTATAGGGTTCAACATGCAATAGTAAGGAAGTAGTCTAAGAAGAGTATGACCCTGTTCTTTGCACAGCTGGTCAATATAATAAATTTTCTCTAACTTTAGACCTTTAAAACAGTGAGCAATTATTTGTTTGTTGGGTCTTTTTTTCTATCGCTGACAGAAAAAGGAATATTTTTTTCAGACATAAATGCTAGAATTTAAACTTTGTTACTGCTACTATTTGGTATCTTAAGGAGTTGCCGCGAGTGGTAGGATGCGTTGTCCATAACGAGTACTGATTATGGTGGAATGTTAGGTGAAAGCTGTTCATTAAACCACTTTTAAAATAATTCTGCTGTCATATTTTCATGATAATCAGCTGCACAGTTTTTCATTTTTTAGCAAATATTAATAAAGCATTAGGTACAAAAACGTATTTGGCTTCCAGCGTATACTATATAATGTGTCTATTAGAACGGTAGTGTTTTATCTGACGCAAATAATCTTGTCGCTATCGAACTATCCTTGACGATTCGGTTATTGCCCACGGATAAAATCTTAAGTAGCTTTGTCAACTGTTTTCAGTTTTTCCGTGAATGATCTACATCAACCCCTTTCGTGACTACTCGATAAATAGAAAATTTATTTACTTTAGTTAATTCACCGATTCTTATTATGATTGCATTATCAGATTGCTGAATATTTTCCTTTTTTAAACATTCCAATATATTTAAAATAACTTGCTGTGTTTGTATATCTAAATCTTCATTATTAAATATATACCTGTCTTTATTCTCACTACACTGTCCAATTTCATTGTCTTCATTCGCCCGTGGTCTAAAGAACACCCATATTTCTTTTTTTTAAAGAAATTTATGAATTAAATAAATATCACCAAAGTAAGCCACTGCTTATCGCAGACTGTGTCTGGTAGGAATATTTCAAAAAAATTGTGTACATACGCCTTCCGAAAGCTTCGGCCAATAAAAATGCATTTATGTTTACAATTCGCTGTTTTCATTGTAAAACAGTGTAGATGATGAGTCCACGTGGACTGACGGTTTGTTAGATATTTACAGAATATTATATATGGAGAGTAAACATTATTTTTCATTTCTTAATTTGATATGAGTGCCATGAGTATTTATTGATCGTTTCTCGCATAACTGTCTTCTGCAATTGAATTGTAAATATCACTGTCGACGATATTCAAGATAAAGGCAACCTAATTGTCGTGAAAATTTCTGATTCCAAAAATCATTCGTCAAGATCATTTGTTATATCTGAAGAAATAAATGATGGAACCTATTTGACGCTGTACAGAAAGTACGCAGATTTACGACCAACTACCACTCCACACCGCAGATTTTTTATTCGTTATAAGAATGGAAAATGCTCAGTTCAATGCTCAGATTGCTGCATATTTACGCCTACCTAATCCGGAACGTTATACAGGACACAGTTTCAGACCTTCTTCGGCAACGTACCAGCAGACTTCGGCGAATAAATAACCAACCTAAAGCGCCTCGGTGGCTGGAAGTCTACTACTGTAACTGAGGGCTATTTGGAGGAGTCCGGGAATCAGAAGAAAAAAATATCAAATAAATATCTCTGTACTACAAAAGACTTAAAACCGTTGCCGTCACCGTCACCGTCATCGTAATCTATATGCGACCTGCAACCGATGCCATCCTTATCGACGTCATCTACCTTCCAGTTGAAACCAAATAACTCCACTGGATTGGCAATTCTTACTAGTCTACAGAATGCAACAAATTGTGTTTTCAATATTAATATTTATAATAATTAGTAGTTTTTAGTTGAAGTTTTGTGTATTATTATGTTTGTTGGAATAAAATAATATGGGTTGGTGTACTTTTTTGTATATACGGTCGTAGAAAAAATAATGTTCCTAACTCATGAGTAAAGTGTCTTTACCGCTTGGCCGATCTCCGCTCCGCGTCGTTCGGGACAACTGCAGTCGCGTGCGGGAAAGTTTCACTTTCCGCACTAACTATTTTCAACTTTTAGATAGTTGAAATATCAACAGCTTAATCAGAAAAATCAATTTTAGTAGCCACTTATTCAAATATAAAAAAAAGTTGCATCATAACGCTGTATATTTTACATGGAAGAAGAAATAAAAATCCATATCAAGTACTTTATCTTTATATCCAATCCATAAGTTTTTGAGAACTATTCCAGAATATTCGATAGTTGCGTAATCACATAGGCAAAGTCCTACTTAGAGGGTGAAAGACCAACCCATCTAACCTCGTTACAAGATGTAAGAGTTAGTAGTTGATAAATATTTGAAGTAGTTTATAAAACAAATACCATTACCTATCTTTAGTTATTGGTTCCCGCCTATAAATAACGACTTGAAATAAAAATTGGCTGTTGAATTGGGAAAAGTCACCTCTTAAATTACATCTGAATCCTTCTGGGTTTTCTTGACAAAAAGTCTATCTCAAAAACTGTTTAAGAGACCCAAAGAAGTTGTAGATTGTATCCACATACATGTAATCAAAAATGGAGCTCTACATAAAAATGTTTTTGGTTAATTTAAAAATATATGTTATGTTTTAGATATACATTACATGCAGTGTTATCCACCTTCTAAATTAGCTGCTGGAATAATAGCTGTAAGTAGATTGGATATCGGTTTGTCATGCTGGACTGAACAATTAGAAAACATAACTGATTACAAACGCGAGGAAATAGAAACACAAATATTTGTATTGCGAACAAAGTAAGAAGCTTTTATTACTACTAGGGTTGCTACTTAAGTTTTGAGATAAGCAAATATTGATAATTGAATATGGCTGTTAAGATACACTTTTGCATGTGTTTGAAGCATTTTTTCGATTCCGATTGAGGTACATCCAAAACATATGATTTGACCGCATCAACCGCTTCTTCTGGTGTAGAAAAACGTTGACCTCGCAATTTATTTTTGATCCGCTGGAGTAAGAATAAGTCATCGGGTGCCAAAATAGGACAGTACGGCGGATGACGCATCAATTCGATGTTTTGACTGTTCAAAAACGTTTTCGTTTAAACTGATGTTTCAGAGTTCCATTGTCGAGGTGGAGAATGATTCGTCTTCTACGATTGATCTTCCTGATTTTTTCGAACACTTCTGGCAAACAAATGCTGTTATACCATTCAGAATTTTACCATTCTACGTTGCTCTAATGGAACGGTCGTGGAATGTCCAGTTATTCCTACAAAAGAAGCGACCATTTGCTTCGAAGTGCTTATTGCGCGAATAGCCAAATGTTCATACAATATGTTTCTGGATAACGGCCGATTTGGGATGACTTTCACTGAATTCATCCTATAGCGAAGTGCAACCACGATTGACTTCGGAAAACCAGTCAAATACGATTGCTCGAGATGGTGCTTCTTTACCAATAGTCAAAGCGAGTTGATCAGCTCACTGCTGTTGATCTAATCCACGTTGAAAGTCATAGAAAGTCATTGCACGAAAATGTTCGCGATTTAATTCCATTTTTAGATCAATATGAAATAGGATGAGATCAATCCAAACATGAATGTGAAGTATACAATGGAAAATTGATCCACATTTGTAAAAAGAATCTAAGTCTCAATTATTTGCGAAACACTGTCACTTCCAAATAAAAATAAACAAATCAAATAAAGGAAACGCTTAAAAACGTTAATACACCTACTGATCTACATAATGGATGTCTCAAGTGAAATAAAAGTATGCTAAGGACCCGAAACGAAGATACTTAAGAAGAAGAGGGAGAGAAATTGAATATAAGGAAAAGAAAACTACAAATAGAATAAAATAAAAACTCCAAAAAAATATGGTCGTTGGGGCACTTACGGAAAAGCCGGATTTTAGAAAAGCAAACCAAGAAAATCAGGCAGATCAAAGCGAAAACGCTACGCAAAATCATATGAAACTGTATATAGTTTTTTTTCATTTTGATTAAATACTTATTTTGGAAAATGTGTGACAACTACCTAATGATTCTGCTTACATTATTAGTTTAAATTATCAAATCTTTTTTCGTGAATTGTCGATTATACATTTGTTTCAGGTATCCTTTCATTAATTGTCCAAAATGCAAGATTCCAAATTAATCTGTGAAAGTGTTTCTGTCTTGTTTACTAATGTTAATATGAACCAACATTAATTTCACAACATTAATACAGATGTTAAAATGATTTTTTTCTGTATATTAATAAATTGATTACCATAACCGTTATTTTTGTTTATAATTTTTCCCAAAATTTCCAACTGAAACGAATGGGAATGTCAATATAAAAATTATGTAGTTAATATTTGTATATACTGCTAGAAATTACTGCAGGTTTGCATTGAACATTATTATGTCTTACTTGATATTATTGTCCATCCTAGTATGAAATTTCGAATGAGGTAGTGGGTTGAGGACTCGAAATAAAACTGTCTGTTAGTTTTTTTTAAATGCCAACGTTTCGATCTTTTATTTGATCTTTATCAAGTCTTCAACATTCGAGTTACATGCCAAAAAATTGGTTTTAAAATTTTTCGACATTTCTTTGAAACGACTGCGTATAATTACACGTACTATAATGTTAGGAAAGGATATTAAAGAAAATAGAGGGGGAGACCAAAAAATGCAAAAACGGAATAAAGTGATTTAATTTATAGGTAAATTAAAAGTTTCGAGGTTTTGGAAAATGTACAATTTCCGCAGTTGAGGAAGCTTTGACACGGTTCGACACAGTTTGTTTTATAATACATTTTCAAAAAACCTCAACATAGGATTCGGAAGCTCAGTTTCAAATGTAAGAATTTTTGCTTCTGAAAAAAAAATGATCTTAAATACTCTGATCCTATCAAAAAAGTGACTATTTTAACCGAACTGGGTATTCACAAATTAAGTGCAAAACAATTCAATATGTTAATGAGGCGAGAAGAACCAGATTCACAGGTGTTTTGTTTCGATCTCAAACAAGTACAAAATCTTTCCAAATTGCCAATTGGTGAGGCTTATCACTTTAGACAATTATCCTTTTATGAAACTCGCTCTCTATTTTTATAAATTTGGAATGAAACTCAAGCAGGAAGGGGAGCAAATGAAATTACGTCCGCTCTTTGGCTGACGAATGATGCCCATCCTTCTCTTTAAAGAATAAGAGTAATCTTCCCAGTCAGAGACTCATTTTTACCAACTGATAAGGTCTGTGGAAGACTTTAAAAAAGACTAAAGAAGTATGAAGTAAAAAAACTTGGAGATGATTGGTTGATTCAAGATTACAAAGGACTGGATAAAGATTTGAAAAAGTTTATAGATATCAAAGACATGAAGCGAAACTTTTGACATGACGATAGTTCAAAAAAATTTGAATTGATTAGTAAAAGAGGCAAAAATGTAGCAAACATAAAAGCCCATTCCAAGGAATTGAAAAATGAAGTCAAAACCGAAAAAAATTAAAATTTACAAACGTTGGTGTTATTTTACGATAAAAATTGGCAACAAGATCAAAAACTTCAATTTTTCACGATATTCCTGGCCAGTGAACCAAATGGAATTTTGCAGGCCGAATATGATGATGATTCACAAGACTGTGACTGTAACGAGGAGGATGGAGAACTAGTTGTTTAGTTTCTTTTGCGTGATCTCTTATGTCGTTTGTCACATTTATGAATAAAATTCAGGTTTACTTCTGTTAAGGTATTATCCACATTATAAATTTTAAAAGCATTTTTCTTGGTTAGTATTTACTATTAATACAACAGTATTTACCTTATTCCAGTTACTATCCCTTTTTTATATAACCCCATTAATCAGTTTTACGTAAGTAAGTATTCCACCTGCTTATTACCTCTTAAAACAAAAGCCCCACTTTCAAACTAACTTAAATCCTCGATAAAGATCAAATAAAAAATCGAAACGTTGGCATTTAAAAAAAAAACTAACAGACAGTTTTATTTTGTGTCCTCAACCCGCAATACCATTCGAAAGTATTATGTCTTTTATGACAAATATTATGGAGTAAATGCAAAACATATATTCAGTTTAAATAAAGGGAAATATATTTTATACGCTTATTTGGTAGAATGACCACCATTTGATCAATCATTTTCTCTAATAAATTTTGGATACGTTGAAATTCACTTATGCTATGCTGTTTTGGTATGATTATTTCAATTGAGGCGTTTCTTACAAAAACCACCATATTCCAGTGTTGAATTTTTTGGGAAAGTGGAAAAAACTTTATGTCGCCCCTAGATTTGGTTTTTTTCTTATGTAAGACATATTTTATTTTATAATTAGCGAATGTCGGCCAAAAAAAATTATACAAAATTTCGGTAATATTTCAAATAACAACGTAGTTTTTCCTTTTTTTATGGACACTGGTTGTTTTTATGGGAATTTCTATGGAACTGAGGATTTCAAATTTGCAACAGGTTGAAATAAATATGTATTTTTAAATAACGTTAAGTTGTAATAAATACACAGAAAATTGGCATCATTGTTTAATCTTCTGGACCACAACTATTGTCTTCGTTGTATATTTCAATTTCAGGTCCAGTATTAGTACTGGTGCTGGGCTGAGCAAGGTTTGATTGCAGATTGAGATAATAGTGGACATTCTCGGGAGCTTTCAGGCATTTAGTAGCATTTCGTAGAAAACCTAGCTTCTGGGGTTTAATTTGATTATCACCTTGATATAGGTGCTTTAATGATAGTTCGGTAACAGGCTTTTTCCGGTTTCTCAGATGTATTGTTTCCCAGGCACCTGTGTAAGATTGTTTAGTCTGTACAAGTATATAGTCTACTTCTGCAGTTATTTTAATCACTCTTACTGATTTTATTTTCATAGGCGGATTTGGATTTGGCATAAGAAATGGCTTCAGATCTTTAGCCATATTTAAAAAAACTTCTTGCTCTACTTTCACAAACTTAAAAGGAGAATGCTTCCCTCTTGCTGCTTATATTAATCTATCCCAGTCAGACTGTACTTTTCCTCCCTTTTTTTAACTCAATAAACTAAAATATGATAGTTGAGCAGTCGGGAATGTCCTCGAATAGGACAATAATACTTAATGGTTTTGAAAATTTTGAAAATGTGAACTACGGCGTAAACGAATCTAGCTATCAAATAATTTTTGTTTTGCCCCGGGCATCTATCACTAAACAACACTAAGTCTTTGTTGCTTATATCTGCCTTGTTAAAATAACGCAACAACAAAGAAGTAACATCATTCTGGCCTTTCTTGCCAACAGTTTCATCGTACACGAACAAAGTCGCATCAATGGTTGCCAAATCGTGCACTCTAAAAATATAGTACCTGAGCTGGCTGGCAAAAAAAACATCACCAGTTTGAATGTGAGGCAATGGCAAATTTTGCTTGTAATCAAACGATAAGGCCTTGCTTTGCTTTAAATTTACATTGCCTTTTTATTTCATAGAATATGTCAGCCTTAGTTTTGATATAATCCATCAGACTGCCACACATCGTACTTGACGGGAAACCAATATGTAAAAAAGAGCCCGGACGACCACCTAAGAGATGGATGGACAGCTGGCAGTCCACCTCCCAGGAACTGATACATAAGGAACCTACAAAACTAACAGAGATCATGAGATCTTAAAAATGAATAAGAAGAAGATAATCTATCACAAATGGTATATGTGTCAGATCTCGGCAGTCCAAGCTTAATATTAAATGATGTTGTGAAAACTGACCAATATGCTTTATATGAAACATTAATATGAAACTTTTCAAAAGCATTTTATACATTGCTTTGACAGAAAGTATTTCTGGAAGGTATAATCTGATTTTTTCGTCTTGAATAATGTTATTGCTGAGCTTTAAATGACTGGATATGGTTTTTTATCAAATTTGCTACAGGCCCCGGTATTTTCTTGTGCCTGTTATTATGCCTTCCTCTTCTATCGTGTAGTGATTTATCTTCAAGCAAAATATTATTTTGTAGTTTTCGTCCTTTCCCTCTTGTAACACCAAATATGCTTAAAAACGCCTGGATATTCTTTACCTTCCACTCTTATCTTGTAAGAAAACACTGCACTGTCACTAAAGGATTTCATTCTGTCATTTCCTTCTTCCGCATTTGGATCTACGGTGCAGCGGAGCACTTATGGGTATTAAGCCAAATAAATAAGAATCTTGTTCATCCTTTGACGCCATGTTATTAAACAGAGTTATCAAAGTCTGTCGATTATTCCCATTAATATTTTGAAGGCACTTTGAACGCGAACACCTAAAACATCAAGATAAAAGATCAATAATAACATGAATACTTAGAAATATATTCAGTTTTTGACATACCTACAATCAGCGCCAGTAACTCTAGCCGGAACTTGTTTCCCACATGATTTATACGTACTTTATTTTCCTTTATAACTGTGTCTTTCTTTACACATTACATCACAAATATCGTTAACACTCGCCATGCTTACTAATCAAATAGACCAGAACAATGGTGCTTTTTGCAGGAATTCGGTTCGACTATGGCTGTTTTTGTAGAACTATTTGATCTTTTGGCGGCTGTAAAGTCGTACTATGGTTCTTTTTGTAGAATCTGACATTCTCGGTCAAGCAGGTCGACCTTTTATAAGTGTCAATTTAAACCGCAAAATCCGAATTTTAGGACTATGGTCGTTTTTGTAAGAAACGCCACAATTTATTTAATAACATGTGACGTAAAATGGCCCCCACTATTATTTGAATATCTTTTTTAATGACACAAATGTTTTTGGGCTTTTTATTAAATGCTTAGCTACCAATTTCAATACAAATTTTTTATGATTTTCAGTTGTAGATATTCACAGATATGAATATTTTAGCAAAATTTAATTACTCACCTAGCCCTATCAATCAAGTGAATAATATCATTGGCTCGTAACTCTACTTCTTCCAAATTTTTTACCCATTTAGCTTGCAAAGATTCTTTATCTGCTTCCGAAGGAGTCTTTAGACTGCCCCCTATAACATTTCCTGTTAAAACAAACCTCATCCAATTACCTCTTGCAGTTTCAACAACTAATAATGTTGTGCATTCTATTTGTAATCCCGTCTCCTCTAAAACCTCTCTTTTACATGCCGTTATGATGTTTTCATTTTTTTCCATATGACCAGCTGGTAAGTACCTTGAATATGAGCAAAATTATTCTTATTAGTGTGGTCATCTACAGTTTGACATTGGAAATAAATAAAATGCCATATGATGCAATAAAAAACGTCAGATTTAACTGAAAACATCTTGTTCTTCAATCTCCACGAGATTCTCAGCGAGAACTTCTTTTGGATACCCACTCTCACAAAGTTCTCACTACAGTTCTCACCTCAGTTCTCCGCTCCTTTGCATATTATAATTATGCGTATATTAAAGAGAAAAGAATGATTAAAAAGAAGTGGAGAAAAATCATTCAAATCGGCGTCTCGCTCGTTACTGAGAAACATGCGAGTGTGGAGTCAATAAACCTTCTCGACTGTTCTCACGTTCTCGCGCTGTTCTCCATCTTTACCGAAGAACGTAAATCGGTTCCACATTCGCATGTTTCCTGCGTTCTCGCGAGATTCTCACGAGAGGGTGGAGGGGCTTTTAGAAAAAAGGAAATTGAAATGTTGAATGTACTTCCATGCAAATCTAACACATAATTTCAATATGTTAATCTTTAAAAATATTACAATGAATTTGAGCATAAAATAATTATATCGAGGTGAAATAAAAACTAATATAAAATCAATGTACTTTTCATTATTTAACAAAATACAGAAATTTCATAAAAATATACAATAATAGTTATTTATGCAACAAGTGCGTAAAGTAAAACTTTTTTCACGAGTAGGACGGTTTGAGAAGCATATAAAGAAGATATAGAAGATGATTTAAACAACAAAATTTAAATTTCTAGCACAATGTTGAATTGTCCATATTCTTCTAAACAAATTAAAATATCTGATAAAACATAGGTTTTTTTAAAAATATTTTGGGCGACAAATTTGTCGTCGATGTGTATGATTTTGGCGACATTTCTTGATGATTTGGCGACAATTGTCGCTATGTCGCCATGCTGGCGTGAACCCTATAAATATTGGAATCACATTCGATTTTCACTGGTACTACCAGTTTTTCTGATGTTCCAATTTTGACTGCATTGTATCTTGCCAGCTACTATTAATCTTCAAGCATTTTCTTAGTAAAATTGTTCTTTGATATTTTTTACTTTCATAATTAAAGAAAAACACTGATTATTTGTTAGTAACTGATTATTTTGTGGCTCGCTAATATGAATAATATCCGATAAAGTGATTAATTTATGTTTAGACAATTTTGTTATTTTTTATAACTATTTAATCATATTGACTATAACATATATACTTATAAAATATTTACACAAAAACTAAAGTTCTTTTATAAAAATTTTAAGCAATATAATGCAGAGATAGAAAGTCTTCAGGTACAAAATTAAATGATCTCTAGACAAGAAGCAATTGATTAATGATTTATCTGTTGTTTCTCTTCTAAATGAATTTCTCTTCGATTTGATTTTATAGAGATACTTACCATTTTCCTGCACAAGACTTCTTAGCTTCCTGAATCATCAAAACTTCATTGTATTCATTTAAAATAACACAGGCAACTATATACATCACTGTTTCAAAAATGACAGGTTTATATTTAGGATCAACACTAGGCTGAATACCCTGTGATTCCAAAGCCTCATTCTGTTCTTCTAAAGTAAAATCACATAATTCTGCTTCTTCGCCCTCTAATGGCAGTCCTTTTAAAACTTTACGAAGATTTTCTTCAACAGTATCTGGCATTTTCAATGTTTGTTCATCACTACTCTGAAGGTATTAAATATCATTTATCTTCTGTTATGTTGTCTAAAAAAAGGTCAAATCTGAGAGCAATGTAATTTATTGAGTCGAATGAATTTAATGAAAAATCTTTAAATATAAAAAATAGAATTTTCATTTACAAAATACAATTATTTCAGAGATTGGCCAAAATAAGGTCAATCACACTGATATAAGTTAAATAATATTCATCATTCATAAACATATGTAAATTTGAGAAATCATTTATATAAATAGTAATCTGACAAAATTGGAGAATTAAATATGTGATCTAATAGTGACGCCAATCATTCTATACATTTTCAAATAAGCATGTTTGCCTAAATTTAATTATTAGTAGACTGTGAATATTTGTTAAAGTAGCTCAAAAGAAAGTGAATAGAATTATGCAGGTCATACATTCCAATTGGGATGGTGATGTAATATGATATCTGATTAACAAAATAAATAAATATTTTTAAATAAGTACAATATAAATTTTAAAGTTGATAATATATTTTCTACATAATCCTAATGTTAATAATTGCAAAATGATTTAGAAACAAGCACATTAATCTGTTGACCCTATTAATAAGCCGCTTTTCAATTAATTTTGTAAACTACTAAAATATTAAAATAAAGTATACCCAAATACAATTTTATGTTTCCACGTTAACAACAATATTTTCAATATGATTATTAATTTAATATATTCCTTTCTGAAACACGTTTCTTCGTCATACCTGCTAAAGAATGTTAATTGAATGCATTACTCACATTCAATTTAAAAAATGTAAATAAATCAGTAATAAGAAAACACGGAACACTGTGCTCGAAGCTGCGGGATGACAATTTGAAATTTGTGTATGATTGACAATCATTAGAAAACAATCTTCTTACTATAGAATCAATACATGGAACACAAAAACTAAGTTATTGGTTAAAGCTAGTAAATTTTTTAAATCTACCAATCACACTTTCATTTATCGCCATCATGAACACTTACTTAACATTGTATTCGATCGAATCACGATAGATGTAGGTTATTCCTAGTCTATCACATATTGAAATGAAATAAAAAATGAGACCTTCATCAACGAATACTACTTAAACGTCATTGTCACGATTGACATTAGCAACTGTTAAATAAAACGTATTTTATGCATAGTATTAAATTGAGTTTATTTTCAAAGATATTTTATGTTGCTTTATTCATTTTAGCAATTAACGCTTATTTTAATTGAGAAAACCATTTAAAATTTGAAGAAATTATAGTATTATCTGGAGTTGATATAATTGGGCATACCGGTCACATGAAAAAGACTTTATACTAATGAGATAACCAAAAAAATGGCAAACTGTCTTCCTTTTTCTAAAAATCAAAATATGGCTTGTGAAGATGGTACAGTAACTTGGACAAATGAATTGGTTAATGAAAATCAATTAGAGTTTTCAAATACTGAAGGTATTTGTTTTATCAAGTAGTTTTGTGTCTTCTGAAGGCAATAAACAACCATTCTTTCCTTTATCAACCTCTTCACTCACAATTTTACAATAGTAATAATTTATTAATTCCACGGTTTTGTCATAAGTGATAATAAGTAGTATAATTTATCATTGTAAATATATCTGGTAGGATATTTAAGGAAATTCCTTCTAAGAAATACTACATTGGCATTTCTTAAATATTAATTAAGTACATATATTTTTTATGTAACACCAATTTCAAAATTTATTAATATACTTATAATTAATATTGTTTCAATGCTTCACTTTAGATTTGATTTTTGGAATTCATGCTATTAATTTTAAGCATTTGTGCAATTCACAATCAATATTTGTAATAATATCGTGATGATTACTTAAAAATGTATGGTATTCTTAAACTAATTGGGGAATAATATTAATGTTGAATCAATGTGTCTGCTTTCCATAAAAAATCAAATTAAGAACCTCTAATATCTTATAAATTGTTTCAGTTAGCCTGAATGAAACATATGCCACTACAAGAGATGATGATGAAGAAACACAGTACTTATCAGTTCTGCATTCTACTGATGACACTTTGGAAGATATCAACAATTTAACATTGGATAATGAGAAATTGATTGTTAGTGATGATGTTGCTTCAAATATTGAGAACGATAATTTAGATTCAGCTGAAACTGAGCAAGTAGTCATTTTTAATGTTGGAGAATCGCAAGAAGTGTATGGCATACAAATAGCACATGATGAAGAAGGGAACACACACAGATATCAGTTTCAATTCAGGTAAGCTGTCTCAAATGAAAATGGGTTCGTTGAATTATATGTTACTAGTCTTGACCTGCCTCCTTCCCATCGCATAAAATACATGCCAAGTGAGAGAAAAATTAAATATTGTTATCTAGCTGCCTAATCATTTATCATGAATGAATGCTATGAAATTAACACATGATTTAAAATAATAATATAGCTTTCCACATCACCACTGAGGTTCTGTGTCAAATGATGCATTCCTATTATTTTACTTAGCTTGTTTTACCAAAGATACAACCTACTGTAAGAAGTTGTATCATATGGTTCACTTTTACATTGATAACCCTTGCTACGATGTCATGTTCATCATGAAACTGTTGACCTTCACTGAAAGCTGCATTATCTCCAACTACTTAGGATTGCAGGTGAATGTTATGAATAAATCTGGCCATCTATAATGTCATACATCATTTCATCCTAAGTTCACTAATGCATATAACTGGGGCCTCCAGTAAAACAAGAAGGCAACACAACCATTTTTGCGATTGTTGATAATTGTTGTTGCAAATATAATTAAGTTCTTTCAACCTCAATTTTTGGGTACATGTCAACTAAAATTTGATTTAAAATATTGGAAGATTGCAATAAATAGCGCATTTCACTCTCATGCTCCATAACCCTAAAGTTGTAAAATTCTGAAGCAGCTGTCTTATCGATTTGAAGAAAAGGCTTCTGGTTAGGTTCAGATATCAAACTATTTTGTCATATTCCTTGAACTGTAAAAATTGCCATAAAATTTCCTTCTCTTACCTCTTTGACTCCAAAACATGTCATTTGGGAACATCCATTATTCTTATGGGGATTTGTCAAAAAATGTTCTGACAGTAGAGTCATTACGTTGTGTAAAGGCTCAGGATAGGGCTCAAGCTTAGAAAGCTGGACTTCACCACTACTACAGTACATTCTTTGGAGTCTCATTTCTCCATTTCAGAGCACGACATCTTTGGCAAGGAGAATAAGGACCAAGATTGACAATTTTATCATTCAAATCAATTATTTTACTATTGAACTTAAATCTCAACATATGCTTAGAAGTCTAGGGCAATAATTTAGATTTTCATCTCTTCATGATATTTGACAGTAATGTGTAGATTTTTTCTTTAAAAGCCTTGTCATTTTTTTTTCATAACATCTGGATGAGTTTGATTATACCTTTGGCTGGTTTTAAGATTTCAGGATGACTTTAATTATATTTTCTAACGGCCTCTCTATGAACTTCTCTGTGGTTTTTTGTATATTTGAAGCAGCTTTTCTCAGTTGTTTAGTTCTGAGTGTGCTAGAAAATCGTTTTCTTCCACTTTTTGTGTCCAAAGTTAATTCAGATAGAGATATTATTTGTAACTGGGTGAAATTTCATGAAATCCCTTCTTAACTGATCTCTTCTCAACGAAAGGAATGTTCCCATCAAATTTTAAGTCTTTATGCCTTTTGGCTCCAGAGATATTGTGATGAGTTAATATATAGATGTGTGTAATCCTAATTATATGCATATTTTTCAGAAAAACAGAAAATGGACAATTAGAAGCAATGCCAGAGACCATTCAACTGTTAGCCAATGAAGAAGATACAACACATGAATTTACAGAGGACCAAGTATCAGGGGACACCTTTGAACATCCAGTTCTTTTGCAAGAAGCTTTTGAACAAACAAATGAAGACTCTCATCATCAGTTAATAATGTCTGAAGAGACAACTGATATTCTTGAAAATCAAGATAGTGTAGATGGTAGTAACATATATAACGATGAAGAAGGGGATATACCTACAACTGATAATTCTATTATATACATTAAAAATGAAAACATGTGTGATGAAATGTCATATGAGGATGATGAAGAACTGAATGAAGATTATGAAAGTAATTCTAATGAAGAAATAATAGATATAAAACCAGGTGATTTTTAAAGTTTCATTAACAATAATCATATATACTTGGGGAATAACATTATCTGCTGCCTAAAAAAATTTGTTGTTCCCTGTAGTATATGCATATTTTAACATTATTTCCTAAAGTAAACTCTTCATAGGTAGTTGAATGATTTCAATGAAACTAATTTCAAAATCATTATGCTGTTATCTATAATCCTTTTTCTTTTAAAATAATTGAAGAATATGTAGAAATATAATAAAAAGTTCTATTATATTGCCAGTGGCGCAACACATGTTCCCAGTACCTCCTTGCAAACTATTACTTTTATGAAAACAAACTTTATTTTTTTTCCACAAACGAATCCATCCATGACAACATAAAGAAGCAAGTTAGGTATGATAATATCAAAAAACATGACATTTAACATTAAAACCTTTATTCAATAACGTAATTAAATTAATTACATCATAAGAGTAGCTTACAGCAAAATGAATGCCTAGAAATTATTCACTCATTTTTATTATGTCTTCAAAAGACATTGAGATCTTGTATTTAAAATTATTTAAAAAAAAAGGAGTAGCTTGGATTTCACAAATAATATCATCAAGAACACTTTTTAATGCCAATTCTATCATTTCATTCTGAATGTGAGGGAAAATATGTTTAAAAGTTATCATTTTACAAGCGACTTTTCAGATGTGAATTATAGCTCAATAGCAAATCAAAATTTCCAGAAGTGCTAACAATTCTCTACAGTGACCTCGTATAATTTCTTTGATAGTGTCATGCCATCTTTCTCTATTTAGTGGTTAACAAGGAAAAATGTTTGGAAACTTCTAATTTAATCACATAAATGGTGTTTTTTGCAGTACAAATGTAATATCAATGTTTGTACGACTATTTATTTGTTTTGATGTATACTGCAAAAAAGTGAGTAGGATTGCCAGGCGAACCCAGCATTCAATCCGAATACTTTTTGGATACAGTAATATGAAAGTTTTGAAGGAACTTTTTGGTGTTCCTAATCTCTAGAAGCCACCACTAGGGTGCTCCTGTTTCAGCTTCCTCCTTTTTCTGCACCTCAGAAATATTTTAGGTCAATAATCAACATAATAATAAAATAATAAATTTTTGCTCCTTTTTTGGTAATTGCCTGTTCATTATATTTGATTTCTATGCTCCCAATAAACTAGACTACTATTACAACTATTATTTTTCAATACTACATCGAGTTTTTTCTCTATAATGTCAGTTTTGACTTGATAGTATGGGAGCTCAATGCTTTAATAACAAATCATTATAGATGATAGAGATGTATCTATCAATTTATTTACAATACAATAATTATTGTAATGTTTATGATAAGAAAATCATAGACAATTTAATGTTCACACCTGTTCTGTTATTGAACCTTAATTCATATTTTTGTTGTAATATTCAGCATTAGATAGTTTTTATCTAATTTTCTAGGTCTTTCTTGTCAATTGGTGGTATTAGTGGATTGTTTCAATTGTCAAATACTTTTTGCTGCTACCAGATTGATATCAATAGTTCCCATATTTTTTAGTTTTTGATATCATACCTTGTTAAAAAATATCTTTGGTCTCTCCTACTTTCGTTGCTATTAGTTATTTTATAACTCTATGACCTTTTGACGTTGTTGTGTTGTTAACAATCTTATCAAAGAATAATTACGAAAAAATATTTTATTTAGGGAAAGCTTCATCCATTCAACCAACCACCATCTTAGCAAAATATATGTTCAATACTAATCATCAATTTCAATTCCAGGAGTCGAAATTGTAAAACATGAAGTATTACATAAACAAAATGAAGTGTTTGTCAGTAAAAATCAGGAAACACAATCAGAAAATAGTGAAGAACTAATTGTGAAGGAAGATTATGCATCAGAAGGTTTGTAAATTATTGGTAAATAGTGAGGGTTTTAACCCAATAATAAAGGGTGGGTAGAAATGCTAAAGTTACCCCAATAAGGTTTTATGAAGTTTCATTGCATTTTTATATTGTCAATCAAAATATAATGTAAACATAATTGTACCCTTTATAACCTTTGAGTTAATGTCACTTTTTACTTTGTATTGTTCTGAGTACATCAGCGTAAAATTGTTCGGGTACGAAAAGGTTCTCTTTATTGAAAAGATGGAAGAACTACTTACTATAGATTTGAAGCCAAGAAATGTTAACACTTTAGCTCTTTTATAGCTTTATTTAAAATAATGTCTTTTAATAGTTCTTTGTTGTGAAAATAATTAAGGATCTTTCATGAACCCTTGGTTGGGATAAAAAATCCCCTATACTTTTTTTTGTAAAAGCTATAGTACAGTTGCATTATTACGTAAAGATGACGCACGTTTAACGTAGGGAATGGAATATTGAAACCATGCATTTTGCAGCTAGAAATCTAAACTATTCGATGGATGTGTTTATTTTTTTATTCGGCTAAATTATTGAATTCTTTTAAAAACAGGACCAGTGTTTTGATTAGTGTATCTATAACTCTGCTTAAACTTGATCAATTTAAATTATTTTTTTTAATGTTGAGAAAATGATAAACTTTAAGAATATATAATTGTGAAATCAATCGCTTCGAGAAATTTTTCAGCACAAATAATTTTTCGAAAACAACAAGAAAATAGCTGTTTTTCTCGTTGTGAGGCTCGATCTCTATCATCACTCTATTATAAAATTCGGGTCTACCATAACATATACAAGGGGGTTCAGAGAATAGAATGTAAGTATTGTACAGGTGTAATGAGCCCGAATGGTAGTATTGAATTTGGTTGGGTTAAGAATATGTTCCTCAGCTTGTAAAACTTGTGACCCTGATAATTGTAAAAATTTTCCCCAACTCTCAAATAAGTCAAGTGAAAATGAATCTGAAAGGGAAAATCAGATTTCGATATCTACATTGAAGAAGATGTAGATTCTAGATGATTTTTCTATATTTTCATTAAAATAAATATTATATAATAAATTTTTCCAAAATTTCCAATTGTTTACTTAAAAAACAGAAATATTTATATAAAATATAAAAAGGTCTAAGAATAAAAAAGTTAAAAAAACAACACTTTTTTTATAGCTGATTCTTATAGTACAGTTGGAACTGAAAATCAAGGTGAAGAAACCATAATATCTTATCAACATGTGGAACCAAATGTTGAAGAGTATTATGAAGATAGCACAGAGGCTCATTTGGAACACCATGCAGCCACTCACTTTTTAGTTGAAGAAAATAATTTAGATCAATTCAACTATAATATAGAATTACACCAAGAAGAAAAAGAAGAAGATAATGAAAATAGTACAAATGTACTTATAGTAGAAAAAAGTCCTGGAACAAACGATTCTGAAAATGAAGATTTTGAGTTTGAAGGTCTTCCGGTAACAGGTAAATATATTTGATAAATTTTATGGAAATAATGCACTTAATTTTTCTAGCTGAAGGAGAAATAAGTGAGGATACATCATCGAGCATTTACCAGGAAACTGAAGTATTATATTCTGAACCTGAAATATCTTTACGAACTTTATCTCCAAAAGTTAAATCACCTTCAAATATTCTTAAACAGCCCACCAATATTAACAAGGTGGCTAATAGTAGTAAAAAAACAATCCTCTATTATATGTTACCTAGTACTGATCAAAAGGAAAATCTGAATTCCATAACTTTGAAAGCAACAAATCCTCGTAGTGTGTTGAAGAATAACATAGATTTGCATAAAATCAACAATGAACGTATAAAAACATTGCAAAGGGAAAAATTAATGGAAAAGAGATATGCTCGAAGTAAGGAAGTAATACAAGCCAAAATGTTTAATAATTTCATAAATAAAACAACTATTCCTCACGCGCCAGTTAGACAGGGTAGATTACCTAGAAAACAAGAAATCAAACCTGTAGATACAAGAACAAATGAAGAAATTATAGTGCAAGAAGTAATGGTGTCTTCCAAAGGATTTGTAGAAAATCTTACAGATCGATTGAAAAATTTGGATAAATTGGAGGTAAACTTTCCTTCAAATTATTATTAAAAAATGTTTCTAGATCTGTGTGTGATATTCAGCTAAATTAATTTTTATGTCATGGTCACATGTAATAAAGTCCTTGAAACATACCCCAGGCCCTACTGTATCCCATGCTTCAGGACATTAAAGAGAAATAACTTTTTCTTTGATTAATGACAAAGTGAGTAAAACAGTTTTTTTTTGTAGTAGCAGTCCCGTTTCATCAAACTTTTTCAGTCAATCGCATTGGTTGTACGGGAATCTTTTTTTTTTCCATATTTTGCAATATATTCCTAACAACTTCTTTACGGTATAATGACTTCAAATTTTTGATGATGTCCTTATCCATCGGTTACAATTTTGATGTGGTGTTAGAAGATAAAAACTGCACTTTTATTGATTTCATTGATGGTATATAGTATATAATAGGATCTTCTTTCTTTAGTCATTTTCTTATTAATGTCCATGTGACCATTTTCCGAAGATTTTTGAAGTCATTCATGCTTTAGTATTTGCTTCATATTTCAATATAGGACAGAAACTAGCAGTAAAAAACGTTAAAACTTTGGAATTTTGTTAATCAACGTCGAAGGGTGCTTTTATTTTTTAGGGGTGAAAACTACCTCTTATCATAAAAAATTTAAAAATCTTCGATTTTAGCATGTATTTGAGTAAAATATAGTTTAAATGAATTATTCGTAGATGTGTTGATATTCTCAAACAAGTTTATGATTAATCGGACTCATGCAACCCTTCCAAAAACCATCCTCTGAGGGTAGTAATATTGAAAGCTTTTTTTAAATATTTCGTCAGAATTTTTAAGAAGTGTTGCTTTTAAATACGAGGTCTGGCTATTTAATAACGAGACTGTGACTAGAGGGCGCCCTAGACGGGTGGGGTAGAAAACGAGTAGTGCGTTGGGTATCTAAATATCTTGTCTATGCACGTCCCGCTTCCATCACTATTATAGTATTTGTGCAGTAACGGTTTAAAACAAACGCGCTTTTTCCTCGTGCCAAAAACCATGTTTGACGAAAAACAGGAGCAACGTATCAATCTCAAATTTTTCATTAAATTGAAAAAAACTCCTACTGAGTGCTATAAACTGTTGCAAGAGTCCTATAGAAACAATTCTCTATCTCGTGCGCATGTTTATGAGTGGAGTAAGCGCTTTGGTGAGTGCTGAGGGAGCAAATCAAAATTAAAGGCAATGTTGATAGTTTTTTTAAACATTAACGGTATCGTGATCACTGAATGAGTTCCAGAGTGTGAGACTGTCAACCGGACTTACTATTTCTCAGTTTTGGCAACACTGCGAGAACGAGTTCGTAAAAAAAGACCCAAGTTGTGGAAGAACAACTCGTGGATTTTGCACCAGTACAACGCACCTGCTCATAACGTGCTGTGAAGCAGTATTTGGCCAGTAAGCGCACTCCAGTGCTCGAACACCCGCCATACTCACCAAATTTGGTACCGTTTGACTTTTTTTCTTTCTCAAGATAAAATCTGCTTTAAAAGAGGCCCGATTTGAATCAATGGAAACGAGAAAGTAAAAAACGGCAGAGCTCCTAAATGTCATCACCAAAGAAGACTTCCAGCACTGATTCGATCGGAGGAAAAAACTTATGGAAAGGTGTGTGGCGAGAGGAGGGGAGTATATTGAAGAGGAGCATTCAAATGTAGATCAATTTTTTTCGTAACCAGTCTCATTATTTAATAGCCAGACCTCGTATTGCAACCCATATGAAACCATCTTCAATGGACAAAAATTTCAAAATTGCAGTTAAAATTTTTACACAGAAATAATAAAAAACAAAAAAATATTTTTAAAATCAATAAAATAAGAAAATAATATAAAAAACAATTTTGAATCAATTTCTTCACGTGGAGGTCAAAATTGATCTGAATTATGTACCGTAAAACCCAACTAAGTCTAGATTTTAAAATCGCCAACAGAAAACCTGACGTCATATTTAAATTTCAATACCATATCATAAAATTGATAATCCAATTGTATGGTAATAATTTTATATTGGGGATATCAAAGTTTAATTATCCGAGTTATGGAGGAAAAATATGTACAGAAGCAGCTTTTAGGCACCCACTAATTACTTCGACTTATAAGGAATTAAAATTTCGACCAACGAAAGTTTTGGTGCTTGAAGGAGAAGGGGAAGAAATATTTCTTCGAGTTTGAGAGGTTTTAGACTTATGTAGGCTCCACTGTAGATACCTCACAAGACAAATGGAAAGAAATAAACTTTATTCATACTCATAATTTACTTATACTTGAATTATTATCTCTACGTTCGGGAGTAACATGAACAAATCAGCTATACAAACTGTCGAATTAAGTTTGGAGTTAGATACGATTCTTCAATTAAACCTGTTGTAATTTTGCAGTAATTACTAAACGAGATCACAGTTTGCTTCTGACCTAAAGATGTCAATTGGGTCGAGTCTATGTTTAGAGGAGGCCAATTAAGTACTGGGATTTCTACATGTGCTAAATGCATGCTGTCGTACATGATCATGCTTAAGCATGAAATTATCTCCTGTAAACGACATAAACGGTCCATCCGAGTTTACAACTAATTGTCACCTCACACCATCTCCAATCCGGTTCCAAACTTTAGGAGAAAAATAATTTCAAAACAAACATTCACCAGGTTTCCGGCACATTCTTTCACGTCTATTCGATTGCTCTAGACAAAAAATTGCATATTAATCCAAATGTCTTCAGGTATTCATGGATTAATCGATTATTAATACGTTAAAGAATTGATTAATAAAAATTTCACAATTTGCTGAATAGTAAAACTGATTTAAAATGAATTTTTGCAGGTTACTAGTATTGTAGAGCTGAGTGATTCGGACGAGGAATATGATCCAAAAAATAGTATGAAAAAGAAAAAGAAACACAAAAAAATTATACTTACAAACGCAGGAAGCTCTGATTCTGATACAAGTGTTATTGAAATACATTCTGATGAAGAAACGACTGTTAAAGAAAAATGTCAGACGCCGAATCAGGGCAGATCTAAAAAAGATTCTGAAAGTTCTGAAGGAAGTCTGAAAAGATCCCGAGGAAAGACATCTAAAAGTGGAAGTTCAAATGAAGACTCTCCCCAGAAAAAGAGTCGTACTGAAGAATCTAGTGAAGTGGAAAGTGATATAGATAAGAGAGAAATAAATTGCCCGCATTGTTCAAAGACTTTTCCCAACCAGAATAGCCTTAGTACTCATATACAACATCACAATTTAGAGAATAGTTTACGTAACAGTAAAAAAATCCCCGCCTTTGAGTATAAACACAAATGTGAAGACTGCAAACAGACATATAAAAATTCTATTTTGCTTAAAAGACATATTTGTAATAGTAGTAACAAGTCCAGACCTACTTATAAATGTACAACTTGTCCAAAAATATTTAGAGACATAGCGATTTTTAATATTCACAAAAAATCTCATATCAAAGAAAATTTAATCAAATCAACGTCAAATGTTACAATATCACCAAAAAAATTCACATCTGTACCTTCTACAGCCACCTACAAATGTAAGGAATGTTCAAAAGTATGCTCTTCACAAAATATATTAACAGTTCATGAAAAAAGTCATAAAAAATTCAATTGTATCCGTTGTAACACTTCGTTCCCTTCAAAGTTACTGTTGGATCTGCATGTAAGGATAAAATGTGTTAAGACTTCCTCGCCAAAAGATAGAAGACTTTCGTTTAAAATTAAGAGGTCATTTGTAAATTCACCATGCAAAACAGTAACAAGAGGTAGAAGCATCAATCCGCTAAAGCCACTAATTAGTGGTACTTCAAATAAGAAAAGTTCAATTCCCACTACCAGTTGTAGAAAAACCATTAATGTTATACAGAAGAATGTTGAACCAAGTTCCAATATTAGTAAAGATGCTGGGTCAAGCAAAAATTTTAATACAGTAACAAAAAAAAATATTAATCTCAAACCAAACAATACCTTAAATCTGAGTAAAAATATTAATTTTGATCAAAGAAAGACTTCACAGACTTTGACAAGGACGAGGACTGAAAAAATGAAAGCTAGCTCCTCGTTATTAGAAACCAGTAATGTTTTAGAAACGAAATTTAATCCAGGATTAGATAATAGCAGTATGATCAGAAGATTGGATGTTGAAGCTCAATGTGATTCTTGCTCTTTGATGTTCAATAGTCTGACAGCTTTGTTCAAACATAAAGTGAAGGTAAGTAATATAATGTACACTCACTGTCAAAATATTTGTCTCCATCAAGCAGAAGATGTTCTTCGTGTGCCGCGACTGTTATCGATCGGCTATCATTTTGACTAATATCGCTGTATTTACTGCTTCGCGGAATAATTCAGTTAATTTCCCGAACCATGATTAAAATATTTTAATTTGCAACTCTTTATAGTGTTGATTATTTCTAAAGCTTTTTTTATGCATTCAAGAACCTCAGTGCTTATTTGCAACTCTATCGACCCATCTTTAAAATACGACGATAAACCGACGTTTGAGTAGATTTTTTATGAGCGTCCTTACCTCCGTGACAAATAAAAGCACGGGAAAGACATAACATCCTGCCATCTTTATACACAGATCAAGTTTAAGATCTGGCTGCTCGTATCTCCACGCTTATTATAGTTACGAGGTACGTTAATTCTTCTACTTCCACGTTATTACCCATGATTTCTCTGCTTCATTTTGTTGTTTAGTTATGATCATATATTTATATACAGTCATGTAATTGGTATCCTAGTGTGTTTTAACACCCATTTTAAAACACTAATTTTAAACAAAAGATCAGAAAATTGTCGTATTATTTTTATTTATCTTTGAACAGTAATAAAAGTAGCAGATTATAAGAAAATATAAAATAAACTTGAACACTAACCACTATAGCAATTTTGACTTGAAAAAATGTATTAATATTAATGATATGATCTGACAACAAAATAACAGAGAATCCAAGATGCATTCCAAGTTGATACCGTAACAGTATTATTTAATTACTGCATCCTGTAACAAAAAAATACGAGAGCCATTTTTTTAAACCTCCGATCACTTGTTGACATTCAGGCGTCAGTCGACGTTGTGCTACAGCCACGTAAACGTATCCGCCATTATTGATGCTCCCGCCAAGTGTGATTCGTTTTCTACAGGCTGAAGGCCGTAGTGCTGCAGAAATTCATCGGAGAATGAGTCGTGTGTATGGGGACAACTTCATGAGTGATGGTATTTCTGTATTTCTTTGGTTTCTCCTCTCATTAGCATTTTCGCCAAGTACTTTAGAAATTGTTTGTTACCTAGAAAATTCTTTCTAGTCATTTGGAAGATTCTTTCCTAACGATATTGTAAAATTTCTTCGTGACAATTTATTATCAACAAAGCACTTCAGGCATTAACTTTTGAAATGTCAAGCATTGCATAGTACACCGCATGAGGCCATCTACGAGTTCTACACAAACAAGAATAAGTAGTGCATTTCTGATCAAGTGAGTCCACTCCTGTTAGTTGAATTATATAGTTCGATTATCTCTGGTTTGCCGCTCTCAGCAATAGTCCTGCTATGATGCATGGAAGTGACTAAAATTACTTTTCTATTTTTTTTTAGATACGAATGAAACTAACGTTAGGCTTCTAGTAAATCCAAATTCTGATAACCTTTCTGTTCTGTTCCTATTTGGCAAAAACTGGTGGGGTATTTCACCCGGATTTTTCGACATAAGTCAAACCATTTTCGAGCAGTTTGTTCACAAGCTCGATAGATTGAGAACAACTTGTCTCCAGTTATGTTTCGGTTTGTGTTCAGTATAGGTTGTGCCAGTCTTAGGACACTGAGGATAGGTACAGATAATTTGGTAGGGTTTTGTTGTTGTGAGTCTTTCCTACGTATACGAGGCACATAAAAATATTTACGAGGTTTACTCTTGATATTCTGCCTCAAAAACATACTACATATTCACTGCAAGTGTAATTTGCTTAATAATTATTCATAAACATATTGGAGATACTGCAGCCATCGTATCTCCATCATGTATACGCTGTCCCTTACACTTTTGTTAATCGAGACGAATTGCTAATAATAAAAAGAGAAATATTTTTCACGTTCCATCTGCTGCAAATAACCTCGCAGCATCTTCGTATACTCCTCATAACAACAGAAGACCAAAAAATGCTTTTAGTTTGATCACAAAAGTGGCGGTATTACCATAATTTGCACTTAATTCAGTGATTTTAGCGTTGGTGTACTCTAATATTATTTTATGAATATTGTCAGAAAATTACGTTACGTTTTCTTTAGCTTCGATTAGGTTAGGTTTACTTTTTAGGTTACGCTGTCTTAATTGACCGATATTTCGAGAAAAATGTATTTTTCAATGGAATATTCTCATATCATCAAAAGGAACTGTTTCTTGTTATTCATTTATCCAGTTCAAAAAAAACAAATAGAAAGAACCAATTCATTTATTTCCAATTTCTGGGAAATCGATAATTTGATTCTGCCACCGTTAAAACACCAAATTAGTGTATTTTATCATTATTCTAATCCTGGCAGAAGCGGAAGTATTTTTATTAGAGTTTGAAACCAGTCTGTTTATTGTTTTTTTTTGGGGGGGGGGGTTCCTGTTTAGTTTTACTATACAGTGTTATCTATATATCTATTTTTCTAAAGTGAATATAATATTTGAATATATTTGATATAAATAACACACCTAAGTAGTGTCGACTGTAAGTAATTCATAATTTTTAGGTACATGGTCTGAGCACTCCGGACAAACGTGTTTTAGAAACAAAGAAAAAATTATTGCACAAACCACTCCATTTACATGGTGGTATTCCTCCCAATCAAACGTTGAAAAAAGCTTTCCAAGAAATAAGGAAAAAGTTGATTAGTGCAAATATGGATTTTTCTGATAATATGGATAACTCGAATAAACCTCAATTATCCACAGAAGTAGAAAAAGACGAGTTACCTAAAATAATTATATCTGAATCCACTCCAACTGATCAGTAATATTTATGAAATCAGAACATTTTTAAGACAGTTATAGTTATAATATTAATATTTTTATGAAATTTGCATAGTTGGTTGGTACTTTGTTATATAGTGTGGTCGTAAAATTTGGATTACTCTGATTAAATTTTAGTTTATGTGAAAATGTTGATAGTTGTAAATTTTTACAATCATATAATTTTACTACTATAATTTTACAATAATATAATTTTCCTATCGTAATTACTCTAGTGTACATTTTACTTATATTTGATCAATTTAAAAGTGTCTTTAACTTGTTCATTCCCAGATTTTTAAAGCACTATTTTCAATATATCTGCAATATAAATGTGGGTATACAATTTATCTACTTCTACGAGTTTAAAATAATTCATATTTCATCCAAATAATTAAAACGTTCTGGTTATTTCAGTGGAAAGATTTTGACTAAAGAGATCTAAATTCAAATATAAATATATAGAAAAAGTGAAAATTTCAATAGAAAAGAAAAAAGTTATTACAAATGCAAAACACACGAGAACTTTATAATGTTTTTTTGTAACAAAAACGTTGAGTTAACAAAAGTATTTTTATGAGAAAAAATTTATGTTTTTAAAGTCCTACTAAGTTGGAATTTCTGAATCCGTTAGTAATATTCATACTAATTAAATTTTTATTTTTTTAATGCTGCCTCTATGTAACAATATTATCATCAATAAAATCATCATGTCTTGTAATCGTTTTCCCTTTATGCAACATGTCCTTTTCTTAACTGGTATCATCAGTAAATATAACTGACTCAGTCAGGCTAAACTAACAGCACTTATTCACTCAATTTAGACTAATTTCTTGGTTTGGTTCATAGTTGTAGGTTTATCGATTAATTGGTTATTTTGATTGGATGGACTATTCCAAGTAAGATAACTTTGGTGTTCCCTTGTATGAAAGTTTCAGTATCTAAGCATTTCGAACAACTATGGAAATTAGGTATTTTGAAGCTATGGAATTTGTACAAATAATGTTTCCAGTTTGTCCATGGCAGTTTTCCATGGGTAGTTTTTGTACAAGAATCTTACTTGGAGTGCGCCCGAAACATTTATTACTGTTCAAACTTCAAAAAAATTGTTTTATAAAGATTAGAAGGAACTTTTTATTAAAAATTTAATACAAAGTAACTTGTTATATATAATCCGAATAAAACGAACGACTAATTAAAATATTTGTGAAAATTTATATTATTTAATAGCTGACTCTGGGATTTAAGTGCTATATCTCTATGCTTTTATTCCGAACTTCATATAAAGTAAATTCCCGATTATTCTCTAAATAGAGTGGTGCTGATAAGCGATTTAGTGTAATTAATAGAAGAAACGAATAAATTATTCACACAATAGGTCTTTTGCCGTTATTTTTCGCATAATTGAAAATACTAAACTACAAAATCAAATGCAAATGTGACTTACTGTAAGGCACGTGTACACAGTTCAGTTACAAAAATAAAATTAGTGTTAGGTGGTTATAAGAAACAAAAGAAATACAACAAGGGGGGTACTCCTACATTGTTTATTAACCGATGTGCGCTTGCGTTAGCGACACGTGACTTTAACATTTTCAGATTGACTTTATTCCTGTTAAGTAAAAAGAGTCCAAAAGTACAATTATTATATGTGCATTGCATGAATGACACATTCCTCAAAATATTAGGAACAACAGTCGAATTTTCTTATATTGAATTTATATTTCTTTCTGCCATCACAACTCCCGTTGAGTTGGTCGCAAATCTGGTGTTATTTCAGCACTACCACATGTTCTAAACACTTTATTAGCTATTTCTGCCCTGTGTGCTACCAATTCATCGACATAACCTTCAGCGACTGTTGACTTCAACCAGCATGACCTGTGTATAAGTTAGCATGTTCAAGTTGAAGAAAATTAGCCAATATTTCGGGAACCTTATGAAACTGGTTTTTAACCGCAACCTTATTAATAGATTTTCCATTGTGATATGCATAAAACATGCAGCGATCCTTTGCACCTGCTAACCGAAGAGCTATGTAAAATTTAAAAGATTTTTCAGTAACTACAAATCTCCTGTTTACATTATTCTTTGTTTTCTTAAGATTCACAATTAATAACGTTTCCGAGTCTTCAATATCATTTAATGCCATCTGGCTGATTTCACAAATTCGGCAAGCTCCTGCAACCCAAATACAACAAACTTTACAATGAAATAAACTTCATCGAGAGTATTATTTCAAAAATCACTAATTTGGGTAATAGTAAAAATCGCAGCTTTCTTGGGCTTGTAACATTCTCCATTTTGTTTTCGAAATTAATTAGCATTACATTTAATGGTCCTCTTTTCTTACAACGTTTATATTTAATGAAACAAGCATTTTTCAGCAAAAAGTTATATCTCACCTTCAAAAGATTTCCTTATTTTTAAAATGTTACTTTTAATTTGTCCCACTTTCAAAGTACCAAATATTTTGCTAAGAATCAAAATTGTAAAGTTAAAGCACTGATTTGTTATTTCCACATTAACTGTTCTAATTTATTGTTTCCAAGAATATTGTATACAATTTACAAATGAATAAGATTGTAAGTCCATGTCTTTCAAAGTAAGGAATGAATTAAAAATTCTTATTCTTATTTAATGACTGGTTTAATCATAAAAACACTAGCATCACTACCAGCATTTTCATAATATGTTTTTTCCATTAAATAAAAAACTGAAAATATATTTTTTTAATGTTCAAAATGCCCAAATTTGTACCTTAGAAATAACAAAAATGTAAGTAAGTTTGTGTGTGAAAATATTTTGATTTTTATTATTATAAATATAAATTAATATTGATAATATCTAAATTTATTATATAATTTTGGGTAATTTTGTTAATTGCCAAACAAAACCTTTTATAAAACTAATAAAATGTGTAGTTGAAGATTCATTTTCTATTTGTATTTTTAATAATAAAACATTTATGTTATAGTTTACAGTTCAAGATTATTATCAATAAAAGAAAAATAGCAAATGTAGCCCCTTATTTAACAAATAGCAAAATACATTCACAGGAATAGTTTGAACATAAAATAGAAATATTCTTAAAATTTCGACGTTTGCTGTTATAGCCATTCCGATTATTTGGTCTTGAATATTCTCGAAGGTTCGGCCAAGATATGGCTCATCTATGAGTTCAGCACAGCCAGAACTGTCGTTGAACACCTTAAATTATTTGATCACTATGTAATCATATAGTGATCAAATGAAAAACCTATCCACCCTTAGTACAAAAAAATATGAAATACGGGTGAAAAGTTTTTACCCACCCTATAGTTTGATACACAACAATTAAAAACATAACCATGGATTTTTTTTATTTTACAAATCACTTCTATATATAAATAAGTATACAGTAATAGTAAAACTATAGTCTGTAATTAGTACATATTCTTTTCCAGTTCTATAAAATACTCTTCAAACAGGTTTGAAAAATGCTTGGGATTGTTGTCATGCTGGAAGATATATTTTCTGACAAGAACGTACTACATATTTCTTTAATATTTTTTATAGTCCTCTTTTCTTCAAACTCCCTCTAATTTTTACCAAGTCTCCAATCGCTCTCCTTCCAAACCATCATCGAGCATCCGCTGTTTTTTACAGTCGTGAGCTAGCAATTCCTGTGATGACTAAACAGAGTTTTATGAAGGCGCTTACAACTACGTCTTTATTGCAGGATCTAAAGACTACAAAGCATAGTTTGCTAAATTGACTAAACTCTCAAGCTAACTGTTGCTCGAGAATCTGGTACTTCTTATCTTCATATTAACATTACTGCTCTTTCCTCAGTTAGTAAAAGATTGACCAAATAACTTTATTTTCCAACAAGATGATGTGCATTCAGGTCATTGACTTACCGAATTGGTCTTGAGGCGTTTAATGACAGAGGTTGTTTTCTGTGGATTCCACGGTCACACGATCTGGCTCTTTTTGATTTCTACCTATAGTGATACATAAACCTGCCTCTAGCACCAGCTTACTTTTCCGATCAATTTTTGACAAGTGCCCTTATATAGTCTTGATGTGGTAAATGGTGGTTATGTTGTAGGATTTTGTGTTACACTGTTCGAGATGCCTAATCTAAGGGTTATATCGTGATCTATGCAACACATTATACAGTATCAAACGGATTTTTAATTTTCAAAAAAAGCCAAAAAGGTACAGAAAACATAGTCTATCTATTTCTACAACTATATCCCGTTCCTAATATGTAAATTTGGTGAACTGAAAAAAGTACGTACTAATATTTACTATCCCATAAGTTTTGTCTATGGAATATCATGACCAGTACTATCCAAAAACTCTTCATTAAGGAATTTTTGTTCTGTGGAAGAGTCCTTGGTGCTATCCATGGGTGTTTGTTGTCAATTTCATATCAATACGTCTTATGTCAAAACTTTTTCACGTCGTTGTGATTGTTGTATACATTGTTTATGACCTATTGAGTTCACAGAATTGAAAAATGACCGATTTTAAAATATATATGTAGATATCTAAGTTTTATATATAAAAAACTAATTCCAAAATAATGTTTAAATTAACTAGAATATCGATTCCTGTCCTAAAAGGAGTTAGAACAAAAACAGATAAGGCTGTTCTCGATGAAATAATACGAGTAGATCATGCCGGAGAATTAGGAGCAGATCGAATATATGCTGGTCAGATGTTCATTTTGGGTTCCACTTCTAAAGCACCTCTGATAAGACATATGTGGGAACAAGAAAAACACCATAAAGCTACATTTGAAGAACTTATTAACAAGTATCGGGTTAGACCAACTGTAATGACACCTATTTGGAACATAGCTGGATTTGCTTTAGGTATAAAACATGATTATTAGTACGTTGAAATTTATATTAAAATGTTAAGCATGTTATATAATAATTTAAATGATTATTGTATGATATTTTTGCCTAATAATACTTAATTCTAAATTTTTCAATTTTTTAACATAAATTCATGATATTTAATATCTATAAAAGTATTGGTCAAGTAAAGAATAAAACCAGTACTCTTATTTTTATTCATATTGAATCTTTATATGGATTTTAATTAGAACCTAATTCAAAACTGCAACATAATATTGAATACCTCAATCAATTCCCTTCTTCAAAAGTAGGGACTAAGATGAAATAAACAAAAAGAAAATTAGTACAATCACCAATTTTATCTACCATACTTACTTATTTTTTCTAAAGTTATATTTAAATTTCTTTAATTTCTTACTTCTTAGACCTCTTTTATATGGTTTCGTTGATAAATTATCTTGATTTTACGTCTCTTAATTAATTCCATTTAAAGCATAAGTAAAATCTTGACATTTCGACCTATTGTCATATTTATCAAAATATAATTTGGCATTGACAAATTTTCATAATTATATAAATCAATAGATCACCTACAACATTAATATAAAAAAATTTATTTTCAATTACATTAAAAAACTTTTATTCTAAATTATTAGATCTTAAATAAGTAGCAATATTCAATTAAATTATTCACAGTGATATTAAGATTTATAAAATAGAATTATAAATTTCACTTATGTCTTTTGTATCGTTGATAACTTTTTTTTAATGTATGTGAACCATTTCTAAAAAAATTCTCTTGAAGGAAGGAAATATACGTTCTACATTTTGATGTTTAGGTTCTGTTTTGTTCCTCAATTGATTACAGTATTTGTTTATCCTTCTTTTGATTATGTAATTTATCATTTTCTCAGGATAATTTTTCTCTTAAAGCAGCTTTTACTTTTTTAATAGCTATGCATCTAAATTCAGGATCTGATTGTTGGATAGCTCTATCAGCCAAACTAATAATTACAGATCTCTTTTGTGACATAGGATGACATTTAGATGACCAAGTTGGTTTTGTATACCATTCTGTTTTTATGTTATTACTAATTTTTAATTTTTTATAGTGTGACATCAAGAAAATTAATTTTATCATTTTGTTTTTTACAAAAAGCATTGAATGTTTTGATTATATTTTCAATTTCATTTTTTGATACAAAATTCATCTACATAACGGAAGAAGATTGGAATATTTATGTTTAGTTTGCTTAAGACAGTTTTCTCAAGTTCTTCCATTACTAATTGTGCTATAACACTCGATGTGGATGCCCTCATAGCACAAACATCAATTTGTTTATATATTTCATTCTTGACTTTAAATATTGAATAAAATATTCAGATTTATTTCTGAAACTTAATTTTTATTATTAAATATCTAAAATGTCTTTTGTTAACTACAGTTTGATAATCACTTATGAAATGTTACTCCCTAAGTTATGTTAATCATACAAAAGATTGTTTTCAGATGATTGCTCAGAACTATTGAAATGTATTCAATAACTTTTTTAGGTGCAGGGTCTGCCTTACTTGGAGACAAAGCAGCTATGGCTTGCACTGTTGCAGTTGAGACAGTTATTGTAGAACATTATAATGACCAATTAAGAACACTCTTAGAAGACCCCGAGTCTAATAAAGAGTTACTGGAAACTATAACTAAATTTAGAGATGAAGAACAGGAACATCATGACCACGGTATTGATCAAGGAGCTGAGCAAACTCCATTTTATGAAGTATTTTCTGATGTAATAAAAACAGGATGCAGACTTGCAATAGCCATCTCAAAAGTTGTTTAGGATGAATCACATGTACGAGTGATTTCTGAAAGACATTTGTTAAATTTGGATAAGAGTGTTGCTCTAAAATTCGTGTATATAAAATGTAGTATGGAGTGTCAAAAACCTCGATGTGGACTCCCAAATTTGTGTTAGCTCAATAAATATAAAAACATCAAAGAACAGGCTTTTGATTATTACAAACAGTTAATTGGCATTACCTGTCATAATGGTAACAATTTGACTGGTGAAGTTACCAAAAAAACAATACCAATACTAATTTCAGAGACTTCTTTACCTATGGTGTAGGGGGTGCAATGTCAGGTGCGTCCGAGCGCTACTCGCCCCCTGGCCCGGCAATGAAAATGCGGGGTATAACCTAGCATAATAATTACTCCAGTCGTAGAGCTGTTCATAAATAAATGTGTCTAGTTTTAGCAAAAAGAGGCGTTGCAAGCACGAGCGGCTTTTACAATAGGAACTTTTGTTTAGCATTAAATGAATTTTAATTTATATATATATATATATATATATATATATATATATATATATATATATATATATATATATATATATATATATTATGGTAATAGTGAGTATCCCATCGCTACCAAAAGAAGCATACCAGCCCCTGTTTTGATTTGTTTGAAAACAATAATAGAGTTTACATTGCCTTGTTCAAACCTAGCACACAGGGGCCGAATGCATGAGTTCTTGGCAGAAATTGAGCCGAATTAAAACAAAATAAGCTGAAAATTTGATTCAGAAACCCTCATCTAAAGATGCTGCTTAAATGAGTTTATAGTCTTGGGTTCAAGTTGAAGTTTCTAAATATCTCATGGAATTGACAACAAGTTAACCAGGAAACTCGAAAAAGTTGTAGAGTATAAAGCATGGTGGCTGAATATAAAGGATAAAGCAATACCTACCGAACTGGGAGACAGATGCCCACAAGGCGGCTGCCTCGCCACTACTATTATGGTATACAAAGCAGGTTATGGGGTATGAAGATACGCCGATGACTTGGCGATAATTGTGTGGAGTAAGCATGATAGTATCGTATGGGAACAAATGCAATCTGCCCTAACAAACACTCAGAAATGATGAGTCAAGGAAGGTATGAGTATAAACTCCTTAAAAACCACCCTAGTTTCATTCACTAGGAGGAACCAATGCTTCCCAAAAACTCTCAGAATGAACGGGGTCGAACTAACCCTTAGGTCGTATATTAAATATCTCGGAGTGACCTTCGATCAGAAACTAACATGGAGACAACATCTTTAGGCAGTAAGCCATAAGGCACATAATGCTTTATACAACTGCTGCAGAATGGTCGGAGGAGCATGGGTCTTAAATCCGAAAATGATGAACTTGATATACGACACGATCAAGTCCCATGGCAGCACTACAAGTTATTTTAGACTCCTATGAAGACTTCCATAGAAAGTGATGAAAGAGTATACAAGTAATAGAACACGAAGCTCTGTGACCTGACTGGACTTCATGTCTTCCAAACTATGCTTTACCAAAAACTATGAAATTAGAATAACAAATCGACAGCAATGAACAAATGCAGTGACATGTGGGGGCAAGAATACAAGGTACAGGAACCAAAGTCGATATCCCAATGGGCTAAGAATCTCTGCTTTTTTCAGGCGGGAACATACGCAGCTCGCTGCGCACAACGTAACTACCGCAATGCAAAGATGTTCATCCTCTCAGAAAGCAGAGCAGCCCTACAAGTACTTGATTATTATAAAATTGAGTCAAAGCTAGTATGGAACTGCATCGAATCTTTGAAATCAATGGAAGCAAACAATAAAGCTATTCTTATATGGGTACCCAAAGTACACGGCAATGACCAGGCCGATCATCTGGCGAAATAAGTCATCAATTCATTGTAATAAAGAATTGGGAAAATCTAGAAGAATTGAGAAACGTGGAATAAGACCCCAGGCCTGAAACAATAGAAAAGATTTCTGGTCTGAAAAGGCCCTTTCATTGAACAAAGACGAACTATCCTACTGGACACTCCCCGATGAACTACCACCTGAAGAACATCGGAGAAACTCTCGACAACTCTTATCGCTTTTGTAAAGAACCAAAAAAAAACGCCGACAACCTCCTTTGTGAGTGCGAGGCAATCCATAAACAAATATTACGGTACTTACATTCAAGCTGTTTAAATCCAGAAGAGGTAAACCGCATAGCCCCCAGACAGGCAGCTCCACTATACAAAGTCGCTGGTAAACAGTCCGGGGTACACAATAGGTCAAAGTGTTGGCGATGTAAATTCACAACCTTGCGCTCTAGCTCATCTAATCAACCCATCACTGAAGAATTTTTAAAAGTGAATGCTTCTGCAAGGAAAAATTGATACTTGATAGAACCAATGGTTCTTAAAAATAATTTTAAATTTACACTTGTGTGCAAAGATATCTGATCCTGTTGAGAAACAACTATGTTGTTTCTTTTGTCTATTCTTTTGTTTTGATTTGTATCATTAACCCTGATAAGGATAAATCTTTGTGTATACAGTTTGGACTAATTATCTTCATCAATACTTACATCAATTATTCTGTTTAAGTTTATTCGAATTTCATTTTTCTCGCCTTACCAATTGGCACTACATTTCGGCGTGCGCCTCAGCCTCCTCGACAATTCGCCTCTAAACTGGTTTGTTTTTCACCAACGTTCCCCATCCTTTCTCATTTACTGTTTGTTAACTATCCATCTGATACGGGGTCTACCTCTTTTCTCACTGCTGTGGGATCGATTAATCGATCGATGTTGCCTAGTATTTCATCTATTTCTCAATTATTTCGAATTCTCCAGTCTGCTTTGTTCATTCTTATTCCTCCATATATTCTTCTAATAATTTTTTTCTAGAATAATCTTGATTTTTCTTGGTCATTTTGTATCATCATCCAACATTCACTGCCATAATTTACGATTGGTCTTATTTAAGTCCTGTAGATTTTTAACTTAGTTTTTTTTGTGACTAGTTTGTTTTTTTAAGTGCTCCAAGTTCACAAAATAAACTATTTTACCACTTGGTATTCTTACTTAGTGCTTGGTGTTTATATATCCTCCGAGATATTTAAATCCATTTACACCTTTGAAAGTGACATCTATTATTAAATCTTTCACTCTCCAACAATCTCCTGATTCCGGAATACAGTTTTAGATTCATTAGTAACTAGGCCGCACTCTTCACATTTTATTTCTACATCTTTGAAAAGTTCCACCAGTCTTTCTTTATTTCTGGTTATGATTGCAATATCATCTGCATATGCAGAAATCTAGGTCGATTTATTAATCCTATCACTTTTCTGATTTATTTGCATAATTGCTTTGTGCAGTAGTATCGTAAAGAATGCACTTGAAAGACTATCTCTTTGTTTAACAACTATTTTTTCATTAAATTTTTGTCTAATTACTACAAATTTATGTAGTATCTTCTGTTTTTAACATTCAGTGTTCACTTTGAGATTGTAAGTTCATATTTATAATTTTCTGCTCCATATTACACATGGGGTGCATAACGGTTACCAAAACGCATGTTAAACAGTATAAGTGTTAGTGTATAGATAGTAAACAATGTTTTCGGTACTGTTTACTTTATTAAAAGAGTCATTTTATATCAGTAGTACCTGACTGCTCACATTTTATTCACAAGTTTATCATTTTTTAAATTTAACTATGTGTACATGCAGCAATAAATAGAAATATAAAAAATTTTTTTGTAATATTTTCCTGGCATGTATACAGATATAGAAAGTAATATTAAATTTATTTAGTATTTGAATGTTTCTATATAGATTACCTGTAAACTAATTTCAGAATAGATATTAAACATTTCACGCACTTTTTTTGAATATTCACCTTTTAGATATTAATATCCCTTAGCCTATCCTTATTGTTACATGCATGAATACTATTAGTCCGGTCAAATTAGACGAAAAAATAAGAGATACATAAATAAACAAGCTGAAAGTGTGTAATAATATTTATATAATTAAAAATAACATTTTAAAACTCCTCGATGTTCTGGTACTAGGAAACAAAATTACTCGAGGTCAAAGGAAAAAAAGGTTTTTCGCCATTTTTATTTAAGTTTTATCATAAAACTACCACAGACAAAAATTGTAGATCACAAAAATTATCTATAAAAAATGTATCAATACTTTGTTCCTTAGAGCCACCGTTTCTGAAATAAAACAACTCAAAAGCTTGTAATAATCAAAATATGGGAAAGTACGCCAAGTATATACATCTCTGAAGCTGTAATAGAAGTGAATTTTTTGCAGTGATAAATGTGGTTGCAAAAAGTTGACTGCTCTGTTTTGACTGTATTTGAATCAACTACAGTAGAGGTTTGGTACTAACGAAGAAGCATGAGAGATGTGATAAATTGCTTTTTATGCAATTTACTTACATACAGGATGACGAAGTATTTGAAGGTTATGAAGAAAACGAATATATTCCTATTTTGCTTCAATTTCCAACCCTTGTTAATATCCTTTATTATGTAATAGTTTCAAACTAAACAGAATCACCACAAATTTGTTAAATTACTGGGAAAACTATTGATGCATTTCTTATAGATAATTTTATAATCTACAATTTACGTCTGAAGCCATTTTATGATAAAACCTACCGTTTTGCTGAAAATTGCGAACACCCCATTTTTTTAACCTTTGATCTCGAGAATTTTTTTAGGTACCGGAACGATAAGAAGTTTTAAAATGTTATTTTTAATTATATTTTAAATAATATCCCTCACAGCTGAATTCATATATCTTTGATTGTCTAGATTGACCGGACTATATTATAAATGAAGATAGTATACCGTGGGTTCTGTTAAAATGTAGTCCGTGAACCGGTTTATTACCTTTAGCGAGGTAGTAAAAATATACTAGTGATCAGCCAGTTTTAAAAGTTGACTTTCAAAATCTTCGCTACCAACTGATGACGCTAAATGGTCGGAGGGCCCAATCATTTTGTTGCTATAGTATTCGAGCCGAGGTATGAATAAGACTTTGACAGACACCCTATACTATATGGATTCAACTTTTTCTTGTCTAAATCATAGATCCTATGGTGAGACGTTTAATATACATGAAGACTCTATCGAGACAAAATATATACCTGTTATTTTTACCTGTTTTGTCTATTTTAATAGTTTGAGGAGAAAATATTTTGTAGTTTAATATAAACCCAGTTTGACATTAAACTACATTACTTTTAGTGTTAAATAAACTTCGCTGAATACTTCTCTGTCTTACTCATCATGAAAATTATATTTAACTAAATTGTTCATTTCTTCATTAGCATAGTCTTTGTATAATTTATGAATGGTTTTACAATAATAATATTACGTGGTTTTTAATTAATTACAGTTGCTGCTAATATATATTTAGGATACACTAATAGTATTTTACATTTCTAACGCAATTCGCAAGCGAAGTGGCACGCACTTCAACATAAAATTGGCGAAAAGTACTTGCATATGAGCCTTTGCACAAGTTTTTTTTGTTTTTTGAGGTTACATTTAATGGAGCCATCTTTTAATTTAATATGGATACAAAAATAACCAGTGTGTATAAAAAAAATTGTTCAATTCGATTTAGTGTGCATGTGTCATGTACGGCACGAAATGCAAAATTTGGAGCTTGCAATCTCAGTAGATCGTGTCAGCATGGTTTTTAGCCTTGAATTTCATTAGAAATGCTAACATTGTTTCTCGTATGCCTCTTGTATGCTGTATTTCCACTTCTCTTGCGAATTGAATTTGAAATGTACCTTAAAAGTTTCGATAATTAAATTTTTTTAAGATTGGCAACCTTGAATTGACAGTTCTTTGAATCCCATCCTCTTCTTTCTTGTTTTACACATAAAGGTTATATATGTTTCTATTTTAGCGTTAGGTATTTTTACTTGTCAACACGTGTTTTGAGATACACAACAAATTAGTGATTTTTAATTAGAAATACAGTAGAAATGTCTGTTATACAACGTGTGGTGTAAGTGTATTCAGTTTAAATATATATAAGTGCTTTATAACATATTTTTTAGTAAACCAACTACACGGAAAGGCAAGAAAGTGTTGTTAAAGAAAGAACCGCAACTTATCGAAGGACCTAAAAGAGCTCTATTTTTCCAAGGAAGGAAGTGCTCAGAGAAAATACAAAGTTTACTAAAGGATCTATACGACTTTAAGAAACCGGATGCTGTTAAATTGAATAGAAAAAATGATATCAACATATTTGAGAATTCAAAACCCGTTGAAGATCTCTGTAAAAAATATGAGACACCGCTATTTATGTTGGGATCAAGGAGTAAAAAAAGGCCAGATAACTTAGTAGTAGGAAGAATGTTTAATTATAATTTATTAGATATGATTGAGTTATATGTAGAGTCTTATGAAGGTTTAAAAGAATTTGCTGCATCAAAAATCACTGTTGGTACTAAACCATGTCTACTCTTCAATGGTGCCTTGTGGGAGCAAATGGATGAATTGAAGCAATTGAAATCATTGTTTATAGACTTTTTTCACAGAGAATGTGTAGAAAATATCAGGCTACAAGGTATAGAGCATAGTATAAGTTTCAATGCTACGCCTGATGGAAAAATACTGTTAAGATCTTACAAAATTTTGCTAAAAAAGTCTGGTGAGAGAATACCACGGGTGGAACTGGAAGAAATTGGTAAGTTTCTACTTTATAAAATAATCTAATAAGACACTTAAAATTAATTGTGACTGTCCCAAATTTTTGAAAATTTATCATAATCTTGACTAATGTTTTGATTCCTACAATTCTTCTAGACACTTCATCATATTATAATTTTAACTTTATTCATTAACAGATAATCTGAATTCATCTATGCTTTAATTACAATTTCAGCCACCTCAAAAAAATATAATTTCTAAAATGGCTTTGCCTGAGAAAATTATTTTTATATTTTAAATGAAATATAAATTAATACTGCTTGGAAAAAAATAACTTGTTTATGGGACAGTCAAGCTTTAGAAGTCAGCATTCATGTGAGTCAGCTATTCAGTATGTGTGTGCAAATTGGCAAGAAAAAATAAACATTGGTGATTTAGTGATTGCTGTTTTGGTTGACCTTCAGTGCTTTAAGTTGAATTAATAACTATTTAGAAAACAGATTTCATAAAACAAAAATATCAGGCAGGGTATCTCAAAAGATGGAAAGTGTGCTGGGTGTACCCCAGGAAAGTATCCTGGTACCACTTTTGTTTATAATATATATTAATGATCTTTATATGGCTTTAAAAAAGTGTTTCGTTACTTTATTTGCAGATGATACCCTTATATCAGTGTCAGGGCAAAACTACTTAGAAATTGTAAATATTTTAAATGATGAACTTAAGATATTGTATAAATGGTTGTGTCAGAATAGATTAAAATTAAACACCTCAAAAACAAAATGTATGGTGTTGGGCTCAACTATAAATTATAAAAAATTTTATAATCTAAATTTATCTTTATCCATAAACAGTGTACCTATAGAATTTGTAAACGAAATTAAATATTTGGGTGTCATTTTAGATCCAAATTTAAATTTTTCAATTCATGTTGATTATTTATGTAAGAAATTAAATAAAAAAATAGTGTTTTCAGTAGAATATCTTATTGTGTTTCTGAATGGACCAGAATTATGTTGAATAAAATCATACTTTTGCCTCACTCAGTATTAATTTTTTGCAACAAGGAAGAGGTGTGTAAATTACAAATACAACAGAATAAAATCATGCGTATTTTGTTAAATTGTAGTAAATATACACCAATTGATCACATGCTTGAAACTCTAAATTGGCTAACTGTTGAGCAGAACATTAAAAGAGCGAATCTGCTTTTAATATATAAAATTGAACATAACCTAATGCCAAGGTATTTAAATACATACTTAAAGAAACAACTGCAGTTTCATAATTATAATGTTAGATCCAAACAAATCTATAATCTTCACATTAAACGAACCTCAGCATTGTAAAAAACACCGTTTTATGAAGGGCTTCGCTCTTTTAATGAATTGAGTGATGATATTAAAAATGTACCAAATGTATATAAATTTAGTAAATGGCTGTTTACATATTTGCGCAATCAAAGTTGATTTTGTAATATTTTTAATTTGGTTATTAATAAAGTGCTAAAGTAAAGTGCTAAAATAAAGATATTTATTTATTTATCTTAGTCTATCAAAAAGTGTCCTTTTAAAGGGGGCGCTTTTGTTGTAAATTGAACTAATTACACTTCAAATTGCTTCCTCATCCAACATACAGTCCAAATCTGGACACCAGTGACTACTGGCTGTTCACTCATATCAAAAAAATGCTCGCCAGTAAGAAATTCAGCTGAAATGAAAAAGCAATTGCTGAAACTGAATCCTATTTTGAGGCAAAAGACAAATCCTTCTACAAGCATGGCATCTATAAGTTAGAGAAGCATTGGAATGATTTTATTGCCCTTGAAGGAGATTACATTGATAAATAAAATCGATTTTTAGCAAAAACACGACTTATTGAGTGATGTGTTAAATCTATTGTATTGTATAATGTAATATGGGCTCATGGATCTGGGTCATTTAGTTGTACCAGTAAATGGTGTTTATAGTATTTATTTTATTTTTCAAATAACTGGAAAATGATTTGAAAGTTATAAAATATTTAATTAATTTCCGTCCCCGCCTAGCCAATCTCATATAAATACAGATTAGTTTGGAAGTAACTAAATAATATTATGTAATATTTTCTAACAATTTTTAATTATTTGGACAACCAATTATTGTTTCATTCGACTTTTCTATGCAAAGATGCTCTTGTAATAAATATCACCATTTTCAATTGATTCAAACTCAAAGGTATAGATGTACCTAATAAATGTATTTTACAATATATTAAGTAGATAATAAAGCATATTAACTGAATATTGAAGTAATAATTCACATTCAATAAATGATAAAATGATTCACAAAAAATTTTCAAAAGGTTATCCCTTTTCTTGAATAATTAATCTTAGAATTCACAATTCAGCTCTGTAATGCGTTGTATTATTTTATTGTTCGGTTTTATACATAAAGATGTATATTTATTGTTGGTTTTTATTAGCTCTAGAAATTAATGTACATAATTTTGGACCAGCACCACAATTATTTTTAGAATGTGGCACTACTTATAAACTATAACCAATAACAAACTTGTTATAAAAATTAATAAATGGCAAACATCAAATTCAATTTATTTATATCACAATCTGTATATGAATTTTTAGGACCCAGAATTGATTTCTCTCTAAGACGATCAAAATTACCTGATGAAGATTTGATGAAAGAAGCCTGCCGCAAACCCAAAGAACTTAAAGTCACTAAAAAGAAAAATATCAGTACTGACAATTTGGGTAACAAACAAGGTCGTATACATCTTGGTAAACAAGAAATCAAAAACATACAAACTAGGAAAATGAAAGGTTTAAAGAAGACTGCAGCTGAAAGGAAAGCAGAAAAAGCAAAGATACTTAGAGCTGTAAACTCACAAGAACATCCAGTTGTAAATGGTCATAATGAGAGATAGTATCTAAAAGTAATGTTTATTTTTATGTGTCCTTTTCCACTTTTAAAGTGAATTCTACACTCCATGAGAGTATGAATAATACAAGTTATTCCAGTTTGTACTTTACTCTTGCTAAAATTTATTATTATTATGAATAAATTATGAAATGTAAATATATTGTATAAAGGTAGCACTCAAAATGGAATAAACTACTCTTATTTCTTCAACTGTTTGATAGTAAATACGTAAAAAGAGTAACTCTCGAAGTGGAATCATTTCATTTGTATTGATTAACTGCATAATTGAATTTTGTCATTCCATCAATTACAGTTTACAATTTCTACAAGAACAAAACCAAAAACTTATTAAAAATTCGCGCAGGCGCTACATAGAAACACATCAAAGCAAAAAAATATTTCATAATTTTTATATTCTTAAAGGAATAAAGTAAGTCAACTTCCTATAGATTATAAATTTTTACTTTATTACCCCGAAATTAAATTGCAATAATTCCCTAAACAGCAGTCTTTCATTATAAAAGCACAAACTATAACAATCCTAATTACTGACGGTAAATTTTCTCAGAAAAAGCAAAAAACTCGTCCGAAAATTTTATTTAATCATTATATACGATTTTCAAATGTTTATTAAAATTAATGTATTTTGAGTGTAAAATTTCAATAAATTAAAAAAAAAATTTCGGATGAGACTTTTTTTCGTTTTTCGTTTGAAAATGTATGTGCTTTTTCATTATTAAGTTGAAATAAGATTAAAAACAGATAAATTCCAGTGTATTTGAGACATGAAAAGGTAGATTTTCACCAAATTTCGTGAAAAATATTTTATTTATATATTTAATATTTTTTTCAAAAGACCAAATTGTTTTTTTGAATTTTTCACATAGATTTTGATATTATGTGAAAAAAGTGTGAATACAAGGATTGTAGATTTTTTTTATCCCATAACTTTGCTATTTAACTAGATATAAATCGTTTTTTACCCTTAAAAACTCCTTTTTCAATAGATTTCACCTTATTATTCTTTTCTTTCATTTCCAAAACTATCGACCCTGGTCTATTTGGAATTATGTGAAATTTAATTCGTCAAGAATAATTTGAAAACCTTTTTACTATCGGCTCACATTAATGTTCATGACAGAAGATTTTGATAGAACACAATTTTATAAAGAAATGTTGCTGCTTTATGTGTCATGATAATCATTACTAATGAGACAATTAATGTTTCGATTTTTGGAAACTGTATAATTGAAATTTTTTTAATTGAAGATAATTAGAATGTCGATAATCATAACGTGTTCCCGGAATAATTTTTTTATGAAAACGATATTTTTCCGTTCAAATGATCACACAGGAAAATATTTCCTTCGATATTCAAATTGTTACCTAAACAGAATATTTTTCCTGTTATCCCAAATATTTTTGTAGTTCCAAACAGCCTATTTTTCGAGAGTTAACCTCAAATACTTGTATAAGTTAATTTTATTTCTAGTAAATTATTCATTATGGATGTAAAATTCACTATTTAACTGGAATGATCATTTGTGCAAATATTTTATAATTATTCTGAAATGGAGGTAGGCTAAGTTTGTAAATAGTTTATTTACTAATACTGGTTAAATAAAATTTTTTTCAAAACACAACTTTTTTGTTAATTTTTTCAACAATTATACTCTCTTTGGGGTGAGAACCGTATTATTCTGCTACTACAGCCATGTTTGGAGTGTGTCGTGAAACACAAGGTTTTTATCAACATTTTTTTTATGTAAAAAGCAGGCACAAGAATCGTTTTCTTAGTCTGCTATAAGAATGTGGTAATTTTGAAATAATAAACTGGAATAAAAATTTAATATGTAAAAGAAAACAATAAAAATACAAATAAATACATAATTAAAGTAGATAAATAAAAATTATACTTTAAAATTACAGTCTTGGATATTCACGAAAAAAAATCTATTTCACGTTTCTTAATTTGAAATTCTTTTATTGATTGAATTTCAGACCGTTCTTTCATTCCAAGTTCAATTTCATTTGAGGTAACTTCACTGAACCCTTCCCTGCAAAAATTTAATAACAAAGATTAATAAACATTCACATTTTATTCATTTTAAATAATATAGTAGGAGAGCTCAAGAGGGAAAAATTTTATATACATTTCAATATTTACCTATAATCTTTCTTACAGACTAAATAATGGTTGGCTCTCCTAATTAAACCTTCCGCCAAACATTTCACAGCCTCTAGCATCATTCTTTCTGCACCATTCATAATCACACCATCTGAAATTTCTTCAGATCTCAACATCACTCCACAATCTAAGGCGGTTTCTTTAACGAATGCACATTGGTCCTTAAGAGAATTGTCAGATATGTCAATATAGGTTTTTTTCCGAACAGACGTAGATTTATCTAAAATAACATTAATTAAATAATAATTTATCAATTGAAATAATATCATTCATATTATATACTTTCTATTTTTAACAGCTTATAAAATGGACAATGCTATTCTTCTTGTGGAGCTGCTAAATTAATCATATATAAACTAACCTCCATCTGATTCGATGTCGACATTAACATCTATTTGAAATTGTTTATTAACATTGACTGCTCCTTTTTCTGCTTCCGAAAAGCACTTATTAATCAGGCACAAATCTTCCGATTTGTTTTTAAAAAAATTACTGGAACTAATCACAGGTGAAAACTTATGAGATCGAGCATACATAAAAATGGCTCGTGTACTCCACTTTTTTAAAGACGGAAATCTTTCAGTTAAAATAGATTTAATTTCTTTAGCTCGATTCCACTAAAATAAAAACAATTAGTTTAAACAATTACTTCTCAAAATGGGCAGAACATGGTGGCTTTATTATGACTTTTTATGTAGATTTTCTGTTTATGTCAATTGAAAATCTTGAGGAGGATACTTGAAGAAATAAATTTTATCCTTATAAATTACTCCATGCATATAAACACCCATAAAAGCATTTAGGATATTACAATCTGGTCAACAGTTGCCATTCAGCAAATTCAGTTGTAACTTAATCTAATAGAGTTTGAAATTTAAAACTAAGATATATTCATCAGCGTTCCTTGGGTTCTGTAGAATAGATTGCTTTAGTGTGCACCCACACTAAAAATACTGAAGTAACTCAAAGAGCTTGATCCTCTTAAGTCTTCTCTTCAACTCAGTATCAAGGAGCTTCCTTCATGACTCTTGGCTAATTTCTTAAGAGTCTGGTCAACATTTTTCATTTCCAGGTCTACCAAGAGGCATCTACTATATTCCTCAGTGCTTGAAATCTTTGGTTGATTGCTAAGTTGCTTGCTTTGGTGCGTCCTCATAGTTGGATGTCATAGGTCCAAACAGGCTCAAGTATCTGTTATAAAGCACAGTCTTATTATGTAGAGACAGAGTAGTTTCTACCAATTAGCCAATAAATTTTTCTATAGTAGAGTCCAAGTTCCTCTCTTTCCTTTTTAACATGAATTTTCCATGGTAATACCTGATTGTTTTGCTGAGTTTGAATGTAGAATCAGGTTATTATTTATAGTGACTGGAATATGATCTCTATCATTTTGTTTGTGAAGTTATTATGAACTAATTTAATTTCTTTAAGGTTAATTTTCCATCTCTATTATTCTTCCATATTGCTAGAATGGCAGTATAGTCAGCGAAGGTAGCTATGGTACTGTCTTCTAACTCTGGAATATCATATGTGTACAGTAAGTACTGTCCTATACTTACTGTACACTGTCCTAGAACACTTCCTTGTGGTACTCGTTTTAATTTCTTTGTATGGAGAAGCAGTACAATAATTAAAATTACCCTTACCTCAGAATTCAATTTTTTACTAAAAGGCCACTTTTCAAATTCCTCTTGTGAAGATGCTATATAGGGGTATAATGATTTAAAATTACTATTTTTCACTTTATCATTCCATAGGGGAAATCTTTTAAGAAGATATGGCATAGCTTCCCCAATATTTTTAAATCGATTTTGCGGCAATGAAATACCAAACTTTAACCTCAAAATTTGTTTTTCATTTTCAGTGTTATTCATTAAAAATACTCGCGAGGCTTCCGTTGGACGTAGTAACAAATTTTTAGGAACCTAAAATAAAAAAATATTTAGTTAAACATGAACATCATGAAAACTCCTTAGTTAATAAATTACCTCATCTGTCTTTCCCAAAATAAATTCTCTAAAAAAATGGCACCTCGGACTCTATGTCCCATTAAGCAATTTATTACACATTAAATATTCAGTAATATAGCTGTGGATTGTAATTGTTTTTATTACATGCAAGTTTGGAAGTTCATTTGGGATTATATCAAGTGAAAAAATGAACCGTCAACGAAATTTATCAATAGAGGAGGTAGTGCGAACATCGACTCTCCTGAATGAAGGATATTCAATGCGACATGTTGCTGGTTTGTTAGGAATACACCATTTCAGCATCAGTCGCGTATTGAGGCGACATAATGAAACGGGTTCTTACCATCGAAAACCAGGACAAGGGCAAAAACGTTGTACTAATCAAATTGATGATCGTTTTTTGAGACAAGTGAGTCACCAGCAATCTGCTAAAAAATGAATTTTCATTTGTTCGAAGTATCGTCTCGAACGGTTAGAAGTCGTTTACATGAAGCAGAGTTCAGCAACAGAAGACCAGCCAAAAAACCTTGCTTACCAGAGAGCAAACAGTTCAGAGATTAAATTTTGAAAGACTACATCAAAATTGAAGTATCAATGGTTCGAAATGGGATCTATTCTCTGATGAAACTAGAGTTAGCCTTAAAGCTGTCTGGCGAAGGCAAGGAGAAAGGTTCGCCAGCTTTAAATCTCTCTTAAAGTGCCTTTTGTTAGAGGCTCTAAAATGTTTTGGGGAGAAATTTGCTTCGATGCTCGTACGGAATTGGTTCCTATAAGTACGAGGTCTATGAATGCCCAATATGACTTAGGCAACATAATTGTCGAACATGTAATGCCTTTTGCTCCATTTATTGAGCCGAATTTTTCATTCAGACAGGACAACGCTCATCCCCACGTGACTAGACAGGTTTTTGGCTACTTACATGATGTCAATATCCCTTTATTAGAGTGACCACCTAACAGTACAGGTATGAATCCTATCTCAAAAAGAGGATTTGAAGTCATAGTCGCTATTGAAGAGTGGGAGAATATACCGCAAGTCGAGGAGGGCCTACACGGTATTAGAGTTGACCGATATGCATTTATTCTCTTTTGCCGATTTTTTTGTTCTTTTTTTTTCAATTTGGAGGTGTGGTAGCTTATTTATGCATTTCTAGCAAAAACAAACTTTTATGGAAAAATATGGTAAATTAAATTTATGTAAATGTCATATTCGACTAATTTGTAGGTGTTCATTATTACTTCAATATAACTTAGTTTTATTTTAGATTAATTAAAGTGGTGCGTTAATTTTATCAAGGAGTTTAGTAAGCTTTCTTTAAAATATAGATAAATGCCAAAAATTTTTTCCCATTGTGGATACTTTTGTCATCATTTAAAAGTATTATACATGTTTTCGGTACAAGTTTCCAAGTATTTTGGCTTTTATTAAAATTTCCTTATGAATCCCCAAATAAAAACCGTTCAATAATTTTTGAGTTCATCTCGTGTAGACAGACAGTCGTGGCTAAGACCTTATTTTATAATACACCTCCATAACTTACCACATTATGAACAGTAGGAATAGATTCTTTCAGATAATTATCTCCCAAACCAAATATTAATTTGTTTCCGATTTCTCCGTTAATATTTACATTATGGCTCGTGACAGTATGTTGGTTTACTATCTCATTATCTGAATCTTCTGTTTTGCTAGCAATAGAATAGGAATGTTCGAGAAAAGCATTGTACAGTCGACTAACTTTCATTTCTATCTCATTATCTACAAATTGCTCTTCTATCACATCACAGTAATCATGTTCGAAGCTCATAGAGGCTGTATCAGAGCATCCATAAGCTGAATCAGATCTAGTGGATATTAAATCCACATTTGTGGTTGTTTGATCAGGAACTTCAGATTTAACAAGAATATAATCTTCATTCGGCGGTTCACATTCGATTAACGTTTGATCTAAAGGAGTATAGTCTGAATCAAATTCAGTTTTCTGGAAAAAAAAATGTAGATGTTTGATAATGAAATTTCAGAGCACATTAAGGCATTTATTAACATCATTGTAAGATGATACAGTATCACCACATCATATATTCACTTACCTCCTGTACCTGTGTATCAAAATTTTGAAATATACTATTAAATGAATTGTTAAGATTGTTGTTAATCATTTCTTCGGGAGGTTTTGTAATAGTAGCCGGTTTTTGTACTAAACTATTATCATGTAAATATACATCTACCAAAGTTTCATTACCTACAATAAAGAAACCAATGTGAGATAAAACGTATGTCATATTAGATTAGATATTGAATAGGGGGTGATGTCAAAACGCGGTGTCTAAAGTTTATTGTTTCTTTCACCACAGCTGCCCTCGTCGCTGGATTAACTACATATAGCTCTCAAGTTGTAATAAACACCATCATCTGTGCTGGCTGCAATATTAATATTGCAGTTCCGCCAGAGAATTTTCTTCTGCATTCTTCTTCCACCTAAAACGCTCTTATTGCTCTTGCTCAAGTAATTTAGTTTCCTGGTATTCACAGCTCAGTTTTGAATCAATGACATGGAACTCAATGCTTCGATATCAACCTGATTTTGAACAGATAGCTTGAGTTCCATACAATTTTATTTCCATCTGAAAGGTACCTAATGATTATCCTAGTAATAGTTTGGTAACAGCTCTCGTTATGTATTTTTAACTATTTGCATAGTATATTCTGAAGATATCTATAAACTTAACATCGTGGTGAAAGCCTGTTAGATGCTTATTGTCTTGATCATTACATACTGAGAAAATTCATTTATGAGATGTACTTTGTCAGATTTTAATTTTGTCAATTGAAATTCAAAAAATTAATTTTGTCCTATTAGTGACAAATAAAATTCGCTCTAATTACATCACAAGAACACTAACACCGAGAAATAATGGATGTGGAAAGTGAATCGAACCTCGACTGCAAAGTAAATATACCAACATCCAGTGTTAGGAAGGTCCAAGTGAAAAATTCCAAAAGATGGAAAAATTATTATTTGAATGTTCGAATCAAAAAATAATCAGATACTACTGACAAATAATATTAACTAAAGCATAACCGAACCTGGTTTTGAAAAAACAGTTTAATAAATTATCAATTTAAATTGATGAACAAAGTTGCCTTTTCATCTCATGTTTATTTGAGACATCCTCATATCCTTCTTGTACAATATCGTGGGAATATTGAATGCAAAAATCCTTTCTTTTCTATTTTAGGTTTACATAAAACGAGGTATAGGTTTATGTATAGAATGGATAATAAAATCCAAAATGTATTAAGATTAGAAAGTAGGTAACTCAGTTGTCACTGATCCTCAACATTATAGGACATACCTCTGAAACTCTAATAGAAATAAAATAATCTTCCAATTGATAACGTATTTAGTTTTTTTTCATAAATACACTGTTACTTTATCCCAACAGATACTAACCTAATGTTTGGCGCCCCGTGAATGTTTTTTCAAGTTTAAGATTATGCACAATACTAACTGGTTTATTAAGTGGACATTTGAAGAATATTTGGACTCTTAGTGGAAATTCACCCCAGCCTCGTCTAGAAAGATGAAATGGAGATTCTCTGAAAGCAAATAAATAATTAATACCACTTCTATACACTTTAGGTTTATATAATATTATAATTAAAGACACTAAAGTTAGCAGAGAAATATGAGCAGACAGCAAAAACAATAAGAGGAAAATTAAATGCTAATTAAGAGGTATATTAAGAAATTTTATGCTATGCAATTTTTTGGGAAATTGGATGTTCTGCTAACTTTGGAAAAAAGTGCAAAATCAATAGGTGATTAAAAAAGAATGATTCCATAATTAAATGCTCTGTTGTTCAATGATAAAAAATTTTGACTTGTGAAGTCACCAAAAAATTCATTTTTTCCGTAGCATTTAATTAGCAATTAGCAAAACATTTTTTGTATTCTTGGACGTCACGAAGTCACACGAGTCTATAATTTCTCGACAATGATAGTGTTTTGCTGAAAAAACTCGAAACGACTGTAAGACTTATCATTACATACGAGTAGGGCAGTTCACAAAAACATTGAGCCCTCTTTAATATCAAAAAGCTATATAGTCCGCAACAGCATGTAATCCAAGGCCAATATTGCTTCACACATTTGGAGTTCGGATCTCAAGCATACCATGAAGATACTCGACTTAATACAGAAGAGAGCAGTTCGACTTATATGCGATCCAGATTTGACCAAAAACTTGGACAGAGGATAGAAGAAAAACCTAAAAATCTGAACTACAGCTGAGCAGTTAAGAGAGTAATTCTGTACATGGTGTTCCTTGACTTGTTCGGGAGTGAGTAGATGACAAGAAAATAATGCCATGAAAAAAATATTTAAAACGACCCCCTGTTCCTCAGTTATAGACATTTAAAATCAGAACTTATATTTAAGTATATTTTATAGAATATCTATAATCCAACATCATGAATTTTCAATGGATGATTACGTATGTCCATGTAGTGTGTTTGACAGAATACATAATTCTACACTACTCTCCGAAGGCCAGAGGTGGCTCATGCTCAATGGTTAACAATTTGTAGCTTTTACATGGACAACCTGTACAATCTAAACCTAGCAAAAATGAATTTTTCAATCGATTCTTTAACAAAAAGGTACTCTTTGTTTAACTCGATAAAATTTATGGTTTATGAGATATGTAGATTTTTAGAGCATTGTACATGCCAAGGAAACCGTTCGACATAAAAAGACATTCTGAAGAATATTATCATAAATTGTAATTATTTATTGAAAATACTTACAGGAGGTACTAAAAGACAATAAAAAATTTCTAATTGAACTGCATTCTGTCGAACTTAATTAGTATTTTCTTAATGTAAAGTGCCACACCAGATTCAGTTCACACAAGATGTGTTGAAAGTTATGGATAGGTAATCGTGATTTATTAGGTTTTATATTTATAAATGAAATACACAGTGGTTAACATTCATATATTAAGTCTTTATTTAAAAGACTACGTTTTCGAGAAGCGTCCTCACGCTTGAAAAAGTCGGTTTTTACTAACTAAAAAACTAATAATAAAATATTTACAATGAGGTCTAAGCCTCTCCTTAAGAATCGTAAAATTACAGATGTATGCATTACTCCGAAAAGTAAAAAGAGTCCTTTGTGTGACCCATGTGTCCGGGGTCATAAAACAGAGGTAGGACTTACTTTTCCTTTTCTAAAATATCTTTCAACTAAATGTTAAGTTTCCTTAAACATAAAATCTAAGCATAATGTTAAAATACTAAAATAAAAAAAATAATTTGTAAAATAGGATTCAATTTTGCTCAGAGAAATTCAACAAGATGGTTTTATTAATTCCCATAATCTAAATTAATGGACATATGAAAATCCTTATGCTATAATTCAAACAAAGAATCAACATCGATTTTGGGTTAATGTGTGGGCAAGAATAGTGGGTAATAATTTAGTAGGTCCATATTTTTTACATGGACATACGTAATCATACATAAAAATTCATAATGTTCAAATGTATAATTTAGAAAATATACTTGAACATAGGTTCTGATTTTGCAACTTTCACGTCATCTACTAACTCCTGAACTTTTTGCATCTAGTCATGGAACACCCTCTATAATAAATTAGAATATTGTTTAATTGGAAGATATATTGTTTCCCATCGTTCAATATACTAAATTATGATTGAATTAATTTTTGAAATTTCCTCCTCATTTCTTTTTATAACCATTTGAATTCAATAAATTATCATTTTAAAATTTTGTAAACGTAGATTCCCCGGCCTCATACTCATATCTTTCAAAGCTAATTTGCATCTTATAATTCCAAATTGAAATTCAGTGGCACAGTTAAATTTCTTATAATTTGTTGTGATTTTCTATTGAAATTTTCATTTAGATATTGAAGTATTTTGGTTTAAGATTTTACATGAAAATTCCTAGATTCCTCAAAATACATATTATAGTGTAAAATTTTAATGCACAACTCAAATAATTGTACACTGTTTACTTCCATATATTTAAAATGTATTAATCAACATATTATTAAATATAAAAATAAAGCTTACCGAACTTCAATGACATCATGAGGTTTATAAGATGGATGTAAATGAAAAATCACTTTATCCACAATATGTGATATATCAGGATTGTCTTTCTCTCCTCTTAGATACATCATCCATTTATGTGTAGTGTTATCCTCTAGAGAAGGTACCCATTTTGAAACATTACCAATTATTAATCTATGCCTCGTCTTCTTTCTATTTTTTAATATAATTTGATCACTAGCTTGTGGATTCGGAACTTCAGATTTTATATCTAATTTAGGTTTTTTAACTTCAGATGGTACATCTTTAGGATCACTTTTATCACAGTTTTTGGAAGCAACTCTACGTTTGCCTTTCCCAGCACAGAAAATATCTAAACTTGGGTTATTTCCCAGTAATTTTCTAACGGCTGGATGGATTCTGTTTTGTTTATCAAATCCTAAATTAAAAGTATACTTAGAACAATTGAAATAAATAATGTTGATATTTCAAAACAATAATTCCCAATTGATTAGTCAAATCTTAATTCTCTATTGATTTTCAATTTTCAAGAATTATGACAGATAGGATTACATTCTACTAATATGAACAAACATATATGGTATTCAATTTTCATAATATTTATTAATTTATTCTTTTATGAGCTATGGCAACATCAATTCATTTTCCAGGCAATGCACATTTAAAAATCTCTCACAATCTTAACATTTTAATTTAAATACTAGAAAGCAAAACAATAATTCAAAGATTTAGTTTAAAAAGTTCTCTCTACAATCCAATTTTTACCTTCAAAATTTTTGACCAAATTCTACAAAGATAAATACAATCATTTTATCAGAAGCCAATTATATTTCCAATAGATTGTGAATTAAAGAATTATTACTATATCCTTTTAAAAAAAAACCTTGAACTTTCCAAGTGAGTTAGTTTCTATATATAATTTTTGAGCTTGATCAATAATTTTAAAGCATATTGAAAAAGGCCCAACCTCAATGGAAACAATCCCTTCAAAAAATACTAACAGGCAAAAAAATTTAAAAAAATTTTGCATAATAATAAGTTTTCAATGTACAAAAACAGGATGTGACACAGCAAGAACTAGGAAGATTGGAGACGACAGAAAAAGAAAGGTTTGATGAAAACTGCAAACAAGCATTAGAAAAAAGAAACCAAGGAAGATGGAGAGTTGAAGACATAAAGGACAAAATAAAACAGAAGTACGAATGGGAAAGGAAAAAAGCAAAGAAAATGTGCAGTGAGAGGAAACGAAAGCATCTGAGGAACAAACTGAAAAAAATCAAAGAACATTATATTAACAAAGACCGTACAAATGTTTATCAAGAGGTTTAAGAAGTAAGATACCAAACACAACCAGACAAAAATATTACAAAGACAGCTCACTTACAATGGAAAAAAATAGGACAGGTGGAAGGAATATGTCAATTAACTACTAAATGATGAAACAGGAGGGAGAAAGGAGAAAGAGTTTGAAGAAGATGAGACAGTGAAGGATCCAATAGAGGTTATAAAGTATAGTGGTAAACCCTTGAGGGAGGGAATATATAATTTCAATAAAAATATATGGGAAGAAGAACAGATGCCAAACCAATGGTATAAAGCAATTTTTTACAGTACATAAGAAGGGTAATGAGATAAGGTGTTTGAATTATAGGTATATCACTTTGTTGGATTTAGTATACAAAGTCCTAGCTAGAATCATAAAAAATAGATTAGTCAAATACTTGGCTGAAAAAGTGGGGGAGTACCGGAGGTTTTTCGAAAAGGGGAAGTCAGCTATACCTAAGGATTAAACCTGAACCTCCTCTTTGTGGATTTAAGTAAGACTATGATTCAATAGGCAAAAAACATTTGTTCCAGGCCCTAGCCGCACTTGTAATATCTAAGAAAGAAATCTATTGGAAAATTTTTAAACAAAAAGAGGATTATGGCCATGAGACCCACTATTAACAGTGTTGTTTAACCTTTTACTAGAAATTATCCTGATAAGTAGTGGCATCCCAACCCAGGGGATGATTTACAACATCAAAATACAAATCACTGTTTTTGTGTTCTTTAAAAAAAAATCAAAAAAATGTAGACTACTTATAAATGAACTAAAATATGGAGATGCGAGGGAATTTGAATAAGTTCAACCAATTAAAAGTGACGACAAAGAAATGCAGGGAGTATAGATTTGATGAAGTCCAGAAGTGTGAATACCTGGGAGTGACAGTGATAAACCAAGGTCAAACTAGGGAAATTGACAAAAGACTAGAGAGAGGGATCAAAACAATTGGAGCTCTGGGAGCACTATTAAGATCAAAAGATATTTCAAGAGCCACCAAGTTATGACTTTACAAGACAGTTATACAACCAGTGGTGCTATATAGCAGCAAGTGTTGGATCATGAATAAAAAAGAAAAAAAAACATATGGGAGAGAAAGGTACAAAAAAGGATTTTCTGAGGAGTGCAGGAGCAAAATGAGTGAAGGAGAAGAACCAACACAGAGATCAAAGCAGAGTATGGTCATGCTGAGATGGTTTATGTGGGCAGAGCAAAAAGACTCCATTGGATGGGGCATATAGGCAGAATGGACGAAGATAGTGGGGTGAAAAGATCCTTATTAAGGACAAAAAGAGCAAAAAGAAAAGGAATAGAAAACTGATGTGTAGCATCCTTGAGTAAAATATATGAAAGAAAGCAGTAGAACTACTCCAAGCCTTTGGGCTATAAGGCCTGTTTAGCTGTTTTATATATAAAATGTCCACTATCTTTTTTCAAATTGGTATATCATTTTAGTAAGTGCTGGATTTTTAACTTACCTGGAGTGATAACTTCTTCATCCGGAGGTACTTCTAAATTACTCTTCTTGTAATAAGATGTTATTAAGACATAACGCACTATATGTAGTAATTTCTGTGCCTTAAATATCTTTTCTTGTACCTCTTCTAATTGTTTTTCTCTTGTCGATAATTCCTCGTCAAATATTTCATTTAAAATTTGGATAAACTTTTCAGCACTCAATTTATTTGCTAGAACGAGTCAATGAGTCAGATGTGGATAATAGATTTCAACATGTAATAATAAATGATAGGAAAAAGGTATAACTACAAATAAGTTGTGAAAAATAGCATATAAATGATTATTTAGTAATTACATTCGTTTTAGTTGCCAAACTCTTGAAAGTAAATGATAAATTTTATCCAATAAATAATTTTGGTACATGTGTATATGAAAAATTACTGGCTAGTAATTCTGAGTATAAAACAATTGTTTAAACATTTGACTGAAATGAACCTACATATGTTCATTGATAGTAATTTTCATTTCATATTGTAAAGTTACCTAGATAGCATGAGGAGAATGTATATAGTGCATTTATAAGTACTACTCACCTTGTTGGTCTTTAAGTTCTTTGATTTTTAATGCATTACTAGTTGCTATATATTCTGGATCAACTTCTATTTTTTCCTTTTTCTTTTCCATTTTAGAAATAATTAAATCGTATTCAACATTTTGCTTAACCTCAAAGTATGATATCAATTATTATTAAATTTTCTCGTTTGCTCCGCTCAAAGAACTACCGGTTACCGTTCCTAACGACAGCGGTCTACTAAACTATTGGTCAATAATAAACGCGTTTTAAACATAGATTTATCTGGTTTACAGTAAAATTTGCCAAAATTTGGGACTACTGAAATAGACAACCATTATTACACCCAGTATTTTTCTTTTCTTTTGAGGATAAATAAAATTATTTATGCAAAAATATAAATAAATGAATTATAATCTATTTATTTGAAAATTATCGAATCGCAAACCTGCAGGTATAGACATATATAAATTCATATTTATCTATGGTCGAAAACTCTGAGTTGAACACAACCTACATATATTTTGACAAAATATCTAGTTCTTCTTAAGTATTCAAATAAATATATTTTGCATTCCTTTCTGTGTAATACAAAATATTTGATCTTTAGTTAAAAAGTGAAAATTAATTATTGAAAGTTCCCGGTTAATACAGATAACTCAAGGTCAAGTTAGTTTTTGATTGTTCGTCTAGAACCCTAGATGACTCTGTTTTAAACTCGCAATTGATTTAAGTTGACAATCCTATAGAATGATGCTGAGAAATCAGATTCCAATCGATTGCACTTTTGGGACAGGATAGGCAAGCATGAAAACTACTGCTGAATCAAATATAAATGGGTTCACTTCGTCCTTTGGAGGATAATGGGAAGAGTAGGAGGAGCATATAGGAATAAAACATTGCATTTTAATATTTTGGATTAATTATTTGCACATATTGCATATGACCAATTAGTAGATGGGATATTTGCATTTTTAGTGGACAAAGGGTCTAATACTTTATTTTGTGCATGTTCAATATTTATGTTCAGCCGAACAAACATAAAATGTTTTTATTCCTTCTTAATACCATTGTCTACAGAATTACCTAATTTTTGTTTTCAATTAATTTGTCTGTGAAGGACCATAAATGCTTACAAGAATTTATAGTCTTTATGGTATACGATAAGATTTAGTATTTAAGCCAGGTTGTATACTGACCACTCCTAATGGGAACCATTAAAGTCTGTTAATCATATAGTTAAGTGATACAAAGTGTCCCTTTTTTATGTTTCATTAACCTATCGTCTCGGATTACCTAATTTTTGTTTTATATTAATTTGACTGTAAAGGACCATAAATGCCTACAATAATTTATAGTTTTTATTGTATACGATAAGATTTAGTACTTAAGCCAGGTTGTACACTGACCACTCCTAATGGGAACCTTTTAAGTCTGTTAATCATATAGTTAAGTGATACAAAGTGTCCCTTATTTTACACTCCAATAACGTATCGTCACGATTTCCTAATTTTTGTCTTATATTAATGTGACTATGAAGGACCATGGATTCCGTTATTTACCAGAATTTATAGTTTTAATGTATACGATAAAATTTAGTACTCAAGTTAGGTTGTATACTGACCTCTCCTAATGGGAACTAACCTCATAGTTGAGTGATTTCAAGTGTTCCATTTTCATAATTATATTGTATACAATAAGATTTAGTATATAAGGCAACTTGTACACAGACACTTCTTATTAGTTTGAAATTCGTCAAGTACAGTAATCGGTTTAATGAAACCAAGTTTAATTATTTTTTCGCCTAATAAATAGTATTTACAAAGTTGTGAATTGAGTCACTTAACTCAATGGATTTTGATTAATACTTAGAGGAATAGAATAAAATATGAACAATAGTAGTTTTTTATTACATGACTAAAAATATACAATAAATGTATTGATCGAATTAATCTTTTTTAATTGGTTTTATTTTCCAAGCTCCAATAGTGTATCGCAACCAAATAAGTCCTAAATCAACTCCCATTTGTATCCAACTCCATACCGGAGTAACTTTCGAACCATCGATCTCAGTCCATTTAACGGCTACTTCGGAAATAGGAATTTTCAAACTTTGTGCAATATATAACATTTCTACGTCAAACGCCCTGTAACATATCTCCCATCAATCTAATTCTCAAGCACCTGGATGACAAGCAACCTATTTATTGACTAAAGTCGAATCGTGTCAGAAAGTTTTTGAATAACTCTGTGTAACTTCAGCAATTTAATGAGTGAAATCAATGAAAACTTGTTGGATGATCTAACAAGCGGAGGAGCGGCTGCTCAACACGTGGGAGCGAAACATCTTACGCCGAATATATGGATCAGTGTTAAAATAGAGCGCGTGGCGCAGCCGTACAAACACCGAGCTCTACCGGTCCTATGCCCAGAAGTCAAGAGGGCCAGACTCAGATGGCTAGGCCACTTGAAGCGCATACCTGATGAGCGGGAAGTGCGCAAAGCGTATCGGCAGAAGCCAGAGGGCCGGAGACTGTGCAACCGATGGCCGGATGATGTCGAAGAGGATTTTCGGAAGCAAGGTGGAGGGGGTGGAGACGCCGAGCATTGGACCGTGATGATTGGAGAAATGTGGTAGACGAGGCCAAGGTTCTTTGAGGGCCGTAGCACCAGTAGTTGTTGTTTGTTATGTATAATATATCCATCAACAGGACCAATGTAATATTTATTTTAGACTGTTTACCCTCGTTGTTGAAGATAAACAAAGTGGTTCTGAATTATGTCCATCAATTTGTAGAGCTGAGAATACATATAAAAATAGGGTGTTTATTTGTATAAACTTAATAACAAAATGTTAAATTTAAAAAAAGTATTTTCTCTTGAAGTTCCCAAATTCAGTGCATCACTAATTTCAGAACGACGTTCACCAGAATATAATCTTCTAATCATTTGCATTTTAGTTTCCAGTGGAATGTTTTTGCTGGTTATTTTCTTTTCTTGTTTTTTATTATTACCCATGATAAAAACTAAAGATCATGATATTTGTCACTGTATTTATCGTTATAGTATTATATGAATTTATTCACTTACAATAATGTCAAATGATAAAAATGCGTCCGTACAGCACCGCATTTACCTAACCAACACAACTATTACACTGTTTCAGATATTATTTAGAAACTAAGCGCCACAGAACGTACCAAAAAGAAGATCAACTTGTATGTGAATTTCGGCAACACAAATGTCATTCGTCATCAACTTCTGTTTCAAAAAGTTTTCAAAAAGAAGATTGTATAACTTTCTCGAAGTGAAAGGTTTTGAAAGTAACCTAGTTGAGTTGTTCAAGCAGCAAAATTCCAATTATTTGGGATACTGGGAGATAATGGGAGTTCGTCAAGGCTATTAAACATTTCAATAAAGAAAACTACTTGCCAATTAAGGCAATTTTGTTCATTGACAACGCACAATCTCACCTAGACATCACACTATTACAAAGTGGAGAAATCAAAACTGTATTCCTCCCACCCAATGTTACAGCTCTGATACAGCCTATGGGCCAAGGGGTTCTCCAGGCAATTAAATTAGACTATAGTAAGAAATTTCTCCGTTCACTTATTGAGGAGATTCTAACTAAATTAATTGAAAAAATCAAGAAAGTGACCGAGAAAGATGTAGCTTACTGGTCAGTAGTGGCATGGAATTCAGTTACTGATCAGGCTGTTAGAAAGTCTTAGAGGAAGCTATGGACTTCCCTTGACTTTATTGACTCGCCAGATGACAGTTCCAACCAAGGACCCCTGCTTCAAATAGTGAAAAAAATTCCAGGTTGTGGGGAAGCATACGACTCAGACATCGATGAGTGGATGGCAGAAGATGCCGACACCCACGAGGAATGGCCTACAGGGACATAGCAGCAGCAGTGAACCGCCGAAAATCGAGAGCAGTGACGACGAGGAAAGCGGCACCGGTGGCAATGAAGTTGTATCGAACTCCGACGCGTCAGAGCAGAGCTCTATGTCTACACATGCTGACTTGTTGTTTCCACGGCGATGGTGCAAAATCGGATTAACGGGGTTCTAGTGTAATTGGTTTATTTTCTTGTTTTAATTATGAGATATGTTTAGGAAATTTCGATAATATTTTTTTCTTAAATCCCGAAATGATAGTACTATATCATTGTAATGATATTATTTTACTGTTTTTATTTCTGATTAGTATTTATTTATATATTACACTTTTCCATTTGTTTTTTAGAAAAATCTGTATTTTAAAAGAATTATTGTAATCATGTTTATTAATTTTCCTTGGTTTAGTTGAAAATATATGTATTATTTTGTAAATAAACTTGTCGTCCCAGTTCTAAGATATTTTTTATCGTGAATTCAGAAAAGTTCAAAATCGGAACTGGATGCAAATAAATAATATAGAATAGAGTAGATATTCTTTGTTATAAATTCAAATGAACCGCGAAAATAGATTAGTTCTACCACCTACCATCGAGGGCACTGGCATCGAAAATCTGCCATGTTGTTTCCACTGAATAACAACTAAGTTTGCATTTCTTTTTAAGTTATGTTCTGTGCCTAGCACTGCGCACAATTTAGGAGAATCCCCGGGTTGACATAAAAGAGCGCTAAACGAAACAGTGTTAAGCAGAGTCTTAAATATAATTTGAATAATTTCGAGGCGAAAAAAGATTAATAGCCTACAAAGGGTAAGCCTTTAAATCCGCCACTATCTTTATTGAAAAAATATGTAAAACAAAAATCGATGTTCCAACATTTACTTATAATCTAAGAAATCCTTTCAAATATTAGGAAGAACTATTATCTGTGTCCCACTCTGTATATATTTTTTTGTCGAATGTCACAATCAAAAGGCGTTACAGTACAGTAACATCTAAAAATTAGATTTTCCTGCTCCAAAATAAGACAAACATGACTTAAATTTCACATATTTCCACCCAAATTTGATTTAAAAAATCTTTCAATTTATCTATCTACTGACAATGTAACAATTCTCACGTTCTTGAAAACTAAAATAAGAACGATGTATCCCCCTTTGGCCTGCCTCCTGTTTACCTCAAAATGGAACACACATTCCACTACCCATGCCAATGAGAACCAATATCGTAAATTGAATGAGCTTTCTGAATTCTACACAATTATTATTTTCCTCATTAACTCACACGGCTTTTCCAAATTTTTCTAAGCAAACTGTAGAAATCCTAACAAAAAACATCTCTTTTCAGTTGCTATTCGTAAGGTTCAAATTAAAGTGATAATCAAAATTTGAAGATAAAAATTCTGATATTGAAACTTCTAATGTAACTATGTATCATTTGTGTAAATTTTTTTAAAATAAATAAAAATACTTGAAATTTTGCCTGCAATTGCAAACACTCTATAATAGTACAGCTACTATTATGTTTCAAACTTACTACAGACTTCAATTTAAACTCACCATCTTTCAACATGCAAACTATCAAAGCAAATTCTTGAAGCTTCTCTGGTAAGCAATTTAAAACCGCATTGTGTATCTTTCAATCCTCTTACTGTAAAAAGCCACACGAGGAAATGAAAACCATACATCAATATCGTTCTGAAAAAGTTTCTTTTTGCTATGGCTTCTTTTTCAAGATGCGCCCTAGATCCAATAGAAATGGCTAATTTTTCTTCAACAATTGAGGGATTTTTTTGGTAATCATCTAAAAGATAAGTTATTTCAATTAAATAGACATTTTTTATGGAATCGAAAATATTGTTAATACATTTTATTAATTTATAAAGTCCCTCTTCAACTTTAGCTAGTTCGGAAAATTTGGTTGCTCCATCTGCATCTGCAAATAATAATACTGAGCCCCTTGCACTTTGCATACCCTGCAACAAAAATATTGGTAATGGAGTCAAGACACATCAAGTGTACCTTCCTTTTACCACTTGATGATAGAAAACTTATTAAAATATAATTATCGAAAGAAGTCATACCTAACAATCATCTATCAAAATTTCATAAATATGAAACATATATTTTCGTCAATGAAAAAAAAATGCTTGTTAGTGTAGCCTAAATTTATGATAAAAAACAAATTAATCTAGATAGCCGACGGAATTTACTTGTTTTATATTTATAAATAGCAAATGAAAACTGATGGTGAAGCTTATTTTCTTTTATCTGAAAATATTAGTCAGTTGGAAAATAATTTTTAATACATACCTTGAAAATATGTTTTTATAAATATGTCTTAAGTACTATGTGCAAATATTGTTAAAAATATGAAAAAATATTAAAAAAATTAAATTGTAAAAATCATTTTAACTTAACTTAAGGTATCTTCAATAACTTTTTCAAAATTTTTCTAAAATCAAAATTTTCAAAAACTGTTTTGAGGGATATTTTTAGGTATGACTACTTTCGATAATTATATTTTAATAAGTTTTCTATAATCAAGAGGTAAACGGGAGGTCCACTTAACGTGTTTAGACTCAATAATGTTTACAAAACATTTTGAAATAACAGCTGAACATACTTGGTGATGCTTGCTCTATTTATTTTATTACTTCATTCACAGCAGTACTTTTAATCCTGATTATAACCTTGTTAAAAATGATTTAACAATAAGTATTAGTTTCAGTAATATTGATTCAGCATTAGATATTTATGTTAGTTTATGTTGTGTAATATTTAAAACTGTTTTGTTACTATTTAAATAAATTCATTTCTCAATAACATAAAAGTGCAATTGAAGTAAATATTGAGCAAGCTGCATTGTTGTGCAGTTCATAAAAAAGGATTTATCATTATTATATAAGATTAATATCATCCTATATGAATATTATATGTATAAAAGTATCTAAAATGAGTGATTATTTGTGTGTATTATATAGTAAGATTTTTTAGGATAACAGAATCAGAAATACTGAACAAGATGTTTAAACTACCATTATACCAACACTAACAACTACACTGATGCGTGTTTTGATAACCAAGTTATCGTCTTCAGAGACTAAAGGTAAAGCGTTAAGAGTGTGTTCAATATGAATGTCACCAATGCACACTGGGGCGAAACACCAAATTATTGGACATTGTATTTTTATGACCAGACTGAAAAAAAGTTAAACATAAACCCCCATTATTTTTCAACGAGGAATGGATTTCTGTATTCAAATTTAAATTTTGATGTTCAGGTTGGCCCAGAAGACACTTTTTTCTTAATTGGAACCCTATTATTTGATGCATAAATCGATTTCACACCCTATGCTCAGAAACTTTTACTTAGGTAATTTTTTTTATAGGAGCAACCGTATAAAAGGGTTATAGGGTTTTCCAGCAAACCAAAACCCCCCTTTTCGATATAAGAAGGGTTCCATGTACACAGAACTCCTTTTTATTAGGAATATTTTCGAGTTCAATATCTTGAATCTATTGTCCTTATGTCCGAACAAAATATTTGAAATCTATATGGTTTGTTTTAAAATATTTAAAAAACTCGCGTTTTTTGTTCATATTGCTACCAATACTATACCAATACTGAATTTTATTTCTTTATTGACTCTCTTGTTTTTACAATCCATGAAGATTGAAGACAAATATTTAAAACAAAGAAACTGGAATTTATAGGAGTAACATGGGGGACACAATAGATCCTTTGGTTCGCAGTGTATATGATACCCCAATATCTACATACATACATAAGAAAATTTTAAAAAAGTAAAAGATAAAGGAAAAATATTAAAAAGAAATTTTTCGTGTAAAGTGTAAAGTAAACTGTAAGCCTTATATGTAGTTAATTTATGTGGAGGTAGATTTCTGAACCATTTCCGTTATGAGTCTAGTCTGGAGTCTAGAAAAGTTCAAGCTGCATAAACTTAAATTATGATAATAAAGTCAACTAATTGCAATAAAGATGATTCATTAATTTTGGTTCATCAAAATAGCTGTGGTTTTTTAAAAAGGGTCATTTTCCATGGACGGTCGTTTTAATAAGATATCTTAAGTGGAAATTTTCTTTTTAATAAAAATTCGAAATTTAAAATATTGGTCCTATGTCCACCAAATGCATAGGTTCCCTCCACTGTGCAACAGTTCGAAGAATGCTTAGTCACAAAGAAAAGTTAAAAAAGTAGATGGACTCGAAATCTACTTTACCAAAGAGAATATAAGGTGATAAGGTTAGTTTGATACATTATTTGATATTCTATACATTTGAAAGTTTCATCTTTCTGATACCTGAAATTCTTACCAATCTTACAGCTCCTCCTTTACCCCTATTATTCTCAAGATCCAGCACTCTTATTTTATCTGTACTCAGTTTCTTGGAATACTCTTGTGCTATTTTCACAGTCTTATCAGTGCTGCCATCACTTACTACTATTATTTCATATTTAAAATCTGAATTTTTACATCTATTCTCTAAGAATTCTGTACATTCATCCAACATAGGAGGAACTAAAATAGATCAATTTCATAACAAATGTACTGGGATGAAAATAAAATTGCTTCAAATATAATTTTTCCAACTAGCCACTAAATTATCAAATATACGCTATTTATCTCTATTGAAACACATTATTTTTATATAACTCACATATATTTTTACACTTATGATCTTTACTATATTCCTAGATTACCTTTGAATTTCTAATGTCCTAAACAAGAAAATCCTCAACAAAAACGATATTTCAGAGAAATCATATTTTTCAAATATTAGTTTCTTTGATTAATTACTTGTGGTAACCTAAGTATTAAAATATTGTGTCATAGCTATTGAATTTTCATGCCATACAAAAACTGTAGATGATCGAATAATATTATTTTATTTTATAAATTGTTGATTTAGTACTAGTTCCAAGAAATAAATATCCAAACATAGTAGATTGATAATTAGTAAAATAAGAATCCCCCAAATTAAATTGTTGATGTATATATCCAGTGGTAATTTTTAATTAAAGTAACAAATCCACTGAAGGGTACTTACGTCTTGTTTCTTCATTATAAGCAGGTACTATAACACTAAGATGAACTGATGATTTCTCATTGTTAGTTGGAAATTGTATTTCTTTCCCACTAATAGGATCGATAAAATATTTTTCTTTTTTACTCCTAACGACTAAAGGATATGCCTTAGACGTGGCTATTAAAAGGATACAAACCTATGCAAAAACATTTTTATTTAGTTATAATGAAACAAAAAAAAACAGTTTATAATACTTACAGATATAATAACAGAAGTTAAAAAAGCTGTTCCTAAGAAAAATAAAACTTTCAAGTCCATTTTTTGTTATACATATGTTTAGAATTTTTGATTAAGAGAAGTTTTAAGAAAAATTATCTTTCTATTTTCTGCATGGTTGGCAAACAAATTGGACGAGGTTACTTATGTACACATGCTACGATTTGTTTCTTCTTCTCTTCTCATTGATCTTCAAAGTATAAAATAGACAGCTATTTTTTATTGAATGAAATATATCAAGTGAAATTTTATTGGGAAATATATTCGTATATTCATACAAATCCGAAGAATATAATATATAAAATAGCAAGTTTCAAAGAACCTATTTTGGAAAATATTAAAAGAAGCCGTTAGTTAAAATTCTTAAGCCCAATTTTATAAATGTAACTTCAAACTTCGGCTTAACAGATATTGTTTTTTTTTCACGTTTTACAGATGGCGTTTACTAATAAACTCCGGATAAACATTATCGGCGGTCTGGGGGTACTTTTAACTTCAGTTTAACATGAAACGAAGAATCCGAACCTAACTCTTTCATATTGTTTACATTTCTACAATATTATAAAGGATTTTAGTAGAATGGTTGAAGATTCGTAGTTTATATTTCATAAACTCGACGATGATGATGAAGAAATTATCAACATTGTTGATACGGCGAGAAAACAAAAAGTTATTCGTTCTACAGCGAATCTTAAATTATCTTTTATTGGATTCGACTGTTTCTTTGTATTTTTTCACCAGGTTAACCAAAAGTATTACTTCATAGAAATTGTAGAATTCTTTTTTTTCGTACAACTTGCTCAAATAATTCAACTTTAGAAAAAATATCCGAAAAATTTTGGTTATATTTGTGACAGAAAAATGTCTGTTTAACTGTGATCTTTGCAGTAGATTAATCTTGGTTTAAACTAGTGTTCAAACCATAGTTTGAGGTTGTAAAATTGGCCCTTAATAAAGTATACTATAGGCATAAACCACCTTTTGATATCGGTGATCTCTAATCATAGGGCTTTTCGGAAACTATGACCCTGGATTAAATAGATCATCTGATTTCGGACTTTAACCAGAGATAACTAACACCGTCTGTGTTCTTAATCCAGAACGAGGTTTTGATCAGTTTTAAATGTACTGATTTACAGAAGTTTTTGATTTCTATTACTTTTTTCATGCACAAGCTTTTTCATGATATTTATTCAGTTTTATAATAGATCCCTGATGTTTAATAATTGCCAAGTCTGTTAAATCAGAAGTCGGAAAGACCTTGGAAGAATGTTTTATTTTACAGAAAAATCGCACATGGTTAGTTTTGTTTTTATTTGTACTACCAAAAAAATATTATTAGATTTTAATGTACAGAGAATATAATGGCCATTTAAGTATTATGTAATAATTTCAATCTGTGGTATCGTTATAATAAACACTATGAGTCTCATTATCTCAAGAATAAGCAAAGAGCCAACAACTTTTTTATCATATTTTTGCATTGTTGCTAATGTTTTCAGATAAAACCTATCCCGCACAGTAACTAAATAAAAATGCCGCGCCGCGTTTCGCCTGTGGTGTTCATGAGCTGATCGTCGTTTTGGTTTACTATTTTTCTTTGATAAATAGACTTTAGTTACATTTAATTCTCCTGCAATCAATCAACATAAAGTGTTTTGATTTTTTTGCCCGCTCCGTTTATCTGGTTTGAATGAAATGAAAGCGCACTATCAAAGACGCACGTACAGTAACTCAGCGGTTCTTTCACAAAATTTTCCACCGTTCAGCACCTTCCGACCCCCCCCCCCAAATAAAATTCCAGATCCGCCACTGACGTTTATTATTAAGATATTTAATTACCTTTTATTTATCAAAGATTGAGGTGCTTATATGATAATAAAATAGCCATAAGGTTTTTTTTTCATTAAAATCTAATTTTTAAATGAAGAGCACTACTAAAATGCAATTATTCAACGTGATCAACAACAGATCTACCAACATACACTTCACTATTGAACACACTTATATTAGCTTCACCTGCAGTGGCGGCGCCAGGCATGTGCGAGCTGTGCGATCGCACATGGCCCCGCGCCTCCCGGGGCCCCGCAGGGCTATCAGTCTCTCAGTATTTTTCAGAAAGCTGTGAAGGTTTTATCTAATATTTCCCCTATTCTGAGGTTATTTTAATTTTATACTTAAAAATAAATATGTATATAAATATTTTCTACACGGTTTTAATGTTTTAAAGTCTGGGGCCCCGCAAGTATTGAAGTATGAAATCAAACATTTTAAATCGCGAAACTGCTATGCCACCTGTATGTGGGTTTGTCAGCTTGTTTGTTTGTAACTCTCATTTGTGGCTTATTATTGTTAGTATATCCCACCACTTTAATTGCGTTCGTTAGCCGAGCGGACTAAGGCGTCAACTTCCGGATTCACCGGTCGGGGGGTCAAATCCCGATCACGCTGTGAAAAAATTTATTTTTTCGGCAATTTTCTTCTCAAAATTATCTGGAAATTTTTTCTCAAAACAACAATGAATGAAAAAATGAAATATGGAACAAAGTTTTTTCATTCATTGTTGTTGTAAGCTTTTTTTTAAATGTTTTTTTTTATATTTTCAGCAAGATGTGCCTTAAAAGTGTGTTTTTAAAATTTTTTTCACTTTTTAGTTACATATTCTAGATGTCTTGTTTTAATAAAATCATTATGATTTTTATATTATTTCATTGCCATAAATGTAAATATTTCATAAAAATAAACACCATACCGAGATGAAATAATAAAAATCAATCCCCAAACCTCAAGTTTATTTTACTCTACATTTTAATTTGTACAAAATTTTTTTGAGAATTCAAACACATACAATTTTATATAGAACAATCAAGATACATTTGTTGATTATATGATTCTTCATAATGGGAAAGCCCCTGGAGAAGATGGAATAGAAGTTGATCGGTTAAAATACGGAGAAAAAATGAAAAAACAAATTCATCAACTCATCGAGACCATCTGGTAACAAAACAAGATCCCAAAGGAATGGAATACTGGTGTTATTATACCAATACAATATAGATCAAGAGGACTTCCTAATATTACGTATAAAATACTAGCCATATTAATAACTAGAAAACTCAAATTATACGTATACTGGGAGACTACCAAAATTGGTTCAGAAAAGGGTGATCCACAATCAACGCAATCCACACAATAGACCAAACAGTACAAAAAAACATGGAAACTCAAATGGAGCTACACAGAATCTTCATAGATTTTAAAAGCGCGTTTGACTCAATAAATAGACAGTGATAGAAGATTTATAAACACCTAAAAGTACTCAGAAAATTAAAGATGTTAATGAAAGTTATATAACAAAGCACGCAAGCCAAAGTAAGATATCTGGGAACACTAACAGAAGAAATGAAAATAAATAAAGGAGTCACGCAAGGCGATTCGATCTCTCCAACCCTGTTTAATATGATTTTAGAAAACGAAGTAAGAAAATCAAAATGAAATAACAAAAATATCATAACAAATAATACAAGAGAAGAACTAATAAAGGTAATGAAAAAACTGGAAACAGGAGTAGGAAAAATCGGTCTAGAAATAAACCAAATACATGAAGATAGCAAGACAAGACGAAAGAGGAATGGACCATCTAAGGACATAAAAATACGTATTTGAAACTGTAACCTCGTTTAGTGGAATGAAAAAATACAAAAAGAGATATCTAACATTTGAAAAAATAAAGTTACTCAAAATCAAGAATATTGATAAAAAGAAAGCAAAAGAATATGGACTAAATATATAGAGATGGGAAGATATTTGAATAACTCCAATTAAACTGACGACACAGCAAAACAGGGAGAGTAACAATCACAAACAAAGGAGGTAAAACCAGGAAAATCTATAAAAGACTGGATAAAGAGAATAAAACGTTTGGAGTCCTAGGAGGACTATTAAGATATTTCAAGAACCGCCAAGTTATGCATTTATATGAAGAAAACAAAATAAACATATGGTAGAGAAAGGTACTAAGAAGGATTTCAGAGGAGTGGAGAAGAACAAACGCAAAAGTCAAAGCACTGTACGTGGTCAGACCAAAAAGATCCTTATTAAGGGATAGAAGTATAAAGAGAAGATCTAAAATAAATAACTGGAATGACGTAGCCATGGACAAAACTAAATGGAGAAAAGCAGTAGACCGACTCCAAGCCTTCGACCTTCAAGGCCTGTTCAGCTGTACAAGTTGTTGCGTATGCAGACGATGTAACAATATTAATTTGAAGAAATGTATGAAATAATAATCATATAAACACATTTTACAGTATATCATTCAATGGTTTTGGTTTCTTTCCAATATCGCTAAAAAATGAATGGTCTTGAGCAGTAAAATAGGACGTTGTTAACGAATTAAGACAAAATTCCACATTACTTGAAATAACTGATAATCTAATAATATTTTTAATTACATGAGAGATTGATGGCTACCCTTTAAGGAGTCTGCCCACTACACCGTATCATACCATGACCGTGCTATGAACGTATCAAGCACGGAAGGCAATACGATACGGCTTGCTTTGCCCACTGAAACGAATCGACGGCGATTAATGCCCGTATGATGCCGGTTTGGTGTCCGTATGTAACCCGTATGTTGCCCACCCGCAATTTTTATGACGTAAAATTGATAAGAAGTCGTTTCATTCTCGCATGTGTATCAGTACTGCCTGGACCTCTGGTGAGTGTTATCGAGTTTTAAAATAATAAAAAAGGTATTATATGGCTATTAAAAGATTAACTGTGAGACAACTGGCAATGATTGCCATAATATTGGATGAGGAAGAAGAAGAGAATCAAAAACCCACTCGACGCTACTGGATTTACGAGACTATAAAAAAACGGAAAACTGAAGGAGAATATTGGACGTTGTACAGGCCCTTAGTTGAAGATGAAGAAAATTCAGTGAAGGCATTTGAGGCGCGTTTATAACGGTCCTCATACGCGGTTGTAACCCGTATAATCACCTTTTTGCTGCCTGCGCGCATCGGTTGGACAACGTGGCGTGCCATGCGCGGAGCGTACCGGCACCGGCAAAATATTCTCGCGGACAATTATCAACGCTCCGTGCATGGCACGAGACGGTACGGATCGGTGACGGAACAGTCTAGTGGACGTAGTGCCATGCTTTTCTATACAAAGAATATTTTTTTGCCTGACACGTTCCTATTACGGTCATGGTATGATACGGTGTAGTGGGCAGACTCCTTTAATATTACAGATAACGTTACCAAATGATAAGTTGGTAGGTAGACTTTTGTTCAAATTATAAATCATTGCTTCATTTCATCATTATAGACAATATAAGCATTCCACTAAGCATTTACGACCACGATTTTCCTCGTTCCACTTAGTCCAAAGCGTGACAATAGTAAACCCAAGTGGAGTGGATTACGAGGCATTTTGATCTTTAAGATACCAAATAGTAGTAGTAACAAAGCTCAAATTTTAGCATTAAGCATACTTTGGAATTGAAATGTTTTTTTCCTTTTGTTTTATTTGCAAAGAATTTGTTTTTCTTTATGGTTTTTACCTTAGAATTTCCAAAAAAAAAAACGAATGGGGTACAAAAAAGGATCAGTTCACGTCTAGTACCCTGTTTAAACTAAACTCCCTTAAAGGCAGGTACATTTTACTCGTCTATTTATGTTTTATTATTTAATATTCAGTTGTAGCAAGTTAACGAGGTATAATAATGATTGATTCATAAATGGTAGATCAAACAAAATTGTCGGCAAGGGTTTCGAACCAGTTTTTATAATCTGCAATTGATATTGGAAGAACTATACTGTTTCTCTGTCCACAGGTTTGCAAGCCACTCAGACTTTTTCACCACTGGCATCCGAAGATCAGACGAAAAGGGTTTTGGAATTGTTAAATCACTTCACTAACGGATACTGATAACGAAAAAAAAATAAATAAATAAAAAAAAAAGATGATGTACAATACAGTCGAGAGATTCGCCGTAAAACATAAACGAAAAGGGTTACTAACTTAGACGATTTTACTTTTCTAGTATTTTTTATTTTAATGAAAAACTAGTGTTACGTAACACGTTGTTCGAACCCCCCTTCTCCGACAGTAAAGTAACGTTTTACTAGACCCACCTTTTCCCCAAATTGCGTTACGCAATACTTGAACGCCCCCTAATTGCAAAACAGAAAAAATAAAGCGAAAGCTTTAAGAGATTATGTTATAATTTGTAAGTTATTGGATTTTTTAGTGGAGTGCACTTCGACCCACCTCTGGACAAAAGACTATTTTAGGCGCCGTGAACGCTTAGTGGAAAGCACTGTTTATATTCATATTTTATCAAATAAAAATTTGGGAACATTCATCCAGTAAATAACTAAAATATTGATAAAAAAGAAGAACTACCTACTACTGCCTTGAGAGTTACTGATTTTTCATATAAAGTTCGATTTGTTAACATTTTGAATATATGAAATATTTAATAATGTACGGAGATGTATTGATATCTAGTTAACCTAGACCAGTTTCATGCATAAACAAAATATTGCGTGTTGAATGGCGACACTCTGGTTCTTCAAGACCTAAGAAGTTTCGTTTCTAAAAATCTGTTGGAAAAGTTCTTGCTTCAGTTTTTTGAGATTGCCATGGAGTAATCATGATTGATTTTTTAGATAAGGGTAGAACAATAACTGGAGATTACTATTAGACATTAATGACCAGTCTACAGGAAAAAACTAAAGAGAAAAGACGCGGAAAGCTATACACAGGTGTTTTGTTTTTGCAGGATAACGCCCCTGTACACAAATCTCATGCTGCCATGCAAAAAACACCTCCCTTATTCACCAGATTTAGCTCCGTCCGACTATCACCTCTTTTCTCAACTGTAAAAAAGTTGAAAAGGTCGTAAATTTTCTTCCAACGAGGAGGTAATAAAAGCTGAGGAGATCTGGTTTGCAGAGCAAGAAGAAACATTTTTTTTTTGAAAGATCTAGAGACGTTGCAGGTTCGCTGTATGTATCCAATTAAGAGGAGAATATGTTGAGTAATAAAATATTTTGACATTGAAATTTTGTTTGGTACTATAATGGGCTAAGAATTTTTCAATATATCCTCGTACATCTTATACATAATTAATTTTATAACAATAAATATACAATACGCACAAAAATTAATAAAAAAGGAATGAATGAATATCTATAACTGAATTAACATCAATTTTATAATGATTAATTAATAACATAATTATAAATATCAAGAAAATAAAGTAAATTCAAACAATAATTCATTTAAAAATGATTTTTAAATACAATATTTGGATACTAGATCGCCACATTTTAATACTACCTATTTTTTTTAATAACTTATTTCATGTTAATGTTACATGTTAGGTACATGGTGATTGTTTAAAACATCACTATAAATGTATCTAGCACTTCAATGTTAGTAGGATATTTGTATAAGTTGAATTGGTCTAGTATATTTATTTTATTTAAATCGATGTTGATTTTGTTTTTTTCGATAACGATATTTTTTTGGTTGTGTGTAATAAGTGATCTTGTGTAATTAAAGTTCGCCATTAACAGTGTATTAAGACTCGAATTTTCGTTATTATATTGTTCTGGTTTTACTCAAGTGATGCGATGCCCACTCATATCTTTCGTCGTCTTCTTGATCCAAATTTCCTGATAATGTTTTGATAACGCTTCCCAAACCGTTGTTTAAACCTCTTTTTATTAGTTTATATTGTTGGTAAATGCTTTGGAGTATCTTCTTAGCGGCGATTACAAGATACTGTAAGCTTTGATCAAAATTTTGGAGCCGATGGATTTCTGATGTGACTGTTTGATATTGCGTTTCTAGTGCATTTATTTCTTCAGCTAGTGGTCTCATGTGAAAATAGTGGATAAAATCGTATTTGCTAGTTCGAATTCTCGCTAGTTACAGCTTGAGAGGAAGAACATTCTGAGTTGTTCTTGAGATCTAGGATCAGTACTTCTTGAGCCATTATATCTGGTGTTTCAAAACGTTCGCATGAGAGTTATATCACTGTATTAAGCGAAAAAAATCGATAAAAAATCACCAAACAATCAATGTCTATAACGCAAAGTTCAAAAATGCGGCAGCAGCTAAATATTCTTATGGCTCTCTCGACCGCTCGATGTTTGTCTGTAATATAGGATTTGTATTCGATTTCCATGGTTGGTTTTTCACATTTTTCTTGTGTACAGTTGTATTTTGAGTGTCAATGGTAACTTCGTTATCTTTTGTGACCAGTTTAGGAGAGAATTTTGGTTAAAGTTTATAGGAGTTTTTCGTGTTGCCTTCTTTTCCTCTATAACTCTTTCTTTAACGTTTATAGCTTTATATATTTTTTTAGTTTTATCTCTGGCTTTGTGTATAGTTGTTCAGCAAAGCTCTATCGATATCCAAGTCAAATGGGTCTCACGCATCTAGATGGACCTTTAAATTTGTTCCTTTATACTTAAGGTTTTCAGCTTTGTTCTGAGAATTCTATGATGTTCAAATATTGTGAAGTGGAATCGTTCGACTATTCTCCTTGATTGTGGGCCATTCGAAGATTACAATCTTTGAGTGTCGAGAAACCTTCAAGTACGGTATTACATTGTGTGTTACATAGATGAGAACGTTTAGGACATGGACAGAGTTGGATCCTTGTATTGAATAGGCTAGTCCGTATTTGGAAAATGCATCAACGATTGTTAGAAACTTCTGGCCGTTTGCTTGAAAGGTATCGAGATAAATGATTTCCAAGGATTTTGTGAGGATTGGTGTTATCATGAATTTTCGTTTTGAAGGATTTCTGTTGTATTTACTGATCAAAAAAATATAGGGTTCGAATTTGAGTTTCTGTTCCACTTATGCCATTGTGGTTGGTTGTTCCTTGATGGTAATGATTTATGATATTTTTCTATCTTAAGAGATTTATTTATCAAATCATACGTCGAGTTCTTGAATGTTTCTTGTATTATGTTGCAGAAAAATTGGTAAATATCATCGTCTTCAAAGTATAGAGCGTATTTTATTGGATCGAGATAGTCCTTGAAGAATTTGAAAAAGTATTCGTTTAGGTGTTTCTTCCAACTTGAGCACAAATCCTTTTCTTATTAGTAAAAGTAATTTAGGTGATTGGCGAAGCTGGGCTATGGTTAACGAGTCTGAATATCACTTGGTTTTTGTGTGATTTATTGGTCTATCGCTGATGGGAATTCCTAAGTTGAGATTTTCTTGAGCTGTGTGTCTTGTTGCGTTCAAGTGATCTTATTTTAGTCGCCATCTTACTTATTTGGAGTTTAGATCCTTCAGTGAAAACAACCATTCGAGCGATTGGTGGTCTATTTAATCATAATAATTCTGTATTTTATGTAGATTAACATTTCATTTATTACACAATTTTCATTTACATAAGAGGTTTGTTCTTGGTGGCTGCACTGGAACTGGACCAGTTCGATCGGATACAAAGAACGATATAGGTCAGAGAGCAATGGAGCATTTGTTGAATGTTGTATTTGAGGTTACTTGATGTGATTCAGGCCTTATAGTATTAAGGATAATGAAAAACTATTTAATACTTTTTGATATTTTACATTCGTCCGATGACGAAGATGTAGTGCCACCGTTTCCAGATTATACTTATTGCACTGGCTGAACTGACTCTAGACCCAGTGAAAGCAGTACGCTGAGCTGGTTGAACTAGTTTTCTTGCACTGCCACTAAGAACAGTGACACTAGCTTTGGTTCCGCTACAAAGAACGTTTCCTGAACTAGTTCTGGCAGTGCAGCTACTAAGAACAAGCCTAAGGTAGTTCATCATTCTATAAATCACTTACTAGTGCTAATAGTTTCTAAGAATAATTATACATTTTTATTATGTAAAAATAATATATAGTGATGAAAAACCTTGTATTTTGGTATATCAATATCAGAAATTTCCTACTAACATTCTAATATTAATCATCTAACTTTTGCATACAATGAAATAGTCATTTCAAGTTTATTTATCATAATAACTTCTGACTAATAGCTGTATATTCACAATCAATAAAGAGTAAATAATAGTCCAGTCAATTTCGACATAAAAATAGTGGTCAAATAACAAAAATTCCCGGAAAATCAAATATTTGTGGAGAGCTAGGGTTTACCATTATAAATAAAGTTTTAAAAATTCCCATCGAAACTATGAGTGCTACAAAAATTATTTGGAGTCAGAGGTCAAAATTTGAGGTTTTTTGGATAGAAAACGGTAAGTTTTATCAAAAAAAAACCTTAAACCAAAGTTGTAGATCTTAAATTTCTCTACAAAAATAGACCCTATGATTTTTTCCTTATAGTTACCCTTCCTGAGATATCTCGATTCTAAGAGTCACATTATACATGATATGCACATAAGCCACGTATATACATAATCAAGCACTTAAGGCACCTATTTGTGTCTCTTTTAGTCAGTCGCTAACTGAATCCCCTGTACCCAATAGAAAAATTTAATGCAACAAACACAACAATTGTAGTTGGTGAAGATGTTGATTTGTTAGTACTACTCACTGCAAGGACTCCATTGGATCAAATTATCTATTTTCTGAAACCCGGGAGGGCTCAACAGCGAACAGAAAAATATTTTTCAAAAAGTTTATTTGCTTATCTCAAATGCCAAAACTCTATTTTATTTTTACATGCGATAACCGGATGCGACACTTCGTCAGCAATGTACAGAAGGAGCAAAACGTCAGTATTTAAATTATTCGAAAAAAAAACGATTTGACTGAGTGCGCTAAAGTATTTACAGAAATTGATTCCACACCACAAATAATAATTGCGGAAGGAATTCGCTTTCTCCTTGCGAAAAACTGCAAAAAAAATGACAGTACCGATACTTAACTTTTGTAAAAAATACGCGAAACAAGAAACAAGTACAACTATTATATCTTCCTCCAACATCGGCATCTGCTATTCGAGTATACTATCAATTTCAAACACGGCTAGGCATACAACTGAATACTAGGGCTAGAAATTGATAGATAATACTCTGGAACCGATTGAAACTTTACTCCCACCAGAAAAACTCTTCAACACTATTTTGTGCAATTGCAAAAAAAGTTGTAGTGCCAAATCTGACTGTAAAAAAGTCAGATTGCTGTTATCTTCAGCGTGTACCAATTGCCAATGTCAGTCCTGCTCAAATGTCCAGTTGAGTAGAATAGAGGAAGATTCCTGTGATTTTAATGAAGAGACCAATGAATCTGCTACATTGGAACAATTTATGAACATTCAGCTAGAAGAAGAGAAAGATGAAGAAATCGAAGAAGACATAACTGTTGAAGCAGACTTTAATGAGTATGAATCTGATAACCCAATAATCAATAGCCATATCAATAATAAGGTATTATCTAGAACTTGACGGGTATTATTCCCTTGAATTATCCTAAAATTGTCATGAAAGTTAGTGAAGTAGGGCTACAGGAGAAACCACAGTGAAAACGCGCCACTACCTGACAGATGGCGTGGAAATACGTGCATATCATGTATAATGTGACTCTTAGAATCGCGATATCTCAGGAATGTTAATTCTTAGGAAAAAAATCAAAACAATCATTCTCGTAGAGGATTTTGATAGCTACAACTTTAGTATGATTTTTTTTATAAAACTTACCGTTTTCGAGGAAAATCCAAAAACACACTTGATATCGATGCGGATTTTTAAAACTTGATTTGTAATGGTAAACCCCAGCTGTCCACCAATATTTGACTTTCCGGGAATTTTTGTTATTTCAAATGTCTATATTGACTGGACTAATAAAGTAAAGCTGCAAAAAGAAATAAAGTTAAATAAGTAAATTCTTGCAATATTATCAGTAATACAAATACTATTATTTATAAGATTATTTAAATGATTTTTTGATTGACCATAAACAACTAGAAGATAAAGTGGCACATAAACACAAGGGGAAAAGAAAGGATATATACTTGGAACATAAAGCAGAATCAGGAAATCAAACTGAAGAGATCAACAGAAGACAGCGTAAAGAATAAAAGGTATCCTCAATAACTAAGTCTTCAATAAGTGTATAATCCCTGTTCTTACATTCAAACTTGTACATTCGCAAAGGTAAACATTAATAGAATAGAGAAAATCAGATCCAGGAAGAGACAAATTCAACTAAATACGTTGAGCACCGGTGTGGTCTGTAGGTTCGCAGCCCTTAAATATATTTTATAGTTTGGTTGGACCGTCCTGGGTCCTTGGAAAATCAAATAAAATTTTGTGTTTCTATACTGCATGTATCTTCAAAGAAATATAATGAAAAAATTTAATTCGAATAAAAACTGCAAAAAATTATGTGCTCTGGGCCCCAGAGAAAGTTATAGGGGTAAACTTTCCCTCGGGCCCAAGGCTGGACCGCACATGAAAAACATTTTTTAGCACTTTTAATTTCAAATTAATGGGACCCACACCCCTTATGAAGTGTAAAAACACAAAAAAAAATTTTTAGCCCGGGGGAAAGTTGGTCAATTTTGGTTGGGGCTCAATGTGTTAATAATTAACAAAAAACACAGATGGTTCGTTAAAAGAAGATGAATTAAAATATTGATTCTCTGGAAACTATTCTCAACTCAACCAAAGTAAAGGATGTTACTAAATATGTGAAATTAAAGTGATAATTTTCTTGAGAATATGGAGATACAAGACGGTAAATGTGGTGACAAAATTTGAGGAAGTTTTTTGCATAAATGTGAATTTCAAAATAGTATTTGAAAAATTTTCATGAAAAGATAACTTATTGAAACGTATTTTTAATATTGTAGATCTTATGGAATCATGCTGTATCATATTTTAATTATATCTTTAGAAAAACTTTTTTCTCGTTGTTTTAAACAGTAATGAATAAATTTTTGTTAGTTTTGATAATAAATTTTCATCACAATATGTATATAAAATAGTCAATCTCGATAAGTATTTTTATCCAAGCCAAGAATTTTCAACTTTGTAATTAATATGTTCATACTATCACACTAAATAAATGCATTATTTGCTCCCTTTAAATATATAAGTTATTAAAACATATTTATCCTTATTTCTTTTTGTTCCTAACTAACAAAAAAAATGCAGATGTTATTACAATAAAAATAAATCTTCAGTTTTATTTTGTTATTAAATAAATTGATTTGATAAACTGCATTTTAATAAGTTTTACTAAAAAAATATCTAAAAACATCAAATTGACTAGTTAACAACTTATTTCCATAATTGTTTTAAAGTTTTTTTGGAAGCAAGGTATTTAGTAACATAACTTGCAATAATCAATCCACTTAAAACCAATACAATCATTATATAGTCAAAATCTTCCTTCAATACATCAAACGTTTTTGAAGGTGCCACTCTAGTATAAAACATATCTAAGCCGTGTACTAATACATGACATGTGCTTTCAAGCCTAGCTGGTGCAACTTCAATACCTTTAATAACACTTAAAGTCTGGTTATAATTTATCACAGCTTCTGTGGGCAAAGGAACTTCAGGCATATAAGGAATACAACTTTCTTCTGGACCACATGGTATGTCACTAAATCTCGGTTGTAATAAAAGCCACGGAATTTCTACAACAGCTCCAGTAGATAAAGCCAATAATAAAAATTTATTAGTTATTCCTTTTTCTGTAAGAGTAACAGTCATGTCGACAGGAGTTGCAGGTAATATGTAGGATTGGGTTTGTACGTGAGGTAAAACACTAATGGCATACGAACTAAAAACAGTACTATTACTTTGGACATGTCCTTCATATAACTCCGCAGATACCACTTCTGTTCTCCTGAATCTTTCACTGAAATAGGAATAAACAAGCCAATTTTCTGAATGTACCATATGAATTGGTCCTTTAGCTCTCTTGTGAGATGTTGAATACATAATGAAACCAGAAACACCATCAATTAAATAAATACTCAATACATGTTTATGAATAGGGTCATCACTTAATGTAGCCACACTGATTAAATTAGGATTCACATATTTATAATAAACTGATCTATCAGGTAAAACTCTTCCTTGGGAATGAACTCTCTCATTAGGATGCTTACTACTCACTGACACTAATTTAGAAGGATGAAATTTTATTTCCCAAGTTGGTGTAAGTCCAAATTCATTATCATCACCATGATAAAAACTAAATCCCTTCACACTGTTGCTCTCACTATCTACTAAGTATATGTGATTGTGTTTTATATGAGTGTGTACTATAGATTTGGCTGAAGGAGGATGTACTGCTATTTCATTATTAGATGACAACAACAAAATTGGTTTAAGCTTATTTTCATCTTCATATGGTAGAAGTACAGCTTGTAATATCCTATAATTCAATTTTTCAATTCCTTTTTGGGAATAACCTGTTATTGGATCAAATTGAAACAGTATGGTATTGCCAGTCAACATATCTTCAGCGAGGAGAGTGCATTGTGCAGGTAACGGTGTATATCTAGCTGTTCTTTGTACGAACAAAAGCATCTTCTCATCTTCCAACAATTTAAAGGGTTTAATATTAGGCAATCTATAACTCCAAGCAATTGAACCAGTAAATGTGTCTATTGCAAATAATTTGCCAATTTTCGTTGCAACTACAATCAATTTATGGAACCCAAATTCATCTCTTACTAAACCACTTGCTGAAAGTAATTGGCTACCAAAAATAAAATTTGATAACTGTTTAATTTGTGTAGTTAATCTATGCATCAACATATTTATCACATTATTAGAATTGGTTTTGAACTCGTTCTCTATTGAAGCATCTGATTCAGACATGGGTAACTCAAAAAATTCTGTAGCAACTATATCACTAAGAGCTTCTTCATTGGTCCACTGAACTTTGCCTTCGGGTAATTTCACAACAAGTAATGCGTTATCAGAAGTACTTAATAACAAAATAGTAGCAGGACCTTTTGAGTAGCTTGCTACTATTGTTGGTGCCCCCAATCCTATTGGGTAATCCAAGTCTATTGATAATATTTCTTGACCATTAGTATATTCTTTGCTTGTGACACTTATTATTTTTTCTGGAGAGGTACTAGCTTCAAACTGATAAAATATTATTTTACCTTCATTTTCAGTTATGTGGATGTTTGAAGATATGTCAGTATCTTTGACTACAAGGTTTGACTGACTTATCTCAATTAGTTTAACTGATTTGTTGGAAATTAATAAGAATGCTGGAATATTTGATTTCAGTTGTCGAATATTTATTGGTCCTAAAACTCCATCTAATACACTCTGTACTGACTTTGTGTTAACACTGCCTTCTTTAGAAAGGAAATCAATAAAGTATAATTGACCTAAATAATCATTACTTGAAAGACATACGAAATTAGATTTAACGATAATGCAATTTGCATAATCTGTTATCCATGAAGCTGATATTTTGGAGGTTTTACCAATTAATTCTCCAGTAGCAAGATTGTATGTTGTAATTTCCAAATGAGAACCTCTGATTGGGCTAATATTGACTAATTTTCCATCCAAGACAGTAAATTCCTGGGGCGATAATTTTTCTGTTATAATTGGCCACTCTGTTATTAAAGAACCAGAATTAATATCCCAACTACGCACTATCCAATTATTTTGGGTTCCTGATACAGTATAAACGTCTCTATTTACATACAGTAACTTTATTTCGTGATTGAATGAATTTTCTAAAACTTGCCTCCATAAAATCTGACCATTTCTGAGACTTAAGCTGGCAAGTACGTTTTCTTCTGTTGCTATAATCACCTTTTTAGAATCAATTTCTGCATATTTAGTTCTTCCTATAAACGATCTCTTCCAATCAAATTTTCCAACTTGATCTTCATAAATTCCATACGATATATTAACAAAACTTATTAGTAAAATTACGTTTAAATAAATAAATCTTTCAATTTTTGCCATAATTCATGCATTAGATGTTAACATAACCTTAAACTTACTATTTAAACAGATGACAGATGTCTTGAATGACAGATGATTAGGCATAAATTTAAAACACTTTTAGTTATAGTTTTTTCGACTATAGTCTGACTATAGTATTAAACAATTGAGGAGAATATATTTTACAAATTTTAAGGCATTATTATCACATTTTTGAAATTCTGTTATAGCCTTGTTCATTCATAGATTTGTCGTACAAAATATCTTTAAGAAGAGAAGAATAACCGTCCTGTATATATAGTAATGTAAACAAATGTGAAATCGATTGACAATTGACAATGGTCAGGGTGTGTCAAATGAAAAAGTAAAATGTTTAAAACAAAGAAAAGACTGAGAAACTATTAAGTTTTAATATATGAAAAATCCACATTAAACAGAAAAAAGTGATTCAATAGTGTCTTGAAACATTTAAAAAAATTAAGCAATTGTATTGGCCCAAAGATTATCTGTGACAATTATTAAAACAGCTGATTATTTAAATTGTCATAAAGCTGCCTTACCTACAGTCATATTTATTATTTTGATTTTATGCTTATGGCTTGTTTGAATTCGGTATATGTTAAATCTATTTTCAGTATTGTCTCATACAGTATTGTTTTAAGAATGTTGTTAACAAATATATACATTTTGTAGGTCAAAAGGGGTCAAAAGTCGGAAAGTGTTGTAAATTTCTCAAATGACAGTCAAAAAGTCTAGTTTGTCAAAGTTTTTTTAAAATTATGGCAGGAATTAGTTGTGCAGGTTTTACCTTTTATAATGAATTTGATTCTGCTAATCTGGCAAAGGTAGAACAAGTTTTCAGCCAATCTAATGAAATCGGTAGGTTACAAACTGTTATGATGACAAGTATTAAAAATATTATTTTCAGTAGTGAAACATCTAAAAAATCCTTTATTACAAGAAATTATTGATGCTGAATTCAATATTTGGACAAAACCTGATTGCTGTGGTACTGAATTTGAAAATGGAAATAGGACTTGGTTTTACTTTGGAGTTAAAGGTACAAGATTTTCTTGAATCATAGTTTAATTATTGATATTATTACTTCAATTTTGAAGTGATTTGTATAATATTAATTATGTGAGTTAACTGTGTATCTCTTTGATTTTTACTGATTTAAATGTTCCTACTCCAAGTTTTCTTATAATAATATAAAGTTATTATCGAGCCTCTTTTTGATATAACTTTAATTCTGTTTTTCATCACATAAATGAAATGATTGATAATATTTCAGATAAATTGAAAAAGTTACCTCTACTTATGTATTTAACTCATTCGCAGCCAAACTCTAGATTTAACTGTTTTTCATTATAAATTTTGGAAAAATAATAAAAAACCATTCTTAAAATTTAGTAGATCCGCTAGGACTAGAAAATTGTTCCAAATTTAGAATTTGGCTTAATAAGAGTCACATTATAAGAAAAACTAAAAAAAAATGATTAATTATTATTAGTGAAAGTAACACTATCTAACTAAAACTTCCATCTAGTCTTACAATTGTAGATACTTGAACCTGTTAACACTTTTTTTCAGTTCTTGTTTTTGCACAATTATTTCTTCTGGTTTGTTTGATATTTTCATTATTTCTATCCTTTGTATGTTTACCTGCAGTCCATATTGCTTCATCTCATTACTCCACTTCTGTATTCTGTTTTGCAGCTTTTCTTTTGTGTTACGGAATATGAGTAAACTGTCCGCATACATTACAATGTATGCATTGCAATGTCCATTTCCGTCCTCAAAATCAGTGTTTCCCAACGTGGGGCCCACGCCCTACAGGGGGACAATTTGATTATTTAGGAGAGTAATTTGATGTTAAAGTTCGTTGATTAAATAAATCAAGAATGGCAGGTATTAGATTCTATTTACTTCATTTTTAGAAGCATAATTTTCCAGAAAATTTTCTCGAAAGGAAAAATATATTATTTTGTGGTAGCAGTGTATTGAATGTGTTTTATAGTGATCTTCATAAAACCTGTCAATTAAATTACTCAATTGAACAATTCCATTTTTTAATAGAGGGCATAGAAATTTTAAAAAGACTAAGGTGGGGCATGGCACTAAAAAGGTTGGGAAACACTGCTGTAGGCTATGCAGAATGTTTTTAAGAAAATCCTAATAGAACTACTAATTCCCTCTATGATTTATAGCATAAATGTAGGTAGTACCAATTTTGGAACAATGCTGAAAACAGTTAAAAGAAATTGTAGATTCATGAATTAAATATTTCAGCCCCAGCTCCAGCGTTATTAGTAAAATTTAATATTGTCGATTTAAATCGACAAGGAAAAATGTATAGTCAGGGCATGGCCCCAGTATATCGAATAATACCAGGAAAACCAAGATGGGACAGAATTTCTGATAAACCCACTCATAGTGTAAGTAGAAGTGTTGAGATTTGTGAACTAATGAAATTGAAATATATATTTATTTGAAAAATTTTTTAAGATAATGTTGATAATTGCATTCGTTTTGTCTTTTTGGTACAATTAAAACACCAATAAAAATATTAATTTAATTTTAACAAACTATTTTTGGTAATTTTTTCGTGTAATTAGAATTGTGTGATTAGATCAGCCCACAGTGAGCCTGATACACTGAAAACCTGGCCAAAAGCCCAAATTTACAAGTGTTCAGGAATGCCGCAAAATTTACTAATTATGGAAAAGGGATGTTGAATCTGTATCAGGGTGTAACAAACTATACCTTAAACGTCTACTTATTTCATCAGACATTTGTTTGTGCAGTGTCTAACGGCGACGATCATCAAATCAATTGCAACTGAAAGAAATGTGAAATATTGTACTACTGGAGATTTATTTAGAGAGCTCATTTTGGGACTACTTCTTTAGCTGATACTACTTTAGTAAACTTGAATACTCTTTTAGTTTTAGTCTCAATCAGCATTCATAACCTGAAAACCATGGTTTCTGTTGTGTTAAGAAATAATACCATGTGGTGAAATACCGTGGTCAAAAGTGGATTTTTTGTGACATTCCCTAAATTATAATGAGCTTCTTTAGTATGTTATATTAAATAATGGCTTCTCAGGACAAGAAAAAGAAAGCAAAACACATCTCAGAGGGTGACAAGGCATTGTTTCTTAAAATGATGAAACGTTATGTTGGTGTTATTGAATCAAAAAAACATGTCAATAACATAATAAAAAAAAGAAGTGCTTGGAATGATGTCCATACTGATTTTAATACCGACCCTCAATAAAACACAAGACCAGTTGGTTTTATGGAAGAACTGTAAAGCAAAAGCAAAGAAAGCAATGTCTAGAGACAAAAGAGAAATAATTAAAACACAAGAGACCAGTTGAAGGTTTTATGGAAGAACTGTAAAGCAAAAGCAAAGAAAGCAATGTCTAGAGACAAAAGAGAAATAATTAAAACAGGTGGTGGAAATAAGAACTATGAAATTGATGGAATGACAAATCATTCCTCAATTTTTTGAAAATCCGCAAATTAGACTACTTCAGTCATGTAATGAGGGAACAACGATTCCAGAGATTGATTATGCAGGGAAAGATATAGGGAAAGAGAGGTATAGGACGACGAAGAATATCATGGCTGCGAAACTTAAGGGAGTGGTAAAACTGCACATCAAACCAATTGTTTAGAGAAGCTGTGAATAAAATACAAATAGTCATGATGGTCGCCAACTTTCGTCCGAAGATGGCACTTTAAGACACTTTCTATCTCATTAAATATAAGACTTAACACACATGTGTTTAAGAACGTTTCCTCTTAAAATGGAGTGATGAAACGTTCACTATAATATTTTAGATTACTTGGGAGAGACCCTGTATTGTAAGTGAAAAACTTTGCATTGATTCCTATAAATGTTTTAATTATTCATCATAAATAAAAACATATGATTAATTTTTCAGCTGAACGATGACATATTTACCCTCAGTTTTAAATTTCGCACTCCAGAAAATTTGGATAGTATAGTTTATTTCGCTTTTACATATCCATTTTCTGTAACCGAGTTGGAAAAAATGTTGACCAATGTCGACACGAAGTATTTAAACATGAAACGTATTTCTGATGATGATATTTACTACGTTAGAGAAACAGTGTGCCATTCCTGTGACGGCAAACCAATAGACTTAATAACAATATCTTCTTATCACGGGATATCGAAAGAGAGAGAAGAGAAACTGAAAAATCTGTTTAACAGAAGTAATGTACCTAGACCTTTCAAATTTTCAGGTAAAAAAGTAAGTACAGGAGTGATATTTGTCTATTTTTTAATAATTTACAAAGTATATATATATATATATATATATATATATATATATATATATATATTTATATATATAAATATATATATATATCATATCATGTGTATATCATATGTACTATAAGAATAACAATATAATGTTTCTATTTATCACAGATAAAAATAATTGTGGTGCTTAAACAAAAACACACCAGGTCTGAGGAAAAGAAAACACCAGAAATCTTCACTTCATTACAATCTTATAATCACTTACACATTGAACAGGAAGCATTTATGTCAGTCTTTGTTAGTGATTCTGCATTACACTTGGTGGCCGTGCAAATGGACCTCCTCGACCAATCCACCTAATCTGATCAATCCACCTATTAGGAAACATTTTATTGAGATTCTTATCATTTAGGAAGTGGGGAGGGGCTCCATCGTACGTGAACCACATGTCTCTGCGAATATTTAGAGGAATATCACATAACATGGGTGGGGAATCATTTTTGGTAGAAATTCTAAGTATTGCTAATCATTCAGGTTATTATCAAAAAATATTGACCTAAATTATTACCCCCTCTATCTGCCCACATATCAATACAAAAACGTTGATTCTTTGTTTGAATTGTATTGTGAGGATTTTCATCAGCCCACAAATGTAAACTATGGGAATTGATAAAACCGTCTTGTGTGAAACCAGCTTCAGCATTAAACATTCAAATATCCTCTATAGACATGTGATTCATGCATGATGGAGCCCCTCTACACTTCCTAAATGATGTGAAAATCATCTTAATAACATTTCCCTAATAGGTGGATTGGTAGGGGAGGTCCATTTGCATGTCCACCACGTTTTCCTGAATTAAATGCAATGGATTTATTTTTTGGGGAATATCTTAAAAGATTGGCATCAATGGCAATACCGGTAAACACAAGGAATGGAATGATCAATACAATAAACTTCCATTGTGACGCTATAAGGCAGCATCTTGGAATGCATTAGAAAATCGATTAAAAAATTTATTTTTGCTCTTTTGGTTGTAAAAGTTATGGGTTGTTAACCATTGGGCATGAGCCGCTCCTGGCTTTCAGATAGTAGTGTAAAATTATTTATTTCGCCAAACGCACTGTATGGACATACATAATCATCCATTGAAAATTAACAATGTTCGAATGTATAATTTCGAAAATATATTTAATTATAAGTTCTGATTTCGCAACTTTAAAGGCCTGTAACTCAGAAACGGATGGTCGTATAAGAGTTTTTTATGTCCGCATTATTTTCACGTTTTCTACTCACTTCCGAATTTTTTGCTTCACTTTCTGGAACACCCTGTATATTGTTATATTTGAAATTCTGCTCAATTATGTGTTTGATAATATGGAACAGAATTTCGCATTTACAATTTACAAAATCAATTGTGATTGCGTAATTTAGGATAAATTGAATCATACATAAAATAATTATCATCAACATCAAAGTTATAATAGATAAAAACACGTAATCAAACATTTGAAACAATAAAAAGACCACGACAAGGGGGAAGTTTGAGTTCCACTTTACGTATCATATCATAAATTTGAACAGAGTACCATTTGCTTCAACTCTTGATGGAGGGAAGAAGGGGATTGAGCAGGAAGAGAATGTTATGGCTCCACAATATCAAAAATTGGACAGGGATCAGAACTACAGGAGAATAATCCATACCATCAGAGATAAGATAAAATGGCCAGAATTGATCACAAACAAATTAATGGATAGCAGAAAAAGAGATATTGGAAGCAGCGTTCACTGCAGAACTTATAATTAGTAAATAAGAAAACCTACAACCGAATATGGTATTGTGGATCCATCCATTAATGAATAGCAGCAGAAGATTAGGTATTAGAAGCAGTATTCACTGCAGAACTTATAACCAGTAAATAGGAAAACCTGCAACATAACTTAGCATCGGAGAATGAAGTATTAGAATAATGCAGAATAAAAATAAATAAAAACAAAAACAAATTTATGACAATAGGAAATGAACAGTTGAATAGAAAAATCTAAATACATAAGTTGTATCCAACAGGGGAAAATATTCCAATATTTGGGATTTAAAATGGACACAAAAGGAAAACAATAAGTTAAAATAAACCCATGCATGGAGAAAAGAGAAACTTTGTTATATTATGAGTAGTACCCTTAATAACAAAAAATGAATTACCAATACAAATATTGGCTGTGATTGCAGGATATAATGTAAAAAACATAATAAGATAGAAGCAGTGAAAATAAGTATCTAAGAAGAGTATTTGGCGCCATGATTACAATATAAATAGTATTACAATATAGATAATAGATAACTGGAATTAAGAAAACGTTTAGAATTAGTGGAAATCATGGGCCAAAACAAAAATTACGCTAAGGGAAAATAATAAAGAATAAAGGAAAGGGAAATCTAAAGGAAGAAATGGTCAAGATAGGAAGGGATGCTAAATAAGATGGGAAGAAAGTAGAACAAAGACCTTAGTGAAAAATATTGAAGAGTGGAAAGGATTTACATGAAAATTGGAATTTTAAAGATTATTATTACACAATAGATTTAATATATGGGTTTATAAATATTTAAATGAGTTTAAACAGTTTTTTATTTATAGAAGGATTTTTCAGGAAAAGTTATTGAAAAAATAGGTAGACATTGCAAACATTTTGCAAATTTCTTCATCCTACATTTAAATATATATATTTTTTTAATAAGTGAGACAGCTTTATTCAAAAAATCATTTTCAACTAGATTAACATGTGTTGAGAAGTTTAATTATTTAGAAACTGTATTTGCAGGTTATATTTGTTTCTGCAAGAGTCCATCCTGGAGAAACTCCATCAAGTTTTGTTTTCAATGGTCTTTTAAGTCTTTTATTGAGTAAAGACGATTTAGTAGGTCAATATTTACGTAAAATGTACGTATTTAAACTGATACCGTTTCTAAATCCTGACGGAGTATCAAGAGGCCATTACAGAACTGACAGCCGGGGTGTAAATTTGAATAGAGTGTATCTTAATCCTAGTTTAAAGGATCATCCTTCCGTGTATGCAGCTAGAGCGTTGATAAGGTATGAATATCGAAATATATTCTATTAAAATGTATTGATAAAAAAATAGAAAATTATACCGGAAAAAAACGTGCAAAATAATAAAAAAAAAATAGAAAAAGCAGTCTGCTGTGGACTCGAAACATTATAGAGTCTTTTCATATAGCAATGATATTTTGTCCCTAAAAACAATCGTTTATCAATTTTGAGACACGTTTATGATTTATTTATGAATTTTTCAGACTTTTGTTTGTATAGAACATTTTTTTGTTAAACTCCAAACTAATAAAGTAATGATTTTATTTTTCTCTTTTATTTCTGGTTAGTATTTATTTACATATTACACTTTTCAATTTGTTTGTTAGAAAAATCTCTATTTTATTACTTCTTATCTTAAAAGTGATATTGTAATCATGTCCACTAATTTTCTTTCGTTTAGTTGAAAATGTATGTAAATTTTATTTCGTAAATAAACGTGTCCCAGTTCTAAGGTGTTTTTTATCGTGAATTCGTAAAATTGTATGGAAATGAATAACATAGAATACATTAGATATTCTTTGTTGTAAATTTAAATGAACCGCGAGAATAGATTAGTTCTGCCACCTACCATCGAGGGCTGTAACATCGAAAATCCGCCATTATCTTTCCACTGAATAACAACTAAATTTGAATTAATTTTCATGATTTTTATTTATATAGTACCTATGTTATATTTTGTAAGTAAGTCACCGATAACAAATTATAATTTAAAATAAGATAAATAAAATTTAAATTCAAAAAGTATATGTTGGTTAGTTCCTAATTTCAACATTTCCATACTTTACCTATTACTTTCAAATTTTGGCGGGACGTTTTATTTACAATTCCATATAAATGAATTTATTTTTATTTTTTGATGAAAAAATATTAATGTCATTATGTTTAAACGCATTTTATTTTATTTTCTAGATTCTATCATTTTGGATATGAAAAGGAAGATCACATACCCAAATGTGAAAATTGTAAAGCCGGTTTACCAGGAAATCAAAAAGATGGCTATCTATCAGAAGAAGAAGTCAAAGACGATGCCATAAGAAAAAAAGTATCTCGAATATCTTTGAACGAAGATAGACCTTCTCAAAATTGGTGTACAAAATGTAAGAGTAATATATTTAAATTGGAAGATACTATGCCAGGCATATCTACCATCATACCTACTTTCAAATTAAACTCTACGATAGGTAGGATTGAAAATATTTGAGTGTCGGTTATTGGTATTCATAGTTGCACGAATTTTGTTGTAATTACTTCTAGTAGAGTAAGACGCTTCCAAACCTGGATATACTATTAAAGCATTGATAGTTTTTGATGCGAAATATTGATTGTATTGAACACACTGTTAACGACTACTACACCAATTAATTTTATAATTGAAGAGACTCAAAATCAAGACGATTTGGAAAAATAGTATCCGAATTTGAAATAAAATTAAATATTTTTAATTAATTATGTATGTCAATGATGACTTGAGACATACCACATTAATTATCATATTTTAATTAATATCAGGGCAAGTATAGTTAATATAAACATTTCTGTCGTCGGGATGTAAAGTTTGCTTCTCGTGGTATGCGGGACAAAAGTGGCCCGGGAAGCAACGACTTATTTATAGAAATGTTTACTCTCAATGTCAGTTTTCTTCACACGAAGGGTGGCCACCCTTCAGCTCGATGTCGCCAGTATCACGTGACAAACAGCAAAGTACAGCACTAACATAAGATATTAAAAAAATATAGCAACGCCGTCTATTAGTAAAAAGCGAAAGTACTTAGTTGCCAACCTTATATTATAGATTTACTTCTAGTATATAAAGACTATAACTTAATCATAAAAATGTGCGATGGGTAAGTATAGTTGGTGTAGTGGTAATAATTAATATGTTCAGTATTATTATAAACAAAGGTACCGGGAATTCCAACTTAGGTATCAATATAGCTTTGAAAATATACCCAGGTATGTAAAAATGTATTTTATATTATAAGAAATGTGTTATTAACAACTAAAAGTTGTTGGTCTAAATAGTTGGAACCATATGAAAAACTTGATATTAGTTTCAGTACCATTGTGGTTAGTTATCAGTACATTGTAACATGTCATTCGGCTTGTTACGTTTTACTTCAAATATTTTGATTAATTTTTTGATCACTTATTGTGGCACAGTAGTCACTTCGGATCTATTTATTCTAACATTCGAGTTTTTGAGGAAATCAATTTGTTATCCACCTCCCACTTAATTCGAGAAATTCAATAAAACTTCGAAATTGATTCGTTCTGTACCCCAAATAAATAGAAAATACGAATTTATATGGGAACTATCATACCAAATTTACTTAAAAATAATAAGAAATCCTTAGAAACAACTGAAATTTTTTTGAGCATTATAATCAAGAAACAAATTTAAAAAGATATTTGGGAAACTTACCAGCAAATATTGAGAATAAAATCACCACAAATTTACTAAGATTTACTTTATTTTAAAGTGTAGGTAGATAGAGGATGATTTAGTATACATTCCGAGGTTTTATTGAATTTCTTGAATGAAGTGGGAGGTCGATAACAAATTAATTTCTCCATAAACTGGATAGAATACATAAATCAGAAGTAAACAAAAGAATACTCATAAAAACCGATTGACATGTTACAACGTGAATATTACCTTTCGTAATAAGAAAAAATTTGATTATCCAATGAGTCCCAGAATTGATAAAACGACTCTTATAAGAGATAAACAATTCTAAATTCTGATTTTTAGTTTTTGGGTTTTGCCTTGCTTGACAAAATACCAATTTCTAACATAATTTATTCTTATACAGAGTAAAGTGTATTTTGTATAACAAATATGAAAAAGAGTTATTAGGACAAGTATAAGAGAAAATAGGCAAACATTGACACGTTTTTACTTAACTGTACATAATTTATTTTTTTTATCATGTAATGTAATATATTACTTTAATTTTGATATAATGCGAAACAGAAACATTCAAAAAACAAACTAATCAAAAAAAAATTATAACATGTTGTAAAAAACTTTGTGGATGTCAATGTTATGCCTATACCCTGTTTTGAATTAGAATAACCATTTTAGGAAACCTGAATCATTAGAAATCATTGAAGCAATTACTAGATTTAAAGAAATAACACAAAATAATAGTCATACTAAATTTGTACAGTATTGAAATTAGGAACCACAGACTAAATAATAATTAATCTAATATTAGTATACACACGGTAAAAGAGCCCAATAAATATTATTGAGAACGAATAACAAAAAAAATTCAATGAATTGTAAACTTGAATCTATGAAGAATTTCAAGGTTGGTGACTACGTTTGTTAGAAGGTTAATAGCAGTTGTCAAATTTGGTAGAACACAAAGTTTTGTATTGATGAAACAAATTTCAAAACAATCACAAAATTTAACTCGTTTCTGATCAAATGTAAATAATTCCGAATGAAAGAACCACAACAATTGAAAAATGCATTATTCAGAGAGCAAATGGTTGGTTTTTCGAAAATTGAGCTATGTGAGAAATGAAAATCAGTTGAATAAAAAATAGTATGAAATATAAGAAAATGTACCATTGCAAGTACAAGAACTTATTTGATTTAAAAATTGAAATACAGTAGAGCAACGATTATCCGGACTAATAGATGCATGTCAGTGTTCGGATAACTGATTTGGACTCGAATTTAATTTTATTCGTACTGTAATATGAATAAAATATTGTAACTCAATTCTTTTATCAATGTATACACCATAAACAAAGGATTGTTAAACAAAAAACAGCAAATATAATTTACAGAACACATTCAATTATGCAAATTACAGCACTGTATCTTTAAGGATACTGACATAAGAAATCAGATATTTTTGCTCAAAATTATTACATACGCTTTTTTGCAGCTAAATCTCTTATCCTTTTTAAGGACAAAAGCTAATGGTGTCACACTCGGTTTGACGCTCTAGTCACTTCATAGCTTTTTCCAAACAGGTAGATACCTCATCGTGGGTTGGAACATCGTTTTCAGTGTCTTCTCCATCCTCCTTTTCCTCTCCTACTTCTTGATTATTCTTCTTTATCTCCTGTACAATTTCTTCATCAAAAAGAACCTGATAACCTGGATCGTCGATGAAGTAATTTAACCAATCGTTTACATTAGCATTCCTCAAAGCCTGGTGCTTCTTTGACGCTTTCTCTTATTTCATTTGGATCATTACTTTCTTGTAGCTCTTGAGGGTCACCTGGATGCTTATTCCATGCTTTTTCAAATGTGGTATCTTTTACGGCCCAAGCATTCGCCACAATGTAGACGCCTTCTTTTGAATTCAATTTCTTGTAAATGCTTAGCACAGATTAGTCACCATTCTCCATATCTAGAAGCAGCATTTGAAGCAATTGCTTTCTGTAGAAACTTTTTAATGTTTCTATCTCACCCTATTCCATTGATTGTAGGACTGACATCACATTTGAAGGAAGAAATAACACATTGAATTTAACATTATTTAAGATCAAAACAACGTCTGATGTATGAGTTGGTGCATTATCTATGAGTAAAAGCACTTTGTCGGTTGAACCTGTTTTTTGTTAGTGTTTTTTCACATGTGGAATACACAACAGGGAGCTTGCTTATGCTCTCAAAACATCTAGGCTACGGTAACCTTTGATCGCCAGTAAAGTTAGCGCAAACCGTGGCTGTAATGCGGGATTTGCTGGCTTAGTATCCAGACGCTGCAGCGTTCCTTTTAGAAACAGGGGACTTGGTTGGCAGCGTTTTCCAGTTGAGACCAATTTCGTCCGCATTGTTAATGTTCTTGAATTTAAAACCACCAGCTTTGGAAAATACATAAAATGTCTTCTTAAAATTTTTTGCCATATACTACATCAGCTGGCAGTCTCTCCCCTTATACGTCTAGCTCCTTTATCCTTTGCGTGGATTTAAAGCGTTGAAGCCAGCCAGCTGTAGCTTTAAAATAGGGTCACCATTCATCATTTGGTCTATCTGCAGTGATTTTTCACAAATTGGTTGTCCTTGACTTCTAATTTGCATAAACCATGTATACAATGCCAAGTCCGGCTCCTGATTGTCTGTTGTTTTCATTGATTTTCTTTTTGTACTCTCATCTTCAGTGGCTAGAAGCATTCTTTGATAGTTTGACGCTGCTTTTTGATGTCCGAAATTGTAGTAGTGCCTACAGTACTGCCGCGATAGACTAGCCTCACTTACACCACAATCTACTTCTTCCAATAGTGTTTCTGCAATTGACAAAGCTACAAGTTTACGTTTAGTCGACATTACTTACAACAACAAAAACTTAATTTATCGGCAAATACAGTACAATATGTAAGCACAAAAACACAATAACAAATATCACAACTTAATCAGCGAACTTAATCTGCGAACGTGAAATTCTCTACTGATAAAATGACGATCTTTTGTTTTGACATGAGGCGCTCCGAGTGGCTAAATTCTGAACTGCAACGAGCACTACACACGGTGAAGCGAAAGTTGAACATTCATCGAAACCTCGTACACGGGTACAATTTTTTTTTCTAACCTAATCAACGGACGGCCAGATGACCGGTATTTGGATAATTGATGCTCTACTGTAAATCATCAAAAATATATGTATGTGATACACTTTAGAAGAATATTTAATAGCAAGATTAGTACCTAAATGGAAAAGAAATTTTCCAAATGATATGAAAATGGGCCTATTTTCAATAGACAACCCATCATAGTTATTCCTCATTCTGAAGACAGTAATTTCAGTACTTAGAAATCAGATGTGTAAAAAAATCATTGAACTATTTGCATAATTTTTTATTTGTTACAAAAAACAATTTACAGTATATCAGAAGTATTGTCTATTATTTGTTAACTCAAAAAACACTAAATGAATTTATGTAAAGATGTAAATAATTATTCACTGAGAATCATTATCACTGTCTTATCTACAGAAAGAAACGATTATCGGTTCTATAAGATCATCCGCCTAAAAGCGTTGCTATCTCGTCTCTCAACAGTCTATTTGCAAGGCGGGCTCGGCAGAGATCAATAGAGACACCTGGCATGAGACAAACGAAGGCACATACAGATGGGCCTCGTTAGAGTGCCCGGTCACTCGGTTAACAAAGGCAACGATTAGGCCAACTCACTTGCCAGACTATGATCGGTGAATACACCAATGAACCCAGAACCCATTCTTGGTGTAGCTAAAAATGTGGCTATCGCGCGTCTCAATGATCTAAATGCACGTCTGTCTCGGCAGAGATAGATAGAGAGACCTGGTATGAGACAAGCGATGGCAAATATAGATAGACTCCGTGCGACTAACACCAAACAACTGATCTAAATAAAAAGACGCGAAATCCGACTAAAGATCGGACTTCATACCGGACACTGCCATGTAAGACGCCATCTTCACACCATGGACATGGAGAAAGGCGAAACCGCGTCATATGAGCGTGGTGTAAATACTTGAGCAAGCCTCACAACTTATCTAATGACATAAAAGGGCTCAAGCCAAAGCACCTAATCGGCTTCTCGAAGGACATCGGCCTTTGATAACGTCAAGTGGGGCACGCCTATCTGAAAGCATATGTACTCAACGGCCCCTTGGCCGTCCACAATTAACTATAAACTATAAAGATCATCTACAATCCTATCTAACTTGAAAATTTCATCTTCTTTTATGACATGTGTAATACAATTTTGCCATTGAATGTTAGTCACATTTTCCAAGGCTTGCATTAGAATGTTTAAATATATAGTCGTTTATATCAGTGATTGATTGATTTAATAGCCGCTTTTGAATATTATTTATTGTATCCAGAATTGATAACTGAATTTGTCGTTGGAAATAATAATTTTATTTTCATTATAGGGCATAATTTCTGCAGGAATTGTGGAGCAAAATTGGAACATACACAAAGTAAAGAAGAAGTGCAATTCGAAAAAGTGGTCGTAGGGGCTCACGGTGATATAAATTCTAATGAATCTGGACTTTTTTTGTACATAGATTTACACGGACATGCTTCTAAAAAGGGTATATTTATGTATGGGAATCACTTTGATGATGTAGAAAGAAATGTAGAATGTATGTTATTACCTAAACTCATGAGTATTAATAACCACAACTTCCATTTTCACGCTTGTAATTTTACGGAAAGAAATATGTACTTGAAGTAAGTTTCATTCGTTTTAAGTTATTTATTATGGATTTCACAAGAAAAAAACTTGTTTATATAAAAATTTCAATTTATCATTTGGCGATGTTAAAAAATGAGAATAAGTTCGTTATGGTATTGCATAAAATCCGCTTGACATGATGCAATACAAGACGCAATATTTCTTGATAAAAAACATGCGCAGATGAAGTGCAGCTGAATATTTCATGCAAGATATCGCAATTGCGTCATTTTTATTACGCGCAAGCTACAATTCTAGCTAAAAATCTAAAGAAACTTTTGACTTAACAACCAACCTGTCCGTAGGCTCAGGGCTCAGGCCAGTGACCTCAGATTTATTATTATTTTGTTGGTTGACCAGAATTTGAGGTTAGGAGTTGTTTATTTTTACTAATGGAATGGAATAATGTTAATGGCAGTTACGATACAATGGCAAGAGACTTGAATTATGTCAAGCTATGTGCAATATTTTGATCTTGCATGGCTGCAATCGCAAAAGATTTGAATAATGTCAAGCGACGGGCAATATTTTACAATTTATTGAACGTTATCTTGCCCTATGTCAAGCGACCGTAACAGTTTTGATTCAATACCATTTCTGAATATTAATTTTAGAATAACACCCTTGAGACATTCACTATCATTGGTAACTACGAGTGTGGTTCAAATATAAAGCGGAAACGCGGGAAAAAATTAGTGTCGTAAAAGTGGCTACACTGGATGTTAGACTGGTCTGTTACGAATCATAGTAGGGACCACGTAACTTCGCTTTTTTATATACTTGAAGCAGTGGTTTCCAACCTGTGGGGGCGCGCCCTCCTAGGGAAACGCGAGACTGTTGCAGCTGTTTCCATTTGTAACATCTTACCTATGTGAAACTGGTTTTTCTATCTCGCTTAGTGATTGAAAATTAGACTACGGTTTGAGAAAATTTGTGCTGAAAAACAAGCTTAACCGTCGTATTAACTTTTTATAATGTTGTATTATATTCATACACTCTTTTTTTTTATTTTTTTAATTACATTTAAAATTAATGTATATTATTTTGTAGCCCATTAAATAAATCATATCAGTTGAGTATTTATGAAATTAGAATGTTAGAAAAATTAAGAGGGCGCAACAGGTACAAAAAGGCAGGAAACCACTGACTTGAAGACTTTAGCGACAAGGATGGACTAATGTATGTTGCCCAATGCATCTTTATTCACTTAGAGCACTACACCTGTGAGTGATTGAAATAAAAGACGAAGATATCTAGCAATTACAGCCATTCCACATTATAGACTTTTCAAAAGGAGCGGGATTGATGGATCAGCTGTAAACACTGGGTTCCCCAGTATCGCAGCAAGAAAGGCGGTCACAATAGATCCTTTGGGTCGCACTATATAAGATACCCCAAAATCCATACATACATAAGTTTTTCCATAGTATTCTTATTTTATATTACAGTTAATAAGTATCTTATATCTCGGTTACGATAACTAATAAACAAATAATTTGTGACACTTGACACAAAACTGAAGTTTGTTCCAACTGATTCTTGTGTGCGTCGCACCCGTGGTCTTCGTACACCAAGTGCTTATTAAATTGGAATGCTACTATTGATGATGTATACTTATCTGTGCTCTGATTACCAATCAGACCGTAAATGACCGTGACCTTAATTATTCAGTCATAATGTCATATATACAAATGACACGATTACGATTTCCAAGATGCCAATATTCGCTAGGTGTGTTTGTTTACATTACCACCCTAACTTGGATGTGCTATATACTCAATAGCCCTAAAGGCCATTTGGTTATCGTAAAGAATGTAAATGTGCTTTCTAGCGATGTATCAATCCTGTCTGAAAAGTAGAGGTACTAAGAGGTTACATTTTGACTAAAAAATGCCCAATCCAGATCCTTGCGTCAGCTTTGAATCTGTATATCCGCGAGATCCCTTTCGAGCTTGCCATATATTTATTGGTCGATCATTGGCGGTAATCGATTACCAAGGAGATGTTAGTGTGCACCATGCTATACATTGTTCCATTGATAGTTTTTTAGCTTTATCGATTCTAAAATCCTTGTCACCTGTCAGATTCTCTGACTTTAAATTTTCTGTCTGGATTAGCCCGTAGGAACTAAGAGGTGAAGAGGAGGTGGGTTTAGCAGCGCCTATAAGGCGGTAGTGGGGCGTGCTGGCATATCCCCTGTGGTATCCAAACAGATCAAATAAAAAATAACTTATATTGAGTAGAATTTCTAGATAGTAGATCAATATGTAACCTACCTTGTGAATTAAAAATTTATTCTAATCTGATTAAATTTTTTTTAGAGATAAAAGGGATGGAATGAGTCGAGCAGGCTCTGGCAGAGTAGCTGTTTTGTCTCTTACCGGCATAATTAAAAGTTATACTCTCGAATGCAATTATAATACTGGCCGATTGGTGAATATTTTGCCACCAACTATTAGAGAACCTCATGGTAAAATGCATACTGTTCCTGTACCTCCTAAATATACCCCTCAAATATTTGAAGAGGTAAATACCATATTAAGATATTTTTTTGTAGAAAATCTGTTTTTTAATTCATGATTGTTGTGGTTCTTGTGGTTGTCCAAAATGGAAGATGTGGCCATTAGACGTTTTTTCCTAAGAATTTCTTAAAATAGAAATAAGAAATTTTGTATTGGGACTTTGATTATTTTCGGTTTGACCGTTTTGGTTATACAGAACGTTTTAAATGAAACACCCGTAAATGTTTCACAACATTCTATTCAATTTTTTTTTATAAATATTTTTGAATAAATTAGATAAAGATGAATTCATAATTGAAGAACACTTATAGCGTGTTCTCTTTTTGATCTAAACCTTCTTTTCAGGTTTTCGGTGCCTCTTTTATTGATTCCTTTCACTATTTTTTGTCATCTTCGAAAATTTCTTTCAATTTTTTCTCTAATTCCCGAGCTCTTTGATTGAGCTATCCGCCCCTTTCTTGGTCTTTTCATTTTTCAACAGCGTTACCAATCTTCATTATTATTTTTTTGAATATATATGTACTTTTCATAGCTTTTTAACAAGAATTTCATCTATTATAGACTTCCCTTCGAATGTGCAATTTTCTGCCGGGTACGTCATACAAGGTGTCTCAAAAGAAAATCCACCTTTGTCTTGCTTGTTGCGTGAACGCAGCTATTCGGAAGGGCGCGGGTAACCTGGCTCTTGAGAATTCAGTCGCTATGGAGCGTTTCTCGAGAGCGAAATGTGCGTGAGTTTCACAAAAACGGTAATTCGGCGTGTAGAAAATTCTGCAATTATCGCCACTCAAATGATGAGCCAGGCGCTCGACTGTTTGGAAAATGGATCTAAATGTTGGAAGAGATTGGTCTTCTAGAACGGTCAAAAACGCAGACAGTGTTAGTCGGTTTGTTCGTGAGGAGCCAACTTGTCTATTCGGATTCCGGTGTTGCTTTAAACGTGCATAGATCATCATTATTTCACTTTTTACATAAGAATTTGGTGTGGTACTTTCACAAAATTTGGTTGGTGCAAGAATTGAAGCCTCTGTCAGGTTTCACTTGTTAAACCAGATGATTGAGCGCTCTCTAACGTTTACCAACATCTAATTTTCGGATGAAGCTCATTTTCATGTTAATGGCCACATCAACAAGCAAAATTTCCGCTACTGGAGTGAAACCAATCCAAAATACAAACATCAGAAACCTTTACATTCGCCTAAAGTGATCATATGGGCTGCGAGGACGTCAATGCGAGGAATTATAGGCACTTACTTTTTTGAAGATGAAAGAGGAAGCACGGTTACAATGAATTCAGAGCGTTATGTGCAAATGTTAGAAGACTTCTTCGTGTCTGAACTGTAAATTCTTCTTGTCTGAACTGTAAAACTTCAATGGTTATAACCAAAGAACATGGTGCCAGCAGTAAGGAGCAATTCCACACACGTTTAATTAAGCCGTGCCGGATTGGCCGGAATAGTACTGGATTTCCACCTTGCGTTCCGGATGCTTCTAGAAACAATGCAGTTTTTTTTGTCCCGGATGGTCCGGAATTTTTTCCCCCGAATATTTTCAATATTTTTTTTAATTATATTTCAACTAGAATCAAATATCTGAAAGTGATACGAGGATATATTGATATCTAGTTAGCCTGACTAGTTCCATGCATAAACAAAATATTGCGTTATCATAACAACGGACAATAACTTAATAGAAGTGTCAGTGTAAAGTTTGACGTCAAAAAAGTAAACCAGAGCTACGCAATAAATTAAAAGAAAAAAGATGTCCACCGAAATTGTGAAAATCGAAAAATTTGAATATTGAGTCATCATCAAGTACCTGTCTTTGAAAGGGTTAAGAGGTAAGCAGATTTACGAAGATATGCCACATTGCAGATTCTTCTCCAAGCTTCTGTTGCTTCATCTTTATGAAGTATAAGGAATATTTAAGAATCTTTTAACACCTCGGAAAAAAATGACCTGTACAGTTAGCATAGCTCTTTCCAGTAAAATTTCACACATTAAATTGTCATTTGTCTCATGTCCCATTCATTTCTCATAGAGGTTGTTGCAATTCAATGACTGTTATTCTAATTGTAAGCAGGAATCAACAAATTTTTATGTCACATGAAAAGTGTGTAGGGTTGTGGTTGGTTTAAAAAATGTATTGTTATTTAATTTAGGTTTTATTATTGTAGGTAGGAAGATCGTTGGGAGCCTCAATATTAGATTTAACTGGTAACAATCCTTTTACGAGATTGGCAAATTCCGAATTCCATACATTAAATGGTCTCAGAGATTGGTTACGAAATATGGCTAGAGAACTGACCGAATCTCGACCGAGAAAAGGGAAACTTGGCAATAATCTCATTCAGGTAGGCATTCAAGCTACTTCAGATACTTTTGACAATAACATTTGTGATAGTGATATTCAATATAATGACGATATACCGGTTACTATCAGGAATTGTGTAATTTGTTAATGATTGAGTAAAAAACACTAACAATCCCTTTCAAAAAATATGTGATTCAAATCTAAACAACTCTTTTAATATGTTGTTAGATTTTTTTGTGAAATTTGTACAACAAACTCGAACCAAATTCATTATACAGTTTATGGTTTCTTGTAGCAGTTGCGAAAATATGTATTTTCAACTTTCAGTTTTCAACTTTTACTGCCACAGGTTTCACATTCACATTTTTATCTGTTGTTATGTGTATTCATCTTGGAAATTTATGTATGTACCAACCGTAAACTGGTCTTAACATTTTATACACATTTTTTCAACTTTTATTCAACTTTCAAGCAAAATTTTATATAAATTCATTGATCCATTTCTTTTAACAAACAAAATTGTTGAGTTCGCAAAAATACTTTTAACCTTAAGGACTGTCACCAACAATGAATACAGCTCTTAGAACATAAAGTAGTCCAGTCATTTTAGGTAGATTTAGGCAAGAATTTTGGAAAATCGAGATACCAGCTATAAAGTCGTTTAAACTTGTTCATTTGACATCCTAAAATTCCTCTCAAAACTCATATATAATTCGAAGTGAGTAACTTGGGTTTTACGCTATTTGTATTTATTACCAGTATTATAGAGCATTAAATTCTCTACAACTTTTGTTTGAAAAATTTTTTCATATGGTAAATCGTTTCCGAGATAGAGGGCAGAGCGCGTGCGGTTAGAATCACGAAATCAACTGGTATTCCCGATCAAAATAATCTCTTATAAAGTTTATAAATTATTGATAAATATGTAATTATAAATAATTTTCATTTTTTATTAACAATTACATTATATTTAATTTTTTTTTCAGTAATGAACTTATCTATGAATTCAAAAACACTTATAATTTATTTCTGTCATTAAACAATCAGTTTATAATGCTCCAAATTCTGTGGACAGAATTTAATGCTCTATAATACTGGTAATAAATACAAATAGCGTAAAACCCATTGGAAACGAGTTATTTGCAAAAAATCGATTTTTTTTACTTTTGACCCCCGATTTTTAAAGTTGCTCAAATCGACTTATATGTGAGTTTTCAGTGGAGTTTTAGGATGTCAAATGAACAAGTTTAAACGACTTTCTAACTAGGTATCTCAATTTTACTAACTACTACCTTAAATGACTGGATTAAAGTAGTAAGGGAGGATTCTCACATCAAGGACAGTTGGCTGTCGCAGAATAGACTATATCATTGTCGTCGTGCATAAATTTAGATAGGATGAAACTATTTCTATAAAATGAAATTAATATTCTCAATAACTCATTGAAAATTTTTCGAGTGAATAATTTATCAAGAGATTATTTTAACCCTCTGACAGGCGCATTATGATTCGTAACCTGAGAGATCAACACATTTATTAATATGGTTCCCTTAACCGAAAGGAAAATGATAGAAGTTTACATGACGGTAGGTCATTTAAACATACCACACTTTGAAAGATCGTTCAGTCAGCGGAATTATTGTGGGTAAAGGATGTTTCAAATTCTTGAAGACCAGGGATAAGCGACGATGCAAATTTAAATATTTTGCTGTTAATAGAAGACAACGCAACAGAAATTGCCTTGCAATAAAATATTAGTTAATCGTTTGTAGTAAAGCCTTTGAAGAAATAAAAACTGTACCCGTACAAAGTTCCGCTTTTTACGAACTATTGGAAGAGGAATTTGTGAAATATTCATGAGGCATTGTGATGAAAATCCAAATTATCCAAATATGTTAAGACGTTTTGTTCTAGTGGTACAGTAAATCCACATAATTCTCCCTACTGGGCTTGGGAAAACCCCCCACTGGATTCGATTAACTCACCCAGCGCCCCGAAAAAATTATATTTGGGTAGGGAAATTTATTGGTCTATATTTCTTTTATGGGAATTTAACAGCTGAGCGATATTTGTAACAACTTTGTATGGCAGATCCAAATAATGGGGAAAACTTTCTAATCTAATTATTAACAAATGAAATTTTATCTCTTATAATGGATAACGGTATGAAACCGTTTCACTCAGTACCTGTCCTAACCTCTCAGTTCTTCCAAGAATTGCCGATCACTACTTAGTACCTCAGCCAGATAGAATAATCCGACAAATTTTTCGAATTCGGCTACCTATGTAGACTATGCGTCTCTAACTCTTAGGAAAGCGATTGGAAAGATAACTGGAAGGGTGTATACTCTATTGTGGAACACAGAAACTTGGTAGACCATAACATAATTTACTCATTTTATAGATTAAATGCGCCCGACGAAAAGTAAAAGGCATTACAGACATTAAAGTTGGTAATTGAAAATAAAAAACAATCAAACATTTAAATTTTTATTTACACTAACATTATAGACTCTTAAATGGAATGAGTGTTGTATAAACTTGTCTAATTTTGTTTTGTTAACGTTTGTAACACTTTTACTAATAAAATGTACCCTTATATTTAAATATATTCGGCATATATGACTCTCAATAGGTTTTTTGTGATGTGGAATCATTCCAAAAAATATATCTTTATAAATATAATTTTGCAATACCTGACAACATATTTTTCTAACATTAATTTTATTATTTTCTTTCCTCTCTAGTGCAAATATTTTTCACAAGTGGAACATATGTTAATTACATCTTCACTAGGGTATGTTAGTCAGCCTTTTGAATTAAATGTAATTAGGGAATACAAAAAATTTGATTTATTTCCGTGCAAAATATCAATGCATTATTCGCATTTCAGAGAGATCTGTAATTTCGTAGTTACGAAACCTGTATATTTAATAATTTCGAATTTATATTGGGAAAATTATATTGAAACATATAATAATTGTCATGTAAAAACGATGGTCCCAATTTTCATCAGCAATTCTATATCCATTACTTTCGTTCATGTCTAGAGCTACTTTATTTTTTTTTACATTACAATTTACATCAATTTTTTTCTTCTTAGTTCTGTTGTTATGGTTTTTAATGATTTGATGACTCTTTGTTGACGCCATACATTTTGCTGTCATTTCCGTAATTTGTGTGTTTTTATTTTATTTTGCATTTCCAACTTGTGAATGTGCCTTTCAAGAAGAATATCTTTATATCTCTTTATATCAGAGAATACCAAATTTTGAGGTCCGGGAAGAGCTTAAGCAATTTTGTCAAATGCTGCTGTTACCTCTTCAACAGAATGGTAGTCAGATCTTACCTAAAAATACAAAAAAATCAAATTTGCTTTGACAAACAATGAAATGGAATTTTAAAAACATAAGAAACATCAAGTTTACCAATTTAATTAAAATCATTTAAATAGAAAATTACATATTTCATTCGAGTAACTTTAATCAAAGGTACGACATTTGTTAACAAGATTCATTAGACTCAAATTATCAATTTCACTGAATAAATTGATATTTATAAATATAATTTTAATGAATACAATATAAAAATTAAAATTTAGTAGAATAGAAAATATTATATGTGAAAAGTATACTATGAAATGATATAAAAGTTGGAAGCTCTATAAATAATAATTAAATGTTAAAATCAAATTTGATATATTTGGTTATAAACTAAAAAATAAAAATGATACGCCCATGTCGAGTGAAAATTTAGGTTACTAACAACTATGATGTATTTTAATATTCACATCTGTAGATCATAATCATTACAATAATTTGTACTTAACGATGACAAATAATTTTTAAATCGTATTAAGCAGTTTTTGAACTTTCACAAGCATTACAACTAACCATTGCCTCGGAAACTCTATATCACTGAGAGTATGTATAACGTTACTAAAAACCCAACTAACCTCAAAAAATACTATTATAAAGTAAAAATATCTAAATAAGTAATCATCGGCAAAATATAACATAAAAACCAACTTTTCAATAGCGACCAAGCAAACAATGAGTCATAAAATGATTATCCAAAATCTTTCCTAACTATATGTTCTAAGATACACCTCAAGATTTTATTATTAATTTTCGTACAAGTAACTAAAATGTGGCAATTTCACCCGTAAAGTCATTAATTATTGCGATAATTGATACTGAAGGAGTAAAATGAATTGATGCATTTCTGTATTCAACTTTAAACCAAAGATTGCAATTAAATTTATATTTGGATAAAATATCTTCTAATATCCATCTACCTTTCGTCCGAATATTTCATTCTCTTCATGGAGAATCTATGTTTTTCCAATAAAACTATGAATTTGTGAAAACAAGTTGAAAATGTTTAGTTGAATTTTCTCTTTCATAACAAAATTTTTATTGCAATTGCTATAAATAGAAAATTTTTCTCAAAAAACTGTAACTAACCTAACCTAACCGCATTCCTATTCCATAAAATGTATTTTAAATAATGAATTTGGTCTAATTAATATCTTATATCAAATTTTATAGTATTTACTCGATCATAAAGTAACTTGTGGACCAACTAATCGTAAAAGTAAAGAAATGAACATCTTATTTGTAGTAAATTGACTCTCCAAAGTTCCTAAAATTATTTGTCATTATCTTGCCAGATATTTTAGTAACAGAAACTGTACTTTCTGCTATCTGTGATCATTTTATTTTTTTAAATTTATGTTTATAATGTAATTTGTATTGATATTGATAATTAATGATAATGGCAATAATAATGTAGAGACTGTAAGCAATTGGCTGTTTTTAATTAAAATCTTTTAAATTTTTTATTTCTTTACATTTTTTTGGTAACGAAAAGTAGCAAACTTTTTTGGACGTTTTTATGTTTGTGTTCGCTTATTTTTGATGTTTTTTTTTTGTAATAGATCAGATGTCAGAAGTAATCCAAAATATAATGTAATTAATCAGCAATGTGAGGTGGCTTATATATTTTTTTAAATAATTAATAAGAAATTTTTAAAATTAATATTTCATATGTGTTGACTAGCAACTAGGGCTTTCATTACGGAATTAAGAAATTACGTATTTACAGAATTGGAGAAATAAGTTGCATAATTAGTTACGTATTGACATTTCCGTAATATTGGAAGCCCTACTAGCAACCTACTATTTATTTATGTTCTTAGAAAAAGTAAAAAAATCATAATTGCTGGTTTGGCATATGCTACGTTTGTACCGACAATCTTAGTGAACAATTTTTAGATTTGTGTAAAAAATTAATTTGTCTAGTTGTACAGTGACAGTGACACAGTTATTATTGAAGGTAACTATAGTCTCACATAATCTTATTTTGACAGTAATTCGTATTAAACCTCGTTTTAGATTAAAACATTTTCTTGAAAAGAACTGGTTTAAATTTCTGTTAGAAGCAAGCTGTTGATTGTAATTGTTTTTATTTTGTGTATGTGTGGAAGTTCATTTGGAAGTAAATCAAGTAAAAAAGAACCGCCAAAGAAATTTGTCAATGGAGAAGGCAGTACGAACATCGACTCTCCTGTATGAAGGATATTCAAGGCAACTGTTACTGGTTTGTTAATGAAACGGGTTCGTACCATCGAAGGCTAGGGCAAAGGCGAAAACGTTGCACTAATCAAATTGATGATCCAGACATTTACATGAAGCAGGGTTAAGCAACAGAAAACCCTTGCTTACCAGAGATCACACAGTTCAGAGATTAAATTTTGAAAGACCACATCAGATTTGGACCATCAATGGTTGAAAAACGGGTTCTGTTCTCTGATAAAACTAGAATTAGCTCCAGATGGACTTGAACATGTCTGGCGAAGGCAAGGAGAAAGGTTTGACAGCTGCAAATCTCTCCTAAAGTGTCTTTTGGTGGTAGCTCTTAAGCAGGACAACGCTCGTTCCCACGTGACCAGACAGGTTATTGGCTACTCACATAATGTCAATATCCCTTTATTAGAGTGGCCACCTAACAGATATGAATTCTTTAGAACACCAATGGGACATCATAGAATGGAAGAATGTACCACAAGCCTTTGTGGAACGTTTAAAATCAAAGATGCGGCGACGGATGGATGCGGTGATAAGAAGTAGAGGAGGGCCTACGCAGTATTGGGGCTACCCCCTATGCATTTATTGTCTCTTACTGATTTTTTTTCTTTTTTTTTTTCATTTTATACGTATGATAGCTTATTTATGCATTTCCAGCAAAAACAAACATCTATAGAAAAAAATAAGGCAAATTAAGGTTATGTTTAGGTCATATTTGACTAATTTGTAGATGTACATTATTATTTCAATATAACTTAGTTTTATTTTAGATTAATTGAAGTGATAGGATATTTAATTGTTTCCAAACTTTTTTCACTTTAAAAATATTGTTGGCTTCGGTGGACACCATCTGCTACATTTCCACTACATTCCATAATATAGAGAATTTGAAAAATGTGGAGATAAAGATAAGGACGCTAGAGGAACGTTATTATTGCGTGGCTTTTAACTATCAACAGAAATAAATAGAGTTTCTAAATCAAAAGTAGGTTGTCTTTGTTATAGTTATGAAACAGAATTGGTCATAACGATTTTAAATTAAACTGAAGTGGGGAATAGACAAATTACAGTAGACCTTCTGTAATCCGGCACTGCGGTAGTCCGGCTTTCCAGTAATCCGGCGTTTTTTGTTTCGCGCCATAAGCCGGGTGTGGAGTGGGATACAGGTTCAGACATGTCGCTCATCACGGATGTAAACAAAACCCTTTCCACCTGTCAGCAGCCGTGCGATTGATTTGCCTTGAATGTTACAGTGACAGTTTCATTTTGATATTTGTTGTTTTTGTTCAATACGTTACTTACATATTGTATCTTTACTATTCCAGTTAGTGAGTGAAATGTTATCACAGTGTAAGCATAAACATAAAACATTAATACTGCTTAATAAAATGAAATTTTAAAAAGACTCGATAACGGCGATAAGTTGACTAACCTTGCTAAGGATGTCGGCTGTGCCACGGTACATAATATAAGAAACAACAGTGAAAAGATTAAGTCGTTTTGCAAAAATATTGATACCGTAAAAAGTGTAAGAAAAACTTTGAAAACTGGAGAGTTCCCGTAGGTTGAAGATAGCCTCTACGCTTGGTTTCTCAAAGAACTAAATCGTCACACACCCATCTCGGGAGAAATCCTCAAAGAAAAAGCCATATTTTTCTACGAGAAAATAGTTAGAAAAAATGACTTCAAAGCCAGTGAGGGATGGCTGGAGAAATTCATAAAGCGTTTTGGAATTAGTGTTTTGAGCATGACAGGTGAAAAACTCACATGTGACACTGCAGCAGTCGACCCCTACAAAGAGAAATTTAAAAACGTTATTGACGAATTAGGCCTAACATTTGTCCATCGTGCTGAAGCAAGTGCCCCGGATCGGAAACTAACCAAAGACAGAATAACATTTATGCCATGTTCAAATGCGAGTGGCACACACAAATTGAATCTATTGGTGATTGGCAAGGCCAAAAATCCAAGGCCTCTCGAAAATGTCAATCTACTGGTTGACTATAAAAACCAAAGGAAAGGTTGGATGTCTCTGGATGTTTTTAAGGAATGCTTTCATGGAATATTCGTACCATCAGTAAAAAAGTTTCTAAAACAAAACTGCGTATAAAAGCACTGCTTATTTTGGATAACTGCCCTGGCCACCCGGATGAAGATATGTTGAAAAGTCCTGGTATCCGTGTCATGTACTTGCCACCGAATGGTACACCACTGTACACAGCTGTCAAAACGCAGTTTAAAAAAGATTTGCTGTACAAAGTATTGTCTAAGGAAGACAGTATAATTCAGTCGTGGAAAGATACAAACATTAAGGATGTAGTTTTTTCACTCGCAAACGCCTGGGAAACTACTAGAAAAAGTGATTGTTTATTCATGGCGTAACTTATGGCTGAACATGACGTTGTTAGAGCAGTACAAAAAGAAGAATAAACCAAAAGATTGCAAAGAGGAAATAGAAGTTTAGCTTCCTGATGATAAAATAATAGAGTTGCGTGACACCTTTGTAAGAAAACTTATTGATGAAAGCGAAAGCCAAATCTTTACAACAGAAGATGTAGACAGCTGGCTAACCGGAGAGGAAGAAGAAATTGGGAGATTATGACAGATGAAGACATAATCGAAGAAGCGATGAGTAGGGAAGAAGAAGGTGACGACAAACAAGACGAAGTTTCTGCTGTTCGCTCAGTTAACCACGACGTCGCAATGGACGCATTCTCTACTTCAATGAAGTGAGCGGAAGAGAACGATGTGTCCGCAAGTGATATTCTTATGTTGAAAAGGCTCCAAGAAAAAGTATTAAAAACCTCTTTTCAAGCGAAGAAACAAAAGAAAATTTTCAGTTTTTTCACCCCAATAGAATAGACAATCATTACTGTAAGTGTTAAAAATACAAATTTGTATTAAAAACCTCTTTTAACACATAACCATTACGCAAGTGTTAAAGATTACTTCAGTTATTTTTTTTAACTTAAAATATAATTGGAATTGCAGTACTGTACTTTATTATTATTGTTTATTATTATGTTTTCTGTCGGATTAGCAAGAATCTACTGTAGTTTCTTCTAGATATTGGAAGTGAATATACAACAGTAACTACTGCATTACAATAGTCAATTGAGTAGATAGAAAAAGTATTTAACTAAAAGCATAAAAAATTTATTTTCTTTTAATGATAAAACGAATTTAGTATCTTACTACCTCACAATTTTGGATTACTTTTGATAAAACCAAAAATCCAGTCATATTTATTGTGATATTTTTATATTTCATTATTTTTGTTGACAGCTACCGATTTAAGTTCAAATTTCCAAAATTTTCCCCCTGCGTAAGTAGTCACGTTAAAAAATTTGTGAATATTTGATCAGGTGTTTGTTATTGCTAATGAAGGGTAACTGTTTGAAATCAGAGCATCAAATAAAAATTTCAGATTCAGTTTGTCGAAATAATAGTGATATAACCCTTTGATTGTTATTATTTTTAAAAATGGTTTGCCTAAATAAAATGAAAAGAACTAATATTGTTTTTGCATCATTTTTACCAGTATTAGGTACCAACTCATAAATGCCAGACTATAATATTAATAGAAATCTAGAAACTGTTCAAACGTATCGCAAAACCTACAAGAAAAATATTTTGTTTAAATCTATATTTACGTGACATAGAAACCCGACACCCTACTATTAATACTACTACTGTGGCCACTCAAATCTAAGTTGGTTTTTGGCCTCGCCAACAAGTTGCCTCCGTAATTTTCTATCTTCAGCCATGTCTACTTCTCCACTAAGTCCCCTTACATCTTCACCTAATTGGTAATTTCAACTTGTTCTTGGTCTTTCCAGAGGGCGCTCCCTTCTGGTTGACTTCTCCACACTCTTCTTATTGTTGTCTCTTCATCCCTTCTTCTTAAATAACCAAGCACCTAATTCTTCTGTTTTTTATCACAGCCACAATATCTGGTCGTCTGTACTAGTCCCTGAGTTCTCTGTTTCTCAGTATTCTCCTATATTTTCCTTAATATTTTATTTTAAAATGTTATTAGCTTCTGGGTGTGTTTTAAGAGTGTCCACACCTAGCTCCATACAATAAAACTGGCTGTATTCTGACTGTGTGTATTCTTATTTTCGTATTTTTTTGAGAGAAGTTTACTTCTAAGTAATCTCGATAGGCTCCAACAACATTAACTGGCTGCATTTAACCTCATCCGTATTTCTTCTACTATTTTATTATTGCTGTTCAAAGTAAATCTTAGGTACTTAAATTCTTCAGTAATTTTAAAGCTGTATCCCATAACGTCCAGCTTTGAATGATTGCGCTTTGCAACCGTTCCCACTTTCATATATTCAGTCTTATCTTCATTTACCTCCAATCCTACTTTTCGAGCTTCGTCTAAATACTTGTGCCAATATTTTCAGGTCACTCTTACTGTCCGCTGTTAAAGCTACATCATTAGCATAAGCAAGATATTTATTTTCCCTCCAATATTTGCTCCTATTGGGATAGCTTCAGATGCTTTCAAAGCTTTTTCTAGAGTAAAGTTGAACAGAAGGGAGGACAACCCGTCTCCTTGTCTTACTCCTGTGGTGAAATCGAAGGTATCTGTGTATTCTTTTTCTAGTTTGACCTTTCCTTTTCAGCCTTCATCACACATTTTTAAAAGTCTTTTCTGGCATGTTATTCTTCTTAAGCCTTCCTAAAGTCAATAAATAGTATATATAAATCTCTTATCATATTGTAGTACTTTGAGTCCAGCTCTCCATATTTTCTTAATCTATTTAATATTACTTTAGACAAAATTTCATAAGTACAGTTCAGTTGAGATATCCCCCTGTAATTTGAGCATTCTAGTTTATCTCCTAACCCGAACACCCAGTAAATATTATTTTTCTTTAGAAAATACTTCATGTAAATGATTAGTGTACTGCAAGATAATAGTTTGAGCGCTATCAGTTGAATATTCTTTTGATGATTAAAAACAAATTATCCACTAACGAGAAATTGCTGATGGTATAAATTGGCGTGTGGATAGTATTGACAAATATTGTCAAGCAAGTAACCAAGAAGGCCGAATACAAGTCACAGGCACAGGATGAGTAAGCAGAACATAGGATGATAAACTTTGCCTAAGGTTATTAACACGAAGAGATTGTTCTTCATCGTCAACGGCAATAGCTACTCAGTAGTTTGCAAAATATAGATCTTTTCTTACTGAGTTCAGGAAGATCGGGGAAATTGACTTAAATGTTGCCAAAAATGACTAGTCACCAATCATATCGATCATCATCTGTTGCGCTACAGCATTACATAGGGACCTCGACTTTCTCTAGCATTCTTTCTGGTCTCTTGCAAAGACCATTTAATTTGCTGCACCAATCTTTGTAGGATTTGCAGAGACCCCGTCTTTCTATCTTAGCTTTCACCTACCTCTGTCTGTACTGCTCGTTGGTATGGCATGGTATATGTATTCTTTTTTGTGGGCACCCTGTGTCCTGTCACAATCTCAGCCTTCCAAAGTTTATAGTTGTTGTTTCTTGATCCTCTGTATAAACACACACAGACGTACCGGAAATTGTCAACGTTTAAAATCGAATGATAATCAAGACATCCTCTCCTTTGTATTTTCCCTTTAGGATTGTTGATTCAATGACGTTATTTATCACCTTTTTCACACCCAGTCTTGTTCCATTGCACAGTCGAGGTTGATTAATGCTATTTAACATGATGACAACTAATCCTACTATTAACTGCAACTTGTGAGGTGGTAATCCAGGCAATTCCAGTGAATTTAAAAACTCCGTGGGATAGTTGGCCACTACTAAACCAACTGTCCCGGAAGGAAATTCTGAACGGTCGACTTCTTTATTTGTCGCCGCCAATATTGCTCGTGCGCCCAGTCAATTATAGTTATTGAACTGTTGCGCTGTATCTGGAAAAACACGCTGAATAAGCTCCTCTTTTGAGTCTGTGATGTGACAGAAATCTGTCGATAATGTGATGAATCCGGTCGAGGTGTCCACTGCGACTTTATTATTTCCAATGTCTAAAAACTGCTTCGCAAACATATTTGCAGTATTAGCAATACTCGTATGTTAGCAGTGAAGTGTCACTATCACAAAATATGAATAAAAAAAAGAGCACATAACTTGAAATGTCACTATCACAAAAGATCACCGAAATAGAGAAAGTTCTCGCGCACGTAGCGTTAATAGTCACTCACACAGATAGAAAGATGCACTCTTTGTCTGAGGTATCTATCGACATGGAGGATGGATCGACATATTAGTTGGTTGTCAAAAGTCAAATATGGTTGCGTTCAGAAGTTTAATTTGTGGCGAAATATCAAGGAAAAACAAAATTGTTGTTTTCATCTAATTCCGAGCATTTTCATATTTATTCACTTTTTAAACCTTAAGACCAAAATTAGCCAAATCGGTCCAGCCGGTCTCTAGTTTTAGCGAGATTAACGAACAGCAATTCATTTATATATAAATGAATTGTAACGAAGTTTTTGCCTGCTATATTATGAGCTTTTTCTTATTGGTAACGTGGCAATGAAACACCGAAGTAGACTAATTTTAATATATTTTCCCAGCTTTCAAATATTTGTGTTTTCTTCGCCTGGGAAATAAATAATTGAGATTTGTAGTTTAAGTTGTATAAATTATTGTAAAAAGTTTAAATGTATAGGAATCAAAATTCAATATTCAATATTTCTATAGTCACTTTGAATATTGAATTTTGAATCTTATGAATTTAAAATTTTTACAAGAATTTATACAACTCAAAGCTACCACAAATCTCAATTAATTGATTCCCAGACGATGAATACATAAGTATTCGAAAGCTCGGAAAATATATTGAAATTAGTCCACTTTGGTGTTTTATTGCCACGTTCCCAATAAGAAAACGCTTATATATAGATTTTTAAAAAGAAGAAAAGTTACGGGCCATATAATTTTGAGATTAAAGTGTTAGTGTTGCCACAATTCACATTTAATTAATAATACATGTTTAATTCCATGATAATTATACTTTGCAGAAAAATTCCTAACCTAAATCCTTTAAAACAGAAGATGTTGATTCCGTTCAGAAATAATTTAAATTTAAATTAAAGTTGGTAAGATTTTTCTTGCTTCAGGGTAAAGTGGTTCGTCCGATGCTCAAGAATCGTTCTGTACTCCCCAAATCACTTCCGAAAAAAGTAAAAACGAGAAGTGCACCTATTCCATTAGACAGAAAAGAAAATTTAGCTCAATCCACCTCATCAAAGACATCAATGAAAATCAGCAAATCACCGTTTAAAGCGAAGACTAGAAAGGAATTGACTCTTAAATCGAAGAATTCCGCAGAAAAATTGAAACCTGTTGCGAAAGTTATTAAGAAACCTGTAAGTGTAGGTACCAGTAATCAATCCAATTTAAAAATAGAGAGCGTCCCTCAAGCGGCAGGTACAACGCAATCAGATAAATCTAAAGATGAAGGGGTCCATCTGAGAGAGATTTGTTTTATCAATAATAGCGAAGGTAAGGCGGTTATAGCGAAATACGAAAACACCGATAAATACGATGATAGTTTAGTTGTGGCCTGGGGAAAAAATTCCGCTCACCCACAATTATTTACGCGCAAAACTAGAGTTTTTTCAGCTCCCCCTTATCATCTTCCGAATAAATCTTACTCGGAACCGAGTACAAGTAAACAGGGAGGGGCATTTCGTGTGCACAATTTCGCAAAAACCAAAGCCAGAAAAAATTTGAGACGATTAGCAAGTGCCGCCGACATTTTGGGAAAAGCTGATAAAAAAAAGAAGAAAAAATTGAAGGCCAAATAAATACCTCATCGATTTAAATATATCTGACTATCTTCAAACAAATTTTTTCTGTACTGTAAAACAATAAATTAATGTCGCCATTTTTTTTGTACCTTATTGACTCAAATCGCAGAATTCAATCTTAAATTTTTATCATATATCGTATACAATTGGTTGAAGTTGCCTGGTGCATACTACTATTAGCAAAATGATTGCAATTTTGAAATTAGTCCAGTTATTAAAGTAAAAAAAGGTGTAACCTCGGAAAGAATAAGATCTAAACTGACGAAAACCTTTAATTTGTTATAACAAGGTCTGGCTATTAAATAACGAGACTGGTTACGAAAGAGGGTTTTATTATAAAAATTATTCTACATTCGAATGCTTCCCTTCAATATACGCCCCTCCTCTCGCTACTAACCTTTCCATACGGAAAGGGAGTCTGGAAGTCCTCTTTGGTGAGTGCCTTTAGGAGCTCCGCCGTTTTTTGTTTTTACTTGCTTTACCGCTTTCATCGACTCAAATTGGGTCCTTTTCAAAGCAGATTTTTTTCTAACCTTTCGAAGATATCTAAGCAGACCCATTGACGCAAGAGCTTTTGGTCAGGAGTCAGATTTTTTGGCACCAACTTCGCACAGACTTTTGTCATGTGTAATTCCTCATGTAAAATTTTTCTAATCTTTTCTTAATCGGCGTTTACAGCCTCGGCAATCATCCGGATACTCAGTAGGCAATCTGCACGCACAATTTGGTTGATTTTGGTCAATGTTTCCGGAGTTGAAACAATCACAAGGCGACCTGGGTGCTGGTCATTTTCAGTGCTCTCTCGGCCTTCACTAAAGCGCTTACACCACTCAAAAACAAGCGCACGAGATAGAGAATTGTCCCAATAGGCAACAATTTTTAGCACTCAGCCGGAGTTTTTTTCAAGTTAACGAGAAATTTAAGATTGATACGTTGCTCCTGTTTTTCGGCACGAGAAAAAAACACGTTCGTTTCAATCCGCTACTGCACAAATACTATAATAGTAACGGAAACGTGATTTGGGACGTGCATAGACAAGATATCTAACTACCCAACGCACTCCTCGTTTTTTACCCCACCCGTCTAGGGCGCCCTCTAGGCGCACAGTCTTGTTATTTGATAGCCAGACCTCGTATGAAAACTATCTCAAAAGTATCATAAAATCTTGTGTCTTAAAATATTTGAGGTCACAACAATCTTGTTTCATATAGACTATCGGTGAAAAGTCTTTGCCCACCCTATAGTTTGTGTGATATGCGATTTTGTTAATAATGTAAATAGACTGATATGTATGCATGAAATAAAATAAAATCGAGTTAAATGCTGCACAAAAACACATAAAATAATACAAATAAAAAGATTTATTACTTTATAAACAGCAGTATGTAAACATTAATAAAAGTAATAATGAAGAAACAATAAATAAAAAAAATTATTACTGGAGAAAGGAAAAAAATTTTTATTCTTCATGCTATCGTTATGTACGGTTTCGCCATCTAGTGTCATATACAGAAGCTAAAAATTACGATTCGAACGAATCAGTCCGGATTTTAGAAGTCCGGACTTAGGATGTTGAACTGTATTATTTTGGTGCACAAGTTTGAAATTATCTGTAACAATTCCCACTAACAACCACAAATAATCGTCTATTTGGTACTATTCCTTTTACAGAATATTGAAGGGGAAGTAGAATATTGGTTTCTGACTTTCCTGTCCAATTTGTCCCACAATAACTCAATCGTATTGAAGTCTGGCAACTGTGACGGGCAAATAATTACTTTCATTGCATTGTTCTTTTCCAATTCTATCAAATACGCTTTAAACAGCTTCGAAAAGTGCTTGGAATCGTTGTCATGAAGGAAGATGAACTTTCTGCCGATCAGACGCTGGTCACAACGTACTACATATTCCTTCAATATTTTTGTAGACATCTTGTTTTAAAATCCCTTCAATTCTTACCAGGTCTTCAATCGCCCTTCCTCCAAAAGATCGTTTTGTTCTGCAACCTCTTAATTTTATTTTGACGGCTTCTTTCAATCTTCTTTTCACTGTAGAGGTACTCAAAGGCAAAACCTTAGATTCATTGATCTGAACTACTATCTCTGGATCAGTGAATCGTCGATTTCGTTTACTCATCAATACAATAAGTTTACCTTCAGCGGTTGTGGTTTTATGAGTCCGCCCTTAAGGTTTTCTATCGCTAAAGCTCCTGGTGGATGCATATTTTTTCAAGTGGTAATTGTAAGTCGAGGTATTTTTTATTCGGCGACAATGGTAAGGTTACTTTTACCTAGCCTATCAACACTTGCGATTAAAGCAGGACAGTTCTTCAGTTTTACCCGTTTTAAAGTGTCTGAATTTGCGTGAACGAAACCAATTCGTATACGAATATATTTCTGTGCAAAAAGTATAAACGCACGTTCTTGCGTTTTATAGAGCTAAGTTGGACTAAACTACAATTATAAACACCAACACACTGTTTACATTACCACTACACCAACACAATTACACTGTCTGACGTGCGTTTCGATAACCAAGTTATCGTCTTTAGAGACTGAACTGTAAACTCAGTCCCAATATACATCTGGGAAATTCATTTCTTAAAAAGAACATCATCCAGATGTGCACAATCACGCTGCAAACATCCCTCGAATCTAGATCTGAAATTGGTATACACTCGCTGGCAGATTGCGCGAGGAATAGCTGCTATTTCTTCTCGGATGTTGGTCTTCAACTGATTATTCGTGGCTAGGTTATTAGAGTAGACTCTACTTTTCAGGTATCCCCACATAAAAAAAATCCGGTAGTGTTAGGTCCGGACTTCTAGGCGGCCATGCAATGTCACTTCGGCGAGATATCAGTTTCCCAACAAACATCTAGTTTATGACCGCCAAAGAGGCATTAGAAGTATGAAATATCTTGTTGAAACCATGTCGTAAGATTATAGGTTTTAAATTGTTGCAGTTGCAAAAAGAAAAAATCTAGCCTTAACATGGCTATGTATCTTTCAGAATTTACAGTGACAGATTGCCCCTGTTGTGTTTGAAAGAAATAGGGTCCGATAATTCCGTGCGTTAGTATGGCCGGTTACTTTCGGCGAATGCAGAGGCTTTTGATGTTTTGCACGTGGGTACTCTGCAGCCCAGTAACGGTAATTCTGTCTATTGACGGAGAACAAAATATTGTTTAAACTCTGAAAGCATTCCAACATTATTCCAACAAAAGCTCGTCTTAAAATTAAATCATTTTGCTGTAATTTCTGCACAAGTTAAATTTTATACGGGTGTAATTTCAGATCTTTCGACAAAATATGTCGCAAAGATGTTCTAGATACCACAAGTTCGGCTGATCGCTTGGGAGTCGATAGACCAGGATTACGTTGAACTGAAGCTCTAACTTGTTGAATTGTGTCTTCTGTTCTTGTTGATCTTCTGATTGAGAGTCGAACCAGTAGTTTTGATCTTTCTGACCCAGGATCGAATCCTTACAAACTGATTTATATCATGTAATCCAAACTCACGCCGAACAATAGCGCATGCGAGTGCATGGTGATAGAAAATCTCATTTAGAAAAACTCATCACTTGTAAAACGGTTCGTTGCGTCAACATAATATACAGTATGTCTCATCAATAATTCGAGACATGTTAATTGTTGTATCTCGAGCCTAAAATAATAAGATGTAACCTAAATAATTTAGATGGAGGGGCTTACTGTATTACTATGTGTGTTCATTAGACGAATACACCGAGATAGATGGCTATCTCAAAGATCTATTGTGCTCATCCCTTTCTTAAAGTTGGGCTTCAGGTCTTCGTACAGTTCCAAAGTAGTGATGAATACTGTTATTGTGAGTCTTGGGGAGGTTAGTTCTTCACTTTCAATGCATTCAGCTATTGTGTGTTCCCGTATTTCACCATATTCCTCACAAAACTGTCATCACCTATAGTTATGCCTTTTTCAAATGTTTGTTTAGGGTAGTTTTTGAAGTGGGTTATCATTTTTTACTGTTGCTGTTGATTTGCCGAAATTAGTATGTATATGAAAATGAAACAACCCGCTCAATCCTTATGGAAATTCGACATCGGCCAATTTTTCTGAAACTTGGCACAATGATAATGAAGTCCAAGGGAACCATAAGAGGAGAGGCTTCGGCCAGTTTGTCTGAAACTTGGAACAATAATAATTTGAGGAAAGCTAATTAAAGTAGCAATGTGCACGAAACTCCAAAACTACCCCTGAAGAGTCCAAGGGAACCATAAGAGGAGAGGCTTCGGCCAGTTTTTCTGGAACTTGGCATAATGATAGTTTGAAGCAAGCTAATTAAAGTAACAATGTGCACGAATCTCCAAAACTACCCCTGACGAGTCAAAGGGAACCATAAGAGGAGAGGTTTCGGCTAGTTTTTCTGGAACTTGGCACAATGATAGTTTGAGGAAAGCTGATTAAAAGTCTCACTGGGTTGTCATTGATGTAGATAAGTAACTCCATATACATTCATTAATCAATTAAGCCAAGCTCAAGCGATCCTGGTCATTCAAGGCAATGTTGAAGAGACCCGGCCACTTACAACAAGGTATAGAAATCCAGTCAATCAAAGCAAGATTAAATAGTCCTGGCCACTAAAGGCAAGCCTAACCTTCCTCAAGCATTCCCATGCAATTAAGATGGTTGTAGATAGTCATTTTGGCTTTACATCCATTCTGCACCTATACATAGATTATATTTTGTACAAGACTCTACATATTATTGTTCTACTTCCAAAATACTTAGAGTCCTTCCAAAGAAGGCTATTTTTTTAGGGTTCTTGTGTCCCATTTCCGTAGGCGTTAGTGCTACTCCTTCAAGGTACTTAAGCCTTTTAGCGAAATGGGCAGGACATTCGCAGAGTAGATGCTCTGCTGTTTCTATGACTTTCTGGCAGAATCCGCCGTTGTCGTCCTCTGCCATGCCCATCGTATCAAGGTGTTATTTGACGAGGCAGAACCTCTCAGAAGACCGACCACCAGTTTCATGTCGTTTCTGGTCTTCACGAAAAGTTATTCAGATTTCTTAGCTGATTTGGTTATGAATCTTTTGTCTGGAGTATTTCTCCAGTAAGACTCCATCCATTGTTGATGGATAAATCACGTGGATTTGATACCCCAAGTACCATAACACTTGCTACGTGATCACAATCTTCCAAGTTCTCTTACATGTACATTACTTAATATTCTTTCATCTTTGAAATCTACCTCTTCAGTTTCTGCTGCATAAGCTATCCACATCTGATGTTTAATCCTCCTCGAAAATCTGGAATAGAGACTGTTTGGTATCAATCCAGGTTCAAATTGATAACCGTCTTCTCCATTTCTTGTAATCTTGACTTGAACGTATGCTGCAGCCAATCCTCATTGATACACGCCAACTGTAAGGTTATCTAATGTGAGGTGAGGAAAATTTGGAATTGCATCTTGATCTATCATTGTGTCAAGCTTCAGAACAACTGAACTCAACCAGTTGACTTCCTCCCAGGGTACCTTTGGATACTTCAGGGGTAGTTTCAATGGGTTTAGGGGGTTGCATGATTATTGAGACTTTAATCAGCTTGCTTAAAACTACCATTGGGGTCAGTTTCAGGAAAATTGGCTGAAATCCAATTTCCATAAAGATTGAGCGGAGTCTTTTGTCAAAAATTATTTATTTGGTTCATTTTGATTATGGAAACTAGAAGAAAATTGCCTAGCTAGAGAAGTAAGACTAACGGTGATATATTTAAAAATATATCAATTTTGTATTACAAATAAAAATTATAAAAAAAAATATCCTCTATATTCATTTTATACATTTTTCTTTAATCACAACACTTATTAAGGTATTAAGAACTCTATTACATCCGCCAAAGGGAAAAATTGAAAATTACATCATGTTTTAAGTTTTCAAATAAATCAATTAAATTTACAGTAGGGGAAGTATGAACAAAATGATATGTGATTATATTTATTTATTTGATGGTACTATCATCAATTATCATCGTGTTTTTCGTCATCTTATGCCGGACGAACTGTACATTTGAACAGAAATTTTGAACAGTTTTGTTTTGAATGTGTTTTAACACTGTTGGGTTCACAACGGACTTTGTGTTTACATCAGTCACGAACAGAAATGAATAAAAACTGTTCATCTAATTCCGCCATCAAATGTGACACAAAGTCACTTCACATTTCTCATAATCTTCATATAATATATAATTTGAGGAGGTTAACAAGATTGACACCAGCAATATTTCCAGCAGTGACCACAAATTCAGGAATAACGTGTATTTTGCTTTCTGGAATTGTAATTTTGAAAAAGGTGCCTTCATCATATACGTTTTCTTCTGGTAGGAACGTCAGTTCAGCCTTCCTGCAGGCTCCCGTAATCCGTAATAACCAAAGGAAACAAGTGACACATCGTAACCAACAATCGCCGATCTTAGAACAAGAAAAGAGGTCATTGCAATAAATGCAAGCGTAATCACTATCGTCGCCTTCTGTTTCGCATAAGCAATCTTCGCTTTCTGAACTATCATATCATCAAGCAGGAATATTCAACCAGTGTCTTCTTTTCTACTGGCGGATCCATGGGTCTGTTTTCAGCAATAGTTTTTTAAATATTTGGAGTAGAAGTTAAAAGCAAATCGTCTTTGACAGGTGTTAATTTTCTTTTTCCTTGGCAATGAATGAGCTGCCCCTGTGATTTAGGCGAAATCATCTTATGCTGCTCCAACTAACTCAACTGTATTAGACACCTCTACTCATATTTAAAAATCAAGGTCATCACATCAGAAACAAACTCCAATATAAGCATTGGTGATGGCTTGCGTTGTGTTTTGTCACTTCTTGCTGATGGATTTAAAATAAATAAAACATCGTTACTCGGATCTTCTTGGATTGAAGAAGTGTTGATACCTTCGCTTGATGGCAAATATGAGCTGGGAAGTTTAGGTGTACTGTTTGCAATATCCTCCTGATTCAACAGACATGTAGACAGATTTAAACATGTAGTCTGGAAAAATATCAGGACTAACAGACCAGATGCCTGTCATTTTAAAGTCATTATATGTATTATGAACAGTTGCGACTTTTCCATACGCTTCATTACCGATTTTTAATGGGTAACAACGCGCCCTGGACAATTTTTTAGCCACTTGATCGAAATAAATTTTTAGAGGTCCATAGATACAAACATCCAAGGGCTACTTTCTATGGGTGCAATGTGGAGCTAAACGGAACATATGAATACCATTTGCTTTGGCATAACTCAAACTTGATTGACCATCACAAATAAGTAGAACCAGATCGTCTTTGCTAGATTTCGTATACGCCTGAAAATGTTTTAACCATTTTACAAACACCTCACTGTTCATCCATCCGGATTCTTGTGCTAGTCCAAGCGTACCGGTGGGAGTTTCATTCAACTAGTTCGTTTTTCATGTTCTTTTTACGAAATATGATACATGGTGAAATAAATTAACCGATAGCATTTTTACAACACACTACTGTCGTAGCACTGGCAAGACAGCCGATTTATTTCCTGCCACTGGTGGCATGAATTTATTGTGGTTTCTGAACTGTAGTGAAGTTCCAAATTATGAAATTTCATCATAAATACGGAAAAATTAGCAACCTGTGGTTTATTAAACACTTGCGCTTTTGCAGCAAAAGTTGGTTCTGGGGCACGCAGAGAAATGTTCCCATTAGTACTCAGGAAACCTCGTAGCATATAACCTAAACAAAATGACATCTTTTTATTTGGTGTCCAAATGTAAATAAAAAACCATAATTCCATCAAACAATTAATGATTGCAATAAATCGAAATCACTGGGTTCATCGATTTTAATAGAAAAACTTACAAAAACAAATAACAACAAATAATTTAACAGAAAACACAGTCGCGGAGACGTAACTAAAACACGCCAATTTTTGAATAAAGTGACTATGTCATTTTGTCCATACATGTGATTTTGTTTTAATTATAAAATCGACGTTTTAAATTAAAACTATTGAAAATTTACTAAAGACCTTACCTTTAACAGAAAAAAATATTCATCCTAACCATAACCGTTTGGTAGAAAATAAATTTCTCAATGCACATCTTTAACAAGTTGCATCGGGCCCATTTGCCATTGTATTGTTGCAGTCTATCTCTCTTAGTCCACCCTCGCTTATTGATCTTTGTATTTCTTTCCATCCATGGTTTCCTTGGTCTTTCTCTTTTTCGATTTTCTGGTGGTATCCATCTCATTACTTTCTTTGGTAACCTTACTTTTGTCATTCTGTGAACATGGCCGTACCACACCAGTTGTTTACTTTCTGTACATGTTATAACTGTCTCTTCTACAATCGTTTATTCCTTCATTCTCTGATTGGTCACTCTTTCCAATCTTGGTGTCCTACATGCCCTTCTCATTGCGTCTATTTCTGTAGCTTCTATTTTCCTTCCTTTTAGTCACTACGTCTCTGATCCATATATTAACGTGCTTTTGATCGTGGTATCATATATTCTCATTTTTCTATCTCTGTACTCCATAGAATTCCATCAAGAGCTATTATTAACTGTTTTTTGTTGTAAATTCTCAAGTTTATTTCAACGTCATCCGTCCCATCTTAATTAAAATTTACAACTAAATATCTTTATCTATCACATTTTTTTATTGTTTCATTATTTCATAACAAGATCCGTGGTCTTCTCACTTCACCTCAGTCATCATTGTAATATTGATTTGAAGACCCCATGTTTCATACTCTTCTAGGAGTATAAAAGAGGGTTATACTTTTAAAAATTCTATAACTTCCTTTTGATTCATTTGATAAAGTAGATATAAGAAATAAAATAACTACCTACATTATTCTTCCTTTGGTGGATAGAATAGATGGAAGTTTTCTGTCAATAGATATAATCGTGATGTGTATGAAATAAAATTGATGAACCTGATCGAGTATTAGTTATTTGAGAAAGTTAACATTAGAAGTGATATTTTTTGTGATTTCAGTAGAAATGTTTTGTTGTATTTACTGGTGAGATAAATTTATATATATATATATATATATATATATATATATATATATATATATATATATATATATATATATATATATATATATATATATATATATATATATATATATATATATATATATATATATATATTAGTGAGTATATTTATTATTGCTTATGTCTTTCTAATTTGCCTATTTACTATTTTTTCTGTTTACATATTTCTATTGAATTAATAGTTTATTTTCATCTTCTGTAAATATTTTTCTTGAATAATTTGAAAATGTGTTCATTAAAATTACATGAACTAGATTGTGTTCAAAAATTCGAATAAACTTATTTGAATGCCACATGTTTTATTTTTCTATTCCGTAATTGATCAATTTTACCCTGGAATAATTCTGTACCTTGAAACAAAAAGGGCCAATGTCTATTTTCGTCAAATGACAGGAAACCCAATTTAAATTTGAGGAATTTTAAGAATCCTACTACAATTTTTGTACTATTATTTTTCAAAGTTGTAGCTTTTAATTCAGTAATGTTTTTCTCACTACAATCTAATGTTAGATTGATTTTTTTACTTTTTTATATTTTTCCCACATTTTCATGGACATTGGCCTCTTGACATTTTAGGTTTAATTTAGGATTAATGGAGATTGGCCTTTTTAGCCATACAAATCTGAAGAAAAGTAACGGTTTTAATGAAAAAATAGTTTTATTTATAACAAAAAATCAATAATAATGGTAGGAAATGATACAGTAATGAAATATAAAACAAACTGCTAATTCTTAATATTGTAATTTTGTTTGAAAAAAAATTAACAAAATTCAATAACGAAACAGATTTCTAATAGAGAAGTCTTACATGTCTTCCTCTCCCTCATCATATTCAGGCCCATACGGTAAATAGTCTTTTTCTAAGTCTGCGGAAGATCTTAAATTATTATAGTAGGGCTGATTGTAGCTGCTAATATACTTTTGGAGAGACTTCAGATCTTTTAATTTTGATTCGTCCAACGGTAACGGTGTATTGTTTAAGGGCAGCAACTCATAACATTCGTGCACAGAGAGTCTTTTTCGTAAAGAACCTTTCCTCAAGTCAACTAACTTAAATTCTTCTTCATGTGTCGATCTGTAGAAGTACTGATATTTATGGTCTCGATCGAATTTCAGCTCCTTGATATTAGCCCAGTGCACTGTCTCTAAATCCTTATTGGTGGTTTTTCTATTGACCAGCCTAGAACGAATCAAAGAACGGAAATCCAGAAATTCACATTGAGGCACTTCAATTACATTCAATGGTGGTGTTCGCGGTATTGATTTAATAAAGTTGCACCAGTCGTGGGGTACTTCAATATCAGCATTGGTCCTTTTCTTGGCGCTGTCTCTATGGAAGCATGAATTGTGTCAGCTTCCATGTGAGTGTGCCCTGGTTCCATGAAATGATGAAAAATGAACTTTAATCGACTTTTATTTTCGTTTTTGATTTGTATCATTAAATGGCACAGCATCACGACCATATATATATTTTTATTTTGGCCAAAACACGAATCGTTGTACATGTGGAGTTCTTCTATCTCTGGAGAAATGGATTTTATAAATTTTCGAATGCAAGAGGCAATTTCTTGGCCTCCACGGTTTGCGATACTTTCATTCCATAGGTAACAAGATCCTTGACTTCCCAATACAGTCGTGTGATAGACCTGTGAGGTTATACGTCCACAGTTGTCTCTTGTAGAAGGAGACACCATTTCTCAAATAAGGCGTAGGAAAACACTTCTCAAGGTCAAAAGAAGCAGTAGCATAATTTGTACTGGATTTACTCTTTTCTTTATCCTCCTTTTTCCTTTTATAAGCATATTCTGCTAACTTAAGATGAGCATGCTTCTTTTTTTTTTAGAGCCAACTTTTTTTCTTCATCGTCATCATTACAAGTTTTGATTGACATTACATAATTGTCACATTTAGCACATGTGTCGTTCTTCGATAATTAAAACCTTGATGTCTATCACAGTGATTTTTTTTGTATATAAGTAATATCTTACTGTAATATATGTTTAAATCTTTAAAATATATTTTTTTTGTATTTTTTAATCTAATAAATGTTTTGTTGCGAACTGCATTAATATTTATTTAAATAAGAATCTACGCCACTGGTATATCAGTCTGAAGCGACAGAGAGGGACAGTGAGGCAGACGATAACTAGTCGATGACGCCTGTGGCCTTTTCTTAGTTGATTCGTACTTTAGTACAAATAACATTCAAACACCCACTACATGGAATCAACAGATGGAAGAGATAGTACGGTAAGGTTATGCTAACACACTGGCCTCATAAGGAGGAGGCCCTGTTAAGAAACTTTTCTTTACAAGAGCCAATGTCCAACTAGCAGTGACATTGGCCATTTTTGCATTTCCAGTAAATAACTTTGGCCGTGACAAAATATTTGAGTTTCAATGATCTAATAATAAGAGGACTTTGGTCCTTTTAACAATTACTATATGTCGCATCCTGAATTCAATTGTGCATTTAACTCAAATTTTGAAATTTTGGACATTGGCCCTTTTTGTTCCAAGGTACAGAATTAATCATAATAAAGAAAAATAGATTGAATGTGTGCAACCAGTTTTAAAGGAAAACGGTTTATACTAGGAATAAAAAAACTTTTTACCAGCTATGTAATCCACATATATAATTTTATGGTAAACGTCGTCTAAATTGTAAACATGAATGGATACCTCTGCTACTTATTTGGACGAATTGACCAATTAATTTATTTGGAATTGCACATGTACAATGTAAAAACTAATTACCCTCTAACAATGTTTCTCTCTCTCGCTCTATCTAACAATAAAAAAATTAAACGTCCAAATCCACGTTTTTCTTGTATCCTCTCTACTGATTAGCATTAACGAAATTTCAAAATAATTAAACAGGGGGTCAACTTTGCGGAAGTAAGAGTGTTTAGGTGTGTAGGTGGTGTTGTGATTAGTAGTCTTCCTGCGTAAATTTTTTTCTGAGATGCTTTAAGGTAGTTGTTTTGTTTAGGTTATTCTGTGAAAATACTCCTTGAATATAAATTATTATTTGAATTAAAATATTCAAAACAGAACAAAGGGACTATACTATTCTATTCGCAAAAAAGCAGTAATCCGCAGAATATGTTTAATTGTGACATTATGAGAGTCGACGAAAATACTTTGAACAAACAGACTATTTTATATATTTTGTATATTTGTTCAAATGATTAATGGTTTCGAAATAAAATGTTTATGGTATGGCGACTCTAAAGCGGGATTTACATTTACGAGTACTCGGATCCGAGTTACCCTACTTGGAGACAAACTCTGAAATGTAAATGTTTACTTGTACAGTGTTCCCACTTGGATACGAGTTAGTATCAAGTAGAGCGCAAACCGAGTCCTGTCTCCAAGTAAACGTGGTTATTGAGACTTAAAATGGCGGAAACTAAATTTTCGGCGGAACAGATGGAACAATTTATTGATATTTATCGATCTTTTGATTGTTTATGGGATGTGAAGTGTAAAGAATACCGTGACATTAACAAAAGAAATAACGCCTATGAAGCAATGGCGGATATTATGAACATTACCATAGAACAAGTGAAGAAAAAAATAAATAACATTCGTTCCACGTCCATCCGCATGAAATTCTTAAAATCTTTCCCGTCTTGGGTTAACAAATCTTTTAGCAGATTTTCTTCAATTCCAAGTCTGTGGCGCTCTTGTAAATGTTGTTTAACCCAAATAGTTCTATTTCGTTTAACTTTGTCATATTCTTTCCTCTTTTTAAACACCATAAACAATACTAAAGTTACAGCGGCACGTTTTTTTCTTGAAGGAGCCATTTTTAAACACAAAAAGATTTGAATTTACTCGGACGTAATGTAAACGATTGAACTCAACTCGCAAATATAACTCGGATCCGAGTACTCGTAAATGTAAATCCCGCTTAACCTGTTTTCTCAGTATATTTAGAGTATATAATCTTAGGTATATTTTGTTATACTTCACGTTAAATAACAGCTTTGTTCGCTGGTCTGCTTCCGAAGGTTTGCTCTTGGTGGCTGCACTGGAACTGGACCAATGCAGGCCAGTCAATTAGTTTTGGTGTACTTCGAACATAATATGTCAATTTCGGATTTGACATTTGATATAACCTCCAAATTATATTATTATGTAGGTGAATATCTTTGATAGAAAAATAGTAATAGCGTTTTATTATTTTTAAAATGGAGAGTGAAGACGAATTTCTACATACGTATTTTACCCATGTTTCGCAATTATGTTATGAAAAAGCAAGAGAACATTTAGTAAGTATAGAACTTTTATTAAAAAATAATACTCTCTTACCTTATAACTTGTTATTGATTGATATATTTATTTTGCTTAGGAAAAGGAAAAGGGGCTTAAAGGGCCAGTTACACAATGGGGTGCTTTTCTAAATTTATTACAACAACTGGCTTTGGCAGAAAAAAGTTATATGGAAATTGGATTTTTGCAAAATAAACATAAAAGCTTTTTACGAAAAGACGTAAGTAATATTTGTTGTTCCTCATCATACTTTTAATTTGCATATCTATCATTCACATTTATTCCTTGCTTTGTTTATGTGAATATATATTTCATTATTCAAAGTTTGGTTGAAGCTACATTCTGTAACATACAATTACAAATAAAAACAGGTATAATGACTTTTCTATAATATATTTTTTTGGATTGCTTATCCAGTTAGTTGATCTATAAAGTTTCTTTTTTAAATTGTCATTAACATCTATTAGAAAATTTTTCATAAACATATTTATATATCTTATATCTATCTATATAATTTCATCTAAGATACTTTTTACATTTATGGATTTGTTGCACTAGCACTAGCAAGTAGAAGAATAATTCAATTTAAAAATTGATAAATAGAATTGAAAATAAAATAACTTCTAACTCTCCTAAAGTTACAATTTTTCATATACAAATCAAATGAAATATGTTAATTTAAAAAGCAGGCTTGAAAAAGAAAACCTAAATCAAATAATACATAAAAATTAACCAACAAATTTATGTATTAACAGCAATGCAATTAGGTAAGTTATTTTATACATTACATTGTTTTATAGAACTCTTTGAGATCAGTCTATGATAATATGAAGAATGACTTGAAAAGATTGGAGGACAATAGTAAACAACCTTCTATTCACAGCAGTATTCAAAAAGGAATTAAAAATTTGACGCAATTTGTAACTGCAAGGATTAATTTAATTGATTTGTATCCTTTTGTAGAAATATTTGTTTTATCAGATAAAAATTTGTTGTTTATAACTCAAGTCTAACAAACTAAAAAATAAATTAGCCAGCTACATTGTCAACACATTAAAAATTCAATTCAAACTTTACCACAGATGGATTGAAACTAGTGTTTATAATTTAACAGTATTTGAAATATTTATTATTTGGACAAGACTTGGGTAAACACTGGGCCACTGGACAGTATTTAAAACTATGCGTTAACACAATCAGGAAAGTTATTCTTGAAAATGTATTGAAAGGTTTTCAATCACAAACAGCCAAAAGACAGTGGCTTAAAGAAATTATTGTGAAAAGTGACAGTGGATTTCTATAATAAAGTAGTATAGATACAAAAATTGGTGACCTCAATTGAAATTTGAATCTTCCAGCACTGTATAGAAAATCATTCTATTATTGTAATAGAGAACACTTCATATCATAGTCGCCTCAAACAGTCAAAAATGGTTATAAAAGGGAATTAGATGTGATGGTACCTACTGTACTTAAAACAGAGTTAAAGCAACTATCAAACTACATGGAGCCAATTATATTAAATACATTGTCAAACTTCAAAACCATACACTGAATGTGGTCCTCACATTTTGCATACTCAACTCCATCCAGCGCCCAATCTAATAAACATAATTACATATGTTGTGATGATTGTGGCTCGACAAAAAGATAAAAATTAATCAATTAACCTATGTGTAGGTGTGTTAAATTTTTTTAGTTTTTCTTCCGTTTTTCTACAGAGAATCTTTATTAAAGACGACATTTTTCAGCCTAAAAAATTTTGGAAACCATATTTATTTGTTGGTTTATTATTAATATTATTAGAATAACACTGACACTGAAAGTTTTGTCCTTAAAGCTATTTACCAGATATGAAAAAATTTACAATTTGGGAGTTAGTAAACAAGTGCGTTATACCGAAATTTTATCTCAAATTCATTCTGTTATTGAAAGACACAGTGACGGTTTTATTGATATAAGCTTTATTCCAATAAAAGCAGTTTTTAGTTTAGAATGTGAAATTTTGGAACAACTCTTTGAAGCCTTGGTACAGTTACAAAAGTTGGAATTTTTGTCACCGTTGGCTTCAATTCACGGTGCACATACAAGGCTCGCAGTATGGGAAACTAAAATGCAATCACGTGAAGTGAGTACAAATTTTGAAATTCATAGTTTTTTGTTTCCATCAAAATTTTAACCAACAATTAGTGATAAATAACATACACTGAATACTGATAAATTCGCGTTAAAAAATGCATTTGTGATAAACAAATATAATTATTTTAGAGAAATTAATTTTCTGTTATTAGATATGGAAACTTGGAATATTTAAAAATAATCCCCTACCATCACTTTTCCAATGGCTTCAAAAGTTGAAGGGATCTATTTTAAGTAAATTTAGTTTGTATTTTCATGACATACTGGCTGAACAAACAACACCAAATGATATGAGAATACTTTGTTCAAAATTGTATAATGACCATTATCAAAAGTAAGTATTTGAAACATTCAAATGTAATTTATAGGAAATGGTTAACTGTTCTCAAATTTTGACATTTTTTGCTATATTTTGATATATCAAACCCTTTAAACTAGATCCAGTAGTATCCTAAAAAATTATGAAATGCTTGTTCTTATCAAAATATTAGATAAATTGAAACAATTGAAGACCACAAGCCCATGCAATTGCGAAGAAGACATAATTAGATAGTTAAAGTCTCTAAGGGGTTGTGGAAGGACTTCCTTTAACATTAAAGTAGTACTGAAAACGAGAACTTATTTACAGTAATGGTAGAAAAATCTCTTTCAATGACTCAATAAGTCATTACTATAATCAGTTCTGATGAAATTATTATTTACCTAGTGAATACATTAATTCACTACTATTATTTAAAGACAATTATTATTAGGTGTATATTAAATGAAAAAATTATGTAAGTTCTCTGTTCTACTTATATTTATATTTTTCTATTTACTTATTTATAAATGTTATTTTTTAGAATTGTCAGTTTTCAAAAGAAATCTGATGCTGCTTATGTATTACTGATTCATGACATGACAAATGTTTCCAATCCAACACATAATAGAATAATAGTATCTTACCCACAAGTAAGTAGTTGGGATTTTTGGTTTTCTGTTGATATACATTCTGAACACATTGCTTACCACCGCAATGCTAATCCCCCCAATTATGCTGTCAAGGGAAACATTTGGTCTCTGAAGATTATAATATGGTTAATGAAACATATTAGACAGTGTATTTACAAGGGTTGATGTAATGGTAAACAGTGTTCAGCACAATTAACAATTCTTTAATAACATAATTGTGTTTCATAAGTATGCTACCGGAAATTGGGTCAAAATGTTTGTTTAAATTGTTAGTTCAAGTAATAATTATTCAAATTCATGAGTTTTATCATCAAGGTTTTTTTTTTTATTTTTTAGCGAATATTTTTAGAAACGGACATAATGTTAAAAATGATATCTGAAACTAACAATGAATTGCAAACTACAGATAAAATTATTTACAAGTTTGTGAGTCAGGTATGTAATTTTTAATTTGAATATTTTCACAAAAGTCCAAAATTTATATGTACATATAGCAAGGAACATCAACTGACATGATTTGAATCGAACTGTTCGTATAAAATCTATCTAGATATTTTTTTGAAAACTGGTATATGATGATATTCCGAGGAACTCGTTTTAGATAAATTGTTTTCAGTTTTACAAATAGCAACCACATTTCATCTTAGCTTACGACAAAGGGTCAACAAACAATATTTATTAATAATTTGACTTTGAAGCTCAATTATATCAAAAGCATTTATCATGTCTTGTTCTAGATTTAATAACAAGATTAATTGAATTTTTATATATGTGGGTAGACGAACACCCATTAAGACACCCTGACGTGGTTTTTGAAAAAAGCAAAGCTGATGGCACTTATTTCAACTCTAAACTAATATGGGATTTTGTGTGTGTGTGTTTTATAAAGGTTTGAATAAAAAATAATGTTACATATCTTCAGAGCTTGGTATTCTGCCTGGTATATCGGACTGGTGACATTTCCCATACCGACTAAAATTGAACTAGAATTAACTGGTAATCAATAGGGCAGAAACCCACTCATAATAATGCACCTATGAACAATTCTCTAGACTCGATGATGAAAATTGTTGAAATTGTCGATGGCCTCTCCTTTCGTCCGATATCACGGTTAATTTTTGTTTTAAATAGTTTAAAAAATATTAATGCGCCGCTATTACCAAAAGGAGATTGCCAAGAGGCAGTTAGTAATGATATTTCGATCTTTGTAAGAACCTCATAGTGCCTCACATACCGGATTTTGAAAGATTCATATACAAAACAACCAGTTGAAACTTTTGTTATATTGTTTTCAATTTTTTATTCATTACTATGTGTTTTACAGTTGTTTATAGTCATATTGTTCTGATTTTCAAATCTAATTTATGTTCCGAGCTAAATGTACATATTTTGTTGTACCAATACTAATTAATTATTGTAATACCAAATAAAAAATACAAATTTTTATTTTAGGAACAGTGTACATACATTCTTACTATGATAGAACCAATGATCTACCTCATTATTTTATTCGAAAATAAGAAGTCCGAAAAAGACGCTTTTATATCAAATTTTGTATTAGAGTTTTGCCAAAATTTACGATGCACAAAATTATTCACATCTCTAAAGAATACGAATAAATGATTATTGTAAATTAAAAATATTCCAGTGTTTTTATTGTTATTCAAATCCTATTTTTGTTTGCATTAAAATCGACCCCACTCGTTCAAACATCATAATAGTGCCAGAAATCAACTTTTCTGGTTTTAGAGACTCTTGCTTGATCTAATAAATTCACATTGTTTCTGACGAGACTCTGTCACTTACATGAACACCTTGAGATCATAAAAACATCGCCAGTGACTGCAGGTTTTGTGGAGAAGAGCGTAAAACACAGGAACTTCTGCAGGCTCCTGGGTTTTCGGTTTAACTCTCTGAATTTGTCTTAAATAATAGTATTCATACATGCTCTGACACTGTATGAAACGTAACATAAATGTCCAGACTAGCTTTTGCAAAGTATAAATCGCTTGTTTTTCAATTTTTCATAAATAACTTGACTTGGTGGCTTGTAATGCCAGTATGTGTACTCATTGCAGTTTCCATGCTCTTTAAATTACATCTCCAATAGTCACCTTTAGTTCCTGGGAGGATTTTGGTACTTCAGGTCCTGGCTCTTCTCTTGATGTTCAGTGGAATTAGGGTCAAACTATTCCATAACAGAAGTTCCAACCTCGTTCAGGTATTGGAAAAACTGATGCGATATCTACTTACGCTCTTATGAAACCGTTGGATGCATGTATTTTGGTAGCCCATAATACAGAAGATTGCATAAAGATCCAGCTACGAACTTAATATCAGTTTGTGTTTCTAAAGAAATTCTGCCACTCAGAGTAAACGAAACTCCAATCTCAACTCGTTATTCAATATAAACCTGTACAATTTTTCTCTGACTTTGGTATACGTTTCCAAAAAGATTGATTTTATACTCATCCCTTTTCCAATCAACGTGAGTACGAGCAAATTGAAGTGACAGGGAGGGTTAATGTCTCCGATATAGGCTTCTGATGAAAGTGCTTTGAAGACGTCTGGTCACGACGTTTTGATTCTAACCTACCTGGAGGAGCGGACTGGAATAATCAAATTTTGAATAAAAAATTATTTGTTCAACATCGCAGAGTAACAGATTAAGTTATTAAAATTGGTAAATGAGGGTGTCAGAAGAAATGCGTCATTATTATAAATTTCCTTTCTGGTTGCATCATTTCTTTTGATTGCTGTTGGACTAGGAACCCGTACTAAAGAAACTACTATTAATTATTATATTTCCATGCTTATTGCACGCATCTTTCAATGGCAAGGGTTAAAAAATAGAAAAACATTATATTTTATTGGTATTTTATCTCAAATAAATCAAATTTCATAATGTATAAAGTAATCATTTGAACTATATATGTAGTTTTTCATTCAACTGTCAAAAGGGTAATGAAGAAAATGTTAAAAATTTTTATATAATCATACTGTTTTTATTTGTTTTGCAAACAAAAATTACTCTAGCCGTTGAAGGGTTAAACAATTACCATTAACATACGATTCAAATCATATCAAGTTATTAAGCTACCAGGAAGATACAATTTAGATAAAATTTTTGAATCTATTGAATAATTTTTTTATTTATCTTGTAAATGTAAACGATACCAAATAAATTATTTTTAATAAAAATATATACTGCTTTGATATGATCAAAAATAACACAATAAAAATGGCATAATAAGTTTTAAGTCAATATGGATGAACGAGTGATAAAAATACGGCGAAAGAAATTTTTATACCAGCAATTATGGTGCATCTACTTCAATCATATTGAACCAAACAGTGACAAGTTTGAAAAGGTTTCAGCTCGTTAGACTGCTATTATAGCCGTTTTATTGATATGTTTGGACATTAATTTTGAACATTTTTTTATAAAGTGAAAAGAGTGTGAAAGAAACTAAATGTTAAAATCTATTTAATGATAATATAGTATCTTGGAATACTGTTAACAAGTAGTATAGAGGTGGGAATTCGTCCCTTAACTAAACACAGTTGATAATGTACAAAAAGTAGACAAAACAACCTCATCTCCTTCAAAATACTCTCCACTGCAAATGATACATTTGTCTCCGAGGTAATTCCACTGTTCGAAACATTGTTTCAACTCATTTTTAGAGATGTCTACAAGCTCCTGTCTCGTTCTTTTCTTGATGTCTTCAATGTTTTCAAATCGCCGTCCTTTAATGCCCCTTTTCATGCGTGGAAGAATTCGAATTCTTTCAACATTTTCATCGATCCGGACAGTTGATGAACGTCCAGAGCGAGTTTTGTTATCAATCGACATGTCGCCATTTTTAAATCGAGAAAACCACTCATACACTTGAGTTTTCCCCATCTCATCATCTTTGTAAGCAGTTTTCAACATTAAAACAGTTTCAGCAGCGTTTTTACCAAGTAGGAAACAAACATTTTACAGCGGCACGTTGTTCATTTAAACTTGCCATCATAAAAAAACGAAGCAGCAGTGAAACAGTACTAGCAAAAACGGTCACTAGTGACGAATAGAACGTGGCAGACCAACGGCCCGCGCGGCACTGAACTGGGGATGAATTGTGCTAGGCAGGTCCTAGCGGCAGAAATCAGTACTACAAAAGCTCCACCCATGGCAATGATATTTCGATTACTTTTGGGTACCGCCTCGTATGCGACTTTTGCTCTTCCCGGAAATCAAAAATAGATTAAAGGGAGAGAAACAAGCCTCCCAGAAATGTTTTGGTCATGGATTCAAATTCAGATTAAGTGCATTGCTAACCAAGAGCAGTATTTTCAAGATTAAGTAGTGTTTGTTAATTTTTTACTTCCGTTTCACCGTATTTTTATCACACCTTGTATAAACAATGCGGTCGAGACATGTACTTTGTATTAAAGACCTGCTAGTAAGTCCAAAAATAAATTGAATTGGCCAACGTAGGTTTGTCAGTCGCTAAAGTGATTGAGACTGTTTTTTTTGGGAAACCTGTATAATCAACATTGACTATTTTCCAAGAGTAAAAGAATCAATAGAGAATATTATGTCAAGTAACTAAATCAATGTTTTTTGGACTAGACATGTGAAATTTCCATGCCAAAATCTATAAATTAGGCAGATTCCCCAATTTCAGATATAGCACTTAGTGTTTATTTCTCACGAATAAATACTTATTTTGATAACCTCAAAAAATCTCATTTTTAAGAAAAAATGAAAAATGGGAAGAAAAGTTGGACAGAATGAAGAGATTTCAAAGAAGGCTACGTTTGAAAATATGATTTATAAAGTTCATTCAAAAAGTTATGAACTTATGAATACATATTTCTTTTATTCAAATTTAAAAAAAATATGCAAAGTGCCATTTTTTTGAAAGTATTATCAGCTCTAGAAAATAATATAAATAATTCTGAACCATCATGTATATATTATTCAAAATGGCTATTTTCTAAACTGCATCCACTCATAAAAGTATTTATACATAAAAAATATCTTGTAATTAAAAGTTCCATTATATATAAAATCAGTACAATTATCTCAAACATCAAGTAAACCGTTATCTTGACAATATTTACTGAAATCTAACTTATGATCAGTCTTTATATATGATTCTAAACCAGGAATGAGGTATTTCAAATGACTTTTATTCTTAAATACATTATCTAACTGACTAATTAATGAACTTATACTGTCACAAGCCTTGTAGTTCTTTATAGCTTCGACAAAATCCTTAAAGGAAGAATCATCTAAACGTTTCCTAACCTAAAAGATAAAAGGCAATCAGCTTTTATTCCGGAATATAACTCCGTATACTGGCCAGTAGTAATGGCGTCCTACTGATAAGCATGTTGACTTGACTTCATCAGAATTAATCGATGACATGCACTCACGCCCATACTTCCTCATAAGTAAAATATGGTGTGGGATACATGAAGCCATTACCACTTAATAGTATACTTGATATAATTTCAGAATACAGACTAAAAATGTTGTAATCAATATAATCGATTATCAATTTCTGGAAGAATTCAAATTTAAAACAAACATGATATATCTGATTTGTAGAACATACAGGAGTATTCCCTAATTCTCTTCTCGAACAATTGTGCAAATATTTCAAAATATTTTTAAATTTTGTGCTATAATTTAGAACAATAATTTTTCAGTCATCATCTTTCTAGTAAGTAACATACATTTGAATTATATACTATAGGGTGTCTGGCGGAAGATTTGTGTTTTTAAATAAAATTATTTTTAAAAATAATAAACTGTGCGGGGAGAGGAATTAGTATTCGTCCGATTTCTCAGTCACAATGTCGCAGTGATTCGGTGAACATCGCGCGATTGCCATCGATACATTGTTGTTCGTCGACAATTTTGTTCGCACTTCGGTATCGGAAAATTAAGAGATACACTAAGTATAAAATTAAGAGATACACTAAGTATAAAATTAATTCGTTCCTGGGTATAGAGGATATGAACACCCCTCGGTCAGGATCTAATCAATCCTAGAAAAATTGAACTTCTCCACGACTTTCGATATGGAAAATGACAGCTTCATTGGGCGATTATTAATTAAATTTCCAGATCTATCCTTTCAAAATCCAAATCTTCCAAAAGTTTAAACTTTGTTCTGTGTAAAAATTTTTTTGGAGTAATAAGGCTAATTTCCATTTAAACGGCCACGTTAACAAGCAGCATTGCCTTTACTGGTCTCAGAACTCGAAACCTTGAAACACCAAAGTCAACCGAATCGACTCCATGAATTTTTTTATGGGGTGATCTCAAAGAAAAAGTTTATAGTAACAATCTGCGAATGATTGTTGTATTATTCATCATGAAATCGGCGAAATTCAATCGAGCCTACTGCCGAGTATAGCGCAAAACACGAGGCTCTGGTTCGAATGGTACGTGCAACTGGAAGATATTTGGTTGAAATAATTTTTAAGAATAAGTGAAATCCGCATCTCTACTTTTATTTCTGATATCTTTATTAAAACAATATATCAATGGGTTATTTATTTAATATTGAAAAGATAATTCTGCCACCAGACCCTGCATATACGTGGTACATTCAACAATATGCTTAGTTCGACGTATACATCAGAAATGATGGACAATATTTTTCTAAACATCACCCTGTTTTTTATTGCACATATCTACTGAAATTTCAATATAACAAAAAACCTGGCCAAAAATTACCGGAATTTGTCTTAATCATAATCTCCCTAAATCTTTAGAAATCTTTGAATCAATGATTCAAACAACTTATTGTGCCTTTTTTTTATAGGTTGTATTAAAGTTTAAATGTGAACGATTCAATTTACGTTGGAATATCAAGAGTGTCTCGTTTTTTTTCAACTTTTTTACAATTATAAATAATTGTGGAACCTATGATCTAAAAATCATTTTATATATCATATTGGCAGTAGTTTCAATCATAAGAACAATCAAGAATACTAACAGGAAGTCTATCGGGGCACTGTCGCATCAATGGACACCTTAAGACGCTAGACTTAGCAGATAATGCTTCAGAGCAGTACACTTGGGAGCTCTTGAAAGAGAAGACGAAGATCACTGGAAATTAAAGTCATCCCACATTCTAGACTTTTTAAAAGGAGTGGGATAATAGATCATAAACACTGATCCTTTGGTTCGTAGTGTATACCATATCTCAAAATCCATACATACATAGACATGGAATAATTATAATGCCCTCCTTTCATTCAAACAATAATTATAATTTTTTTAATATGATTATGGATTAAGGGCTCTGATATATATTTCAAATAAATTTGAATATTGAAATTCGTTATTTATTTTAAAAATGCGATGAAAAATAGGATATTCTGTGTAACCGAAAGTAGTAAATAAATGAAAATATTTTAACTAAAACAAGTTCTTCGGAAAGCATCCCTACACAAATGTTCAGAAAAACATTGTTTTTATAATTTCCGACATACACGTTAGCTCATTATAGTATACCATCAATATTCATTAAAGCAATAAAAATATAATGTATATAATTTCTAAATTTTTGAAACTCACTTCGATAAAATATTAAGATATTGCAGTAAAATACCAAGTACGTCCTCAAATACATCTTCATAAATAATAGGGAAGTGTGATCATTTAAATTACTACAATTAAGTTTTAAATAACCTAAAAATCAATTAAGATGAACCTCAACTGCGAACACTCTATAATTCTCTCCAAATATTGAATGAGAAAATGACTTAGAAACCAACCAGATAAATCGATATATAAATCAGATATATTTAGATATACTGCTAGATTAAGAGAATTAAATTTTGTACAATTCATCATTACATTAGCATTCACCATCTCATGTCTCAATTATTTTCCGATGACTAATTTCCTAAACATGTGAAAGTTTATTTTGGAACAAACACATCTACTTAACGAGACAGATAGAAAATATAATAAAAATAATAACTTATTAATGTGATAACTACCATAACTATATAATCTTTTGTCAAATCACTTTGGTTTGATGATTTTGATTCCTTTGAAGAGTTAGGCACAACTGACAGCTTAATTTTTTTTGAAGGATTTCCTGTCAATTCTTTTGTCTTTTTACTATGAATAATAACTTCTCCTGCATTTGAAGTATCTTCATTAATTTTATAACTAGAAGGTCCACCAAATTCAGCTGAAAGTGGTGTCAAAGATTTTTCTTCCAATACGCACTTATACTAAAAACAAATAAAATTATTTAATAGCAAAAAACATACAATAAAATGTAGATTTATCTGCTGTTCCTCAGCACCTTTAACTGTACAATGTTAATTAGAACCAAATAGTGATAGCTTGAAAAATGTCAATACAGTTTAATTGCTAAATACAAATGAAATTATTATTATTATTAAATTCAACATGCGCTTAAAAACAGTTATAATGTGATACCTTAGCATCAGCTGTTTTGAAAAATGATCTCAAATCTTTCATAAGCTCTCCAAAATTTCTTGATACTTTTATGCTATTTCTTATCCACAACGACATATGATTTTTGAGAACGGGATTATTAAAACGAGAATCAAGCAATAATATGGCACCATAATCATCTTTATGACGTATTACTCGTCCGATCGCTTGATTTACAGCACGAGTTGCTTCTAGGTTATACCAATCTTGTCCTTTTAAAAACTAAAAAAATAATTATTATCAATAGAATAAATATCAAAAAGTTTAATGTAAAATATTTTTGGCGGATCTGCAGTCATGCAAACAAGGCTTTATACTGCTTATGGAAAATGTTTCTTTCGATCAATCAGGATAAAAAATATTTTGCTTGTTGTGAGCCATGATTATCTTATATATCAAAACAGTATAATTTCCCAAATACCTCTAATCCTCAGTTAATAGAAGAATATTGGTCATTTATGAGAAAGGTGAGAAGGATTATTATGAACAGCAGCAAAATTCACAATGTTGCTCAAACATTGTCCAAAAAAGATAAGATGCTAATATAATTGAAAATCATGGTTCTTTATCAAGATAAATAATAAATAAACTATTAATATTAAAGCTTAAATACGAAAGGCAAAAAAAAACTGAAAAACAATGAAAGGATTAATTTCAATCGGATATATTTTCTTCTCTGTCATATAACCTCATTTTATTAAGTTAATAAAGCTCATAAGGGACTATTAATTATAATCCAAAGAGGCAATTGGTCCGAGGTCAAGGTTATTAGCTAGCCATATTATTTACATTTCAATCTCTTGCTATTTTCGATTATATATGATAATAATCAGATATACATAGAAGGAATTTTCTTCAAAAACTGGAATTAAAGGCTTTGGTTCAAATACCTCAACATTGTACCTATTTCAATGATGTATATATTTAAGACTCTCTTTATTAATGTCACCGTAATCCCCCACCATACACATATAGTGGTGATATTCAGTATTGCCTAAAAATTTTGATTGTACTTCTGTTTACCAAGGCACATCGATTATTGCATAATATAGACACTTGCGATAACATTATATTCGACCACTTAGTCCGGTCAATATAGACAATCAAAGTTACATAAATTTCCACCAAGCTGAAAATCAGACAAATTGTTCAGAATATAATTAGGAATAAGATTTGAAAGTTCCCCATAATTCTCGTGTATGGAAAAAATTATATTAAAGGTCAAAGGTCAAAGAATGGAGTTTTCGCGATTTTCAACAAAATTTTTATCATAAAAATACCTTAGATAAAAATTGTACATCATAAAATTATCTACAAAAAACGTATTAGACCCATTTTTTCTGATATAATGATTCAAAAAGTTGTACCGTCATAATATGCACACGTTTCCACGCCACCTATGAGGTAGTAGACCTACCCCACTGGTTTGTTGTGAACATGTTTAATTTGAAACTATTGCAAAATAATGGAAATTAGCAGAAAATGAAAAATAAAAGCGATTTAAATTTAAAAAAAGTTGTGAAATTTAATCGTCCGAGTCGTAACTTTCAAATTCTTCTTTTTGTTCTTCTTCATTCTGAGTGCATGTAAATTGCGTCAATAGTGAGGTATCGCATGTCGCCTCGTTAGAATCAAATGGATCCTCAACTGTTGGTGATTCAATATTAGAGCCTGCCGGCCTTGACAAGGCGTACATGCCAGAGAACAAAACAGTTGCAAAAAATTGTATTCAGCAGTTTTTCCGGTGCGGTGGGAGTAAAGTTTGAGCGGGTTCTAATGTATTGTTGACCAACTTCCAACCCCCGTCTGTAGGGTCTAGCTGATTACCAAGCCACACTTGAACTTGATAATAAGCCCAAAAAAGATGTTGCTAAGCAGCAAATGAGGTTGGAGGAAAACAAGCCAATTGAACTTGTTTTTTACTTTAAGTAGTTTTAACGAAACATGCATATCGATACTTATCTAAGTAGGTAGTTTTTTATGAGCTCGGTACATTGAACTAAACTTGTTTTTTGAACTTTTTGAAAACTGTTATTTTACCCGTCCTGTAAAATGCAGATGTCGTGTCACAGTCAGTTCTTGCGTGTAAAAATAGTACATGATTTTGACACTTTGCAAAAGTAGATAAAATATTTGATGAATAGATTTCCGATTTATGTTGAGCTTTTACTGGTTTTAAGAGGAAAATGTTTTTTCAGTTAGAGTTCGAGCAGTGAGTAATACGAGTAATTCTACGTCTTCTCCAACAACAATGTATTTGTTAAATTGAATTGCTCTATTACTATTTTAATAATCAATAAATATCAGCATCATTATTAGCTTGTGTTACCAATATATTTTCAGCTGTAAACTTTTCTTTTAACATTGAAATGAACCGAGACTTATTGTGAGTATTTGTAAGAAATTTCAGTAGACTGGTTGGAACTGTTATAAGTTTATCAAAATATAAAATATCAATTGACGTAGATGTTGCTAAAGTTCGACTACATCGTTCTGCAGCTTTGGTATTTCTCGTGCAATCATTATAGCTCTCAAATACGACAGTAGCTCTAAAATCAAAATGTCGACGTATTTATCTAAGGTAACGTTGAATGTTACTTCGCTATCCCACACAACGCGGTGCTGTACTCCGTCAATGATGTATGTCGCATCTGTGTTAATATCAAAATCTACCTTTTCGAAACAATCGTAAATGGCAGACTTCTATGCTGCAGTAATACTCATGCGTTGGAACAACAATATAGGATCAACAGGGACTTTATCTCCATCAAATGTAGAAATTAAGGGACTAGGTTCCATTTTACCTGACATTCTTATAGTTATATTTATTTTATATTTTAATTGTAAGTTACAATGACCAATATTTTAACATATATTACAACTCTAAAGATGTATATACATGCGTACTCATGTATCTTACGACGATTACAACTTTTACAACTATGAATCGTTATATCTCAGAAACGGTTGCTCGTAAGAAAAAAGTATAAATACGTTTTTTGTAGATAATTTTATGATGTACTATTTTTATCTAAGGTATTTTTATGATAAAAGTTTTGTTGAAAATCGCAAAAACCCCATTTTTTCCAAACACAGGAGTGATAGGGAACTTTCAAATCTTATTCCTAATTGTATTTTGAACATTTTCTGAATCTTGTCGAAGTGTAGTTACAAACCGTTGTCTTAACACTTGAAGTCTCAAACAATCTGTCCTGAATTGGATCACTTACACACCCATGGCACTGGTATTTTATTTTTTCCGCCTTTTGGAACCATTTTAACGCTACTAGTACTTGGGAGAAGCCTTTTATAATAAATGCAATATTTTCAGCACTCTCTTCAATGATTAGAATTTGGGAAAACGTTGGGTTTCATTTTTTATTTTTTATTATGTTATGAGCTTTATTCTGTGCTTAATCAAATTTTTTTTAAATAAAAATATACTTACTGCTTTATCTTCTATGTTACATCTATTTAAATACTCTTTTTTCAACACAACTTTCGGATCTTTGAATGGCGGGTATGGCAATCCAGTTATTAAAACAGCTCTTCCATTTGCATCCACAAAATCCAGACCTTCCGATACTTTTCCTCTACAAACCCCTATGAAAATAGCTCCTTTATTAGTTGGATCTTTTATCTTTGAATAATATTCAGACATAGCGCTGTTAAATGAATTCTTTTCCCTAGGTTCCACAAAAATTGCCTAAAAATGTGATAAATTATGCTTCAAAATTTGGCTTATTACACCATTAACCGTCATTCTGAAATTGTTAAAAGTAACGTTACAATATATTTACTTTTTGATTATTTAAACTACTCCAAATTCCACTTTCTTGCCATATCTGTTGACATTTTAACATGGTAGGGTACGAAGGAAAAAATATTAACATGCCGTCTGGTACCATTCGACTGATGTTTAATATTGCCATACCCAATGAATTTATGTACCTGGGATTATCCCTAAAAATATACTATTAATAAGACAAAAATAAAATAAAGAATCGGATGTTAATATATATATATATATATATATATATATATATATATATATATATATATATATATATATATATATATATATATATATATATATATATATATATATATATTGTTATGGTATTATAGTGTGTAATGTTTATTTTTATAAATTTTATTTTAAATAAAATCAGATTTTAATTTGGGCGCCATTAATAATTATTTGAATTTCTTTATTTTATTATGTTATTATTATTTTTTTTATTCTCAGGGTATTATATTGTGAGGTCAAATTAAAAAAATTTTATTGCGATAAATTGTTATGGTTATAAGGTCAGATTATAATAGTTTTAAGACCGGGTCTGTTCTTTATAATGAATAAAATATTCAAAATAAACAATTTCTTAACTAGCTATTACAATTATTTTATTTTACAAACATTCATTCATTCATACTCATAATTACACTCATAAAACTAAATTATATGGAAATGTGAACTCAAATATTATATACTAAAAGAAATACTTAAACTTAATAGAACAGTACCTTAAGTGTTTGTTATGTTGTATTTTTAATTTTTTTTTTAAATTGGAAATTGTTACGGCCTTGCAGAATAAACAGATACTCCGCTGTAGTTCCACTCCTGTTCTTTTCCTTTTCACAACTTCTTTATCTTGGAAATTGTCCCTTTGTGAGTATTCTCACTTATTTTACTTTATTTAATTGTTTTCACTAATTTCTTATTACTACACTTATACAATTATTAATTATCAATCCTTTGAATATTTTATGCCTTTTATATCAAGATTTTAATTTTTTTAAATTTCAATTAAAATTATTTTACTCTTTTTTCTCTTGCAAAAAAAATTTTTCTCGTTGTTGATTCTCTTCTTCATTTTTTTTTTCAAACAAACTTTTTTTTTTCTTTTAACCAATGATATTTATTTTAAAAGTTAGTTACTAAATTGTCATTTCTAAATTTTTAAATTATTGTGACTTTATTCAAATAATATTATTCTATAATTTCTTTGTTGTATTTATTTCATTCCTATGTTATTAATTTTATCATTGCAGTTGTCAAAATTTTTATATTTTATCATTTATAACCTTAAAATTTATGTTGGTATGTCACACAAATTTTTGAAGTTGGTGCTCCTGTTTTTATCTGTCAATTTATGGATTAAATTCTTTGATTATACAGGATTTGTCAAAATTAAATAATAATTTAGAATATAGTGTTGGCCAAAACTTAATATAAAGAATGTTATTTATTTTATTGTGATAAACTGCTCTAAGTAACCGAATAACAGAACTGAACTTATTGCTTTATTTATATCTTATTATTATTTAATAATTTATTTTGGATATATTCATACCATAACAATATATATATATATATATATATATATATATATATATATATATAAATATATATATTATTTTAAAATATACTGTCGCTTTCATTGTATACATGTATAAATTAAAGTGATTTGAAAAATAGAATGAATCGCTCCATTGTTAGTGCCCCAAAATGAACAAGTCTGTTTCTCAATAATCAAGTCAACATCATCCGAAATTGGAGGTAAACTTTATAATTATCTTTGGTCTCTTTCAAGATAGCGTAGTTTCCGAGAGGTGCGTTAGTGAGTGTATTGAGTATTGGCGTAAGGGTTGTAAACAGAGTTTTTAGTTACTATTCTTTGTTTAAAAAAGTGTTTTGTTTTATACTGAAAAACTGAAATAACTTCGTCGCCAACTCTATTACGACTTTATCACCTGGCTGTAACGCAGCGATTGCCGGTGTTTGAAAACAATTAATCGATATTAACAATAGAATGTGCAGGTGTACATTTCTTTTATAGATAATTATGTTGTTTTAATATGGTCTTAAACTTTTGGCCGGCAGTGTATACTGGCCTACTAGAGGAACCTTTTCTTCAGAAACCAAAGGCTTAATGAAAGCTAGCACATCAAGTAACACTAACAACTACAAGAAGTACGTGATTAAGAATTTCAAAATCCAATTTTAGGAATGCAGATAACGTGAACAAACATCAGAGACCATTCAGTCTATAATATCTATTTGTAGTGTGTTAGCCAACTGATTATCTATATCAGCATAATAAATGTGTAAGATTATTCACCATAATCTTTTTAACATTTAAAAATTTAGTAACTAAAACATTCAACAATACATCTTCATTTGCAAGTATTATTCTTACCTATTTTGAAAGCTGCTATTTAAAGGTATGGAATCTGGACCGGTTGGTATAATTTTAACACAAAATTGATCATCTGATATTATATGAGGATTTTCTAGTCTGACTGTCACATTCAGTTCCAATTCTGATATCAGAGGATTTAATGGCGCTAAAGTACCACTCGTTAATATTAAAGTTCTTAAGCCAGATCTCACTAGCATATTCATTCTGAAAAACATGTAGTTTTATAATTCAAATACTAAAAATATGTCGACTTATCAAAGAAAAACTGTGACAATTTATTTCTGGGTATATATTGTAATTTCGAATTGTGTTGCCGGTTGAGGACTCAAAATAAAATGCTTTTGTTAGTATTGGAAAAGTTTGGAAGTATTCATTCGCTGATAGATGTATCTTAACAGAATTATCTCTTCGTTTAATAATTTAAGAAAGGTTTACAAAAGTTTTTACTTATATGTAAAGGTCTCTTTAAATAACTTTTTCATTGTTCTTCTGTTTTATACAACAATGTTCGTATTTGTTTATGTTTGTCTTAGATACAATGTGTCATTTATATATACATGTATAGATATTTATATTGTTACACTATCTGATTAAAGTTTTACTACTAATTTCATAATTTTATTTTCATCAATGTTTGAATATGTTGTACCATATATGTTTAGCCTTGATAAAGATCAAATAAAAGATCGAAACGTTGGCATTTTAAAAAACTCTAGGTCAGTTTTATTTTGAGTCCTCAACCCACAATCTCATTCTAAATTTCATGCGGTTTTCGATATTCTGTTGCTAATTTGGTCTACTTTTATATTCCTTAATTAAAACTTTGTTATAATTTTTTTTCCTGAAGCTGAACTATAAACGGTTCCCGAGATATGGCCGAGAGCCATTCTTATTGGGACACCCGGTACATGTAATAAATCTATGGCAATCTAATATCTAATCAAGTTGTATAAAAATTACTAATAAATAAATTTTTGTTTTTTTTCACAGGGTATTATTAAACAAGTATCCATCTAACTTCCATCTATATATAAAATTTAAATTTTATATATATATATATATATATATATATATATATATATTATATTTATATAACAGATCAATTAAGCCATTTAAGTACCACAGCTGTTGGTTAAAGAAGTCTTTTCAGAAAACAATTTTAATCAAAAATATTGTGATTCACGTTTTTAGGGGTTATTTCTGAATTACACCACCAACTGATAATGATGAAACTTGATGATAATACTCGATAAAACAGGAAATCACTAAAACACAAAATATGGAAATATAAGTATTAGTGGCTTTTAATGTAAAAAAGTATTTTTGCGAGAAAGGGTGCCTTATTGGGGCGGTTAAGTATATAAGGATTCGCGGGAACAACAACAAATTGGTCATGATTTGTACTTGAATGAAGAATAGTTGCACCCATGTTGTTGGTGGCGTTATTTGTAAGTACAAACCGTTTTTAGTATTTTTTGCAAAATTACATTAAATTTAATTGTTAAAATTATTGTCTTTCCTAGTACGTAATTTCTAATGATGTTGCGGGTTGAGGACTCAAAATAAAACTGTCCAAGAGTTTATTAAAATGCCAACGTTTCCATTTTTTATTTGATGTTTATCAAACCTAAAGATGGTATGCAAAGGTGATGAAAGACCTAAAAGAAAGATAGAAAGAGAGAAATTCAGAATTGGAAAACGAAAGCAAAAAATAAGAAGTATTGAAAGGGAATCACCTACATTCTATGTGCCTAAAAGGCCTGCGTGAAGCACCTATATATATATATATATATATATATATATATATATATATATATATATATATATATAAATAATAGGTATATTAGTAAAAAGTGATACTACGTCTAAAGATATCAGAATATAACCATTATCCAGTTTTATATCTTTTGTTGACTCCACAAATTCATATGAGTTTTTTACATTAAGTATAAGCGTGGTGGTTATTGGTGATAATAACTTGTTAACAAAAACTGCTATTTTATATGATGGGGAATCAATACAATTCACTACTAACCCCATGCCCTCAACATTTGAGTTTTAATGTACCATATATTTTTAGACTTGATAAAGATCAAATAATAGATCGAAACGTTGGCATTTTAATAAACTCTTGGACAGTCCTCAGCCCGCATCACCATTCGAAATTAAATTTGATTATAATTATTTTCTTTTTCGAAACTTTTATGCCCCCTTACCCAAATCCGGGACTGAAACACCAATAATTCAATATTTTCCCACCTGCCTTTGTAGATACCATTTTTGACAGCCAATTATCTGGAGATTTCTTCTTGACCTGTTCCTCTTGTATGAAAACCTAAAAATGTCAAACAAAAGGGCCATTATCTATTTTTAACTATAGTTATATTTAACAAAAAATACTCTCATGCTGTTTTTACCTTGTAACACTTTTTGACTTTCTGTCTGAAATCATGAGAAATATCCGAAAAAACAACAGTCAACATCTCTTCAAAAATTTGTAAGCCATTTCCTCTTCTTGCAAAAGGACCCTCATTAAGGGTAGCCAAGAATTGAACAACTTGAGAAATTAACCTTTGTACCATGAAATAATTGTCGTTTCGAATCTAAAACAATATATACAACTCAGATCTGGAACAATCACGAGTCAACAAAAAATTTTCGTTTTTTATCCTAAAGTTTATATTATGATTTTTCAGTCAATTATACACACAAAAACGAAAAGAAAATACATGTTTAGAAAATGTTAAAATGTCATCGCGAAAGTGTAAATATGATGCTGATGCATTTTGTTTTATATGTGGTCAATTTATTAAAGTTTTAAACATAAAATATGAATTAAAGACATCTCACGTTCTTTGTGAACGTGTAAGAGATATGAGTTTGCCAGAAAATAAAGCAGAGCTTTTAGGCTCTCGTTTAAAACAGTGGAATTTACTTGCTGATGTTAATATCACAGATCAGCTAAGTAGGCATGACACGTCTCAACGTTTTTTACAAAAGAAGATAGACTTTGTTTGGAATGGAATGTTTGGAAGAAATTAGCATACCTTGTATTCCTAGCGAATGGCGTTTATTCATTGACAGCTCTATAAAAAGCTTAAAAGCTATTTTATTACATAACGAAAATAAATTCCAATTGCTCATTCAGTACATTAAAAAGAAAATGATGAAAATGTTAAAAATTTTGCTTAAATCAATAAAGTATCACGAATATAACTAGCAGCTGATTGGATATTTCAAAATGGTCGGATTTTTGATGGGACTACAGGGCTGATATACAAAGTATCCATGTCATGTGTCCTTAGGGATAGCAGAGGGGATACTAAGCACCATATTCAACGGTCATGACCTGTAAGAAACAGAATTTTGTGTCGGAAAACAAAACATAAAATATGATTCGATTGTTGAAACGGAAACAATTTGTTAAAAAACTTAATCAAACCTCAGAAGCTTTTGAATACTTTAAAAAAGTAGCAAAGATTAAAGCAGGGATTTTTGTTGGTCCGCAAATTGGACAAATTTTCGCCAATGAAGAAGTTACTGAATCATACACAAAAAGCTAGTTGGAACAGATTTAAAGCAATAGTTTCTGGATTTTTAGGAAACAACAAAGCTGAAAACTACTAAAAGTTAGTTGAAGGTATGGTAAAAAATTTTAATGCCATGGGCTGCAGGATGTCATTGAAAGTTCCTACCCATTTAGATATTTAAAAACAATATGGGAGCGTATTCAGAAGAGCAGGGAGAACGTTTTCATCAGTACATTATGAGCTTTGAACAGGCCAATACAATAAAAATACGATGGGAGAGTATATCTGGGGTTTATTGAGAGAAAGTACTTATGATCATAAAAGAAAAAGTGTACACTTTTAAAGTATTTTCATGTTTTTGCAAGCTATTTTGATAGTTGAGCTTAATAAACAATATCAACATATTTATTTGTATGGCTATCTTCAATTAAACATTAAAACCAAAAATTTTTAAAAATATAGTTTAGTCTGTCTTCTAAATACAAAAACAAACTATTCTATGTTATATAATTTCTTTTTCGTGTAATTACGACCTAAATTAACGAAATTTTATACACTAGAGTCAAAGTCAAATTTTGTGTTAACACAGGATCATAATTCCATTTGACTAAATCAGAGTAAAAATGCAGTTCATAGTAAGCTACTATGAAACGCTTCGGCCTTTTGTTAGCCCCATCGTGCCATACTTGACATTACTAAAGGCTTATGTGCTTTGATCAGCTTTGGCTCGAACCTTTTCACGTCATTAGGCAAGCTGTGAAGTAGTAAAAATTCAGAAAAAATATTAAAAGATACAAGTCTTCCATAAATTCAGTACTTCAATAATAACCAGGTTAGAATCAAAGCCTTTTATAAATTTAATAATCTGTACTTTCTTTCCGGCATTCCAACTGTAAATATTTATCGTGTTGAACAATCAATTCATTTTTCTCTTTTTAGTTTTTATAACTAACATTTAGCACATTTGAAAAATATCTTAGATAAATATATTACATTTTTCATAGTTATATTCATTTTTCATTCAGCAGGTAATGTTGTTCAGTTTTGACAAAAAAAAGTCAGTCATGACAAGCTTGTATTTGGAGTCTTTAGTTCCAAGATAGACCCAACGAAAACAAAAGCATGCTCGTTTCCATTTGCACACAATGGCCAAAGCTAAATAATTGAACACGATTGCAGTTTATTATATAAGTGAGTTTTTTTGAAATACTATACTGCATACAAGATAATATCTGCAAGTAAAAAATGTAGAATTTACAGATAATCGGTTTTTCTCATGATGAAGTACATATAAAATTTTCAGTCACAAGACAAGTTCCTATATTATTTATACATAATATATGATTTAAATGGATTCTGTTTGCACTTTTAAAAGTAAAACATTCAAAGTACTAATGTTAATATATGAAGAAATATTTCAATGAAAAAATACACGCTATACACATAATAAAAACAAAACTGTAAAAAAATAACCATTCCGATGAGCTGAAAATTCTATCACTAACATCATTTTCTTCTACAATATTAGTTTTTCTACATGCATTTCCATAATATATAGTTCACATACTCTACATCCAACCTTTTGCTTTAAATGTCATTTTTGCCACTTTGCATGATTAAAATTGTTAAAACGTCTGAAAACTTGAAAATTATATTGAGTTTGGGGAGAAAATTCTTTGCTTATGATCCCAACTCAACTATGATGTTGTTATCTTCAAAACTATTGCTAAATAACTCTTCATTCATTTCTTCTTGGTAATTATCTTTTTTGTTCAACACAAAAAAGTCTTTAACTCTATCTATACTACCAATTTGGCAGATTATCAGCTTCCTTTTCCTGAAAAAATATACAATAAGCCCCTAAGCTAACAATATAATATTAAGCTTAATGATTATTTAAGTAAATTACCTGCGGAGTTTCTCAACGCCATTGAAAGTCCATCTTCTTGACAACAGTTTTATTTTCCCAAGTTTTTGTTGTTGACAATGTCTGTTCTAAATAATATATTTTGCAATTCTCATTCATTATGTTTTTATCTCCATTATACAAATTTAAGATCTTATTACATCCACGTTTTTTGTGAACAAATTTGATCCGTTCTCAAAGTTTATAAAAAGTTATCAGTAATCATTAACAACTCTAAGATTTTTCTTTGAAGTTGGTATTTCATTCCTAAGAAAAATCAGGTGAATTTTCCTTTGTATTACATCTTTTTCATTTTCATCTAGCGTTTCAATCATACTTAGTTTTAGTTGTTTTCGGTTTTGAAAATGAATGCAATTGTTACTCTCACTTTAAACACAAATAAATGACATGAGCCCATGTTTTTGTGATCCTCTGTACAAATTTTTTGGGAAAGTCAAAATGCTTAATCTTTTTTAGATGGGCTATGGTCAACATATATTTCATTCCATCTACTGTGTCTCTGCTAGACACAAATACAAAAGCATATTTGCACAAAAGTAAAACAGATGACGAATATGTATCCACAATAACAACTAAAATCTAACAACAACTATAACACATGCTAAAACTAATTCCAACTGAACTTTTACGACTACACATATGGAGATCACAATCTCCGATCTATTTTGAAAATAAATAAATTTTATATTGTAGCAGATATACAGCAGCCCTTGACAAAAATGTTTTTTTGCAGATGAAAAGTTTCCTGCTGAATTTAGCTATCCCTAAACTTTTTTTACAAGTGGCAAATATCAGTAGAATTATCAAAGAGACTTGAATTATCTGTAGGCTTTCTGGAGGAAGTGACAACAAACCATTGATATATTGTCAAGAAACAACATTTAAAGTCATCATGTATGGAAAATGTGACTATTAAAAGAGTCTGTGAAACCTTCTCATTACATGAACACACTAATTGTCTGGATACATACTTGAGTATGAAAACAATATCTACGAAAAACTGTTAATTTAGACATACTATTCCGAGCTTGAAATCCCCCTATTCTTTAGCATAGAATCCACTGACATTGTAAGAATTAGTCTGCTGTTTGCAAAAAGCTCGTTACACAATTTTTGAGAAGTCAGTCTCTGGATTCATATAATTTTATTAAGTTTTCAGGATCTAGAAAAAATTTCAAAATAAAATTGAAATATAAAAAATGCAGCTTTTGTTACAATCAGAAGTAGTAGATATCTGAAAATATTTCAACTGGAATAAGCTCCTCGGAATATTTTTAGAAAAATATGATATGGTAGCATATACCTTGATTATATTACTGTAACTTTTAAATTTACAGAGAAATACTCGTAGACATATATTTACTAATAATTGTAAAGGGCAATATTTTTAAACAAAACCTTCTTACATTCATATTGTTAACTCAAAAAGTTAATTATACATTTAGTTACAATGATAAATAAAAGCTAAAAGAAAAAAATTTTGATTTAATTACTACACTTCAAGTACAAAACAAAAATATTAAATCAAATTAAACTTTTATACTAGGAGAAAAACAACAAATGAACACTTACTCCAGCTTTTTCAAGTAATTCAAATAGAAAAGTTCCATCCAGTGTTAACCCTTCACTTAATCCACTTTTTAAATCAATTGCATCTATCTCTTTTTCGAAATTCAAAAATGTTTCTTTCAAATTGCATAAATCGTTAGCATCAAAATCTTTAGGTGTATCCTCAAATTGTATAGTTTCCATTGACAACATTTTCATAATGGCTGTTACCTCTTCTATAGCTAAAGCGACGTCTGACGATTTTATCTGTAGGGAAGCAGACTCTTCGCAGATTCTTTCTACATTGTGTGCTTCATCTAATATAACTACTGTATTGGTTAAGTCAATTCCTACAAAATTTATAAAAAGGAATTTAATATAAATATTCTTAATTTAACAATATATAAAACCAACAATTCAATATAAATACAATGGTATACAAACACAATTTGGTACCCTAAAAAAGTTCTCCCATAGCACCACTACAGGTCGATTTAAACTTACCGCCTTTGAAGACCCTCATAGAAATAAAAGCAATAAAGGCATACAAGGAACAGAACATGAAAACTGGCGACCTTACTGGGCATATTAGCATTTTAAACGAATGTAAGGTGTGACCATAGATATGATCACTATAAAACTATAAAATTATAATAAAAAGTTGACAGCAAAGGACAAATGTAGATATTACCTTCCCACAGCTTATTAGTATTCTATACTGATGGCTTGAAAATTGAGAATGGACCAGTAGGGGCAGGAATATATGGGCCAGGAACCATGCTCGCTATTCTAATGAGCTCAGAATCTTTACCATTAGGAAACATTCACTATCCTTACATGCAGAGCTTGTTCTGCACAACATAACTTCAGTAAGTAGTACAGTATTTATCATATGAGTCAAAGATGGTATAGGACCGCATCAATTCTTTGAACTCAGTGAGAGCAAACAATAAAGTTATTCTTGTGTGGGTACCTGGGCATACCAGAGTACACACCTATGAAAAAGCCGATGATTTGACGAAAAAGGCGGAACAATTCCTTTTATAGAATAACAACCTTTCATAGGTTTCCCAAAAAGTCATTAAGTCTGGTCATAAGAAACGAGAAGAATTCAGAAACATAGAATAAGACCATAGGTTTGAAACAATAAAGAAATTTATGTCCTATTCCACCAACTGGTCTCAAAAGGCCCTTTGATTGAACAAAGATGAGCTAACAACATCAGAGAAACTTCTAACAGCTCTTTCATAAGTTTCAGTAAGGAACCAAAGGAAACTGAGAAGCACCTCCTTTGTAAGTGGGAGGCAACCCATAACATCAAAGACTACAGTAGTTACATTCAACCTTTTTAAATCCAGAAGAGATAAGCCGCACCCTCAGGCAGGTAGCTTATTTAGCAACGTTTTTTCTACCTCACTGGTAAACAGTCCAAGGTACACAACAGGTCAAAGTGTTAGCTAGGTAGATTCACGGTTTTTATGCCCTTGCGTAATTTAATCTCTCATCCTAAAGAAATTAGTGATTATAGGGTTGGAAGGGCCACATGGAAGAACAATAAGCTTTTGTAAAAAATATGATACAAAAGAAACCTATGAATTGGTAATGGTGGTTAGTGTCAGCTTATGAATTTATAAATAAAACAAAATATCATAACAGCTAATATAAAATAACTTGTAAATAGTGGTACCAGTACCTCATGCGAATTAAAATTCTGTTTAGACAGTACAAACATCACTATATTTGAAAAACAGGATAGAGTCATAAAATAATTAAAACATCATAACTAACCCAAAGTTTTTCTTATCGATGGATCCAATAAATAATTGTAAGGCATGAAAATTACATCAGAATCTTCCTTAAGCTCTTTTGCCATATAAAATGGACAAAAGCCATTGCATTTTCCAATTTTGACGAGATCTTCAATGTCCATTATATTAATTCTAGACACATTAGAATTGAGCTTATTTTGTTCCACTTTATTGTAAAATTTACAAGATCTAGTTTTTACTTTCAATCGACACATCATCACCTAAAACAGATACTCCCGATAATAAGTGTTTTTTTCTCAATTGCACTAATTTTGTAATCATTTATTAGGAGGACCATAATTGAAATTGTTATTAATCAACTAATTATTTTTGTACAAATATTTGATATAAGAATATTTTTTTTTGTACCTTGAAATTCCGGTTATTTTCTTTTTCAATTTCAGGATGAATACACAATTGATCTCTTGATCCTAATACAACTGCTTTCATGTGTCCATATGCTGTTCTTTTCATTTCTTTCATAGCTTGTGTTAATTGGGTATGTGTTCGACTAGCATAAATCACCACAGGTATACCAGACAAAGTACGTGAATTAACTTGTTTACCCACGGCATCATTTAATTTATTATTTATAGTGGCTAAAAAATCATTATCATTGTTTGTTACTGTCCTTTGTGCTTTGATTTGAATTTTTTTCAATTCTAGCCATGCTAAAGTCGAACATAGTAAAGACAATGTTTTTCCTGTTCCCGTCGGAGATTCAAGTACACCATTAGTTTCATTTTGTAGACACTCTAAGACTTTTTCCATATATTCCGTTTGAATGGCATAGGGTTCAAAAGGAAACGAAACGGGGACTCCTCTTATGGTTACTGTTGTCATTTTAATTGAATATAATACTAACTTTCAATCAATACGAAAAACTTATTTCACTGCACTGAGCATAACATAGCGGAAAATTAATACGAATATCATTTATATTTTATCAAATTACACGAATGATAAAGGTTAGAAAGAAAGGCGCTAAAATATTTATTATGATCCAAATTGACTGAAGCAGCGTTACCAACAGCAAAATAATCACTCATTATTAATAATAAAAATACCTAAGAATATATATAGCCCTTGGACGAATTTTTTTTATTCATACAAGATATACCCTTGATCTTTCTACTCGCTGAATTGTTTGATATTTAGGGAATAGGGTAAAAATTCAAAAGATAGATTTTCTTTTTAATCAGTACATTTTGTATAACATAAATATATTTATGACATCACAATTTTTAAATTTTAAAATGGTATTGACAGCTAATCCTGAGCACGTCAGGATCATTTGATTTAAAGGCTTCTATTGAGGAACTGGAGGATCGAAGCAACTGATCAAGTTGGAAAAGGCAAATCACCTTACGGCTGAAGCATCAAAAAGTTTTGGATGTTGTAAATGGTAAGTTTACATTGCCTGCTGATAGTTCCAATAAGGACAAGGACTCGCTTGCTCGGCTCTTTTTGGTGAATACGCTGAATGCTACCAATGAGGAACTCACGTCTTCTTGTGAAACGGCCAAGGATATTTGAGTTCTGTGTATGAGTTAAGTTCAAGTCATATATTAGATAGGCTACTGGAATCTTTCTTATGAAATAATGAATGCTCAGTATGGAATTGTCAATCTTGTTGCGCGCCTTCAGCGTGATTTCAATGAGCTCAATATCGAATTGAAGAGGCTGTAGCAGGCCGAACTATCCGAATTAATATTTATGGGACGGATCATGTAAACTCTCTCTCCCCCCCTTTTTTAAATTTAAAAGTTTCTGGGCTAGTGTTCTTATTCAAGAGAGATCGCTCAATAGCTCAACGGAACGTTTGGGACTAATTGAAATGCTTCTGCCGAGCAAGGAATCAATTGATGAAGTAGCACTTCTTGACAATCTGTCGCTGAAGCAAAAAGGGAGTGGTAATGAAACTTCACGTGCATCACAAAATAATGTCGATGGTGGTGTTAGCGGTGAGAAAACTTCTTCCCAACAGCGAATGGGTCGTCGGTCCAAGTATTATAAATGCCACCAGGAAGACCATTGGGCTCGCGATTGTCCTAACCGCCGGAAGAATAGAACCGAGAAAGCCTATAGACAAGCTGTTGGAAGCTTACTCTATCTAACTATGACTACTCGTCCGGACTTATCATATGCTGTTAGTATAGTTTCAGAGGTGTTTGATCGTAAAAAGGAATCTTTAAACATTTGAAGGGGACTTCACATTTTGGTCTTGGAGTTCAAGTGCGTCACTGATTCCGATTTTGCCAACGACCTTGGGACCCGACACTCAAGATCTGGATCCACTACTTGAGGTGGAGATGCCGTTACATGAATGAGTCGCAAGCAACAAATCGTGGCATTGAGCTAAACTAAAGCTGAATATGTGGCTGCAAGCCTACTTGTTGTTGACAATACGAGTACTATGACTAATCAGGAGCCCAGAGTTTCATCGTCGGACTAATCACAAAGAAGTGCGCTTCCACTTGAAAAAGTCATGACAACAACGGTAAGTCAACAATAATTGACTTACCGTTTACCTATTTACTTCTGTAACTATTTTTTTGACATTGACGTTTATTTATATACATATTTGTAGTCGTTTTACAATTACATTGTCAAAAGTTCTAGTCCTTTTTTAATTTGAAATTTAACCCAAGATAAAGGAGAGAAAGCAGCTAATAATTTGAGAGAATGGCAGAATTGTATAATCTTCAAAACCTGTTCAATATCCGCAAAAAATCATTAACGTTTAATGTCCAAAATTTTGTTAAAAATCCAATTTAAAGGGATCTTAAAAATATTCAACATACATTTTAAATATTGCTACAAACTTAGAATCCAAATATAACGGCATAAACGTAACTAAATAAAAAGTATTTCGTGTTTCAAATTTGAGTGTAATTTTCCTAATCCTACAAAAAGTGTATTTTGAACATTAAGTTGATGATATGTATAAATCTAACAGTTGGATGATGAATCAATAACATGGACAGTTACACAGAGATACACACTCATGATTAAGAGTTAATCATATAATTACAAGATAGTAATAAAGCAAAGATAGATTTCTGGCGTTTTCTTCTCTCTTTGTGGAATTTTTGGTTTCAATCACCCGCGTCTCCATATTATATTCTTTAAATGCCTATTGAGCACTGGTTATTATTTATTTACAATTAACAATTACATCATGTGATATGTGTTTTAGTCTTCAGAGACCGAAGGTAAATGTTCCCGAAAATACTAGTGGAATGTATTACTATGTTTAATCAGAAGATACATGTTAAATGAAATTTTATATGGGAATATTATAGGTTCTTTGAGATTCAAATAATCACACAAGCGTCACATTTCATGAATTTTTTAGCAGGTATCGGCCACAAGTAAATAAAGTCATTGAGGATATAATCAATGTTGGAATAATAAAATACAGTTTCTTCTTTTTCTTTTTTGGTACTTTCAAAACCTACAAACAAAGAGATCAAAATTAGTTAAACATTTAAATAGCCCAATGTTGTTGTAGACATTTTGAATGAAAATTTGTAAGCGGTTACCTACTAAAGTCTAGTTTTGTTGAATACAGTAAATTTAGAGTTTTGGATGAAAAGATGTTAATGTGACATAAAATGGAATATTAAAAACGGTTTGCATAATTATTGTATGTTGTAATATTAAATATATTGGTTACTGAATCTTAGTTATTTGGTAACCGAGATCTTGATCTATCCAGGGAGTAGATCAATACTTCACAATATTGATCATTCAAGGCCACGTGAAATATGACTGGGTCCTTAGGTGTACAATTTGGTTGGCCAAACCCGATTTTACGACAAACTAGTTTTGCCTAGGCTAAACTAGTTCTTCCTATACGCAATAGAATTAACTAGTATAGCCTAGTACAAACTAATTTGTCCTAAGCCTGATAGCATAAACCAGTTTAGCCTAGGCCAAACTAATTACAAAACACACACACACTCTAGAATAAACTAGTACAGTCTAATCGAAACCAATTTAGCAGAGTCGAAAGTAATTGAGCAAACATGTCAGGACTTAGAGATGCGGGAGTTAGATTTGTCGTTTTAAACGCATTTTGCGCCATGCCTAAAGTATTTAGTTAATGACTACAGTTTAAAATTAAAAGTTTACGTATTACACTACATTATAAAGTTTTCTTCTTGTTCAAATCAACAAGCAGGTCCAAAACAATGGAAGGAAAAGTTTTTGACAGAAATTTTACAAAGTGTGTTTTCAACGAGGTTACATTAGGTTAAGCAATGATACTCTGAAATTCCAAGTGCCACCAAAGCACAACATGTAAAAATAAATAACAATTTTAAAAATTGAGATATGATTATTTTTTATATTGAATAAAACTTATTATTTGTATATTATAACGACGAATCATAATTGTTTTAAAAAAATGATTATTTTTCCAATTATGGAGTGTTTTTTCAGTTAATCTATTATTTTGACTTTCTAGATAAACTATAATGTTTAGACTAGGTCGTACTAGCTTTGGTGGCACTTGGAATTGCAGAATTGCCTAACCTAACCTCATTGAAAACAAATTATAATGAGAAGACTTTCACTTTGTAAAATTTCTGTCAAAAACATTTCCCTCCGTTATTTTTGATCTGCTTGTCAACTTAATATAGGTTCATCCATATTAAATAGAAGATGTATACTTTCAATTTTAAACTTCAGTCATTATTTAAATACGTTTCGCACGGCTGGCAACTAGATGTAAAATGCGTTTAAAACGACAAGTCCTGACATGTTTGGTCAATTACTTTCGACCTTGCTAAATTGATTTAGACTAAGGTATATTAGTTTATTCTAGAGTGTGTGTATTTATATCAGGATCAATTAATTTGGCCTAGGCTAAACTGGTTTATCCTATAAGGCTTAGGGCAGATTAGTTTGAACTAGGCTGTACTAGTTGATCCTATCGCGTTTAGGAAGAACTAGTTTAGCCTAGGCAAAACTTAGATTACATGTCAACCAGCTAACAGCTTTTTTAACATAACGGATTATTCACACTGCTCTGTTACCATTAATATAAATAAAAATAAAAAAAATAAGATTTGCATGTCGATAAAAAAATGATTTTATTCAGCTGTATAAGCAATAACCTATTCTGCTCAATTCCAAATATTTACGCAAGTATTTTTGAATCTGGGCGATTTTGAAAAAAATATATTATATAACGATGCACTTCTCTTTTTGTCACTTGTCTGGTTATTTCAACTAATCTTCAGCCTCGTGACAAAAAATATGATTTTAATGCCTTAATACATAAATAACTATTATATTGCACAACATAAAATTAGATGTATTAGTAGTTTTCATTAGTTGCTACTTTTATACTTTTCAATAATTTTTTTCAATAATTTATTATTAATCTATACAAACCTTTCTTTCAAAAACATTTAAAGTTGATTCCATTGAACTTATATTGTTTTGTAAAGCTAGTACAGCTGGTGTTAATTGTATGTCACAAATATCTATATCCTCTCTTTTTAATATGTAAGTCAAATTTGCAAATTGCTTTTGAAGTTGTAGACAAATGTTTGTTAGAACTAGCAATGCATATGCTGTATCCCCTTTTGTATTAGATCTTTTCCTATAATAAATATTAAATAGAAGTCTAGTCAGATTTTCAAATACAGCAGTGTAGCTATTCAGTCGTTTTCAGAGAAATGTTTACAGTTTTAACTATTGTTATTTTTTCACATTATATATCATAGAAAGTTATACCTCTCATAGTTCATAGTAGCATTGTAAGCAGCTAAGTGTTGTTAAGCACATATGTCTTCAGATAGGCCCAACTTGCCTCACTTGATGTTACCAAAGCCAATGTCTTTTAAGAAGCTGATCAAGTGTTTGGGCTTGAACTCTTTGATGTCATTAGGCAAGCTGTGAGTGTTTAAACCACGCTCATGTGGGTACTGGGCACTCACAGATAAATTATATAAGCAAATATCTTATTACAAATTTACTTGAAAGAAAAGATGAAACCTTTCAGGATTTTTCCATTCACTAAGAAATATAATGAAATTAATTCAGTATTGTTCAAGCCCCAAAAAGATCAATGTTGCACTTATAAAATGAAGCAGATAGAAAAAGAGATAAAAGGAAAATCATATTATAGCTGAGGACTTAGCTAGAAAAGAAAAAGTTAATGATTAAATTAAAATTGAAAACTTTGATCATACTTATATTCTGAATTATAAAGACACCAGAATTCAGAAATATTCATCTATTTAGCAGAGCAATCTGAAAGATGATGATAAAGTTAATGAACTTCAAGGTCTTAAGTATTTACTGAATTGCGAAATATTTTCTAAATTCCAATATGACATTTTTCAAGAACTACCTCAAAGAAAAAGAATGATACATACAGACTTGTCATTAGAACTATTATTTACTAATAGATTTTTATTACCCAAAAAATGGTTAGATCTGCAAGACTTGAAAAAACTTATCCCTAAAGATACATATTATTTTTATGATTTAATAGTATGTAGATGAAATTTAGAGTTCAAAGCAATGTCAGAAGAAAATCAGAAAAAATTAAATATATTACATTACTGTTGTTACAAATCAAATAAACCACTTTACATATGTAACAATATAACGACAATGATTCTTATAAATTTGAGGTGTTTTTAAATTTCAATGGGTTGTAACCACCAAAAAAAAATTGAAAACATCAAAATAGTGAGATTTGAATATATTGTATCATTAATGTATTGTTCATAATAAATTGAAAGACAAACAATAACATTAACAATATAAATAATTATGTACTATAGTTACAATAAAGAAGAACCATGAAAATCTTACTCTGCGGGTATCTGTAAATTATTTATTACTTCCATTAATTTTTGACGTTGAGTTCCATCCTCTATTCCTAACAATTCTAGATCTTGATCACTCAAAAGTTTTAAACTAAAAGAATCAATCTTATTTGCTCTAAAGTTTTCAACAAATTCTCCAAAGCCACCAGAACTTAAAACTGTTTCTAAGAGATCCATTTTAAATCATCTGTTGTTAGTATTCATAATCAAAAATAACTGATGTAAAAAATGGTTACCAGAGATAACCTTAGTTTCCAAATAATTTGTAATTTATCTATGGCGGGTTATTAGTTCTGTGTTCAAGTGGCTTCAATTGTTATCCCAAAAGGCTAATGTGTTAATATATAATTATACAGGCAATTTTGTTTTGAGAGAAATTGTAAATAGTATATAAATACTTTTGAATTTTAGTTAAATAAGGATAGTGCCACTTTAGCATCAGGGTATATTTTAAGGGAAGAGCTAATTATTATTTATACCCCAGACAACTTTTTACACTTTTGTGTAACGTAAATCGTTGAAATTCACCATAATGAACTATTTTATTGAAGTATTCAGCTCGGCATACTTCAATTTATCTACAATTGCTATATTCATATTATCCCCACAGAACATACCAGGGTATGTTCTGTGACGAAACTTTTATAGCTACTTGTGTAGAGTGTATATGAAGGAAACATAATTCGAGTAAACTTTTTTCAAGGTCAGAATTGCTTAAAAAATTTAATTGTTAAATTATACATGTAAGCAATAAGAATAATTATACTTCTGTTTTAAATATATTATTACATGATGTTTATGTATAATTTTATAGAACTTTTATTGTTGATGTAACTCGTAGGTATTTGAAAAAACGATTACGATAAGGTAATAATTTGATTCAAAATTTCATTATCGTCTAAATTAAAAAATAAAAAGTTGATTGTAAATTTTCATGTGTATGTTATTACAAATTTGTTTAATATAATATGCATTTAAATATGTCTATAAGTGAAAACATTTGAATATTGTATCAAAAATCTTAAGTAATTGTATAAACGGAGTATACTATATTTTGCAATATTTCATTAGACATTAAGGAATTATTGTAAATCGTCAATTTTTGTTCTATTGGGAATAGATTTTAACGATACAAATGTGTGATAAAAAATCCTTGATATACCAATTTTACCGTTTTGACGAATCTTGAGAAAAGACACAGTTCAAATGTTTTGTTCCGCCGCGCCGCTTGTAATAACGGCGAAACATAGAACTAAAAATTAGGAATGGAGCGAGACAGGGAAGAGTTCGAGAGTTGATCGGTGTTCGTAATCGTTCGTGTGATACAGACGCCATAAGTGAGAAGTAAATTTTGTGTTTTAGTATCAGATTATTATTTATTGCTATGGAAATAAGTGAGTAGAGTAATTTTAAAATGTTATGCACGTAAAGTTGAATATATTTAATAAGTCACGTGTAAGGCTTACTTAAAATAGTTTTTGTATATTTATTTTGAGTATTGCAGTAGATACCCCAAGCTGTTTGACCCGTAAACAATGTTCTGTTCATTTTTACTTATAGGCGGTATTTTTTTGATTATATTTGTTGTTTGTTAAAAGGCAAAGTTGATCATGTGCTTACGTGTTTTAGTTTGTTTTTATTGTTATTGCTTAATAGGCGTGTGAAGGTGTGTGTATTTGAACCCCACCGGTAGTCAGGGATAGCCTAGGTGTTAAACTGGGTAGTTTTAATACACTTTTCAAATGGGAAACTATAATTTTAAAGTTTTTTCACATCAAAATAATGTCAGTTTACTACTTCTTATGTTTGATGCTCTTATATACACATTTCAAGGGCATTTTGTTAACTATTGCCAATTAAAAGATTTCGTAGTTATTCGAATTTTTATTGAAGTAGTTTCCTCAATCATTATTTATTAATTTGAAAATAGCTAATTATAACTTCTTTCCGCTTGATGAATTAGTGTTTGAAGTTTTTTCCATTACCTTACCATGTTGCCAAGTCGAAAAGGTAACATTCTCGGATTTTTGTTAGGAGTTGGTTTACTGTTTCTTAATAATTTCTAAGGGTTATATTTGCCCCAAAAATATGACTGTGTTATAATTTTTTTATAATTGATACTTTCAAATTGAGGTACTTTTGCTATACAGTGATAACCTAATATTTTACTGAAAGATGTTATTATCTGTATAAATAGATTATTACTTCTTCATTATTATGGCTAATACAAGATTAAAATATTGATTCTATTTATGATCTTAATTTCAGGCTTAGAAGTATTTTGTTTCTATTTTTAAAAGTACAAAATATTTAGTGTTAGGATAAATTTCTTGTATTCTTTCCAATGCTATATTTTATGCCGAGAATTCTCTTTTATTTCTTCTACATTTGTTGTTGTTGGCTGAACCCATACCAGTGAAATTTGGTTATTTCGTTGTATTGTGAAATTCTGCGTTAGTTTTTTCCTTTTCATAAGCCTTAAGCAAAATTTTTTAGCACACATGAAATTTGCTTTGCATAATTAATGAGAGGTAATTTGTTCAAAATTTCTATCTATTTTCAAAATACTAAAGCAATTGTTATTAAATAGTATTTTCAATAAAAATCAAACTTATCTTAATGAGAAACTTTGCACTAAATTCAAGAGAAAATGATTTCAACAATCTCTTTAACAACAGGTTCATTAAATAATTCATGAAAAATATAGACTAGATATTGAACTCCCAAATACCAAAGAATATAAGTGTTTAAATCTAACAAAAGTCTAACTTAGGTATTTTGTTGAGAAATATGAAATCTTGATCTGGGAAGTGTAAAATTTCCCGCATCTCTGGTATCAAAGCTAAGGACCTTAGAGCAAGTGCTCAATCAATGAAATGTTTGATTGATAGTGTCCACAGTAAACACAGCAGTGGAAGATGTCTCAAGCCAAAGTTGTATTGTTCCAAAATACAAAAATGATTATTAATTGGTTATGGAAAATACACAGTCTTATATTAGCATTTTTAACTCAATTCTCTAAAAGTAAATCTAAGCAGAATTTACTTGATATTTGTACTAAAAAATTTAAGTATCCACTTTTAAAATATGATTGTTATAACAAATCAGTTGATATTTGTCTTAGGAAATTATATTTTGTTTATGCTCATATATATGAAAGATCACTACAATCCTTTTTGATAAAACACAACATAACCTAAATAAATATTAGAACAATATAATGAATGCTTCTTGTTGTCCACTTCTTAACATGTATATGGCTACTATTTTTGCACATACATATTATTTCTAGAACAAATATAACTGGAACAAAACTGAATCATAAAGGGCACCACTACACTTGAAACAAATTTATAATTTTGATAATGTGACAAATGCTCTTCAATTGATTGTAATATTCAAATTCTTCTAAGCCAAAGTAAAAGAGGATTACAGATTAAAATCTAATAACCTACCGCTAAAGACTGCCATTGAATCTGTTTTAGAATGCTTCCGATGTAGTTCTTATTTAATATGAAACTAATTTTTTCCAGGTTTCTGAGAACAAATGATGAACTCTACTTTAAAACCAGTATTGCCTACAACTCAGACAACTTCACCAACTCCTAATAAACCAATGCACCCTCAAGGAGCTCCGGTATCATATGGTCAGCCATCAGGTCCAATTCCCCAAAATCCTTTTCCAAACACCAACGTGGCTCACAATTCGGCATCTCAACAAAACCATTTTTCACTAAGTGGTAGTCCCCCTTTTAATATGGGCAGTATTCCTGCTAGCAATCATCCTGTAGCTATTAGCCAACCATCAAGTGGTCAAGTTTATAACCAACCCAAAAACGTGTCTTATTCCAGTGGTTTTCAAAATGCACAAAATGTAAGTTTTTGGTTTATATGTTTAATAATTAATGGTTATTTTAGGGTAAAGGTTTTAGTTTTGCTCTTATATTCATAAAATAGTTTAAAACCAGATGCTGTTTTGAAAAAAATTTTACAGGATTTAACATACTTAATGAAAATATTTTTAAACAAATGGATCTATTTATGTTCCAAAATTTGACTAGGCAAATAACAAAAAAAATATGATAAATATGTTTCATGCTGTTATATTTTCACATAAGTGAAGCTATTTTGCTTTTGGATTGTGTCTGTTGAAAACACTACAAACATTTTGTTATTGGTGACATGTACTGAAACTGAGATAATATTACTTTCATAATTTTTTTAACAATTTTTAAAGTAGTAATAGAGTTAATTAATATTTCTAGTAGTAGTAAATAGTCAAAATTTATAAGAATTTGAAATTTTTAGCAAAACACTTTACCTCCAGTCAGTCAGGCTTTGCCAGCAACTACTCCTCTGACAACTGCACCTAACCCCATACAAAATACATCTGCATCTATTTCTAATTCAACTACCCCAAGTACTGAATCTTCAGAGGAAAAATTACAACCAAATGGGACAACACAAGATGATCCAGCACCAGAAGTTGATAGACCTAATATTCAAGAGAACCATGTTACTCCAGAAATAGTTAGTACTGAAGAACCAAAACAAGATACCGTAAGTTTATATTAAAAGTATCAAATAAAAGTTACAATATTTCTTTCTACAATAAATGTTTAATAAGGTACATTACAAGTTTTGTTATGAATAGCAAACTTATGCTATCCAATATTCCAACAGAAGAGTCGATGGTGACAGCTGCATGTATAATTAGAGAACAATCTTTTATAGGTAAGGTTATGGTTAATAACTGATGTGTCATATCTAAACTTAAGTTTCAGTGTATGTGTGTATGAGGAGTTGTCATGTAAGCTCGTCTTCCAATTATAATGATATCCAATATCTAGGATGGCTTCTGGAAGGTCATGTCTTCATTCCAAATTCCTCTTACATGCATTTTCTGATTATTATCCAACAAAAAGGTCAGTAAAAGGCTTTGTGTGCCTTTTCTGGTTTCCTAAAGCATACCATGACCTATTTTGCATCAATTTTATAACAGATTGACTGTTAGAATGGTTTGCTTTTCTCCATATTAATTTCCTTTACAAATATTTATATCTCACACAGGATCCAAACATTTGATGAATGTCCGGTATACTCCAACTTCAACTCTTGTCCTATGCTTTTTGAACCACGTGTATAATTAAATGGTATTTACTATTGTTACGGACAATTATATTTCCGACATTTGGATGATCAGTTTTCAGAGACCAAAAATCACCAATAGTTCCAGAAATTCCAATATTTTTTTGAATCCGGTAAAACTTATTAAAATTTTAAACATGTAATCATATTGAATGCTTATAAATGCTAGTATGTAAGTTTTTGATTAATGAAATGAATTAATTTGTAAAATCAGGCGTCTCCAAGTCCGTCACAAGAAAAGACACCAGAAGAGCCTTCATCAGAGCCATTGAATAATATTAATGATGTTGATGCTGAAACATCAAAGGAATCTGACAAGGAACATAATTCATTGGAACCTGCTCCAGTGCCTGAACCTAGTCCAAGTCCAGTACCAGTTTCAGCTTCAACAACCACAATAGTTTCTGTCCCAATAACTGCAGATGTACCTGAAACCTCATCAACGTCAGTTTCTGAGCCCGTTGAATCGTCTACTCTAAAGGAAGACGAAACTGAAACAGTTCAAAATGATTCAGGTACAAAGTGATTTTATACCTAGAAAAAAATTATAACTATATAAAATATCAACTACTGTTTCCAATATGCAAATTCAATGATTTTTCATGAAATATTAGTGTAAAAATGGATCTTGAATAATTTATTAAAAGTTCTGTTGAAAAAAGTGCCAAAGATGCTCACAAAATATCTGTCTATGGTGATAATCAAAATTTATTTTATAGTTAAATTTGTCAAATGCATTAAATTATACTTGATTTATTTAAACTCTAAATATAACTCACTTCATACAACTAAAAATTGTTACTAAACATATCATTATCCATTATCAAGTTGAAAAAATTGAGTAATAATTTACTATATTTGTTATAATTTTCACAGTATTTATTTTTCAATGTTAGTACCAATTTGAAATAATTATTCATAATTTTTAGTTTCATCCGATGTGGAAACTTCGAAGGAAACAATAGAGACTGATCCATTAGCAATAGAAACTCCATCAGACATGAAGCTTCCACATGACCAAGACAAAAATGTTCTGCTTACAGAAAGTAAAGATGAAGGAAGCGAAGGTAAATTAATTCATATTATAGTAGTATTTCACAAAATTGTAACACTCCCGCTTCTTTGTAAAGTAAGAACAAATACACCATCAATCAATAAGTGGGTGGTCTGCGTATCTCATATTCATATTAGTATTATGGTGACTTCACCAGGAAAATCAAATAATCAATTACTAGTATGTAGGGTTTAAAGGTGGCCATACAAGCACTGATGACGCTCCAAACAATTGTTATGGAAAACAACACTGTGAAATTGAGAATCAGTTTTCAACACTGTTTGGGGTTATTTAAGCAAAATGTGTCGATAGGTGACCATGATTCACTATCACAAACACGTCTTATTATGTATAGTAGTCATCTGAGTTGACTGAGCCTGGCAAAAGCGTTCTAAGATGGCACCTGTATTTCAGGGCACTATAAGATGATAAAATTCAGTAAATTGAATTGCATTGCACCTACCCTATTCTCCATATCTGCTCCTCAGAGACTTTGTTTTTAGACCTAAAAAATGTCTTATTAAAATGGAATAGAAAGGTTGGATTGATTGACTGATTATATTACTCATATGAAACCATTGTTTTTTGTTTACTAAATATAAAACTTGTTGAATGATGTGTTACAGTAGAAGTTCTCAATTTTTAAATGACTTTAATATTTTTAAGATGAAGAACAATCTAGTGACGGTATAAGTGACTCTGAAAAATGTGAAAAAGATGAAGATCCATTGAGAAAAACCCCTAAAAGAAAAACGAAAGCCTTACCGCAGGAGCAGAAAATAGAAACTAAATCTCCAATGACCAAAACTCCCAGTATATCAGGACAAACAAAACGACAAAGAATAATGACTCAGCACTACCAAAGCCCCTTACCAGAAATTGAAATAATAACAAAAATTAGTTCGTCTACACCACGTACTAAAAATAATGACGATAAGTTGATTTATTTCTACAAAAACGAATTTTTGGCTGTAAGAAATACAGAGGGTGGTTTTTATTTGTGTCAAGCTGTACAAAATATTTATAAATCATCATCAAAAATTAAAATTCGTTGGCTTTCACAAGATAAAAGTGATAAGAGTGGAGAAATCTACACCCCAGATTTTTATGACTTAACTGACTTTGACTGTATTCTAACCAGTATAGATTTAACTAGAGTCGGTAAAGGAAGGTATAAATTGAAACCTAAGGAGAAAGAGAGAACAGATAGTATTTTAAAGAGATGTTTAGCTGTTGAAAAAGGAGAAATTTCTCAACCTTCAGTATCCGAGGAACATCCAGACGGTTGTGAGTATAAATTTCCAATTTATTTTAAATATATTATTTTTTATATAATAAAGTTTAATATTTTGTACTTGTATAATGTTCTAGCTACTTTGGTATAAACATTGTGATATTGAAGTAGTCGCATGCATAACCTTTTTATAAAAAATTAGATTAATTTTGTGTAGCTAAGCTTTATCTAGTTTTTCTCTATTTATTTTCTCTTCATTGTTTGTTTTAGTGGATATATCTTTATACAAAGATGAAGAACAGTTAGTGAAAAATAAAAATCGTGGTACAAAACGTAAGAGTCAACCCAGAATGGAGTCACCTAAAAAACATGTTCCTATCAAAAAAACTCCTGAAACTCCTAAAGTCAGAAAAGTAGAAACAAAACCAACTAAAAATAGTGCATCAACAAAAAAAGTTACACCCGCCAAAAAGTTAACAGCTCCAGAACCTAAAAAGACACCAACCAGAGGGAAGAGAAAAAGTGATTCAAAAGCTAGTCCTGTTGTGGATCCAAAAAAGGCTAAAGTGTTAGCCAGAATTGGTAGGAAAACTGCAGTTACTGCTAGTAATAGTAAGCCTCAAGCTGCTAAAAGTAAGTTATGTTTCATTTTATCTAAATTCAGTTTCTGCAATAGATTTATAAACTAGTACAGATCTCTTTAGTGACACTGTGAACTGAATAGTAAACAACTTGTCCAGGTGCGCATTACTATATTAAATTTTCAGAATCAGAGAATTAATTGAAGGTATAGATAAAAGAGACAGCAACATCTATCATCATATACTAAAAAGTGATTTCAACTGTTTTTAACAACTTCTTCTCAGACTACGGTTCTACAAAATTGCAAAACATGGTGTGAATATGAGACGAAAAATGAATGTTTCAGGAAGTTTTAAAAAACCAAAGCTGATAGGATAATCCATTATAGCAAACAGTAATGGAAAGTAGTCGTTTGATAAAGTGGAGGAACAACAAAAATTCGGGAGAAAAATGAAGACAAATGTATTACTTGGAAGAAACATTGCTTAACAGCCTTGATACTGTTCGTATAGCACCCCTTTCCAGAGGTAAATACATGCTTATTACATTGCAGTGGGGAGCAAGGTTGGGTGAATGATGCATTGTTATAAAGTTCAAAACATCATTAAATTACCACCAGGGAAGGGACCATTTTCAAGTCTTGATTAAAAAAACTGGTATCAGCACTACATGCAAACAGTGTCTGCTATTGTATCATTGAAGACAAATTCAAAAAATTCCAACTAAATATTCACCCAAAACAGACATACAGGAGTTTCTACTTGAACAAGATTATTATATCGAAGAGCATGATACAAAAAAATAACTCATAGAGGTTTTAGAATCAAAAGTTATTGCAAAGAATATACTGTAGATGAAATGGCCAAGAAGTATAGTCACACTGTTTTAAGATTACCTCCTACTATGTTTTTAATCTAATGGAACTGATATGGTCCCAACTAAAAATAACACAAGACAAGAACTAATAACACTTCACCCAAAAATTCCAACTACGTTGTGTGATAATGAAAGAATATTCAAAACATTAGCACTGAGAATTCAAGAAATCGCATAAAAAGAGTTGAAAATCAATATGTGCAACCAGGTACCAGTTTTAAATAGACTTGTAATTTATTTAATTGACATTGAAGTTAAAAAGTTATTCTCCAATATGATTTTACTGTTATAAAATATTTGCTGTATTTTATCTATATTATGCCAAAGATTCTTTAGCTCTATGATTAACTTTCATCAAAAAGTGATATGTAACTTTTAATCTAGTTTTTAAGCTATAAATAAATCTTTGAAGAAACAATTTCATCTTTATATTTAATTTTACTGAAATTATCTTTGCTTGTTATATTAAGTGCAACTTTGTTTAATTCTTAATGATGGATTTCTTATTTATATTTTGGTTTTGCAAAGTGATAACATATGTAATAACATTTGATGACTAGCACTATATATTGATAACTTGTTTATAATCTTACAACAGACTATAAATTCTTTAATCTTCTCATTTTTTGGTTAGTGTGTGTAAGTTTCTGTAGAAGTAACTACAGACCTTGGTTTTTGAACCAAAACAGTACTAATAGATTAGCATAATCGGATCAAAACCGTCCATACAACTTTGTCAAGAAATGGCCGTGATCATGAGAAGTATTTTGCACTGTCTCATTAGGTAATGTGAAAGATGACTTTATATTGTTGATATCGAAAACTGTTCAAACAAAGTAAAATTCAAAATATAAGCAAATTTGCTAACAAAGTTTTCGTCTGGTTTGCAATTTCAGAAGCTGGTGTTTCATAACCTTATGTTTGGACGATTACTAGAGGAATTATGGATAATGTGCTTTATACTTTGAAGTGTTTACTGAAAATACCCATCATCATAATGACAAAATCTTATTCTGCTCAAATCTCACTCCATGCCATTTGGTCAGAAGGGTTAGATCAAAATAATGAATATCTCATAAACTTTATACACAGAAAAATTGTTGTCATTCATAGCTACCCTTTTGCAAATGATCTGTTTATTTTTCAAATTGGGCTGATAATGTCAGTTCACCTGTTCCCACTGATATGGTAGGTAAAATGGAATGACAAAGTGAGACATTCATTCAGTTCATTGTATTCTGATCCAAAATGCACTTGTTAATAAAAAAGTAATATAAAAATAAATTCGCAAGTCTTAACCACGATGTTAATCACTGGGCACTAATTATAAAACAAGTAAATATACCATCTAACTTTACTTCCATAAAACAAAAGTTGGTGCTGAATCTGTAAGGGGAGAGGCAGATATCTCAATTTATCTGATTTGAGTAAAGTTGAATGGAACATATAATTGAATGAGCTGCACTTAAATGAGTTCGAAATATCTGAGATTTCATGCAAAAGGAACGCTACTATCATGGAGTCAAAAGTTTAGTTATCCCAAACGTCGTTCAAACAAAGATAAGTTTTAACCAAATTGGATGCAGCTGTGGATATGTTAGAACTTCATTAAAAAGAATTTTAAAATTAAATATAAATGTTATCATGACTTGAAGTGTTTTTGTCATAAAAAATGCATATATTTGAACGATTTTATTTTTCATGTTTTTATATATTTCATTATTTCAGGTGGAAAAGTATCAAAACCAACACCTTCTACTTCAAAAGTCACAAAAACAACACCAGCGAGCTCTAAAACACCACCAAGAAAAGCAGCCAAGAGGTCCTCAAGAAAGTAAATAAATTATTTTTTCAGATTTATGTGTATATTTTTTTATTTTTATTTTAAAATTAATTTTTTATGGATTGATTAACCTTATAGAACAAGTAGATGCATATCATGAGGTTTTTTAAAAATTTATGATATGTGTTTTCAATGATGTTTTGAATAATGGACCTTTACAAAAATAATACTAAGAGTATTGATAGAAAAATTAGTATTTCAATAAAAGGCCTTATGATCTTCCTTAACGATTAGTTCAAATTTTAAATAAAACATATAAAAAGGCCCATCTTTCAAAACGTTGCGATGTTTATAGTTACATATACTTATACATATAATGGCCATTACACAGAGGGAAATCTATTTTGCGTTGTTTCAAATGTATATTAGATTCCTAAGTTTGTTTATTTTTGGTGATCTATCAATTTTCCAGTTGATTAATCTAGCGTCGTGAAAACCATATTATTATATATTACACATTTAAATAATTGTAATAGAAACCTACAAGAAGTTATTTATTTATTAAAACAGATATTCAAGACATCAACATAATATATTGCAAATTTTATTCAATCTTTACAATGTGGGATGAGCCCAAAGGTTATTTTGACAAAGAACTCACGTATCATTTTATTCTTAAAATAGTGAAAAAAAAAACATCCAAACGTTAATATTGAATAACTGCTCAATCTTCAAGATCCTTAGACAAACAACGATAATAATTTTGAGACATGTCAAATTTCTAAAAATTTCGTAGGAAGTCGTTTCTCATAATTTTTTTTAATTCGAAGCGCATGAGACAAATTCTGTAACCAAATAGACACGATTTGGTTGTCTTTTCAGTCCAAATGATTCTAGCAAACTGTAGTCATGCTCGATGAAGTTTAATTATAGACACTCTGAGCCTCAAGTCGAACTCTACTCGTCATACAAAATATTGGCAAAGTTGTAAGAAACACACACACGCCCAAGGCGTCCGATTTCTTTCCGTCTCATGAATTCTCTTATGCTCTAAAAGTCAAAAATGGTGCAACTTGTGAGAAGTTTTCTACAATCAACACAACAGCAGTAGCGCACGAGAAATGAATCTTGAAAAAATAACTTCATATCAGGTGAAAATATTAAACGACAACAAAATTCAATCCTTAAAAGAAACTTGCAGTTTTATCCAAGTTACATGTTAATTGTGCATTGAAGAGTGGACGTATATAAAATATAACGCAAATTCCTTGAATTTGCATATTTTAACCAAATTCCTTTGCTCTGATCTCTATTATGTGATCATCAAATCTTCTTATTTCACAAACTAAAAATGTCATAGTTTACAGCTAGATTTAGCACTGGAAAAAAATTGATATGTCAAATGAACGAGCACATTTCTATTTTGTGGGTATATTGTGTAATATAAATTTTTATAGTAAGTTCAAATATATATTTTCAATTTAGTAGATATTCCACAGTTGCATAAAGATTTAAAGTGGAGTGGGAATATTTCATATTCTGGGATTTTTTTTGTAAACCCGAACTTGGTGTAAAAATGATATTACACTTACATCAAATATACAAGGTGGTTCATAATTACAAACTAAAGTCGATAGTATGTCAAAAAATATGGGTACTGCTTCAAATACAATATTAAAATTTATTAATAAGGAAGATTGAAACCTTCAAAGGGGTGAATTGAGAATTTTTCTTTTTGAAATAGCAGTCATATGGTTTTGATTTGGGAATTTCTATTTTAGTAGTGATGGATTTGGATGGTTTTCTAAATTTTTTTTATTTAAAAAAATTTCTATACAAAGAAGGTGCGCTTGTTTAAACTATTTGTATTCACATAGTGGTGAGTGATTATACTCATAATCATTCACAAATTATGAATTCCAAAGTTAAACCCGTTTGGCAAATAGGAGATAGAAAAAATATTTTCCATCCGCGTAGGGATGCATAGAATAAAGAATATCAAAAGAAGTACCATTATTTTTGAATGTACTATTAGCTATTAGAAATTCTTGTACATAATTCTCCTTGTATATTTTGTTAGTTTTTTTTTTATTTTGTATTTTTAGTTGCAAATGATACAAAACGAAGTAATTCTAAATGAGATGCAAAGAGTACATATTTAATATTTTAGGTTTATATCATATTTATTTTTGAATATTGACAATTTCATTGAAATGTTTATTAAGTTGTTAGTACTTTTTAAATATCGAATTGAATTTGTTATTATTGACTGTACTACTGATGGAAAGTTGGAAATATAAATAAATGTGACTTTGTCTTGTGTGCATTTGTTATTGCTTACAGAAAGGTATTGGAAATATAAATTTTTGATAGGTTTTTCTAAAATTAGAAAACATTTTTCTGGCATTTTGTTTTTCAAAATAACATTGAAACTTCAAATCTTTATTGAGTTCAAAAGGCTATTTTTATAATAAACATATATAATACAAATTTAAATATCAATCTTATTTATATTGAACATAATTTTGATAGAATTTCCACGCATTATACACCCACATTTTAATAATTTATATTTGTTCACTGATGTAATATATTTATTGTGTGATGTATTTATGTATTGTATTGATACATTGATACACAATCTGACAAGCATTTTGTTATTGAAAAGTGTTTATCAAACAAAAACTGTAGATTTTCGTTCTGTGCTCAGTACTTTAGCCTCACTTTTTTTCTTACTGAAATATTCAAATTTTTGTAGTAGTTATAACGTTTGTACAAAGACCATTTCCCTCGCTCGGTTTTTAATTTTTATTGGAATTTTGGATTTGATAGCGAACATGTATGTTGCAATAAATTTATTTTAAATACGAAAAAGCCAAATTTTATTTGAGTTAAAAAACAAGGTAGAACTGACTAATCCTGTACATAGACCACCATGAATTTGTTGCTTTGCGGTCATTTTTGCAGTAATTTTTTGCTTAGAAACAGGTTTCATGCTAAAAAATGCTGCATCTCACATATATTTTGAGAATATGCATATCGGCGATTGCGAATTCGGGTAAATATCTAGATTAGGTTATACCCCTCCGATTTCGTTAAAATTTTGGTATGTTATAAGGAAAATTATGCTGAACAAATATATTACGAAAACCAATATATTGGAGCTTGCATCAAATTTGGGAAAGTGAGAATTCTTCATTAAACTATAAATCCAAGCTTTTGGGAAGTGTGTAACTACAATATAAGTGGAGAAGCAAATGAAAATTCAAACCACGTATATAGCATGTGTGTCAAATATATATTTTGATGTTGACTAACGTTCAATTTGAAGATGAATTCTAGGGTGTTATCTTAACGAAGTAAGCCTTAGTAGATAATTAAGGAGTTACGGTTCAGATTGAATATATATGTTGTTATTAAAATTAGGTTAAAAATTATATAAATATTGAAAAATACTTATTTAAAATTGATTTAACTATCCAATAATGCACATATTTTCATAAAATGCCAAGTGATGTCAAGTGTCATATTGAGTTCTTATCTGAAAAAAACTATTGACTAAACTTTTATACTTGAAACCTGATTTTGCGCAAAAAATTACCTCCAAAATGACTTTCAACAGAATTACTACAGATTTTTTCGATGAATCTGACTAATTATTGGATCAGTGGTAATTACAGCCGTAATAAACTACTGTTCAATTATGCATTTTAAACAAACTTTGATTGGATTCCAGAATCAATTTAATCTCATATATAGGTACTAAAACAGGCTTCATACTTTGTGAAAAGTAGACAAAAATTTATGTATTAAAAATTTTCTCTAAAAATATCTACATGGTATAAATCTAGCCTAACCCAGGTATTCGTTAAAATTATTTATATATAAAAAGACTAATAATGCAATCAGTAATTTTTGAGAAGTTAATCACTAACAAAGTCAACCGTTGGAGTTCTTGAAAAGACTTACATCATTTTTTTATCCTTTTATCCTAAACAAACAACTTCACAAAAAGTAGATACATTTTACACATCGAGAGTTCTCCATGACCATCAAGCTGAACAGCAAAACTTAATTTTTTTTAATTTGATTCCATGTGGATATTCGATATTTTGATTGTCTTAACTATTTATCCAGTGAAATTGTCAATAAAATACGTATATATGTATTTTTACGGGGTGGAAGAGGGAATATTTCATTAGAACATCTGAAACCCCTTCATTTCGCATTAGTATTATTATTTTTTTTTTCGATAAGTACTCATTTTTTCAAATGTACATTAAACTACACGTAGGACAAAATGTAAAGTACGTATAAATATGAATAGATTGAAACTATCAACAAAAATTGTTTTAATATTACTATTATTGAAGTCCAGGTACCAGAAAATTTTTAGATATATCAGCTGATATCTCGATATATTTCTATAAAGATCTATCAAATTTTTCTATTCTTGAAACGAACTGATGTACAGTATGTCATAGAATGTCGTATACAATATTTATTCTTGGGAAGCTTCCCTGTTATCAATTTTGGGCAAAAATTTATAAATGTCATAGAAATATCTACATAGCCTAAAAGTTATGATGTAAACGAGGTATGTCAAAAAAAGTACCGATTTTGAACCAGATATATTGACTATGGGAAAATTTTAGTTTATGAAACTTTGTTATTACCTAAATGAATAAAATATTTAGATCACTAATATATAAATAACAAATTGCTGTGTCCGGAAATTATATTAATTATATGCAACTGATAATTTTTATCAACAAGTAAAATTTTAATACTAAAAAGCCTCAAAATTGCTTCAGAAACAGGTGATTGTTCTTTGGTTACATTCTATCAAAACATTTCTAACCATACCTGGAGTTTTAGCTCCACATACTTCTTTAATTATTCTTTTAAAATGATAACAGATGTTATGTAAAGGCATGTTTAAATAGCACCACAGGAAAAGTTTTGAATAGTTTTGCTACAGTGAAATGGTACTCTATCTTGTTAGTACCAATTGTTTTCTCTTTCATTTAAAAGTAGTTCATAAGGTAATCGATTATTCGAATATTTCTTGAAATTCTCCTCCAGGTTGTTCCAAAAAAATTTGGTCCAACAATTCTGTCCACCCTATAGTAAATATTAATTTTAAATCAATATTGATAGCTGGTTTCAACATGAAAATTTGGAATAACATCTCAACACCATCGACTATTTTGCGCCATTAAATGTAAAAGTAGTTTTGACAGAAAATTATTTGTTGTTTAGTAAATCTGTAATCTTTGAATTCTTATAAAGCTTAAATTTACATGTTTCGATTTGTGTATAAATTGGGGTTTATATGGTTTTAATTTGACTTTAAAATTGCAATTGTACTTCGACTTGTGTTCATTAAATTTATTAATTTTTTGAAGTAAATATTTCGGATTTTCCACTAGAGGGTGGAAATATATATATATATATATATATATATATATATATATATATATATATATTTGCGACCCAAAGGATCTATTGTGTCCCCGTTTCTTGCTGCGATACTGGAGAACCCTGTGTTTACAGCTGATTCATTATTAAAAGTCCAGAATTTGGAATGGTTTTAATTCTTAGTCTTTTATTTCATACGTACCCAGATAAAGTGCTTTAGAGTTCATTAGTGTTTCATTAGCGTTTCTTGCTGCGATACTGGAGAACCCTGTGTTTACAGCTGATTCATTATTAAAAGTCCAGAATTTGGAATGGTTTTAATTCTTAGTCTTTTATTTCATACGTACCCAGATAAAGTGCTTTAGAGTTCATTAGTGTTTCACATTTCGAGAGAATGTGAATAGAACTTTCGTCCTCTTCTTCTTCTCATTGAAGGTTGGCGACCACGTTTTTAAATGCGTCTCTGTCCCTCGCAACATGAAACAATTCTCCGGCTCTGAGATTTGTCTATTCTCTTATGTTACGGAGCCAGGATTTCTTCTTCCTGTCGAGGCCTTTCTTTCCCTCTACTTTGCCCCTATCATGTTCTGTAGCAGTAGGCATTTGTCGTTGCGTAAGATGTGTCCTATGTAAGATATTTTTCTTATCTTAATAATTGTCAACAGCTTTCTTTTACAAATAATGCGTCTTAGTATTTCGTCCTCTGTGCAACTAAATCTGCACTCCTCATTATCTGCTAGGTCTAGCGTCTTCAGGTATTTGTTGGCAATGCTCCGATATGACTTCTTTTAATATTCGTAGATTGTTATTACTCAGGTTGATACATTCAGCAGACCTACTCTGATTATAGTTTCCCAAAGGAGCCTTTGCCTGTCTCAGCTCCTGTAGGTTGTTCCAATAATTGTTTTTGCTCCTATCTACTTTCTTTTCTAGTGTTTTTTCCATTGTTCTGTAGCTGATACCACAGAAAGGTTCGGGTCCCACGAAGGGCTTGTCTGCCCCTGCTTTAACGAGCTTATCAGCTATTTCATTTCTCTTCGCTTTGGTGTGTCCCAGAATCCATTGTAGGGTAATTTTATTTTTGAACTGAACTGAACACATTTTTCAATTGCATAGATTTCTGTTGGAAAAAATTGCTTGTTGCGAGGCCCAGGCATTCAGAGTGATTGGTTCTGGGCCAATACACTCCTATTCCAGTTCCGTCTGCTATTTTTGATCCGTCCTTATATCATTTAATGGCATTTCTCTTCATTTCTTGTTTTGATCTCAGTTGCTTTTACAGTTTATTATTGAGGTGACGTTTTTCTCAAAGCTAAACTTTTTCGATGCAATGTTCTGAGACATGTCCCATGGTTAATCATTATTTAGTAACGGGTTTTCTTTGATGATTCCGTCTCTGAACATTCTAAGTGATGTTTTTTCTTACTGACAGTACTATGTGAAGAGGTGGGAGATTTAGAATCACTTCTAGTGCAGCTGTTGGGCAAGATTTCATGGCCCCAGTTGCAAATAAGCAAGCTAGTCTTTGTGCCTTTAAGAGATTGTTCATCGTGGTATTTAGACTTGTTCTAGTACTCCAAACCACTGCCCCATATGTGATAATTGGTCTCACAATTGCCATGTACATCCACTTTAGGGTCTTTGGGCTACAACCCCAATTCCTCTCTACAAAGTTTTTGCACACAATCAGAACTTTTGTTGCTTTGGTAATTATCTCGTTTTCATGTTTGTTACAAAGAAGTTTACTATCTAGTGTGAGTCCCAGATATTTCTCCTCGATTACTTGCCCGTATAGCTTAATGGGCTTGAGGTTGAGTTTTTTCTTCCTGCTTCCGAAATTTATCAATTGTTCTGTATTGATAAATAACTTTTAAAAATTGTAAATCTAAATTTGGAGATAATGCTGCACGAGGCCCCGCACAACAAAAAGGCACATAGATAAAAACTAGAAATAAACAAATATAGAATTACGTAAATATACGGCCTATTGGAGTTACTCCATAATTGTATTGCAAACAAAAAGCTATATTAAATAAAGAATAGGAAAATTAAGAATTTAACTATGGATACAACTTTATCGTTTAATAACTTTTAAAGGGTAAATTTTATCGGAAAAAGCATTCAGATATTTTTTGTAGTGTTAAATTTTCTACTAGAAATAATTCCAAGTATTTTTAGCTACATTTGTCTCAGTGGTCAAAAATTAACTGTAAAATATCCCTTGTTTTTTAAATGAGAAATATATAAAGATTTAGGTTAATGTGAATATTAAGGACTGGTTTGGGTCTGATTTTTTTTAGGTCATAACCTAAAAATTTGAGGGACGTTTGCAGAACAAAATCCAAATTGGGAAATAACGTTTACCTTACAGTACTACATTTTAAATACCTTCATCTAACTAAAAGTTGCAGTGTACTTTACACGTATAAGTCTCATAAAAGTAAAAGGGCGCCTTAAGAGAAACTGCGTAAGTAAACAAAAATTCGAATTTTCTTATAAAACCATTCAAGTGCTACCGATTTGATCTGATACAGGTCTGTAGTGAAAATTTATTTTACAAGTGAAAATACAGAATTGCCATTAAAATATAAATAAGTTTATGGGGAGACTTCAGCGTTAAAAAAACTGATGGGTAGTTAATTGTGCCTTGTTGTTTGTTTCCACTTTACTTTCTTAAAGTACGTTGCGTTGCAAATAAAACTTATCTATAAAACATGGTATTGGAAATTAGTCATTATTTTTCACATTTACTTTCAAATGTATAATTTTTGTTATCAAGCTATGTATACATGAATGCCATTTATAAAGTACAAAATGTTAATAACATACAATACTTACTACGCTAAGAGCAGAGTATTTTTTTGTTTCATGGCAGTACTTTTATGTAATATGACTAATTTCTATGAGTAGAAAAGCAGAAACTCTGATGTTACATTAACATCGATGTTCTTAGAGCTCATTAAATAAATTGGGAAAAAGGCTGGTATACCTAAAAATGGTAACATAACAATTATTTGGCACCTAGACTTTTACAAAAAAAGAAGATAAAGAGTTATATTGACCAAAATATATATTTCTTAATATTGAGAAAGTGATTGATGAGTAGGAGATTCGTTTTTTAATTTTGAAGTACAAAATAGTGTACGTGTTGTGCTTTAAAGAAGAAACGAGTTAGTTAGAAGTCATGTCGAATGAATGTTGTGTAGTCTTTGTCGAATTTTGATCTGAAACGTTAGATTCTGGAAATATTATTTATAATATGAATGGTTTTTGAATAAAATCTGAAAAGTCGTGCTTGTTTTATTACTCTTAAGATCTCAATGGGTTTGAGAAAAAAATACTTTTATTATATATTTCTTTAATTCTTTGATCAATATTTATAGAGGAAAAAAACAAGGAACGTTTTCGTCTGATCACGTATAATTTGGTGTCTGTGTGCGCCGTATCTCATTTGACGTTCAGCTATCTTAACGGGAACATTTTCTTCCCGTTCATTTTGTCGATAATGGAATTCAAAATATACTTTACATTGGAAAATCTTGAGCTAGTTGAGGAATCCAGAATTACAATTTTTTGTCGATAAAAAACTTACGGGAAGTATTTATGTTGGTGGTTCATCATTAATACTGAAAACACTGTTTACACTACCACTACACAATTACACTGTCCTACGTGCGTTTCGATAACATAGTTATCGTCTTCAGAGACTGAAGGTAAACTGTTGAACCCTCTAATAAGCTCGGAAACGTATCCCGAAGAAAGTTGATAGCCAAATCGATCTTCAAATTTACAAAACGTGCATAAAATTATGGAAAACTATCCCGCTTTACTTCTACTTGTTACAATCAATTCATTTCCATCTCTACGATTTAATGATGTCCCGAAATGTTATAGGTAACCCGTATTTTCCTCGAGGTAGTATTGTGCCACCAAACCGACCTTTATGGTATTCTACTCAGAATTAGTGAGAATTTTAATATGGTATTTAAATAAAAAATAACTTAGTTGAAACAATTTATTCATTACAAAAACTTTGGGTATTTTAGAATACTATCAATTACAATCCTTGATTTTTCAACGTTTTATTCAATCCAAAATACTGGGAAGAAATTATTATATAATATTAATGAGCGTTATGGAAATAGAGTCAAAGAGCAAGGGCCTGTGTCGGCTCCAATGCGTTTATAACTATTAGTTTTGGATTAATGAATATTGCAAATTGTTGATCTTGACATTGTAAACAAGAGGGGACAATATCTTAGAAAAACTTTCACTCTACGCCCTGATTTGTAAGGCAAACTGGAACGGTTTTTCACATTTCTCAAAAGTAGTTAATTTTTATAATCATTATTTTGCATATACCGAATACTTTACATATACGACCATTCATTCAATGTAAATATTTTGATATGATATGGACAAAGTGCTTTGTTCATCCAAAGTAATAATTGTTTTGTGAAAGAAGTTGAAATGTCAATGTACGTCTTAAATATATGAGTACTAGGAAAGCTTTTAGTAAAATGACTTTGGCATCGGAGTTACCATCTTGATTGGGACCATGACCATATGCATAATTATAACTTCTGTAACTACAAATCTACAACCGTATTGGAGCTTTATAATTAACTAAATACGGTATGTCAAATAGATGACGCTCTGTGGAGTTCGATTGTATAATTGGTCATAATCTTATTCAAAAAGGTGGCACGCATGTTTCGAGTCATCTCACAAAGATAGCGCAAATGCATTTTCCCAGTACTGATATAGTTTACAGGGTGTCTAGGAGCCTTGAAAACCGGGAAAGACGGGAATTTTCAGTAGTTTTGAGTGAACCAGCCAGGCATAGCAATTGGTGTTGGTATAGCTCCAAAACCTTCCAATATGTTGAACCTCCCTCGTAACTGCACTCTTACGAGCTCAGGTATCTGTGGTTGGTTAACTTCAGAGCATGTAACAATTTGTTCAAAGACAGTCCTTCCAGACGAGGAATGTTCTTATTCATTACTGGTTGCTTTGAGAAAAAAATTAATCACTATATCCGCTCATATCTTCTCTGCAAAACACGAATCAGAATCCATCATGTTAAAGTTTTAAAACCGTGGAAAAGTCTTTGGATAATAAACTACTATTGGCTGCAATAACATTCTTTCAGTCCTTATCCGAAGAACTAGAGCCATTCCTTAAAAATATGTGTGATGTGCTTGCCTCCATTTCTTTATGAAGACCCAAATTCGGTTCTGAATAACTCAATGAGGCGATTGGTTGCAGACTAAATTTTTCAAAGCACTACTATTTTTAAAATAGACATTTTCATAGAACATGCCAATGGTTTATTTTGCAACCTCAAAAAAGTGCAAGAAATCGATTTAGGGTATGCCGCGAGAGCAGTTTCGAAAAGATGCATTGGGACATGTTGGTCTTTCGCAGGGATTGTACAAATTGTTTAATGTATAATGTTTTCAAACTTTTCGAAAAATGCCCCTTAGCATTCAAATTAACTACTATAGCAATAAGTTTCTTTGATCCCAAAAAGACTGACAACGATCCAGAACAATCCGTGCAACTGATGTCTAAATCAATTGACTACACAGATGCAACGCAACCACAAATAAAATGAAAAACTATTCCAGATGTGATAGATTAGATGATTTTTGAATGCAAATTATAGAAAACAGTAATTTAAAAAATATGTTGCAACTTCTTTTAATAATTTTTCGCGGAAATGCGACAGCAAAGAGGATTTTCTGTCAATAAGAAAATTTTGGAAGAAAATATAATTTTACAAAAAATTGATGGACTAAAAATAATCACAAGGTTTGCTGGAAACTGAAAAAATGAAACTAGAAAAACTGGAAACAAAGAAGAAAAAAATCTCTCAAAAACAATTTGCAGCAGTGAAGCAAGAATTTTCTAAAATAAATATTAATCATCATAAAAGTGTAGCAAATTCACGAAATTTCAACCGGGAAAATGTGAAAATAAACCTGGAAAAATTGGGAGAAAGACAGGAATTTGATTTTCAATTTTTACTAGACACCCTAGTTTATTACACCAAACTATAAAACGTCAAAAAAACTCACATTCTACAATTAATACATTAGTTAGTTCGCAGTGCCAAAACATTTGACCTAACTCCAATAATTGAATGTAATAAAAACATCTTACATCTGTACACTTAAGGGAATATGGTGCAGTTTAATGTTGACGCTGAATTCAAGTGTCAAATGCGGTCACGACGTTGCAATTAGACCAGAACGCCATCAAATGTAAACAGCCTCTATTATACTCCATCTAAACAAGCACATGTATAATGTAAATTTTAATCTTAAAATTAATGGCTGGAAGCGATTAATATCAAATGTGGATTAATGAGTGTCACGAATAAATTCACCAAACTAATCGTAATTATTAGGCAAAAAATTAGCTACTTTTAGTTAACAAATTATCGTTAGAATACAAAAAAAAACGTTTATAGATATATCTTATCTTCAACCCTTTTGGCTGTGACGATCACAAATGCAGCCATTATAAATTTTTAGACCCCTTTCACACCAAACGAATCCGAATCAATCTGGATCACTCCGAATCAAGTTGAATCTGATTCATCATCTCCACTCTTTCAAACCAGCTCAATCCAGCTGAATAATTCTTACCTGGAATGTTTAATTCCTCGCCAATTTTCCTCCACACAGAAGATATGAGATTTCTGTTGCTGTGATTTTTATCACTATTTTCTTTAACTTTTAAAATTAATAACTCCACGTCCATCTCGTATGGTTGTTGATTCAAGACTGATCGGACGAGGAATCTGACAGGTTGAATCGAGTGCGACCTCGAATCAAACCTGATTGAACCAGATTCGTCCGGTCTGAAGGCGGGGAAAGTGTCCCTTCACATTTAAACGGAGCGCTCGAAGCCGAATCTTGGTCAATCAGATTGATTGATTCGGAGTGATTCTGATTCGTTCGGTGTGAAACTGCCCTTAAACATAATTGTCTGGGAATCCAAATTTGCACCGTTGACTAATCTAAATACTAGAATCGTACTCGGCCTTTGGTCGAGAAGGAGTTGTAAGAGAAAAGTGCAAATGTCCTTCAGGAGCAAGAGACGGAAGACAAATTTGCACCGTTGTGTTCTAAGAATACGTGATTTTAAATACTGATAAACCGGACTCGTAGTACCATCTATTAAAAAATAATGTTAATTAGTAATTTATTTGTTAGAAATGACAGCAATTTGCCAAAATGGAAGAGGTAGTTGCAGGCGAGTAAATAATATTGCAGATCTTTCTCTAAGAACGGATTTTGTTTACATGGTCACTAATATGTACATTAGGTCTCTGTACAGAAATGTATTACATAAGTCCGTCAATACAAAAAAAAAAGAAACAGGAATCGTACTCGGCACTTGATCGACAAGGGTTGTAAGAGTAAAGTGAAAATGTCCTTCAGGAGCTAGAGAGATAAATTTGATGTCGAGTTGTCAGAAAGTGAAGATGAATTAGATTACTATCAACATTACACTAGGCAACGTGAAACTCAAAACAATATGAATGATCCTAATACAGAATAACATAAGCAGATGCAGAGAATGACATAGATGCAGATGAAGACTATGACATAAAAGCAGATGAAGTGTATGATATAGATTCAGATGAATTGTATGAGATACCTACAGATGAAGAGTATGACATAAATGCAGATTAAGAGTATAATATAGATCAGATGAAGAGTATAATATAGACGCAGATGAATATTATGACATAGATGCAAATTCAGATGTTATAGAACAAGTTAAGAACGGAAAGCAGAACAGGAAGAAAAACGATAAACAAGCGAAGAAGCCGATTAAGAAATCCAGTAAGTATGAATGGAAAGCAACTGATTATACCCGTCCACCTATTGAAGCACAAGATGTGATAAACGAAGTAGATGAGACTACTGACTTACCTGATCCATATTTACCTCTCAAAGAATATATACCAGATAACATTAAGAACTAATGGTAAATAATAAAAATATAGTTTCCATCAAAGAAAATTTCATCAGCGTTAACGTCACGGCTAACGAAATAGGAAGTCTATGTATATTTTTATGGGAAGTTTCCTAGGTTGCGTCTTCACTGGAATTCCCACATAGGTATACCGTCAATAGATCAGACTATTTCAAGAAATAGATTCGAAAACATTAAGAAATAATTTGCATTTTCTAACCGAGAAACCTAATAACGATAACAGATTGTGGAAGGTACGTTAATCTTGGATGTAGTTCGTGATCGTTGTAGGGACTTAGAGCTACAAGCAAATTTATGCATCGACGAGGAGATGATACCTTTCAAAGGTACTCTCAACATCGAACAATATATTAAAAATAATTCCACTAAATAGGACATGTTTTTTTCTCCGCCAGTTACGGACGTCTAGTTCTTTTAGGCCCTGTTCTACGTCATCCTGTCATCTTATGCGTGGTTGTCCTGGTAGTCTGCGGTCTTCCGACTTTTGCCGGTATGCAAGTTTGACTCCTCGACCCTCCGAAATCCGTTCCATCTTAGTCTCGCACTCTTGCCTTCTACAAGTCTCAGCGTTAGTGCGGATGCGCTATTCTATCTTTGGTCTTGAATGGGCCATAGAGTCACCGAAGTACTTTCCTCTCCCACGAATTGAGTCTCAGTTCGTTTCTAAGAGTCATTGCCCAGGTTTCAGAAGCATACATGATAACTGGCCACGGTAAATTCTCCCCTTTATGCGCCTAATGAATAGGCGGGATTTCAGTACCTACTAGGCACTGTAATACGCTTTGTTTCAAGCTTTCACTATCACCTGTATCTCCAGTGCAGTCTTGTTGTTTTCAGTTATGAGAGAGCCAATGTATTAGAAGTTGTCAACATGCTCGAAGGTGTAGTACCATAAACGTTGCCGTGTCTGTGTGGTCTCGGCTACTCGTTTTAGCTTCATTTACACTGAGGCCCTGCTCGATTAGATTCCGCATTGAAGACCTCTCGAAGCTCTATTTCCCTTCTGCTTAGAAGGTCAACATCGTCTGCGTAGGCTACCTTCTGGCCTTAATCTGTTGAGTAGGAACCCTATTACGGCCTTGTTAATAATTTCCTAATATATCAAGAAAAACGACACCTATCAATGAACAGTACCAAAATGATGGAATAACTGTTGGAATAGTTCTTTAATTGTCAGAGCGAATTCCAGACTATATGAACTATTTGTTATATGTGCATAATTTTTTTTCTTCAATTAGTGTCGTACGGAAACCCAAAAGTAGAAAAATTTTGTATACTGCTACTATTAGAACAGACAGAAGTGGTAAATGGCCTCTAATCTTCAATATAAAAACAAAAAGAGGAGCCATGAAAAAATTGTAACTGGCAATAAAGATGTTATAACCCAATGGAAAGACAATAATACAGCTAAAAATGGTTTACATCCGAAAAAAAAAATTGTATTATATTGTGTATTAATTCGTTGAAAGAAATGAACTTTGTGCGTTATTTTCCATTTTGGGTCATTGGCTATCATAAAGAGTTGGTTGGAGTATCAACTTTAAACAAAAAAGAAAGATGCCTTTTATTTACTATAAGTATTTGTGAATCATTAACTAAAGCCGACGTCAACCACAAGAACCAAGCTTGGAAAATATCAACCTTTCATACAAGGGACTTCATCTAGATTGATCCCAAGCCGATAATCGTTTTTTTTTTGGAATGGTTCATTGGCCTAGGATAAAACACTTCAGAGATCTAAAAAAAGTTTTGTTCTTCTAGATTTAGATTTTATGGTGAAAAATATAATGTCAATCTTTGTATATCGTCAGCAAATAATTGTTTTAAATTATTCCATGTAAAATAAATGTATATTTGTATTACCCTGATAGCGATTTTACTTTTAAACCCTGTTGGTCACTTATGTTGACCTCACATTAAAAAAAATGAACCAATTTTTGCTAAACTTATATATGTTTAATTACCTCAATAAAGGTAAACTATACCAGAAAAAAATTTCTCTCACAATTTCAAATTCGGGACCGAAAGGGTTAAATCAAGATATTTACATGGTTAATTGGTCCTCGAATATGTAAAGAAAAACATTAATGATACCCGGTAGAAAATTTGAACAATGTTTAGACTTTGTGCTTGACGCTATATATATATTTCAGATGGCGTTGTGGTCTAATACGCACTAGATGAATGGAGGTGACGCTAGATTAGAATAGAACGCCGTCTGAAATAGTTACAGCGTCAAATATTAAACGCAGGAAAAAAAATTAATATAAAGCATTCATTTAGTTACTCATTTTATCAATATATTCTCGTGAATAAGTTATTTTGATTTTAAGTCTCTAATTATTCTATTTTATAATTTTAATTAATTTATAATTATCATAAATTTAATAAGGTCACAACTCAAAATAATTTCAACGTGTACTAGCCATATTTAATATTAAAGATATAGAGAGATATACCTCGTTATCTCTACCTTTAATAGTAACTCTATGGTAGTAGCTTCTTTTGAATAGAATAAAACTTCTATAAGTTGACCACATAAGAGACCAAGTTAACTTTGGGAATTTTTGGAAAATACAATTCAATACAATATTAGGAATAAATTAGTAAGCTAAAATACAATTATTCCCCAATATTTCATATCATAAATTATATCGAACAAAACTTTTAGGGCCACAATAGCGTGTGTTTGGTGTTAATAATTTACGGTCAAAAACTTGACAATGTGTAACTTTGATATTCGACCCTTCGTGTATTTCAGATGGCGTTCTAGTATAGTTCGTACCCGTGACCGTACTTAACGTTCGAACCGAGATTCGAGCGCCAGCATGAAATTGCACTTTTATTCTTTAAATATTTTATGTTTAATAGAACTTTTGGCGTTTTAACTATATGTACAAATCGATTGCACAAGTTTTTTGTGAGATCAAAAATTAATGTAAATAATTAGTACAATCAGTACAGTACTTTGAACAGCGAAGCTATTAGAGAGCTGATAAAATAATATAACGAGTTTGTACTAGTTTCAACATGGCTTATTCAAAACTATACCTACTAATAATGTTTTATTAATACTAAATTACCGATTAACGTGTTTAATTATTTGGTTTGAAATTCTCACAGCAGTCAATATGTATATCCAATTAAAAAACTGGGCACGTCGAAAATAAAATCTTATTTTTTTTTGTTTGCACAAGGGTTGTTGCAGATATCACCAGGCATCAACTACAATTGATTCTGAAATTTAAGACTTAATGCGTTCGATAAAGGCGATGAAACAATATGGAAAAAGGAATCTTTTTGTTTACCTGCCCGGCAAGGAAAAGGAAGACGACCTCCCAGAGATCCTAGTAAATGGAAAAAAATATCAACAAACTTAAAAGGTAATCCAGACATATTTGCAGTTAAGATGTTATTGGTTATATTCTTCTCGATATTTTTTGTAATTATGCAACAAAGCAGTCATATGTTTTCCCAAAAAGCGAACATTCAACAAAGAAAACCTATCGCTGTTAGTGGACTTAGACTATTTTTTGTTCTTTGAATACCAAGACAGAACAAGACAGCTCCAAATAAGTTGGAGTTTCTGGAACCGTTGGTTATATTCATACCAAACACACTGTTTACACTACCACTACACCAACACTCACAATTACACTGTCTAACGCGAGTTTCTATAACCAAGTTATCGTCTTCAAAGACTGAAGGTAAACTGTATCTGAGGACAGTGTAATTGTGAGTGTTGGTGTAAATAGTGAATTAAATAAGACAGCTCCATTTGGAAATATTTAAATATCAGTTGGCAATGCTTCAAAATCCAAAGGAAGAAAAAGGAAATTCATCCAGAAAAACGATTAGCTATTAAGTACTTAGTAAAAATAAGCGGTACAAGAGAATTCAAAGTACATGTATGTCAAAATAAATATTCTTTAAGTTTCAAAGGATCGCATACAAAGAATTGAATGCAACTTTTCACGTACGGGCTTGACCGCGAAAGAAAATCTAGGTGGATCGAAACAAAAGCCATTTTATGCTGAAAGGAAAATGAAACAAGAAAAGGATAATAATAAACGCAGTCAACTTTAAAGTGAAGAAAAAATGTTTATAAGACAAAAAAGCCAGAAATGATTGTTTTATCATTTGACTGCCAAAAAAATTTAATGAATCCAAAAGTGCAAGATCTATCTATCAACTACCATCTTCAAGAAAATATATTTATCTACACCTGGATGGAGCATAAATTTCACATGGATTCAATTAAAGTTGCCTCAGCAGTTTTTTATGGCCTAAAAAGAGTCTTAATGATTTATCTCAATGTATTAAAATAAGATTAAGTACCGACAGCTGTGAAAGACAGAATAGGAACTTGACAATTGTTGCCAATGTGTATTGATTTTATAGATAAGAATGCACCAGCGCATATTAAAGAAATTAACATGGTATTTCCCATTAGAGAATATTCTTTTTCATCATCTGATCTGACTTATTTACTGACCTTCCTTTGTGGTTACTCCAGAAAGCTACGTCGAAATCGAGAATACTTTAGAGATTGGATCCTCAGTAAATTCTTAGATATTAGCAATGTTGCAAGGTGACTGGTTCATTAGTTAACTGATGCACATGAACAAATTAGAGTGGATTGGGTGAAATTCTATTATACGACTATATAAAAACAATTGCACTAAATAATCAAAGTAAATGTTGACTGGAATATCATAAAATGTGTACCAAGGGTTTTCAATGAAATTAAGAAATTACATCCCAAACAGATTCGTCTTTTATGGACTGGCATCATGACAATACTCCACCTCACATTGTTGCAAGAAGATTTTTTCGCCAAGACAGGAGTTAAATTGTTATCTTTCATGTCTATTCTCCAGATCTGTTTCCAAGTGATTCCAATCGTCATGGGTAAGATACATAATCGACAATTTAACAACTAAAATGAAGCATTGTCTATTTATTAAGAGGAAATTCAATATAACAATCCTGTTCAGGTTTTGATAAATTTTATAAACAAATGTATAAAGTTTAAAGGAGGATATATTGAAAACAATGCATCCTAATAAACTTTTAGTGTTTGAATATCTAAAAATTTTCAGTATGACTATAAAGCGAAATTTTCGATTATCACTAAAAATATTATTGCAGAAAAATTCATGGTAATATCTCAATACCAAGATCAAATTGCACAATCATATGTTGGGAATGGATTAGAATCGGATCAAAGTATCATAGGACTGAAATGAAAAAAAACACATTCATTCAATAATAGCATAAACACCTTAATCAACATAAATAATGTTTTTCAATACTATTACAAAAGTAGAACAGACTTTTTTATATACTACGAAAGTTTAAAAATTAGCAACTAATTGCAATGACATACCAACTATTCTACCGGAATAGTGGAAAATATTGTGTAAATGTGTTGGGCCCTTATGAGAAAATCATACAAGAATCAAACAATTACAAGAGGCCTTGTTTATAAAAATGAAATACTACTTTTGAGGTAAAAGATTTACTAAAATAGATTATGAATATCTGCAAGAAAATGGATCATATAAATAAAGTAAAAGTTAAAGAGACTAGATTATAAAGAATTAGACAAACCAGTGGAGACAATAAGTAAATTTATTATATCATTAATTGAATATATTGAAAAATATTGAATACCTGCTATGAAAAAGAGAAAAAAAATGCAGCATTATATAAAATAGAGGATAATCTAACTTAGGTAGAGAGATGGAAGCCAAAGTTTTTATGGAAAAAACATGTCCAGAGAGAAAGTTGAAGGCCATCAATGCAGACATAAATTCTGAATCAAATCAAATAACAGTTAAGAATTTCACTCATAACCACTGTTAGGTATTTAGGAGCTCTTGTATTTGGTGTGACATCTGGACATTCCTTACCTATTGTAAAGCATGACATTATGACGGGACGGAAAGATTTCCCTTTGAAGAATTTGCTTCAAAAAGTCCTATATTTGCTTACATCAACCGGAAGGATCTGATAAGACAAAACAGTTAACGATAGCACAGCTCCAATTTAGTTGAGGAGCTGAAAATCTTTCGACTCACAATACTATTCCGTAAAATTAAATAAACTGGCTATCCAACAAAGAGTTTTCAAATATACTAAAAAGAAAAGTTCTACGAACTTAGATCCCTTTTCGTACAAGCAAATCCAATGTTTCTTTTCATAAATCAATATAAAACGAAGGATGAAGTAATTTATTGATATTAGCACCTTTTGACGCATTAAAAAAACTGAATCCGCAATAACCCTTGATTGTATTCTGCAGGAGTGATAGTGAATAATTTTCTTAATTGGAACAGTAATATATTGGTGCATACATTTGAACGGATCTTATGTACTACTGCTAATTGAGGCACTATTTCTTAAATTCTGTAACCAAATTTATGCATACCAAAAAGTTAGGAAACCAAAGGTACAAATAGACATGCTCAAATCTAGCAAAAAAAGCAATTGACTGTCGTGCGATTTCTAGGCATTCTTTGAATACGCTTCTGAACGGGTTTGCTTATTAAGTATGCTAATATAGCAAATGTAGTACTTATTCTCGTTCAGTTAACCAATCACGGGCCTAAAACTGTTATTTTCTTTCTTGATAACAGAAGTTCTTGGACACATTGTATAGCAAACAAAATAATTATATATTCAATTCTGTGAAGAGGATAACTTGTTTACCATTTTTCTACCCTTTGTACTGGAATACTAACAGATGAGCAATTAAATGACATATATCTGACCGCACTAAGCACAAGAAAATGTATTTTTAAGCATATTTTATGAGCAAGATTATCTGTACCTTAACTTTACATCGTTCATATACAGGGTGTATTACAACCATATGCCCTTAGTTGTCCTTGAAAAATAAAATTGCATTAATTTATATTATTATCCATAAATATTGTTTATCTATATATCAAAATTAAGATTTAATTTACTTTTCATCACCGTAACGCTGTCTATTAAAAGTAACAAATGTACATTTTCTTATTTCGACACAATTAAATTCGTGCTAATTATTTGTTTGTTCTAATAGCCGTTTTTGTAGTTATTTTGTATAAATATAAAGAAACTATAATATAAGGAGAGCTAAGTTTATGAAGGTGAGAGATTCTGGTACACGATTTGAAAATAGTAGTTATAAGTTCAACAGTGATCCAAAATTGACCATATTTTCTATGTTCGATCACAGTCTAAGAAGAAACATGGATTTTTGAAATGTGATCCTGAAACTATCAACAAACTATTGTTCAAAGTGAGAATGAAGTTATGTGGTAATGTAAGCTTATTTCTAATTCACCAAAAGCGACAAGAAATTGACTAATAATATTTTAAGTGTTGCATTTCAATATTCCAAGAGAATACATTTTTTGATAAACATTAATATATTCAAAACAGAAACAATATAAAATAAGAAGGGAATACGTCACCCAAACTTTCAAAAAGAAATACAATTAAATAGTAGTAGTAAAGTTTTGGTTCTGATACCAACTCTCAGTAATGTGATATAGCGATTGATTCTGATAGTCAAGTAATTATTAAAAAAACTCCCATGTAATCGACTCAAAACTGAAGAAAGCTCGAGGAAATTAGAAAAAATAACGAATCTCTTTAGTCTGAGCTACTGGTCGTTATAAAGTTATTAAAGAAAATGAAGAGACGAATACACTTGCCTAGGAAGCTTTTCTCTCATGTAGGAATGTGCTTTTATCAGAAATAATTTCAGAATAGATGTACTCTAGCAGGATCACTGTAAAACTTCAACGTTGAGAAATTTTTTTACACATCAACCACGCAGGGTTATTAGCGAGATTTGAAACATACGATCGTTAAATCTAGGTTTGATTACTTAGTTTGTAGTCTTTCAGGTCGTTCATAAGTTGAGTCTATTTGAAGTAGCTTTTCCAGTGAAAGTGGTAGTTGATTCATTTTTCGTTCGTTGTCATATTTTTAAGTCAATTAAGAGGTGTTTCACACTCACTATTGCACATCCCGCACATTGGTTTGTCATTTTCCCGCTCGTAGGTCGTCATGAGTGATACGAGTATGTCCGATTCTTAGAGGGAGAGGATCACTTGTTCACTTCTATTTATATTGTTGGAGTTATAATCGGGATAATTTTTAACGGTTTCGTTAAGGTTCGTGTTGGTTCTGATTTGCTATTCCTTGCCATTTTTCTTGGATTCTCTTCTTAAAGAATGCTTTGTAATCGGTATGTATTATATAGAACTTTTTTACCATCGTATTCTAAAAGTATTGGGATATAAGCAATAACGTAGATATGTAGATACAGGAAGCAGAAATAAACTTCAGTTCACCTGGTTCCAGAATACCTCACCCTATAAAGTAGACAGAAAAAATACATTAATAAGAAACTTGTAGGAGACAAAATTTCACCTCCTTGAAACTAGTTTGAATTCTTTAAAATTCTGCAATTGGATGAAAAGATGTGGATGGAGAAAATTGCGCTAATTGTCACAATCTTAAACAAAACGTAGAATTTCAATATAGTTAAAATAATGCAATAGGAACTAAAAAAAAGCAAATGGTAAATGTCTAAATTTAAATATAGATAAAAAGAAAATAATGCATTGAGAGCTAAAAAAGCAAATGGCAAATGCCTAAACAAAATATGTGGATTTAATATAAAAAAAATAGAAAATATCATCCAGTTTTAGAAATGTGTCCATTGCGTTATATTTTAATAACTAATAAATTTAAAACAGGATTTAAAAGAACAGTGATAACAATGAATTTTTAAAGGACCAATTGACCACCAATAATTTTTTTCCGGGCTATAATGGGTTGTAGTCGTGATACACAATGTATATTTTACATTGCAACATATATAAACACAATTACTCTGTGTAAATATTACACAATCATAAATATCTAAATTAAAATCAATAAACTTTATCTTTGAGATTAATCTATTAAAACTATATTAAAATAGAAATTTCTTTAATTTTATATCTAAACTATATAAATATATAAGATAAAACAATCCTAGCGGTATTAATCTTAATAATATAAAGAAAGAAAGAGAGAAAAAAGTAAGTCCACTTCAGATTTAATAGATGAACATGAAAAGATGAGAAAAAATTGTACTCAAAATGCTCTTTTCAAATAAAATAAACAGGTGATTCAGCATCATATCAACTGAATACAATAAAAACTAGGTATTAAAAAATCGTTTGGATAAACATAATCATAGTGATGTAAATCGAGTTGATTAGATTTTGAAAATCACCCTATACATAACATTTACACGTTAAAATGTACAAATCATCTTTAAATGTTAATACAAAACAATATATTTTCTTAGAAACATATAATATAATTATGTCCAAAAATTACGCTGTTGTTAAAAATTTGAAATTATTGTCATACTTTAGAATGCATATATTTTGGACCTCGTAATTTTAATAAAAAATGCGATTAAACAATAATTCAAAACCTCACTAGATTCGCGAATTTAAAAAAAATACCTATTTTCATATTTCAAATAAATTGATGGAAATACCAGTTTAAAAAATAATCTCTACAGGAGTCAAGGAAGTTCATAAATATTGGATTTATATTGAAAATAATCAATTTGCGTATTCATTCAACGTTTCAGTTGCTTATATGACTAGTTTTTGTGTTTTCAAGACTTGTATAGCATTTATTGGTTTTACTTTCATTTATTCCGTAAACTGCGATTTGAAATTTAGGTTTTGGTTTTGGACTATACCTGGATGTAAACTTACTATTATTATGATTGGGCTAGGTACTCTTCATAAAGAAATTACAGAGTCACTGAAAGTATCATTTAACAGTTTCTCTGTAGACATAAATCCATTGAAGTTGTGACAGAAAAACATAAAAGTGAACAACCAAGAGTTGCCGCCCTCACCCAAGATCGTTTTATGATTATCTACCCGCAAGAGACCATTGATTAGTTTCAGATCATGCAACAGCATTTTCGAATGCTTCTGGCGACTTGGTTTCGATAAAAACAGTGTGTCTAATACTACATACAGTTAACTTATGATCACGATGACAATTGAGAAGAGTTTTTTCTACATAAATTGATGGGCTAATGAACATGTGAATTTGTATGTTGAATTGAGGTCCTGTCCACAGTTTAGATATTGTATAGTTGCTGTTTAAGGAATCTCACAGAATTGTTGGTGCTTGATGGAAACATGACTGGTCGGTTTCCGTACATGTTAAGCATTTATTTCACACTGTTGTTGGACTAACTTTCCTCTGTTTAAACGATAATGCTCAATCATAGCGTGCAATAGTAGGCAAAGACTCTTTGAACATGCTTGGGACCATCCCACAGATACTTAAAACAGCTCTTACCAAAACAAATTGGTTAAGGCTACTTTTATTTTCTATAATTGAAAATATTGATATACCAAGATTTGAGTAGATACATGATTCATTAATAACATTAATTGGAGCATTCTGAAATATAAAGTGCCTTTGGAATCTAATACAAATGCAGAAATAGAAAACATGATGCATGGTTTGGGGTAAGATAGGTAAAAGTAGTATAATTATTGAAATTAGTATCAATGATATTAAAAATTTGAAGCGTTGTGTCAAAAAGTTTTGCCTGTAAGAACTCTTGCATTTTTGCATTTTGTAACACACATTAACATTTATAAACACATGTTAGACAAAAATCGTAATTTTATAAACACAATTACAGAATTATGAACTTTCTAAACTTTTGTAGAGCAGTTTGTATAACGTTGACTTAATTGCAACAATGCATTACAGTAAATTTTGTTTAAAAAGTATTAATGAAAAAAAGCATGTATAAGATACAATATAGTAGTTGACTAAATAAGGTATAATCAGGTAAATTACATCCGATACATCTCTAATTTTGAATGAGATTTGCTATTGAAAACGACTCTAGCTGGTCATTATAAATTAAGGAAGTATCTAAAAGTGATTGTCAAAAGATTCTAAGAAATCCTAGCACGCAATATATGAGTTTTATTATTATAAATTCTGAAATAATTCTTTGATAATTTGTAATAAAGAATAAAAAATATATATACATTTTATTACCAAATGTCCAAATACTTTAAATAGCCATAAGATTTTGAATGATAGTTTAATTGGATTGTATCTTATTTGGGTTAAAAAAACACTAGAGGGATCACTTCTAATTGTTAAAAGCTAAAATTTAACGTCATTTATTAAAATGTGATCTCTAGAGCGATAGAGAAATTAACCATTGTCATATCGCCATAATTACTTAATAATTTATCAAAGAGAGCTTTTTTGCTTATCTAACAATTGTTGATAATTTTTTTCTAGTGTCATAATTGAAATTTTTGAATTGTACATTTTTGTAATTTACATAGATATGTCCGAAAATATAAAAATATTTTTTATAATATAAATGGAATATGAAAAGATCTACAATCTTAAAAAATGACATGCACATATGATATGATTTTATCAAAAATATTCCATTTACTTATAGGTGCATATTTTCTAATAATTATATATCAAAAATGACAACAGCACATTCAACTTTCTTAATAAACTTTTGGCAACAACAAGTATCTAACTTTGTTGCGATATCTATCCCACGCAGCTCCATACTTCTGTTTGCAATGGTGGTTATCTCTTAGTGAACGATGAACCAAAATCAATATCGTCAATATTATGGGAAGCGATGGTAATAATGAAAAAACAAAAGGTAACCAAGAAATATGCATGATTATATCACCCAAATAATTTGGATGTCTGACGATACCCCATAAACCTGATGCCAATAACTTTTTTCCTTGGGTTGTTGGTATCGTTTCCAAATCTAAAAGAAAAATAATGTACTTATGAATTTCCTAGATATTTTATAGCTTTAGCTTCAATGTAAAAGCTTTATTAAATGTATGTACTTGACGATCACAAATGTTATGTATACTATGCACTAACTACTTTCTTACATAACATCAAAACTCTTTTCACTGTGATGCAAATATACAATTGCTTAATTATGATATAAAGTACCGTCATATATTAAAGACTTCCAAAACACACACAGCTAGAGTATTTTTTATTTGAGACCCCCTGATATGCTTAAACCATTGTGAATGGCTCTTAGCAACGTTATATTCAAAAATAAGCTATGCTACTGAATCTACTAGAAATACTTAGAGGTGATAGGGCATTGAAGGGTATTATCCAGTGATAGTAAAATAATGTATTAAAATGCATATAATAAGTCATATCTTAAAATATTCATATTTCATTATTTTTAATATTTAGAAAATATATCTGAAAGTTTGTGGTTTATTATTATTTTTTTCTTCATGAAAAATCATCAACATGAAGATAAATGAGAAGAAAACAGAAAAATTATAAGTATCGATTTAAAGTACATGAAATATACCAAAAAAAAAAACGAAATTGGAACAGATGAATAACTTTAAATATATACAATCAAATCAAGGACAACGGAAGATGGAAGAATCGAGGATGAAATAAAGGAGAGAGCAGTGGTAGCAGGAAGACTCTTTAGAAGTACCAAAAATATCTTCCTGGCAAAGAAATAGATACTGAATTAAGTGAAAACACCAATTTTTACAAGAGTGGTTTCTCCCATACTCACTTATGAAATAAAAGTATGGATCACAACAAAAAGTTAAAGAAATAAGATACGTACCGTAAAAATCTAAGAGCAAAATAGACACTTACAATGCAAAAAAAGCAAAGAAGAAACAAACAAAAAGACCAAGAAAAGTATGGAATGATGACAAAAAAATAAATATCAAATGGATTGGGATAAGACAACAAAAAGTTATGGTCAGAAAAGAATGAGGGATAGTTTATAAATATATACACCGTAGCTTGACTCCACACGCGCCTTACACCCACAAAGGTAAAAAGACTTAGGTTTAAGTAAGTATCATTCTTAGATGATTCACATTTATAAGATTAAATATAAAAATATGTATATGAATATTATCACTTTTTTTTAAAGAACAGATAGACAGTATTAAGTGAAAGCAAACAGGACACGGCAAAACAACACAAATAAACAAACCTAAACCAATATTTGCATCATAGGTGCAATTTTTGCTTTTTTACTAATTTATATTTCTATATAAAATTTCATCAACATTTAACAAACCATGAGATAATTTCTGACTAAAGGTCTATGTGGTGTCTGAAAGCTGGAAAATTGTTTGTTACAAATGAAAATTAATTTATATATTACTAAATAAATCTTAGTTTAGTATAATACTGGCTATTTTGTACAGTTATTGGTTGGTTATGAAAATTTAGTCACACCAATTCGACTGGCATTACCAGGAGTGAAAAAATATAGTGTATGCAACATGCAGATTCAACCATTTAGAGAAAAAAACTGCTTAGTTCCTTAACCAGATTTAAATGGAAATTACTTGAACATATTTGATCTACCTACACACTTAAACTAGAGCACAAATGCAACGTTTTAAGCCTATTCAGAAATTTGGTTTTCCGAGCTCTTGGAAAATAATAGGGATTTGAATTGTTTGTTCAGAATTTTTTCTTATTTTTGATTTAATGATTATATAAATGAATTACATTCACCTTTTCTATGTTAATAATTTTCAAAATATTTTTCCATCAATTCAAAAGTAGATCAGATTGCTGGTAGTACAAGACAGTCTTTAGTTAAAAAGCGGTGTGGTAAATGCTTCAATTTAATTAAACGAGGAATCAAACATGCATGCTCCAAAGCATCTCTCATAACCAATTTTTAAAAAAGCTGTGAATGAATCTTGTACTTTGAAAGGTAATGAACAAGTTACTTAGTCTTTATTAAAACATGTAATAACTGTGAAACCAGTGAAAATATATTTAAATAAATGTGACAAAGACAACAAATTTCTCAATCAATATTTACTCGAAGATTTTCAAAAAATAAAAATATCGTTTAATTTCAGCCTGAGAACCATTTGTGCAATAGCTAATGCTGTTCGAGTAGCTTCTAAAAATAGAAAAATTATTCAACCTAATTTTAAAAGAGAACTTATACAGCATAATAATGACTCCGATAAATTTTTCGCAGCTGAAAAAGTAAATTTGAACAACAGTCAAAAGATATCTGAAGAAATTCTAGTTTACTGCCCTAACCTTGAAGATTTCATAGCTACTGTTCAAGCTAATCGAGAAATACCAAATACTCATTTGAAGTTCGGTATAGATGGAGGAAGTGGTTTTTTGAAAGTATGTGTGACCATCAAGTGTTTAGAGATAAATGAATCAGCGGAAACAAACTCAACGTCATAAGTATAGTGAAGGAATAACATCAAAAAAATATAAAGCTTCTGGTGTGAAACAGTTATTCATCTTAGCTTTAGCAACGAGTACACAAAAAAATTACACAAATGCTTCGAAGTTGCGGTTAAAATTGTCGATCGATAACTTTGGTGGAATGGAACGATTGCTACAGACCTAATGTTGGCAAATATTCTAGTCGGCATTATGACACAAGTTGCTATCTTTGTACGTGGTGTTAAGCTAAAAATGGTGAACTAGGCCCTTATAGAACACTTGAAGAAACGACAATAGATGATCTAGATTGGATTGAAGCAGAAGCAGACAGAAAAGCTCAGAAATTTAGGAATTGTATTCATCCACCAATATTTGATACTAATGAGGATAGATTATTTCTCGACATCATTCCCTCGCTTGAGCTTCACCTACTTTTAGGTGTTGTGAATACATTAAAAAACACATACTTTGAGAGTTTGAAGCAGATGCTTTAGTGGGCAAGTGCATGTAGTGAGATAATACATGACTCTCCAGCTTTCAAGGGAAATTCATGCAAAGTGTTGCTTAATAAAATAGAAATATTGGTAAGAGACTCACTGAATTGTTTGAAATACGTGGAAGTATTTCAAAGTTTCAATAAAGTCGTTGATACCTGTTTCAAAGTGAAATTAGATGAATGTAATTCATTTATATAATTATTAAATAAAAAATGTGCAGAAGAATTTAAAAACAATTATTTAAAGTAGGAAGTGTGAGAGACTACATAACTTCACAGGCTTACCCCTGGGAACTTATGAAATAAAAGTTGAAGAAATTTCTAAGAGCAATTCGATTGATAGATCACCTATAAACACTGAGTATCCTTTGCCATAACAAGAAAAAGGGATACAATAGATCCTTTGGTGTACATGCCGAGTCTCAAGACATTACAAAAATGTAAATAATCTAAATTTTTCCAAGTGGAATGAAATGTCTCTGTTGTATGATGGTCTGCTTTCCATGTTTTCTGGTGTTTTGGTATTGTGAGCGCATTATCGTTTCGTAAATATAAACCAACTAACAAATCTAGGGAATCATAGTTATTTATACAGTTAAGAATAGCTGTAACTATATAATTTCAACTTGTGCGTTTTTGAAAAATAGAATAAAAGATATTTCTAAAATGAAATAAATTTATAGAATGTCACATTCAAAAACACATATTAACTGGTTTCCAAAAAAAAGCTACACAATTATATAACAACCTTCTAAGGATAATAATAACAATCATATGGGATTATAATTTAATGTAAGAAATGCGATATATGTATACTTACTTGCTATGAAAGGACTATAAGGATTTTTCCTGAAGGCATCTTTTTGATTATTGCTTTTTCTATACAAGAATAATCCAGCAGCATATACCACAAGAGACAACAATAGCTTCCACCAGGCAAGTTCCACGTTGTTCTCCACCACATATTTAATCAATAAAGCATTTAAGAATGGAGAGATGCAGTAAGACAGTACCAATAAATATCCAAAACCTTCTTGTTGATGAGTGAAAGAAGTCAACCACGAGGATTCAAAGATTAGGGAATCCAAAAAATAATAGACGTGTAGAATAGTGAAAATAAGTAAAGTTGGTTGAATAGATGAAAGTTTTGGAGTGATTGTAAAAGTACTCTCCGAATTTACAATTCTATACTGAGGATCGAGATTATTGTAGACAAATGCTAGATCAAGAAGTACCTGAAAATTAAAATGTTTTACAATTATTAGTGAACAGTGTTTGTATAAACATACTTTTAATTTCATTTATATTATGTAATAATTGTAAATTAGAAATTTGCTTATTTATTTCATTTATAATACAGAACAATACAGATAAAAGCCGAATACATCACTAATAGGACACATATCAATGTACTTAAAAGTATTTCAACAGTTTTGGATATAATATAACATAGCATTATTAATGCTAATAATAGTTTTAAAAATATTATGATTGTTTCATGATTTTACAATACTTGAAGAATTCAAAAAAAGAATTCTGCAGAGGACTACAGAAGACAAATTAGGAGACCCTTACATAAATAAAAAAAATATTTAAAGCTAAAACTAACTATTGCAATTGCTAAATGAATGCTAACAGGTAACAAAGCTTATTTTGCAAATTAGAGTCTAGTAATGAAAAACAAGAAAATAATTTAAACAGATAGTTATAAGAATTCATGGACCCATCAGACGTATTTCTAAATTATGTCATCAGTTGCTTTTATAGCCAATCTGTAGAATGTTCTTTCAGGGTTTTCAAACAATAAATAGTTACAGGGGTAAGAACAACTATATAGTCTTGTTACAATGTGCATTAAGGTGGGATTCTACTTACACCACACATATTTCTCAATATTTTCCCAACAAAATTTTGAGGAATTTTTTCCTTTTGACTGCACGTCTTGAAGATAATATGAATCAATAATGGAGACAAACATAATTTGTTTTATCTCTAGAAAAATATTGATTTTAAACCATAAAGAGGTTACAAGTAAAATCCCACTTTAAATCATTGAATTAAACATGTATTAATTCCATTTCAACTCTTTTAATTAGATTGTTATGACACTTACCGTACCAATAATAGATGCTCTGAAGAATAACAATTTCAAATCAACAATAGAAAATAATCTAGGATTTATTTCTCTGCCGATAAAAAAACCATACAATCCATTTTTTCCAACTGCAAATGAATTGAGAGCACTAACTGGAACATAAAAACTTCTAATATAGGCTAAAACAGAAGCGCCAATACCAAGAATAATAGAACCAACTAAAAACTGAGAAACATGGTTAACCAAATAATTAGCAACATCAATTTTTTTAAATAGTAATGCAGCTGATATGATAAGTAATGTTAAGCAGCTAAGTAATCCATTCAAGCGGTATTCGAATTTGCCACTTTTATTTGGCGGTCCATTTACTTTGACACCACCAGCTGGTATAGCTGTTAAAATAGCCAGCAGTGTAAAATAAGCTACAATTCCAAGATATGATTTAGCATCAAAATAAGTCGTGTAAGATTTCAAACCATTCAATTTTGATAGATTGGAAAAAGAACAATCAGCCTGAGTACAAAAAGTGTACAACATTATCAGACTCAACGGTACTGCCGGGATTAAAAATAAGGCACCATATAATCCTCCACATTCGTCGAATTTTTTATTTCCTGCATATTCCTTCAATTCTCTTTGAGATTTTTTCTCATTCAGTTCATCCTCATCAGAAAATTCACCCAAACGTTTGATGACAGTTAGAGAATCGAAATGTTTGAGGTGCATCACCTTCTCAATTTCTCTGTTTTGTGATGATCTAGTAAATCGGCGAATAGTGCTAAGGGCATCAATAGACTCTGAATTACTGGATTTTTTCACATCCTGAAAATATAAAGCAACAAAAAAATTAACATTAGAAACTCAATAGTGATCAAAACAAATTTGATTTATGGTACACATACCTCAACTGCTGTACTTTCTATATCAATACGTCTAGTTCTACCACGAACCGCAGCTTTTGGCTTTTCTTTAATTTCAGGGACACTAGCATTGTCTGAATCGGTGTCTGTATCAATAATGATCTTCTGTTTTTTTGGTCGAACATCTTCAGTTCCTTAACAAATTGAAAAGGAATTGTTATTTAAATTCTTCATTAATTTTTAAGGATGTGAAATATATAGAAAAAATACAATAATAATGTATTATCCAAGATAAATGGACAAATGCAGAGATTGTATTCACATGAGGCTCTACATTGATGACTTGAAAACAGAAACCAGTAGGGACAGGAATATACGACCCTGGAATCAAGCTCGCTATCCTAACTGCATAGAATATTTGTTACTCTTATGTTGGTACCTGGTCACACTGAAGTACACGGCAATGAATATCCTGATCATCTGGAGATAAAAGGCAGGATAATTTCTATCATAGGGCCACAATATTTTATAGGTTATCCGAAAAGCCATAAAGTCATGATCATAAAGAAGTGGGAAAACGAGAAGAAACCAGAAAGATGGAAAAAGACCCCTGGTATGAAACAAAGATTTCTTCCTGGACACCGTCCATTGAAATACCACCTGAAGAAAATTGGAGAAATTCCCGACAGTTCATGTCGCACCTGTAAGAAACCAAAGGAAACCGCCGAATATCTCCTTTGTGAGTGCAAGGCCTTCGGTAAACAAAGAAAACGGTATTTACATTCAAGCTTTTTATAGCCAAAAGAGGTAAGCTGTATAGCTCCCAGACAAGTAGCTCACTTTGCAAAGTCATTGCTGCCTGACAGTCTGGGGTACGCGATAGATCAATAGGCCAAAGTGTTAGCCAGATAGATTCACGAACTTACGCCCTAGTTATCTAATTATCAAGAAATGGTAATATAGAAACTGATTAGCTAATTATATATTTTTATCTACATTTAAATTTGAAGAACCATTTTATTACATTATTTTCTTTATACTTTGTTTCAGTGAATCCCCAATCACACATCAAATCCTTTTCAAATTTAAAAGACTTGATGTATTTTGTAATTTTTTATTTTGATTAAAAAACTTCCCTTTGGCAGCAACAGTTGAAATATTACTATAATTTCCACGTGAAAATGAATTTTTTATCACAAGTACATACTTTTCAGGCTTGATATTAAGAGTTTTACATTTGATTCTGATTTACACAGGCAAAATGTAAGTGTATGCTTTTTCAGTAAATAAAAGTGTACATTCAAAATAATTGTGAATCTGATTTAAAATGTCAATCTTTGCTGCTAAAAATATCTTGTTAACCTTTTTTGGTTTCAGATATTAGAGACCAACAATATATAAATCAATTGAAACTATAGAAGAACTATAATAAATATTATAGAGCAAATGAGATCACAAATTTATTTTGTGTTAAGGTTCCAATCATTTAGTCACATGATGAGAATATTTGCTGTTTTATTTTAAAAATTACTTTATTTATGATCACCATATTGTATAATCATGATCAAATAAGCTTATCAATCAAATTGGTAAACATAAAATTACAAATGAAGGAATTTTCCTGTATTCCACAACTTTTAGTATTTCTATTTTAAAATAGTCAATTAAAAAATACTTTAACAATCGATTTCAGCAAAAGGATAATATTTACTTAGGACAAAATAAATAAATGAAAATTTAAGATAAAGGTAATAATATCTTTTATATCCATAAAATAGAATGTGTTGCATAAATACCTTTTTCTTTATCTGTTTGTAATTCTATGTTTTTTGTTGAACTCTTTACTGCTGTTTGAATTGGTGTTGAAGTTTTGGGTACTGAAGTACTTTTAACTCTTGCTGGGCTTCTTACTCTAGTTCTAGTTGGTGTAGGAGGTCTAGGTATGGTCTCCGAATTAGTTCTAGCAGGACTTGATCTGGATGGATTCTTTTGTCTAGCTGGACTTTTTGTTCTTTCAGTACTTTTCGCCCTTCCTGGACTCCTTCTTAGAGTGGGACTTTTATTTCTTTCAGTACTTTTTCTTCTCCCTGGACTTTTTGGTTTATTGGGGCTTTTACTGCGATTGGAACTATTTTTTATAGTTGACTCTGTCGGCATTTTATCTGCAACAGGTTTTACAGCAGTCTTTCCTTTACCCACCATTCTAAAATTGAATGTTTAAAACTTTAATCACGTTTTACGATGTAAACAACAAACGCATACAAGGTTGTACCATAATATTAGACACGGACTGTTATTTTCAGAAATAGTTTGTCTACCATATTGCAACATATAAGAAAAATAATAATTTACTTACCTTGATTTATATTAAAAGATAATATAAAGTACTTCACAGCATTCAAATACTCTCCGTATTAAAGTGTTTGGTATTTCGTAATTGAACTCAAGCGACGCCGTTAAAGTGACGCTGAAAGGCTGAACTCTTGTCAAAATAATTGCTGGGATTGGTTGATAGGTACTATAATATCAAAGGCTTGCTAAGTTTTATAACCGAAAATTATTGAAACAATAATTTCAAATATCAGAAATTATTTGTAAAAAAACATACCACTAGAAGAAAGATTTTTTATTTTATTTTGTTATTTTTAGTTATTCTGATCCCCTACTTTGATCTGCTACGAATTTAAAAAAATGTGATATGTTTAAGTACGTTGATGTATGACAAAGTAACAGATTGCAAACTGCTCCTATTGGATGAAAACGTCATCAGAGTATGCTTTCAAAACGCACCCACAAACAAAACCGTTGTGAAGTTGGAACTTGTCGAATGTCACCTAATTTTTATTTGTCAGGAATTTCTTAAATTTTCTTCAACAGAATTTGTATTCAATTTCACAATGTCTTTAATTTTCAGGTCTGCTATTAATCTATTATTTTTCGAATTAAATTAGTCTAATTCCTCTTTAATTGTTATATAACTTTCAGGTTAGCGAGACCAGGATATGGTAGCCAGTTTTTAAAAAATACAAATGGAATGATTTCTTGGATGCGTCCAGTAACTTTAAAGGCAACAAGTATCACTCCACCCAAAGAAGAAGGTCATGATGAACGTAACATGAAATTAGGAAGACCCCAATCTCCTCATTTGACAATATATGCACCTCAACTTACTTCCCTCTTATCAATTACACATAGGGCTACAGGTAATATTTTATATTTTGGTATTTCGTTTACTAAATAAAGAATTGCAAAATTATGCTTTATGGTCAAATTCTTGTGACTCCAGTTTTCAGTAACAAGGCATTAAAGTACTGGTCAAAGTTTTTCATTACAAATGCTCAGCTAGTCATGACACTGAAGAGAGCAGAGAAATATGAGCAGATAGAAAAAACAAATAGCAGAAAATTGTGCAGAATCAAGTGCCATATTACCAAATTTCATGCTGTGCAAGTTTTTGAGAAATTGGCTGTTCAGCTAACTTTAATAATAGAGTTTTGCTGAGAAAACTTTGAAAAAGTCATTTCTATTTAGACGTCTGAAAATTAGCATTAGTGGAGCACTTAGTTATTTAGAAACTACCAAGGCTACACAATTTGTAATTCCTTGGCAATGATAGCATTCTACTAAAAAAACTTGGGAAATATTTTTTTGTGACGTCTTTTTGTGAAGCTTTTTTACTCTTCAAAAACAGGCGTCAAAGTCTCCAATTCCATGCAAGAATAAGAAATTTTTTTTTTTCAAAAAATTATTTCTAGCATTAAACAAAGCATTTACTTATGGAAGCATTCTACTCTCATTACCTTCTAATTTTACTTGCATTGCTTTGCTAACTTTATTCTTAAGTCAATCAAAAACTTGCACAGAGGAAAATTTCATAATATGGCATTTAATTAGCACTTAATTTTCAGCTTATTGTTATTTCTGTCTGCTCATATTGCTCTGGCAACTTTAGTGACATCAGCTAGTGGTTATTTTATCTAATTTCAGTTTGACATCATCAAAGAGGTACTATTGCCAATACATTTATCAACTTCTCTAGATATTTCTAAATTAACATAATTATGATTATGACTCTAATGGTTCCACCTAAAGCTCACAATACACTCGGCAGTGATTGCTGCAATTCCTTTTCCACTAATATAAAAAAGTTATAGATGCGACGCACATCTTGCATTTTAAAGGCTATGACAATTTGAAGGCTTAAAGAAAATGTGCAGTTTGGAATATTTCTCATGGACTCATAAAACTGCACTTTCCACTGCAATGATAGACAGTTTCAGGATTGTGAAAAGTGTCACAATCATCAAAGATGTTAATTGAAATGTACTCTAAAAGACTTGAAGAAACAAAATAAGAACAAAAATGATAATAGTTATATATGAATAAAAAAATGTTATGTATTACTGTTGGTCTTCTGATACATACGTCCCAATAAAACTCATAATGTTTGAATGTATAGTTTAGAAAATATATTTAAATATAAGTTGTATTTTCACAGCTTTAAAGGCATATAATTCGGAAACGAGGGGTCGTATGCAAAAATTTTTTTTGTCGCAGTATTATTTTCACACCCTGTATAAGGATACTTGATACTTACTAATTATCAGACTTTAGGATAACTTATTTCATATCATCCCATCTGATGTAAATACCTCTTATAAGATTTCATAGGTGAAAAATGAATTATCTTAATGTCTTATAATCACTCCCATATGAATTCTCTAATCCAACCAGATAGGCAGATATTTAAAAAAAAAACAGAGTTCTCACATTACCCTTTAAAAGGTTTATTTAGAGTATCATTTAGTTGAAAATTAGAAAGAACACATAAAGAAGTACCTTTATTTAACAACATACTAGTATCTCTAGAAATCAATATACATATCTGAACTATGTTGTATAAGGAAATCTCATTTTGTTATATTTTAATAAGAACATTGACTCTATTTATTATATTTGTGTGATGTATGTTGTATTTTATTTGATTATTTTTTATTTCTAGGCATGGCCTTAGCATTTTATACTATTGCTTTTGGTTTGACAGCTGCAGCCGCACCAGAATCCATATCTGAATATATTGATGCAGTCGAATGTATGGAATTAGGAAAACCAGTTTTAAGTGGGTTGAAATTTATGTTGGCATTTCCAATGACTTATCATTTCTGGAATGGTATTCGTCATCTGTTGTGGGATTCTGGAAGATTCCTCACTATTCGTGAAGTTTATGCCACCGGTTATATTATGCTGATATTAGCCATTGCCACAGCAGTCGGTCTTTCTGTAATGTAATTTTATTCATATGTTGTATAATTTTTTGTTACCATAAGAAGGTATTATATTAAATAATATTTATTAATTTATGTCGTTATTTTGTTGATTTTTAAATAAAATAAATGTATGAATACAACTTTGTTTTCTGTGATTGAATATTTTACAAAACACTTAACTCATTGATGAAATTTGTAGGTGCAACTTCGTGTTGACGCACGATGCTAGCTTAGTCACGTGGTACAATTTTGACTGGAAATGTCATCTTAAATTGATGCAGTGTCAAACTAAACATTGTTCAACTTTTTACAGTTTACTAGTGTTGTGAAAAGTGCGATGAACTACGAGCTACATATTTTTTGTATTTTGTCAATAACTACAGAACAATATCGTTGAGTACTACATTTGTATTTGTGCGCATGTGTATCATTGTGCGGAGGGCGCATGATCTCTTGTATGTGTGAAAGAGCTCATGCCTTGTCAGGCCACAGTTCTATGTAAGATGTTCTGTTATACAGATGTTTCTATTATTGTTCTTTTCAACAGCCTATTTATTATGAGTTATTTGTTTGATTAACTACATTAACAAATATATATCCATCGAACAGAATAATTCACTCAGTTAACTTAAGAATTTAATCAAGCAATTCTTGAACAGATCATCTAATGAAAGGTAGTATATTTTAACGCCATTTTGAAGCTAGACGCTCTTATATTTGATGCTGCATGAATTTAAGATAACACTACTACTACGGTCCCCAAAGAGCCTTGGCCTCGTCCATCACATTCCTATAGTCATCACGTTCCAATGCTCGACGTCTCTACCTAACTCCCGAAGATCCTCTTTGATATCATTCAGCCATCGTTTGTGCAGTCGTCGGCACTCAAGCTTCTTCCGGTACGTTTTGCGCACCCCCCACTCCTCAGGCATTCACTCCAACTGTCTGGCTCTCTTGACTTACTTCGGTCACCAGGCTTGGGGTCTGTATAGAGCTCGGTGTTTGTACGGCTGCGCCACGCGCTCTGCTCCTACACTAATCCATATATTCGGCATAAAATCTTTCGCTCCCACTGCTGCTTAAGACCCAGGACTCTATACGGTAACAGGCCGTAGAATTGATCCGTTTTTCCATTTTCCAATTCAGTAAACGTGAGTTTAGTAGTCGTTGGAGACCGAAGTATGCTTTATTCCTCGCTTTCACACGTTCTTTTATTTTCATCGAGTTGTCATTATTATAACCATATAATTTATTCCTGACTCGTTAATGGTGAGTCTCGCTCTACAGGATTCCTCCTCCAGCTGTTTGAAGCTTTCCTTTAGCTCACGCTCCCTTCGACTGAGTAGATTAATGTCATCAGCGTAACCTGCACTATTCTGTTAAGCAGAGTTCCTCCTCTATTAACTAATTTCTGATGACTCGTTCCAGTGTCAGGTTGGAAAGGGTATACGAGAGCGCGTCTTCTTGCCCGAGACCTCGTCGTATTTGCAATTTTCGTGAAGTCTCTCTCGCTATCTTCACTTTGCTCTTGGTCTCAGCCACTGTTATCCGCACCACGCGAATAAATTTGCTAAAAAGACGCAGGGTGTTGTAAGGTAAGATCGATCAACACTGTCGTAGGCTTGTTTGTAATCTATGATTAGCTGGTGTACGGAAATATTGTGCTCATAGCACTTTTCCAACTGGCAACGAATAGTAAAGATTTGATCAGTTGTTGATCTCCCTCTCCTGAATACGCACTGGTAATCTCCTGGGGCTATTTTGAAGAATGCTTCCAGTCTCTTTGTAATGACTTTAGCCAGTATCTTACAAGTTACAATGAGCAACGATATACCCCTGTAATTTGCACAGTCCTGGTTTGACCCCTTCTTATATATAGGACAGCTGCTGCCAAAGATGACTCCCCTGCCAAAATTATATTACATGACTTCATTTGACGCTCTAACCCAACGTCACTTTTACGGTCAATATTCAACTCTGAATTGACTTTAAATTAACAACATTTACCATGAGAAATCCACGTAGCGATTAATCTAATTAATTAATTAATGTCAATTAATTACTCCACTGTATCGAGACAGTTTCTATTTTAATCTTACAGATGGCGTGGTAGTATTTTATTCAAAAATTTCGTCTCATAGCTTATGGAGGGTAGAGGTAAAGAGGACCATCTCATATGGGGACTTAGCTTAAAAACTGTCTGCTTGTAGACGGTAAATTATAATCCAAAATTGACCAGAATGGCTCTCCTGTCGGACGAGATATCATATGAACTTAGTTATTTTAGATAAAGTGAAGTATGCAGTATTAGAATTGGTTAATTAAATTAAATTAATTAGTTAATTAAATATTGCTATACAAAATCTAAACTATTCACGTAGTACAAAATAATTTTGTAAATATAACCTAGAAAAACTACTGTGAGATAACGCTGAATGTTAATTAATTATTGTGAATTTGTAAGAAAGTGTCAATTATCAATTCTTTCTTTCTCTGTCCTTATTCTTAAATTTCTAACGCTTTATTTAAAATTTACACTCATGCGATAGTAGCGCCTCCCTAACGTAAAGAATTTGATGGATACTTTCTGTAGCATAGAGATGGTTCTCCTTTCCTCTACCCTCCATAGCCTAGACAATTTTTTTCTCGAATAATAGTCGTTTTCAATATAAATTTCTTTTTTCATCAATATACAGTACTATTTTTCAAATATTACATAATGTCGCAAACAAAAAGGATAATTTCCAATTTTGATGATTGTAGTCAATGTATGTATTCAATATTATTTGAATGAATTTCATCAAATAAGGTGTGAATCAAATTTAAATCAATTTGAATCGAGTACGGTCCTGTGTTATATTAAATAATATGGTTTATTTTTCGTGTCTAGTCATTGCGTACTATGTGTTGCCTATTACTAATAAAGAATCTTAAAAAATATTTTTGTCATTAATCATAACTTATCATAAAAGTATTATCATGAAATTCTCAATTTATCTGCAGTTATTTACAAATTTATTCAGATATAAAATTAATTTGACAGCATTAAAGTATTGCGTCCGTTTGTTTATATTTTATGCACCTGCTTAAAGCTATTATTTGAAAGAAAGAGAGAGGTATGACGATTAATGAAAGAAGAAAAGAGAACAATGTTTTGTAGAGCAGGTGTTCTACATATTAATTAAACAAATCTGTTTTCTTCTATGTTAAAAAATATTTTTCTTATGTCAATAATGTGAACTGAATGTAAATAAGTTTATAATAGTAGACATAAAAGGCGTATATATTGAATTAGATTTTTATTTATTGACATTTACAAAAAAGTAAGTGTATTATTTTAGTGTACGCAGCGATATTTTGTCTGATTAAAGTTTTTTTAGCTTCCTATAAACATGCAGAATGCCTTTTAAACTAAAACTAAAGAAGTCCCGACATTATAGTGTAGTTTCAAAGTCACTATTTGTTATATCTGTTGAAATACTTGATGGAACTACTGTGGAATGTACTCTGTCTTCAGAAAGTACTGGACAAGATTGCTTGGATGTAGTATGCCAAAAGCTAAGTTTAAATCAACCAAAATTCTTTGGACTTCAATATATTAGCAGAAACAGTGACAGTAACTTATGCTGGTTAGAATTAGATAGACCATTAAAAAGGCAATTGGATAAGTACGCTAAGGGCTTATGTGTTTGTTTACGAGTGATGTATTATGTTATATCTGGTGTGAGATTATTTAATGATGAAGTCACAAGGTATGTACTTGAACAACAATACTGTACTAATTTTATTACCCCGTAAATATAGAAGAAAAAACTTATAACAATAGACATGTTATTAAATGTCTTTAATTTGAATAATTCATTTTATACTAAACCAGTAACAAATTCCTCTGCATGTTTAAAGTTTCTCTTGCAAGATAAGTTTTGAGTTTTTCCAATCAATAAGAGTCAAGTTAATAATATAAGTAATTGGAGTCATCAATTATTTGGTTTTCTACAGTTCATTACTCAATTATTCACCAGTGTGAAGTTATCCATGGATTTTTACCATGAATATATTCATGGTATGAATTCATAAAGTTGAGAGCTGAAGTGCAAGGTTAATTTTGAAATTGAAGTCCAAAAATGACTTTTTGGAGTTATAAAAAATATTTATGACACAATTTCTTGTTAATATGTTTCTTATTGAGTGTCCTAATAGTTGAAGAAAATATGAAAAAAATTTGCGGCTTCGATTTCAAAACTAATGATATGCATCAGCGCTCAAACGTAAACTTTATGAATTTTTTGGCGTTGTAAAAAATACTTGCATCACTATTTTTGATCAATTGTTTTCTAATTATTTGAACTTTGTAATAGTTGAAAAATTTCTCTTAATTTTTGGGCCTTTGGTTCAGAATGGTGAAATATGTACAAAAACATGTGTTTAAAAATGTTTTATCCATTTAACCTCACTTTTCTACATTATTTAAAAACCCACTTTGTGTATTATTCTTTTATTAAGTCAAGGCATCATAGCTATTGCCTTTGGCGTATCAAGTTACACATTGTTACAGTTTAGAAAGATATTGTCTTTAATAAATTGTATATCTGTTGGTTACTTCACTAGAAAACCTCTTCAGTCTGTCATTATTGTAGAAATGATAAATGATAAATGATAAAGGACCATATGCAGAATCATTGAATTTTTTAGATATTTTGTTGTTGTTATTAGATAAAATTAAAAATTCGTATTAATTATATATACTTGTGATTAGAAGAAAAATCAAACTAGTTTTGGTTTTCAGATATCACTATTTCCTTCAATTGAAACAGGATGTAATTGAGGGGAGAATATCATGCAATCCTCAACAAGCTGTTGAATTAGCTAGTTATTCCATGCAAGCTGAATTTGGTAATTTTGATGCTGAACGACATACTGCACACTACTTAAAGGATTTTCAACTGTTTCCAAAGGTTAGCTGAAAATTGGTATTTCGTAACGACTTCTTTTTTTCTAAAAACTCCTTATCTTATGAAATTATAATATTTATATTATTCTTATGGATGGGATTTTATTTTTTTGTAGACTTTTACAGATTCTTCCCTCCTGGAAACCCTTACAGAGGCAGCCAGTAGACAACATGCTGCACTACATAATTTACCTCAAGGAACTGCTGAAGAGTATTATATTTGTGCCTGTCAACGTTTAGAAGGTTACGGACAAGAAATTTATGCTGTTAAAGATCAAGAAGGAAATGATATTTTGATAGGAATTTGTTTAACTGGTGTCTATGCTGGATATCCTGGAAAGGAAGGACGACATTTCAGGTAGAGACAATATTTTATAATTTATTTCAAACTTTTTACAAAACTAAATATAGTTGTATAATACTATTTAGGAAGACTGCACATTTAATGATGTTCCCAAAAAATGTTTTTTATACTAAAAATTCATTATAATCAATCCAACATCCTAATTTTAGTAAACATTATGAATTTTTAAAGGTGTTTAATGTGTTTAATAGTAAATCTTGTATAATAAATAAAAAAATGATGTTATTTATATGAAATAGGTATTCAATATATTCTCTGGGTGGTTTAGAAGATTAACCTGGAAATGAGAGAAACTAATTTTTGGTATACAATAAAAAACTTTCTTTTTGATAGCAAATGATTGATTTTTAGAGCTACTATTATATTATTGTTGTTCTGGCAGAAGTCCAAAAAGACACTTTTGCAGTACAACAGTATGAAGGCGCTACCAATATTGACAAACAATTATATGTAGGAATTAGTGAGTTTTGTCTGTCTACGGCTAATTTTAAATCAAATGGTGTGAATATATGAAATAGCTGAAAATTGAACTGCCAGAACAACGACGATATTTGTCATTCTGTCCGTTTTTTACTTATCAGTAGGATGTTTTCGTTTTTTGAGTGTTGAGAAATTTTGAGAGTTTTGTCACAGAAATTAACCATGTGGTGATCTAAAAGATCCTGCGTTGTGGAACATTGCTCTCAGTTTAACACTACTATTTTTGAATCTAATAGAAATATTATGTAGAACAGATAAACTAATTTGTGATTGTCTGCAGTATGCTGAATTTCTCATTTTGTACCATATCATATAATTTGATAAATTTTACAGGAGCTACGGACCTGAAAATTGTTAATCTTTTATAAAATAATCATTTGTAAACTCAGCATTTATTTTATCATATATACTTCTATTTTAGATTTTGATTTTGAGTCCAGATTTTAATGTAGATTTTGGGTTGAGGTTTTGATTGAGATTTTATAACTTTTGTTTAGTTAATATTTTATTGTATTTTTGTATTGATAAAGTTGTTATTTGTTTTTTAGTAAAAGTGGTTCATAATTCAGGTTTACTTTTTTTGTTATAGTTGGTCAGACATAAGTAATGTTATTAATCATAAACGAGATTTCACAATCGAATCTGTTGGTGGTACTGAAAAAGTTGAATTTCAATTCAGTGATGTGGAAAGCGCCAAAAACGCTTGGCGTTTCTGTGTTCTCCAGCATATATTCTTCAGACAGTATGAAAACAATGTAGATAATGAGAAAGCACTACCTAAACCACCCGTTTTTCAACAAAATGAAGTAAGTAGATTGATAGTGGTGTAATTTCATTCTGTTTGAAAACAATTTTGATTTTCCTATAAGTAGAGATTTCATTTTTCAAAATACTCTGAGAAGAAATCAAAACTTCGTCTAGAAAGTATTTTCGATGTAGGTATATACCTATATATTTATGTTATCTGCAGCATGTTGAAGTTCATGTTGATCTGAATTGAAACTAACGTGTGCTGAAAAAATATCGATAAGAGTAAAAGACTTGAAATGTGATATTAGTTATTGAGGAATTTCTTTCCATTGACATTGTTTTTAATCAAGGTAAAATGTCCTCAAAGTAGTATTATGGCAACTACATTTAATTGTCGATTAAACATCTATTGTAAAATGTCTAAAATTCCCATCAACAACAAATAGCTTTAAAGTACTAGTCACTAGTTCTAAATTTTAAATAAAACACATTGTGAGTCAGAAAAGTCATTCATTCATTCCTGTAGTCAGGAAGATATCAATGTAGTGAGCTCCAGTGTTTGCTATTGACTCAAAGCTGATGGGAAGTGTTGAATAAAACTTGTTGAAATAGGCAAGAGTAGAGTAACCAAAATTATTGAAGAGGATAATATACCCACAAGTAAAAGAGTACAAATGTCTTTTATTGCCCTGGAGCTTTTCCTATAAGGTATATCTCTTCACTAGCTCCCTCAAAGCACGGTCGTATCAGGAGCAACTGATGAAATTTGATCTAGCAGAATCAGTGTCTGTGAAGAGTATCAATAGATATTGTATCTATATGAGCGAAAATCTAACCTTGAAGCTAGTACAGATTCTGGTACTAATTAGAACTCTGAAACTGGAAGGTAAGCTGTAGATCCTGAAAACAGCTCTAGCTAGGGGCGCAATAAACCTTAACGTAACCCCTAATCTGCATCTAGATTAAATATTAATTTTTCGAGGCTACATTATTTCTAATTAATAATGAAACACTACAAATAAAGTTTTTCTAATAATTTTCATTTGGTAATATATTTTTTTAGGATAAGTTGAGACAAAAAGATAGCTATGAGGATGTAACAAATACTTCTTTACAATGGGACAGACCTGTCTCATCTTTGCAAAATTTAACGCATCGTGCACAATCTACATCTTGTTTAGATCTCAATAAACAGACTGACGTTGATACACTCAGGAGTTTTCTTCCTTCATATCGTCCTGCTCCTGATTATGAAACTGCCATACAACAGAAGTACAGAAATTCATCAGGTAAGAATCTACCTTTTTCAACAAGTAAGTTTTAATACATTCACCCTTATTGGGCGTTTACCTTGTCAGCATTATACCTGAAAATCTTATTAGTAGAAAAACTATAACATTTTGTCTCTGCTGGATACTTTACCAGACCATCTGTTTTTTTATGAATGATAATTGAGTGCTTTTTCTCTTTTTATTTATGTCATACTTGAGTTGAACCTTGATCTCTTGGTTGAAATATTCTCAAACTTTCCGTATTGTCCATCCAGTTACTCTATTTCCAGACAATCTTTATTTATGGAATTCAAACTGCACTTTGATAATTTTTTATTAATATAGAAATTTTGGAAAGTATATTATCTGGGGTTGATGATGGTAGTTTAGCTATCAAAATATACACAGTGTACTTGTTGAATATTGGCTTAGTGGTAGTAAACTAGTTATAAAAACTACAAGAGTTCAAAAGGTAAATGAGTTTCTAACAGATTTTAGATTTTAGGTACTTGTTGAAAAATCACTTGCGTTTTGAAATGTTTCACTTTTCATATTAAGTTACATACTGCTACTGAAATAATAATATATAGTATTGTTTAGATGATTTGCTGTATTTTTTTAGACATTGCACTCGTAAATGTGAATAGTTCATTTTTTTATTCGACACTAATAATTTTTATAATTTTAGGTGCCATAACTTCTCGGGGACCATTACGGAACACACATCCAATTTTATACAGTTCTCAACCAGAAATACATCAAAGTGATACATATCCTACACATCTCCACTATCCAGATGTGACACACAATAATATTGAACAGAAAAATTTGTTATGTAATAATGCATTTGGACAGTCACAGATTGTAGATAACATGGGTATGCTGCATGTATACAAATCTCCACCACCATACCCAACTAATAAGATAAGTTCCAATTCTACACCAGATTTGGCCGGAATGTCTCAACAGATCAAACCTCATACAGGATTTGTCAGTAATATTGTTAGTGGATCAAGTCCTGACTTAGTTTCAGGAGGGAATTTATATTTAAGACAGCTTTATCCTGGTCACTCCGCTCATCCCGTCCATAGGTATGTAATATGTGTTATAACGATGTCATTCACCTCAAACCCACTTATAGAATATGAAATAAAAATTCAAATTTGAACAATTCAATATACATGTAATTATGAACAAAGTGTCTAGTAATCTTGATATATTTTGGCGAGTAGATTCTAATTTTACCTAGATGATACTTGTGGGTAATTAAATAGCAATTTTTTTTTGAAAATATCGAACTATAGCAGTAATATATTTCATTTATTGCAAATAAAATGCATTAACAATAACATGGAGATGAAGTTTCCTTAGTCAAAGTTAAGGAGAAGTAGCCAAAATGCTAAGTCTTTGTTTTTGGTTGTTTAAAGTTGATTCACTTCAAATTAAAAAAATAATTTGGTACTAAATGTACACAGAATCACCATAAAAATCGTCAGCATTTGCATACTTCAAGGCTCTGGCCATTTCTACGATAGTTCTATTTTCACGCTCTTCCGCGCCATTTTATTCCGGCGTATAGGGAGGTCGTCAGACGTTGTGGTGTAACTCCATATTCTTTCAGGATGGCCGAGGGTACAAGCTTTCCTAGTACTTAACGCAAAGCCTCTTTGACTGCAGATTTTTCCCTTGTAACCAAACAATAGCAGTTCTTGAAAAATGGCTTTTCATTAAGATCAAATAGCGACGACCATTAAATGATGGATCGAATGGTCCATATAAATCACCCGACCACAACTCACCTGTGGCGGAGGCTTTTACTCAGGTTCCAAACCTTGACATCTAGTTCAGAATCAAGTTTTGAACAGACATGGCGCTCATGATACAGCTGAAGCATCTTGTCCTCATTCACACTAGCACATTCAGTGTCAATTGATTCAAAGTTGCTATTCGGATTGCAATCGTGAGCAGTAAAGACAGAGACGAGGTTTTGAAATATGTTGGGCACATACCATACGTCATTAAGCGTGAATATTCTTAGCTTTCCACAGCCATAGTCGGCCATTTCAATTGTCCCACTGCCAAGAGCTTTGATTAATTCCTTTCCCGCAGCTTTGACAGTAGCATTTGAAGTTACTGGAAAAAGGCTTATAATCAGTGAACCAGTTTAAATTTGATGTAATGTGATGCGTTACTCCACCACTGGTCATTTGTGATAGCCATTTTGATGTCACTGCTAATCTAGACTAAAGCATTACGGGAATCTGTTATATTACCTTGTGAGCTCTTTTGTTCACTCTCGCCACAATTTCTTATTTACTGGAAGCTCTCAAAATGTTACTCCACCGCCAAAAACATTGGACAGAGGATTAACAAAATGGTGAAAGGCAAAAAACGTATGTCTTCAGAGGCGTATTATGTTTGACAAAGTCAAGAGCCTTAAGAGGTGTAGGAAGAAAACAAGCTTTTTGGTCAAGAAATATTTGTGAATGGACCAATTGATCCATTCAATTCAAACAATCTGATAACTATGCTGATAAAAATGGTTACACAATTGTATATGTTTAAGTTGATTCTATTTCAAGTTAAATTTGCTCAAAATATGTTATAATTTGTAACATTAAATTTTAAGCTTTTATTTCACATTGTTTAGATTATAATTTTTTCAGGTGATTCTGTTTTATTGTTTTATAAAATGTTAATAATGTAATGTTCAATAATATTATTGTATTCGTTTTGTAAGAATAGATAGGTTACTTGTATAAATAGGCAACCCTGTAAAGTGAATGCGAATAGGAGACTAAAATAATTCAAAGAGGACTATTGGTGTTATCAAAGAATTCAGTAGATGACTTTTTATAGCAGCCATTACTCACACTGGATCTATATAGCATCCAGTATGTCTCATATTCTTACCGGTAGAGACAAACAGTGACAAGTTAGACGCTTTTCTGTTTGTCATTCTCATGGTATTTCCAGTATCTGTCATGAAACATGGATCTTCAATAACAAATAACATGAAGATTTCTTTCAAGTGAAGAAAGAAAAAATTGTTTCAATTTACATGAAATTGAAAAATTGTTTTCATGCAGATCTTGATTTCATTACAAAATTTTTTTATTGGAGATGGAAGTTAGCTCTCATTGAATTACCAGTGACTCATCTTGCCCTAAGTATGTCCATCAACCAAAGTTAAATATCAAATTTGTGGTCAATGTTTTCTTCAATTGTGAGGGCATAGTACGATTATAGTTTTTTTAAAGAATTGGTAATTACTAATTTCACAGAGGGTACCACTTTCTTCTTCATTATGAAAATGTGCCTTGTCATAAGTTATTATTGAAATACGAATTTTTGGCGACTAAGTTTCCCAATTTGTTCACAACCACCTCACTTATCACAATTAGTACATGTCGTTTCTGGCTTTTGTGTAAATACTGCTTGTAATAAAACCCTTGTTTAACATTGTGATTTCTCCTAATCAAAAACATTGTGATAGAAAAAAGATTTAGCATGTCTCATGTACTGTCATCATTGAAATTTTTTCACTCGTCATTAAATGAATAATAGTATTAATCAACTTTCTGTAAGTTTTTTCATATATTTTGAAGCAATCCCAAATTGTGCTGAAACATCATAAAGATATTTCTATAAAAACACATTATTCATTAAATTCGATACTAATAAAGGAAATTTTTTTATAAAATGTTTTTATTGATATAATGGTATAAGTAAGAAAATAAAAAAATGTCAAAAAGCACTTAACATATTAAAACGATGAGATAATGATAATCCTTTTTTAAATTTATTGTAACACCTTTGATAAATGTGTTATTCATCCTTCAATTATCTCTACAAATATTATCAGTAATCAATATAATAGTAAATTTCCTAATAATAATGTTTTCAGTAATGATAAATCACTAGAGTTGACTACATATTTTGACGTTTATTAGATTTTTTTATAACAGATCACATAGTTATTTGCCACCCCAACACGGTACATATGAAAATTTAGCTTCCATATTTAACAATAATATGTTGGGTAGGCCCCAAGCAGTGATTGTAGAAAATCCGAATATTACGAAGCACATCAAAAAGGTCTACGATGAACATGGAAATATCATTTACTGTATGCCAGCTAATATGAAGCAGATATTACAAGAAAACCAACTACCAAGTACCGGTAAGTTTAATACCTATACTGTAAAGCTACAAATGTTTTGTGTTTTATTCACCATTATGTATCTCCTCTCCGACTGAAGGTTCTTTTATGAGCTCTTCAGAAAACTTTTTGGTGTAAAAATATTAGAAACAACAGGTTCGTTTGAAAGTCAAAAACATTTTTTCTACATTTACCGAGTTAAAGATATAAAACTGAGGATACAATATTTTTTTCATTTAGTACAATCAGCAACGGAGTTACAATATTTTATGAGATAATCTGATGGATTGAGGAACTACTGTCCTACATTGGCGTGATAAAATTTGATCTATCGATGGATTCTACCTAAATTCCACTTATTATGACTTAGTTACTTTCAATGATGTCAAATACGTTTCCGTTAAATCAGCTGACCACTTCTTTTGTAGTCTTTTGGTATTGTTGGGCTTAAGTATTGGTTGTAATAGGACATTTGGCTGATTTTCTATTCTGTCGTGGTGCTTTGTAGTTAAGATTTTGATAATATCTTTCACAAATGGTATCCCGAGATCTTCATGCAATGTTTGGCTCAATACATACCAAGATGTGTTATTGAGCATATTTGATTTGTTTGCGCATCCCGATATTTCTATTCCTTATTACCATATTAGTTGGTTGGAAGTTTCATAGGGTAGGGTCTTGTTTATTTATTTAATTTTAATTATATTTGGAGTTATTATTAATTTGTAGTACTCCCAAATTTTTAATTTTTTTGCTGTTTTATTATTATTATTTTTTTAGGTTTCGTTGTTACTAGAAATCAGAATGCAATGGTAGCTCATGATCATCATAATTCAACAGAACCCATTTACGAAAATATTCCTCTACCGTGGCAAAACGATGGTGAAATGAGAGCTAGAACACAAAGTATCCATTCTGCGCCCGAAATAAGTCAAGTTGTGAATCATTCTGTAGTCAATGCAGTGCAGTCTCAATTACAGAAGCTGAATATAAACAATCAACGAGGTAATATATAAATAGAGAAAATTATAAACGAAACATGGAAACCATTGGTCGAAGTGATGATGAATAATATCTAATCAATTAATTAAGTAATTATTGTTTTTGTAGAACTTACCTGTTATGTTAAATAATTCGAAAATTAGAATAATCACCATTTTTTTTTGAGAGGAGCAGTCTTTTTCCGTTAAAATTAATTAATTAAACAACTTGATATATAACGTGAGACTTAATTAAATCGATGACTAGATAAAGAAATCAATTTCAAAATGTTATTTTAAAGTTAAAGTAAGTTAATTTGATCTCTTTTCTGTCAACTTTGCTGTTAATTCATATTTCTAAAAGCTATGAAGAGAAAATAAGGGAAAATTGATCGAAATGGTGACAAATCAAAATAAGTGGTGAAAACGTTCATTAAAAGAAGACTAATCTATAAATGAATATTTTATTTTGTCAACTTTTTAGACCTTTTCATTTGTTTTTGTTGAAACATCGTCTTGATTTTAGGTCTGTTTTTGATAGAAAATAAGATTTAAAAAAACAGGTCCAAAATTTACGGTCTTAACAAAATATGACCTGACATTAACAATTTGCATGATTACATAATTCAATGGATCACCCACAACATAAATATTCAAATAAAAATCTGTCTTAATCATAAAAGAATCATTTTTCCTTAGCTGTTATGTTTCAAAATATGTAATAGCCAACATTTAAATTATCTGTAATTGCATTAAAGTTTATTAAATAGAACTCCCATTTTAGGTCTTTATCGAACTATTATTATTGATTGTAAGTTTTTTTTATATTTCATGCTTTGTTAATGCAATTTTACTTTTTTTGTCGTATTGATGACCTTTTGATCTCCAAATACTGAAATTTTTGTCCTATGTAATCACAATCATTACAAGGTACTTGATATGCAATATTCTTTATTTATTATAATGTTATTAATGTCATATTATATAAAATTAACAATAACAAATAACCAATTTGGTCCTTAAGATACTTTGGCTGATAGAGCTATCCAACAATAAGATTCTGAATTTCGATGCATTAAAAGAAAATAATTATGTTAAAAAACACTAATCAACAAAATATAAATCATTTCTCCTTACCGTATGTACAAGGACATTCCCAACAACTATTGAATTATTTCAATAAATATGATATTAACACAGCGCTCAATAAGTCGAGTGACTAACTAAGAAAAACATATTTTTTTCCAAAAATCGATTTTATTCATCAATGTTATCACAGTGGTTTTTTCTTCGGTATATGAGGCTGTTTTTCCTTGATTTTTGCATTCAAACGATCCAACAACTCAACAGCATAGTCGGATAGCAGTATTGTGTACCGAGTTGAGAGTTTTTAGTTAAACTTCATTTGCAGACATGTAAATGAAGCTACCATGAGGCTGAAATTGTATGAATGGTTCACAAATATTTTTGAATATACCCTGTATTATTTTTAGTACTTTATCAAAATAAAAGTGATTCTGTTGAAGTACAATTTGTTTGCGATTCTGTTATACTATCTTGTATTATCTATGCTATATCGGGTTACATACAATATTTAAACATATTAGGGATATCTGGATTGTAGTGTGTAACACTATCTATATTAATGTGTTGTTTCACACACAACAATAGAATATTGTTTTAAAAACTAAAGTGTAAACAATCTATTTGGATATGATTGATGGGTTTGTACATTTTGCAATTGTTTCTTAATATTTTGTAATTAAAGTTGCTTAACCAACTCCGCTTGACTTAATCTTTGCTAAAAGGTTATGTGGTGAAAACCACAAAGATTTTCAATTAAGGTTTTTTTTCGGGCACATCGTTAGTAGAGATTTGTAAAAATGGGTATGTGTGTGTAGGAAACTATCAAAGTTTATTGGTAACGACATTCACGAAAACCTTCAAGATTTCCAAGTTTTAAATTATCAGAAAAAAATTTGTATATCTAGTGCGCTTGAGAGTATTTGTAAGCTGTTTCACACAACTGAGCATTTAAATAAAAACAAATATGTGCACATTTGTTCTTATATATATATATATATATATATATATATATATATATATATATATATATATGTATATATATATATATATATATATATATATATATGTATATATATATATATATGTATATATATATATATATATATATATATATATATATATATATATATATATATCTATGGATAAATGGAAACAATGTCAGATTAATAGTTACAACTTTTGAATATCTTGGAACAGTAACAACAGATGACGGCAAAATCGAAGCGGAGGTTACAGAAAAAAAAATAAAAAAAAAGCAACAAATATGTACTATGCATTAAATAAAACAGTTTCAGTAAGAAGGAGATATCAAAGAAAGTTAAACTATACAATACATTAACAATTCCATCACTGACGTATGGAAGTGAAACGTGAGCAACTAACAATAAAAGAGATAGTAGAGTAAACGAAATTGAGATGAAATACCTATGAAAAAAGAAGGAAAAACTAGGATGGATAGAATAATAACTGAAATTAAGAGAAACAACTTACAACAAGAAACATTCAAATAAAAAATAAATAAGAGAATCTTAAACTGGTTTGGACATTGAACAGTGATGAAACAAGATGATTAACAAAACGAATATGGAAAGCAACAATTAAAGGAAGAAGGAGAACAGACAGAAGAGACCAAGAAAAATATGGAACGAACAAATAGCAGATATAGGGAAACAAAGGCCACAGACAATAAATGATGATACTATCAAAGGACAGGAAGGGGTGGAGAAAATGGGTTAATGGAGAATAAATACATTTCCAACGCCCTAGAGAGGACAAGAAGGAAAAAAGAGAAGAATAAGAAGAAAACAGGTTGGAAAAGATTCGTTCTAATTTGCGCGGTTATGATTCATTACTCCCCGCACTTTCCGAATTAAATAGTACCTAACTAAAAGTTAGGTAGGTTTATTGGTGTTTCAATATCTGGTTAACTGTATCTTCTTTTCAGGTAGCAGAGAAAATCTTTACGTAAATATCGACGGTCTTAAGTCTTCCTCAAAAACTGATCTAAATACTCACAATTCTAGTACTCATAATCTTAACGAGAGTGGTAGATCTGGTCAATTATTCGACAACAGTCAAATGTCAAATATTCAAAATGTGAGCGATTCTTCCAAAGTCATCGATACATCGTACGTTAAACCTTCCTCGAGTTTAAACACAACGAGAACATCTTTTGAAACGAATAATAGTTTAGGAAATGATAATTTCAACGATAGTACGTCCACGTCTAATACCAGTTCGACTAAAACAAAAAAGAAGAGATGGGGTATCTTGATGGGAAGGAGTAAATCGGGAGAGAAAATTAAGAGTGCCACTCTGGGTAGAGAGAAGAAGAAAAAAGACGAAGATCAAAATCAGGGTAACAATAAACATAGGTGGTCTACCGGATTACCCAGATTTAATCCATTACCGCCGTCTATAAGTAAGGAAACTATGGTAAGTATATTTGAGGCACCTAAAATCAAAATCCGCCAAGTCCATATCAAGAAATTTTCGGAAAAGTGGAAAAAACTATCACAAACAGACCAATCATAAGAAACTATTAATTTTTTACCAAAAAAATCAATAATTTTTATTTTATAACAATGTATGATCGAGAGTTTCATAAATATTTAGAAAAATTTAAAATCAATATTTGGAATTGTCGGATTTTGATACTAGATTTGCATTTGACGGGATTTGAAACAAAAATAAGCTTTGGACGCAAAGGGTTTGAGCTATACTAATTGTAATATCTGTATCAATTTCCTCATCAACAATAATGTTTTCATCTTCATTGTTGATATCTTTGGCTTCATTGTTGAGACCTTCGGCTTCTTGTCTCGTGGTTTCTCCACTCTTGTCCAAATGGCTTTGTTAGCAGTTTCGCAACATCCTTCATTTTTGCAGTTTTAAGGCTAACCCCCTTGTTGATGGCTTTTGGGTTTCTGTGAGATATATTAAACTTTGGTTTTGTGACAGATTTTGCTTAACAAGTTTCAGTTCTATAAAAGACTTCACCCTGGACCAGAATAATACTTTTCTTCTTGATTTTTTTTGATGGATTGAACTTGAAGTGCCACAAGTTCGTTTTTTTTTTTGAATCTTTCAGATTCAGACTTCCAGTCTTTAATCGGGATAGTGACTACAACATGATGAACTGTTTCCCTAGAACTTCTTTATACTCTTCTGAGTTAAAAATAGCGTCCTTCTTTTTCAAATCTTTCTCAATCAATCCAAACACCCTGTGGAAAATAAAACATAACGGGTAAACAACACGCAGAGGATCATGGGTAGTCACGTGACAAAACTAGGCGCTCTTATTGGTCGATTTGGATTTGGCGGATTTTAAAACTGAAAATGGCGTAATCGCCTTTGGACTTGCAACTAAATCTCAACTCTGACCTCAAAATACACTAGGAAGTGGTGGGATTTGCTACAAAATAACAGTTGTTTTTAATTCAGTATGGAAAAAAATAGGGTGCAGAAACAGGTGTGTATGGATAACCCATCAACTCCCCTTATTGGTTGAAAATTTAATTGTTTGAGTATCAGTATTAAAAATTCCATTGTCATTATGAATGGTTCGTTTCTTCTTTGACGTTTTCCGAATTTTTTCAACAAACTGTTGTGTATTATTTGAATTTCATACCATTTTTTAGGTTAATTAAAGTTAAGAGAGAGAGATAGATTAACTATCGTATTTACTTTGTAAAATATGTTCAGTATTTTATACCTATGACGTCACGCAATTTAGCGGCCTTACTACCAACAAAATTTTTTAATTCCCAATAATTTTTTTCTCTATAAATATTGATCAAAGAATTGAAAAAATAATAATAAAAGTTGTATAAACTATCCCAAACTATTTTTTTCTCAAACCATGCAAGTACCCTATTTAGCATATTTTATCTTGTTATACCATACTTGAGTTGAGTAGTCCTAGAGATTTGACAAAGTCTAGTGATGTTACTAATTTAACCAGAATGTTTCTCATTTTATTCGAGTATAAATATTTGTTATTAACAATTATTATTTTACATTTTATTGAAATGTTGAATTTTAGTGCCAACTTTTGGAAAATAAATTAGCAGATAGCCAATTATTTTTCGAATTTGATAAAATTCCGAAGAAAAAACAAAACGCCGAGTTTAAAACTGCTTTACTGTCTGAAAATGCAGCTTTCAACAGATTTAAGGATGTGCTTCCTTATGAAGATAATCGGTTAAGGCTCATACCTACGAAAAATAATAAATATGGTTACATTAATGCTTCTCATATCACAGTAAGTATAATAAAATTTGTATTTTATATACATCTTTAAAATAAACATAACGATTATTTAAAAAAACTGGAGAATTAAGATGAATTCATTCGTTGATCATCAAGGTTTGGTTTATATTCTTTTGTTGTTTAATCTGTAGAGATTGAATTATAAATCACTCAATCGAAATAGTACATTGTACAGACTCTCAGTTTTACAGACCAAAACCTTCATCTTTAGTAACTTGAATGAATCATCAATGACTTAAACTCAAGCCAAATAAATTCATTCTTTCATTAAATTCCTACCATGCCCAAATTAAAATAAATAACTCAGTATGTCAGTACTTATGCCATCTGGTGTTGGAGAGATTATACCGTAAACTCATTCTCAAAATATCTATGGTAAGGTACGGATGGTAAAGTACGGTGAGTTTATCAAAAATCAAGGAACCTGTTCTCTGTAACCAAGTACATCTTATCAATGAATTCTCCCAGAATTGGAATTATTAAGACAATAAACATCAAAAAGAACTTCAGCCTGGTACTAAGTAAGAAGGAAGACTATACCATGGAAGCTTTAGCTGTGGATTAAAAACTACCATAGGAGCTAACGCTGGTATCAAATCGTCACCATCGCTGTATTTCTGTCTAAGCTACGCACAGGGAGAAATATTTACTATCAAAAAATAGGCGGAAATGGATTTAGAAAAAACTAGAAGAAATGAGAAGTATAATTCACTCTGATATTCAAAAAAATTATCAGAGAATTCATCGACTCAAAGTTGATATAGGAGTGCTAAAATAATTTTAGTTAGACTTACTTGTCGTACAGAAAGGAATCAAAAGAAATTAAGAAGGCCGATATCCTCGCCAGAGCGGAAGCACAAACACCTTTAATTGTTTTTTGGTTGTGCAGGAATTTAGGAAGAGGAAACGGATCTTTAAAATCGCTGAATCCAGAAAGTATTTGAATCTCTATAAAAATAAGCTAATATTTTTTTATTGAAAATGGGTTTTTGGAAAAATTTTATGTATTTATTTCTTCATGATAATTACCATGGTTCTTGATTCACACATTGATATCTCATCGCGTCAGGGCTTGGACCGCAGTAGACCAATTGTCTTGGCTTGGCAGTCACCTCAAATATTCTTTGTATATTTTATTTTATTGTCATCGCAATTTTATTTTTTACTATAGGCAAGTGTAGGCAGCAAACAGAGATTCTATATAGCAGCTCAAGGCCCTACAAGACAGACCTTACCTCATTTTTGGCAATGTATTTGGGAAGCTGAAGTATATTTGATAGTACAGTTAACTGATCCTACTGAGGACTTGTCATATTTACCCGATGCTGGAGAGCGATGTATAGATGTTGATCAAGTATGTATATTGATATGTACTAATTTAGATTTCATCAATGATATTGCACTTATTTCAAGGATTACCAGATTTGGTGGGAGTTTTCACAGAAAACTGGACACTGTGTTACCAGTAAAGTACGATTATGTCATGTAGCTTCAAGGAGGTACCGTACCATATGGCATCTACATTATACCGATTGGGGTGATCAAGGCTGTCCTAATTCGGTAGCTCATTTTTTGGGATTTCTAGAAGAAATGCAATCTGTTCACCAACACTCTATAGGAGAAATTCCACCAGGCCACAATAAGAATCCGCCTATTTTGGTACATTGTACGGCCGGTGTAGGAAGAACTGGCCTCACCATTTTATGTGATTTATTATTATATACTGTGGACCATAATCAAGTAAGTATTTCCTAGAAAGGTAACCAAAGATGTTCTGGATTATGTCTCAATCATTTAATTGTACTGAGAAATTAACTGGCCAATAACCATACCATGATGTTCTTGTTGTTTGGTTATAACTTGGTGAGTGCTTATGATCAGTTCTCTTGAAAATTATCATGTATTATCAAAAATGGTTATCCCACATAGGTCATTACGTTTTAATATCCATTTTAAATTTTGGATTTATGACAAAAACTCACGTAGACATAAATGTAGGTAAAGCGATTTGCAACAAAATATGTCTGTACAAATTTTTTGTAAGATTGATAGGTTCAGAAATATCGCGAAAAACGTGCTTTAACCCCTTTTTTCAAATTGGCGACTGGGGGATAGAGGCGGTTAATAAACTTTTGTTATCACTGGCAGTTGATAAGACCACTTAATAAATCTTGGGTTTCTAGGATGATAAAATAAATCCAATGACCTAAACTTCAATCAGCAAACCGCATAATTATAAGCTCCGAATCGAAAAATAACTTGGCATCCTGTTGTAAAAACGATACAAATAAGTGTTATGAAATCATGTTTTACAAAGGTATAAACCAGTTATGTCAAATATACGACCCGCTTCCGGCTTCTGGGCCGTATCAATAAGACCCGTGATCGCAATGTGTCTCAGAAAGAAGGATCATGTTCTTTGGAGCTTTTAGACTTCATTCGAAGTCTAAAAGTTGGCTCAGTTGAGGAGTAGTTTTAGAAAGAATTTCTGCATTACTTGACCCTATTCAAGTTGCAGCACGCATTCTCTTCATGTTTGTTAGCATCTATTTATGTGAGCAGATGTTTTCCGTCATGAAAATAATTAAGAACAAACATCGCACAAGACTTACGAATGAACATTTCCAATCAATTCTTAAAATAACCACAACGAATATGATACCAGACATCAATGGGCTTGTTAAAAATCAAGTATCTGGATCCTCGAACTCTTTTATAACACCTACGAATTCAAAATTTAATAAATGGCCCTCTACAAAATTGAGTTTGACACCTCTGGTAAAGACTTCCAAGGCACTCATTGAATTCGTATTATGGCTTAATATATTTTTTCATATTTCAGGAGGTGTGTATACCGAGGGTTGTAGGTCTGTTACGCCAACAACGTGCCTATATGATACAAACGATAGCTCAGTATAGATTTGTTTATTCGTTATTAATACATTATCTCAAACAGACTAGGTTAATATAATTTTGTACTTTTTTTTTGTGCAATTTTATGATATTTGTCGTGTGAGACAGGATGATCTTTTAGATGTAGGAATGAATTTTCGAAATGTGATACAATTACCTTGACATTATCAAAGATAAAATTAATAATAGATGTATGGGTTCACCAAAGATAATGTCAGAATAAAGATTATGTTATATTGTAACACAGAGTTTGTACAAATAGATTTTCAAATATAATAAATCGAGAAGTTATAAAAAATTCTTATACTCTTTCATTAAATATCAATTTCGGGGCATAAATTTTCAAAAAAATAGGCTTAGTCACAAAAAAAAATAAAATGGAATGGAACCAATCTACAAAACTGTATTTCCCAATTTCGCACAATTTGGTTAAGACTTTGTTTTGGTCAAAATCTTGATTGCAGCTATTAATTATTTTGCTCCACGTTTCCATAAATCTTAACAAAAATTCTTTCATTTTCTTTTCATACATAATTAATTTTTTTTTTAATTCAACCAGGTACGAGTCATTTGGCATATGAATATGAAGCTATACTTCCGGTGTTCTGATGGTGGGTATTGATAAAATTAATAAAACTTTTTCTGTAATCACCTTCAAGTATTGACCCTAACATCAACAATTCTTTGCAAATCTACCCATATTACTTAATTTCAGCTTCAGGAATCGCTCACAAAACTAAAACTTACAATATCAATGGTATAAAATCCATTGTTAACTTTTTTTTCTGAATGTGACAGTGACCATCTTATAATCATGCGCTTTCTCACGAAATAGCTTCGTCCCAGAGCTCTACAACATTTAGTTATTATTTCTAGCTGCACCTGAGTTTATTTAGGGACATTTATTTTTATTTCTATAAAATATACCATCTTTTTATAATATGCCATTCGGCTTGTTACGTTTTTCTTCAAACCTTTTGAATATTCCTTTGTTCACGTATTGTTGCACAGTAATCACATCTGATTTATTTATTCCAACATTCCAGAAATTCAATAAAACCTCGGAATGTATTCGAAATCGTCCTCTACATATCTACACTATACCTATTAAAGTAAATTTTAGTAAATATTCGCCGGTAAGTTTTTCTTTGCTTTTTTTATTGTGCTCAAAAAATTTTCAGTTATCTTTATGGATTTTCTTTTGTTTCAAGCAAATTTTGTATGATAGTTTATATATAAACTAGTATTTTCTATTTATTTGGGGAACAGAACGAATAGAATAGAACAGATTCTTATTTGGTTATATTTTAAAAAATATAAATTAAGTTTTCTATGAACTGTGTGAAAAAAATAAAATGACGAGTAAGTAGAACAAATTTGGAGAAAAAGGAGCTTATGCTCTAACACATCAAAAAACTTATTTATATATTTTTTAAATATAACCAAATAGGAATCTGTTCTATTCCATTTGTTCTGTTTCCCAAAAATTTTCTTGAAACAAAAGAAAATTGATGAAGATAACTGGAATTTTTTATGAGCATATGATTATAATGAAAAAGCACTTGAAAATATATTTGAAAAACTAACCACGATTCCACTATTATTAGTCTGTACTGGCTCAAGACATGAAGATAACCAGTTTTGGGTTATCCAATGTAATATATACCCTCCTCGAATTCGTTTGGCACTCAATAGGTATATTGTTGCCTAACTAACATTTTGATCATTCAATAAGTTTGGGTAACATTTCAGTTGAGCATTAGATATTTTTGAGAATTTCCACCACATTTTTACCACAATAATATGTGCTTACTGATTACCCCACCAATCCAATATTATTTCAAGTTTTTCTTAATTTCATGCCCCATATGTTATTAAAATTGAATTATATTTACCTATACATCTTATAAATAATAATAAAAGATATATAATGTATTCTATTTTTGCAAACTCTTATAACATTATTATTGGTTACCTTCACGTTTAGTTGATTCAAATAACACCTACAATGAATTTTTGACAGATTTGCGAAAACAAGTTTAACTATTTTTATTTTCAGTACTCTCAATTATGGTATATTCATATATAAAACAGTGAATGAATGTTGGAATAATAATGATTTTTCTGGAAAGTTGATACTAGTGAATATTAAGTTTCATTATTTTTTTTTCACTAGTTTTAATTATAAAGTCTTATAATGGTGTTTATACACCGTAAATCTATGTTATTATTATTATTATTGTTATTAATAATGATTATTGAAGCTATAATATCAAAAGGAGTGTTCAATTACTTAACCCATACCTCTCCATTGAGCTCTATTTTTAAATAATTTTGCATATACAATCAGTCAGTTTTTGTGAGAAAAAGATAACCAATAATTATGTATAAACTTGTGCCTTTAATGATCCTCTGTTTAAACAAGTAATTGAATTATTTAATTTAGGATTAAACGGGTGTAAATACATCTACTAAAATATTATTTTTATTAGTATTTGATTTCATTGGATTATGGATTTAAAGAGAATAGCGTTCAAAATGATACAATAATATTGATGAATCGGATGTATTTCCACTGAAATAGTTTTGTTCAAATAATTGTAAAACGTCAATGTGATTTTCTAACACCCAGATTATATAAAATAAATATAAGGTTGGCAACAAAGTAATTTCGGTTTGTATAAAATAAAACACTTTTTTTTAACAAGAATAGTTTTTAATCAATTATTTATTTTCCATTTTGCTAATGATCTTTTGCCATCATTCATTCAGCTTCTTGATTCCGCGCTCATAAAATTTCTTATCTGGAAAAAACTGAACTAGGTGCGACATTTCTGAAAATTTGACCATTCAAAGAATTCTGCAAACTTCGAAATAAATGGTAATCAGATGATGTCAGATCAGTGCTGTATGGGGGATGTGGCATCACTTCCCAGCCAAGCTCTATTAGTTTCCTACGAGTTTCCAAAGATGTGTGAGGCCTTGCATTATCATGGTGGAACACCAAACCTTTCTGATTTGATAATTCTGGCCGTTTTTCTTTGATTGCTTCATCCAGTTTCATTCATTGTTGACAATAAATATCAGAATTGATCGTTTGGTTCCTTGGAAGCAGCTTAAAAAACACAACACAAAGGTATTGACAGCATGAGCTTTTTTTGTTGTTTTTCTGCTTTTGATGTGGATTGTGCTGGTTCATCGTGTTTGCTGCATCATCGCTTTCGAACTATGTGACTGTACAGGACCAATTTTTCATCACTAATGATGATTCTTTTAAAAAAAGAGTCGGTTTCATTTCATTTAAGGTGCATATCGCAAATATTGATTCTTTTTGTCGAATGAATTTCTTTCAATTCATGAGGTACCCAAATATCAAGCTTCTTAACTAGCCCAAGACATTTTAAGTGCTTTTCAATTGTGTGCAATACTTATAGCCTCTTCGCAACCTCTCGAACAGTTATATGATGATTATCACTTTGATTTGGTCATCATTAACTTCAGTAGGCCGACCAGTACGTTGCTCATCTTTGAGGGAAAAATCTCCAGAATGGAATCACGTACTACTTGCTTCTAAAGTTACGTCAATGTGACCAGTATCACGTGACAAACGGCAAAGTACAACACTAACACAAGTTAGTCAAAAAATAAAGCAACGCTCTCTATCAGTAAAAAGCTAAAGTACTTGGTTGCCAACCTTATATTTTGTAACATGGTCCGTTAAAAAGTTTTTTATTGTCATTTTGAAACACAACTGAAACAGAGTCTCTAATGGATTGCAGCAATGTTTCCTTCGCCTATTTATTTTCAAGTTCGCTTTTTCCTCCATCCATAACTAATTTTCAGTGGTCTTAAATGTACACATATCGGAGATTTCTGGATAGTATAAAATTATTTAAATATTTGGAAGTATTTGTCGAATACCCGTTACTTCATTTCAAAAATGACTTTAAATTTTGAATACAAATATGTCGGAAAGTCACAGTTTTGTACTGAAAAATGGTAATTCTGTTCTATAAAAACTCAGTGCACCGAGGACATTTATCTGTAATAGAATCTTTTACATATCATATAATGAGCCAATTATCAAATTATAAGATTATTATTACCAAAAGTAGTGTGAGACATACTTTCTCTAGTGTGTTGTTAAGATCATGAAATTAAATCATATCGGACTCTTAAAATAACACCGAGAAGTATATTTTTATATTTTACACTAAAACTATGCTGTTGTCAATTCAATACTCATTTCTTTAACACCTCAAATCAAGTTGATACGGAAAGTAAAATTCCACTATAACATATGCTATGAAGTGAATTGTGAGGATCCTTTTCGTTTTCGTAGTGGGATTGTGGAAAAATTAAACATCAATATGTACTAACTTTAATATATTCCGAGCTTTCGAATACTTATGTATTCATCATAATTTACCTTGTCCAAAGCGTAATTGCCACTCTCTCCTGTCGCTGCAGTCTTACCGTTCAGATTTCGTACAATCATTGATTTTCTTATTCCATGCATTCATGATAATCTCAATATAATCTATAATTCGTTTCTGACCCGATCTAACCTTGACGTTCTATTTGCTTTTCTTAGGACGTCCATTTCCGTGGCTTCTAATTGTTTCTTTATCAACGTACTCCTAATTATTGCGTCGTTAATATTCAGTTTCCGTTTTCTTATTTCACTGTTCCACAGTATTTAGTTATTGTTCTTGCTCTGTTTATTCTACATTTCATTTTTGTATCATCTGTCCCATCTTTGTCAAATATAACACCTAGATATTTATAGATAAAATCACTGTTTGAATTGAACTTAGTAAATAATTTAAAGGACATATTTTAAAATTGTTATTTTAATGTTTTTACAAGCAAAACAAAATTTGTAAGGACAAACCACTGTAGTTTAAAAAAAAAAATATTAGTATGTCCTCGAAAATAAATAACAGACGAATTAACAGCTTGAACATTATGTATTTCATAAAGTTGAGAATAAATATTGTTTTTGGCCAAGTTTAATGACTCGAACAATATCAATATCTGAGCTGTGATAGGAATTTCTTATCGCAATGTAAGACAATTTTTATGCTTTTATTTCATCTTGGACTTTGGCCTGAATGCAACCATAGCAATTATTGTCATTTGAGTATCCATAAACTTAACGGGGAAAACATTTTATGTTGTTAGACACAATTATATAGTCTCCAATGGATAGTGTTTCTTCCTCTGGTTCAGATTCATGGATACTATCCATTCTCTTCTTCGAACATTGGTATTAAATTGTTCAATTGTATTATCTTCACAATCTAAATACCTTTATACTTTATTTCTCAAATTCTCAAATCCTCTTTCGAACAAACGGGCTGTGATATATCTTTAATTTACATTTTACCATAACAACTGGCATTTTAAATTGAGTAGCAATTTTTCTCTGTGAAAATTCGTCCCTTTATGCAACCTTTAAAGTCCTATCTAATGTGTGATAATCTACATATCTAATATACTCCATTAACGTGGGTCACTTATACATAATTCTCTTTTCATACTTATCTGTTAAAATCTCCACTAACCGTTAAATCTAGATGAATACATTGAAAATCAGCCAAAAACTAACTGTGCCAAAGTCACTCAAAATTTCTTGATATAAAGCAGAGTACTCTCAACAATTTTTATTTTAAACCAAAGGTTACCATCAACTTGTGACTTGTGACGTTCTGTTTTCATTGAATAATTAGATTATAAAGATTGACTATTATCTTAGAACATAGTGGATAGGTAATAAATAAACGCAGTGGATTTATTAGTATAACCATTTATTAAGTCAATTACAAGAATTATTGACAAATTAATACAAATAAAAATTTTTCTTTTTCCTAAAATAAGCCAAAGTCAGACCCCGATTTAAAGTCAACTGACTTTGTTCAAAGTTTACATTTATTTCCCAGTTTTGAAAGATTAAATGATATTTTATGTTAGAACTTTAATTTCTTGATGTTTACTTAATTCAATATTAAAATCTATAAAGGAACTCCTAAGTATTTTAATAATTGACAAAAAATGTATTATTTTCATATTAGATGAAGGCAGCTGTGTTTCGTAACCTTTTGTATTATTTTTTTTTAAATTTATTATATATTTTACAGTTAAAACGCATTTTTCGTCAGAACTTTGTTTTTCCAAGTTTAAAATAGTTTTTACTTATTGCCTTTGTTAAAACTAGAATTTATCACTGATATATTTGATTTTCAGATAAAACTAATTGTCACATCGAGCTGTAGTTAAAACCAGCACTAGAAAAACTAATTTGGGATTGAAAACAAGATATAGTTTCAAATATATTTATTGAGAACCAAATAATCTTAACACTAAAGACACATTTTAGGGAACGTCGACTTAAATTAGTTGCCAATATTAATTATCAGTAGGTAAATAAAATAATCAAATAAATCAACAGAACAGAACAAGAAAATTTCAAAAAGAAACATTGTTAATGAACATTAATTAACACTCAATAAAATCTAATCAGTCAAATTTAAATTTAAAAAAGGATAAGGATCTACTTGTTAGACAAAGATAAGCACTTTTCTTGAAGAGACATCTTTTTGACATACATCCTTTCTTACATATGTATGCAGCGCATAAATCCTTGGCCTGTTCCTATGGCTGCTTCCTTAGCAATAGTGCTTAAAGGTAAATTTCTATTCGGTACATCTTCACGCAAAAATTTTTTCTTTAACTAGGTAGAACAAACCATGAAGCAACACTTAGGTTTATACTTGCAATATAATTTGTCACGCGATCCATACTTCGTTCCTATCTTCTGAAAATCCTGATCATCCTTTTGAACAACCACTCCGACTATATTACGTAGATCTGCTTTTGCTCGGTCAGCATTAAGGATTTGTATAATTACATTATCACTCATTTCTACAGGAACGTTCTCTGGATGCCATTATTCTTCGATTCACATTGGTTACAATTTCGATGTCTTTGTTATGTGGTGGTATTATAAGAGGCTCTGCGGTTGTAGAAGCTTCACCTTCAATCCTATATTCACTTGTTTCTGCTACATTTGTCGACTTCCTATTTATTTTGGACAAACTTTCTACGTCTTTTTGTTGGGTTCCAGTTATAATCAGATGCTGTCAACTGCAACTAGCTACAGGCTCAGATTCTGCTTTATCCGTCATATTTATTTTATTCAATGCATTTTCAAAATCATATTCATCTCGTGTATCCTCAATAAGGCAAAGTCAAAAAGCCCTACTTGTGGTTCTGTACCAAACATTGCTTTGTATGGTGACTGTTTAATACCAGAATGAAGTGTCAGATTTTTCATGAACTGTACATGAAGCCAACATTTCCTCCACATCTTGGTTAGCCCTTTCAACAGATCCATGCTTTGGCTCTGTCCTGGCTTTCCATGGACCAGTTTACACTCGGGCAAAAATGAAACAAGCTCATTTATGACAGATTTTACAAATTTTATGCCGTTATCGGAATGTAATTTACAAGGAGCACCAAATGTCAAAAATATAGTTGATACCCCATCATTATAAACTCAAATCCCCGATCTTCTTGTGTTTATAATGTCGATAAGATCGATTTGGCAACGACTGTTCATTTCAGAATGTATTATGGGTTTTGAAACAAGTCCTTTTTTCTTCATACTCTTTTTACGCTGACAGTTTTCGCACATAGAGAGAAAATTATTTATCATATAAGGTTATGTTTGCATATTTTCGAGAAGTTTCATTTTTCAGTCTATCCCGACCACCATGTCCGACGGCCACATGAGCTACTTCAATTATGTAAAAAATTTCATCCACATACAAGTAGTACTTCATAACCTCCTGTTTAGTCACTAATTTTCGTATTCCACAAATGTTAATTACCTTGAATTGCTTCAATCTCCTGTACTGTTTTTGAGATTCCTGATGTCTTTTTTTCGTGATCACGAATCGCTATTAATACCTCTGTTCATCGCGTCCCCCTAACAATTGCGCACGTTCGAATGAATACCATACGTGCTTATCGGAATGAAAACAAAGCGTGAATGAAGGAAGCAAGCGCACAGCGCGTGGACGATGCTATTCCCCCGCACGTGTCGAATCAGGTTACATCTCGCGACCAATCGCAATAAACTACGATGATCAAGTGATACAGTTTTAACCGACTCGCTTCCAAGTAACGTGTTTTGTCTAGTAAGTTCTAGTTTTAATTGATATACGATTTGAGTATTAGTTAATTCTAGTATTAACAAAGGCATACATTAAAAACTAGCTATAACTAGGAATAATGAGTTATATCTAAAAACTAGTTTTAACTGTAACATATACACCGTTTATTGTATTAACAAAAGTTTATTAACATTATTTATAATTGTGTGTTTTTATGTTGCATGTGTTTTATTATTTCATTTTATTATAATAGGATATCATCGAATTTAATTATGTTGCTTAAAAATAGGGACTCGTGTATATTTCTCCTTTAATTCACACACTACATTCATTAATTTATTTCAACCACATTTTTGAAACTCATTACTAATCGCGGTTGTTTTTATGTAATTACATTCAAACATTTCGAAAACTAGTTCACAAAGCTCAACTATAACTTTAAAAATTTAAAAACTGTAAGTCTTGTTCACAATATGAGACCAGTAAAAAATAGAGATAAATCTTGTAAAAATGTATCGAATCCTTTTTCCGGCAAATATTGAAGCAATTTGTCTATGAGAGTCTGAGCTATATATCTTATTTTACAAAATATGAATTAATTTGGGAATCCCTGGCATAGGTTATTAAAGTAATTTATTTCCAACGGAAATTTTTCAATTGATAGCAGAAAAAAATTATTTTATACATCGTATTAGCTTCAGATGTTGCTTTTGCATTTCATATGCATTGTTCATAGTTAATTGTAAGCCGTAGAGCGCAAATGTCTTCAGATAGGCCCGTACTGCTCCACTTGTCGTTACCAAAGGTCTATGTTCTTTGAGAAACCGATCAGGCGCTTTGGCTTGAACCCTTTGATATTATTAGGCAAGTTGTGACGCTTGCCCAAGTATTTAAACCGTTCTCGTATGAGTGTAGGGCACTCACAGATGACGTGGTCTGTGGTTTCTTACTCATTCAGATGGTAGTGTCCGGTCACGAGTCGCGGATTTCGCGCCTGTTTAGTTGGAGCAGTTGTTTGGTGTGAAACACACGAGGTCCATCTATATGTGCCTGCGCTTGTCTCATATGAGGTGTATCTATCCATCTTTACCGAGCCCTCCTTGTGAGTATATCCGTTGAGAGACGTAATAGCAACGCTTTTAACCACGCCAAGGGTGGCTTCTGGGCCTATCGGTGAGTTCGCCGATCCCAATCGGGCGAGTGAGTTTGCCTCATCGTTGCCTTTGTTGCCCAAGTGACCTGGCCATCTTATATGCAGTGTTAAATTAAAATGAGATCGTGAGGTGGTACTTTTTATTTGAAATTTTCTCTTCTGTAGGAATTTTTTCTTTAAATTTCTTATTTATTTATTCGAAATTTTTTTTTATTTATTACAATCAGCATTTATCTGATGGCTCGAGGATTAATACTTCTTATTGGTACAATAACATTCCATCAATTGATGAATTCTTTCATTTGTTTCTAGTCGGTTATTTTCGACGATGAACATCTACCGTTCAGTTAAGTAAGTTGGCCTCTTCTTTGGTAGTCTTTAGTATTATTTGGTTGACGTAGTGGTTCTAATACGACATTTAGTTAGGTTAGGTTCTGTCTGTCTGATGACATCTTTCACAAACGGTAACCCAATATCTTCATGTAGTGTTTGGTTTGATACATATCAGGATGCGTTGATGAGCATACTTTGAATTTCTGACTGGCTTCTTTGTATACTTGATTCGTTGTATACCAGTAAATTCGCATTTACTGATTCTTGTTGTTGACTGCTTATCTTTTTTCTCTTGATTGATTGAACGTATTTCTTGATATATATTTACTTCACACAACAATATGAACATATTTAACATTGGAAGTTTATTTTACAATTATCGGTTTAAGTCGGTTTAATGAGAAAATACCGGAAAGATATTGGAACGAGTGTTGTCACTTAAATTGATGGTTGGTTTTATACTATTTACCCCTTCTACTTTACACTCTTCGCACGTAAAGCGCTGATTATTGGTGACGACCTCGTTTAAGAATTTGACTTTTCTATATTATAGGAAAGGAAACAAACCTTAACAGGTTTGATGATAGTTTTATAGAGTAGAATCTTTCAAGGGTTAAGTTAGGTATTCTCCCTATTAGCCAATTTATCTCTTCAACTTTTAGATACATTTATTTTGTGTTCTTTCCATGTAAGTCTGGTGTTTATGTGTAGACCGAGGTATTTTGTACTAACTGCTCTGGGTGGTTCCATTTTGACACTGTTGCCTTCTTAGTATATATCTACATCAGAAGATTCGCCAGCATTTATTTTGATTCTCCATTTTTCTAAACATTGTTTGTTTTGGTCGAGTTTTACAGGATCTTTGTAGCTGTTCCAGGATTTCCATGCCTTGATAGTATTACTTTATCATCAGCGAATATTTGACACTAGTACGTCAGCTGTATGAAGGACGTAGAGCACTGGTCACAGAACGCTACCTTCCTCATGTTATAGGAAATTTATTTGAGGTTTCATTGCTTTCTTTAGTTTTAAAACTGAAAAGTATGAGTTTGATACTGAAATACTTAAACGGTAGGGTTATTTTGAATTTATGGAAAAAATCCATGATGCCTGGGAACCTGAAAACATTTTCTTCATTTGTTTAATATTTTTTGTAAGTTTTTATGTGCTTAAAAACGGTAACGTGTATTTTTAGAAGTTTTAGCTCTATTTCTCACCTAAACTATTCTAGATTCATTCACAATTCCATCTAATCAAGTGGAACAGAACTATATCTTATATATTGTTCAGAAAAGTAGTACAAAAGAGTGAACAGTTCACAATAAGTTAATTTAAAAATTTGTTCTTTTTAACGTTTCTCAATAAATTTAGTCTTTACTTAATTTGTATAATAAATCTATATAGAGAACATAGAAGTCTCATGTCCACTTGATGAAAATTAGTATTTTTGGGATATTAAATTTTTAATCTGAAGCCAGTGATTTTTCTATTTCTTGATTTCGTAAATCTTGATAAGATGGAATCACTCAAATCACAAATGAAATAATAGAATAGATTTGATTTTGTAGTAGTTTTTGAAAGTTCATCATCAATTAATATTATATCAATAGTTATGTAGCAATTTAATTGAATTGTTTTCTTTTGATGTACTAACATCAGAACAAATTATGTACTTAAATAAGTTAGTTCGAAATCGCCTGTGAAGTGAAATAATAGCAAAATACGATAAAAAAATTTGTTTATATAAAATTTTAGCATGAAATGATTATACAATATCATTTAAATTTTAGAGTTAACAGTAAAACTGTTGACATTATCTTTTTATTCTTGCTATTATGCTATGGGATTGTTATATTTTCTGAAACTGTTTTTATGCGTTCATTTTTAAAATTATATTTAATCGCTTTGTTATCTTAGTATGTTTTACCTCATTCTCTCATGTGTCTTAAAGTTGAAATTATCTGGGTAATTCTCAAGAAATCTTGAAACTCCCGTCCTAGCAGTTTTTAGGATGCTTTTTTTTTCGAAAGAAAATCAAGGCTAAAAATGTTGGTAATAACTTTGGGATCGTATGGGCATTTGTGAGGAATAAAAAATATATAGTACTCTGAAAATCATTCCCAATATCCAAATTAAAACATTGTCTAAAATTTTTATTAAGAAGTTTTCACAAAATCAGTTTGAAACTATGAGTTGTCTATTGCAATCTCTCAAAATTTCACTGAATTTAGTATCAAAGTCATTGAATAGTTGTCTAATGTTAACTCAATATTTGTCCCATGAAAAATAATCATTTCGTAATATTTTTGAGAACTTTGGTAATAGTTTAATAGTAATAATAGTTTTTGACAGTTGGTATCAAGGTTACTTGTTCGGAATGGCGAATTGTTTTCAAGTTTGTTACAGTAATTGTTGGAAGAAGATTTCATCGTAATTTTTTAAAGATTTATTCAATCATTCCATCACAGTGAAGATTAAAATAGTTAATTATAATATTCCAATTTTAATGGCGTAGTTAAGTATGTCTTTAGAGGTAGAAAACGTAGTAAAAAACTAGCTGGTAACGAAAGGTTATGTTGCGAGGCATATAAGGTCATTGGGTATTTTTAGTTTTTAAAAATCTCTGAGTTTTAAATCTAATTATTTTCTGGTATGTCGAAACGAGCCCACAAAACCTACGTATATAAGCCAAGTAGCAATATCAATTGAAACAATAAGGTGCAGTCTTTAATTCCTATAGAAGAATGAAACGAAACAACAATGTACTGAGCTTTGATTTGAACAAGTCTACGCGTTTGAAAAATATTCATAAATTCTAGTTGATCTGCAAACGGTTCCCATCAGTTGTCGGTTGTTCCTCCGGCGCCAAAGATTTGTCAGACAGATAGGTCAAAACAGAATGGCCAAGAGGTCTTTTTTGGAGAGCCTCGGTTTTGTTTGCTGTTATTTGTTACACAGCAGTGTTGATTAAAATCAATCTAGGTCTTTATATACATTTTATTTACATCTTCATATATATACATCATCTATCACTTATATCTTATAAAACCAACCATGTGCTAAAAACCCGGTAAAACCATATATTAACTTAACCTTACTTTTCTCAATAATAATCAACTACAAAAACAAAACTATGTACATAGAACATTAAACTACTATTTCTACAAATCAAGCGCCATCTCTATAAGAAAGCATTAACTTAAAATAACTCCTAAAGATTTCTATTATAACAGTTTACAACGAAGTTTCTATTTGGTTGAAACTCTTAACTTAATAGTCTATACTCTTGTTTTTTCTTAATTTGAAATAATTATTCTCTAAATTTCCAACGTTTTCGCTGCTTCAAATTTTGTTCAGTCTCTCATTTGATAATGAGATATATTTAAAAAATAAATGATACGATTTCATAAAAAATCATTTCCTCACATTTAAATCGTCTAAATTCATTTATTCCAGAGACCACGATGATGTTTTTAACTTCTAGGAAGATGAATAGTATAAATTTCAAAGCAAATAAAGATGAATTAATTTAAATATTTTTCATTTATTTATTGCTAGGTAATTTCATGAGAATTACCCATTTATACTTTGATTAAGCTGGGAGTTATAAGGTGCTAGGTATTAAAAATTGCAGAAATGTTTTTGTACAATCGTGATAATGTATATATATTATCACATAAAATATTTTCCATATAGTCCATTATGCTAAATAACATTTTTTAAGTTCTATTTATATGCAATACAATTTATTCGTGATATAAAATTAGAACTATTGTTCATTGAAATGAAAATTGTCGATTATATGTGCGATTTTTTGAGAAATAAAAGCAATTAAATCTATTTTTTTCCTGTTAATATTGAATCCCCCGTAAGCTCGAATTTTTTGAAAAAAAAATTCACCTCAACTATTCTAGTATGGTCGTTCTGAGATAGTACTGTTTACAAATAAAAAGAGGAAATTCTTTAGAAGAGCTCATTCGATAATTCAAGACAGAATCAACTTTCTCTGTTGAAATGCATTCCGGTGTCACACTAGACGAGAAGCTTAATTGGAGAATCCACAATAGTAAGCAACAACCACTTTTTGGGCTTGCAGAAGATTATGTCAATAAGTTTATATAATTTGATTCCTTTAATCATTTACACATAAGTCAAATAAATATAAAAGCCCTTGATAAGGTCTATCGATTTGCGTTGCTCGGTATTACGGAAGAAATTAAAACTACCCTTACACCAGCAATTGGGGTCAATCTAAACATGAAGCCGTCGAATCTTTATGCAGAATGTCTAGCAGCAAAAAATGTGATTAGGCTGCAATCAGAGGCAGAGCAGGTAAAGCAAGCAGTTATATTAAAGAACAGAGACCTCGAAGAGGTTCTAATATTATGATGTGACAGTTGTTTTAACTGCTACAACTTCAGAACCAATTTTCAAGCCATCTTCCCCTATAGGCAGGACTAATTCCTCTAACCTGGAGGAGGTGCTTCCAGGACACAACTGGGAATAGGAGCAGATTTTCGTGTAGCGACTGACCGAGAACAGTGAGACTATAAAGCTCGACCCCTCAACTAAAATCCATCAAGCAGATATATATTCATCCAACAAGAGAAGTTATCCACGAATAAATACGTGAAGCTTGTGTTGGCTCATGATTACTCTGGTAGACTTGAAAATGAAAGAGCAAACGAGTTTCTTCAATTATTGTCCTTGATTGGTTTCATAGAAGTCTAATGAACAGAAGATCTGGAGACAAGCAGCTGGAAACCACCAGTATGTGACACACCAAAACCCTCTTCAGCGCGCCATTTAAGTTTAGGAAACAGTCTAATGCGACTCAAAAGAAATCAATTAAAGGCTTGTTATCAGGTTGATTAGTGATATGGCAAAGCACCTCAAAATGGTGGACCTTAAATAAGATGCTCAATGTGAGGGAGAAACTGAATCCACGTATTAATCAACTGCGCTATTCTTTGGGGTGTTCGAGAGAGGAGATCCTGGGAAGGAGTGCTGGAGAACACATCCAAATCAAGGAAACACGTTTATGTAGGTTTTTCTTATTGACACATAAGTCAATGACTATAATCTGTATACCAACCCATGAATTATCTTTGATAGAGGCGCAGGCGCAATGGAGAATTGTTGAGCACCCGTCTCAATGAGAATCCAATTTCAAGACATGCATGAGTATTTTCAATTCTGCAATAGTGCGAAATGAACTACTGTTCGAATATGCATTTTAAAGACTCCAAAAATAGTAAAATTAAACATAAATGGAGTCACTCAAAAGAACTATAGTGAGAAACCTTGTTTTTGAATTTGAAAATACATTTTTCATAACCCAAATTTATTAATGTGGAAAGGAATCACCTCTCATTATAACTAGATAAACGAGTATTAATTTTTACTTTTTTCAACTTATTTTCAATTAAGCTATTAACGCTGCATTATTTTCATGTACATCTCACCTTTCATCATATTACATCACCCAATAAGTCGTGTGACTGACACACAGATGGCGTTTACGAAGTACCAACTTTCAAGAGACTATGTGTGAAATTTCATTACATTTCGATTAGTCAAAAAAAAGTGACAACCATTTAAGTGAAGCTACTTTTTTTATTTTCAAAACAATTTCGTGTGTTAAATCATCATTGCTTTTTGATGAAAAAAAATACTGTACACGCTGAACGATGGATTCAAAAGTATTATCCGGACCCTCCTCCATTGAAAAGAATGATGGCGAACATTCTGATCGTCCAGTTAAGGTGGTTACTCCAGAAAACATCAAAGAAGTCTACAAATTGGTTATATCTAATCGTAAATTGAAATTGTGTGAGATAGCTGAGGCCGTAAAGATATCAGAAGGCAGTATGTTTACAATTATGCATGAACGGTTGACCATGAGAAAGCTTTTTTCAAAGTGGTGCCGCGTTTACTCACAGTCGATCAAAAACAACGTAATGATGATTCAGAGCACTGTTTGATAATGTTTACACCTAATAAATCAGATTTTTTGCGTCGATATAACAATGTATGAAACATGAATCCTTCACTTCACTCCAGAATCAGCTAGGAAGGATATGGCTTCAGTATTTTGGGATGCACATAGAATATTGTTTATTGAATAGCTCCAAAATGGAGAGAAGACAATCAATAACAAAAACTACATTGAGTTGTTGGATCGTTTGAATGCAAAAATCGAGGTAAAACGGCCTCATTCGTCGAAGAAAAAAACACTGTTCCACCAAGACAATGCACCGATTCACAAGTCGATGACAACGATGGTTAAATCGAACGAATTACACTTCGAATTGCTTCCTCGTCCACTGTATAGTCCAGATTTGGCCCCCAGGGACTACTGGCTATTCGCTGACCTCAAAAAAAATGCTCGTCAGTAAGAAATTCAGCTCAGTAGCATTTGTTGAAATTGTAACCTATTATGAAGCAAAAGACAAATACTTCTACAAGCACGGAATCGAGAAGTTAGAGAAGCGTTGGACTGATTGTGTTGCCGTTGAAGGAGATTTTGGCAAAAAATGTGTTTTCCTTAGTTAGTAAGTCACACGACTTATTGAGTGATGAGGTACTTCTTTCAAAAAGACAACTCACCTTCCATTGGTAGTGCTAATGAGAGACTTTTTATAACCACGTGTAATGTGAAAATTTAATTTAAAGTTGAACCTAATCATAAATGGAGGTAGGTAAAAACTCGAATTTCTTGAAACAGTTCTAATTTTTCTCATTAATTTCTTTCCAAATTTGACGGCGCACTCACTGTGAGTTGATGATAGTTCGAAAACTGTCAATGTTTGTTTTAGTTTAGCCATCGTTTGTTCATTTTGAAAGGAAATAAAAGCAAATAATATGACTGATACATTTTTTATGATTTCTACTTTCATATTTACAAAATAAATAGATTATTCAACATTAGGAAATAATTGCAACTATTTGTTCATTTACAAAAATAAAATAAGTCTTACTGTTACAAATTATTTACAAATTTCAATTCAACTACATAGTTTGTTAATATGTATAGCAAAAGTTTTTCAGTTCAACTTCTAGACATGAAAATTTAGTGATTTAACAAATGTATATTATAACAATATGGATTTATCCAAGAAAAATGAAGTAACAATGTATATAACAAGAATATGTATATAATTTTATATTCCTTGGAAATAAAAGTTTTTACAAAAATATCTTCCATAGTGAGATCATTCAACTGGCGTTAGGCGGTGTCGTCTATGGGAAGTGTTTACAATATTAGCTAAGAAATGTTTGGGAGAAGGTGGTATTGTTTTTGTAGAAATTAAATTTTCCACAAGGAGTTATGGGTTTCTTACTTATCTTGGGACATTTCTTTTCTGGAAGCAAGGTGGTGCAGTTATGGCTCTTATTCATTAGTATAAGCTAATCCGCTATAAATGATACTATAGTATTGATTATGTAATACAAAAAAGGAAAGTGAGCCAGAGCAAAAAAATCATTAAATCCACTGCAGTCATATATCAAATATTTTTAAAATAAATGAAAAATAAATTTCTAATTGTAACAAAATTCATAAGAAATTTTTAATAGTCATTTGTATATATACATCACCGTTTTGAAGGTATAAATTTATTAAAACCTTGGACAAATCCTTATTGATTATCCCATGTAATTTACAAACAAATTAATATCTCTGGACATATCTATTTTGTATGCACTGAATTAAAAACCTTAACATTTAGAAACGCTTGTAAACAATAATGAAATTAAATTTTTGAATAATAAACCTCATTGCTTGAAAATACTGTATGTTCAGAGATGAAGATATTTTGCTCCCATTTAGCTGTAGAAAGTGATAATTTAGAAATAAAAAAAATAGATAACATTTTACATTTACATGATATTATAGTGTCATTGAATATAAAATTAAAATTAATTTCATAACTGACACAGTCATCTGAATTCTTTATTTAAACAAAAAACGTAATTCTGAAAAAACTATGTAGGGGGAGGATAGAATGGCCTATGCTGGGGTTGAGCTGGCGGAGGAGCGTTTGCTGGGTAAAACGGAGGTGCTCCAGAAGATACAACAGGAGGTACAAATGGTGGAGGATGGTTAACATAAGGAAATACTGTTGGTGGTGGAGCAGTTATATGAGGTGGTGGTCCAGGTGGAGGACCTGTTAAATGGGGCGGGTGCGCGGCTGCCAATACAGGAGCTGAAGAAAATGCACTAACTGGTGTAGGATACATAGGTACTGGTGGAGGGCCCCCAGTAAAAGTCTGGTAAGGAAATTGAGGAATTTCTGATGGCGGTGGAATTTTGATGTTAACAGGAGCTGGTTGATCTGGAGAACATATTTTCTCATGGCCATTTGAAGTTCTATTAGACACAGGTAAAACAGCAGGGGCCCCTTTTTGTGAAGATGGTGGAGGGCTATCTGCTGCGTTTGTGTTATCTGCTTGGGAATATAAATCTAATACCTGAAATAAATGAGATAAGAAAAAAATTACATTATACATACAATATCTTATTCTGGTGATAGTGTCCTTTAGCTGTCATCAGGGTGTCATACTTTGTAAATCAAATTAGAGGTTTTAAACTCACCTGATGGCAAATATCTTCTAATAAATCCAAAGTAACATCTTCAACAAACATATCCCACCATCGACAATGTTTTGAATTTCTTCCTATCCAATCAACTACCTCAAATTTACTAAGTTTACCAGCCAAATACATCAATGCCACTGCAATTATTTCAGGTTCCCATTGTAAGGCTAATGTTGTACATAAACTATCATTTACAAAAGTCCATGCCATTTGGACCATTTTCTGCAATTTGCTTTTGTCACCTTTAAGACATTTGGCATATTTTAACAGGTACTGGTAGGGGTGTTCAACTTGAAGATCAAATTTTATTGTTTGGAGTAAAATTCTTTCTAATGTCATTACCTAAAATCAGAATAGAAACTTTGAACAAAATATGGAAATTTATGATAACATTGTAAAAAATTATGTGAAATAATAAGTACCTAAGATGTTCCAAATATAATGAACATTATATGAACAAGTAAAAAAGCTCAAGATATTAAAACATTGACCCAAACTTTTCTATTAGGGAAATACCAATGAAAAATAATTTTGAAGGAAATCTTATGAATGGGACCATTTTATATAAATTAGTTGCCCAATAACTAATTATCATTATCATTAAATTTCCCAGAAATGATGTTAATTTGAGGTAGCAAAAATTTTACTTCTTGGTGAGAACTCTTCATGCCATTTTGAGCGTCAGAGTATTGGAATTTTAGTTTTCATTCTCCTTTTATCTATTTTTTCCATTCTTTACCATCATTTACAACTTCATTCACTTGCTGTATTTTTCCCTTGTCTTCTCCCTTCCAGTGCTACTTGTTTTAGCCAAGTTTTCCTGTGTCTTCCTTTCCTTTTTCTTTTATATCTTTTTGCTTCTATCACGTTTCTGATTAGGCTTGTGGTGTGCCACTCTTTATTTGTCTATGCTAGTTTAAACATCTTTTAACTATTTTGTTTCCTTTTGGTTCTTGTTTAGATTTTCTATATTTACCTCATTTCTTATTTTATCCATCTTCGTTTTTCCTGCTATATTTTTTAGTTGCTCCATCTTCTACTCTTTATTTTTTTGCTCATTACCCAAGATTCACATCCATGTATTAACCTAGTACAATTATTGAGTTGTATTTCAAATTACTCTAAGGAAAATTTTTGTGAAAAACACATGGCCAATTTCTTATTTCTTTTTTGTTGCAGATTCTGTAGACAAAATTATTTAAATACTATTTTTGAAACCTGTGAGGCTAGCAAAATTTGAATCCAAGAATGCTAGAATAACAAAATTAATTTTGTAGCAACTAATAAACAAGAAAGTTTTAGTAAAGGCAAATTCAAAATTATTTTTAAAATATTTGCAATTTTAATGATAAATTAGTCTTAATATTGTTTCTAAGGATTCGACTAGAGCAATAAAAGTAACTCTTTAGCAAATAATTCATTCAATATTTCTGATGTCTCACCATTAGCTTTTTAAACCTGATATAAATCCATTTTGTGGTTCTTTTTAAGTGCAAAATATGAATCAAATGCAGTTTGTTGTTATTTGTAAAATCATTATTGACTAATTTCAAATTACAACTACTTACCTCCTCTTTTGGATCCTCTCCAAATGTAGCAAATTTCTGATCTGTGAGTAAGCTCCTTGCCGTTTTAATTATATCTTTGCATTTCTTTGGGGTTTCTTCTACTTTGCCAGCGAGGAATAAACAGCAGCATGCTGTAACATATCTTGGAAACTGTTTGAACGAGTGGAACATATAAAATCTGTGATAATAAACTACTCCAGTTGCCATTGTGTTGTATCCCAAGTCCATTTTGGAACCAGTGTTTATTATTAACCTGGCTCCTGTAAAATAAAAAATATTGAATGATCTAAAATTTGAATTGTCTTGAGAAATTTGACGGGCATCAATTTTAAAATATATATGTAAATAGTAAAGTTAATTCAATAGTTTTATTGAATGTGGGATAACTTGAAATAGTTTACAAAAAATAGATAGCATTTTATTTTATATCCATCGGATTTTTTTAAAATACAATGCAATTCAAAGTAAAAAGTACTCTGTCTATACAATTAATCCGCAACGTCAAGAGTGGGTAAAGTGTAATTTATATTGAATAACCCTTTCTGTATTTATTAAAACTATTAAATAACATCTATCAAACACCAATATAATGTTCATATTCTAAAATTTGATAAAAAATAAGTTTTAAAATTGATTTACCTTCTTTACGATATCGCATTTCAGTCTTATAATCTATACCATCCTGAGCTGATGGTGTATTCCTTAGTTCTTTTTTATCAAAATACCACCCAGGCATTTCAATAGCTAAAAAATTTCAAATAAAATTAATTGTGTTAGATTTACAAAACAATTTGTAAACCACAATTATAACCTCATTTGTCAATCAGTTGTGCCAATGGTCGCGGAACAAATTATAAACCATAGAATAACTTTTTCTTTATATAATTTTAAAAATAGAGTCGTAAGACAAAAAAATATTGGAAATTCATTCTACCTTCATTTTTCACTTTTCGGATGATAACTCAAAAACTGCAATAGTAACTATTTACATGACATTATTTATAAAATTTCAATAGTACAATAACAGAGATTTTCTAATTTTTTGACTTATGACTGACTCTATTTGAGTGGAGTTGTAATATATAGTTGACAATTTTTATTATAATAAAAATTTGATTTTATTTAATAGGACTGCTCTACGTATTAAAAACAATATATCTTCAAATGCACTTTTCACAGTGTGTACATCAGTTAAGGTTAGGTTAGGCATAATATTAAAATTGTTATTTTCAATTTAAAATGTCTCAATTTGGAATGGTAAAACGGTTAAAATAAATTCAAAATAAGTATTAAAAAGGTGTACATTAAAATGTCTCGATTCAGTTTGCATATGGAAAACAAAAATGGTATTTTCCATTTCTGTGAGATCAAATTCATTCCAATGAGTTGAAAAGATTGGTCGTCACATACCTGGTTGGGTCTTTAGGAAAGTGAATACATTATTATTACTAATATTGTCAACGAAGCTATGTAGAAATATACAATCAATTTTTTCAATATTTTTCCAAGGAAAAAGTCAGACTGGGTTAAATCTGGTGACCTGGGAGGCCATCATAAAAGAGAGAGATAATTATCACCAACACGCCAAATATAATGAATTGGAACTGGAAGAACATTGTCCTTAAGATATCCGCAAAGGAAGCAGTCACGCGTTGGCCTGTGTACATTATTAGAAATCAACATTGTCGATCGAGTGATATAGAACTTGACAAGCAATCTCTTCAATGTTTCCCTATGGTATTAAATCTGGATAACTGGGTGGGAAAGCGAATACATTAAAACAAATATATTGCTAACACATCGATGTGGAAGTACAGAAGGCAAAAATCACAAAACGTTAAATGCAATGCCTTGTAAGGCTTGGTTAAGAATGCGGTTGCATTATGACCAGCATCGCCCATTGAGGAATAAGTTTGTTTTTAACGTAAAATGCTTCGTTGATAAGGCAAATATTTGGCGTATCGGCTTCTAACAGAAAAAAAATCCTTATCTTACAAGACGCAGAAACTATTTTTTGGCTTTACCTTTATTTAGGATCAGACTTAACGGAACTAGCCAAGGTTAACTGCTACGCTTCTTGATTTTAAAATTTTGAATATGTTAATCATTATTATATTTTGTACGAATCGATATTTGAAATTGTTAAATCTTTTGTTGCATTTTAATGTGTGTTTTCATAACTTATCTTTTGTCACTTATTTCATTTTGTGTATAACATTAATGTTTATTATTCTTTATCAATTTTATTGAAAGGTTTAAGTATTGCGCAGAAAAATATCGAAGTTGACGATTGTATTGGTATGATGGGTTTTAACTGAGAAAGTGTTAAGATTATACGCCTATATTATACACATTACACCAATTAACTATAAAGTTTTTGTGATTCCGATCATTTTTCGTGACCATATTAACATTGAAATTTAGTGCTGTGATTAAAAAGATGGATTTTGATGAAAAAAATATCGAAATTCAAGGATTTTTACAATACCGTAAGTTAAATAATTTTCCATTTAATAATAGTATATGTGATATGTGCAGATATACAGAGTGGGTTTTATGTATGGAACGCCCCAATTATCTGGGAAACGGCTTGTACGATTTGTATAAATTTTTATCTACAAGAATCTTAGGTGATACGGCCGGTATTATGGTGGTATTTACATTGTTGACAGATCTTTCCTTTTTTTGGAATGAACTTTGTTATTTCAAAAGGATCACACTATATATTTTGTGTTTCTGGAAATCCTTAAGAAATATTGAATATTTTTCATGTAATATTCTCTATACCTAAATGCCATAATTTTGTAGTTATAGCTACATTTACAGAATCTCCACAAAAGTTACAAGTTATATATTGTACATTTTAATGACTGCGATTCAGGGCCAGATTAAGCTAGGGACTTGGGGGGGCTACAGCCCCGAGCCCCAGGTCCAAGAGGGCCCCGTCATTTGGAAATCATTCTGTATTTTTTGATATGTTGATACCACAAATCTAACATATAGATATTATTTTGTGAATTCCTTAAGGGGGCCCCGTCATTATTTTAGCACCGGGCCTTATAAATCTTAAACCGGTCCTGCTGCGATTGAATAAACTCGTTTAATTTGAATATTCTTTAATAATTTATGTGCTAATAGAAATCTCGTAACAAGGTCTAGTGTCAGTAAATTAGTAAAAAGTTTAACAAAACTATTGCTGTAAAATATTTATCTAAATCATGGCGCAGGAAACCTACAACCGAAGACAAATCTTTACATGTTTGTGTCATGTTAAAAGTAGATACACATTTGTGAAGTAGATAAATTACGAATTTTGTTGTCAATTTACTTCAATTCAACAAACCATGCGATTTTTAAAACTTTGCAATACATTTTGCAACATCCCTGACTGCTCAATTCTTCTAATCTCTTTTTGTAATCCCATCTTTCAATTCCTGAATCTTGGCAGGTTTTGTTTTATAAACTATGTTTTTAAGGGACTCCACAGGAAATAGTCTAAAGGATTCATGTCGGGTGATCGCTGGGGTCATTCGATAAAACCACGCCTTCCAATCCATCTTCTGGCAAACACATTACTTAGGTATTGCCCCACCACAAAAGCATAGTGAGGTGGGGCACCATCTTGTTGTAGTCAAATATTGTCGTTTGGGATATTGTTATTGTCTGAAAATTTCTAATAATGAAGTGCTTTTAAAATAAAATCCATTTACTTGGATTTGGAAATATCCGAGTTCACTCAGGTGTAAAACAATGAAAAGGGACTAATTATTTTGTCGCCTATTATTCTAGTCCATCCATTCAGTTTTTCGGGATAATGGGTGTGGAACTCACGCGTCCATCGAAGATTCTTACGTGACCAGTATCTACAATTATACCTTTTGCAAAATCTTCACGTCTATCAAAATCGTTATTTGACAACTCTTGAACCAACGTTACTTTGTATTATCACGTAAAATTTTTATTGCGGATGCGAAATATCAAGTTCCCTGGATATTTGTCTAGTACTTAAGTGTGAATTCTCTTCTATCAGAACACAAACATCTAAAGATTTGTTTTCAGTTGAAGCAGTTTTTCTGCGCCCTTATTTGGATAAATCTTTTACTGAACCAGTTTCGTCAAACTTGTTTACTAATTTACTGACATTAGATCTTGTTATAGGATTTCGGTTAGGATATAAATTATTAAAAATATTACACGTTTTTTGTTGACTTCTACGCCTATCACTGTATCCCAATATCATTAAAATGTAAATTCGTTCTTTTTCCGATACACGATCCATTGTGACCTTCAATAAATTCGACTATAACAATTTATTGAAACGTCAAACGGAGATAACGCAAATGTAACTATAACTTCGAAATTATGGCATTCAGGTATAGAGAATATTACATGAAAAATAATCAGTCTTAAGGATTTCTAAAAACACAAAATATATAGTGTGATCCATTTAAAGTAACAAGGAAAGATCTGACAACAATCTAAATACCGCCGTATAACAAGATACAAAAATTTATAAAAATCGTACAAACCGTTTCCGAAATAATTGAGGCATTCCAAACATAAAACTCATTATGTATGGTTTTAGATAATAATTAATTCTTTATCTATATATCTTACTATTGAAGTTTATACGTTTTAGTAACTTATTTAGAAAGTTTGTCAATAGGTATTGATTATTTTTTCCTGTACCCAATGTATTTTTCAATGTAAAATATATGAAAACTATACCAATCTATCAATCTAAGAGTCAATAGAACGTCACAATAAATTATAATGAACTTAATTGTTTCACTGAATTCCCACATCACTCAAACTGGATATCCTACTTATCAGAATCGAAATCGATCATTATTAGAAGAAGAGCGGGGAGTTTTACGTTGGGAATCACTCGAAGTATTATCGTTACCGTTACTTTAAAGTACAAATAATGTTACGATGTCTGGTAATCAATCTTCGAGAATTTAGTCATATCTCGAGAATTGGCAATAATTCGTCCATATGTGGGGCATTTTTTTTCCAGTTTTATTATAAGTCGATTACACTTTGATTTGTGTTTTGCGCGTATTTTTCTGAAGAAACTGCTCTAGTGGTGTCGAGAAAATGAGTGATTCGTACTGAATTTTAATGTATTCGGTGAATACCTTCTGAAAATCGGTAGAAAATAATCCAAAAGAAGAAGCCTTTAGAAACTCGACCATTTGGGCACGCTAATCTTAAATGACTGATAACTAATCATTATTGTGCTATTTTATGAGTCAACAAATAAGTAAGATGATACACGAGGATTTAAACATGTCATATATTTGCGCTATGATGGTACCAAAATTTCTCATCCATCAACAAAAACAAACACGGAAAACGATTCAGAGCGACGATATTAGCTTTATGAGTTAGGTAATTACTGTATTTGAGACATGGACATTTGAGTAAGATCCTGAGAGCAGTAAACAAAATCAGCTGTTGGTAGAAATGGACGAGGAACGTCTAACAAAACTGAAGACTACCAACTCGCGACTAATTTTTTTCTATTTTTCAATATATCAACAACATCGTCCATGGTGAAAGACCAAAGAGTGATTCTTAGCCCACTATAGAACCAAACAAAATTTCAATGTTAAAATATTTTATTACTCAACATATTCTCCTCTTATTTGGATACGTTTATTACAGCGAACGTGTAACGTTTCTAAACCAGACCAGACCTCTACAGCTTTTATTGCCTCCTCGTTGGAAGAAAATTTACGACCTTTTAAACTTTTTTTCAGTTGAGGAAAGAGATGATAGTCGGACGGAACCAAATCTGGTGAATAAGGGGGGTGTTCTAGTAATTCAAACCCTAAATCACGAATTCTTTGCATGTCAACATGAGTTTTTTGTGCTGGGGCGTTGTCCTGTAAAAACAAAACACTTTTGGATAGCTTTCCGCGTCTTTTCTCTTTAATTTTTTTCCCGTAGAGTAGCCAGTAATGTCGAATAGTAATCTCCAGTTATTGTTCTACCCTTATCCAAAAAATCAATCATGATTACTCCATGGCAATCCCAAAAAACTGAAGCAAGAACTTTTCCAGCAGATTTTTGGACACGAAACTTCGTAGATCTTGGAGAAACAGAGTGTCTCCATTCCATCGATTGTTGCTTTGTTTTTGGATCGTAGAAATGTACCCAAGTCTCATCCATAGTAACAATTCGTTTTAAGAAGTCTACATCGTTTTCAAATCGAGCACAGATCGAACGCGATGCTTCTACCCTTGCACGCTTTTGATCAACATTCAAACATTTGGGCATCCATTTTGCAGCAATTTTTTTCATGTCCAAATTGACGTGAACTATATGATGAACGCGTTCGTATGAAATATTCAGTGCTTCAGATATCCGTTTTAGCCCAATTCGACGGTCTGATAAAATCATCTCATGAACTGCATAGATATTTTCGGGGAGTGACCCAAAAATTGGCCTTCCCGATCGGTCATCATCTTCAATGAAAAATTTACCTCCTTTGGAGCTTGCAGTCCAATTTTTTACGGACGCATACAAAGGACATTGATCACCAAGGGTATTAAGCATATCTTCGTAAATCTGCTTAGCTCTTAACCCTTTTATTGGTAATTGATGATGGCTCGATACTCCAATTATTCGATTTTCACAATTTCGGAATTTCGGTGGACAACTTTTTTCTTTTAATTTATTGCCTAACACTAGTTTACTTTTTTGACGTCAAACTTCACTAATACTTCAAATAAGTTATTGTTAGTTGCTGTGGTAACGCAATATTTTGTTGATTGCACAAGAATTTTTGCTGAAAGAGGTATTCCAACTATGCCGCATTAGAACTCATCATGGTGGCGTAGAGGAGCTCAAAGAAGCTGTGATCGTAGTTCTAAACAGGTTAACTTCAGACGTTTATTCAGGATGCTTTGAATCGTTGGAGTAGCATCGTCTGAACTTGAAGGAAGACTATTATGAATGTAGATGATAAAATTTTTAGTTGAATTTTATTTGTTTTTTTTTTGTTTATTGATTATAACTAAAGTGCTACGAATCGAGAAAAAATTAAATGATTGGAATTTTCTGGAATCTTGATAGAAAATTAAATCAATTCTTCATTCTACGACTACGTGTTTTTACAATAATGCGCTGACTTTTCTAGGCGTTGTAACATTTTTGGAAGTCTTTGGTTGTAAATCTTTGAGTGGAGCCTCATCACAGTTGTTTGATTTTGGAAACGAAAAATAAGTAAAAATATCTTCGACAAATTTTTGGGGATTTTTTTTCAGCGTCGGTACTTGTTTTTGTGTATTTAATTGTAAATTATATTTCTCAGTATGCATTCGTGAGCAATGTCCTAAGTATCGATTTTAAAAAATTCATTTCACTTCTTTTTATTTTTGGTGTGCAAAAAAAAGTTCTTAGTTATGGACTCTATATGCTTCTTTTTTCAATTTTATCTAATCTTCTCCTGCTAATATCGTTCGCAACCTCAACATATTCGAGCACCTAAAAATTATATGAACAATTCTTTACCTGCTATTAAGTCAGTCTTGTAACTTTTTCTGATACAGACATATAAGAATATATTTAAATTTGAATTTCTTCTTATCTCCATGTGGGGCTGTTCAAGGTACTAAGTTCAAAAATGTAAAAATACCTTGTCTCCTTTCGCTACAATAAAATGTCAGTACCATCCAACTTTTTATGAACAGACTATGAACAGACGGCGGACAAAGCCCGTCAGAGGCTCGGGGCGGCAAAGCTGAATGAGGACCCCCAGCTTTAACAAATGTAGTTTTACAATCTTTTCATTCAGTTCACATTTGTATGTATAAATAATTGTCTATTTTTATTTCGTTAAAATCTGGCAAGTGAAATTTAAATTCGACTTAAATTATTTGTGCTAAATAAACATATATACCTACAATATGGAATGGCTATGGAAGGAAATAAAATATGAATCGATCGGCAAAGAAAATTAGTTAAAATAAATCAAAAATAGTTTTTTGTATTTTTTGTAGTGTGTTATGTGTGTTTTTGTGCCTTCAGTTTAATGAACTCCTCAATAACTTCTGTGAAATCGATTTCTTTTGAAAAGTTTCTTTCTATTGAAAGTATGGCTAGTTTAGCCAGTCGCACTTGCCCCTTTGTAGATCGAAGATAATTTTTAATCAGTTTAAGTTTCGCAAAACTCCTCTCGCATGATGCAACCGAGATGTAAATGATCGAAAAGTATTGAAGTATAAGCGATATACAGGTTTTTCACTGAAGTCACATTTTATTATAAATTGAAGGATTTCTTGGGCATTTTGCAGCAACGTCCATACTCGTATCGGTGGCTTTCACATGCCTGCGGTAACTTTTTATTTCTTGGAAACTTGCTTCTTGTCAATTTCACCACAAATTGGTATCACATTGTCAATTACTACAGCCAGAGCGTCATCTGAAAACTGAAATGGTAGGCTCATATATCAAAAGTTAAAAAAGACAAATTCTCTTCAGTGTGCAATACAGAAAGCGCAAGCCTCTCATAAATTCTAAAAATCCTAAAAATAATATCTTATTGAGGACAAATTATTCTCGGAAAATTCCTGGGTTTTTATACTTCAGAACAATGTTTCAAAATATTCCGAGCCGTTCTATTAGTTACATTAACTCATTTAGAAATTATTGACAAATTTTGAATAGAACAACATTTTCAATATTTTTGACTAAACAATATCTTGCCCATATATGAAATACTGTTAGGAGCCACTTTGTTATTCACTACAATGGGGGATTTCCATTTCTGGTCATGTTGGTTCTAAACTACAAAATATATCATGTAATTAAAGTTCCGATCTATTTACCTCTAAGACTCTTTCCAAGTCCAAATATGTAATATAAATGCTCTATAAATCAGAAGAAATTAAATTTTGTATTACAATCAAATTATTGAAGCCCTACTGTACCTGAAATTATGATATGTGCTTATTTTACACTATGATTACTTACATCAACAATTCCTTCGTCTCCAGCCCATCGTTGCTGCTTTGGACTGAATGAAGGAAATTTCGGATCTGGTGGTCTTTGAAAAATGTAACCAACTGCAGCATCATCGATAATCCAGTATCATGAGCTGATTCACCCGGCATGGTTCTTCCTCGTTTTTCGATGTTGATGTCCACATAATTGCATTTTTTTATGTCAATAGCATTGTCTACAACCGTGGCTCGTTCGGTCACTAAATACTCTTCAAGGCGTTTAGTTTGGTGATTCCTGTATCCAGAGTAATTTTTGTAGACTGCAAACATTCTTGAACTAAATTTACTTTCTCCAGTATAGAAAGCCAGAATTGTATCTAGGTTAGAAAGATAAAATCACAAACAGCCGGCAGGTGCAGTCTTCCTCCTGATTTTGTATCTAGATTTGCTTTTGTTGGATCTTGAAAATGTTCCAAACTACTCATAATTGTCTCTATGTTGTCTTTTACTACTTTTACTGACTCGTAATGAGCACTCCAGCAAATATCCGATAAACGTTTTAAATTTTTTCCAGTTTTCTCTTTCAGTAATTGCCATATATGTGTAGATGACTGAATGAATGAATTTTTATATTCTGCGCGGCAGTTAAATGTTATTGTCAAGCGTGATGCTTATCATCAGGCGAGCGATTTGTTCGTTTCGTCATCTATTCTCGACTCATAAACTTCTTTGTTGTGATTTTACCCAATGGAAAAAATGATAGCTCATTTTATAGTATTCAAAAGTGCGCTTCTTGAGGTCCCTTTTATTTTAAAACTTCGATGCACATTTTTAAAGCCTTGTTTAGGATTTGATCTGGGGAACGCGGAGACATTTGGGGCCCTCCAAGATTGGTAGTCCGTGGCGTCCGCCACTGTTCTGGACCTACCATCATTTTTTTGGACCACTTCAATTTTTGTAAACCTTTCTAACAGTGGCATAACAACTATGTCCTAGGTCACTTGTGCTGCAAGTTTTCATCTTCTTGGATCAAGTTCCATTTTAAATTGGTATAGAAACATACCCATTATGTATTGCAAAAATATCCATGGTGTGAAGATTTTCTATGGAGGGCGACATTGTCAACAAGGTCGCTAATTTACTCGATTTGTATTTTTACCTAGAGCTCAACTTAGTATTTAACGTGACTTTTATTGATAATGTACTTCAACGTTTTTCAAGAATAACGCGTGTCTTTGTTTACAAAACTACCTTTTATAACACTGCTCGAATTGCTAAGCCGACTATACCTACGTTAAGAAAAAACATTCAATTACACTGTATCAGTGGTAACCTTACATTGCCATCTTTAAATGTCCAGGATCCAATCAAAACTGCGTTTACATTTTTGAATTATTGAAGGCGATTGCATTTCTTATTGTTATATCATTTCAAAATTGAAAATACTTGGTGAGTTAATCAGATGGAAATAGCCATTTCAAGGCTAATTAATGTTAAATGTACATCGAATTAAAATTAATATTTTGAGGTCAAGTTATTTAAAAAGCTTTTGATTTTTTATAAATATTAGTCATATACTTATCTTTAACCTGTGAACTAAATTAAGTATTGATCAGAATCTTGTATTCTTCTTACCAAAATTAAAAACATTGAAATGCACAAGCAGCGTCTGATTAAGAAATAGATCCAATATTACTTTTAAAATGACTGATCAAATTAGTAATTTTGCAGGGCCCCTACCTACTCAGGGCTCGGAGCTTCTGTACCTCTTAGACCCTCCCAAAATCCGATATAAGGCATAAGACCATTCATAGTTGCCGTTTGCCGATCGGTCTGCCGTTGGTGACTTTCAACATAAACGAATTTAATCTCCCGTTTGCGGTTCGTAGTAATAGAAAAGAGTCAATCATATCCATTTGCTTTTGTTACGATTGTCCCAACCAAAAAACTCTTCGTTATTACTGGATTACATACAAACACAAAAATATCACGACAACAAGAAGCAGTACACACGTGAAAATGAATAACAAAATTTTTAGGTTAACTACAGCAAAATTTATGATTGGGGTCAATAGACGTCAAACAGCAAACGTCATCCACGAACGGTAACGGCAAACGGAAAGTCACGTTAATGAATCAGAGTTAATGCAACGTAATTTTTAAAGAGATTGCTATAAAATAATAAAATTTTTGTTTACTGTCCCCATAAGGGGTCCGTAGGAAATAATGGGTCAATTTTCAGAAAATTTCACGGATTTCATTATGGTAAAAAAGAAGTACAACTAATAGATACTTTTATTATTGTTTCCTGAATCAAACTGTACAAACACAACTTAAATTTTTGTAGTTTCAACATAGAAATAGTTGTACATGAATTCGAAATAAAAAGTTAAAAATATAATTTAACTACTAGATTTTTTTATAAGTAATTTGCGTCATAAAACGTGGCTACTGATTTTATCAAAACAAATCTAGTTCGTTTTGTTTTAAAGAAATAGAATAGTTGTGGAATATACGTTGGTAAATTCCTCTTTCATTAATCAGACTGCATATTCTAATGTAGGAGTTTGGTTTCAAGTAAATACCTTTACAAACGATGACATAGTTATTTTCAAATGAAAAATCGACTTTTTCTGAAATAATTTTTATCCACAGATCATACAGTAGATAGGGTAAGAAGGGAGTAATAAACCCCAATTTTTTCATGTTTAGTTCAACAGTTTTTGTTAACCACATAGGTACACAAATGTTGAGGAACGTTAGGTATATAGAAGCTATTACATTCTAATAATTAGTTGAAAAATTTGCTATTAGGTGAAGTTAACATTTATTGCCAGAGATACTAACGTAAAATTTGATAAAGTGAAACTTATTGAATTTTCATGTATGAAAAAAGAGTTTTTCCTAGGCCTTCCAAGGCTTCTTTGTCCTGTTGGTGATTTGTCCCTTGATATTTTCACAATTCGTTCTTCCGTCATGCGGTCAATGTGCTCGTTCCATTTTATCTTTCTATCCAGTACCCAGTCATTGATGTTATCTATCCCGCATGTTCGTATTATGTTTACACTCCTTTCTCTATCCATTAATGTTCTTCCCGCTATTCTTCGAACTATTTTCATTTCTGTAGTCTCCAATATCCGTTTCGTTTTAGAGGTCTCAGGTCGGGTCTCTGCTGCATAGGATAATATAGGTCTGATTGCGGTCTTGTGCGGCAGGGTGCGGCAGCATAACTTCCTTTTTTAAAAAGTTCGCCATTTAGTCGGTAGATGTCGTAACGGAGTGCTAGTGGTCTCGTTCGAGAGGGGGGACTATAAAGTTTTGTCCCGGCACAGTTCAGTCGCCATCATGCGTTGGAACAGTGAGGAGCGTGCGTTTGCCGTTGAGGTTTACTTTTCGAGCGGATGTTCTGTGATCGCAACCCAGCGCGCCTTTCGGAATCGCTTTAATTTAGCCCCCTTGGCCCCTGTCCCGGACCGGAAATCAATTGTTACGTGGGTCACTACGTTCAGACAAACTGCAAGTGTGACAAGACGAAGAACTGGAGTCCCTCGGCCCATTAGATCACCGGAGAACATTGAGTTAGTTAGAACTTCAGTGTTGCGATCACCACGGCGTTCTGCGCGCAAACATGCGTCTGCCCTTGGACTTTCCGATCGTTCTGTGAGGAGAATACTTCATGATGATCTTCATTTTCATCCATACAAGATGGCAATTGTGCAGGAACTTTCTGAACGTGACTTCAATTCTCGGAGGAACGCGTGTGAGGTTTTTCTGGAAGTCGTTCCTGAGGACGCTATTGTTTCTTTTAGTGATGAAGCCCATTTTCATTTGTGTGGATCCGTAAACAAACAAAACATGCGCTACTGGGCTGATACCAATCCTCGACAATTGCATCAACGGCCTTTGCATTCACCTAAAGTCACAGTGTGGTGTGCAATTTACTCACGTGGAATTATTGGTCCCTGGTTCTTTGAGGAAAATGAAGTCACAGTGACAGTGAATTCGCACCGGTATGTAAACATGTTACAGGAAATTTTTTTCCCACGGCTAGATGAGTTGGACTTAGGGGACACTTGGTTCCAACAAGACGGAGCAACGGCACACACTTCAAGAACATCGATGGCTGTTTTGAGGGAACACTTCCCAGAGCGCCTTATCTCAATTAGGGGCGATTTGGAGTGGCCAGCCCGCTCTCCCGATTTGACCCCTTGTGATTATTTCCTATGGGGTTTTTTGAAATCCCGTGTGTATGTGAACCGTCCAAGGACCCTACAAGATTTGAAGACGAACATCCAGGAAGAAATTGCCAACATAACGCCTGCTATGCTGGCAAGAGTCATGACAAACGCCAGAAATCGGTTTACTCAGTGTATGGAGAATGGGGGACGTCACCTAACTGATTTGATCTTCAAAACTCAGTAAAACAAAACTTTATGTATGTGCCTGTATTATAAAAAACGAATAAAAATTTTCTGATTCATACAATAAGTTTTATTAACTTTTGAAAAAAGGAAGTTATGCTGCCGCACCCGTATATGCGGGATTTTGCTTCAGTTCGAATGTATTTATTTCGCCAGATTGTGTCATTTATGTATGCTGCTGCTCTGTTTCTTACTTCCGTCTCCACGTCCCCGTGTCCAGATATTTCGATTCCCAGATATTTAAATTTCATTTCCTGGTGTATTATTTTGTTATCCACCACAACCTCCCAGGTGACTGAGCAGAGGCAATGACGTGAAGAAAAGCAGGCAATGATGCCTATACACAGCAGGAAGAAGAAGAAGAAAAAAGAGTTGAAGAATGAATTAACATAGTAATAATATAAAGTGTGGGTGTGTTAACTTCATTCTACTACTCCCGAGCACGCTATATACACCTAAACCCCACGCTTTACAGAATTAGTATGATCTTTACTCTTTAACAATTTTTTCACACATTATAAAAATTTTTTAATAATTTCAACATTATCACACCCATGATACTCAGCTTTAACGTTAATCAAGAGCGGATTATTGGGTAATTATTAGAAAGTAATAGTTTCGATATGACCAATTTTCCTCTACATTTCTACACCTCTCAACTTTGTCTTCATTACCATCTATTATTCAAATCACTCTTAAAGACTAATTGTAACGAGATTTACGCCAAAAATTTCATTTTTTAGTGCTTTGTTATAATGCTAAGTAACAGTGTTATATTATTGAACGATTATGGTATTCTATATAACATTTTTAATTTTTCATTGTGCAAATTTACTGTCATTTAATATTAAAATCCGCTAGATTTTATGTATGATTAACTTACCTTCACCTTATAGTGGAAAAGAGACAATTAGTGGCTCGCTCTGGTTAAACGAGAACGACAAATTAGCCAGAAAATCTGACAGTTAAGCTAAGAATACTACAATTGATAAAGCTACAAAGAAATGACAAACCAATGGATCAAATGCACAGAATGATAGACATTCCATTCAAAGTGGTAATGAATGACCGCCAATATTGGGTCAATAATTTATCTTTCTGGTGTACAGATGGTTCCAGGCTGGCACAAGGAGCTCTATTGTGCATTTTGGGTCAACATTGTCCATTCTACTGGGAAAATCACTCACTATTTTTCATGTCGTTCTACTATCAATAAACATATGTGGTCAGAAGTGTTTGAATAGAACCATTTCAAAAAGGCACATTCAATTCTTTTAGATCCTGAAATTTATTAAGTGGAATGTCTAACAGAATGAAAGTAACCCTAATGTAGCTTTTAGCCCCCAAAGTATACTAGGTAAAGAGACAAGAAAAAAGGGATAGCGCCTCATGAGAAACCAAAACAATAACGAACTGAACGAATAGCTAAAGATGGATTCTAAATAGAGAACATTTTAGATATAGGATAATTTAAAAGATTCATAACCATATCAGCTATGAAGTCGGAGGAACTCCTCGACAAGAAACAGGTTACTGCCTCGTCCAATACTAACTTAAGCCTATGAGCATGGTACAAGATTACAACTGCAGATTCTGCGAAAAAGTCAAAGAGACAACAGAGCATCTATTTGGCTAATGTTCTGTCCATTTCATCAAAAAGTTTAGGTACCTCGAAAGAGTAGTACTCGTATAGTAGAAGTAGAATCCAATAGCCTTCTTCAGGTGGAGTCTACGTATTTTGGAAGCAGAACAATAAGATGTAGAGACAAAATATCTTCAAGTTATAGGTGTAATTATGTTCATCATAATTAAGAATGGCTAGTGACAGCGATAAAGGTATTAGTGGCACTACCCCTAAACTACGGGAATCGGCACATTGAATTTTCTCCACTGGAAATAACGAATTGTTTGAAAAACAATACAGCATATTCAAGAATTTGATGTCGCGTATCTCCTTAGAGCTATTTATCTAGTAATGTTGGCAATAATAAAAAATTAACTCTATCGTTTATATGTTTAAATCCACAGCAACCATTGAGGAAAATATTGATATATAAAATTTTCTGTAACCTATTAAATTAGATATATACTAATCTTTAGAATGAATAAAAGTGGAAAATATTTGGTTTTCAAATTGGTGCATATCTAGTCTTTTGTCTGTTTATTGCATAGCCCAGTTAATTGTTTTTAATATTCTTGTATAGATAGATTTTAACGACACTTCCTAATTGGTTGATAATGCGCTTCATCATAATAAAGATTAGGATAATGCTTTTAACAAGTTTGATAATTTGTAAAATGATTTCAAAATTAGTAAATTGAATAAATATCAAGTATTCGTATATTTGAAATGATCTTTTTTCAGTTATTTTTTTTGTTATAACCTATCCCTATGTTTCTTTCGCTTATGCTAATATATATAATATAATTCATTATTCGAAGTTAAACTTTATCGAAGTAGTTTTAAATATACAGTGGCATTATCAGAATGAACAACCTTCGCATTATATATCTAAGGTTAGGTTAAGACAGCCAACCACGACCAATCTTGGTCGAGGTTTAGTTGTAGGCCTGAGGTCAATTGTGTTATCCATTATTTTTAATAATCTGGAAACTTCCCCTCATTTTAGCTTGTTTTTTAGCGTTTCAAACCTAGATTGAAGTTTTTTTACTACTTTTTTATGTTTAATTGTGCTATTTCTTTGAAACAATCTACTATGTCATTTACCAGTATTTGATGTCGTTTTTCAGTCAAGGCAGAACACCGGCAAAGCAGATGCCCGATTTTCTACGTTACACTCTTTGTAATAATTGTTCGTTGTCACGTCCATTTCCTTTTTGCCAACAGTATAAGATCTAGTGATACTCCAGTGGTCTTCTAGGTTGCGGGTTTCGTGAATTTCTGTATTAGATAATTTTTTTATCAACAATGATACAAAGTATTTGTGCTGACCGTTTATTAAATAACTAATGACTAAGGGGACGAGGAAACAAAATATATGGACCAATATACTCTTTGGTAACATCCACAATGATAATCTGCAAATGCGGTTCTTATACTTTCTCAACTCAATTCCAGTTGCCTTTTCTGTTTCGTATGACATTATTACTTGACGTTCTGTATGCTATTTGAAGTGGAGAGCTTTGATGTAGAGATGTCTGGAACTTCTAATAGTGTTGCTTCATCCAAAACACGGCGATTGTTCTTTTATCAACGAAATTAGTTCAATTAAACTTTGCAAATAAGTTCAGGATTATTTATGATTCGAATTACTATTCTTTCTGGTCGACAAAAAATTTTTTTTTGATAAAATATTTATTATTTATTAAAAAAATAATTTCACGTTTTTTAAATCGTATATATTGACAATACGAGGATGTATTGATATCCAGTTAGCCTAGACCAGTTCCATGCATAAACAAAATATTGCGTTACCATCGCAACGAACAATAAATTATTAGAAGTGTCAGTGTAAAGTTTGACGTCAAAAAAGTGAACCAAAATTACGCAATAAATTAAAAGAAAAAAGATGTCCACCGAAATTGTGAAAATCGAAAAATTGGAGTAACGAGTCATCATCGAGTATCTATATTTAGAAGGGTTAAGAGGTAAACAATACTCTTCAACATTATAATTATAATGGACGAAATCATAAAAGAAGTCAAAACGGCAGGCAGAGGATACAGAATGGGAAAACATGAGTTTAAGATAGTTTGCTACGCTGATGACGCGGTTGTGATATCCGAAGATGCGGATAATCTGCAAAAACTGTTACACAGATTTGAAACAGTTGCAGGAAAATTCAATATGATCATATCGAAACAAAAGACACAATCCTTGACAATAGCGAGAGAACCAAGAAGATGCAAACTGGCAATTTATAATAAAAGTGTAGAACAGGTTATGTCTTTTAAATATTTAGGGGTTAACATCACGAGCAATAGGAACTTGAAACAAGAAGTCAAAACGCAAACAACAGCAGCATCTAGGATATCAGGATTCCTTCGAACCGTGATATGGAGGAATAAATTTTTAAGTATCGAAAGCAAAACACGGATATATAAAACTTGTGTCAGACCAGTAATGACATACGCCATAGAAACGAGGGCGGAGACTGCAACTACTAAGCGGATTCTTAGAACGACCGAGATGAAGACATTACGCTCAATCACAGGGAAAACACTAAGAGACAGAATAAGGAGCAATGAAATTAGAAGAATGTGTGACGTTCCGGATATAGTGAGATGGGCCAGAACTAGAAGAAGAGCATGGAGAGATCATGTCAATAGAATGAACAACGATCGACTGGCGAAAATCGCAAAGGAAGAGAGACCCAATACAAGTAGACCGCCTGGAAGACCACCAAACCGCTGGTATGAGAGCTGGTCCTCGCAGTCACAACTTAGGCTGCCTCTTTGAAAACACAAGACATAGTCTTAAAATAAGAAGAAGAAGAAGAAGAGGTAAACAGATTTACGAATTTATGTTTAATACCCTTGGTGATCAATGTCCTTCTTATGCGACCGTGAAAAATTAGACTGCAAGCTTTAAAAGAGGTGAATTTTCCATTGAAGATGATGACCGATCGGAATGCCAGTTTCTGTGTCAGGCTCCGAAAATATCGATGCAGTTCATGACATGATTTTATCATACCGTCGAATTGGGCTAAAACGGATCGCGTCCGATCTATGATCGATTTTAAAACGATGTAGATATCTTAAACCGAATTGTTACTATGGATGGGACTTGAGTACATTTCTACGATCCAGAAACAAAGAAACAATCGATGGAATGGCGACACTCTGCTGGAAATATTCTTGCTTCAGTTTTTTGGGATTCCCGTGGAGTAATCATGATTAATTTTTTGGATAAGGGTAGAACAATAATTGGAGATTACTATTCGACATTATTCGTGATTTAGGCTTTGAATTACTAGAACACCCCCCTTATTCACCAGATTTGGCTCCTTCCGATTATCATCTCTTTTCTCAATAGAAAAAAAGTTTAAAAGGTCTTAAATTTTCTTCCAACGAGGAGGTAATAAAAGCTGTGGGGGTCTGGTTTGCAGAGCAAGAAGAAACATTTTTTTTGAAAGGTCGAAAGACGTTGCAGGTTCGCTGTAATAAATGTATCCAATTAAGAGGAGAATATGTTGAGTAGTAAAATATTTTGACATTGAAATTTTGTTTGGTCCTATAGTAAGCTAAGAATTTTTCAATATATCCTCGTATTTATAGTTTATATATTCTCCTCTTATTCGGATACATTTATTACAGCGAACCTGCAACGTCTCTAGACCTTTAAAAAAAATCAGGTGAATAAGGGGGGTGTTCCAGTAATTCAAAACGTAAATTACGAATTTTTTGCATGACAACATGGGATTTGTGTACTGGGGTGTTGTCCTGCAAAAATAAAACACCTTTGGATAGTTTTCCGCGTCTTTTCTATTTAATTTTTCCCGTAGAGTGGTCAGTAATGTCGAATAGTAATTTCCAGTTATTGTTCTACCCTTATCCAAAAAATCGATCATGATTACCTCATGGTAATCCCAAAAAACTGAAGCATGAACTTTTCCAGCAGATTTTTGAACACGGAACTTCTTAGGTCTTGAAGAACCAGAGTGTCGCCATTCCATCGATTGTTGCTCTGTTTTTGGATCGTAGAAATGTACCCAAGTCTCATCCATAGTATCAATTCGGTTTAAGAAGTGCTTCTACCTTTGCACGCTTTTGGTCAACATTCAAACATTTGCGAATACATTTTGCAGCAATTTTTCTCATATCCAAACTGACGTGAACTATATGATGAACGCGTTCGTATGCAATATTCAGTGCTTCAGATATCCGTTTTAGCCCAATTCGACGTCTGATAAAATCATGTCATGAACTGAATCGATATTTTCGGAGACTGACACAGAAACTGTCCTTCCCGATCCGTCATCATATTCAATGGAAAGTTTACCTGTTTTGAAGCTTGCAGTCCAATTTTTCACGGCCGCATACGAAGGACATTAAATACCAAGGGTATTAAGCATATTTTCGTAAATCTGCTTACCCCTTAACCCTTTTAAGTACGGGTACTTGATGATGGCTCGATACTCCAATTTTTCGATTTTCACAATTTCGGTGGACATCTTTTTTCTTTTATTTTATTGCGTAACTCTGGTTCACTTTTTTTGACGTCAATCTTTACACTGACACTTCTAATAAGTTATTGTTCGTTGCTATGATAACGCAATATTTTGTTTATACATGGAACTGGTCTAGGGTAACTAGATATCAATACATCCTCGTACACTACTGACCTAAATCCTATAGAACATTTGTGGGATAAGATAAAAAGAAGAATTAGAGCAAGACTTCCTACTCCAAACTCAATCCCAGATATTATTGTCGCAGTAGAAAAAGAGTGGCTTAACATTCCACAAGAAACAAACGAGAGATGTTATTAGGGAAAGAGGAGGTCATAGCAATCATTAAGAAATTAAGTGTTAAGTTTTAAATTTTTAATAACCCTATTCACGTAAATATTAAAAAAACTTAATTTGCTTAATGAATTAGTTTCACTATGTTAAATATATATAAGACGAAAAAGTTTTTATAAATTTATATTCACATAGAAGATAATTAAATTGTCTTTCAAACAGCATATTTTTTTGATCTGACGAATAATTTAAAAAAATATGTATAGTCTTAGGCTGGAGTATATTCGTGGGTCAGAGGTTGACCATCTCTGACCGACACGCTTACATAAAGTACTTGGTGTTGTAAATTAAATTCTTTTTAATAAATTAAGCTTTTCTTTATTTGATTGGATATTAGAAATAAAAATCATTTTAATATATACATTTATGTAAAACAACTTTAGTTTCATTAATATTAATTCGCTTAAATAATATTCCAAAGTACTGTTGATGTTTAAAACTTGTTTTCGTTAGATCTCTAACGAATTTCTAAAGAAAGTCAAGCCACTAGTATTTTTGTGAAGGTAGCTAAACAGCCTTTGAAATGAAGTATTTTTTTCTTACATCTTGTATTTTCTGGCCCTCAACTTGAAAATTAAATAGGTACTTTACTTGTCAACATAAAATATGATTGTTTCACATCTAGCTAAAAAACCGGTAACGGAAATTCCACATTAAATATAATTCTTCAGTAAGTGTCTTAGATTGTACAATCAATAAATATTTACCACGTACGTCTAGTTTCTTGTCATTTAAAAACACCCCGCTTTTTCCTCTGCCCCAATCCAAATCATCATAAACAAGAGTAGTGTCTAGGTAAATACAGCATGAATCCAATTATTTTCAACATTACATTAAACAATCTCTTCGACTGTGACGTACGACGTTGAATCGCGTTTAGATTAAGAGAACCTTCAAAAAGGGATTAACCGAACAGTTTTACGTACGTTAACGTGAATATCAATTATTTTATTTTCAGTTTTGTTTTCACATAACGTACAAAGTTTTATTTAGTACAAGAACTTCATATTTCAACTTGTTTTATTTCTGTAGTGATCACGACCAGTTTGTTTTTCTGAATTACTTGTTTTATGTCCAGTGCAATACTGATTTATTAAATCATGTCAGATTCAAGTGAGTATTTAGTTTTCATTTTCTTGAACAAGTTATATTAAATTATTTATAATTACAGTATTATTTATAAAATATAATTATACATTTCGAATGAATAGGTCAGGTTTTTTATAATTAATAGATTCCTCGTTTTATTTACGTTTTCTAAAATGGTTCATATCCATTTTTTTTTCTATTTGAGTCTAATTTAACGAAACAAACAAAAACGAAAACAATAGGTTTGTTAAAAAAACGCAAAGAAGAAGAACAAGAAAACAATGGACCAAACAGATATATAGGTGGGTGGAAATAAAAAGAAAACTCTAGAAAAAACGAAATTACTTACTAGGGACAGAGAAACATGAAAAAATGGATGGAAGAGAACACAAAGTATAAATCCGACGTCATAAAAGACTGTTTCGAATTTGTAATGAAAAATGTTTGCTTATTAATGGTTTCCCGAAGCAGTTTTATTTTTTTATTGTATTGATGACTTATAAATCTATTTTCTATATGGTGAGATATCTGTCCTATGTAGACATCACAATTATTACATGGAATCTCATAAATAATATCACGCATTCTATTTTTCTAAGTTTTCTGTTTAAACTACAGAAAAATTTTGTGGATTAAGATATACGTAGAGCGGTCCATGAGCTCTTAGCATAACATAGGAAGAAAGGTCAGTAACTTTGATTTATTTCTACATATTCTTGTTAAATTTTCTCGTTGCTGTTAAATCTTTTACCCCTAAGCCTTTAGCTTTGCCAACAAAAAATATTCGGATAGATCGAGATATCGGTTATATGGTAGGTGCCCAATCTCTGTGAAGCCATATTCGTGTATAGTTGCCTTGGAAATCAAAGCAGAGTGGACTGGAGCTTTATCATGAAGCTAGCGCTTATCTCGGCTGGTTTTGCTGCGCCTGTTTTCGATAAACTTTTGACGCACATGCCTTAGAAATATGGCACGATCACGGTTGTATTTGATTCCTTAAAGTCAATCAAAAGGATACCTTTTTAGTTCCAAAATATTGTAGCTATTACTTTTTTGGTTCTTTCCGTGACTTTTGCTTTTTCGGCACTTTTTTTGACTCTCTTTTGGATAACGAAAAATAGCAAAAGACCATAGTTTCATCACCCGTTACAATTGATTGTATTATCCTTTCTTGATCCTCGCGGCAAAGCTTTAAAAATTGCTCACAACAATCTACTCGACGCTGCTTTTGCACTGCGCAGAGAATTTCCACCAATTTAATATTTTGTGGAATAGTCACCGTCATAGGACCTCTCGCTCGTGGGTCATCTTCTTATGAAAATGATTAGCACAAGTCACTGTAAATAGCCTCCATTATGTTTTTTCTCTGTGTTGGTGTTAATACTTCTTTAATCAGAAATGTTTTAACAGCGCGACACTCAATTTAAGACATTTCTCAAGACAACTTGACTGGATGTTCGTTCCAGCTCTACCATAATAAAATTTATCTAAATAATAAGCTGAAACTTCGTGTAAAGCTTGTTGAGACCCGTGCATAAAGATGTTTGCGATCGCACTCTATTTACTATATGAGGTTAAATTTGATCATTTTTATACTGTTACGATAGACTTGGCATGGAATGACAACTACAGATTCTTCGAGCAAGCTATCAAAAGAGCAGTATACTATACCTACGAGTACAATAAAAAATCTTTACACATTGTCAAATAGAATAATAAAGGAATTTTTCGAAATATTTCATATAGGATCATTCCGGGGGAGATTAACTTTAAGACTCTATTGAATAAAACATTGAATTTATATGAAAAATTGAACTTAAATCAAAAACCAACGATAAATCACTTTAATGAATTAAAAATATATAATTTTAACACTTTAAATAAAACTGGGACTAGCCATCTGTTCCAGGATATCCGGGAGTGATGGCCATAGTGGTCTGGAAGATATGGTGAGTACTTTCCCTTTGTCCTTTCAGATCTTTCAACTCGTTTTTTTTATTACTGCAGTAAGAACACATGTCCTCAAACTCGGTGCAATTTTCATGCACTCAGAGGACTGTATTCAATATTCGATTAGTTATGTCTTATCACCATAAACTCTGCAGTTATGTTTTTCTCTGTTTCCAGTTTCACTTTCAGAAGCATTGTTCAAAATGATGGTAATTTCATCGCAACTGCTATTAGACAACCTACGTATTACCTTCCGTTTCCTAGGAGTTGATTTTTGCTTAAGTCTATCAGTCTTAAAATCTTCCTTTATTTTTTACTTTTCTTTATTTTTTTTTCTTTTCTGTCTTTCAATATTCTTCAGATATCAAAAGAATGCTTAGTTGTTTGGCTTGTTTGCGGACTTGATTTAATTTTACAGTGGAGATACTTCGTTCAGGACACTTGTAAGTGTTGGTTGGTCCACCGTCTGACTGGATGTACTTAATACTAAATAGGTTACTCAATGTTTTCACTAAAAGCAAATTCCGAGATGACTCCTAGATTTAGCGAGAAAACTCCTGCTGCTTATATTCCTGATATTGCATTTCCACTTGTCGCTGATTTTCCCCAGGCTTGGTTTAATAAGAAGCCAAATTTTTGTCTTTTAGACGGTGCACTGGGAGCTGAGAGCTGGGAGTTTTAAGACTTGAAAACAGCAACAGAAACTTTGTAAAAAACTTGTTGAGAATTGTTAATGACGCGTCCATAAAGATGTTTGCGAACACTCCAGTGGCTGAAGATGATGGAATATGTTTGATAGCATCGACAGTAAAATTATGACTCTAGCATTTTAATTGAATTACAGTGTTCAGAATGACCGTTCAGCAAAATAAGTAATTTGCAATATGGTTTTCGAGGCAAAAAATTGGATTTCATTTATTATGTAGGCCGATTTTTGGGCATATAAATCAATGAGCCTGAAGGCAGTCTTCTAATTGAGGTTTTTTCTTTGTCCTTTCGTAAAGCACGCGGGAGACATAAAATTACCTGCAGCATTACAACAACCAATTATCGTGATCTCGTTTTTATGTGGAGGTTGACGTAGGAACTTTTTCAATCAAAATATGACCTGGTACAATATTTAATTACATCCCAAATTCGACCATGTTATAAATATGACCTAGTTTATATATTAAGTAATTCTCATTTAGAGTTCTTTCAAACATTTCAAAATAGGAGCTTACTTTTGCTTTATTCATGCCTCGATTTCCAGCATATGACTGACACTGATATACTTGAATGTATTGCTAGTCAAAGGAAAACCTCATTACACGATTACTCGATATCTTTTACTTGCTTGCTCATTTTTTTTAATTGTCTGCACCATAGATTGACTCGTGTATTATACTTCACGAACAAAAGCTTTGAAGCTTTGTCTCTGCCCAATCTATTTCTTAATCAATCGTAGATTAGGCCAGCGCCACTAAAAAGTTGTTTGTAAACAACCGAGTCTGATGGATAAGACAAATATTGGTGAGCAATTGATTGCAGGGGCTGGAATTTTGTATTTTCATTCACTTACTAGCACAATAAGGGATTATCACTAATATTCATACGTTTTTCTTTATTGTAATCATTTACTATACTTTTCTTAACAACAAATTTGTCAAGAACTACGTGTAATTATCATAATGTTGACAATATTGAAACTTCGTTCACGTTTCTGGGTATACAAGTTTCTTACTTCTTCCCATCTGGAGCAGTGGACAGTGTACGCTCGGCATCGTCTTCTTCACTGCAGTAGATACATTTAGGAGTATCCGATCTCCACCTGGTATAAAGGTACCAGCGAAAGCATCCAAGGCATGTGAGTGCTTGTGTTAAGAAGTAGTTAGTTTCTCCATGCTTCCTGTTCACCCAGATTTCTATAATAGGATTGAGTCGGTAGGTCCATCCATATGTTCTGTTGTCCCATTTCACTTGCTATCTCTGAATAAGATTTGTCCTTACATCAGCTTTCGACACTCCGTCATACCTGTTTTTTCTCTATTTTACTTGCAGCTCCATAGGACTGCGACTACCCCTATTCCTTTGGCTGATACAATCCGGTAGGCATTTAGGCAGAATCTACCATTGATTAGTAATAGGCTATAAATTAAGGTCTCTTATTGGTTGTTGCTAATCGTTGGTTAGGTATGTTTTATCTGAACATGTGCACGTTCATTCATGAGCTTGCTAATAGAAAAGGAAATATATAGTAAAAGTATTAATACTGGCTGTATTATTTTATTATTTATACATTTTAAATTATTACAGTAAAATTTTTATGTTTAGTGCGACTTCGCATTTGGTACATTTTTATATACATCGAAAGCGAGATTTCTTTTTCTTTTTGAGTGTGTTTTTTACCAGTTGCTGGTCGACCTGCAGGTGGACGCTTACTACCTCTAGTTACATCTGGTTTCCTTCTGAAGATGGACGTCGGCTGAACTCTTATTGAAGCACCAGTTCGATTACGTAGGCCAAAGGTACTACCGCACGTACTTAAAAATGGATCCCATCTATTTTTTGTTTTAGCTTTATCCAGCCTTTTTAAACATCTGCTCAAAAGTACTTTATATGTACCAAAACTTAGTATGCTGTTCTTGTAGTGCATATAGGAAATGCTCAAACTCATTATCATTAGCCTTTTTGCTTTCTGGGACTGACAGTATTTCAGTATTTTCATTTATAGCATCATAATTTTCATAATTTGAAGCTATTTCATTTAAATTTGGATTATTTGAGCAGCTGGTGGACTTACTTTCAACAAAGAGTGAATAAAAATCCTTCCCTTGGCGTTATCACCTAATGCCAAAACTGCCATCGAGAATCTATCATTAGCCTCAATTGCTATAGGATCAGTATAAAAAGAAAACACAGCAGCCTGATGCTTACAGAGTTTTCCGAAGATTCTACTTGCACATGTGCATCTCCAGATGGATTGTGAAACATGAAAAGTGCAGAATAAAAGTTTGCTGAAGGAAATATTACACGGAGACCTTGTCTTTCTGCTTCACTATTGTCTGTCATTATGGATTTTGGACAGACACCGCCAAAAGCATTGGCTCCAAGGGTTTCTTTTATACCACTTAACCCAGATATATAATCAGAAGATGTTTGATTTTGTGTTTTGAAAACTTCCAAGGTACTGCTCCAGCAGACGTCACTGTTAAAACAAATGTTATGACGTGATTCGCAGCGTCGCATGAAGATGTACTGTCAATAAAAATAATGTCTTTTGTACATGGTAACTTGTGGGCTTTTCGCATTATTGGTGTTATTATTATCACAATAAATGAATCCTCCTTAATGTGCAAAGAAACACCCAACGTTTTATAGTCGTTTCATATCTTTTCTTTCAAATTTCAAATCAGTATTCATATTGGAATGTATAATAATAATCAAGAGACACTGACTACACCACGCGAAAAATAAAAAAGAAATGCACGACTCACAAAACAAGATGATGCAATAAAATGTGTGTAGACAAAACATACCGCTGATTAACAACGTCAAGGCAAATTCTACATCCTATTGGCAATAGTGCGCATAGTATTCTCAAGGAGACAAAATCTACCCGCGATTAGCAATGTTTGTAGAAAACGTACCAGCGATTAGCAACAACCAATAAGAGACCTTAATTTATAGCCTATTGCTAATCAATTGTAGATTCTGCCTAAATGCATCTGTTGGGCGCTGCATATGCGGATAGTCTTCTACCTGTGTAGTCGTGTCAATTATGCAACCTAGAATCTACTAGAAAATAATGAAAATATTCACATAAACAGCTCATATTAAATGATTTTGAATTTTAAGCAAGCAATATGTTAATTATTATATATTTTTATGGTTTTATTTGATAGTTATTTTGAAAAAATAATATTCCACATTGATTCAAATAATCATTAGCAATTTTAATTTTAAACCTATACAACAAGTTGATAAATTATTTTAAAAAACTTATCCGAATAATTAATTACAGTTGTTGAACACGTGAAATGAGATATTTTTACATTAATGGTTACAAATAAAATGAGTATGTTTCCAAAATAATCTGACATGTTATTGAGAGCGATTTCCACAATTTGAGTTCGTTAAATAATATTTGATGATGACAAAAATTTCAAGTTCTTGTTAACGAAAATGTAGCTTAGTAAAAGTTATATAAGATGGAAAGCGGTTATTTGGAATTTATGAAATTATTGTAATATCATCGGCTCTTAAGGAGGCTCTTGCGTCTAAAAAACTAGTCATATTGACATTAAAATTTATTGATTCTAAATTAATTAATAATTAACATGACCAATGGATAAAAGCTGCTAAATTGAACGTTAACATTTTATTAAAAATAAATAGTCTCTCATTTGATTTTTCCAAAACAGCCAAAACAGACTTAAACGTCGACTATTGTTACACATAATGAGCCATAATAAAAGAGAAACTCCAAAAAAATGTCATTGAATTACGCGCACTTTCCTTGAGTGACAGAAACAATATGACTGTTTTCCTAATTTCCGCTAAGTTACTGGATATGCATTGAATTATAACAATTTTTAGCTAAGTTAGGTTAGGTTAGCTAATAACTCTTATTTTTGTTCGCTAATCGCTATAACGACTGGCACCATTAGAAAGATTTATTTCTTACCAATCAAATCTATATTTCCATATATCGCGGCCATTCAGATTTAATTTGTAATCGAAGAATCTAACTGTGACTCCCATAATAGCTCATGTTAAAGAAGCGAACTTTGAAACTCAAATTCTTTCAGATTTTCATCGATAAAACAAATAAAGAAGGGTACCGTTGGATTCTTCATACTCTACTCTATCAAAAAATATATATCTTGTTTCCTGACATTTCGCGCGGGAGCTTCCTTAAAAGTAGAAAACTTTTCAAATGAATTAGAAGTTGGAGATATAGAAGTCTATTAAAACGGCGTTAGAAGAATAGGAAATCCCCCTTCTAAAATGAACCGAGGAGCTGCTACAACATCGTATAGCAACGGCGGAAATAAACACTTCCACTGCTACTACAGGAAAAGGCTATCCGCAAGACGGAGTCTTATCACCTCTATTGTGATCATTGGTAGTGGACAAAATCCTCATTAGACTTAGCAGCGCTGGATTTACAATTTAAGACTACGCGGATGATCTAGTAGTGGCAGTAAGGGGCATGCATGAAAGTATAATCTCTGCCCAGATGCAAACGGCCGTAAACATAAACGCTTATTTTGAAAAAAAAGACGATAGGGTTAAAGTATTGTTGGGAAAATTGGATCATGTTGAAAAATGAAAATTATTATAGAAAAAATGTCTTGTTTCTTTATTAGGTTGGAGCCTTTTCAGATAACCCTCATATAGCGTTACCCTTGTATTTTTCCAGGAGGTCGTTTATATACTTCACTCTATTAGACCATCTCATTGAAGTAGACAATACGAAACAAATTACTTCTAAGTGGTTCAGATTATAAAATTAAATAATCATTCAAATATGAATAATCAAAATTGTAGTATTATTAAAAATTGATTTTATATTACTTGAAAATAACCATCAAGTATTCAAGATTTTCTATATCGTTAACACTTCTATTGTTATTGGTAGTTAGAGTACATAAAGGATGCCATAGAGGAACACAGTCCATTTACCAATGCGGGAGTTTAACGTTCAGGTAAATTGCTTTGTTTCTGCTTGAAAGACAGACATAGAAAATCTGTTTTCGTTAAACAAAGTTGAATAAGTTATCTCAAAGACACTGAAGTAGTGCTGCCACGCCACCAGGTATACAAATTGATCTTGTAGAGTATTTCATAGTTACCTATTTTTAAATATCAATCATATTTGCAATGTTTTTTAATAAATCGACTATCTAGGCCACTCGATGTTTTATTTACAAATTCAAATAAAAACATTAGACCGTATCTAACTATAAACTTAAACAAAATATTGTTTAATTAGTTGCGTACTTGCGATAAAATTTGAAAATATTTGCCATAAACAAGAAGGAAGTTATGACTCTGTTACACAGATAAAACTAGGAAAAGTAAAATCTCAAGGACATAAATTTATTAAAGTTGAAACATCCTCACCCCCCAACTAATACAAAGCAAATAATTTCTAGTAATTAAATGTATTCACGAAGATGCCACAGAAAAGCGTATGATAGTAACAACATACATAAAATGAATTATTTGAGTGATTTCTGTTAACTATAATCTAGGTTCAGATATATCATTTATCAACTCATTGCAGATGCTAACCCAGAACGAAATTATATCAGTCTCGTTAAGTTTTCGGCGGACATTTCAAATTTAAATCTCAACCTTCAAACTCTTTTATTTTTATTACTTCGTGCGGTAATTTATAACTTAATAGTTTATCTGTTTATATATAATGCAATGGTGTTCGAAATCATCGCACTCTATAATATGAAAATGATGGACAAATTATTGAGTTATTTAATGTTAATGAAAAGGAGTGTGAGAAATAGAAATGGAGAAATTGGAAAAGGAGATACAGGAAAGTGCGTTCTTTCGAAGAGACAATTATGAATGAAATGGAAATAGAAATTATGGAAACAGGAAATAGAATTTTTGAAAACATGGAAATGCAGACAGAAATCATGCAATAGAGGATGAAAATTATAGAACTGAAGACAAAAACAATTGTTACGTTCAGTATGATAACAGAGGAGAAAACTATGGAAATTTTGTAAAATTGAATAATCATGGACACCTAAAAAGGTAAAAGGGGAAAAATATTTGTGTTGAAGATATTTTGATAAATATATAAATAAATATTGAAGACAAAACTCGAAATATTTCAAAAATTAACAACATACATGTGATTCTCTATCGTCTTTTTTATAAAAAAATACATATTTGACATAAAATAATCAGGGATCCTCGTTGTTCCTGATAATTACAAGGAAATTATTTATATTCAAATTAATATGTATGGGATAAATTCAGCGTTATGTACTATGCAAAAGAAACCTGTAACAGATCGATTTTTATTCTTAAATTGACAATTTACAGTATGAAAATATTATCCCCCTGCAGCACCCCTTCTGAATTATAAGGCTTCTCTCTAAAATTTTAAACAATAAAGGGGGTCGTATGAAACCTTGGTGTAAAGGGATTTTAGTCCTCTGTTTAGTAATACAAAGTTTATTAAATTTAGTGCAATCGTAACTGAGAAAATTAATTTTTAAGATGCAAAATCTTGATAATGTTTTTATCACAAAACTTTACGTAGAATGAAGATAATGCCGCATAATATTTAGAATGTATTTTTCAATGTAATTTACAATTAAATTGAATAACCACCATTCACTTCTTGACAATAACCGAGGTTATTTTGGAATTCTTGTATGACCTCAGGGGTAAGTGATCGAGAAGAGTCAAATAGAGGGATCTAGCCGACCATTCGATCGTTCCACATCTTCCTATTGGGAAAAACCTCGTTTAAATAATTTCTAACTGTACGTGCAAAATGCGGTGGACTCCGTCTTGTTGATATTAAATAGATAGCTTTATTTCTTTTGGATGATTGACATCATGAAAAAGTCTTTGTAATATAGAAACTAAGAAGTTAGTCAAAAAACTGTGCCTTCAAAAAAATAAGGGCCAATAATTTTATTGTTAATGATACCAGCCCAAATTGAGTGAGAGCCTCACATATCCAGTGAGGATTTTCTCTGCTACAATATCTACCGTTCTGTTTGTTAACCGTTCCGTTTATGAACTATGTTTATTCTGTTCATCATTAATTCACAGAAGTCTTGCCCTCTATCAGAATCATCTTCTTTTAACTCCTAAACTAACTGAACTTTGTAAGGGTCCTATTTTCATTATGCAAAACTCTCATAATAGATGATTTACTTACATCATTGTCGAAGGCGAGTTTTCTTATGCCTCAATCTCTAGATGTACATCTAACTTTTCTTCATTAGAACATTTCTACCTGGTTTTTCAATATTTTTTACATGTTCAGTTTCACGAAACTTTTTTTAATTTTGCTAATTGTACACTGCCAAACGTGTTGAGTTCTCGCTTTATTATCAAAAGCAATCATAATTAAAATGTCTATTCTTTGAGTCTCCGACAAATGAACCCTAATTAAATTCAATACGAGCCCAAATATTATATTGCCGACTTTTAGTTCATATTAATTGTTTATTTGGATTTTTGACTAATATTTTCGTATCGTCAAAGATTTTTTCCTGATATTTAGTAGAACAGATACGAAACTACCTGATTATTTCTAGAGTATATTTCAATAGACCACACAATATTGCTGATTTAAAAGTTAAGATAACGGAAGAAATTAACAAAATAGCCCTTGAGGTCATACAAAATGTTGTACTAACGAGAATTCCAAAATCACCTCTGTTATTGTCAAGAAGTGAATGGTGGTCAGACATTATCAAAATTTTATTTCTTGAAAATTAATCTTCTCATTATGATTGCACCAACTTCAAAAAAACTTATAATATTGCTGAATAGGAGCCACACGACCCCTTTATAATTTTCGAGAGGACGAGGGAGGGGGATAATATTTTCATACTGTAAATTGTCAATTTAAGAATAAAAATCGACCTGTTTAAGATTTTTTCATTAAGTACATAATAACGCTAGAATTGAATTTATTCCATACATATGGACCGCATTGTATATCTTTATTCCACTATGACACCTCAATAGAGAAAGTTGAGAAATTTAAATAAATGTAGACCGTGACGTCGAAGTAAAATCAAATATAGAAGAAGCTAGAGTCATATTCTTTAAGGTGAAAAACCTATTATGTATCGCAACATTGAACTTAAACTTAAGATATAGTTTTGTAAAGGCGTACGTGCACTCAGTTCTCTTGTATGGAGCGGAAACATGGACATTAAAGGTGGATACCATGAACAGACTCGAGGATTTTGAAATGTGGATCTTCCGTAGACTACTAAAAATATCATTGAAAGGAAAGAGAGTTACTTACAATAATAAAGTGGAGAAAGGCCGCTTATCTGGACCTCATATACCGTAACAACAAGTATTATATACTGAAATTAGTAATAGAAAAAAAAAATCGAAGGAAACGTGGACCTGGTTGCAGACAACTTTCATGGTTAAAAAATTAAAAAACATACTCGATTGGGCTGGTATGGTCATCATCTTTAATTCGCACCACACAGGACCGAAATAAGTATGCCGAAATTAATTGTCTCCCACCTTCATTAAATGGAGATGGCACCTGAAGAAGAAGAAGTCTACTATATAGGCTTTATAAATAAATGATTACATATGCCACAAGTCCCTAAAATAAATTGAAAAATGGATCAAAGCTTAAGTGACCCCATTCTTACCCTAAGCAAATAGAGATATACCGAAAGAAGACACCGAATTAGAAAACAGAAAAAGGATCTTCTAGTTTATTAGGACATAATAATTCGGTTGCGTTATAGATTTTAGTTGTTTTAATAATAATTATTAAACATTTATATTTATGTACAGGGTCCTTCACGACGAGCTGAATCGATATACCTATGGGAAAGTACTAGGACTAGTGTTTTGAAAAATTTGCTTGCATGGGTTTTCCGAAATGCTCGTTGCAGCTAAAATAGTTTAAGTTTTCTGAAACTTCAGGTTATACCGGAAGTGGACCCAAACTTATTTTTAAAGGAATGCTATAGTTTTTATGAAATTTTTGAGGTCTACGCAAAATTTCAATATGATTTTATACGAGGCATTGTATGCCCAAAGTCCACCATTTTTTAATTATTTCACAATTTCAAAATTTTTGGACACGTGCAGCCCTCCGCTAGAAAAATTATATTTCTTAGTTTAAGTGAGTCAGGTCTTATATTTTTGGGATTTGGACAAATAACACTTACAGCTTTCAAAATCTCTGAAAACCTTGACAAAAATTTATATAGGGTGTTCAGAAAATGGTGCTATCTAAAAACTTAATTTTTTCAAATGGAAACCCCCTTTTTCTCTTTACCATTCAATTCTATGCTTTAAATTAAGGGGACTTCGTTAGTAAATCTATATATATCAAATTTAAATTTTCATGGTTTTTAATTGTCGGTTGTCTGGAGTGGCAAAAAAGCTATCATATCAACAAACAAACAATTGCAAATTTAATTTTTGATACGTCAACTTTTATTATTCGTTGTTCACCATCGGCATGTTACAATTAAAAACCATGAAAATTTTTTCAAGTTTCTACAAGAACCGTTAATTTAAGATATATGAATTTATAACGAAGTCCCCTTAATTTAAAGCGTAGAATCCAATGGTAAAAAGAAAAATAGGGGTTACTATTTAAAAAGTTTTCGAAGTTTTTAGATAGCAAAATTTGGCACCATTTTCTGAACACCCTATATACATTTTTGTCAAAATTTTCACAGACTTTGAAAGCTGTCAGTGTTATTTACCCAAATACTTCCCGATGGGGGACCACGGTAAATAATCACGGGGACATGAGAAAAATTGCTGCAAAATGGATCCTCAAATGTTTGAATGTTGACGATAAGCGTGTAAGGTTAGAAGCATCGCGTTCGATTTGAAAACGATTTAGACTTTTTAAACCGAATTGTTACTATGGATGAGACTTGGGTACATTTCTACGATCCAGAAACAAAGCAACAATCGATGGAATGGCGACACTCTGGTTCTCCAAGACCTAAGAAGTTCCGTGTTCAAAAATCTGCTGGAAAAGTTTTTGCGGCAGTTTTTTGGGATTACCATAGGGTAATCATGATCGATTTTTTGGATAAGGGTAGAACAATAACTGGAAATTACTATTCGACATTACTGACCACTCTACGGAAAAAAATTAAAGAGAAAAGACGCGGAAAGCTATCCACAGGTGTTTTGTTTTTGCAGTACAACGCTCCTGCACACAAATCTCATGTTGCCATGCAAAAATTTCGTGATTGAGGGTTTGAATTACTAGAGCACACCCCTCATTCACCAGATTTGGCTCCGTCCGACTATTATGTCTTTCCTCAACTGAAAAAAAAAAGGTTTAAAAGGTCTTAAATTTTCTTCCAACGAGGAGGTAATAAAAGCTGCAGAGGTCTGGTTCGCAGAGCAAGAAGAAACATTTTTTTTGAAAGGTCTAGAGACGTTACAGGTTCGCTGTAATAAATGTATCTAATTAAAAGGAGAATATGTTGAGTAATAAAATATTTTGACATAGAAATTTTGTTTGGTAGTAGGCTAAGAATTTTTCAATATATTCTCATATGCTGGCCACTCCATAATCCGAAATCCAACTTCTGCAATGTATTCTTGCACGCTTCTGGTGGTGTGCGGCCTTGCATTGTCATGCATAAAGGTAAATTCGTCTCCAATGTAGTGACGTAAAGTACCACATGAATTGGTAAAATCTCTAAAATCGCTAAAAACCTCTTCTTCCGTGAACACGTGAATACATTGAAATTTTGTTTGGTTCTATAGTAGGGTAAGAATTTTCCAATATATCCTAGTATATTTGTATTTGTGAATTATTATATTTAAATGACTATAGTGTAAACAGGTCATTATTACACAAAGTTGATAATTTAATATTTATAAACAAGACGAAGAACAAAGAGCTTATCTAATTAAGATGTATTATCAATATCTTCTAATATACAGCGTGTTGATGAATTAATGTAAATTGCTAATGTTTCTATTTCGAAATGTTGAGAAAATGTTCTCTAAACCAGAAAAACTCTTTGAATTGATACGTAAAAGCACATTTTCCAGGCTCCGTTAGGAAGAGAATTCAATCAAGCTGTGATCTGATAATCGGGAGAACTATTAAGTTAAAATCCTCGCTGATTTCTGCAGCTGTGAAGAATATAGACTAGCTGATTGTATCCAAAATTAATAAGGGATTATCTTCGAATCTCGAAACTCTTCGAAGGAAACTCTTTGGATTCATACGTAACAGCCACATTTTCATCTTTTCCAGGCTTTACTAGGAAGATAACTTAAACGAGTGATTTTCTGGTGATCAGGAGGACTAGCAAGTCCACAAGTTTGCAAATCAATGCCACTGTGAAGAACATAGACTTGCTGATTTCAATGACAATGATACTTTAATGATTATCATCATCAGCCTTTAATAGTTACTGATGCCGCCGGTATGAATTAGACGTCCACACACTTTCTTAGAAGATAAGGTTGATTAAGTTCAACAGTTGTAGTGGTGTTTGGCGTATTTGGATAGTCATCGTTGCAGAAGCAGGTACTATTAGATTTTTAAAGCCTAGCAAACAAAAATAAATAAATAAATAATTTAAGTAAGAATACGTTTGGCATGCTAATGAATCCAGCTGAAAGTAAAGTTGAAACTATTCAGTGAATAATGCCTCGACAGTGCAAGAATCTGGACAATAATCTTAGCCTTCTACTCCTAGTAACATAACATACAATTTTCGTGGAACACAAGTTGAGAATATACCAAAAATGTCCAAAATTTCGGTAGTTTTTTTCACCTTCCCATTACTTTGTGGCTTGATTGGATTCGGGACTTACACAAGAATATTCTCTTGATTCATGGGAAATTATTGTTAAAAGTAAATGATGTTGGTAGTGCAAATAATTTTAGAATAATCTATGAATCTCAATTGATATAGTTTACTTAAATAAAAAGTAAATAAACGAAAAAAATAAGTGATAGGTGTTCCTTTTAGCTTCTCGTGTTGTGTAGTAGCTTTATTTTCACTTGTAAGTATCCTTTGGTTGAATTACAATAAAGTAGCAAGTATTTAAAAATAGATATTAAAATCTAATCCAAATTAGGTTTTTGTTGCTAATTCATATATTAGTATAACTTTTCATTTCGTTATTATTTATTATTAAAATATTTCTGTGTCAGTAGAATGGAAAAACCCAGAATAAAATCTCTTTTTAATTTTATTGTTGGAAAATTAGTAGAAATAAATCAGTAGTAAATCAAAGTTTACATTATAATTTTTTTATGTGGAATTGTGGAATTTCCGTTACTTATTTATATGTGTTTCAATGTGACACGCAGCGAAAGTTTGATCATTCTTTCAACTTTGTTAGTTTATTTAGATTATCATCATTTGGAATGAACTGACAAAATAGATTTTTATGCAACTCAATATTTGCAAAGTTTGAGAAAACTGCATTTTCCTAATTCTTTTAGGAAGAGTTAAAAGTATTATCGAGTTTTTTAATCGTAGCACACGAGGAAAACATAAATTGGGTGCTACTCAGCAACAAATGAATTTGTCTGTTAAGGTGCATGAGGTAGTGAACGCTGGTACTTTATCTTAATGAAACGGCCAAATGCGGCCGTTTTTGCTTGATTTCTTCGGCTGAAACGTTTCACTAAGCTTGCATAATACTCGCATTGATAGTTTTACCTTTTTCAAAATAGTCTAAGAGAATTATCCCACGCGTATCTTAAAAAACCGGAGCTATGACCTTGCCTGCAGATGGAACGATCTTTGCCTTCTTTGGAGCTGGTTCTTCCTTTTCAGTTCATTGTTTTGGTTGTTCTTTTGTTTTGAGTATGAAGTGATGGACCCACGTTTCATACATGGCTAGGAAACGTAGGAAAAATTCGGCTTTGCCAAACACTCGATGGAAACATCTTCACCACGCTGTTTTTTTTCCATTGTGAGCAAGCGCGGCACCCATTTTACGCATAGCTTACTCATGTCCAAAGTTTCAGATAATATGTGATGTATCGCAGTTTTTGAAATGCCTACTTTCAATCGACGATCTACTGAATGATCGCTTTGTGGATTTCGTCCAGCATTTCTGGAGTCGTCATTTCGTTTAAACTCTGCTACCCAATATTTTACTGTTGATAACGAAGGAGCATAACGGTCAATGACTAATTTTTTCCATGTTTACAAATCACTGAAAACATCCACTATTGATGGCTGTTAAACAAATAATAAATGACGTGGCGTCTTCAAACTCGAAACATAAGCTGTATAGATTATATACTTTCTAATATATTGGTATTTTTCGAGCAACTACCGCCATCTCTAGATCAGGTCAGGTACTTCTGGGACCATTCATGTATATATTAAACAAAGAAAATTTTATGATTAAACAAGTATATATTTATAGCAAAATTCCACCTCTTTCCATTTATTTGAATATTATACCTACATCTAAAACTTATGTAAATTTTATGTTGAAAATGTATATCTCAGCTTTCGTAATATTACATCACTCAATAAATCGTGTGCCTGACACACAGATGGCCCTGCCATTGTCAAATCCATATGACGTTTATGAAGTACCAACTTTCGAAAGTCTAAGTGTAAAATTTCATGACATTTCAATTAATCAGAAAAAAATGACAGTTATTTAAGTGAAACTACTTTTGTTATTTTTAAAAAACTGGAATCAAAACAATTTCATGTATTGATTTATCATGAAAAAATTTTATACAACAATATACAATACAGCAATGGCTTCAAAAGTGTTCTTCGGACTCGTCTTCATCGAAAAAAACTATTTGTTATTGATTTGCTGAATTTAAACGTGATAGTACAGACACCGGTGATGGTGAACGTTCTGGTCGTCCAATTAAATTGGTTCCTCCATAAAACATCCAAAAAGTTCACAAATTGGTTATATCAAATCTTAAATTGAAATGGCGTGAGATAGCTGAGGTTGCAAAGATATCAGAAGGCAGTACCTTTACCTCAAGTTATATTTCCATTTTAACTTCCATAACGCAATTTTATTTATTTTATTATATTAATTTTAATTAACATAATAATTGGAACTATTATTAATAGAACAAGGAAAAACAATTTTGAGAATTCAAAAAATGTTAGAATCCGTAGTAATTTATGTTTAAAGGAAAGTGCTTGAAATTTACACATTTCTTAGGATATCTCGTAATACGAAAAAGATATCGACATGTGGTTTTCGCTATTCTGTTGCTAATTTTGTCTACTTTTATATTCCTCAATTAAAACTGCGTGTTCCCATTTAACATTTTTCAAGGATAGCTAGATTTAAAAAAATAAATAAATAGCGCCCTCTAGGAAATTATAACTCTTACATTGGTAGAAAGGAGCTCTTTTCAAAAAGACTAAGTTTGCATAGATCGGTTAAGTAGAACTGGACTTAGGGGCGTTTTTTCATAATAAATTTCCCGCTTCTCCACCCCCTCATATTTTAAGAGATAGACTAAAGTTTGTGAAATCAAATGTACTCTGAATTTCTTGAAGAATACGATAATCATAGTTTAAATGATCTTAATCAGACAAAATTTGTAAATTATTCATTTTATAATTTTTGGTATTTAATTACGTCCTCTGACGATGGACCTACAATTCTGTAAATAATTTCCAGGTTTTTCTCGAGGTCACTTTTGTTATAAATTTTTTTTCCCGAAGCTGTACTATAAACGGTTCCCGAGATATGGCCGAGAGCCATGCTTATTGGGACACCCGGTATGTTATACTTAAATTTCAGTATAAACTATGAGATAAATTTCTTTAATTTCTTATTTCTTAGACCTTTTGATATGTTTATGTTTCTAAATCTTCTTGATTTTAGGTCTCTTCTGTTTCAAAATTAGTTTTTTTAATAATTTTTGAAAGATAGATTAAATTGACATTTCGAATTAAGTCTTTATCAAAATATATATGAGATTGTATATTCTTTGCATATTGGGAATGCTATATGTTATATCTTGTGTTATCTGGGGTTCTAATCAAAGAAATTGTGAAATAAACTATTTATCTTTCTTACTGCTATGTGTAAACTGTTTCATTAATTGGTATAATTAGAGAACTTCCTTGGTTGTTCAATACTTTTTTATCTTAGTTCACTATCTTTTCAAAAATTGTGTTCAAAGTTCGATGTCTGTAAATAAAATCGATTCAAAACAATAATATACAGGGTTGATATGGAAACATACCACCCTCTTTATTCCGTTCATAGAAAATATACAAAACACATCACGCTTATTTTAAAGCTTGGACGAATACAACTCCTACAATAACAAATGGAATTGGGGATGTGCGGATTATTATTTTTAAGGGCTTTTGAAATATCTGCTAAAAACTAACGAAAACCTGATCTTTTTTTAATACGTTTGGTAAACTTGACCATGAAGATATTTTATATGAAAACTGTTTTGCGATCATTCGATTCTTTTTATTATATTTCCGAACTAGGATCGTTTATTTTCCAAACTATTGCTGCCAGAAGTTTTCACACACAGTTATTATTTTCCCCTCCAATCTTCCCTCTATGGAGGAAATGTTTTATGAACATAAAAGGAAACGTAGAGGTGTTACGTGAGACGATCGGGGTGGCCATTCTATTATTCTTCTTAGACAAATCTATTTATCACAAAAACTTTTCACAAATACCCTGCAAATATTGAAAAAATATTTGCACACTTTTCGTTTTGATTATAAAGGTATGAAATGATTCAATGTTTTTATACCATTCCGACAGCAACAACCTTTCTTGGAGAATATCAAAAGTATCAATCGTAGAAACAAACTTTTCACTCCGCAGGCCAACATATTCAGTTCCTGGAAATTGTTCCGTATCTAAACTCAGAGTCACGAACTGCTTATCATTTGAAGTGTTTGTGACAGGCGTAGGGTTGAAATTGAATTAAATTTTGAAATAAAACTTCTTAAAGAACCAAGAACATTTTAGTATCCAGCGTTACAATTTTTCAGGTAACTTTCAGGCAACTCTTATTTCAAAATGATAGATTCCACGTCCACTGGCAGTAAACTGATGGACATTAAATCACCTTACCACTTTAAGTAACGCTTTATTTAAAAATGACACTTTTCTTAATTGTCTTAAGACGGCTATAATTATACCGCTGCATAGAGGAGAAGATAAAAATCAAGGATCGAATTATCGCCCAATTGCACTCTTTCCCAAGTTATCTAAGATTATAGAAAGATTGGTCAAAAAAAGGTTTTTATCATTTCTGTTTAAATATAAAATACTTACTACCCATCAATATCTCCTAAATAATGTCTACTTTAGCCTAAACAGCCAGCACTCGACTGCAACAACTTTTTGTGATTTTACTAAGGCTTTCGGTTGTGTTAATCATAATATTTTAGTCACAAGCCAATAGAATGTGGGGTGCTCCAAGGCTCAGTACTAGGCCCTATTTTGTTTCTTTTGTTTATAAACTACATCGCCTATCTAGACCTCGGTGGAAAAAATATGTCTATTTGCAGATGATACTAGTTTCTCTTGGACCCCGATCTCACTGCACTTCATAGGACTACTCGTATATCTAGTGACATAATCACCCTTAAATCATGGTGCGATTCTAATCTTGTCTGTCTCAACGTTTCTAAAACCATAGTTTTATCATATAAAAATATATTTCAGCCTTTTTTATTGAATAACACTACCATTGGTGTCGTTGAATTTGTAAAATTCTTAGCGCTTGTTGTGGACAATTCCTTCAAATGGGAATTACATATTGTCGCCTTATCTAATATATGAAGTTCATCCTGTTTTGCGCAGGGATCACTTTCTAAAGAACTGAACTTGTCCAACTCCTCAACAGATTATTATGCTCTTATTGAGTCGCATCCCCGATATGCCCTTCCTTTCAGAGGTACGTGTGTTGCGATTAAATTTCAAACTAAGCAGCAGGACTCACTGCAGGGATTTCTTTAAAAGATTAAAAATTCTGACTCTTCCTTCCTTATTCATCTTTGAATCCGTTTGCCTTATTCGTACGCACATAAGCATTTCAGAGAAATCGTTGCACGGCTATCCACTTAGGAACATACTCCACGTTGAGAATCATTTAAGGGCTCGATATTTACAATGCAAAAAAATGCACAACCATTAGCCAATTGAAATCAAAATCGATATCATTTTTCCCCGCATTTCGCAATAATTTTAGGGTATATTTACTGCAAAGTCCCTTCTACTCTGTATTGTGAAAACTGTTGTTGGTTCCATACTTTCCAAATTTTTAAACCAAGACTACGAACATAGCCTCGCTCGGGTGCTCTAGACTGTACAAAAAGAAAGCTTCTTTCTATTCACCTCACGTAGTCTTATATTTATTCTTTAATCTATACGTTATGATTTTAGGTCAACTATACTAAAAATAATATTTTTTCAGTACAAAATGGCAAAGAAAAAAGCAGTTCGATACATGCACAAGAACAACACGAAGACATCATTCAAAAATGTATAGGAATGTTAGGAAAATGGCAATTATGGATATGTTTCATAATATTCCTAGTAAAATTTGGGGTTGCTTGGCACCAGCTTAGTATAGTATTTTTAGCGCCACCCGTGAGCTATAGCTGTGTCAATAATGAAACAGACGTATGTTCAAATAAATGTTCTCGTCACATTTACGATATGTAAGTAAATTAAATATATCTAGTGATTCATTGCAAGACGTTTGTATAATTTATTCATATAGAATTTTTTTATATAGAAAAGAGTAATGAAATCTTATTACTAAACTCTATTTGGAAGTAATAAATGCTCATTATAAATGCAAAACCCTGAAATTTTTAGTACGGTAATTTACGTTCAAAATTTGGAATATTTAAACATGCAAATGATAAATAAGTAACTGGACAGAGATATATTTTCTCCATAATTGACCGTACTAAAATGTAAGCGGTTACCTAGATAATCCGAAAGGCCATCCTTTTCATTTCAAAATTGAAGGATATCTTTATGTCTCTCTCTATTTTAATACTTCCACACCAACCTCTGAATCTGCCCAAAAGAAAGAAGACCCTTACCATCATAGCCGTTGCAATGAGTTTCTCGTAATTAATAAAATATTATTATTATTACTCTTTAATATATACATTTATATTTATTTAATTATTTACAAATACGAGTATGTACATGTAAGTATGAAAAATAAAAATACAAAATATACTAAACTACACATTACTATAATATATACACTATATACATACTTATATACTACACATTACTATATTATTATATACAACAGTCTACAAATATTTCCTGTAACATATTTAAAGTATGTACATATTTGCAATATATGTATTTTATTCCGAAGAACTAGTGGATGAATTGTTTAAATTTTATATCGCCTATTTTAAATTAAATTGTTTTTCCCAACAGAAATTTAGTTCATGTAGAACTTGCCAAAGCTTATTTTTGCTGATTGGTGGCCATCCATCTTTCAAAAAGGACGCCAAAATTTTATCAACGGTAGGAATTTTCTTTTTAAAGTAAAATGAGTGGACTTTCCTGCAGATTGCATATTTGTAATCTTCATCGATGTAAACCTTTCGCCTTCCTGACCGATACTTTGGACCACTTAAACATCAACTTGTTTTCCTTTCCTTAAGAAGTTTGTAAACCGTTGGTTTTCCTAGACCTGTCATCTTCGAACACATACTTGTTAGATGGCTTTCTCGTTAACAGAGAATTCAAACGTTTTCACTCTATGTATTGGAGTATAGTTTTCAAAGGTCGATATATTGAATATTTACTAAAGTTTTGTAAACGTTTCTGAGCCAAACACTGTGCTAGAAATGCAATTGTGTATTGGGAATTTTCTTCTATAGGACTTTTTCTTAAACTGAAACTTGTCAATAACCAATTAAGTATACCTCATATTTTAATCTTTTATTACCCAAAATGTACCTATTTATCATTTTTCCCAGAAAACATTTTACAAATCGTTTTCAAAGTAACCTGTTTGGTATAGGTATATACTATAAAGGGCGTGAAATATTTACCTATCAACATTATTCCTTTCTTAAAATACCCCAAAGGAATTGTTTTGGCCGAAAAGTAAACATAGTTGGAAATTTGAACTTGATGCAATAAATTTCTTAGAAAATAAATGTTAGATTCATTTGCTAAGGTTTGATAAAATAAAATAATAAATTGTTCTTAAATGTGACTACGGCTATGGTGGCCAGGAGGGGGATTGATTTATCACTCTACACTCTTTCTGAATGGAGTATAATTTAAAATGTTCATTTTAAATGTTATTACGGGCTATTATTGATCTTTTATAATCATAAGCTGTACAGAACAATAGAAAAAGGTTTCGCATGGTCAAAAGCCCCGTTTACATAGCCGGATCATAAGATTTATAAGTTACCTATTTGCTATTCTTCTTCTTACGACGCCGTCTCACTTTGGTGGTTAGCGATCAAAATGGCTATTGTTGCACGAGAAACCGAGCCATCTGCGCAAGTCTTTCAGCCATGAATGTTTTCTACAGTCGACCAACCGTTTTTCTTCGATCTTCCCATCTATTTCAGGCAGATAATCTCATATCGCTCGTCTTTAATTATATGTTTTAGGTACTGCAACGTTCTCTCCTTGATTGTCGTGAGAAGTTCTTTATGTTCACCCATTTGCTGTAGGATTTTTATGTTTGTCTTATATTTTGTCTAAGATATCCGCAGCATTAGCCTGTAGGCGTACATTTCGAACGCATCAATTTTCTTCTCTATGGCTGCTTGCGTGGTTCAACTTTAGCATCCGTACAGAAGAACGGGAAAGATGCAACACCGAAGCATTCTGGTCCGGAGTTCCAGGCTGAGGCTGCGGTTTGCCAGAAGTGTCCTCATGTTGTTCAGAGTTTTCCGCGGTTGCTCAATTCTTGATCTGATTTCGAGTTTTGGGTCACTTGTTCATTGGTCTCTCCATGGAGTCTAAGGGTGTCGCTTCTTTGTATTTTTGAGAATACAGATAGTTTAGTCTTGAACGTATTCATATAAAGGCCGAATTCCTCGCTATATTCTACAATAACGTCCATAAGAGATTGAAGTTCTGGTAGGCTACTGGCCACTACGACGGTATCACCTGCGTAACGAAAATTGTTTCCATTGATGTTTATGCCTGTAATTATATTCTCGAGGGCTTCGCTGAATACTGCCTCAGAGTAGATGTTAAACAGTATGGGAGACAATACACATCCTTGTCGCACGCCTCTTCTTATCTATCTCTTCTGATGAGGACTGTTGCTGTTTGGTGCCAGTAAAGTCCGGTTATGATCTTTAGATCTTGTGCGTCGATGCCGGTTGATCATTTTTTAGTGTGATATCCAGTCAAAACCTTTTTTAATGTCAATTAAGTATGCAAATACATCAGCATTCATGTCTCTACATCTCTGAGTCAGCACATTCAAGGAGAAAAGAGCTTCCCAAGTTCCCATTCCGTTTTTAAAGCCAATTTACGAAGGATCAACCAGAATATCTTCATGGCATGGGAGGGGGAACTATTCATGCGGTATTCTCACATTGTGATGCATTGTTTTTCTTTGGCAGAGTGTCAAAAGTGGATCTTAGCCAGTCTGAGGGTATTTTTCTGACTCTGTACATTCGGTTGAATATTGTAGTAATAAGATTTAGACCAATCCCGTCCTCCGCAGCTGCGAGTTCAAAGATTTCCGCGTACATATTGTTAGGAGCAACAGCTCTTCCGTTCTTTTGAATTTCAATTTCATGTTTAACTTCTTCTTGGTAATTTCGTGGCCTATTTAATTGATTTCGTCTGGATCTGGGGGTAAGTCTGGTCTCATGTCATTAAAAATGGGTTATAACTGGGCTGTAATCACTGTTGATGTTTGTTCCAGGATAGGTTTTGACTGCTTCAATGAATTTTTTATATTCGTATTTAATGAGAATGAAATCTATTTGATTTCTTACAATATGTCCGTCGCGATCAGCAGGTGAACGCCAATTATATAAACGTCGCGTTTGGAGTGAAAAAAGTATTTTCAATGCTTAGTTTTAGTTTGGAGCAAAACTGTGCCAGTCGGTCGCCTCTTGTATTTCGTTCTCCCAGACCATATTTTCCAACAAAGTCACCGTCATCGGTTCCTGATCCAATTTTTGCGTTAAAATATCTAAGAACTTCATCATTTTTTGTTAATTTCATGGCTTCCTTCATGGAGCCTTGCATAGAAGTCTTCATGTTATCTGTTTTATCGTTTGTTGGAGCGTACGCCTGTATGATGTTCGTGACACGATGTGAGGTATTCAACTTCAGTAGCATGTCTCGGTCTCCCAGTGGTATAAAGTCCACAACAGATTCTTCCAAGTCGTGCTTGCGAGTTCGTGTAAGTTTCAGTGCTGGATGGATTAGGGATGGTGAATGTTCCCAAAGAATTTTCTCTCGCTGGGATGAAAAGATGTTCCCGGGAGAGAATAGGCCACTTTTGTTCCGCACACCAGGGACGAAAAGCGAATTTTTCATCCCGGCGAGAGAAAAAGAATATTTTGTTGAAATCACGAAACCCTCAATATCAAGAGATAATTACAGCTCACAGTTTTATAATACTTCAGGGGCATGGATCCCATGGAGGGATAACTCACGTTATTTTTAGAGCACATCTCGATTGTAGAGTGTGCAGTGTTGAGATATGTTGTATTTAATTATGATTCTATTTTTAGGTCCGTGTTCACAAACACAATAACCTCGGAATGGGATCTAATATGCTCCAAATCGTACCTTGTCAGCTTGATTCAAACATTGACGATGCTAGGAATTTTAGTTGGAAATATGTTATTTGGATGTTTGTCAGATAAGTAAGTATTTCGTCAATATTATGCTCCTGTATTCTATATAGAGTTTTTGATATCAATCGGTAATACTCAATCAATATTACATGTAGAAGCGATAGTAGTTAGTGCCCATTGAATTATAGTTCATTCAATTAACTTGAATGGAAATGGCAAAAATTAGGCTAATTTCCTCAAACCACCCTTTTTAATGGTAATTTATTACAATCACTGGTTTTTGATAAGATTATTAAATGAAACCAGAGACCATAATAGCTACAACTTAAATACAATATGTACTACTACGATTGTCTCAGAAGTACCTGGCACAACAAAGAAAACACAACAAATTTTAAAAAAAATATATTTATTTAAACTTTTATCAACGATGTTCAATAAGTTCGATACCCTTTTTATAATGAGAATCGTCAAGCTCCTCAAAATAGCCATTAACTGCTAACTTCACCTAACCACCGAGCAATTGTTTTAAGTTTGGAAACAGAAAATAATCCGAGGGGGTAACAATTCAAACTTTAATTTATTCATTTTGGCCATTCCAATAACGGATGTGTGAGCTGGTGCATTGTCTTGGTGAAGCGACACTTTCTTTTTAGCCAAATGCGGCCATTTTAAGTTGATTTCTCGCTCAAACGTTGCAATAGATTCCCAAAATACTCGGCGTTGATAGTTTTTCCTTTTTCAAGATATTTTATGTAAATTATCCCACGCTCATCCCAGGAAACCTACGCCATGACATTGCCTGCAAATAAAACGGTCTTTTCCTTCTTTGGAGGTTCTCGCTTTCCGCTCCATTGTTTTGATTGTTCTTTCGTTTCGGGTATGAAGTTATGAACTATTATTTCAGTTTCAATTAAAACTATTGTATCACATAATGATGACCAATTTTTTCCATGTTTACATATTTACTGAAAACGTTCACTATTGATGGCTGCCAAACAAATACTAAGCAACAAGGCGTCTTGAAACTTGAAACATATGCTGTATAGATTATATACTTTCTAATACATTGGTATTGTTTGAGCAACTACCGCCATCTCTAGATTAGGCCAGGTACTTCTGGGACCATCCTCGTAGACTCATATTACACGATGAATCTCCGTTAAGAAGACTGTAAAACCCCAAAAATGTAGTACATGTAGAATCTACTCGCGATGACCTCTAGAGATATTCTTGGGTCAAGTAATCACATTTACTATTGAAACACCTACTATAAATAAAAACGTTGATTATTATTGGTTATTCATTATTCTTTTGAATATTGGAAATCAAACCACAATCCACACAAATATTTCAATATTCACCTTTTATCGAAAATATAATCTACTGTGAATGGACCTTGAAAAATGTACGACAATTTTTTGCATCAGTTTTAAACCATCTTATATAATATATATAATAAAATATAATATAATATTATTGATGTTCTAGTTTTCAAATTTTTTCTTTAATGTCAGCCAGGGACCAACAATTTTATAAAACATTATTCTTCATTATGGTAGCTGGATCAATGCTACCGAAACGTTGACATAAAAAAGATTGTGTATTGATTTACCGAAAAAAAAAAGAAAGAATATACCATAAGAAACATATAAAATATATTGGTTGTTCAGTTATGCTGAATTTTTTTTGTTTGTCTAGTTTTTATTGAACTTGAAAAAGTTATACAATATTTGAAAATCTGAGATCGCAATAATAAATTGAAAATGTATTGCCTACGACTACAACAGATTGCAATTGTTGCATACTACTCGGGAAGAATTTTTTCTATTTTTCCAACAATTTTCTTATTCTTCAATTAAGTACTATCATGGTGAAATTTTTCAATAATGTTGTTGGAGTTTTCAATGCACACTTATTTAAATAATAATTCTTATAGAATATAAGAAGCTCTTGTCCACTGTTTATGTCATCAGAAGCTTCTAAACTGACTTTACAATCTTTGCAATTGAAGCGATCTAAACATTTTTTAATTAAATAACCTCCAAAACGTATTTAAGAATAATCATTAGTGACGTTAGTTATTCGAGATAAAAGTGTGCTATATCGCTTAAATTGACTGATAATTATAATAAATAAGCTTATCCTCATTAAAAACCTATATGTTTGCCTCGTGAAAGCACGAAACATGTCTATAGTAAATTTGTATTCAAATAAAACTAGTATTTGATATTATTTCATTCAAACATTCTATACTGGATAAAACAGAAGCATAATTTTCATGTATAATTTGAGAATGGAGGAAATTATAATTTTCTCCCTAATTGTTACTATTTTGTCAATCATATTATAATATGTGGCATAAAAAAAAGTCTATATACATTTGAACAGGTGAAATTTTTGCCTCATTAACAGGATAATTTCCAAATATAAACACACAGACACACTACCTTATTATTATATGCTTAGTTCATAAACATAAAAAAATAACAAAAAACACTATTTCAATTTTTGTGAAATATTGAAGTTCAGTCCTTTGTATTCGGTTAGTTGTGTTTATGTTTGAAATATTTTCCAAAATGTTTTATTCTATTCTGTTTGTCTTCACTATAAAGGTGGGTTCTAAGTTTAAATTTAGGTACGATTCAAGTACTTTTGATAAGTTCATAAGATTGAATGCATTTGGAATTTGTAGTAAATCATTGTACTCGTACAATATGCAATGCGACCTTAATACAAATAAACTCATTATCAGAAAAAACTATTGGACGAATTATCTTTTACTTGACGATAATTAAATACCTACTTATGTTTATTATTGAACATTTGTAAACAGTAATTTATTCACATTCACTATTTTTTATTCCTTTATGAAAAATAATTGTCTTAAGAATAACTCACTCGAGTGTCTGATCCATTTTTGATATCTGGTAGAGTCGTTCACAGGAAATCGGTACATTTTAATTGTAGGATCTGATCTCTTACTTAGTCCACACTTATTTCCAGCCATTTGTAAAAAATTGAAAAGAAGAAGTGATTATTTGGTATATGAATACATTTTAGTAAGTAGTTCGCTGAATAAACAGTTTTTTTTTCGAAATTGTAAGCTGTAGCATTTATACATCTAGCGCCTCTTATAATTTGAATATATTAACTAAGAGAGTAGTGATGTATATTAATTATAATAATATCCACTTACCTTAAAAATGAAATATATATCCAAGTTCAAAGATTCTCAAATATAAAAATAATCCAAATGCACAACCAACGAAACTCAACAATAACACAACGAACATAATACAATAATGAACTCAAATTGCAACTTTGCTATAGGCACCCAAAATAAGAAACTTTACAACACAGCTTAAGGGTTGAATATAATATTTTAAATAATTTTGGCGCCATCTGTTATTGGGGTAATTCGGCAACCAAAGCTACGAAAACACGTAATTCAAGCTACGACGTACAATAAGAAAAGACGTGCTGTGGACGCCAATTCTCCACTGCCATCTATTGGTGTCGTCCACCTCGTCAAATGATATCCTCATAAGGTTAACCTACTATCGTATTCTTTATACAATGGTAGTGACTTTGCCATTCTAAAGGTGAAAAATTCTTTGAACAAATTTTTCTATTCTAACACGTGGTGATTTTATTTGCAAAATATTGTTTGACAGATGCCCAAAAAAGATCAATGGAGTTAAGACAGGGGCGATATGGTGGCAACCATTTCAGCTTGTAAACTGGCGGCCTCAACTGAGTACATCAAGAAACACCACTTCTTAAGGCCAGCACAGGTCGGATATGAAAATTCCTGCCGGTTTTCTCGAACGACAAAATTGGTTGAAAAACCTCATAACGGGCGCGAGTGAAACCTTTTGTAACGTGGGGTTTAAGCCTCAAATAAGACCAGTGTAATAGCGCAAGACGTTTTAAAGGCCGTAAAACCCTCGTAAAAAGTGATCGAAAGTTTTTGGGGTCTCAGCTAAGAGCAGTGTGATAGCGCAAAAAGTATAACTATTCCTAGAAGTTTTAAAAAAAAATTCATCAAAAGCAATTGATAATTGGCGCCGTACATGAATTAAAAAAGCTCGTTTTTTGCGTTGTTGGCGGCGGCTCGAGTAGGTGAAAAATGAGTGAGCGCTATAAAAACACGCGCGCGACAAAAAATGATTATATTTCAGCGAATTTTCATCGTATTCTGATAATTTTTTGTTAATTTCGGGTAGCTCAAACAGATATTTTGAATGGAGACTTCAAAAATAATTTTCCATAAAGACGAATACGAAAAGTTTTCATTTCAAATATACGCCGATTTTTGTCAATTTTTTTCGGAGGTTTTCCGGCCTGCAAAACTTCTTGCGGCTATCACACTGCTCTTAGCTGAGACCACAAAAACCTTAAATAAAAGTTCCGCGCGCCCACGTTACGAGGGTTTTCCGGCCTGTAAAACTTCTTGCACTATTACACCGCTCTTATTTGAGGCTTAAACCGCACGTTACAAAAGGTTTCACGTGCGCACGTTAGGAGGTTTTTCAGATGAGTTTTCCTGCATTTGGAAGTGGCGTTTGGTGATGTACTAAGTTGGGGCCGCCAGTTTACAAGCTGAAATGGCGCGCACCTTATCGACCCTGTTTTTTGTAGCCAGCTCTGGGACTATTTAGAGGTCTTTCACTGAATGTATAACTGATTTTATAAACTCATCGGCGAAATTAAAATAGACGTCTACTTCCTAGAAACAGTAGTGAACAATTTAATTACGAACCTCTAAGTTTTATCAAGAAAATAGGCATTAGCCACATTTAGTCTTGACTCTTTTAATATTTTCTTGGCCGAACGATGTAATACAATTTTTTTATTAGAAATTATGTACTCTTTTAGGTATGGTAGAAAATCACCTCTTGTTTTTGCAGTAACCCTGCAAGGATTCGCAGGATTAGGTGCTGCTTTTTCTCCCTGGTTTTCTTTATTTCTAGTCATGAAGTTTTTATCTGCTGTTGCTACAGGCGGTACTATGATAACAAGTTTTGTTTTTGTCATGGAGATTATTGGTAAGAAAGAAATTGGATAATATGTTTTTTTTTTAAATATAAGTAACCGGTATTGTAGAGAGTTAAGAGTTATACAATAATTCCACCATAAAATTCTTGTTATAATTGTTAAACTCCTAGAAGAGCAACTTCGTCGAGGGTATCTAATAGTACAAGTTAATGATAATTTGTTTTTTTAGATATACGAGTAATCACAAACATGAACTACAAACAATTGTGAAAACAGTTTTTGTTATGTTTGTGGTGTTTTTTAATATAAAAACAGAGACACGTTATAGATTCTAGGTTGAAAAGTTTAGCTATAATACTGTTGAACTGAATAAATCTTGGACGTTGTCGATTATTGCTGTTTTTTCAGCGTTAATATCACTGATCAAAATTTTTAAAATGGCATACATAACAAGTTAAGTATGTTATCACCTCACCTCAATTCAGAACTATATAATTTGTATTTATAAAAATACTGATTATTTTTCAAGTAATATTCTCTATACCTAAATGCCATAAATTCGAAGTTATAGCTACATTTACAGTATCCCCACCAAAGTTACAATAAATATTGTACATTTAGATGGCCACGATTGGAAAAACTCGTTCAATTTGAATATTCTTTAATAATTTATGTGCTAATACAAATCTCGTAACAAGGTCTAGTGTCAGTGAATTAGTAAACAAGTTTAACGAAACTGGTTCAGTAAAAGATTTATCCAAATCATGGCGCAGAAAACCTTCAATAACTGAAGACAAATTTGTGAAGTAGAAAAATTTCGAATTTTAGAAAACATACAATAAAGACGATTACAGCACATGCTCAAAATGTTGTCCATTTACTTCAATACAACAAGCCATGCGATTTTTAAGACTTTTCAATACATTTTGCAACATCCCTGACTGCTCAATTCTCCTAATCTCTGTGGTAATCCTATCTTTTAATTCCTGAAAATTGGCAGGTTTTGTTTTATAAACGATGGTTTTTATGTGACCCTACAGGAAATAGTCTAAAGGATTCATGTCGGGTGATCGCGGGGGCCATTCGATAAAACCACGCCTTCCGATCCATCTTCTGGGAAACACATTATTTAGGTACTGCCTTAGCACACACGCATGAGGTGGGAATTGTGTGAAAATTTCTAATAATGAAGTTTTGTTTTAAATGTAAACGAAAATACTTATTTGGATTTGGAAATATCCGAACTAACTCAGGTATAATAGTATTTTCCAATAAATCTAAATACGCCTGACCATTTAAGTTACCCTTAAAATAATTGCATAGTTTTGATTTTACCATTTTTCCAATATTAGGTCTGCAAACTCTTCACGTCTATTAAAACCATCAGACAACTCTTGAACCAACGTTACTTTGTATGGATAGAATTTATTATCACGTAAATTTTTTATAATGGATGTTTGCGAAATATCAAGTTTTCTGGATATTTGTCTAGTGCTCAAGTGCGAATCGTCGTCTATCTTGACACATACATCTAAAGCTTTGTTTTCAGTTGAAGCACTTTTACTGAATCAGTTTCGTTAAACTTGTTTACTAATTTACTGACATTAGATCTTGTTATAGGATTTCGGTTAGGATATAAATTATTAAAAATATTATACGTTTTTTGTTGACTTCTACGCCTATAATCATAACCTAATATCACTAAAATATCAATTCGTTCTTTTTAAGATAAACTATCCATTGTGATTTTTAATAAACCTCAACAATAATAATTTCCATATCCACCTAAATGTATTATTTTTACTTAGGCGTAGATAACGCAAATGTAAATATAACTCAGAAATTATGGCATTTATGTATAAGAAACATCAGATGAAAAATAAATAATAAGTATTTCTTAAGGATTTCGAAAAGTGAAAAATATGCAGGGTAATCCATTTGATATATAACGGTTGGTAATGACAATTGGTATAAAATATCAACAAACCCTTAATTTGGCTCGATTAATTTATTGATTGAAAAAAAAATTGTTAAAATTGTTCTTTAACGTCTTAATAAGCTAATTTTAAAGTTAGAGTTGCTCGTTATTTTTATTTGATACAGTTGATACGACAAAAAATTTTAATCATTTACAATCAACACACATTGACACATACATGACTTTTGACTTTTCAATCAATCTAATTTATTATTTATCGAAAATAATGCCCATATGCGATTTTTTTCTAAAAATTCAAAATTGAAAAACAATTTACTTTAACCTTAGATATAATAGGAAGTGACAGTAAAGATGTAATTGAATTCCTAACTTTAACTAATATCAATCAAATGCTTGATGGTAGCTGCATAATGAAAAATTTTTAAAAATCAAATCAGTTCTATAATCACTATAGCCAATCAAAATTTATGGTCAATTTCACAAATTACCCTGTAAATTAATAAACAAGAGGAGTTGACACTTTTTATTAACCTAATGATATCCTACAAGTATGTAATGTTCCCTATGACTCACTCTGTATTATATTATTGTGTCTTGTACAGACTCTCAATGTAGATGAGAGGATCTATCGTTACTTTGGATCCTTTTTATCTGTGGTAAATGGAGAGCACAACACTGAAGAAGTGAGAAATCGTCCACTTCCGATCGCATTTAGCATCCAGAAGTACTGTTAGCGTGATCTTCACTGTTAAAGGTTTCAACTTGAAGCCTCAATGCTTCCACTCCTCACTCTGCATTTTGGTCTCTACATCATATTGATTGATTTGACATGACTCATCATGTCCTTAGACTTGTTTATACTGTATTAAAAACAATTGTTCAAGTATTTCGTGTTAGCTTGTGTAGATCTGTTAAAATTCCTAGTACCCATCGTGCAGACATTTACACAGTAAGTACCACATTATTTTGTAACACATGATCATCGACTTTTCTAACATATTCGTGTGAGGTAGCGGCTGTGGGTGTTCAACCTACCTGTTCGATTTTTTACCTCATTTAGAGTGAAGACACCATCACACTTTGCCATATGAAACTGCAGATTTCCCTAATGTTTCCACTAAAGCTCTGTGTTAAGGCCAACTTTTTAAAACGCAAGTGTTCAATCACCATACGTTGCTCCCTACAGGTTCAGGCTTAACATTTTCTAGCCCTAGTGTATATTGTTTACAATGTGATGTAATAATAAATAATTTCTATTTATAAATGAGTCAGGGTTGTAGCTCTGTTATTCAAAGTATTTTTATGTCTATATTAACAAGATAATATAATAATCTTCGATTTACATTTCCTTTTTAGGTACCGAATGGAGGACAGTTCTGGGCATCTTGTACCAAATACCTTTTAACTGCGGTCATCTTTTAATGCCATTGTTCAGTTATTACGTGAGGGATTGGAGGAATTTCCAAATAATTATATCAGCACCATCGCTACTTTTAATATCTTATTATTGGTTACTTCCCGAATCTCCAAGGTGGCAATTAGCTGTTGGAAAAGAAAATATTGCAATTACAACATTAACAAAAGCAGCCAAATGGAACAAATTACCTACCGAAAATATCGGACGAAACGTTAACCAATATTTAGCTCACAAGAACGTCGGTCGCAACGAAATTCATAAAGGAAACATTTTGGATTTGGTTCGAACACCTATTATGAGAATGTATACGATAGCTGTCGGATTTAACTGGTTCGTGTGCGGATTTTGTTTCTTTGGAGTATCTCAATTCATTGGTCAACTTGGAGGAAATATTTTTATTAACGTAGCAATATCGGCCATTATTCAAGTCCCTAGTTCAATTTTCGCTTGTTACGCTACTAAAGCTTGGGGAAGAAAAAAAACTTTACTCGTAGCTAATATCATCACTGGTATAGCTATATTCGTAATGGGTAAGTAGTGTGTATTCCTCTGATATAATTCATAAAAACATTTAAATGAAAATTAATATGAATATATGTTTCTTCTAGTACTAAAATTGCTTTTTAATGTTTAAATATACAATGCAGTCTATTTGTATGGAATAAATTCAATTTTAGCGTTATTATATATTATGGGAAAACAAACTTAAACAGGCTCAAACGCACGTCTGCATTGTTTTGTTCGCCTGATGTTCCTGCTCTTATATGCATGATATTTAATTGTTCGACGACTCAAATTGATCCCTTTAAATCTTGCTGGCATTGCTGAATGTACATATAACCTATAAAGTTAAAATACTTATTTGTGAGAAACAGTGACTCAATATTGTATTCGTTTGCTTATTATTTGTCTTGCCTTTCACAATTATAGAACACGTATATTTATTAAAAACGTACACTGCTTTGATTTGAAACTATTTGCAAAAAATGTTAAGTACAATATGTACAGGTACGATAATGGCCGTTGTTAGCGGGAGCTCACAACACGTGTTTATTTACATGAGAGTAAAAACTGTTTTTTCAGTTATTAATCAATAATTATTGATAAATTAATGATAAATTTACTATGAGAGTAAAATTAATATGAAATCTGCACAGAAAAATCAAAATGATACGTATAACAGTCACTGCTACGATCGATACAAAAAGGAAATTAAAATTATGAATAAGAATTTTTAGTACTATAATTATTATATTCCATTGCCATCTTGCAATCGTATTGCGGATCTGTGGATAAAATACAAAAATCGCAATGGAAAAAGAGGGGTTGATCGTAGAGGGGTGAAAAATTCAAAGTAATATAATATTTTTTATTCTAAGTCATGGCAAAAAAATTAAAATCTTGCCAAAAAATTAAAGTTTATAATTAACAAAAAAAAAATCGTAAATGGTTGAAAATGTAGGGTTATATGTATTTTTTAATGCCGTATTATAAAAAAATAAAAATTTTATCTAAAAAATAAAAATAAAATCTACAGATAGACTATCCTTAACGTTTAGGGGGATGAAAAATAGATGTTCGATTCTAAGACCTACCTACTCACAAATATTCATAAGAATCGGTCAAGCCGTTTCGGATGAGTTCAATTGCAAATACCGCGACACGAGAATTTTATATATTAGATTATAAGCAACCACTAGAAAATTTTAAATGAGAAAGGGTGTAGCACCTTGTTGGAAAGAGATTTTAGTCCCCTGTTCAGCAATATGAAGTTTTTTTGAATCTGGTGCAATCATAACACAGAAAATTAATTTTTAAGATGTAAAATTTTGATAGTTTCACAAAAATTTACGTAGAATGAAAATAATAATGTTCCATAATATTTAGAATGTATTTTTCAATGTAATTTACAATTAAATTGAATGTTCAAATTGATCACCATTCACTTCTTGACAATAGCCGAGGTGATTTTGGAATTCTCGTATGTACAACATTTTGTATGACCTCAGGGGTTATTTTGTTAATTTCTTCTGTTATTTTAACTTCTAAATCATCAATATTGTCTGGTCTATTGAAATATACGTCAAAATATGAAATATAAGCCCATAAGAAGTAATCGAGAGGAGTCAAATCGGGAGATCTAGCTGACCATTCGATCGTTCCACATCTTACAATCTTCCTATTGGGAAAAACCTCGTTTAAATAATTTCTAACTGTACGTACAAAATGCGGTGAACTCCGACTTGTTAGTAGTAAATAGATCTATCCACCCCATTTGGATGATTAACATCATGAAAAAGTCTTTGTAATGTAGAAACTAAGAAGTCAATCGAAAAATCTAGATTACCTCACCATTAACTGTGCCTTCAAAAAAATAAGGGCCAATAATTTTATTGTTAATGATACCAGTCCAAACGTTCACTTTTTTAGGATATTGAGTGTGAGCCTCACACATCCAGTGAGAATTTTCTCTGCTCATATATTTACACTTCTATTTGTTAACCGTTCCCTTTGAATGAAACGTCGCTTCATAAGGACGAACTATCTTGTTTATAAACTGCAAATCTGCGTCCATCATCAATTAACAGTATGAAAAATTATCCCCCTCCTGTACCACCTCTGAATTATAGGCACCCCCTCAAAAATTTTAAACAAGAAAGGGGGTCGTGTGGTACCTTGTTGGTCGGATACGGATTTTAGTCCTTTGTTCAGCAATATAAAGTTTTTTTAAATTTAGTGCAATCATAACTGAGAAAATTCATTTTTAGGATGTAAAATTTTGATAATGTTTATATCACAAAACTTTACGTAGAATGAAGATAATAATGCCGCCTGTGTTAAAATTTAAACCATTGTTAACCTTGTGTTGGAAGTGGCCATAAGATTGCACCAAAAATCGTATTTTCGGTGAAATTTGTGGGGAAGAGATTCTTGGAATTAAAATAAAATACATTTTAAACTTTTATTGACAAATAGGTACTTAAAGATCTTATAATATTGCTATGTAATGTTTAATACACGGGTTATAGCTATATCAGAACAGCCACAACGCGTTCTGGCAAACGCAAGGCGCACAGAATGCGTAGCGTAGCACATATACCAACATCTTCAAAGTTGGAGCTTCTTTGAGATTGTCTAATCTTCCACTCCAACGTTTTTTCACATCAATATTTATTGATAAAATTATATGGTTTTATAACGAATAAATTTTTCATTTTCAGGATTTGTACCTACAGATCCAAGTTGGATTAAAACGACTTTATCATCAATAGGGATGTTTGGCCTGGCATTATCTTTTCCCACGGTATACATTTACTCGGGGGAACTATTCCCAACAATAGTAAGAAACATAGGTGTAGGCACAGCATCAATGTGTGCTAGAATAGGATCGATGATAGCACCTTTTGTAGCAGGCATAGTTGAGCCGTGGATTCCATCAGTCATATTTGGAATATTACCATTAATAGGAGCAGTTTTGTGTTTGAAGTTACCAGAAACCCTTGATTGCAAACTACCTGATGATATAGAAGAGGCTGAGGCACTAGCAGGAACATCTAAGAAAAATTCAAATACATTGGCGCTCTGATTGTTAGAACTAGTTAAATTATCGAAAAAAGCTTTAGATGAATCATTAAAATAAGAAATAAAATATTTATTGGGTAAAAACGGGTTATACTACGCACTTAGTAAAGTAAAAAACGTGAATCCCACTGAATAACATCGAATAGATATTGGTAACACAACATATTAAAGCAAATCACAATCAAATTAAAAAATAGAAGACGCAGTGCAGATGCAGAAAACTGCATATGTGCTATATTAGGTGCCCGAAAGGCAGAGTCTGCAAATGTATTACTAAGAGTGCGTATTCATTTGTTTTGTTAACTATAGGATTTTCAGAAACTATGATCGGATTAACACGATCATGACATGAATGTTCGGAAAGTAATCACTTTTAATTTGAAATTTGTACCGTTCCTCAACTGATAAAGATCTCATTTTGGCTGATATTGATCTACCTAATACAGGATCGTAGTTTCCGGAAAGCTCTTATATATTCCATATATAAATCAGTGTTTTAAATAAACCATATTTTGTATAATTAGATATTGAAATATATATTTTTCTTTTTACTATATATTTGTTTGATTTCAAAATCAATTTTTCCCAATACTTTCATCATAATAATGCACACACACAGAGTCCAAACTCTTCCCTTCCACAATGCATTCTACAAAAAGTGAAGAATCCAAGACGAGTTTTATACCACCCTCTACACCATCCAATGGGGTCGTCAGTCTTTTTTGTTGCTCGTTCCCCCTCCTATTTCCATGGGTTTTGTGGAAGTGCCTGTTTGTTTGTTTTGACGTTAGATAGTAGATGAAAAACTTGAAAAACTGTGCTTACTCGAGTCGTGCCAATCTTCACGAATTAGTAAACACTCTTGGTAGTCCATCGCCACACTTAAAATGCAGACAGCATGACAGGGATAATGATAGTCTTTATTAGGAAAGACTTTGTCTTCAATTAAAGCTTGGATCGCCTTCTGATGAATCATACTCATCCTATTCACTAGGTAGTCCACGTGGATGTTGAACATCAGGAATTAGTCTAATGTAACTCCCGGATATTTATCCTTGCAGTTCTGGGTGATTATTTCCACCGCGATGTTCACGTAGTCTCTTGTTGACACTTCTTGGGTCTTCTCCGCTTTGATGCTTATCTATCAATTTATATACCATACATTGATTCGGTACATGGCTCTCTGAAGTCCTCGCGAAATCATTTACTGGCGGAGATAGTAGCATCATCTGAAAATTATTAAGATATTATCTGTTTTGGGAATGTCTGCCATGCAGATGCTGTAGAGCACGAAAGGACTAAATTGCTCCTTGTGGTACTCCTCTCTCTATCCATTCCATTTCGAATCTGATCCTGTTGGTCTTGAATTTTCATGTGGTGTATAAGAAGAAGATTTTAATGAAAAGGTTATTGTGAAATTCTTGGATGACGTTTTCTACCATCTTCAGGAGTGAATCTTGGGCGCTTTGTTGCTTCCTCAATGAGATCTGTTCTCCTCACAAATTTCCCATGGTTTGTGTTTTTTAAAAAAGTTTCCTTTATCTGGGAAGAATATTAATGAGTCTGTAGCTCTGCGGGCGCTTCGGACTGTTTTCGCTCTTTCTAATCTTGATCATCTCCGCGTCTACATAGCGCTTGGTACCGCTTCTCTTATCGGTGGGTGTTTCAGGATATTGTGGGTGAAGCCAGCTAGGTATCTCTGGTGCCTTCTTCGTTTCCGTGGTCCGCTTAGTGGTATAGCCCAGATTTCCTTCCTGAGTCCCTGGTATGAGAAGTACGTGTCTTCGTTTTTGTTCAAGGTAAATTTAAGCTCAATGGTTTGTCAGGCAGTTTCTGCTTTCTCTTCTTCCGTCTGGGCTAGTCCGTTGACTGTGTGTAGCAGTGTGATCAGTCTTCTTACTCGCCTTCGGATCTATGTTTATCCTACATATTGACACGAGCTAGGTAGCTTAATATCAATAGCTGTCAAACTCAAATTAAACGACGCAATCAAATGACAGATGACTGTTGACAAGAGATGCAGCTTCGAATGAAATCACAGACAAAGTAATCCTAGACTGCGTTTTCAATAAAATTCATGTTCCAACTTTAGAATGAGATACAAAGAAAGTTAGGCTGTCTCTGTCAAGTGTTCCTTTTAAATATTTTGTACTGTACTCCTTCGTCTGTTATATTTCTCTAGATCTCTAGCTAGCTCTACCTTAGACCAGAGGTTTTACCAATCACCGCACAGTGGAACAAAGATAGCTCTACCTTAGACCAGAGGCAGTTTCTTTCTAAAATTGACACATTGTTTCAAAATAGAAATTATATATATTCAGCTGTCTAGATTTACTATGTCTATGAATGAAATATTTGCATCACGAGTGTTATGGCCACGACAACGATAAACGTTGGTAATAAACGTATCAAATGTTGGTAGTGCATCCACATATCTACAATATCTGAGTCTGAGATTATATACTCTGAGTCGATCGTCAATTCTCGGCAGAAACCAGAAACTCTGAAGAAAAACACGTCATTCGTGATGGAATACGATGAAGTGTTTGCGCTAGCCTGGCTTGTTTTGTGCAAAAAGAAAAAAAAATCACGAAGTGTGTGGTGTAAAGATTGACTTCTTAGAAGAAAGTCATTCTCTCACATAAATTTATTAAAGGAGTTGAAATTTTTCGCGAAAATTATTTGAAAATGAATTAAGAAACTTACACATCCTGTTCCTAGTTACACCGCTAATACAAAAAGCAATACCGTGATGAGAGAAGCAATAAGTCCTCATGCAAGATTATCTGCAACTCTGTATGACGTTTTGGCTTTGTTGAGTTCTTTCTTGTAAGAAGTCCGCAGGTTATTTATTTTCTTTACTACTGTCTCCCTATTGGCATTAGGATCAATAGGTTTGTACTTAAAACTTAGCCTGTAGTACGCAGCATGTTTGATTGGCCCGACTTCTGTACACACACTACGATAAAACTGTGCAAACGCAATCGACAACGATTTATCGAATAGATTTTGAACCTTGCTCCGATGGCTTGCACCAACCAATGCGCCGATTCTTGTACATACGTTCAATAGAACTATTTTAGTTGTCATGTATACTGGTCATTAGAGACATCTGTGGATGTATTGACCCAAAGCCTCCTTAATAATATAAATCTAATGTAGTCGATGAAATACAATATGCAGAAAAACGTCTGATATATTTGAACGAATTCTACTACGGATACGACGTAGAAGTTCCAATGTGATATTATATTTTACTTGTTTTCAAATATTTTGATACAAATTAAAGCCAGGCTGAATCGTCAAAAATAATTTCTATAAAAAATGCTTCAGTTTTCAATCTAATCTTTAGGTTTAGAGTTTATCTACAGATAAAAAAAGTATTTATAAATTTACATATCAGACAAGTATATTTCACATTTCTGTGAAAATTATTGAATCAGTTAAATTTGAGGAGACTGGTTACTTAAAAGTAAAATAAGATTTCACTCACATTAATTCCTGAGTCAATCGGGACTAAGACAGCCCTGTATACACATTTCCTCATAATAATTTATGTAAGTATATTTACAGTTCTATGTTTGTTCATTACGCCATAAAATATGTTGATTTCAAACAATGAATCGACATCTAAAGTAAGTATTCATATGAAAAAAAAAAACAATTATATAATAGAGAAGAACCCATTAAAACGGAACCGAATTAATTTTTCGGTTTTCTTATGATTCTCAAAAAATTTTGATATATAGTATTTTTACTACACCTTAAATTATTTTAATCCAATTCTGTATATACGTTTCCTGACGTTCCCTACGTCAATCAATCTTCTTTCTTACAACATAGATCTCTGCTTTAGCTAGGCATCAAGCCACACATTCTGATTAAAAAATGGTATATTATTCAATCTATTGAAGTTTATACAAATATTTACATTACTTCTGTAAGTTGTGATTGATTAAAAACTCATTAGGATCAAAAGTCTACACAATCGCTTCTGATCATCAAAATGTTTGCTGAGTATGCTATTATTACAAATAATAAATACCAATGTAATTACATGCAAAAAAGTATAATACCGAATTTTGTCGCGTTTTAAATGTATATAATGAAAAACTAGAATATTCATAATCAAAAATATTTATTATAATAAACATACTAGATTAGATTATTTTTGAATTTCCTTGATATACCAGATAACACAAAGAGCATGCGCAAATACATAAACGCCAATTGAGAAATCATGGGGATTTTTTAACTCATCCTCCCACTCTGCACAAACCCCTCAGATATCCATAAACTTAGCTGGGGAATAACCCATTTCTGTGTAATTTTAACTATCTATCTTCGTCGTAGAAATACGTGTGTGTAAACTGTAGAACCAAATTTATTAGTTATATGATCTGTGAGGTGAGCAATTCAAGAGTGAATATTTTCAAAGTGATATTAAGTGTTATTGTTTTTGTTCGTCATGCCAGCTGAACTCAATAATAGTGATTATGTATTTCCCTTGCAAAAAAGTTGTGAGTGATATGCTAATATAAAACCCGCTTGATGAATATCGAGTATTTCGAAATAATTAGCAAGCTACGCAATTCAAATTCTTTCTGACAGCTTCTATTTAAAAATTTGTAAACACCTCCATTTTTCACAGAAAATGAATACATGTAAATATTTGTTCACTTTATTTTGAAAACTTAACCCCACATTTTTAGTTGTTCAAACTATACAATTTTTTATGAGAGTATATATATGTATTGTGATCGTTTATATTACACTCTATTATTATCAACAGTAATCGTTAATCTTGTACTTTATATAAATACATACTTTATATGGTAGTAGTACATTAATATGTACCTAAAAACTGCCTTTTGATGCAACAATATAAAGTTTATTTCTCATTCTTCTGATTTGTATATTTACATCAGTTGGTTTTTCCTACCTCAGTAACTATCTATATAGTCATTTATTAAATAAAGTTACTGTTTTAGGGTTTTTCAAAAAGAATATTTACAAATACAAGATCATAAAAATTGAATTATATTAAGTGTATCTAGAATTTTATTTGGAACAGTCTACTGAATGAAATTTGTTCATTAGTACAAATAAGTGAAGATTTGTTTTATTTTGCAGTCAAAGGTTCTATTACATACTTAAAGTATTGATTTATTCTTGCCGATTTATAGATGTTTAGATAAATTCTTTCTAAGTTAACGAAGTAAGACTTTCGTAAATGTACTCAACCATTATTTTTTTTTCAGATAGCATGTCTTACCCCAATATGTTGACACCACCTTCTAGTTCAGAAGATTCACCTCAATCTGCATATTATGTAGCGTCTCCAAATTCGACATTTGAATATGAAAATTACGATTATTCTTCTTCAGTACCATACATTATAGCAAAAGCTGGACCAGTTATTGATCCTAATTTGATAAAAATGGAGCAAGAACAAAGTAAGTATTAGATTAAATTATATTCATAGTAAGGTAGTTGTGAAGTTACGATTTGGTGCAGATTAAAGAAAAATTGCAAGTGGTTTTTCCATTTAGAATATTTATGACAATTTTTATATGCACTTTAACCTTGAAACTGGCATAATATGATAATTCTTGGTATTTCTTTTTGGGAGTATTTTTATTCATGTTTGTAAGTTCGGAGTCATTCTTTTACATGATATTTTTCTTCTGAAATTCAATATTTTATTTTTTTTCATCTGAGTAGAAAAATTCTTATATTTTATCGGAATTTATTTAACTATATTTTTGATTCATTTTTCTCTACAATCATCAGGTTTTGTGAATAAGAAAAATAATTAATACAGTGTATGAATTTTCATAGCAATATTTACTTATGCATCTATTTATATGATATCCTCATCTGTCAAAACAAGTAGTACTAAGTGTGAAACTAATTCTAGAGATTTGCAGTATCTTTTCTTAAACATGGTCTTAAATAACATATTAAGTTTTGTTTCACACTGAAACAACATAAAATCTGGCTAGTATAATAATATACAATGTAGTAACTTTAAAAACAGTTCTAAGGGGTATGAAAAATTTAAAAATTTTAATGAGACAGAAAGTATTAATTGGGATGGCTAAGACTTTGAGAAAAAATTCAATGTTCTTAATGGAAAACTGGTGGTTTGCCTCTCTACAAAGGTTCATCATTAAAAGTCAAAGTGATGGTTATTGTTTTATTCAATTGTGAGGGCATGGTGCAATAAGACTTTATTCCAATGAAAATAACAGTAAACTTTGACTGGAATGGGATGTTTGTAACATAATTTACCATAAGAGACCTGAAAATGTACCTATATCTTTTTTCTTCATTATGATATACATATCATCAAACGAGTTGAGTGTGTTGCATTAGTTTTTGGCTTTTTAAAGACTTCCACTTCTGCCATAATCACCAGTTTATTGTTAGCCAAGAGTGATGTGTTAAAGAACCTCTCGTATGTGGTAATTTGGTGAAAAATTTTATTATGACAAACATCTTCAAGTAAATACTTCTAATGTAAAAATTTTACTTTTGAATTTTTCAATTCACTCTATGCATCAATTTATTTATTCAGTACTTTTTATATATCTTTAGATAAATGAATCTTCCAGCCATTTCCATTCATATCTATTTTTAATATATTTTTCAAACTAGCTAGGTACAGTTTTTTAATGTCTTCAGCTTATCTCATTTGAAGTCTAACTATTCCTATATACACTAGGTCTCCCTTTCAAAGTATATATGTATATATATATTCAGTTGTCTATTTGGCTAGTATTGTACCTTTGATATCTCCTCCTTCCATTTCATCATTTCTTTCCATCCATCTTGTGTTTTCATAATTTTATCCATATTTTATTTGTAGTAGTCCATGTTTAGGATCTATAATGAAGACAGGGAGGGAGTTCACCTTCATTGTATTTTTTGTGGTCAAATAATATAAGCTTGTACTCAATAGTATTCTTATTATACTTTTTATTCTATTGTTTTTTTTTCCATTTCAGGAGCATCTTTACATTTTATAGAACAACCAACTGACAGATTTAGATTCCGATACAAATCAGAAATGGCAGGTACCCATGGCAGTTTGACAGGTATCAATTCAGACAAATCAAGGAAACCCACATATCCCACAGTTGAAGTTAAAAATTGTTCTGGAACAGTTATTGTTAGATGTTCAATTTATCAATCGAATGCCGTTGGAAAAGATTTTTTGCCACATGCACATAGGCTTATCATGAAAAAAGGCAGGGAAGAACACGACGATCCTCATGATATCACTGTTTGGCCGGAAAATGGATATAGGGCTGTGTAAGTAAACAAACGATTACAAACTGAATTGTATGTAATGAGTAAAATTCAAAATGAAACCACTAAGAGGTAGCAGAATTTCAATAAGTGCCAGTTAGCCAGGCAGACGTCACCCTAAACCATATATTTATATTTTTCCCTTGAAGTACCATGTTTGAAACGACAGCAATCAAATTTTGATCTAATTCCCTTTAATATTTTGTTGAAGTATTTTCCAAAATAAACAATGGAATAAAATAATTCTGTGTTTTTAAATGAAAAAAATACTGTTGGAACATAGGCTTGGCTTGAAAAGTATTATGGTTATTCTTCCCCAGAAAAATCTATTATTACTGACTGTTATGCAGAGTTTAATCTTGACATTTAATCAGGACGTTCAAAAGAGGCGGTTGCACTAGTTAAAAAGTCTTAAAAATTGTAATGGAAAACTGTTAATTGAAATTGGGAGAGTTAGTAGACACCATAAAGATATCATATGGCATAAAAATATCTTTTACTTCTGTAGGTCACTGAAGATGAAACCAGGTTTCACCAATATAAATCTGAATTAAAATGGCAGTTATCTGACTGATTGGATCTTGTGAAACCTTTTGAAACAACTAAATTTGCTACAATTGGATGACAAGGTTATGGCTTCTGTATTTTGGAATATACACTGCATATGATTCATCAAATATTTGTAAAAGGGAAAAAATTATTGACAGTGAATATCACTGTATATTATTTGACTGATTTATGGAGGTAATTGCAAAGAAACTGCTCCATATAGAAGAGAAGAGAATTTTTCACCAAAATAATAAAACATGTTGCTAGTCAAGACTGTATAGATCTAAATTTAAGGAGTTTATATATAGATGGTGACCTAAAATATCTATTTTATCCTCTTTTGCTAAACCCAGAGTTATTTGTTATTTGAGTTGGTTTCAGGGCAGTTACTTCTTCTGAATATCTCAGGGATTGTTATCTCCTCTACAAAAACCAGCAATCACCAGTGTTTTTTATTTTTATGTGTTAACCATTACAGTCTAATTCAGTAATTAAATGTTCTAGATTCCAAGGTATGGGAATAATACACACTGCAAAAAAAAATATTGTTACCGAGTTGTTAAGAAAGAAGGTGCAACTCAAAAAGGAATTCATTGCCAGAACAGAAGGAAAAATGAGGGAGCTAACTACAAAGGAATTGGCAGAGGTGAGTAAATGAAAAATTCAATGGTAAATTACATTATGTATCTAAATTGCTGTTTGATTTGTGGATGATCTGTACTCAATTTGTTTCAATTGTGATTCTTATCTTGCATATAGTTTATCAACTGGTATATTTCAAAATGAAATTTAATTTTTTTATAATCTCTATTGAATTTTGATAAATTAACTATAAACGATAATACTGCATACATCTATAAATATCTTTCCCTAAAAAGAAGTCACACATTTTTATCTCCATTATCAATATTAGTTGATCTGGTGTGTGATCAGTTTTCAAAACAACGGGGCAGAAAATAAAGAAAACTTTTCTTAAGGCAGGGATAGTTGATTGCCACGCTGAGCTTTTCATAGTAGTCTTCACTTCATGGGCTTCCACTTACAGGCACTAGCTTTCTAAGATCATTAGAAATATAGTATTGACTAGTGAGGTCTTGAAGTATAGCTAATTATTACACACATTCTAGTCAAGTGCAGTCAAAGATAATATCTATAACGCTGCAGTATTGTATAGCTCTATTTTTAAAAAACATTCCAACCTCGTAATTATTTATTAAAACGAATAAAGATAAAGTGGCATTTGACATAACATTTTGTAGATTTCACTCTACACATCTCAAGTTAGAAAGTAGTGACAAACCAACAGACCAAATGCATGACACATTGGACAAAGATATTTCAATCAAAGTTAATAAAAATCTTTCACAAGCCCGAAATGTATCTCAGTGGTACACAGATAGCTCAAGCTAGTACAAGGAAATGGATTAAGCATTTGTAGACCAAAAAGCACACTCTCCATATTTCTAGGAACATTACTTAGCATTTTCAAGTAGAGTTGTTAGCAATAAACAAATGTACTTGAATAGAAACTTCTCTAGACAGCACAGCCATAGCCAAGTGGCCATGAAGTTATTCATTGCACGTCCAAACTGATGTGGGAGTGTAAACAAATCCTGAAAGCACTAGCTCACAACAACAATGTAACCCTTATGTGGCCATCAGGTCACCAGGGTATACCAGGCAATGACAAAGCAGACAGCCTTGCCAAAAAAGGGGCAACGACTCCATACCTAGAACTAGAGCCCTACTATGTTCTCATGAGATACCACATCAATAACTAACTGGGCAAATGGTTAAAGACACTTCAGACATGAGAAAATTCAAAAGATTCATAATCATATCAGCTAAAAAGTCTGAAGAACTTCTCAGGTTGACTAGAACCGATTTGAAACTGGTAGTCGGTCTTCTGACATGGTCACTGCCTTGTCAAATACCACCTTAAGACGATGGGCATAGCAGAGGACGACAACTGCAGATTCTGCGAACAAGTCAAGGCAACAGCAGAGCATCTACTCTGCGTATGTCCTACCTAAAAGGTTCAAGTACCTTAAAGGAGCGGTACTAACACCTTGGGAAGTGGGACACTGAAACCGCCCAAAAATAACCTCCTTTGGGAGGAGTCTACATTTTTTGAAAGCAGAATAATGAGATGTACAGTCTTGTACATAATATCTTTTACATATAGTTCTACATATAGCAAATTGGCTGTAAAGCATTCTACACCAGCGACTCTAGTAGGAAACTCAAATGCTGTAGCCTTTATTACACAATTATACTGTATGACTCGTACTCACATGACTTAGTTTTGGTTTCCATTTCATATCATGAATATGATCAATAACCCCAATTTGGTAGCAATTTTCAGTAAGTTATACCCAAAACTGATTTTCTTGAATCCAATATTTGCTTTTATCAAGCTGTTGTTTAAGAGTCAGGCTGCACTGAATTTATTCCATCCCCTGAGCATTTTTTAGATTCTTTGATGTACTAGACATGTTCTGTTTTATCAGGTAATATTGTGAGATAATGTGTACAGATCATTTTCAATTTTGTCGAAATATATGAAGACTTACTATATCATAAATTATACTGTGTCATTAAATAGGCTTGTGTGGTATCTTAACAGAAATATTTTATTATTTACTATACAGTTTTGTGCAGTGGCATTATATTAGGTCTAGTAATAATTAATATCATTTTTCTTGTGTTTAAATTTTTAGAAATCCTTGAATAACACAACAAGCTATTTCAACAGTTTTAAACTATTCCCATGTAATTTAAATAGGAAATCAAAAATCACAATGCGGCACCTCTAAATATCAAGAGCTACAACAACTTTTTTCATCTTTGATGATAAATTAATAGTTTTTTTTTGGCCCACCCTAGTCGTTAGGATAGGTTCTATATATGGACTTAGATATGAGGACAAACCAAATATTTAAAACATTAGCTATTATGTTAGAGCTAGTACTAGATTATATCATATAAAATGACCATCAACATTATGACACAATTACTTTAAGATTGAAGGTTGATGTAATTTTGTTTGTGGTATCTCTATCAGGTTCAATCATTCATTATGTATAAGAAAAATTTTCACCATAAAGATGTACTGGAATATCTACTACGATACACCGAAAGAAAGAATATGTTTCCTTTTCTTTATTTTCTTATTTTAATTCGTGAACCCCCCCAAGTGATAAGCCGAAATCGCGTCTGGAACTAGGACATAATTTTGAAAACTTTCTGATACCAACTAGGTGCAATCTGAAAGAAACATATGGGAATTTAAGGCACAAATATACATGCCTATTTTTCTATGATTTTCATCTACATTAACTTTATTTTTATTTAACTTTGTGATGATATTTCTTCATATATTTAGATTGCATTTTTTCGATTTATATTTATATGTTTTTGTTTAAATTATTTGAAAGCCAAACAATTTTATTTCTTATTATATTCCAAGTGTTAATGGTAAGATTTTTAACACTTAACATTGTAAATTCATGGACTACTGGTCCTATGAACTGTAAGAAACATCGTATTTCTCTGTAAATTTTAGCATTACAGTGATTTACAGTACTTTAAGTTGTATTATTTTTATTTATCTTTGTTTGAACAGTATTAAAAGTAGCAGATTACAAGAAAAAATTAAACATCAACTTTAAATTTAAAAATAAACTTAAACAGTAACCACTATAGTCATTTTAACTTATAAAAAAATGTAGTAATTATTAATGATCTAAAAACAAAATAACAGAATATCCAAGATGCATTCCAATTTGATATCGTAACAGTATTATTTAGATACTGCACCCCGTAACAAAAAATTTTTTTTTTTCAACCTCCGATCGTTCCGTGCAGACGCTACGCAGGCAGAAGAAACCGAGCATGTGCTGTAGGCGACTGCGAAGCTCTCGCACTACACACTCCGCCATTGTTGATATTCAGGCGTCAGTCGGCGTTGTGCTAAAGCCACGTAAACATTGTCGATGCTCCCGCCAAGTACGAATGGCGGAGTGTGATTCGTTTTCTATAGAGTGAAGGCCATAGTACTGCAGAAATCCATCGGAGAATTACTCGTGTGTATGAGAAAAAATTTCATGAGTGATTGTGTTGTGCGTGAATGGTGTCGAAAGTTTAAAGATGGCCGTAATGATGAAAGGAGCCAAGGATGCAAATCTGTCGTTTCGGATGACCTGGTTCAACGAGTTGACAGAATGGTTAAACAACGCTGCAGATTCACAATTACTGCTTTGTCTATGGAATTTTCAGAGGTTTTAAGGTCTGTTTGGTACTCTATTGTTACTGAACGGCTACATTGGCGGCAACTTTCTTTGAAAAGGGTATTGAAAAAGCTGCCGGTCGGCATCATTGAAAAGAAAAAGTGCTTTTTGGCTTAATATAATCATCATTTTTCTATATATAAAATAGACTTTAACTTATTAAGAATGAAAATATTGGGCTATCAATTACTTAAATATTGATTATAACTACTTACTCTAACGAATTCCTCAGCACCTCGACAAACATCTCCATATTTAACAACTTACACTTACGAAAAAGTCGATTTGCAACTAATATATATATATATATATATATATATATATATATATATATATATATATATATATATATATATATATATATAGAATTTTTTTATGTAAAAAGCAATAGGATAACCCTTGATAACTGATTCCACTTCTCTAAAGAAAGGAGTCCCTATAAACGGACGTTCTTAGCGTGTGCAGAAGAACTCGGTGCTCATGGGTCATTTCTGCTTGTCGAGTAAGTCATGCACATACTGCTCTAGGTGGGATTATGTTGGAAAGCATCTGCCGTGCTAGTATCGGTAAAATAGTCTTCTTGTGTGCTCTAAGCTCTCCTGGTCAACTTTGGGTCACATATAAGTATTGCTCTCTTCTGTATTGAGTAGAGCATCCTAAGGGTGTACTTGGGAGCCGGGCTCCAAATGTATGTGCAATACTCCAAAGTTGGACGAATCTGTGCCTTGTAGAAGATTAGAAGTTGTTGCGAAGTATATATCTATTTATTGTGAGGCTGCAATAGCTGATTCAGCCAAGTGACTATGCTGATCTTATACTTATGTAGGCTGTACTGTTCGGAAAATACGTGCCTTGGTAACTGGTTCCAAGAGACTTGCACTTCTCTAAAGAGAGGAATCCCGATAAATTGACGTCTGACTTAACGTCTGCAGGCGAACTCTGTGCTCATGGGCCACGTCTGCCTGTTGAGTGAGTCTTGCAAATACTGCTCTAGGTGGCATTATGTTGGAGAGCTCGGAAGAGCATTTGCCGTGGTAGAATCGATAAAACAGAGTTTTCTTCTGCGCTCTAAGCACTCCAAGCTTCTGATCAACTTTGGGTCGCGTATAAGTCGAATTGCTCTCTTCTGTATTGAGTAGAGCATCTTAATGGTGTACTTGGGAGCCGAGCTTCAAATGTGCGTGCAATACTCCAAAGTTGGACGAATCTGTGCCTTGTAGAAGATTAGAAGTTGTTGCGAAGTATATATCTATTTATTGTGAGGCTGCAATAGCTGATTCAGCCAAGTGACTATGCTGATCTTATACTTATGTAGGTTGTACTGTTCGGAAAATACGTGCCTTGGTAACTGGTTCCAAGAGACTTGCACTTCTCTAAAGAGAGGAATCCCGATAAATTGACGTCTGACTTAACGTCTGCAGGCGAACTCTGTGCTCATGGGCCACGTCTGCCTGTTGAGTGAGTCTTGCAAATACTGCTCTAGGTGGGATTATGTTGGAGAGCTCGGAAGAGCATTTGCCGTGGTAGAATCGATAAAACAGAGTTTTCTTCTGCGCTCTAAGCACTCCAAGCTTCTGATCAACTTTGGGTCGCGTATAAGTCGAATTGCTCTCTTCTGTATTGAGTAGAGCATCTTAATGGTGTACTTGGGAGCCGAGCTTCAAATGTGCGTGCAATACTCCAAAGTTGGACGAATCTGAGCCTTGTAGAAGATTAGAAGTTGTTGCGAAGTATATATTATCTATTTATTGTGAGGCTGCAATAGCTAATTCAGCCAAATGATTATGCTAGAACATATTGCTCCTAACCTTACCACCAAAAATGCCTATTTGCGCAGATGATGATATTTCATGTCTAGACAGGATTAAATTATGAGCTGCAGTGCTAGTATTCTTTGCTGCATTAAACTCAATCAGATTGTTTCCATCTCACTCCGAATGTTGTCAAGATCGGTATTGATGGTGGTGATCTGTTGCTGCCTACGGATTTGGGTGTTAGCCGAGTTTATTGGAGCTGCCGATTTGAACGACGACACCAGTTCACCAGAGAGTAGGTGACAAGATGCATCTCTAGGTAATACCATCGTTGACCTCTAACATTTCTGAGGTGTCCTTTGATAGCGACTAAGCCATTCGATGAGTGAGAACGTACGATCCTCATTTATTGAAGGTTGGTATGCCAAACCCTGTCAAAGCCCTCCGATATGTCCAGTGCGATTGCTCTGGGCTCCCTCTCTATAGCTTCAGCCCAAACGTTGGTGACATAGGCCAGGAGGTCCTCGGTTGATCTATATTTACGAACGCCGTATTCTCAATATTTGCTGATTAACGACTTTTCCTATGACCTTGACAATAGCTGCGACTAAATTTCTAAATGATAGCATTATTAATTGAGAAATGGAGACAACTTTATGTCACAAGCTTGTAATTTTGGGTAGTACCTGTCATTCCAAGGATATTGAAGATAGCGATTGCATTTTCACGTCGAAGAATATCATTTCATAATTTACAAAATTTGACGTTTTTGTGATTATTCGCAAATATATTCAGTAACCAAAATAATGAATTTATTCCATTCAAGTTTTATACACTGTATATTTTCATCATAAATAATCAATGTATACAATGAAGTAGTTAGCAAAATAAATTTCAACTTATGTAATCATTTCTAGGAAAATCTTAATAACCTGCAGTTGTGTTATCAATTTGAGATAAATTTAATAACTAGTGGTATTTTATTAGATTATTTTACGAACAAAATCTGCCACAAATAATAATGATTATTGTTATTAATAATAAAATTGCAAAATAAAGAGAAAAATGAGGAAATTACGCATTTTCAAAAATTTTTTCCTAATCTTTATTTGGCTTTCTAACAAATTATGTCATTCTAATAACGGGTATTTTTCACTTTGCTACGGTAAATGTCTTAAACCCTGTCATGCATCGAAGAAATTAAAGTTTGGACGTATTCCACCAGCACAGCATCCCATTCTTCACAAAAAGTTGATTTAAGTCACTGTGAGGAGAATGATGATGTCTAAAACTTCTTAAATTATCCCACAAATGCTCTATAAGATTCATATCGGGAGATCGTGCAAGCCAATACAGAAATGTGATTCCCCTTGCTCCAAGTGGGAATAAAATCTGAGTCTTATATAATGGTCTACAAATACTGAAAGGAAAGTTGAAAAATTCTAGTTCAGTTTGCGTATGAATAGATTCAGATTATTAATGTATCAGCAGCTGGAAATGGTCTATATCTAGAGTACATGAAATCGGGTGATCTTGACCCAATTTTTCATTTTGACGTACTATATTTTACTCAAAATTAAAAAAAACACTAAGCTAAGCTGGAATTTCGGAAACCGTTGGTGATATTTATACACACTGCTTACACCAACACTCACAATTACACTGTCTGATACGCGTTTCGATAACCAACCTATCGTCTTTAGAGACTGAAGGTAAACTAAAACCTAAGAACTAGTTCTATACTAAGTTAACACCAGCGGGAAAACCTCCTTGGCAGGAATCTTCACATTTATTCCTTGACTAATAAACTATAGAGTGGGTTGTAAGGAATTGGCCCTTTCTCCCTATTTAAGCTGTTCTTGCATTTAGGTTGGGTGAACCTAATGATAAAATACCAAATTTGTAAAAGAGTGGTATATATGAAATAAGCTGTGGTGATTGTGATGGGAAGTATATTGGGCAAACCAAACTAAGAGATCCGTTAATGTCCGGTTTAAAGAGCACTTAATTCATTTAAAATATGGACACACCGAAAAATCGAGTATTGTCGATGACGCTACGAGTTATAATCATGACATACCAATAAATTTACAATTTACAATAATGTAAAATTTATAGAAAATGTAACTAGTAATAAATTGAAAGCATTGAAATTGCTAAATGTAAGAACAGGTTAAATAGGGACAATGGGTTGTAGTCAATGAATAAATGTGAAGATTCCCGCCAAGAAGATTATCCCCATGGAATTCATTTTCGCGGGAGAAAGTTTATTGGTGGAAAAATTTTTTCCACAGCTCGTTTGATTTTTTATATTTTTTCATGAAGCAGTACATTATTATCAAACATTCGACTGGTATTAGTTAAACTTGGAAATTCTAGGACCGGCTTTGGAAAAATCAATTTAGTGATTCGCTTTAAATATTGCACCCTGTATAAGATTTTTATTTAAAGCAATAAGAGATTCTCAAACTAACGAGTGATTTTTTTGCTGGTATCTTTTTGGCAACACTGTTTTTGACAGATCACGCGCGAATCGTTTCTTGTGTCATTGTCAAACTTGGTCAGTTTATAATTTAATCATGAATCGACTCAGTTCAGCCTACTGTGGTTTCAACAGGATGGTACCACATGCCACACGGCACGCGAAGCAATGGCCAAATTCGGTGAACAGTTCATCAAACGTTTGGGGCCCGTCAATTGGTCGCCTTGATAGTGTGATTTAACGTCTTTGGACTATTTATTGTGGGGCCATGTTAAGGCTAATATCTACAGGGATAAACCAGCAACGATTGACGCTCTGGAAGTCAATATTGAAGCATTTATTCGTGAAATACCGGCCGATATGTTAGAGAGAATGTGCCAGAATTGGACCTTGCGCATGGGCTATCTGAAGCGGAGCCGCGGCCAACATTTACATGAAATCATCTTCAAACATTAAATTATACTGATCGTTCTATCGATTCCATTAAAGTTTTCATCAATTTTTTCACATTTTTTGGTTTTTTTTTTCAAAATTAAATCCTATACCTCACTAATTACATAAATAAACAATGAAAACGACATATACGACAAAGTTGTCGCATTTTTATTAAATTTTTAGTGGACATGGATTGAAGCTATTGTCATTTGATGTTGATCGATGTCTTATGACGTCAATTCTTGTCATTGAAGGTCCTTTGGCCAATGGAATTACATTTTGGTTAATTTCATTAATTTTCAAAATGATAATGCCCAAAATTCTTTTCGTTTCGGCACATCTACAGAAATTGAATACAAAAAACTGGAGCTCGTTACAATCTTTTCGTGAGGAGATATCGCTTCCACTGACTAACGGACAGACGGACGGACAAAACGCTAGTAATAGCGATTTATCTTTATAAATATTGTGCTAAAAAGAGGTAATGAACTTTTATGTTGATTCCATCTAGTAACTCTCAGATTCTTGGAATTTTTGTTATACAATTGCAAATGTTTTAAAATGGGTGGTTTCTGTACAAGAATTCTACTGTGCCTTCGCCAAACATGCTTGTTGCACTTCAAACTTTCAAGGGAAAAAACTACAAAATTAGACAAATACCAGATACAAACGTTCCCTTTAACATTCAGATTCATGAATAAGTAGTTTTCTTGTATGAAATTATTTTTCTAATTTATTTTGTATCTTGTATTAATTTAATTTTGTAATTAATTTTTTTGCAAAAACTTTGAAGTACAACGAATATTTATATACTTTTTAGATGTAATAAGATTGTTTGGCTTTCAGATACCAGTAAAACTTATGTGATGAGAAAAATGCTTACATGTGTTATATTGTCATAAATATTTGCTATTTCATATGTTTTTAATTTAAAAATTCTCAAAATTGTTGATGTGATGTGGAAATGGGAATGAATAGACAAATGATAAACTTGAATATTAGTGAAAGTCCCCAATTTTTTTCTATTTAAATAAAAATTTTGTTAGGCCATCCTTATTGATTGAAAAACTTTGTAATGTAAAATTTTCAATAAATAGAATAGAAATATAAATTGATATCTTGATATACTCTTAAATATGGTTCAAAACTGAGGTTTTAACCATACTCAAAATTTGACTGTGGTTGTTTAGGTTGTTTGTATGATTGCTAAATCATACATACATTGTTTATTCACGCAGTTTGATGTTTTTATCCTATTGTTGAATTTTTGATCTATTTTCTAAATGTTGAGATGATGGTACTATGTAAATGGCGTCATAGTTATTAGAAGTAACATCATATATAATACTTTTGTTTGAGAATTTAGTATTCTGTACGTATTCTGACCTTAATGATTTATCAGCGGCGGAATTAAAGATTTGCCGCCTGTATGCCATTCATCTTTTGCCGCCTCTACTGCCCTCTGAAATTAGATACCTTAGTTCCCAATTATTCAATTTACATTTTTTATCAATAAAATTTCAACTTTATTATATGAGAACTAAGATTCCGTGTAAGATCCTTGATTATTTTCAATGTAAAGAATTATTTAACCAAAGCAAATAGGGAGGACACTCCAATATAGGCTAATCTTTCTCTCTTGGGGAAAATGTAACACTCTTCCAAGCCTAGGTATTCACTGTGATGGCGCGAGACTCGATCTAGGCCATAATCTCAATCTGTTCAAGTAGCAGCTAACAAGACAAAACTGAGTACTCTAGGCTAGTGTTGGAGTACAAGAGAGTTTTACAAAATCTGGTAAGTGATGGCTGCAAGATCCAACTCTTTTGGGTGCCGACGGCAACAAGGGCAACGACGAAACAGACTCGTTCGCCAGATATTTTTGATGTAGCCAAAAGTGTCGCTATCGCGTCTCTTAACCTTCCCACACTTCGGGGATCGTCATGGCTAAATTCACGAATTGCATTTCGAATTTGTTGACAATCCACCGTATTCACAAAATCTGGCACATAGTAACGTTTTCTTGTTTCTTTACCTTAAAATTTCACTTGCAGCAGAGAGTGTTTTATCAGACGAGGAAGAGGACGTTATCGTGAAAGTAGACTAAATTGAAATATAAAAAGAATCATGTTTCTTTATTAGGTCGGAAACGTTTCAAACAACCCTCGTAAATGGTAAGTCACGAGCTCATCAAATTAAAGTATCAAAAATTTGGAATGTTTGTGTTTATTCACTTATAACATATTATCTCTTATAAATTATTATCCCATAGATATGATCACTCTATTTATCTGATAGGGAATGAAAATAATCTGCATTTATCACCATATTTTTTTCAATCGGTGATGATTGAACGCTCGATCTGAAAATTACATGGGCGACTAGACTAGTGGAAGTTATCGTTGAAAGTCGTAGCTTTTCGTGATGAGTTGTTGATATACAATTTTCGAATAAAATATTTCACTAGTTGTTTGATGTATGTACTTGTTGCGTATTAAGTCGAGTTGTGCGGTGATTTTATATTTATCAATTTTTAATATGACTCTTAAAAGAAAAAGAGGGTGAGTTGAGCTTAATAATTACATAATATTATTCTACATATATGTATTCAATATATTTAATAAAACGAATATAGGTCTTCACTTTTGCTTTCACTTAAGGTCGCTTGACATGATGCAAGACAACGTGCATGCAATGCAAGATGCAATATTTTTGATCAAAAGCAGACGCAGATGAAGTTGATATTTGATTGTTTCATGCAAGATCTCGCACTTGCAATTTTTTCGGTTTAGTGCCATTTTTATTGCGCGTAAGTTGCAATTCTAGAAAAAAATGAGTTTCTTCATTCATTCTCAACTAATTTTTCTATGTTTTTTCATCTAATTCTCTAACTAAACTGTCCGTCAATCTCCAAAAGCAAGGAAGATGCAGGTATAATTATTCTCAGTGATGCAACGACCACTTCTCTCTTGTTTACTTTATTTGGAAGCTTGACATGGTGCAAGACAACGGGGAATGCAATGCAAGGCGCAATATTTTTTGATCAAAAGCAGCGTGGATGGAGCTCAGCTTATTGTTACTTGCAAGATTTCGCACTTATATTATCGGTTTGATGGCATTTTTATTGCGTGCACGTTGCAATTCTTGGGAGAAATGAGTTTCTGATCTGCTGCTTATTTTCCTTATGGACTGTTTTTATCTATTCTCAACTAATTTTTGTATGTTTTCCCGTATTAATCTATAGCTACACTTATGTTTTTCCTTGTTCTGTTCAGATAGGGCCTGGCCCACCATCGTTTAGGTGTTATTTTAAGTCTATCAGATTCCAGAAGCAAGTTAGAGAAGATATAATTATTGCTAGTGATGCATTGACTCCTTTTTTTTTCTTGTTTACTTCACCTAACTATGTTATGTTTATTTCTAATCCGCTCACAAATACCAAATTATATTTTAGATTACGAAATTGTTAACTTTTACCTATGGAATTTTGACTAATGGCAACCATGATATAATGGCAAGAGACTTGCATACTGTCAAGCGATGTGCAGTATCCATCAATGCAATATATTGACCTTGCAATAAATTGCACGCAATTCCTTGCATGTTTTCTTGCATCATGTCAAGCGGCCTTTAGATACTTGAACTGTTATTTTTTTTTTTTTTTTCATAATATTACCAAATATAATATAATATTGTTAGAAACCAAATAGGTTAGAAACCAATATTCATAACATTTTTCATCCCTTAAAAATCAGAAACAGCCAATAATAACTAGTAAATTTAGTTGGGGCTTTGCAGCATTAGTTCTGATTAATATTTTTGGTATAAAAAATACCTTTTCCCTCCTTTCTTGATATTAACTAGTCTGGTCAACAACGTGAAAGAGACTTTATGTCTTTCTTCTAAAAATTTGAGTGATCGTTCATTGGATTTGGAATGATCGCTATAAAAATGCTTTTTAAAGGATTCTATACATTTATTACAACGCTTATAGATAGGATATTAGTGGTAGACAAAATAATACCAAGACTAGAACAATTTTGGATTTTGTTTTGTGTGTTCGGAATTGAATTTGTTTAAAAACTGTTAATGCTGGTCTTGCATTTTCACTTTTGGTTTCACTTAGGTACTTGAACTGTTAGTTTTTTGCATAATATTTCCAAATGCAGTACAATATTGATAGGTTAGAAACTGAGGGAAATATTTATAACATTTTTCATCCCTTAGAAATCAGATAACAGCAAATAATAATTACTAATTTTAGTTGAGACTTTGCAGCATTAGTTCTGATCAATATATTTGATATAAAAACTACATTATTTCTTCTTGCTTAATATATACTAGTTTAGTCAACAAAGTGGAATTGACTTTATGCCTTTCTTCTAAAAAATTGAGCGATCGTTCATTGGATTCGGAATGATCTATATAAAAATGTTTTTGAAGGATTCTATAAGCTGAAATTGAATATTTCCAATTCCATCAATGGTATGATAAGGACGCTTCAAGTGAAAGGACCTCTATATCTCATTTAAGATTTATATGGAGTCGTCTTTCTGTGGTTGCATTAGAGGATTTTCATGTCCTAGCTGTTCAGGATATTTGCTTTTATGCTTCTAGATTTCTTCTGTGATGTACGATCTTTATGGATCATTCGATACATACAAAGCTACATTTACCAAAGTTCTAAGGTTTTATCATAAATATTGTCCATAATTAATTTAGGTTTTCTTATTATTAACAAATGTAACTCTTTAAAGTATTAATAAATTTGTTTCCTCTTTCCAATTAAGCTTTGGATCCAGTTCTATTCCAAGATAAGACTACTATTGATAGTGACTGTTGGACATTGGTTATTTTTCCACCTGATGCTGTTAATGCGGATTTATTTTCTTTTATTTTTCACTTCCTGTATATGGCAAAATACTTACAGTAAAATCATGAAAATTTTTACGTTTGGGTTTTCGGATACGAAATCCGAGACTTCTCCAGGGATTCTGCTTCTGAACTCTGAACAAGTTAAGACTTAATAATTTAAAATAAGATGGAAGGTAATGTTTTATTTTGAAAAGGAGGTCCTTCATACCACACTCTATCAAAGGGATGACTTATGTCAGGAATACTGATGGGCAATCTTTTTTCTTTTCGGGGGATATGTTGATCGTATATACAATTCTGTGGCATTGCTGGGTGGCAGAGTGTAAATGGCCAAAACCAAATTGTTGATGCGGGATTTTATTTAAAGTGGGGTTCATTCTAAGTATTAGAAGATTCTTAAGAATACCAATGGGTCTATAAGAAATTACATGATATGGGTTTTTACCTGGCTGGGGCATTGTTATAATGTTTGCTAGTTTTAGATGTTTGAGCAATGACTCAACGATAGCATTAAACAAGTAGGTTAGCATTACGTTACCTTATGTGGAGAGATCTCTCAGCATTTTTGTACTTACTTGATCAGGTCCTGGCAACTCTTTGTTATCTAAACGAGATATTCCTCTGCTCTGTCAGTTCTACAGTGTCGGAGTTGTGAGCTAGGTATTCCATTATTTGCTGATCATCTATATCATCTTTAAGTGTAAAAGCTTCAGCAATGTGTTCTGCGAGTAAATACGCCTTCTCTTTGTTGCTCCTTTTCCAGAGTCGTGGGATAGGTGTTTGTTTTCGAAAGGGGTTTGTTTGTAGTGGTTTATTTGTAGCTTTGATTGGATGCTATTCAATCAGATGAAAAAATAAGGTTTTTCGTTAATAACTAGGATTACTAATAAAATTTAAAAAAGAGAGCAGAAAATTTCCAAAAAGAAAATCTGTATTCCCGGATATTTATCTCCATTATTTATAATTGTGATTTAACGCTAAAAACAGTGATCCGCGAAGCCATTAAATTGCAGGAGCATCGATGCAAATAAAATATTTTTTTTTATAATAAACTTTAAAAATCAGAATATTTATTCACATGCTTCGAGTTAATTTGCTCGCCAGTGTTGAATAATCTAACATATATAATATCTTGATAATTTTATACTTCTGATATCTCATACTAGGTCTATTATATTGGCCAATTTTTTTTCAGTCATTTTGCGTTTCTTGTTCTTAACAATTCGTCTAGTAGTGGCTATGGGTGGGTTTCTATAGTTTTGTGATGTTTGATGATCCTTTCTTGGATAACTTCTTGTTCAAGAGGCACTCTCACATTCACATGAATGGTGTGATTTGATACATACCATGGAGTATCTACTAGTTGACGGAGTATTTTCAATTGGGATCTCTGAATAATATTTATATTAGATTTGGAAGCGCAACCCGACACCTCAATTACATATGTCAGACTTGTAGATAAGGACTTTGTTTTCAGGTGAGACTTTGGATTTTCTCTCATTCAACCAATGTAGTTCTCTTGATTTTATATTAAGTTATTTTCCTTTTCTTGTGATGTGATCTTTCCAGTTTCAGTCTAGGTGGATTCTTAGGTATACACCACTTTCTGCATGAGGTATTTCTGTATTATTTAACTTAACTGGAGAACATTACATGTTACATTAATTGGTTTAGATAAGCCTGAACTTTTTTTGCTGTTTGCGATTCTTGATTACTAGGGATGTGTCGCTATCAACTTCCTGTTGTATACTGCGTCTCTGGTATATCTAATGTGTATAGTATGTAAAGTAGCGGGCCTATTACGCTACCCTGTGGCACCCCTGTTGCTATAGTAAAAAGTTTGGACTTTTCCTCATTATCTTTTGTTTGGAATGTTCTGTTGGTTTCTAAATTCATGCGTCAAAATTCAGGAGGTTATTACTCGTATGAATTTGAGATTGGTCATTTTTACAACAAAATTTCCTCAGCCCACCTTTCTGAGATAAGGATAAAATCAAAATAGAAATTTGATCTAATAAGAAAAATTATTTTTTCCTCAGTTCTCACATCTCAAATATGTAGCAGTACTAATTAATTAATTATTTATAGTTTAATTAGAATTTACAAAACAGAGCTATAAATTTTAATTCAATTGTTAAGGTCTTTTTTATCATTTATAGCTTTTTTATTTTTATGAATGTTTCTAAAAATTCTCTTTTTCGTGTATCAGATTCGGTTCCAAGAATTTTTGAATATTTATAATTGAATTTATATATTTTTTTGATATTTCACAGTTCGTTAATGCAGTTCAATTTTTTTAATCGTATTGATGACCCCTTAGTCTATTTTCTAAATGCTGAAATCTCTGTCCTATGTAGACAGCGTCACAATTAGTACAAGGCACTTGATATATAATAATGTCCTTTATGACTTATACTAATATCATATTTATTAAAATAATTTGATAGTTGTTGGGAAAGTGCTTGTACATATGGGAAGGAAAAATGTTTCATGTTTTGATGTTTCGTTTCTGCTATGTTTTTTAATTGATTGTAACATCTATTGATTAATATAAATACGCAAATTGTCAGTGTCAATATCATCAATTTGATAAAGACTGAAGTTAAATCGAAACATCAATTTTTTATAAATCCTTCAAAAATTATTGAAAAAAACTAACAGAAAAGACCTAAAATCAAGAACATGTTGAAGCGTTTATTTATATAGAGAAACCTTATTTTTTGATTGTACCTGTATAATATACAAAATGATCATATTTTTATGTGGCTTGGTTAAATATAATTCGTTATCCGTAGACCTGATAAGTTTTCTGTAATAATCACAAATTGTTACTGGCAAAAAACAAGCAATCCATTCAAAATAAATGAGTTTCCAAGAATACTGATATAGTATTAGTCATCGTCTTATCTAGTATCACATAAATGCATAACAGTTTCGCACTTGATAACTTCAATTCCGTTTTTTTAACATGCTTTTATTCATTTTACATGTATGTTTGTGGCCGACTCTTTTTACTTCGATTTTGGACTACTTTGAGCGACCCGATTTCATTTAAATTTTTCACACTCATCAAAGATCGACGATAATACGATAATTCGATAAAAATATCCGTTTAACCTGATTAGATTTCTTAGAAAGAAAACAACGCTTTTATAATAGTGACATTAAATTTTTATCAAATTATTTTATTATTATGCCAAGAATAATTTTTTACTTTTTAATTTTATTATTTCTAAAAGCGTGTTTTTTTAATTTTTTTATACTATATTTTATTGTACATTTTAGCCATTATATTTGTTCATTATGAAATAAGTGGTAATTTAATTAGCAGGTAGTATTTTCGAAATAGTAGTGAAAAAATATAATTATAATTACATTACTTGGCCATTTTGAATTAGTCTACGGAAAGCTCTAACAAATTAATAGAATTCTTTGCAACAAGTTTAACTTTACTCATAAGTGAGAGAGAGAGATTCGACGGGTATTTTCGAATGGGATAAAGAAAAATTTTCCATATGAGGAAGGTTTGTTAGAGTTGGCGCTGATATAGGATTTGCTCCTCTGCAGGTCAAGGGTTGTATTGTTTTTCTTTTTGCTTTTTTGTTTATTTTTAATTTAATTAGGGGTCGGGCGGTAACAGTTGCGATTGCATCATTCCCTATTCTCGACCAATTGGCTGATAAACCGGTTCACCAGATTACAGGGAAACAGCGGAATAACTGCAACACTGACTATCGAAAAAGTGTGAGTGATAGTGTTTTAATTGTGATGATTGTATTACCAACGTAAATAATATTTTTAATTGATTCCTCGACGTATCCTTCTGGCATGGTACTAGATTGTCATCCTCCATTAAGCTTTGATGTTAACATATCTCCTCCTGAATTTACGAAAATTGTTACCGAAGAAACTTTTTAATTTCAAAAAATTTGCAATTGTCTTTACCATACTACCAAATTTGTTAATGCCAACTACCTGTTTAGTACATTTTCCGTGCATGTAAAAAGTTTTTTCTGGCAAATCAATCGGTTGTAGAGTAGCATGTTTTTATAAATCTTATAAAAGTCTTCCAGTCCGGTAAACGTTCTCGCTTTTTGAAGATCATCTTCAATATAACACCCACTTCGGACCTCTATGAAATTTCTTATATATAACACATAAGAGGGTGCGTGAGTTATTGATAGAATTGATTTTTTTAATAGCAGAGATATAGGAAATACCTTTATCTCTAGGTATTGATCATCTGGAGCTTTTGTGGTGAATTTATTTATTTCGTGTGGTTTCGAATTTCTTCCGATATAACATCATTCAATAAATCGTGCGACTGACACCCACATGGTGCGGCCATTGTCAAATCCATTTGACGTTTATGAAGCACCAACTTTCAAAAGATTTCGTCTTAAATTTCGATTAGTCACAAAAAACTGACAACCATTTAAGTGAAGCTAGTTTTGTCATTTTCAAAACAATATCTTGTGTTAATTTATCTTTGTTTCTTGATGAAAAAAAATATTGTACAAGCTCAGCAATAACCTCAAAAATGTTATTTGGACTCTGTTCCATCGAAAAGAACTATTTGTCATTGATTTGCTGAATTTAAACGGGGTAGTACAGACAACGGTGAAGGTGATCGTTCGGGTCATCAAAATGAGGTGGTTACTCCAGAAAACAACAACGTGTTGATGATTTAGTGCACTGTGTGGTCATGTTTACACGTAGTAAATCAGATTTTTTGCGTCGATATGTAAAAATGGATGAAAAATGAATCCAGCACTTCTCTCCGGAATCAAAATGATCATCATCTGAGTGGACTACTGCCGGTGACCTCGTCCGAAGCGCCCAAAGACACAACAGTTAGCTTTGAAGGTTATGGCTTCAGTTTTTTGGTATGCGCATGGAATATTGTTCATTGACTATCTTCAGAATGGAGAAACAATCAATAGCAAATATTCCATGGTGGTTAATGGTTAAATTGAACGAATTACACTTCGAATTGCTTCCTCATCCACCGTCTATCCACCGTCCAGATCTGGCCCACCAGTGATTACTGATCTCAAAAAAATGATCGCCAATAAGAAATTCAGGTCAATTGAAGAAGAAATTGGTAAAACTGAAGTCTATTTTAAAGCAATAGACAAATTCTTCTACAAGCACGGCATCGAGAAGTTACAGAAGCGTTGGAATGGTTGAATTGCTCTTGAAGGAGATTACATTGATGAATAAAATAGATCTTCGGTAAAAATATGTGTCTTTCTTAGTTAGTCACACGTTTTATTGAACGATGTGTTATTTCTCACTAATTCCCAAAGTCCTAAACTTCACAAGAACATCAAAAAACGCTATACCGTTTTTGGAAAAAAAAAGATACCGATTCGATTTACGCGCGTAGTTTAAAAACACAGTCCGGTTGAAATATGATCAGGTCATGTATATGTATGTTTTCTACTTTTGTACCTAAATTATTATTATTGTTTGACAATAGTAGGCGGTAAAAAAAAACGATGAAACTATTGTTTTATAAATTTAACCATGAGAGTTTTCCAGAATACTGTTCACACTTTTCAGTCTACTAAATGTAGTGAACAATTTGATTGTTTGTAGCTGAGTGTCTAGCATCAGGTCTGCTCTAGAAAACGTTTGTATTTGCGGCAGTTACTGTCTCTTCTTCTAATGCATTCCACATATATACTATACGATGTGTCCGGGGCAACTTGCAGTTTTTTTCCTTAAAGCGACGTTCTCTGAGAGTGGATAGGGCAAATATTCTTAGGCGTTCTTCATAGTAAAAAAGAAGGAGGTATTTTAGTAACCCTTCGCTGAACTCGTTGTAAAAGCTCGATATCTTTCAGAAATGTATCATCATATTATCCAAGAATTGCCTAATATTTTATTCGATAAAAAACTTGGAATATCTATATTACGATTCAAATTTACCGATGGTGATAGGAATCATTTAAGATCTGTTAACCATATATTATATTATTCAAAATTTCTCTTATTTTATGCTCCATTAACGTATCTTCTCGGATTACCTAATTTCTGTCTTATATTGATGTGACTTTGAAGAATCATAATCATACCTATTTACCTTCTACCTCATATTGCATTCGTTAAGATTTATTGTAAAATGACCGTCCCCTGACGGGAGTTAACGTCTTACTTAAGCGGTACCATATGTCCCTTAGACATTTGAAGTTCCATTAACTTATCAAATTACTTACCCTTATTTTTGTACTGATGCGACTCTAACGACCATAAATATAATTAATTATAGCTTTTGTATACAATAGGATCAGTATTTAAGAGAGGATAAATACGAATAGAGTGTTCTTAATAGTCTTGACATCCAAAGTCAGAATATTGAAATCGCTTTATTTTTATATTATATTTTATATATATTTATTTATATATATGTTATACTTTATACGAATAATATTTACAAAGATTTGAATTTAATTATTTAACTCATTACAGGAAAATGAGTCCATTTTATTTTCTTGTTATCAATTCCTTAGCATTAAATAATTACTCTCATATTCATATATCAATTTTTAGGACAGTAGGTAATTGAATAATTCGTAATTTCCCATTTCCATATCGAATTAATTGGTTTGTCCACTCATTTTATTTAATTTTGTCAATGACATCCATATTATTAGATTACGGAATGAAATTACATGTAAAACACCTAACAGACGAGTCAAAATAAATATTCTCGCTCTAGGACGGAATTTCTAACCCAGTCCTAATGAACTCACCAAGATGTACGTAAATTTCTATCTGATTTTCACATTTTTTTAAGAAATATTTACATTTTATTGTCAAAATAATTACAAAAACTCATTATTAAACTCATTGTCGATAGAATTACTTTTAAAATGGATATACATTTTTGGCGACTATAATTATATTATTTCTTAAATTTTACAGTAAAGATGTCGGTGTCCGTAAACGACGAAAAGGTATGCATTTTTCTCTCACAGTTTTTTACCTTGAAAATACATGTGGATATCATTTCGAGGAGCGGCAGTATGGTCTATACCGGATGATATCTAAATGTGTTTCATTCGAAATTTTTTACTTATTTCAGATTAAAGGATTGGCTGAATCAGAAAGTAAATCAATTAATCTGAATATTGTTTGTCTAAGGTTCGATGCTTTTATAAAAGACAATGGTATTTTATACCCTATTTGCGATCCCATTTTCTCCCATAGTATCAACAATTTGAGTAAGTATTATTTTACAAAATTTTGCTTCAGTATCTCTTAGATATTACTTATTGTTTAATTATAAAAACTATATATATTGGGAATCTAGTGAATCTATTATTATTCTTAAATACTTAATATACAGATAAATATTCTGAGAAGTATCCATTTTTATATAGGTACGTACGAAACTACTAAATTCACGTTTACCTCCCTCAACCCTCATGATAGGGTACTTGCATGGTTTGAGAACAAAATAGTTGTGGATAGTTTTATCATAATTTCTTTTAATTCTTTGATCAATACTTATATAGAGAAAAAATTATTAAAAATTCAAACATTTTGTAGGCAGTTTAAGCATTTAATATGTAATATGTAAGAACTTAAAATATAAAAGGCTTATTCACTTCATTACTATATATAGAAAAATGTTTTATTTATACGTAACTAATAAACAAAAACTGTATTATAACGGCAAACGCTACGTTACCGGCAACGATAAACTCGTGATCCTTAGCAGACAACTGTTCAATGATTTTATTAAACCTATTACGTCACAACTGAAATCCAATGAGAATTGTTCTCTTGTGTAATTAAAAGTATGAAATTTTACCGATTTTCAATTAAATATTTTACTTTCTGACATTAGTTCATATCAAAAACTTATAAAAATGAACAAAAAAATAAATACTTTAAAAAAAATGCAAGTACCCTATTGTACAATATGACGCTCGTTTTGATAACCGATGAAGAGTTATGGGCTTCGGAGACCGATGGAATGTATGTTGTAATTTACTAGTCATGTTTATTGCGACCCAAAGGATTCATTGTGTTTGTGTTTTCTAACAGTGGCACTGCCGATCTATTAATTCCATTTCTTTTAGAAAGTTCAAAATGTGGGATGGTTCTAGCTCCTGAAGATCTTCATTTTCTATTTCATACGTTCTTCACGTTTTCAACCTCTGACAAGTTGCTCTTTCGTCAAACCGCCTTCGAAATTGTAAGCGTTTTGTTGTTGTAGTAAGCAATATGTTCAGTACTAATATCACGAACGGTTCCAGAAATTTGAACTCAGTAAATTTGTATACAATTACACTCGAACAGTTTGGTGGTAGGAAGATGGTCACTTGATTTAAGTTCGTTTGGGTTGCCTGGAGCATTGTCAAGTACGAGTAAAGCTTTTATGGGCAGGCTGGATTTTCATAAACTTCTTCGACTTCTGCGACAAAGTCTTTATGAAACCATTCGCTGAATACTTCTCTCGTGACTCAACTTCTAATTTGATTCTTGTAGCAGACTGGCAGACAAATGTTCTTGAAAGCTCTGGGATTTACCAATCATTAACAAATCCAATTTGTGCGTTCCAGTAGCATTTGAACACGACATGAATGTGATTTTAACTTCGCTCATTTTATGACCTACTGCACTTGCTTCTTTAGAAGATACGAATGTTTTATTGAGCAACAATCTCCACAACAGACCACTTTTGTCTGCGTTATAGATTTGGTCGTGAAGAAGACCCAGTTCTTCTACAATTTTAAAATGCTCGATAAATAGCGGTACTGCAGATTCATCGCTTGATAATTTCTCACCCGATATGGTTAGTAGACAGATACCAAATCGCTTTTTAAATTTATCCTATCGTCCATCGCTGGCAAAAAATCATATTTGGGGGTAATTTTTTTTAAAAAATTCGATTGCTTTGGCGTTCAGAATTCCTCCAGATATAGGAGTGTGTTTAGAACGTCGTTGTATGAACCACATGTAGAAAGCGTTTTCCATCTTTTGCCTTTTTTTTCTTAAGATCGTATATAGTAGCACACCCAACACCATATTCTTTTGCAAATTCGCACATGTTTTCCCAAACTATCTAACTTCTTTAAAATCTCCATTTTATTATTCAAATCTAGTGTCGAAAAGAGCGAGAGAGGCGTGGGCGGAGGGTGCCGGATTATTGGACGTGCCGGATTAGTTTGATTATACTGTACTTAATAATGTCACTAAAGTTAGCAGAGCACTATGAGCATTCAGATAAAACAATAAGCGTAAAATTAAGTTCTAATTAAATGCCATATTAAGAAATTTTCCACTGTGCAAGTTTTTGAGAATTTGGCTGTTCTGCTAACTTTAAATTGAAGTTTGGAGAGCAATGCAAGTTAAATATGCAAAATCAATAGATAATGGTGGAAATAGAATGGTTCCATAATTAAATGCTGCGTTGTTCTATGATAGAAAAAAATATTTTGTAAAAAAATCTGTTTCCGAAGAGTACAACAGACGAGTAATTAAATGCTGCAGACTAGATGAATTTACCGGTGACATGACGAAAAAAAGGAATTTTTCCAAGTCTTCTCGGCAAAATACTATCTGTAGTGAAGAATTATGTCTGGCCTCGTTAGGGCTTGACTAATTAATTGCTCGACTAATGCTACTTACGACCTAGCAACGTCACACTTGCGAATAATTTTTTAATAATGACAATGTTCTACTGAGAAAACTTGGAAATACTCATTTTTTCCTATATCAGCGACAAATTCATTTTCCGCAGCATTTTAACTAGCCATGATAAGAGCAATTAATTATTCGTCTGTTGTATTCTTCGAAAACAAACTTACCATTACCGTGTAAGAATAGGCATAGGGAGTGAATTTTAAAGGTTAGGTCCATTCCCGACCTCAGATCGTCCGTAAATTATATATTCTTTTAGTTTTATTTTATCCCCCTCCTTTTTCAATGAGCTCCATTCAACTATTATTTTTTTTCACTATTTATCATATTAAAGGCTTCTATCCTGGTCTACTCAGCAATCGGACAAATAATTAGACGACGGTTTTTTGTCGTGGAAGGGCCACCCGAACGTGAATCATCTTCAACATCTTCTCGGCGATCTTGAAAACGCTTAAATCGCCAAAAAAAAAAAAAAAGTTTAACCGACAATCATTCATTGCCATACACTTGTTTCGATCAATTATACGAGGATATATTGAAAAATTCTTAGCCTACTGTACTAACTAAACAAAATTTCAATGTCAAAATATTTTAATACTCAACCTTTAAAAAAAGTTTCTACTTGCTCTGTCATAACAGACCTCATTAGCTTTTATTACCTTTTCGTTGGAAGAAAATTTACGACTTTTTAAACTTTTTCTCAGTTGAGGAAAGAGATGATAGTCGGACTGAGCCAAATCTGGTTAATAAGGGGAGTGTTCTAGTAATTCAAACCCTCAAACACGAATTTTTTGCATGGCAACATGAGATTTGTGTGCAGGTGCGTTGTCCTGTAAAAACAAAACACCTTTGGATAGCTTTCCGCGTCTTTTCTCTTTAATTTTTTTCCGTAGAGTAGCCAGTAATGTCGAATAGTAATCTCCAGTTATTGTTCTACCCTTATCCAAAACATCAATCATGATTACTCCATGGCAATCCCAAAAAACTGAAGCAAGAACTTTTCCAGCAGATTTTTGGACACGAAACTTCGTAGATCTTGGAGAAACAGAGTGTCTCCATTCCATCGATTGTTGCTTTGTTTTTGGATCGTAGAAATGTACCCAAATCTCATCCATAGTAACAATTCGTTTTAAGAAGTCTACATCGTTTTCAAATCGAGCACAGATCGAACGCGATGCTTCTACCCTTGCACGCTTTTGGTCAACATTCAAACATTTGGGGATCCATATTGCACCCATTTTTCTCATGTCCAAATTGACGTGAATTATATGATGAATGCGTTCGTATGAAATATTCAGTGCTTCAGATATCCGATTTAACCCAATTCGACGATCTGATAAAATCATGTCATGAACTGCATCGATATTTTCGGGGACTGACACAGAAACTGGCCTTCCCGATCGGTCATCATCTTCAATGAAAAATTCACCTCTTTTGAAGCTTGCAGTCCAATTTTTCACGGTCGCATACGAAGGACATTGATCACCAAGGGTATTAATTATATCTTCGTAAATCTGCTTACCCCTTAACCCTTTTAAATACAGGTATTTCATTATGGTTCGATACTCCAATTTTTCGATTTCCACAATTTCGGTTTTCTTTTAATTTATTGCGTAACTCTGGTTTACTTTTTTGACGTCAAACTTTACATTGACACTTCTGATAATTTATTGTTTGTTGCTACGGTCACGAAATATTTTGTTTATGCTTGGAACTGGTCTAGGCTAACTAAGCGTAAGCTTAAGTTTTTCCATGTTTCATGGTAAATTACACAACAATTCGTTACTATATTGCGAAACAAAAAACATCCATTATACAAACGAAGACAATGTCTACACTGGTTTATCTACAGACGGTAGACATTGCTTTAGAAAGAGTAGGCTTTAGGTTAAACAACCGACAGTCGTTAACCTTTGGCACATGCGTACTTTTTCTGTAGCGGCGTTAGTCTCGTTACTTCATAGGCACACCTCGTATTGTATGTTGGTCAAACAGTTAACGGAATATTAATTTAATATTCAATTAAAAAGCAGAGACTGTTTCAAAACTTTTGAGCAGTAGTTGGTGTTTTATGAGTCGGAATGCAGTTTTAATTTTCTGAACATCAACTAATTCGATAAACTGCAGAGACTCACAGTACCGCTTTCGATATGAAATACAGTGCAATTCAATACTATGTTCCTAAAAAATTTGCTAATTCAGCGTCTTAAATCCTTCAATTTTTATAACTATTTGGCATTTAAAAAAGACAAAGTGTCTGTTTATGCTTCTTTGCATTTTCACTCGGAGCGTATTTACAAACCTATAAATTCTCAAGGCATGTTAAGTTTTTATTCAATACGGCGATTCATTTCATACGTAAAATAGATGGCAGTGAACTTTACTGAAACAAAATAGTTATAACTACGGTACATTATATTACATTTACGAGGATTGTCTCAGAAGTACCTGACCCAACAAAGAAAACACAAAAATTTTCTCAAACAATATTTATTGTTTAACATAATCTTCTTTTAGCTCCATAAACTTTTCCCAGCGGTGTTCAATAAGTTCGATATCCTTTTTATAATAAGAATCATCAGGCACCTCTTCATTATTGGAAAATCTTTGACCACCGAGCCATTTTTTCTATTCTGGGAACAGAAAATGATCCGAGGGGGCTAAATCTGACGAAGAGGGTGCTTGAGGTAGCAATTCAAACTTTAAATCATTAATTTTCTCCATTGCAATAAAGAATGTATGAGCTGGTGGATTGTTTTATTTTCTCAGCCAAATTCTTCCGTTTTTGCTTGATTTCTTCACTTAAACGTTGCAAAAAGTTCGTATAATACTCGCCGATAATAGTTTTTCCTTTTCCAAGATATTTAATGAAAATTCTTTGGAGCCGGTTCTCCCTTTTCAGTTCATTGTTTTGATTGTTCTTTTGTTTCGGCGCAAAAATTCGGCTTTATTTTTGTAAAAAATTGCCAAAAACTCGATGTAATAATCTTTACTACTCTTTTTTCGTTTCATTATAAGAAAACACGGCACCCATCTAGCGCCCAGCTATCTTATGTTCAAATTATCAGTTATTATGCGATGTAAAGCATTTTTCGATTAACTATTATGACTACTAGCTCGCGCATTATCAATCGACGATGATTCAGTACCGCTTTGTGGATTTTCTTCAACATTTCTGTAGTCGTCACCTCATTTGATCGACTACTGCATTGCTTGTCTTCGCAGATCGTAACCAATATTTTACTATTGATGACGAAGAAGCAGTTTTACCCCGAGCAGAATTAGTTACATAATAGTAAAGTATATCTTGACATATATGAAGAACATTTGTCGATTGTTGTATCTAATGATTTATATTTTAATTTGATAGTGATATATTGTTACTATTTGATATTTTATATTCAGAATCAGCACTTACTGGAGATTTAAAAATTGTCAGATTAGATCACGTCGTCAGCCCAGCCAAAGGAAACAAAGAAGTATATATTTTAGTTGAACGGGTAACAAAAAGTAAGTATTTTCTTCTAAATTTATCAAACTATACTTTAGTCACATCAGAATACTCTTCGTAGTATAGTAGAACGGTGCTTTGTCTATTAACCAAAGGTTAGTTATTCAACATCGAACAATAAAAATTCGGCGTGACACTTGTTGGAAGACAATGGCAAACCGACGACACTGTATGGTGCCCGGTATATAACCTCTCAAATTTGACGGTCGCAAGGAATTAAGTCTTTCGTCGTCTAAGGATACGTCGTTAAAGTGCAAATCCTTTGACTCTATGGTGAATCGACAACACAAAGCTGTCTGATAATTGATATTGCCCAAGAAGTTACGATGTTACATCCGGAAAGAATAATTTATCGTCCATAATTTACATCTAGAATGAATTGTTAATATGAGGATAGCTCAAATATAGATCGGATTTTTTGAATAAACTCGTGAAAAACTTAGTGTCGTAAAAGTGGCTGCACTGAATGTAGCACTGGTCTGTTACGAAAGGTTGAAAACGTCAACGCTGTAGAAAAACTCATTTTGGAAAACCGACGCAGAACTGTTACCGATGTGACTAAAAAAGTTGAGCATCAGCGTAGGTAGTCACACGCTGGGAAGTTTGCACGCGGTGTGAAAAGGAAGGAGAAAATTTATTGCACCTAATATTCACCAAAGAAGAGACTTGATACACAAGTATGTTCCCGAGAGTAAACGCGCCTCTATGGTATGGAAGAAGACAAAGGCGCGTCAGTTAAAGCAAAGATTACATTGTCATCGGGGAAGGTTTTGTGTACCTTGTTTTGGTACATTAGGGGAGTAATTGTAGTTGATTTTCTCACTGAATAACGAACTGTGAACGCGTAGCATTATAGTAACCTTCTAAAAAACACGGTAAAATCTGTCTATAGATCAAAACGACGCGATATTCTAATCCGTAGTGCGATATTGCTGCGAGGAAACTTTGAATTGGGTTGAGAAACACTGGAACACTCTCCTTATAATCCTGATTTGTCGCCATACGACTATTATTTGGTCCATTGCAAGAGGCGGCCAGCGTTTCGAAAGTAGAATCCTTTTTGCGAAAATAGTTAGTGACAAGCTGAGAGATTTTTACGAAAAAGACATCCGAAAGTGTAAAGAGTATGACAGAAACTGTAAAAAATTACAGCTCTATAACTTGATAAAATTTTTTATAGCGAAACTCCGGTTTATATTTGTCATATGTAGGATAAATAAAGAATAAAAAACCTAACCTAACATATACTCTAAAAAAAATAATGTCCTTGAAGACCTTGCAGCTCAATACAGGTCCAGGTATCGATGTCTCGTTTTGGTACCACTTTCCAAGCGACTTTAACTCCGCGAAAGTGTTTGGAGAATTGTGCAAATGAGAAAGTTTCTTCCCAAACATGTTGATGGGTTTCAAATTTGACCAGCTTGGCCACGGTAATACATTAACAGGATAGTTTAAAGTCATAGGAATTAGTGGGGCAAAAAAACTATACTATCCATGGATGAAATTGACACTACACTAATTACGATTCAGTTTTTATTGTTTAATTATTTTGTCCGCTTTATTAATTTACAGAAAATTCGTATGTTACAGAAAATATTAAAATTCGCTTTTACGAAGTTGACGATGAAGACAATGTTGTTTGGGAGGATTGGGGAAAGTTTAATGATTTGGATGTTCATCATCAATATGCGATAGTATTCAGGTAAGAATACACGTTTTTAACATGCTTCACCTGTCTCTGCCGAGCGGACTGAGACGTCAATCTCCCGATTCGCCGGTCGTGGGCTCAAGTCCCATTCATGCTATGAAAAAAAATTGTTTTATAGGCAATTTTTTTTTAGAAATTATCGCTGCAAATTTTTTATTTACATCTGAACAAATTTCATAAATGCCTGTCCTCTTTCGAAGATTTACTATACTACCTGCATCAGTATTACTATAGAATTTAATACCTTAAATAATAGTTCCATATCTCGCCAAGAGATGGCGACAGATATTTCAATCCCACATGCAACTCGTAACAGTATGTTGAAGTGTAAATTTTATTGTTAATGTTATTATAATGTTTGAAATACGTTTCACTTTTTAATTGAAAGGGTTTTGTTTTTAGAAAGTAAAATGTTATTCTCGAAGGAACCTTTCACATAAAATTCAAATCTAACACTAATTATCTCGCCCCTTTTTGTTAGGCCTTGCCTCGGGATGTTGTGTAAAATAGATTTCACGATCCTATCCACTAATGCCGTTATTATAATCAATATCTTCTGAAACTAAAACATTTTTAAAACACTTTCCGCTTGACTCGTGAAAATATTGTCAGCTAATTTAATTTTCGACTTTTACTACTGTTATTTGTCAAAAATTTATCTTGAGCGATTTGTTAAGGTATATCTTTATTGAAATCAATATCTTCACATGTAATAACTGTTGCTGTTTTGATTAATAATTTCCTATTTAAAATTTATTAAATTTAAAAACATTGCACGAATGTAACCCAGACAGAGATACAACCTCTTGTGTGTAAATTGACTTACGTCGTGTGTAAATTGACTTACCTCCAGATGGGAACCATTAGAATCTGTTAATCATCTGGTTAGCTACCTAACTTAATTAAGATATATGGTACACGATCCTAATGGGGACCCACATCATAGACACATAAAGTTTTTATTAACGTATCAAATTCCTTACTTTTATTTTATATCGAGGTGAGCATACATATGATTATTTATAGCCTTTGTTACAATAGTCTTTTAGTATTTAAAAGCGATCTGTAAACAGATACGGGATCTTCAATAGTCCGGCATTCGTCGATTAGGGTCGTCATATTATTGAAACCAAGTTTGATTAATTATTTTATTGTTTTAATAAAGTTTATTCCAAACTAGTTTTAATGTTTTAATACAAAGAATATGGACAACCATCATTGGTTAGCACGAAGATGCTTTACTCATTCCTCCATGAATAACATTTCCAAAATGTTTTTAAATTAATTGATATTTCCGGGAATAACTCATAGAAAGAGGATTTTTTTTCTCTTTCGCAGTTCGCTATCTTCAAATAGAGCAAGTGGAAATGGTGCTAGTTTGTTATTCATATAATTTTCAAGCGTTTCATCGGTTTTTTTAGAACACAAATGCGTTGCACTGCAGTAATGGATGAACAGGACTCACATCGTCATTAATTTTAATTTAATATTAATTACAGTTTTTTAATCAAATTACCTTATTACGACAAGAAAAAATAAAAAATCTCTAGCAGAAGTTCAACGACAAAAAATCGTTTCCAGTAAAACTTCCATTGGAACATATAGTAAATTTTCGTACAATCACGCAATTACCACTTTTAAATAAATACAACAAGACGTACAAGACGTAACTTCAACCTTCCCTTTAACCACCTCTCCAAGGTCTCTACGACCCTTCATAAACACTGCTATTTCCAAAAGATGATTTTCTATACCTATTCGAGTAAAATTCGACGTATACATAAAAAATTAAATTAAATTATATGCTGTAATATTAATTTTTTACCTTTTTTCAATTAAATAATGAAAAAATTGAAAGCACAAAAAAATTTTTGGTAAACTTTGAAGTTATAGTATAAAAAATAAAATGCCATCTCGATCAAAACAACTCATTCATTGTAATCATTTTCCAAAGTCAAAATTCTTGGGCGGTACACTAATTGATAGTTGATTGATTTTAGGACACCCAAATACCGTGACGAGAATATAACAGCACCTGTAAATGTCTTCATTGAGTTGGTGCGCCCCACAGACAACGCCCGTTCGGAAGCTAGATCCTTCCGCTATATACCTAATAAACATACAGTTAAACCTGGCCAAAAACGTGCAAGATATGACTATAGTTATACAAGTTGCGAAAGCTCCAATGCTGGAAGCGACGAACTACCTGTTGTTATTAGCAACCTCCATATCGAGCAAAACGCACAAACTGATATTAATTCAATTGGTAGTATTCCGAGTGGACTTAGCGAAGAACTGGTTAAAGCTATGAAGGACATTAATTCTGACGAATTCAAGAGAATTTTTGAAGAGTGTGGTCCTGAATATGAAAGTTTGATATTTGAGATTGACTCTCCACAGTCTGCAGCACCGTAAGTTTTTTTAGTGCTCAAATATTTTTCAGACAGGATAAAAACAGGGTAAAAACCCCTCGAACATGTCACTATTTACAAAGTATTCATTCAAATTAAATTCAATTTGTTGTACAAAAACTTGCTTCATAGTTCTTACCAGGAAATTGTTTAAGGGCTTCTCCTCATAGAGTTAGTTTGTCAATGCTATAAGAAGACACCGTGATGTGGCAAAAATTCTCGAAGGCTTGGACAAACGCTCAGCTGAACTAACAAGTCCAACATGCAAACTCGTTTCTCTATATTAAATAAGAGGTCTCTTACCTGCAGATTGGAAACTTGCTTATGTTCAAACCACACTTAAAAAAGGAAAAAAGTCGATTTACAACAACTACTGTTCAATTACTTTAGTCTCAGCCATTGCCGAGGGCGTGGAAAAAGTCGTTAACAAACAAATCTTGAGTCTTCTAACATCGTCAACTACCATTTATACAACTTTTGTAAACATAGATCAACCATGAAATATGAAGAATCGAAAGCAATCGCAGTGGACTTGTAGAAGACTTTTGATAGGGTTTGGCATACTAATCTTCTGTTTAAGCTAAGATAGTTCGGTTTGTCGACCTTAATCATCGAGTGGCTTGGTAGCTTTCTCAAAGACCGACCCATCCAGGTCTCTATCGATGGACATACCTCGGAGAGGTTTGAGATCAACGTTGGTGTTCCTTAGGGATGCATCTTGTCACCTACTCTCTTTCTCTTGTATATCAACGATCTACTAGATTTAACTGCAAATCCGATATGAAGCTTCACCGACGATACTCGTTCATTTCAGCGTCCTAATGAACACCAAAATCCGCAGGCAACAACAGACCAATACCACCAATACCGATCTTGTGACTATGTCATGTCACTATTTACAAGTAATATTCAATTTAAATTCAGTTTGTTGTACAAAAACTTGCTTCATAGCTCTTACCAGAAAATAGTTAAAAGGCTTCTTATATTTTTTTTGCTCCTATTTTTCTTCTCGCGAACAAATAAGTCATCATAGGCCGGGAGCCGGCAATCTCAAAAGACCCCTGATCGAAGATTATATAAATCGACAGCTATCAATTAGAAGAACAAAATGCGCTCGGTAAGCGTCGATTTATTTGGCCGAAAGTATGAAAAAAAAATAATTATTTAAAAAAAAGGAAAAATGTTTTCCCGTCATCGCGGATTTCGATAAAAAACTGTCTTATTTGATAGGAAATTTTGAATTAATCGGCTTGCCAATTATTTTCAGCAGGAAGAGCCCGCTTACCTATTTAAAAGTTGTGATTGGGAGATAAAATTTCTCCATCAATGGCAATAAGCCTTCAATTACATAATTTCACTCTGTAATAAGCGTCCATAGAACAATAAAAAATGTTATTTATATCTTAAATTTAAATGATAAATAGAATCGAAGGAAATATAGGATTTTTTTTAATTTCAGTTGATTAAAATATCGTGATCCATTTATTAATTTAAAATAATACCATAAACAATTGTTTATAGCAGAACATAATCATTGTCATTCATCTAAACTATCATCATCACAATTATAATGTTTTTCATCCTCTGATTCGTCACATTCTTCATTATTTTAATGTTGACTCAGAATTTTTTCAATTTTTAGTGGTGCCGCTGGCCCTTTATATCTCAATGGTTCGAGTTTACGATTTTCCGTGAATTGCCATCCACATTCGGTTGGATCATATGAACCATACAATTTATTGATACAAAATGAGTATCAAAATATATGACACAAAGATTTACGAATGAAATGTACAATGTACAAAATAGTGATGTAAATGCTGCAAGATTTGAATTATTTTTGAAGTTCTTTACAAGTACAAATACAAGTGACAAAGAAGAATTTTATGAAGGCATGATGAATTTTAATTCTAGTAACATTCCGCCGTACTGGAAAGCCTTTTCACAAAAAATTTTACCCACAATATTCTTAATAAAATGTGGCAAAATGTTACGGAAACCAAATGCATTTCATATGATCCAACCGAATGTGGAAGGCAATCATATACTCAAACCTTTGTAGTATAACGGCCCAGCGGCACCACTAAAAATCACACGCTTTATATAGGTAAACCGGGCCCTTCCTTCTGAAAAAAATTGAAACGCCGATTTTTTTCGTTATTTCACAAAATCTCCTATCGAATTTTTTTTCATACTTTCGGTCAAATAAATCGACACTACCGAATGCATTTTATTCCTCTAATTAATAGCTGTCGATTTATATGAAAATTTTGCAATTCTGCGATCACGGATCTTTTGACTTGAATTATTTATATATTGATTTCAATTTCTTTATCCGTACAAACTTCACCGCGCCAATTTAGAATCTAAGCTTGTTAAACGAGAGAGCGGCCGCAACTGTAGTAATTGAGTAAACAAAAATATTCACATCCAAAATATTTTTAGTCCAAAGATAAGTCTATTTTGAATGATTTATTAAGCGCACTCAATACGATCATCAATCACCAGTTGATTGGGGAAGCTATCATTAATAGAGTCAATAATTGAAAAGACTTATACCACCTATTTACATGCAATCAATTGTGAGAGGAGAATACAAGAAGTCCTCAATTCTAGTAATAAGTTCAAAAGTATATCACCTCACGTAGAAATATAAAAACAACAATCCAGTGCTAAATATTATAAAGTAAGATTTTATTTCAGACCAACGTTACCTCTAAGGAAAAAAATGTCGTATGAAAGTGAGTTTGCCATTAAAATGGAAGTGACGAGAAAGGAACGTGTAATGACTAGTGCCGCAATCGAACAATTGCGTAATTTTATTAGGACTACTCATACTCCACAAGATGCTATCGATATTTTAACTCACTACTTTGGAGAAGATAAACAAACCAAGTAAGTATTACAATATACAGCGTGTTGTACTTAATGAAAAAGTTCTGCAACTGTAAAACCTAAAACGCATCCATCAGATATTAAAAATTATAAACTACTATCATATAATAAACGGTGAACTAAATTGATATATGATGTAACTGTAAGTTCCTCAACTTATGTGTAAAAATATAGTATGTAATACTTTTTCTATTAAATCAATGTCTCGTAAACGTACCCACCAACCATATCAACAATATACCCTTTTTCAGTTTCCCTCTGTAATGTTCGGAAAGATTTTCTACAAATACCGGAAAGTATCACTGTTTTGTCAAAAGCCTTCACAACATTTTTCATTACCCCATTTTGTTGTGTAAAGGGGGTAGAGTGATGTTTATGATATAAAATTGACAATCCGTTTTTCTAAATTTAGAAATTTCATTTATTATTTGTACATACTTCATAATAGATAAATCGCTTCTGATTCATGTCGACACTTAATTGGTCTATTGGTCTAACTGTATTACTTAGGCTTAGAGATATGGTAAATTTTATTTGAATCAGTAATTTGAGAAGTACCTCAAAGTCCCAAAATATTGTTGCAATCACTTCTTTGGTGCTTTTTGTAACCTTAGCTCTTTTTGGCAAGTGCCCTCCTTCCATAAGGAGTTAAATTATGGTTCAATTGGGTTTTTATTTAAAGACGGTATCATCTGAAACGATCATATTGTTTCTCTTTAATTATGAGATTAATTTTGTAAACGTTTCATCACCATCCGAAAGTTTAATTAAATTCATTATGTTTGTTTAAAATTTCAGCCCTCTTCATGTTTCAATTTGTCAAAAAGACAACGAGTCGGCAATACTTCTGCTAAAAATGATAGCATTTTACAAAATGTTCCATCTGTTAGAGAAAAGTAACGCCGATAAATTGACTCCACTTCATCTCGCAGTTCTTTGTCACAATGAACGTATGGTTAGTTCTCTTTTATTATGTAAAGCCAAAATAGCAACATTAGATAGCGATTTGAACACATCTCTGCATTTAGCAATAAAATCGAAAGTTTGTTTGGAAATATTAGAAATGTTGCTGAGAAATAACAGGGAGTGCGAAAAAGTTGAGGATTTCATAGATTGGGAAAACGCAGGTAATTATTTATTATTATTATGTACCGTATTTTTATTTGTGCAGTTAGAAATAACGATGGAAAAATATATCGTACCAACGCTAAAAGAGAGTCACAAAGTCACAACTGGGAAAAAACGCTATGAATGTATTTGCTTGAATTACGATTTTAAATTTTCAGTAACCCAGGCAGATTTTTGTAAATATTTTATTTTATTTTAAAATTTGTTTCCTAAGTGGTTCAATTTCATAAAAATCAATTTATATGTAATCTTTGTTTCGCTGTATTTTTAATAAAAAATTAAAGGGTTACAAATTGTGGTACATTTTTAGAATGAACATTTATTTTTACAACGGACACAAACAAAAGAATAATATAAAACACAAAAATAAAATACTCGTCAAATAAAATTTAGAAATAGAAATTATTTATTAAAAAAGTCTTTGATCGTCTTCCGAGATAACCTCTTTCCTCGCTTGGACGATGCAATGTTGCGCCAAAGCTGTAGAGACAAGATGTCGTGTGGCGTACACTCTGCTTGTTGCTCTATGGAAGCAAGAGCAGCGTCGATCGCCTTCAGCCCGTGGGTGTATGATATTTTGGGAGTTATCTCGTCCAGTTTATCTTCATTTCTGTCCTTAGCACCGGTTACCATACGATGATTTCCTCGTCGGTTATCTTCATCTAAACATCTTGATTGCACCAATGACGAATGTCTTCGCTGTTGATTTGATCTTCAACGGGTAACTAATTGGCTAGTTTTTGCATGGTCCATCTATGCCAAATAAATTTTTCCACAACTTTTGAAGGATAGTTGTTTTTAACTCATCCCACGCTGACGCAATCCAGTACGACACATCTTTTAATATCTCTTATTTTTGAATGACAGGCTCGGTTAACCGAGACTCGGACAACCGAGAGCTTACTTTACTTCCAGTACAGTCAATATAATTAATTTTTTTATCAATTTATTTAAGAAAATGAGTATAGACAAGTATAGAACAACGTGCATTTATTGTTTCTCTTCACAATGAAAATTTTACTATACGTAACTTTTAAAGCAGAGGATAAGTCTCTAATCATCATGTTCTAAATGAATAGGAAGCTAACGGCACGGGAAATTCCAATACGGTTCAATGAAAGTCAGGATGAACAGATATCAGTCAGTGTAGTTGAGGAACGCTTACAAAAAGCTGGTGTAAATCGCAGAATTTTTACAAAGAAACTACTCTTGTGCCGTGGAAACAAGAAGATAGTAGTGAGTTTGAAATAATGAAATGGTCCCCATAATCTCCTGATCTAAATCCAATAGACTTATTGTGGGATGAACTAGATCAGAAAGTTAGAAAATTAAATTCCGCTTGTTTGGATGATCTTTGGAAGGCGCTTCAAACGCCTTGGAATGATATACCAAAAAGTGTATTAGAAAAAAGAATGCCACGTGTAGTTAAAAAATTAGTGGCGGTCAGAGGTGGTTTCTTTGATGAAAAGAAAGTGTAGCAGTATAAAAAGGAAAAGACAAATCATATCATCAGTGTATATTGAATCACATTTTTTATAATGCAATCATAATTATCCAAAATATTTTTTAAATGTTCACCAAAATTAACAAACACATTAAAGACGGTTAGAAACAGAGTGTTACTTAGTTTTCAAGTATATTATATTTATTTTTTATATTTTAACCAAAATAAACTCTTTTTTTTTTCATAATTGACCAAACACATTCCTATTTATCCAATGTTGTAGCGTACTGAAGGGTACGCCGAACTTCTTGGCTGTAGATCTTAAAGAATTTCCAGCTCTAACGACTTCAAAAGCTTTTTCTAACTAACTCTTAAATGAATAATGAGACATTATTTTACAAACTAATAATAAGATGTCTTATAATTGGATAAGGAATACCGGCCACTTACCGATATTACCCGCTTAGAATGATTGCCCATAACCCCAAAATATGAAAACAGTTTCTTTCGTTTGTCACGAAAAATGTGAATAACTTTCCCATGATTTAAAAAGTAAATGTATAGTAACAAACTTCAAAAAATATAATCAATGGTATAATTCACTTTTAGTTTCTTTAATTTCTTATTTCTTAGACCTTTTGATACGTTTAGGTTTCTAAACATTCTTGATTTTAGATCTATTCTGTTTCAAAATTAATTTTTTTTAATAATTTTTATTTTTATTTTTAAAAATTATCAAAAAAATCCTGATGACTTTTAACTTTTCACATTGTAATTTTTTTATCTATTTTTATAAATTTCAGACGGTAATACGGCTTTAATGATGGCGGTAGAAGAGAAAAAATTGGATATTATAAAATTACTTTGTAGGAAGAAGGCTGACGTGAATAAGGTTCATCCTAAAAATGGTTATGTACCTTTAAGATTGGCAATTGAAAAAGAATATGTAAACATCGTTAAATTCTTTTTGAATCTGAGCAATGTAAATCCATTGATCAAAGATTTTATGAACGTTTCACCTTTGTCTGCCGCCATTTCCAAAACATCCTGCCCCGAAATTGTAGAAGCGGCAAGGAATTACGTGGTAAGATTTTCTGAACATGTATAATTACAATCGTAAAGACATTTAATTTGGAATTTCTGAATAGTGATATTAAAACTGCAATAAACTGTTTACATTACCACTGCACCAACAATCACAATTACAGACGCGTGTCGTTAACCAAGTTATCGTCTTCACAGACTGACACCATTCTATCTTCAAACTTTGAAGACGATAACTTGGTTATCGAAACGCTCGACACACAGAGTAATTGTTAGTGTTGGTGTAGTGATATTAAAGTGGACGGGGACATCCGACGTCAAAAACAGATGAATTTGTATCAAAAGTGAACAAACATGTTGGGCGAAACAGACATTTTCGTGAGTGTCAATTTTGTAAAATATTCTCGATTTTATTGCCCGTATTGTTATGTATGTATGTATGATCCTGACACTAAAACTCAGAGTTTTCAATGAAATACTAGTATCTCGTCGCTTAAAAAAGCCCGCTAATCGAATCGAACATGAACATTAACATTGTTTTCTTTGATCTGAGTTTGTTCCAAGGGGAATAACTCCAAATTTCACAAGGGTGTTCTAGAAATTTTTTGAAACAATGTGCAAAGAAGGAGACCTGAAAAATGAGCCTACGGTTTTTTTCTTTAGATTTTCTGACAGCTAAAAGCACTTCTGTCTATCCATATCCGCTTTAAGATTTAACATAATGAGATTTATTTGTTTTCCTAAAACTGGAAAATGCTAAAAGGGAAACGTTTCCACACCATTCCTGTTATTTCGTAGACAATGATAAAGCTGCAAACTGTTGGAATACTTTCAAAAACGTTTACAGTCAGGGATTCACCGTAGAGATAACTATAGTTTGCTTTTTTTACCTAATATACAAAAATGAAGCATTTTTGTTTTTAAAAATGTTTAATCAAATATATCTATTCCAGTCAACTCATAATATAGTATTGGAAGTCAAGGATGAACCAGAAGATGAGTCTGAAGATGAAGTGGAAATGGATGTGGACAGTCAATCGCCTAATGAATTTAAGGTATTTTTACGAATATTCCCATCGAGATAGTTTTGTTTGTTCAGTTTATTATAAACAAGCATCTATGAGCTGTGAATCTTATGTTCAAAACTGTAGTTTTTATATTCCTTATAAACTCATATCCTCATCATAGCCTTCAATAATGCTCTGGACTTAAACGAAGAAATGTAACACACAAACCTCTTAGATATTAGTCTATCTCTCTTTATTTTGGCGTCCTGAAAATTAGTCTGGTGATTGAGGGTCGCCATATATTGTAGAAGGACGAAGGCCTCTAATCAGTGGGAACTTAATAAAACCATATCTTCAAATCATTGGTATATTTTCAACTTAATATATAACAACGCTCATACTATATTATGTTTTCTGTATTGTGTTTTTTTTTGCTCCAAATAGCTTCCAGTCTTGGAAATGAATACTGAGCATTTGGAATAAACACCTTTAAGTAATATGTGCAGCATCCACAGTTTCTTCACAAACCCTCAACATAAGGCGTTGAAATCCAAGCCTGTTAAATCATACACCAGAATGAAATTGTGCTTTCAATTTAACTTTGTTTGGAAAGTTTTCAATATCAATGGTATAATTAAAATTGTTTCAAATCTCTGTAAAATCTAGGTTTTGTTGAACTGTGCTAGGGTGTATGAGAAATACTTCTATTTCTACAACACAATTTCTTGATAGATGGATTCTCTTGTATGATACTGCATATCAACGACTTTGTTTTCAATTAATCTATTTGTCCTATTTTAACTCAAATCACGAAGTATGCGAGCTTTTCATTATTCCTCCTCCCTTTGAGTTTTTAGAACAATTCCACTTGTAACATATCATAAATTGACAATCAATATCAATCTCTAATTTAACCGATGAATAGAACTTTTTAGAGACATATAAACAAGGTTTGTCCTGATTTCATCCTCATAACCCTGTAAATACCCAGTTTTATCAAATTTTGTTCATTGCTGTTAAAGTAGTTCATAAGTAAACAAGTCTAACCCTCTGTCTCTCTTATATGATAAGATAAAGTTGTTAGTCAACAATAATTTTATAATATTTGGAAACATGCTAAAATATTTTTGTTAGGATGAATAATTTTTTTTAATTTTAGGATGAAGTAAATGTAAAAGTTGAACTACCTAATTTATCTCCAGAAGAATTGGAAATTCTCTACACAGACATTAAAATTTTTACACCACAGGCATTGGATGAAGTATCAGAAATTTTAGATAGAAGCGGTAATTGGAGGCAAATTGCGCATTTATTGGGTATTGAACACTTGATAGAAAGTGGAATTATTCAATCTGAGACCAGTATGAGCAAAGCTGTATTGAGGTATTCGACTGAGGTAAGATATTTAAATGAATTCTCTTTCTCATACTAAATACCTAATTTTCTTGAAAAGTCCTAGCTTCCTAAATAGGCTAATATACCTACTACCAATAATTTGAATCTGCACAGCTCATCGTAATCATTGTCTCAAAAGAACAGCAAAAACATATAATTAGCAATAATAAAGGATAATTACTTTTTCCTAAATTTATTTTATTCATGTAAATATTGTAAATGTTGTAGTAAAACAGTCAAACACCAAATTACGGGAGAACTGTTACTGTTTGTCCGGTACCACTAAAGAATACTTACCTTACCCTTACCTTACCTTTGCCTCCCGGACAACTGTCCTCTATTCGTCTCGATGTTGTACTTTTCTCCTCCATTTTCGGACGCCTAGTTCTTTTAGGTCCTGTTCTACGTCGTCCTGTCATCTTATGCGTGGACGTCCGGGTAGTCTGTGACCGACTTTTGCCGGTTTGCAAGTTTGGCATCTTGGATTATAATTTCCGAAAAGTCCATATATAAACATTTTCTATATTTGCTAAGGGTGGCAATTGAGTTCCGGAAATATATCAATAAGAAACAAGTTTTACACAAAGTTTTATAATCGACCTTCACAATTATCTCAATTCATCCCTACACAACGATTCAAACGTTACTCCAACGATTCAAAGCATCGAGGATAAAGAAAACAGCTATTTCAATTGATTTTGATTCCATATATTTTTATATTATATATAAGTACTGGCTCTATTTTTATTTCAAATTGGAAGTTATTTTAGGAACAAACTCGTAATCGTAATATAGATGTAAATACGTTTCCATAATAAATATATATCTTTTTTTTTTCAGACGAGTAACGATAATATATGGATTATTAGGAACTTTTTGGAAAACCTAGATGAACACAAAACAGTTGAAATACTTGATCGAATGGTGCGCAATATGAGACAAATGTGCTAAGATTAATCAAACTTTTCCATGTATATACTTTATTTTATATGAACCTTTATATTTTAATTTAGTATTACCTTTGTAAGAAATATTTTATTCCATCTCAACTGAGTAATTTATTTTACACCCAATATTATCTTTTTTCCTATTGCCTCTGCCAGTGGAATAACATATATAGAAATGTGAAGGATCCCCGACACTGCCACACGACCAGTGGATTCCAAAGTGCAATAAACAATAATCACATAGTCAGCGGATTCCAAAATACCGATCAAATAAATATAAGTTCATTGCATTAAATTCGAATTCATTCATTGTTAAAATATTGATTTTTCTGTAAAGTTATTTTTTGTAGAAATTAAAAGTCTTTTATTATAAATAAAAATACTTTTTAAAAAAGTACATTTCTATATTCTTATGTATACGTCATTGCATAACCCCGTAGGCCTATTGCAACAATTTATAACAATCAGTGGGAGTTTTTTCAATTTAACAAGAAATTTGAGACTGATAGTTGCTCGCACAAATACTATAATAGTGACAGAAACTTATTTTGGGACGTGCATAGACAAGATATCTAGGTACCCAACGCATTACTCGTTTTATACCCCACCCGTCTAGGGCGCCCTTTAGGTACGCAGTCTCTTTATTTAATTGGCAGATCTCATATTTTCCAACAAAAATAAATCTCATGAAACCTTCCATCTTAAATGAACCTCATAAAAGTTTTCAAACTAATAAATCTTATAAAATGGATCTAAATCTAAGTAAAACTTCAAATATGCACAATAATATTTCAAGAGTCTAGTTCTCTACAAAATAATGTATTCCCCATAGTTTATGTATTAATAATAGAATGATTAAAAATTCATTATTATCAACATGTATAAAAGCAGGGACAAGACTAATCCTTAAAATACTTCAAAGTAGTCAAATTTCTTATTGACGAATAAAAACGTAGGACTTAAATCTAGCACACAAACGAGTAATGCTAGGAAATAAAGAAATCGAATGAATCTCTAGAGTTGCTAAGTTTACACAAATAAGTAGGCAATCTAGTTCAATGTACTATATGGTTGTAAATATTGGATTATCGACTGGAAGAAAAATAATTGATAGCTGGTAAAGTGTGCTTCATAATAGCTTTGGAAGTATGAAGGCAGAATACGGAAAAGAAGAGCGAATGTCGAATTGTGGAAACTATTTTGGAAACCAGAAATTGGCTAGTACTTCGACTAAGTTTTAAAAAAACGAAATAAAATATTGGCTAAAAATTTACTAAAGAGAGGAAGAGACAGACTGGAAAGAAAGATACTAGCTTGTGAGGATGATAAGGAGCTTCATCAGGAAGCTCCGAAGAACGATGCACCGACCCTATTTTTACTTCAAGTACCAGTTCCGTGAGCCACATTTGATTGTTCAAAGTGAGTTGAATGATTTAGCACATGATTTGGGGTTATTAAAGTAACAGTCTGAACTTCTTGCTTCCCGTCTCAAGAAATGGATTTTGTTGGCCAAAGAGACAAAAATTACGACCTTTAGAAAAAGAAATGTTACATTTTCTGCATTCTACAGTTTGGAAAATTCGTGGTGTGGAAGAAACTTGATATTGAGCATAATCCCAGTGAGTGGCGCCTATTTATTGACTCATCTAAATTATTACACAATGGAAATTTAAAACCGTCTATACCAGTTGCTCATTCTGTGGAGATGAAAGAAGCTTATAAAAATATTCGCTTGCTTCTAGACAAAATTAACTACAAGTGTAAGTGGCAGATATGTGGGGACCTGTAGGTGATGGGAAATTTAATGGGACTTCAGGGAGGGCTTACGAAACATTGCTGTTTTCTTTGTCTACGGGACAGTCGAGCAGTAGGTCGCTATGTAAAAAAAATTTGTGAGCAAGAAGTGAGTTTCAGCCGAGATCTCAAAATGTTAATTTTATACCCCTTGAAGATCCCAAAATGTCCTTCTGCCTCCCCTTCACATTAAACTTTATTATTGATGAAAAACTTTGTAAAGGCTATGGATAAAGAGGGTGATGGATTCAAATACCTTAAGGAAATCTTTTTCCAGGTGAGTGATGCCAAAATGAAAGAAGGTATTTTTATTGGGCCAAAAATAAGAAAATTACTGGACGATGACAATTTTGCAAAAAAGCTCACCAGTCAGGAGCTTAGAGCATTTGTTAGTGTAGTGAAGGGTTTTTGGGCAACAATATGAATCTAAACTACCAACAGTTAGTTGATGAACTTCTAGACGCCTACAAATCCCTTGGTGCTCAAATGGAAATTCGGGATCAAGAACCATGGAATTCGGCCGTGATGGGTGATTACTGTTTTTTCAAATTGAAAGTGCAACCCGTTATAAAAGAAAAAAATAGAGCTAATTAATATTTAAAGTGATTTTTTTTAAAGTTTTTGTTTTTAATAGAAGTGAGGCATGTTTATTAGATGTAAACTATAAATATTTTCAACATATACGATTTAAAAAACGTGAAATTATTTTATTAATAAATTGTTATAATATATTATATATTATTATAAAATGTTATAATTATTTTTTTCATATTTTCCTATTTGTATAGGTCCATTTTATCACAATATGCTGTTCATTCTTGTGTTACTACAAAAATTTTTTGTCGACCAGTGCTATTAAAGAACAATTGACACTCTCCTTGTATAATAAATTAAAAATTATACTTTTGTGATTCAGTCAGGAAAACCCAACATTGTGTATTGCAATATTTGCAACGTAATTGTATGGAGTTCGCAGTGTAAATAGTGTGCGCAAATTGTTTATTTAATAATGGCACAAATATTCCAAAATAGTGAGTAAGAAATAAATACTATTATTCCTGTTTGTGTCAAGAAAATTTGAAAAGTGAAATTCAGTATTTATAGGTTATGTATGTTTATAATTTTGGATTATTATCAATCAATTACAGTTTTATTCCTATTAAATAATACGGGGTGGCCCATTAGTATGTGAAAGTGCAATAACTTACTTAAAATTTTTAAATAAAAGTTGTTATATTTGCACAGATACACATTTCTAAAATATTTTGAGGTAGGTAGGTTCAGCCTAAGCTTGACAACATGAAGTAAACTTTTTTTGTTTGGTAAATACGAAGGTAAAGGATGGCTGAAATGTCTGAACAGAGTATAAGTTTCGTTTGGGGTTCGGGGAGTTTTTTAGATAAGCATTAATTCAGAAGATTTTAATTAGCAAAAACTTTAAATGGAACCTCCAGTATATTATTTTACCGTCTTATAAAACTATTTTATCCTTTCAAATTATGTCTGGTAATGTACACTCTAAAATTGACTGTTTTAGTTTACAAGTATACTCTGAATGTGACGTTTGGAATACTTCTAGTTTTTGTGACAAAATCAAACCAGTAATTTTATACCTTTAAAAACTGTAATAAAATGAATAGTGTATCTACAGGTATCTAGGGTTTAGATGATACTTATGTAAATAGCTATGTTCCAAATTTTATTATGAATAAATTCGAAAAAATATTGCATTATCACCACTCTTGCTTATAGACCTAGTTCTATGGTTAGAATTACTTATCTCCAAAAAGAATAAAGCTGGATGTCATCCTGGACAGTAAACTCTACTGATAGTCCCATTTGCAGCGGCATCACGTCAACTCGGTGGTTGCTATGGCGCGAGGTAGGTGAAGCACCAGTTCTTCTATCATTACGTGCTAGAAAAGCTTAGAGCATTGTTGCTGAAGCTTGCCATCAATTAATGAGAATTCTGGGAATCAGTCCTCTACGAATACAGAAATAAAACTAGCTAGGGTCTTTTCTGAAATCTGTTAGGTTAGATTAGAAAATCTTGATGGTCCGCAAGCACAGCTCATTTGTCTGGACCCACTAAAATGGGACCGGAAAAGCATCACTAGCAGGACTATCGAAAGGCGGAAACAGGAAAACAATTTAATGAGCTCGGACAGGATTCAACCTTTTTCACAGGAAGGAATATCACCAGCGGCGCACATAGCATTGCAAAGCATGACCCCCGGATAAAGCTGTTTCTGGGATACGCGAATCCTCAAATACTGGAAAGCCTCCATAGGCTAATAAATATTATGCTTGAACTATATAGAATAGAACTGACAGATATAATAATCACAGATTATTGTAAAATAACAAGTAATAACACCTTAAAATCAGACAGATATGAAAATTGCGATTGCAACATAGTTTTTGAATAATTTATTTAACCGTAAATTAGGAAGATTCGATTTAATTTTTACTTTTTCAGAAGCCTCACTTCAGTTAGTAGAACATCCTATATCCCAATATAGATTTTTATACAGTTCTGAGGCGATAACGACCAGACGTCCAGCGTTGAAAGGTTTAAATTCTAATAATTTTGGAAATAAGACTCATCCTACAGTAGAAATTACAAATTGTTCAGGAAGTGTAATTATTAGATGTTCCATTTATCAGACAAATGCATTTGGTAAAGATTTTTTACCGCATGCTAATGAATTATTTATGAAAATTGGTCAGGATCTACACTACGATCCTCATCATATTATTGTTGGACCTGAAAATGGCTATAGAGCTGTGTAAGTAGATTAATATCTGTGTTAGTTCAAAACCATAAATAGCTGAAAATTCTATTTATACCTAATAATCATAAAGAAACGCAGGGAATCGAGATTTTATAAAAATAAAAACTGTGTATATGTAGCATCACCAGCCTTGCTCTGTGAGAAGTTATTCTGATCTTTTCTAATTAAGTTATAGGCTTAATCGAGTCTACGAATTATGTTTAAGCTTAAGTTTTTCTCATCAATTTTGTTATTTTTCATAATCTATACCCACTTTTAACTTATCAACTAATCTTTTTTGCCTTCATATTCTAGTTTTGAGTTTATGGTTATTTTATCTATTCTTTTTTTACTCCGACACTTCTCAATATCAATATATATATCTAACTTCTTTCGTATCATTATTAACCATGACTTCTTCTATAGATTGTTTACACATAGTAACTGGGTAAACTAAAAGATTTAACCTACAGCAATTGAATAAAATATTCCCTCTTATTGAAATTCAGAGTGTTTCATAACAAATATTATCAATGTTTTGTGCAGTTGCGTGCAGATTTTGTTGCATAGGGGACGAAACCTCTATCCATATTCTTTTGAAGTGTAAAAGACTCTTTCTGAGCACTGCACCTGGAAGCGCTTGAAATAGATGACGAAGATCTCTGGCAATTAAAGCCATGTTACATTCTAGACTTTTTAAAAGGAGTGGGATTAACAGTTCAGCTGCAAACACTGGGTTCCCCAGTACCACAGCACAAAAGGGGGGCACGATAGATCCTTTGGGTCACAGTATATAAGAATATTTTTTGTTCAAATTACTAGAAGTGTGGAGTAGTCACTGACCTCCATTTTTTATTCAAGTGTTTCAATTAAAATCTCTAATTACAATGAGGACAATTCTTGATGAATAAGCCTCAGCATTTTCTATTTTCGCATCTACTCGTCTATATTATCTCTTTTTTCTCTTTTTAATTAACTTATAGCTAATTGTTTCATTGAGCTATTTTCATTCTCATCTCCATACTAACATATCCATACATGCTGTATTTATGGGAACACACACACACATATTATGCGAAACCATAACATTTAAAAGCATCCTAAGCCCTGCAGAGAAAATAAATCCTATATCAGTACCGTTCGAAATCAATCCAATTCGATATTGAGAATTCCTTCCCAAAAAGCATCAAACACAAAGTGGTTCTCTATATCTTATTGCTAAAACAACATTATGCTGCAAAATTGACTTTTAAGATCTAAGTTGTCTTTCTATAATTTCGAGGATTGTTTTTTATATTACTAAATTGTGTTTCAGGTTTAGTAATCTGCTGATAACAATGACTAAAACAAAAGATGTTGTATCAAGTTTGGTAAGAAAAAAAAGTCAACTGAAGAAAGAACATATCGCAAGAACAGAAGGGTTCATTAGAGAACTGAACGCCAAGGAGTTGGAGGAGGTGTGTAATAAGTTATGAATGATATAAAAGAAAGAAAATCTGAAACAAAGAACAGGTAGAATTGTATCAACAATGATTTCAATTCCTCATCTTTTTTGTTTCAAAATTGTATTTTAGTGCCTTACTATGTAATTTTCGATAAATAACCACTAGAGTCCGTTTGATATGGTGAGAGAGAGCATCAAATGTAATACAATATTGATCAAGAACTTGCGAAGATAAAGCTCATCTGATCGACTCATCCAAGTACACCTTGTGTATATTTTCAGTTTTTTATGATCTACGACGGATATGAATATGTTAACTCTGACATTGAATCATAAAGTTTGACATTTTTTATTTTTAACGTATTCAGAACGTGTTATGATACGAGTGCTTTTTGAGTTGCTTATAGATACTAAACCAACAGCAGTGTGCAGCAAGTCGCTGCGACTTTTGCTGATGAATCCCCGACCATTGCTGGTTTTCCGAATTCAATCGTGGTCGCACTTCGGTACAGAATGAATTCCTTGACGGTCGTCTACAATCAGCTGTTGTGCCAGAACAAATCGATGCTGTGCGTGAACTAATATTGAGGCATACTTCGACGTTAGTTCCATTCGCATATATTCAATATTGCATGAACATTTGACTATCGAAAAGATTTGTTCGCGTTGGATACCGCAAAATTTGATAATCGCTCAACAGAATGCTTGTGTCGATTGGTGCAAAAAATGCTAAAAAAATTCAATCACGGTGCTTCAAAAGACATCTATAAGATCATGTTCATCCAGTTCATCCAGAATTTTTGTTTGTTCTCGACTATAACTGTTCAAAATAGAAGAATTCTTCCTGGCGAAATATCAAAATGGCAAACTTGTCATGTCTTGTCATGGGCTAGTAAGAATAATCGTTTCACACCTCGTTAAGAAATAGCGTCATACCCCTCAATCGCACATGCAACTCGAAAAATACATTAATATCTTTTTTAGATTTAATAAATCTAAAATTTTAGCAAAACAATTGTTAGTTAACTCTTTAGGAAAATTATGAATATATCTGTTTCAGATACAAGAATTAGCTGAGACAGAAAGTAAACATATTAATAGTCACGTAATATGTTTACGATTCGATGCTTTTAGCGAAAAAAATGGAATTTTATATCCCATCTGTGAACCCCTTTTTTCAGAACCTGTTTTCAATATCTGTAAGTATCTTATTAATCGTTATACTAACAATTTATAAATTTATAAATTTTTGGAAACCCATAAAAAATACAACAACCTTTATAAAATAAACGTTATTTGAAACAGAATGGCGTCAAGAGTGATAGATCTCCAAAAATAATTATTTGATTGAGCAAATAAATTTTATAAAAATATAATTCAATATTTTAAGCATCTTATATACAGTGCAGAGCTCGAAATAAAAAAAATTAATATCTTAATCTTAATATTTTTTTTTGAAAATATGTAAAATTGTAAATTTCGGGGAAAATATTTCGATGAAATTCTTAACCGTTCTACTTCTTTCTATACTTCATTGTCAAATCCATATGATGTTTATGAAGTACCAACTTTCAAAAGACTATGTGTAAAATTTCATGACATTTCGATTAGTCAGAAAAAAGTGACAGCCATTTAAATGAAGCTACTTTTGTTATTTCAAAAACAATGGATTCAAAAAAATTTAATGTGTTAATTTATCATTGCTTCTTGATGAAAAGAAATACTGTACGAGCTCATGGTTTCAAAAGTGTTATCCGGACTCTGCTCTATCGAAAAGAACCATTTGTTATTGGTTTGTTGAACTTAACGTTGGTGTACAGTCGTTACTTCAGAAAACATAAAAAAAACACTGTTTCACCAAGACAATGCACCGAGTCGCAAGTCGATTACAACGATGGTTAAATTTAACGAATTACACTCTGAATTGCTTCCTCATCCACCGTATAGTCCAGATCTTACCCCTAATGACTACTGGCTATTCGCTGATCTCAAAAAATACTCGCCGGTGTGAAGTTATTTTCTGAAACTGAAGCCTATTTTGAAGCAAAAGATAAATCCTTCTACAAGCATGACATCGAGAAGAGTTGGAATGATTGAATTGCTCTTGAAGGAGATTACATTGATGAATAAAATCATTTTTTGACAAAAAATTAGCTTTTCTTAGTTGGTCACACGACTTGTTGAGTGATGTGTTATAAGATACACCGCAGCCACCAGAAAATCGGTCGTAACTTGCAGTTGGCACGACTGCCAATCTGTAGCAAGCTTGAAAATAAAAAGTGGCCTCTGTACGATCGGTTTTACAGTCTCATTAAATTCTTTCTTTCGTTTTGCTTCATTGTTTGTTTGTTTGTGAGTGACATAATTTTGAGGTACATAAACTTCGTAAATCCCTTTCAAACTTAAAACACTTGCTTAAAAATTATAAATTGATTTAAAAATCTGACATTAACCCCAATAATTCATTAAACTAAGCACTTCCAAACGAAAAGGAATATTCTTTGCACAAATATATATTTTTGAGGATTCATATCAATCCTTTTACATTCGACACTTTATATGTGTCATATGTCTAGAATTGATTTTACTTTGACGCCATAATTTTGCACTAAATTTTGTTTTGACTCTTCTCAGGTCGTTATTAAAACTAAATTTAGGTTCATAAACATTCAGTATATAATTTAATCATCGACTAGAGGCAAATACCATCTTAAAAATTATTGAAAATATTTGCAATTTCGATAATATAGAATCATCAATAATTTTCTAACAATGTAAAAGGCGAATATAATTTATTTATTTTTTTGACTCAACTGCATAAGATTGTTGCAGTCATGATGATTGTATTTAGAACATTTTGAGCTGAATTGGTTCTTCTTTGCATTTTTTTTCTGAATAGTTCAACATTCAAATGTTTAAATAGATTTGTACTTGTACATACATGAACATTGGTAAGAATCGTTTACTTCTAGAACCACACCTGACTGAGTGTGCAGTAGATGATTCAAACAATTTATGGAACAATTAAGTGAGCTACATAGAGCATAACATTTAAAACATTATTTCTATTTTTTAGACATGGTAAGGAATATTTCAAGACTAACAGAAGATAATACAACTGCATTGGTCTTTCTCAAGTTTAGAAATCAAGAACTCATTAGAGGTACGTTTATCGCATAGGTTGAGTGGCTTACAGACTGCTTTAAATCAAACCGGTTTCTTTCGTTTTCGCTTTTATGTTATTGATATTTGTGGCATCTAAGTCTTCTAAAATTAATCTTTCACATGACCGAAATCTCACGGATTTATATCCGGACTACTGTAGATATCTTTTTTCTTTAATGATTCTTATCTTTGAGCCCGTCATATATTTTATCCTCCCTTGATTAAGTACCCATTTTTGACACACACAAATTGATTCCAATTACTGTAGTATATATCTTTATTTTTTTTACTTTTTTTATCTCATTAATTTATAGAGTAGCCCATATGTTTATTACCTTTTGCTATTCTAGTATGAATTTCTTATTTTCTAGAAACTAGCACAGGGTTGCACAGCAAAATTTTTCAAATTTGAATATTCAAAAACAATCGTGTGATAATTTTGAAAAATAAGTATGAACATATTGGAACTTCCTCTGCTCAATAAGGGCGATTTCAAAGAACTACTTGGAAAAGTCTGCTTTCTGTATTTATTCATGTTAAGTAGTTATTCAGTCATTCACATTTTATGTTAATTTTGCTTATTCAGGTATTACTCCTGAAAATGATTCGAAAATATACATGTTGAGTCGTGTCAACAGCCGCGCCAAGGGAAATGCCAATGTAACTTTATTAGTTAATTTGGATATGGAAGGTAAGTCCCATCAATCTAATTCTATATTTGTTATTCCAAAAAGAAATTAGTAATCTTTATCTACAACTTCAACAAATTTTATGGATCACCAAGAAAATATTGATAAATAATGACGAACAGGACTTTCACCAATTGTTAATTAGAATCATAATGATTTATTTTGGCGCAAGTAGACATTGAGTGTACGGTGGCTGCTATAGCGTTGTACCATTTTGTGTATTTTACGATTTTCCATCTTGAGTTCTGTTCATTTTTCGTACAAGATAAATACTGCAACTAATCCAATTCTTTTTAATGAAGTCTAAATGCGTATCAGTATAAGAATCAGGGAAGTATGCAAGAATTTTATGGACCGGCAGACAACGCAAAAAGACTTCTTTTTTTCGAAAATATGTTGTTCGTGTGTTTTATTTAATATAAGACGTACTAGTCGTTGTCACTATGTGAGAACGATTCTACTCAATGCTAAAAAGTACCCCTAATATTCACCAGTAAAAGCCAAAGAAAAAAATCTTGAATCTTTCCTGGCTGATGACATGTTACCGTCTTCCAAGTCGAAGTATTGGCTATGCTGTGATGGAGACTAACAATATTTAATCGACGCCATAGAAAAACAGTGAACTCAATCTGCTCGAATAGCAGAGGTGCTATAAAAACCTCCACGGCTGGAACGGTGTTTTTGTTCTATTGTGAGCAAACGCGGAACCTATCTTGCGCACAGCTTTCTCATGTCCAAATTTTCAGTTAATATGCGATGTATCGCACTTTTCGAATAACTACTATGTCTGCTAGTCTATTTGGTCGATCACTGCGCTGCTGGTCTTCGCAGGTCGTACGGCCTTGTTTAAACTCTGCTGCTCAATATTTTACTGTTGATAACGAAGAAACAATCTCACCCAAAGTATAATCTAGTTTAGCTTTTATATTGGCTGGGATAAGGCCTTCCAAATAAAAGTATTGTATCACATAACGATGACCAATGTTTTCCATGTTTACAAATTCACTGAAAATGTTCACTATTGAGGACTCCCTAACAAATACTGAGCAACGTGGCATCTTCAATCTTGGAACATATATTGTATAGATTGTGTACTTTCTAATACAGTGGTATTTTTAAAGCAACTACCGCCATCTCTAGATCAGGCCAGGTACTTTTCGGAGCATCCTCGTATGACATTACTTCCAAGATAAGTGTACCTATTGTTACTATTCATTCCTACTATAAATAGTTTATGTTGATGTGTTATTCTTTCCACGGTTGCATCTGCACTATCTACTCATTTGATGTACAGATTTGTTATGATTTCATAATCTTGAATATTTTTAGATCAAAATATCTTCATCTCATTTTAAGGTAAAACTTGATTCCTCGAAAAAACATGTATATCTATTACGGCCTCTCATTTGGTAACAAAGTTCAATCTTTCTCCATTATAACAAATAGTTTTTTAGATAATACTAGTAACATCAAAGTTCGCTTCTTTGAACTGGACAATGAAGGTAATTTAGTTTGGGAGGATTGGGGAAGAGAAGTGAATGTATTTCATCATGGAATTGTGATTAAGTAAGTATGTTTTCTGTTATACGAAGTATGTGAGAAAAATAATGAGACTGGCAACACTGCGGGGAATATTCCTTCGTTGTTTTAGAGGTGTTATAGAGGCATTTAGAGCAAATGGTACTTTTTCTCGAATTTGAGATTCAGACTTTTAAAAAACAGAAACGATTTCTAGAGAGCATAATTTTCAAGCTAACACCAATCATTTTTGGAAGGTCAAAAAGACTTCAAAGATCAACTTCGTTTAGAGAGACCTCTAACTTAAAAACATTACACAAAACTTAGAAAGATTTGTGCCAAAAACTTCACAATTGAATAGAATGCCAATCGGTTAAAGGTGTTCTTGAGCTTGTTGTCTGATTTTTTCTTTTTCGCGAAATTGGAATATGTTCTGAATGAATGTCAATTTTGGAACTATGGAAAATATTCTGACCGATTGATATTGAAAACTTGCTATCAATAATACTACTACTACCTCGTAAGCTGTTCAAGGGAGGTAAATCAGAGACAGTCTCATTAGTTTCCACACACCTCCTATCACCATAGATCATTAGATTATATAGATCTAGCCCAGTGGGAAGTTAAAATATCTGAAAAAATCAATAAATAAAAATTTTTCCCATAATAATAAACCATAATCCTCTTTCTACAATTTTCAAACATTAATAGTTTTTTGCATAACCATTTTAAAAAAAAATCAAACTTTCCTCAACATCCCTCAATCTGCTGAGTAATAATGTACAATTCAATTTAATTTAAAAAAACTTTTTTAGTAAGTGAAGATGATGCATTTTAGACATCTATCGATTCTGTATAGCATAAAATATAGTCATGTTGCTCTATATACATAAAATTGTTGACATTTTGACCACGATGAAGCTTTGGATTTCTACCTTTAGCTTAGAGATAGAGATTGGTCAGCGCTCTGTTCGTAGAGACCTGAAATTTGTAAAAAACATAAAAGAAATAGATCGCACGGCTCAATCAGCAAGGTCACAAGAAATCCATTATCAAGTTTCTGGATCTTGAAGTCGAGTCGTACAATCTTATCTGGATCTTTGTTCCTAATCAGCAACTGATTATGAATTTTATTTATATTTCTGAAATATAGTGAATATCATTCATTGCTTGTCTATTTTTAAGGTTGCTCACTCCGGAATACTACAATCAAGATATTACCACACCTGTCAATGCTTTTATTGAATTAGTACGTCCAATGAGATACATTAGTCCGCAATCAAAATCTTTTCGCTATATTCCCAATGCTACTATCTCGCGCAAATATGTACACGAGAGACGAAAATATCTAGCAGAGAAACGAAAACTGGCCCGTACTAAAGTTTTTAGTGACAACGACAAACTTCATAGCAGGTTATCTGCGGCGATTAGCAATTTACAAATAGATCAATTTACTGATAATGCATGTACTTCAAGAGGATTCGGTGAAGATCTACCAATAGCTGTCAAAAATTTCAATTCTGTTGAGTTCAAGACAATGTATTCACAGTATCAACAAAAATTTGCACCCCATTTTAAAAAATTAGAACTTGATAATTCGAGGTCTCATGGTATTTCACAGTCTACATGTCAGTAAGTTATTGAACATAAATAAAATATCGAAACAGTTCTCATGATTTTCTGTAGACACTGTAGAATCAAGGTGACAAAATCAATCATTAATAATTATACGTATATTAAGGTCCATTCAAAAGATCCCTAATTTCTTCCTGGTCTGTTATCTTTATCATGTGATGGTCATGCTGTAGATTTTTAGATACTAAATCACTGAAATATTATTTTGAAAAATGATATTGAATTAAAAAAAAATTACTCACCAAACCAGCATGTGGTAAACAGTGTAACTCGCTGTTTGGTGAAATTAGCAGTACTATGAGCTGGAGAATTGTTATGATGTTAATTAATCTTACGTATACCCGTTTCTGGACACCGTTTTGAAATTTGAATTCCCTATTGTCATTGTCTTCTTAGAATTTCTTTCCTAGCAGAGTGCAACAACTAGTTTTTATCCAAACGTCGAACGTCGAATTTTTGTAGGTGGCAGGTCCCCTTCTAATATTAAACCCATGTAGACACCCTGAATGTTTTAGCTACATCCGTTATCATCATCCTGGCTGCTTTTTGCGTATCACTTAGTGATGAAATTAAGCGTAGGTGATCTATATTTATGTGGCTGATCCCATCCATAGGTCTTCTCGACTTTGTCATAAGTCACTCGCTTTTTCACAGCTTCAAAGTTTTCTGGGTTAACGGTAATGGGCCAGAACGAGGTTCATCTCTCCTCCCTCTCTAATTCCGGATTCTGGATTAAACATTATTGCTCGTTAAAGCAAGTACTGGCCAAATCATTCCACTTAAGATTGATGAAATTCCTCTAGTAGTCCTTTTTTAAAATAAATATTAGCGTTCAAATCCCGATGAGCAGGTTCCATTTTAGTATAAAATTTGACACTCAGTTAATTTGTAGTGCCACCCGTAGCGGAACTTCTACTGAACTGATCAAGCCTTATCCGGATTATAATCACAACAAATGCCAAGAATTCCATCGAGACTGTTTTAGAAGGCAGTGTAGCCTCTAGTATGTCTAAAAATTACTAATACAATTTTCGTACATAATCCTCCCGTAGAATCTTCATAGAAAACACTAAATTATATGAATAGTTTTCTTCCAAATCGTCTATCATTCTTTTCAATAGTTCGTCAAATGAAGAATGTAAAACTTTTCGGAACTATGATCGGGTTAAGTCGATTATGATCAGAATGTTCGGAAACTAACCAAGATCAAGTTCATTGTCGGTCGGAAACTGATCGAGTTGTAGTTATATGATATGATCCTTTCTATCCTCATAGACCGGTGCCGTTGGGTAAATACGATTAGCTGACGAGTTTGTCCATGGTTTTTTGAACTTGAAGGCATCGTAAATGACTGTCTACTATTAATTAATTGATATTAATTCTCATGAGCAGCGTGATTGATTGCGGCTTTTGTACTTTTCGGTATTTTAGCATAAAATAGCTTATTAGTATTGTACTTTTATGCAAAATCCTTGTGAGGATGTAAATCGATCATAACTGCTCGATGATAATTATTAAACATCTATAATTTATCATAAAAAAATTAAATATTAGGGAAGAATTAATACAAATAAATATAAAGTTCTTGTATATCATATAGTTCTGGGTTAGGATCCGCTGATAGTTGATCTATCTAAGCCCGGGTTATGATTTTCAAAAAGTCCTCATGATATACGAAAATTACTGAAAAATTTTATATCATTTTTTTGTATTTACCCCATTAAAATGTGAAGTGAATTCGAAATATGTATTTGATTCACAACAGGCTGGATTCAATACTGTTTTTTTTTAATTTATGCTTTTTTTGAGACCAACATGAATATACTAGGGTCAATGTCCAATTAAGAACCGTTTTGTAATGGAATTTTAACTATGAATGCGTCAAAAACAAAAATATGAACATGTTTTCACTTTTCAACATATTCACCATGATACTAAATGAATTTTTTTCATTATATAACTAACGTAGACGACTTTATAAAGCTGTGATACTCACTTCTGGATCTCATTAACGAAGAACTGTATAAACAGACAGGTAAAATAGTTACTTCAACTTTTCCCCATTTTCCAAGTGGTTTTCTCATAGAAATTCTTAAAGATTTGGAAACAGATAAAAGTCTAATGATGCTAAGTCAAAATGCAGGTTGATTCAAAGTTTCGCTATGAAAATTACGTATTTGTTTTGGTCGCAAAGTGAGGCCCAGAATTGTCGTGAAGCGAAACGTGCCTGCTTTAAAACAGCCATTTTGGATGACACTTGATAAGGTTCTCGATAGAGAGTCCATAATTTTTTATATCGAAGTTTCTAGTTTTAATTTTGTGGTCGGATCATGAGTGGTGCCACTTTATAGATTGACGTTCACTTTCTGATGTGTAGGACGCAATCCTCATTCCATCAGCGATTATAATGTGGATAAAAAACTCGTCACCATGCTTGTGATAGCGTTCCAAAAAGTCAAAGAAAGGACTATTCGCTTGGTATTCTGTTGATATATTCTGCAACCATTTCGCACATTTTGTAGTGAAGTTTATCAATAAAAATGTGATAAACCACTGTTAAAAATTTCCGATGAAGCTCGTCAAAAGTAGGCCGTCCAAATCGATCTTCATCATGACCATATGTCATTCCTACGTTGAAAAGCCCCACATCATTTACGCATATTTCCATTAACATTCACCATAAACTTCAACAAGCTACCGATGAATTTTTGTGACACGAACTTTGTTTGCTTTGAAAAATCGAATTATTGAGCGAACTATGCAAGATTGCTGATTGGAATGGACACAAAAAAAAACAGTTCCACCATACATCCAAAGCTAGAAACCTGAAACGTAATGGTGATCTAGTGAGACATTGGAGAAGAATGATATATTATAAACCAACATCACTGGACAGTACGCAATCGGTTCTTACTTTAAAAATGACTCTCTTATGTCCATATTATAAGTTTATATTACAGTTATTTTTAAGATTATCTTGGCAACTTATCTCACTTAATGAAGATTATATCACAGTCACTGCTGATGAAGAGTTAATGGCAGTTACAGTGCTAGAAGAAGTGATACATTTCATTAGCAGTGTACATACACCACAACAAGCTGTTCAAATGCTAACTCGCCTTTTAGGAAAGAATTACGTTAAAAAGTGAGTATTTTTCACTATCAAATTTACAAATTCCATGAATATACGTAAACATACAGAATGAGTTTTATGTACGGAACGCTTCAATTATCTCGGAAGAGGTTTGTACGATTTTTATAATTTTTCGAGCGCAAGCGTCTTGTTTATTTGTTATTTCAAATGCATCGCACTATATAATGTTCCCTATACCTAAATGCCATAATTTCAGAGTATATTTATATTTACAGTATCTTTACCAAAGTTAGTTACAAGAAATATTGTACATTTAATAATTTATGTGCTAATATAAATCTCGTAACAAGGTCTAGTGTCAGTAAATTAGTAAAAAGTTTAACAAAACTATTGCTGTAAAATATTTATCCAAATCATGGCGCAGAAAACCTACAGCCGAAGACAAATCTTTAAATGTTTGTGACAAGTTAGAAGTAGATCCACACTTGAGTACTAGACAAATATCCAAGGAAGTTGTGAAGTAGAAAAATTACCACTTTTAGAGAACATACAGTAAAGGCAATTACAGCAGATTCTGAAAATGTTGTCTATTCACTTCAATACAACAAGCCATGCGATTTTTAAAACTTTGCAATACATTTTTCAACCTTCCTGACTGCTTTTCTTATCTCTGTGGTGATCCTATCTTTTAATTCCTGATTATTGGCAGGTTTTGTTTTACAAACGATCTTATTTAAGTGACCCCACAGGAAACAGTCTAAAGGATTCATGTCGGGTGATCGCGGGGGCCATTCGATAAAACCACGCTTTCCAATTCATCTTCTGGGAAACACATTATTTAGATATTGCCTCACCACAAACGCATAGTGAGGTGGGGCACCATCTTGTTGTAGTCAAATATTGTCGTTTGGAATATTGTTATTGTCTGAAAATTTCTAAGAATGAAGTTTTTTTTTTAAATATAATTGAAATACAGTAATTATACTACTCTACACGAATTTGAAATGCGTGAAATATGTGCAGATCCTTTTCTGAATTTTAACTAATGCTATACATCCAATTTGCTTGAATGTAGATAGTAGAAGTTTGATTTCTGATAGATTTTTTTGCAGCGCAGTACATTATATATCTCGAAACATTTTTATTTAAATACCATTTTTCAAAAACTTGAATCAATCTACACAAATGGGAACTTGGGTTACAAATTATCTTATTTTTATATTTCAGTGCCTTGAAGGTTTTCATTTGCATGAATAAAAATCAAATAGCTTTATTTTTCATAAAAATTATAGCTTTTTATAAAACATTTCATTTATTGGAGACAGAACATAATCAAGGACAAACACCGTTACACACCGCTATTATTTGTCGTAATGAATCAATAATTAGTTCCTTGTTATTATGCGGTGCCAAAATTTCCTCAGTAGATCATCATTTAAATACATCTCTACATTTAGCGGCTAAGGTAAATGCATCTATACAGATTTTGGGAATGCTTTTGAGGGATGATAGCGAGCACGAGAAAATAAGCGATATCTTAGATATGGAAAATTCAGGTAAGTGATTCTTGAAGATTTTGTATATCTTCTTTCCTCTTGTGAGTTTGTTCTTGAATTTTTTTCTAGGTAGTACCAGTCTGTCAATAAATATACAATAATCTAGCAAAGTAAAACTACATAAAAATTAACATGATAGCTAAGAAGAGAGTTTTGAAGCCAGAAGAGTGGTTAAACAGTCTATCTCCCATCATATTTAATTTAGTGATGGAAAGCATACCAATAAAGGCAAATTTAGACAACAAAAATATGGCAGTATATCAATTATAAGATATAAAAAGTGCAAGGATAAAGATAGACTAATGATTACATCATAAAATTTGGTTCATATATAAGAGAAGGTGCCGGATACAACAGCCTGTCATATCTGGCTTTCATCGCACACGGGAAGAAAATAGCATGCCAAAAAAGCTTCTAACTATCCTTCAGCAATCCTAGTCCAGTTCAATGGAGCAACAGTACGGCAGTACTGCTACTGCTCACATCTGCCTTAAGTTTTTAAGTAATAGAGAATCGATAGGAATCAAAAGAATTTGTATTTGCTACACCAAACTTACACACGGTTAATTGATGTCTTCAGAGAGTCGTACAGACAGTGATGCTACTATGACTGCCAAGGATATACTCAACGACTGTACTTAACCCTAAGGAAACATTTACCTATCCCACAGATATAGCAAAGGAAGCTTTAGAGCTCTACCAATCTCTATCACAAAATATAATAAAATGTTGTTGCAGACGCAAAATAAACAAGACAAATAAAATTGTCTTAGAGCAATGGATGAGTGATGGATCTAACACTGTGGAGACCGTGAGTAAATCAATGACCAACATAGCCTGAAAAATACAACTTTCTGCAGACAGGGAATTCTAAAAATATTTTGGGATGCTGATGGCGTAATTTTTGTGGATTACCTGCGAAAGGGAATAATAATTATAGTTATCAAGCCAACTTAGTTCTAATGTACATAAAGTGACGTATCTAGTCACAGGTCCGCCATTGCATCAGCCGTAATAGTTCAAGCAGGCTTGGAATTAGTTGAGCATCAATGATCTTCTTCAGATGTTTCCTTCAGCGATTATCGGCCGTATTTAAAATTGTGTGGTACATTTTTTTTTCGTATGAAGAAGTAAATTAGTGGTTTGCGCAAAGGTTGAATAATCTTTTGGAAGTAATTCTGGCTGGTATGGAACCTATATTTCTTACTCCTTCAAGGGCTTTGCCGACAACAATCCATGGTTTGACACAAACTGCACTGTACACACTGCAGTCAACAATAAAATTTCTGCTTATCTGCTTATGGCTTTTGTAAGGCAAATATTCCATCATTGACAGGAGAAGAGGCCGCACGTTTGCTTCAAATTCTTCGCGGGGAAAACTTCTCTTGAACATGAATAAAGCGAGTGGCCCAGATGGATAACCACTAAACGTATTAAAGAATTGAGCGGCTGAGCTATGCTATGCAAACTCTTTCATATAAAAGCGGTCTTCTCCCTGCAGATGAAAAATTGCTCGGATTCAATCCATACCAAAAAAGCCATTACCAAGGTCATGGAGAAAGTTGTTAACCAGTAAATCTTGAGATATCTTGAGTCTGGTAACATCATCAGCAACCATCAATATGACTTCCGTTAACATAGATCAACCGAGGACCTTCTGGTCTATGTTACCAACGTATGGATTAAAGCTATAGAGAATTATAGGGATTCCAGACCAATCCCACTGGATATATAAAAGGCTTTTAACAAGGTTTGGCATAACAACCTTCTGAATAAATTAAGATCGTACGGTTTGTCGTCCTCACTTTTCGACTGAATTAGTCGCTTTTTCAAGATGGACACACATCAGGAAGGTTTGAGGTCAACGCTGATGTTCCTCAAAAATGAATCTTGTCACCTACTCTCTTTCTCTTGTACATCAACAATCTACTCGACAAAATCTAGCTTCGCCGATGATAGCTCGTCGTTGAAATCGACGCCACAGTAAACTCTCATAACAATAAAATCCGTAGCCAACACCACCATCAATACCGATCTTGATAACATTCTGGAATGGGGTGGAAGCAATTTGATTGAGTTCAATGCAGCAAAGACCCGGGCTGCTATTTTTATAAAGTAGGTTGGCACTGCAGCTTAGGATTTAATCCTGTCTGGACATAAAATATCACCATCACCGCAAATTCGCTTGTTAGATGTGAGGTTGAAAGCATAGCTTTATACTTCGTAACAGCTTCTAATCCGTCTTGTCAGTGATTCATCCATCTTTGGAATATTGCTCGCACATTCAGAGCTAAGCTCCCAAACATATCCTAAAGATGCTCGACTCAATACAATACTTATAGGCAATCCAGAGTTGCCCAGAAACTCGGACAGCTTAGAACAAAGACGAAAAGTCGCCGACCTGACTGTTTTACCGTTACTATCACGGTAAATGCTCTTTCGAGCATTATTTCGCCTAGAGAAGTTTTTACTAGACCCACTCGAGAAGCGGACTCGCTCAACTCGATTGTAATAGGGTTTAGTTTTTCATGTGTTTTCTGCGTTAGATGTGTTTGGTTGTATATTTTTTTGTTTTTTGTTAAGATACCTAGCAGTAATATATTTTTTGATTCACCAATATACTTTGCAATTGATTTTTATTCAAAATTACTCAAATATACTATTGGATCAATATGATCCAGCGCGACCATAGTTGGCCGGGTGCGACTACTCCAGGGATTCATATTAATAATACTTTAATTTGCTTGCTTCAATAATTACCAGTATAATTCCAGATGGTGATACCGCTTTGACGATTATGATCAAAGAAATAAAAAATTTGGAAGCCGTTAAGTTACTTTGTCAGAAAAGCGCAGATATTAACAAGATATGTCCGAAGAATGGTAATGTTCCTATAAGAATGGCTATTAATGGTCAAACAGTAGATATATTTGAGTATTTTTTAACTTTAGAAAATATAAATCTAAACATTGAAGATTTTATTGGTATATCACCTTTGACTGCGGCACTTGTTTCAACTAATTCGGAAATAAGATCTGCAGCTCAAAAATACATTGTGAGTAAAATACTATTTTTATTCATATATAATCATCACAAAATTATTAGAATAGCGTATAAGTTAAGTTCAATAAAACTAGAAACTAGGAGTTCTAGTTTGTTTTTTATGGTTTCATCTGTATCTTTGGCTACTTTCATATTGCAAGAAATACAAATAATACTTAAAGGCAACAAAATATAGAGTAAACAATGAAAGATAATAGAAAACAACATGAAACCACAAAATATGACAACAAAGAGCCCCAAAAGATATCAGAAGACAACAAAAAACAATAAAAAAGAACAAATGACCACAAACGGTAACGAAAGAAACAAAAATTCAAAAAGAAGAGAACCAAAAACAATGTAAAAAAAGAGAACGGAATACAGTACTGAAAAAAAAATCTTCGTTTGTACACATGCGAATGCTCCCAATTGATTTTTTTTTTGTTTATAAAAGGAAGTAAATAAAATATTGTCCAGAGACTGCGGAGCAATGGCACACATGAATATCAGGTCTTCTAAATCCATGCCAGATGATAGGTACCTCAACGTGATAGACAATCTCTGACTTGAAGGAATCGCCTCACGTATTTTCGTGTCCTTCTTCTCGATGTCTTGGCGGACTAAATCGAGTAGGTTATCGAAACTTTCTTCATGCTTAGAAAGTTCCTATAATCCTCTGGTTCCGAACTACTCAGAAAGTTAAGGAGATGTTGATGAGTGAAGCGGTTCCTCATTTTATACCATCCTTAGACCACCGTCTTTTTTTCTATTTCACAGCAACCAATGTTAAGACCAGGAAGCTCAAATCTACATTTGACACCATTATATGCTTCTCACTCCTCCACTTCTCAGCTTCGACTGAGAGTTTTGATGAAAGGATTGAGGTGTTGATTGAAGTAAACTTGAAGCTCCCATCAATCGGAGCCTCAAGCATTTTATCAAGCCGCTTGATAGTGTAGGGCCTCCTTTACATATTTATAATGTGTGTCTTCATACAAATGATTTTTTCACCTGGCCATCACGAAAATCCTGATTATAGGCAAATATCAGTCGTATAAGGCAAATCATGAGAACAAGTGATTGTTTTTCTTCACAAATTTATCCGCTTTAAAAATATCTAAAGCTAATTTTTTTTTGATACTTTCAGGATGAAAAAAATCGACAAATCGAAGAATTAGATGCTCTTTATAATGACGTTAGTGTTTTTACACCAGAATCTTGGGATATTTTGTCAACGATTTTTGATTGAATTATAAGCAGGACAGTACCCTGGATTTTCTTCCATAAGTGATAAGCAAAGTGTATAGATAATTTATACTGATTAAAATACGAAAACTGATATTATTTTTATTTATGTTTTCAAAACCAAAACAATGATGTACGGCTTGAGTAAAGAAATACATTACATATCCCATACATCCCGATCTTTAAATTTGTAACCAGGAACTTCGAATTGTCTTTGACTCTCATTGTATTGTCAGATGATAAAATCTGTTCTTCAACTTATTCTATTTACCCGAACTTCTTTTGGAAGAGGAATATAGGATGTTTTCTACCAATGAATAATCTATCGCAGTATCTCCATATGCACCTATAAGTTGTTATAATGCAGGGGGACCCTCATCTAACCTAACGTGCAAAAGCACTTTATTTTTCCATCAATTCATCAGCGACAGTAGCCTTGACACGGGATCGCAAGCTCTAGCAGATTTTGAAATACTAAATTACCAGCAGTATAATATTTAAAGCAATCCTTTTCGATATATATGATGTTGTCCATTACGTATATCATCTGTGCTATTTATCGGTGTAACCCGTTAGTGACTTGCTGGCAAACTTCCTTCACTTCCGGTAGACTGCCGTGTAACTCAGTATTTCACCCACTCTTCTTCTTGGAATAATTAGCTGATTTTCTTCTTTCTATTGTCGTTTCATCTTGTAATCCATGTGAGGATTACTTTCTAGATCTCCAATCCTGGTGGGTGATCATTTTTCATCGTTTACTGTAGCTCTTGAAACCGCAGAAATGGCAACGCAGAAAGTCGTAGAAAATCATCGTACGAAAATGTTCGAAATTTAATTTCATTTTTTTACCAAGATGAATGTTTCAAGTATCTGGAAACAACTCAAATATGAGGATATATTGAAAAATTCTTACATAAATATTTTATTTCTCAACATATTCTCCTCTTAATTGGATACATGTATATCAGTGAACCTGCAAAGTCTCTACACCTTTCAAAAAAAATGTTCCTTCTTGCTCTGCAAACCAGACCTCCACAGCTTTTATTACCTCTTCGTTGGTAGAAAATTTACGACCTTTTAAACTTTTTCTCAGTTGAGGAAAGAGATGATAGTCAGACGGAGCCAAATCAGGTGAATAAGGGTGGTGCTCTAGTAATTCAAACCCTAAATCACGAATTTTTTGCATGGCAACATGAGATTTGTGTGTAGGGGCGTTTTCCTGCAAAAACAAAACATCCCAAAAAACTGAAACAAGAACTTTTCCAGCAGATTTTTGGACACGAAACTTCTTAGGTCTTGGAGAACCGGAGTGTCGCCATTCCATCGATTGTTTCTTTGTTTCTGGATCGTAGAAATGTATCAAAGTCTAATCCATAGTAACAATTTGGTTTAAGAAGTCTACATCGTTTTCAAATCGAGCACAGATCGAACGCGATGCTTCTATTCTTGCACACAATCAAATATTTGGGGATCCATTTTGCAGCAATTTCTTTCATGTCGAAATTGACCTGATTGTTTATGCATGGAACTGGTCTAGGTTAACTAGATATCAATACATCCTCGTAACACTCGTATGAAAACACGTTTAGAGTACGTTCACCATTAAAAATGTCAAAATTCACAATGGCAACGTCAGATTTGAAATCTTTAAAACAGTGTTGCCTCATTTCAAAATATTAGGCACCTAACAAATAACGTCAGGGTGAAGATCAATTGGATATTTCTACTAAAATCAACAAGAAGCTTATCAAATACTAGAAGATATTTAACTAAGCTTTGTGAGAGATGAAGTATGTTCGATCTGGAACCTTTCTCAATTGTCTAAAGCATTCATATATCAGTAATTTCTTATTTAGATCAAAATTTCATCTTTTCTCAAGTTGAAGATCCCATTGTCCCCTCTTTTCATATCAATATTTAATGTTTGTATACCAAAGATATCAAATGGTTATTGCTCAGTCCAATTAAACATCGTCTTCTATGGGAAATCATATAGTTACCTGATCTATACGAATGTAATCCGATCTTTTGCAAAAACAATACATTTATTTTAACGGGACGACTGTGAAGATTTTTTCAATTGTAATTAACTTACTGTATACGCGGTTCTCGACGTTAATTTAACGTTATGTTTCTTAGAACTTCTAAGCAACGATAAAAATTCTCTTTTCTCCAACTTTTTCTTTGCTCATTTTAAATTCTCAATAGTTAATTATCGTGTTATTTTCTCATTTCTAAGTACACATAGTCGTATTATACTATACTTGCACGTACTGTTAGAATGTCTATTGTTTTTTAAGGACAATGGCAGCTTCAAATGGGTAGTAAATAACACTCTAGAGAATTTTTGAGAAATTGTGAATGGGGTTGTTCTATTTGCGGAAAATATATTACGCTTTTATTGGTACTTTGATGAGACTTATGTCAGTAATTATTCAGAAATATGAGATATACAGTGGCCGCTCGCCATTGAAAAAGGGCTCACAGTTAAATAATTCTATTGATAAACCACTGAATTGTGTTGTGTTTTTGATTTGATGGTGGAATTATTGCCGATTTATTAGAATATTTACATTTGCAGTTACAGTAAAAAATATTTTTCTACTTTTCTTATTGTAATCAATGCATTTTGAGAATGTTTTGAAGGTCGCAAATAACAAGTACTAAGAAGGTATCGAATGCCCTCGATAATGGAATGTAAGTACCACCCTTGGGTGGTAATTATTAATACCATATAAAATATGTAAGTTATTTAACTAAAAAAACTTGCTATATTCATTAAGTTTCAACTACAAACATAGGAGATACTTTTAGTTTTTTATTTTATCAACAACCTCTAACTAACAATGATTTATAAGAAATGATAATATTAAGTGATATGAATATTAATAGTAAAATAATACTGATTAACAAAATTTAAACTTTTTTTTGTTAAAAGAAACTTATACCAAATTTTGAATATACTGATGCCACCAAACATTAATATATCAATGAAACAAATGTACACATCAGTTTTCTTTGTGACAGTAAGACATATATTTTTATAAAAAGTACAAAAATCTCCAATCTACACCATAATAGAAAAATATTCCTTAATGTACAATAAATAGCTATGATTTTCGTGAATGTTTCGTGAATTCCTGAACTTTTCTCCCCTTGATAGCGCTTTTCCATTAAGGGTATATGCTGATGAAATATTTCGTCTTGTTTGTCATTCGCAGCATCCAAATTCTCAGGGAAGAAATCCGGATAAAAATGCAGGATATGTATTTTCAAAGACATATCACAACCCAAAGCTTTGTATCAAATTAAAAGCTCATTGATTAAGTCCTAAGTCTTAAGTAATTCTCCGTTTTTTGGTTTACTTGGAAATTTTGAACAACATTAATTAATTAAATCACTTTGTATCAATACCTGGATCACTCGAATTGACTAAGAACGAATTCCTGACTAGAAACAGAATCCTGACTTTCTGATTGATTTATAGGCTTTGGGACAGGCAGTTCGGCACTATGTAGGATTGGTCTGTTGGCCGATGACAAGTTTGGGTACTGGAAAGTGTGTTTGGACTTGGTTATGACGAAAAATAACAATCACTTACATGATCTTTTGGTTCTGTTAAAATAATTGATATACCAAAAGGCAAATGTCTAGATTCTTGCTTAGCCCAATCTAAAAGGAGTCTCACACACGCTACACAACTTACATGTGAAACCCAGGATTTATCTTGGAGGCTTACGGGAAAACGAAAATAGTCTAAAAAGCACTTTTCGATTAGTGGCGCTGAGATGTATAGGTATAACAAAAACTGTTATTAGAACAATTTCGCGGCATATTAACAATGTAACAAACGTAACTTAGTATTTGCTCCATTGAAGAGACAGCTATATGCTGAGCTCTATTTAAAAATGTTCTCCTAATTGATTAGGTTAAGTGAGGCTAGATTAGGTTGGGTTTGGATAAGTTTTGGCCTTTGAATGCCCATCTCGTCTCATTCATTGCCTCCTATCGTGTGTTCTATTGCTTCGTGACGCACCTTATCGGTTGTTCGTATCGTCATCAGCAAAGAAACCCCTTTTCTGCATCTACCCTTCCTCATCACCTCATTTGCATTATTAAATATGTGAAATTTCATCAGGTAAACTTGTTAGAACTATCAAAGGTACAAAGACTGGCTTGCTTATTTGCAACTGGGGTCATGAAATCTTGCCCAACAGCTGCACTACTCGTAGAAGTGATTCTAAATCTCCCACCTCTCCACATAGTACTGGAAAGCGTGTTAGAAAAAACATCACTTAGAACGGAATCATCAAAGAAAACCCGTTCCTAAATAATAACCAGCCCTGGGACATACCTCAGGACTTTACACGTCGCCTTAATTAAGGTTGTAGAGCTGGTAAAGAAAGTTCTAGCAGCAAACCGCCAAGAGCTTTGGAAAAAGTGTTTTATCAAAGCAGAAGATGAGTATTTCGTATCACCCTCTTTACAACCCTTCATAATTCAATCAAATGATGACTCTAGACGATTCTGATTACCATTATTATTTATAAAGGTACTTTGGAATTTGAAACTTTTGCTTTTGTTTTGTTACATTCGCAAAAAATGTATTTTACTTCATGATTTTTGCTTTGAAATTTCGTTTCCCAGAAAAAACGAATGGGGTACATAAAGGGCTCAGTTCCCGTCTGGTATTCTGTTTAAACCAAACGTCCTTACAGGCAAGTAAATTTTACTCGTCTATTTACGTTTTATAGGTTAATTTTCATTTGTAGTAAGTTAACGAGGTATAATAATGATTTTTTTAAGTTCCAAGTAGGACTACAATTTATAATGTTTCGATTGCCTTTTAACGAATACTTTCTCGCATAAGATATACATTTATAAAAATAAGAAATTTATAAAATTAAGTATCTACGCCTATGGTAGATCAAACAAAAATGTCGGTAAAGGTTTTTATAATCTGCAATTGATATTGGAAATACTATAACACATTTCATATTAAAAAAACTGACTCGATGTAGACTCAATCGTGAAATTTAACAATATGAATTCCTTGGTGCTCTCACAAGCATTGTTGTGTCAAATGGACGGAATACTTAATAGCCACAACCATGTTAAGACAGTTGTGTTATGTTACCGTCTTGAAATTAAATATAAATTAATTCTCCATATTCTAGGAGGTATTTTATAAATTTTATGATTCAAAAGAAAAGTGCATGTTGATGTCTAATGGCAGAGCACAGCAGTAAAATAGCCCCGTTCCCCCCTCTCGTCCCTTTATTACATTTACTATGTACGCGTCAACGATTTGCATAAATATGTACTTTGTTAAAAAAGTAAAAACAGAGAAAAATAGTCGTTCTTCGGCTATGGCAACAGAGGCTCGAAAGACCGGCTCCTCGCATCCGTCTACTTTTTGATTAAGCAAGAAACAAAACTGGATCTCACATCGCCACCTTCCATAAGGGTCGGAATCAGCCATCTACATTAAAATAATGATTGACTCATTTATATTTAATTAAAAACGAACCAAATAAAATTTTTTCCAAGCAATATTGTTTAATTTATTAAGTTTCATTTATGTTTGCCCGATCAGTTGATTAAGTTTGCTAAAAGTTGAGAACCAAACATTTGTATAAATGGATTTACCAAGCAATCCGGGGATACAGGTTTTCAAAGTTTCTTCAATTTCTCCAACTTTGTAATATCATTATCCTAACTACATTTCTATTACATCCTACTCTTAGCATTTGCTTGCATGTACCTATCTCCACTTGTTTATTCCCAACCATTTCAGAAATTTAGATACCATCGTATTACAAAAGTCGGATACTGGATGAAAAATAACTCATAAAAAGCCAAATCAGTGTGATCCGCGGTTAAATAACCAAGATTTATGGTTTTATTTTATTTTTTTCGCTTGGTTTTTAAAAAAAAGTTATTAGTCTCAATATTACGAAGCCTTCGACAGAAGCTGGCAACTTGTATTCATATAATAAATCAAATAACTTCCTACATGCTTGCTACCTGTATTATGTTTTCATGGCTATTTGAGTCATTGATACATGAATTTGCGATACATCTCTTACCTCTATTCAAGAATGATTCCCAATTTTTAAAATAGTTACTTTTGTATTACGAGTGATTTTTTAATGAAATATTAGATTGTTAACTTTTCGGCAACTAAAAAATCTCTCCAATATGCTATGTATTTATAAGCGAAGTACAAACAGTATTTTTTGTACAACAACAATAAATTGTTGATAAGTTATCGCTAAGTTTAAATAACAAAATTGAGATTTCTTATACAATGTTGAATTGTCCATACTCTTCTAAACAAATTAAAATATCTGATAAAATTGTGGAATTAACTCTTCAAATAATTTCTGATTAGTTTCTAATCAGCGGCAGCATGGAACATCTTTGGGAATATATATAATTGTTCAAACTTAACTATCAATTATTTATCTTATAAATGAAATTGTTTTATGATGAATAATTGAATGTGAAATCTATTAAAAATGAATCATTCAAAAAATGATATTTCCTGTTTATTTTGTGAGTTATTTTGGCAGTAAAAAAGAGATTTTTCTACTATCGTGTGTAAAGTACATACTATAGACACACTTTCGACTGCGTAAAACTTTATTTTACGTAAGGTAGCATACTTTAAGGAGTAGTGCGTAGAAAACGTATTATTAAGGTAGTGTAGTGGCTAGTTCAAGTCGCACTGATACCATTTTTTAATTATCTATTCATAGTAATAAATATTTTTAGGTGACTATATTCAGATTCGTTGAGAAAAGGCTACTTCACACGCTTGTTTCAGGAATAACATGTTTGTTTGTTAAAATTTACAACAAACGATAATATTTAAGAATAATAAATGAGATAACACAATCCCGTACATAATATTTAAAAATTGGAGCTAAATTTTCACGTTGAATAGTTAATTTATAACTCGACCTCGAAATACTTTGGAATTTAGCGTAATATGGACACTAACAAAATTATTCCATTCGGTTTTTCCTCACTGTATAATAAGCTTTTACCCTTAATAATAACAATTTGCCAGTCCACCACTGTCTTTTTATATATTTCTCTTTGAGTTTATCTTCTTTTCTTCTGGCGGTAATTACTGTTGATGCACACACACGCAGCAAGCGACGCAAGCAGGCGCATTGCCTTGCATTTTTGAAAAGCTAGACGAAGAAGCCAAAGAAGTCAGCTTCTAAAGGTCTACGACCTTGGAAACAACTTACGGGTCATTAATATGGATCCCACATTAATAAGAACGTTAAAAAGAAATTTGAAGAGATACATTTTTACTTTTAAAGTCTCAAATAACATGATTTTAAAACAACTAATAAAAAAAGCATAGCATATAAATGATGAGGTGTGAAAAAAAATTGAATTATTTTTTGTAATACCATATATTTACGCTGTATTCATTTCAACTACTATGTCTGATACTTCCAGATTGTAAACCTGCTACTAACTGTGGTTTAGTCAGATTGTATTTGTGTCTGTCAGGAAACATGAATATTGAACAACGCTTTACTATTAAGTTTTTTTAAGTTGAAAAAAGTACCAAAGACCCAGTGAAATGTTAAATCTGTGTATATAATGAATCTGTGGAAGTGGTATAAGCTGAATCAGTTAAAGTCATGATCTCTTTCGACCACAAGAATCTATGAAAATAAGCACAGAGTGGACAAACTTGTTTGATTAAACGGGTGATGGACTAGAGCTTAAGCGGGTTCTCAAACCATTTTTACTGGCGAATTGTAAAGGAGATAAGCGAGTACCAAATTTTTTCATAAGTTTTCTACTGAGGGATCTGAGTCTATGGCTATCATCCAATATATAGGGAGTTCTTGATGGAAATTGAGCTACTCATTTTGCCCTAAAAACGCTTAATTCAAGTCCAAAATAAATGTTACATTCATTGTCTAAATTATGCTAAAATGGAAACGTTTTTATTCTATTTCTGACATTTGGAAGATAATTTGTTAAGAAGGCTTTTCAGTCATGCATTTAATGTTCACTATCTTGTCTTTTGTCAACCTATTGGTCATATACAAACCGCCAATAGTAAAATCGTTTTCAAGAACATAATTTTTCGTTTTAGATTGGATAATTTTTTTTTAACCTGTTTTTATGTGTCTGCTAACACCAATTACGTCACCGAATGGGAACCAAGCTTAATTGTTTTTCAAAACTAAGTTGAAGTTTCACTGGTAAACTCTTTTTCTTGATAATTGGTTGCAACGTCTCTTATCATAATGAAAACTTAATTCAAGGAAAGAAGCAGCTGTAGTTTAACGAATATTCTCTGATGTTTTATCTCCACTATAAGACGTCATATCTGTATCCATGGTTATTTTATGTATGAAAATTAACAGAGTATTAAATTCTTCAGGAAAAAATGTTTGCTTTTAAAAGTAAATTTTATAGTGGCAGGAAATGCGCCTGCACGTTGTACGATTGCGTCGCGCATGTAGTCTAGGCTTAAGAAAATGTTGTACAAAACTTGTCGAAGGTCGAAGAGACGTTCATGACAAAGTTGACCGACGACGCAAGTCAGTCGCTATTACATGTTCAGTTGTCAGAGATAACCAAGTGATCTGGGTGTATACTTTCAGAATATCCCTGTATAAAATTGTGACTACGATTCTAGAATAACGAGCACTGGGGTATCCGTTGTGATCAAGAAATGATAAGTGAGAGCTACAAAATGTCAGTCTATTATTTCTCGCACGGTATATTAATGAGGAAAAAAGGTCTTTAAGTACTAAATTTACTGGAAATTCTCCTAGAAATTGAAATATTCACACAAAGCCATACAAAACAAACGTAGAAATATGCTTTCATTTGGCGCGTCTCTGATCCATGACAATGCAAAATCAAACGTGAAAAAAATAAAAAAACCCAAAAGTTCAAGTGAGAAGTCTTTGACCAGCCGCATCACAATTATGATCTAGCACTCACCTCTTTCAAGAAATAGAGACTTAATTGAACGAAAAACTTTAAAATACTAAGAGGAACCTTCATGGGATAACTGGCGGCAGATGCCTTTACAGATGATAGATACTTACATGAACGCCGGTCTCTTCTAATTATTTAACTTTCATGGTAACTTTGTAGACAAATAATAATTGTACTAATATTTTGATAATACGTTTATTATTCATGGTCCATCGCAAAATGGAAAAGCAAAACTCGCATTCATCAGTGAGTGTTCTATCATTAGGTAGTATTAAATGCAATGTGAAAATCTAGTGAAAGTATCGAACCAAATGTTTGGAGAGAAATTTGGGACAGATTAAAATTGAATAATAGAGATAACCAAAAATTATTTTATAGAGTGCTGAAATATTTACGAGGAAATATAAAAACTCACACTATAGTAATCAAGAATATGATAGAGAAAGTAGAAATTTTGAAACAAAACTGCAAAAAAGATTAAGTTGTAGTTTCCGGAACCGTTGGCGATATTCATACTGGACACACTGTTTACTCCACCACTACCCCAATATTCTCAATTACACTTGACACTCGTTTCGATAAACAAGTTATCGTCTTCGAAGATTGAACGTAAACTGTGAGTGTTGGTGTAGTGGTGGTTTAAATAATGTAGACAGTACGCAAAAAAGATCACGTTGAAAATGGGAAGGTAACAAAAAAGAGCTGGAGTTCATTCTTTAGATAACTGAAAAGTCGTTTCGAAGATAAAATCATATCTGAAATGTTGGGAAAGATGGGCGAACAAGGGGTACAGGTGCTATTGCAAATGTATAACAAACTTTGGGACGTAAAAGGAATACCAAATGATTGGAGAATGCGACTATTGTAATAACTATAGAGGAATAAATTTGATAAGTATAATGATGAGGTATACGTAAAGATGATAGAAAATAGGTTGGGATACATCATAGAACCAATACTAGCAGATTCACAAAGTGGGCTTCGAAAAGACCTAAGCCTACAGGACCATATTTTTACTCTACAGAACATAATAAATAATGCATTAATAGCGAAAAGAAAGGTGTATTTTTCATTTATCAATATGGAGAAGGCGTTTGATTGGGTTCCAAGAAGAAAAGTATGGGAAAGTTTATGGCGGAGAAATGCAAACAAGCTAATAAGAGTAGCAGAAACAAAAACAGAAGGTCAGACACATTGACAACAAATGAAGGTTTAAGACAAGGTACAAGAGTATTAAGTCCATTGCTGCTTGTCGTGTTTGTGAAGGATAAAATTAAGCGGTGCAAAGAAAAAACAAAAGCATTTATGTGGGGCATATATGTATATATTTAGAAAGAGTAGAAATTTCAGATTGTACATTTGCCGATGATGTTGCATTAATAACAGACACTGCGAAATAATTACAATTACAAAACGGAACGAAGTACTAAAAGAAAATGGAATGAAATTGAATAGAAAGAAAATGAAGGTAATGACAATAAAAAATGTAGGCTACAAAATGCACAGATATATAGAAGGGGAACACATAGAACAAGTAAACGTAGTGCAAGTATTTCGAACTATATTTAGACCCTAAGGCTTCAAAGCATGAGTGCTAAATAAGCAACAAAAAAGTAAAATACAAGTTATAGGTTATAGAGATGAAATATTTGAGAACAGAAGAACAGAGAAAAGAAGTAATGGGAAAGGATAGAATTAGAAATGAAAGTATTAGAGAAAAGCTGCAAGTAATACCAGTCACAGAATTCACTGAAATAAGGCAGTTAAGCTGGTGGGGACATTTACAGAGAATGAACAATTCAAGACAAGTAAAAAACGTTTGGCAAGCCGAAGGACATGGATGAAACAGAGGAAGACAAACGAAACATGAGGCGTGATAAGTTTTGAAAAAGAAAAAACTGATATGTAAAGAAGATTGTTATGAATAAGAAGAAATCAACGAAAACTGTATCCAATTGAGTTATTATAAATGTAAAGTGTAGAAGGGAATTTCATTATATATAATGCAATACGAAATTTTGATGCTAGTCAAAGAGATAGTCAATTGAATGAATTATAATTTAGCATTCTCAAATTTTCTTACATCTTTTTTGAATGATGGTTACAAGCAAGCTTTCGAGCCTTTTTTGAAGCTTCTCAAATGTTTATCGCTACTATTCAAGCAAGTCTATTTTTTCTAAATAATTGATAGTTTGCTCAGTTGAATAGGATCCTCAGTAATCTTCAGCATCATTATCTCCAAAAGCCAAATATTACTATGGTATACAATAGATTAGGATAGTTCAATGAGGATCAAGAGCTTAGGAACTGTTATATCAGGTACGTAAGTAAAAGGAAACGTAGCAGAAGCTCTTCAAGACGGTAACTTTTGAAGTCTCTCGTGAAGGTATCAATAATCTAACGCGCTCCAAGTAAACTTGTTGAATATGTGAGAATCGAACCGAATGCAATTATAAGAAAATATTTGGAAGGAGTATCATTATTTTTTTAATTAATTTGAGATCTCAGATAGCTCAGTTTACCAAAAAGATATTTTTTATGAGATATAATATCTTGATGTCCTTAAATGATAGCAACTAACGTAAAATATTGACTTAAGTCATGTAAAAATACGAGATACGCGACTGAGTTTTAAAATGATGCAAGTAGCTTATGTCAGTAATTTTATCATTTGATGGACTAGCCACTAGCTAGAATCTGTACCTAAAAGTACTTTGTACTCGCATGGTATGCTAATATATGTTGATTAGCCAATAAAATGAAAAAGTTATGTAATTATATAATTGATTGTTGTTTTTGTTTGTCAATAAAAATATAGCGGTATAATTTATAATATTAACCAATTTGCTATTAACAGTGGTGAAAATTGGGAAAATATAATGAAATTGGGACCAGAGTAAAATTATTTGTAATAATGAAGAGACCATTAAATGAATCGCTACACTTGCTTGAAAGTTGTCGTTGCTTGCTGCTAACAAATTGATTAGCATTAACCTGTAAATAATATGTTATCTGAGAACTTGTTGAAATAAAACGTATAGAATGTTATTGCATCTACTCAACACACAGCGAGTTAAGTCAAAGTCATTTTACCTTCATTGTAAGGTTTTTTGCAATACTTGAACGGCCTTAAACTCGTCTTTCTATAAAGAAGGAGAGAATAAGAAAAAAAAAATACTGAAAAGTCGGCGTGGTTTCGACGAACAATTATATAAAAAATAGCAGCGAGATGAGGTTTGCAGTCGCTTTGCTTGGTTGTCTCGCGTTTCAAATAACAGGTTCTAAAGGAGACGACAACGATATTACTCGTTATGTTGTATACATATTCTGTGGTTGCAGTAAGTGTATTCGCAATGGAAGACCTTCGGCTTACATTGCAGAATAAATCGATTCTTACGTACAGTTTTATTGACGTGAAAGCAGGTTTGAAATGCTGAATTTATTCTATTGTATAAAATAAATCGAGATTCCATAGTTGATTAATAACGACACTTTTCTTCAATTTTCCTTCTACTTCTATACAGTGTGTTCATAAAATAATTCAAAGACAAATTTTGCATAACGCCCAATGATTTTTCATAATTAGTTACGATCTTTGGTGTGCCAGTTTTAGAACGATTTTTCGTTCAACTCAATTCTTCAAAAATGTTCACACTTCTCCAAACTGCAGTTTTGGTTAGTTTCAACTTTTATGCATTCCATTAAATAAGTAATAAGTACCTTATCATGAGATCTCTTACGATCTTCGTAACATTGCATTATGAGAATTGTTATTCTTTGCTTTGAAAAACAATGAGATATTACGGAATTTAATTGCCAGACCAGCCAGAGATGTCTTATCTCAGTCTCAACATTTCTACAGATATTTAAAATTGTACACTTTCCCTCAATTTTTGTGCATTGTAATTCCAGATCGTGAATTTTACCAATCCAAACAACCAAGAATTGCTGCTTCACACAATGGTTCCAACCATCAAGTATGGGATATCTTGTGCAGTCCTAGATCATTTGTCTTGAGATTAATTCAGAGATATTAAGAACTAGGTACAGTGGAGAAGAATCTAAGTAGTAGACGTCTTAGAGTATGTAACGCAAGGAAGGATCGTTTTTGGTACAATATGCCCACAGACATCAAATGATATCAGCTTTATTTCTAATAACTCACTGGGAATACGTTTCGACGCACTCTATAAAAAACTTCAGTTTAAAAACGACTCCATGATGCAAAGTTTTATACTAGAAAACTATTACGGGTCTCCACTCTATACATATCGTGCTTGTCAGTTTCCAATGAGCTCGAGAGCATAGAGGCTGAGCTCTCAATGGAGCTCAATTCATTTGAAGATAGAACCAGTATTGGACTAATTAGTGATGACAATGTATAAAGAGGAGGATATTGTCACCAACGACTTTTCAAGGGTTAACTATAATGTTCTGGAGAGGAAATCGTTGTATCTCCTACATAATCCAGAGTAAATTAACATCTATAAATTATTTAGGTGAAACTTTTACGTTTATGAATGACAGTTTCACACCAGGGGTAGGGCAGGGCTCAGGAAGCATTGCAATCACGACAATGCAGTTAACAAACTTGGTATTTCTTGGTGTTTGAATAAACTATTTCTCTAAGACTAAGTGGAGTCCAACACTTCTGACGTTGTGTGTATACTTTTTTCAAAAGCTATTAAAAAGATATTTTGACGTACTTTAATCAACTTTAAAATAGCTTGAATTATTTGAACGTTTTAACCCATGGAAATCGAAATATTAGTAAGTTACATTCTTTGATGCAGATACAGTATTCATAGATAATTCCTGGCTTTGTAAGTAAAAAAATTATTTTTTAAAAAGAAGTATCTAGTTATAGAATACATGACTCAGAAGGCTGTCAAATATAGGGCGGCAATTATCATAAAATATAATCGATTATCTATTATATAAAATAATCGATTATTTTCGATTAATCGTATAATCCAATATAATCAAAAATAATCGATCAATCGAAAATAATCGATCAATCCAAAATAATCTATAAATAGGAAATAATCGATTAATCGAAAATAATCAATTTTCGATTATTCGAAAATACGAAATAAAGCTTCAAAAGAAGGATTGTGGTTTGATTCCTACAAAAAAACAAGATAAAGAGCGAGTATGCCACTAGGAACATACAGAAGACATTATGGTTTGATTCCCAATAAAAACAAACCAAATACTGAACCTACAGAAGATATTTGGAAATAAGATTCTGATATTTAATTATATTGAAATAATTATTTAGAAAATGAATTTTTTAATCGTTAAATTGATTATTATATTATTTTAACGATTTTACGAAAAATAGTGTGTATGCCATAGCCGCGAAACTTTTTAACGACCTCAAGATTATCTTGCCTCGGCCGCAAGCACCCTCTGAGATAACTGTTCTTTCGGTACGTTAAAAAGGTATTTCGCGGCATAAGCATACAAATAACTATTTCAGTCTTTTACTTTGTAATAAAGCCACCTAAAAACTCTCTTTTAAATTCAATTAAACTGTACCAAAACTATTATGCATTTTTGAGAATGAAAATAGGCAAGAAACATTGTATTTTATAAAACCAAATTCTTACAGGATGTTATCCACATCCATTAATCGATATTTTCCGATTAATTGATATTTTCCGATTAATCGATATTTTTCGATTATTTTTAAAAATATTTATCAATGAATCGATCACCGGATTAATCGATTATTTTTCGATTAATTGATTATTTTGCCCACCCCTAGTCAAATAGATTCTGTTTTTCTTCAAATAATCGCGTTATAAGTTCGTCATATTTATTTTCTCAAAGTGGTACTGCACGCATATATCATCTATATTTGTACTTTGAAAAAACTTGAATATTGTACGGTAATAAAATTTTGTTCGTTAGAAGTGTTCTTAAAACATGATCCACATGAATGTGCTCCAAAAAGGTATCAATTACAGAAAATATAGTGAATTTACACGGTATGATTACACAAGATCGTCGATTAGTCGAGAGAGATTGGATAGAAATCCTGAGCATCTCATTAGATATAATGAACATTATTTTTTGTAGTCTTAGGTTGCAGAAAGATCTGTGCGAAATGATTGCAGCATTCGCTGATACTAGAACAAAAACACTGAGCGACTTTCGCAACAACATTTGGAGCGTGTCAGAAAAGATAAAATAAATTTGGTCCCTTCCTCTTAAAACTTACCACGTTATTTAATCAAAACAACAGGTTAAGGAGTGATGCGTACCCGATAATTCAACTATAAAACGAGGTTAGGGTCCAGAAATAAAGCAAGAAGACGGTAGCATCCGTTTTTTATTGAGAACAGAAGAAATTTGACATAGTATGACAATTTGTTTGGGAGTTAACACTTTCCTTACTTCTATATGGCTCGAAAAACTACTATACTATGTGAATTTACAACTATAAATTCAGAATTATGAAATAACAATGTGAGTATGTATGTAGATATTAAAGTATCTTATAGTGTTTACAGCTGATCTGTTAATTTCACTAATTTTACAAAGTCCAGAATGTGGGATGGCTGTTATTGCCAGAGATCATCATCTTCTATTTCATACCCTACCATGTGTATTGCTCTGGAGTTCCGTAGTGTTTCACACTTCGAGAGAATGTAGATAGAGGTGTCGTCCTCCAAGTGTAGCGTCTTGAGGTGTCTATTCAGACGACCGTGTCCCGATAGGACTCCTGATAGTATTATTGTAGATTGTTCTTCCAGGCGAGTTTGTGCCTATCTACCTTTTTTTCAATGCTTTTTTCATTGTTCTGTAGATGATACTACAGAAGGGTTTAGGTCTCATGAAGGCCGGGTATTGCCCAGGCACTCAGAGTATTTGGTTCTGCATCCTTACATTCCTATTCCAGTTGTGTATGCTACTTTAGATCCGTCCGTATACCATTTAATGATTTTCGGTTCATTTCTTGTTTGGTGTTTTTATTCCACTTACTTTTACAGCTTAGTATTAAGGTAAATTTTTCTTCAAAGCTTGAATTCTTTTAATATTCTAAGGGATGTTTTTCCTGTCACGCTTACTAGTGCTATGTGAAGAGGGAGCAGATTTAAAATCATTTCTAATGTAACTGTTGGGTATGATTTCATGGCCTCAGTTGCACATGGTAAGCCAGACTTTGTACCTTCGAGAGATTGTTAGTACCCCAAACCACTACTTCATATCTGATGATTGGTCTCACAATTGTCGTGTACATCCACAGTAAAACCTTTGGGTTACAACCCCAATTCCTCCCTGAGAATTTTCTTCAGTTCATCAGGGTTTCTGTGGCTTTAATGATTATCTTCTTTTTGTGTTTGCTTCAAAGAAGTTTACTATCTAGTGTGAGTTCCAGATATTTCCACTCAACGACTTGCCCGTCTAGCTTGATGGGCTTGAGATTAAGTTTTTTCTTCCTAGTGAAGGAAATTAGATAGATTTCGGGTTGATGTTTAGCTTCATCGATCGACATCACCTTTTAAGAGCCTCGTGTGAAGTATTTTTAAATGCGCCTTCTGTGTCTGAGAAGGCACAAGCCACGTTTTCTTTGCTCTTTAGAGCATTCTGAATTCCAGTTGTCAATTGTATCAGTGCAGTTTCCGTAGATTTGCCTGTTGGGCTTGCAAATTGACACGGATAGAGAGGTTTCCACCTCAGACTCTCTGTTCTAATGTAGCTGTTTACATTGTTTTAAGTAGAAACGAGGTGGCACTGATTGGTGTGAGGGATTTAGGATGTGAGGTGTACTTCTTACCTGCTTTTGGTATGAAGGTTACTTTCAACCTTCTACAAGGCTCTGGTATGTACTACAGCTCTAAACTGCTTCTACTCAGGCGGACCAAGTGTGGAAGGATATCTTCCTCTCCTCTTTGAAGGAGGGCTGGGAAGATTCCGTTTACTGAAATAATAATATATATAGTTTTCCAATGAAAATATTATAGATTCACTTTGACGATTCCATGAATAACAACAGAGATAACGTTTTCGATTCCTTTTTTATAAACTTTGCTACATATTTGAACTTTCATTGTATCTAATCATTTTTCCTGTATTACTAATTTCCTACACAACAGTAACACAGTAACTAAGGTATTAGAAATGTTCAAAACAAATTTCGATCGCGTTTTGGATATTTTCAAATAGTCAGTGTCATGTCGTAGCTTGTTTTTCATAAGTTTATTACGTTTCATTATCTTGTAATTGATAAAGAATGATTATTTGATATTTGGCAGATGCTTATACCTTTAAGCACCTTTTCAAAAAGACAGTGTGCAATTTATCAAAATTAACGATGACATCTTATCTCCAAATCGATACACCTTGTATATATTATTAATGTATATACAAAATTGCAATTGGAAATACTAATCGAAAGTTCATTTGAGTTTACTATTTCCAATTATTATTCAAATTATTTCCACGTTTATGATTATTACTTAGAATGAACACCAGCTTTTTATTTTATTTTTAACACTACCTCTCACAAGATAATAATCTTTCATAACTTCATCTTCTGACAGCTATAATCCATTTAAGAAACCGTTTCAACACTTCTACACTTTTCAGTTAATAAAACATATATTGTAGTCGCTACTTAATAAGACATTAACAATAACATCAATGAATGTGTTGAATCTGTAATATTGCAAAACTACCTGTTAAACCGCAGTTACATCTGACAGAATGATTTACGAACTCAATTCAGTTTTTTTTCACTTTATTGCCAACGTTAAATACCATTTGAATGATTAAAACGTACACATGAAAATATAAGGTTAATTTCATAAAATTTTTCTAGTATATCCTAAATTGACGCATCTATTTCCAGGTAAGCTGAAACATCGACATGTAAAAAATCACCTACAAAACATTCACCCATTAGCGACAAACAGCAACTAAAGTTGCATGAAAATTCAGAATTTTCTGAGAATAAAAACTTTTTAACTTTCAGAGAAACTTTTAATGTTCAAATGGTGAAAGTAAGAAATTAACAGTAGGTTTAGTTTTTTTCGGAAAAACTGGAAAACTTTCTCGTATTTTGCTGTATCTCTATTATTTAGAGGTCGAATTCAAATTTATAACGAAAATATTACAGTTTTGATAAATTGAGGCGTCAGCGCAAAAGCGGCCTAGCCAACAATTTCCCTATATTGAAGTTCAGTACATAAACTAATTCAGTAGTGTCAATATTTCGATGCAAAAATGGTCTAATCCCAGTTTCTCATGTAACTAAGAGATGGCGCCACTAAATATCTTTTTCCATAGCAGTGACAAAAACGCAAAAGCGGCGTTGGTTAAGCCATTTTTACACACTTGCAACTCTGTAATTTGGCAGGATAGGTTGACAGTGACATTACTCCATTCATAATATACCCGCAAATAGTTATCGTCAGATTTGAATTTGTGTATTTTGTTTTCTCTTTAAGCTGAAAGAGCTAAAAATCCAGCATCGAAGTTAATTTTTAGCAAAGTATTTAATGAACAATTTAACCTTTTCATCCCCTGTAACATATTCATAAAAAAAGTGTGAAGCATTTAATATTAAAATTAAAGCGGCTGATAATGATGAAAAACAAGACTTGAATAGGAAAAAAGCTTGCAATTACTTAAGGCAAATGCTGCAAGAGGCTTACAAGCCTCAACTCTGGACATACTGCTTAGGTGTTCATAATATGATAAATGAAGAAGTGTACATGTTTTTGTGATATTAAATTATAACATCCAGAGGTCCCTAAGAAATAGCTTCCTGTCTATTATATTTCTTAAAAAGTATTGTAAAATGCAAACGTCTTATAATGTACTCTGATCAATGTGGAGGGCAAAATAGGAATATCAAGATGGTTCTTTTCTGTCAGTTTATTGTTTCTAGTTCTACTGAATATTGTATTTATAAAATTTATCAAAAATATTTTTTGTGAGCGGACATTGATAAATGTTATGCGATCAGGATTTTGGTTTAGTGGATAAACAGAAACGGTTCTTCAAAAACCTCTATGTGCCTGAAGACTTGAAGCAAGTTATTTTAGCGGCTATAAAGAGTAAACCGTTCAAAATACTTTCTATGACAAAAGATTTATTTTTTTCTTGCAAAAATATCTAGAAAAAAATATCACGAATCTAAAACTATGTGGAGATAAAGGTAAAGCTGAATTGTTAAAAATGCAATAGCCAATATTTTGTGAAGTGCATTCTTTTAAATTTTATTTTAAATATTCTAAAAATAATGATGTTCTTTTCCATGAAGTTGACCTTAAAAAGAGGAATTCTGTTATCATTGAAAATCTTGAACTTTTATATCCTACTACTCACTAATCAGTGAAAGGAAAAAGAAATTTAATATTGTTATTGTATTACATATCCCTAATTCATCATAATTTTTACAGTAATTCGAAAACATCTTCAACAGCTATTGTTGGGAATTTTCATTGACAATCTCGAAGACCAAAATGATTAATTCTTTTTTATTGTTGCATAATGTAATAAAAATACAGATATTGATGGTAATATTGATTTTTATTCCTGGCCAAAATAGCCTAACCTTATACATTGATATCAGAGAAATCCTAAACCACACTTCACAAGTGCCCCAAATCACAACAAGTAAATAAATATTACACTTTTTGTTTCTAAATTAATTCTATCTTAAAAGTAAATTAGAACAATAAAAAACTGAAAAAAAAATAAATTTTCATTGAAATTTAAATCTGACAAATAAATTTAAAAGATGCTATTTTATGAATATTAATTTTTATACATCATTATCTTCTAGTTTAGGCCAGTCCTGCACTTGCGGCCTCAATTGTATTCTATTTCGCTTCAAATGGCGCTAGTTCATATGGGAGGAATCGATATTTATATTATAAATGTTTGTTTGGTCCAAGCATGAGTATCGCTATCTTATAAAAGAAGCGATAAGCTTGGTTTGGTGCTGTTATATTATTTAATTGCGAAAAGATAATCCAAATAAAATGTGTGTATCAAATAAAAACCCAACAATCTTCTTATGTCAGAAATGTAATATCTCAATCCACCCGCAATGTTTTTTTGGATACTATCAATAAAATATAAAGTGTTGACTTTTGGAGAACAAATTAATGAAAACTAAAAAACTTATACTTTTAATTCAGACTAGATTAATAATTTCTTAATATTTTGATAGTTACAATAATTTCAAAACTATTTGATGTCATTATGCCAATTTGAATCCCAAATTGCTTGGTAGAAATTACTCTTTAAGTAACATGAAGCAACTTAAGTTGCTTGGGCGTAACTCCATTGATGATTATTTATTACTTATTTATTCAAGACCATTTTGGAACAAAATGATTTAAAAAGCACTTTTAAAAAACTTTTGAGTATTAATGGGTTATAAAAGCAAACTTTTGAGTATTAATGGGTTATAAAAGCGGAGTTGACGGTATGGGTTTGCTATAATTACACTATTATGTACATTATATAGTCTGGCATTTAATCATATTAAAGACAACTCCATATTCAGATTTGTATTACGATAAATTTTTTCAGAATATTATTTTTTATAGATTTTTATCCGATTTTTTTAATTTGATAATCCGTTTGCCTTGAAACGCACTAGTAACCACAACGTACAAAATATTACCACTAATAATACTGTTATGTTTCTCAAAATTGGTTGGTTAATAAAATTGTACAAGTTAATTTAACACTTAAAACTTCATTATACCACATTTATCACATTGATTACAACTCTACTAAAAATTTAATAACTGTCACCTCACTTTATTCCCAGCAGATTGACTTTTATCGCTCGCAACGTATCTTCAATATTCAACTACTTCTCTGCTGTCATTTTCGTTCTCATATATACTTTTACGATGTTCCAGAGCAAGATAGAATCTTCCAAAGTGTCTAATTATAGTTGATTTCTTCATCCAGAAACAACTAGAACAATAGTTTTATTGGTAGCGCAATTGTTAGAGACACCCACCATTTCTTTTATGGTTTCAATTACTACAAATACTAATATTGTAAGGCAATTGTATTACCAAAGGTACTGGTACTTACGAAAATAAAAAAAATTGTGAGTACATCTTTTTATTGCAAGGAACCAGAAAAAACAGACAACAATTTTAAATTATTATATCGGAAGAACTCTTGAGCTAGTTGAAAAAGTCAGACACCGCACACACATCTTGAATGTTGCTTCTCAACTGACATGTTACCAGGGCCTGTGCACTGGAATAGAAGTTCAGGACGATTTTCAACGCCATCTATGTTATCGGTTTACATCTAAAAGCTTATTTTTTGGTGTTTTATTTTTGACTGTTTGTTAATTTGCAATCATGCATCGAGAAACAATCAAGATTATTGAATGAACAACGTCCATCTTGCAAACATGTATGGAATCTTTGCAAAGGTGTTTGATATTGTTTGTTTATTAGCTATTTGTATTGTTTTGCATAAAAATATTTAAATTGAAATCAAGTTCATATCTATACGAGAATAAATCTTTTCTTCCTAACATCATTAATTTTTATTTAGGAAATCATTTTGTTGAATGGTTAAATATGTTGAATGATTTTATCCTTATTTTACTTTTTTATAGACATTCCATTCCTACGAATGAAGAATTACCCCAAGTAATAGCAGACACAGATACATTTTGAATCAATTTGTAGAAACCCCAATGGCAGGTTAAAAAAACTTTCACATTTTGAAGGGCAAAGATCAACAATATCAAGACTATGATGTTGTGATGAATATGGCATATGTTAAATATAAGGAAAGCTGCAAGAAGGACAGCGGTAATTATTAATTAACCATGGTTATAAAATTAGTTTTTTATATACCATTGTATGTACCATGTACAAACAGAAACAGTTTTTAAACATACCAACAATCACTGTTGACAGTCCTAAGCCTGCTAAAGTGTGAAGGAAAATTTTTTGTTTGTGGATAATCATTCTCTGTTCCAATATTCCATCTACCTATATCTTATATAAACCATTTAATTGTGAAATTTAGATGGTCTGACCTGGTTGTCACATAAATTGTAAATGAAATCAAAATATTTTACAAAATACTTCATTTAAATAGCATTTTAATTTCAGGTATTTATATTTTCTTGTATTTCTTGTATTTCTTGTCTTTTGCATAATAATTTGTATCATTCACAATTTGATGCAACAACTAGCTTCGAGCATTTAAAATTACTAGAGTTATTTTCAAATTTCCCATGAAATTAACATGGATATGAACCTTAGATCAAATCTTTAATTATAGAAATCTTTTTTCTTGGTACTAAACCAATTTGAGAGATGTCGCTAGGATCGAACTTTGTCTTCAAATTTTTATACAGAGTGGCAGATCTATCGAGTATATAATCTTAGAATGTTACGTCGCTCGGCAATAAGAAACAGACACACAACTTGGATGTACTTTGCTAGAGCACAGGTGGGTATACATTTATTCATTTAGTGAAATACAGAAGTTGCTGGCTACATCGTTGCGCTGCTTTGGTAGAACAAGGCATCCCTTAAAATGGGACAATCCAATGTGGTATCATAAAACATATCTTACGATGCTAATAATGTTCTAATGTTAAACGTAGATCTGATTAACGACTATAGACCTGTATTTCAACAGCTATGATTCGCAAACAAATTTTGAATGGGCCCTAAAATAATGTAAGAAGGATTACCATTGTGATTAAATATCTATTTTCAATGGTACATTATCATCTACGTTCGATTATCACTTTCTGATACTTATTTTGACGAGTAGCTTAACAAGGATGTTGTCAGAAGTACCTGGCCTAACCTAGAGATGCCTTAAAAAATACCAATGTATTAGAAAGTACACAATCTATACAGCATATGTTTCCAGTTTGAACATACCACGTTGTTTAGTAGTAGTTTGGCAGCCGTCAATAGCGAACGTTTTCAGTGAATTTGTAAACGTGGATAAAATTGATCATCGTTATGTGATAAAATACTTTTATTTGAAAGACCGTAGCCCAACCAATATAAAAGCTGAACTAGATTCTACTATGTTTAGACTGCTCCTTCGTTATCATCAGTAAAATATTGATTATTGGGTAGCAAAGTTTAAATGAGGCCGTACGAGTTGCGAAGTTCAGCATCGCAGTGGTCGACAACTACAGAAATGTTAAGAAAATACAAAAAGTGGTGCTGTATGATCGTCGACTGAAAATGCAGAAAGCTGAGCGCAAGATAGGTTCCGCGTTTGCTCACAATAGAACAAAAACAGCGTCGTGGTGAAAAAGCCAAAGTATTGCCCCGTTTTATAATCATGGATGACACGTGAGTCCATCACTTCACACCCGAAACAAAAGAACAATTAATACAATGGTTTGAAAAAGGAAAACCGACTCCAAATAGAGGAAAGACCATTGCATCTGCAGACAAGGTCATACTGTCGGTTTTTTGGGATACGCGTCAAATAACTTCAATTAACTATCTTGAAAAAGGAAAAGCTACCAACGGCGAGTTTTATGCGAACTTATTGCAACGTTTCATCGCAGAAATCAAGCAAAAACGGCCGCATTTGGTTAAGAGGAAAGTGTTGTTTCATCAAGACAATGCACGAGCTCACACCAAAATTAAGCACTTAAAGCTGGAATTGCTATCTTATGCACCCTAATAGCCAGATTTAGCTCCCTCAGATTATTTCCTGCTCCCAGACTTAACGACATGGCACGGTGGTCAAAGATTTTCTAACAATGAAGAAGTAATGCCGGCAGTTAATGGCTATTTTGAAAAGCTTGATTATTCATGTTATAAAAACAGTATCGAACTTATTGTATTTTTTGTGCAAAATTTCTATGTTTTCTTTGTTGGGTCACGTACTTCTGGGGCCATCCTTGTAATCACATAAACTTATATAGATGTAAGCATGTATACACATTTTCTTGGATTGAGGATTGAAAATATGTAGTACTTTCAACTTTCTTGATGCGTCATGTAGATTGCTTTCTAATTTTTATTATCATATTTGGTACTATTGGCATTACCATCTATGGATGACACGAAGTGATATTTTAAAAAAAATCATTAGAAGATTAACGATAACTCGAACTGAAGTCATACTCTCTTATGTCAACTTGATACTTTGAAATAATATGATTTTTTTATGTTTGAGAGCATTTTCCAATAATGAGATCGATTCAGAAGAAATAGCTGATAAACTACTAATAAGTAGTCATAATTAATAATTCCAATTTGATAATGCAGAGAATGTGCCAAATCGAATGCTATAAATTGTTAACGACGGCAGAACCCAAAAAATAAAAACGTTATTTTTTCCCAAGCTTAATTCTACTTACTAATATGGGTGGTTTATATTCTGTATTTAAAATTTTTTTATTTCAAGGTTGGTTGGCTAAAAGAGAAATCAAGAGTCCATTCCAACAATATTTCAGAAAACAAAATAAGATTGAAGAAGGCAGAACCTAAAAAAATACCCAAGTGTTTTTAGAAATCCAAACTGTAAATGCTTATCTTTAAGTAGTATAGTAACCTCTGATCTTTGAATTTCCAGTATTCAGAATTTGACGAAAAATTCAGTTCAGTAAAGTTCTTTTTATAAAAGGTATATTGATACGTGACATTTTCAATAACATTTGATGAAGAAATTAGTAATTCAAACGAGAACAAGTATTAGTTGGAAGGGTCAAAGACCTGTGACCATGAAATTTTAAATCCTTTCGCTAATATTGTCATTAATTTTCAAAGGTTATGAAAGTAAGTTCGTTAGACAGGTTTTTATTTAACGGTATGTCTGGACGCTAGACACAGAACTAAACTTCCTTCATGATCCTCGTGTCTTCTAATAGAATAATTAATTTAACATATGTTCTAAGCAATTAAAATTTTTTATAAGATGGATTATCCTTTTTATTTTTGTCGCATTCCATCGGACGTAGGCTATTTAGATTTCACTGAAATCGTTACGTTAAAATCTGTAGACACATAGCCCTTAACAGTAAAAGAGATTCAAGTAATGATCGACTATCTACAAAAAGGCAGAAATATAAATCCAACCCAAATCAACGACGGTTAGAGGTGTACGAGTAAAACTAAAATTGTATTACCGAAAGATTCATAGAGTAATGGACATACTTACCTACTAACTTTAGTATATTTTGTAAAGTTACCTACGTCCTACGGAAAAAATAAATTCCTTGCAATGTTAGAGCGGTTAATCTGTCAATTCCGTATAAATATAAAAAAAGGCGGAAACAGTAAGAATAGTTATCAGTATCGTGAGGAGACGACTAATTGTATAATCAAAACAAATCAATTAACGAGTAAATAGACGAAAACAACAAAAATTTCTTTGTTTACATGTTCGCGATAAGTAATAATTGCAAAATTTGCTCTCTCGAATCACAGGAAGATTGAATCAGTTCATCAAAATTGGCAACTTGGCGAAGAAATTATTTGAATAGAATCAAGTGTTTAGGCGATTTTGCTTTTACATTTTGTTCTCAAAAACTTTTGTCGTACATATTCATAAATTTAAGCTCGAAATTAGTGATTCAATATGATAAATTAAGTTATTAAATTAGCAGTATTCATATATTTTTATGTATAATAGGATCGTTGTAATGATAATGTCAAATAATCACTGTGAGATTGTACATCGTATCAAAGAGAAACCACTATACCTGTTGATGTGTAAGAAATATTTGTGTTCACAAGATTGTGAATTAATTTAAAATCTAGCTTCATATAATAAAGAAGAATATGTTACTGTAGAGTATAACTTTTCAACGTGATTCTGTTAATTATGGAAAAACATCTGTAATAAACCGATCTTTAAAAAATTTCAACAACCATGCACTGTCACATTCGAAGTTATTGATCGAGACGAACAGTCTAAAGGCAAGCTGCGTTTACTTTACAACATAAAGTAGTCTTCATGACCTGCTTCTTTTTCTACTATCAGATAAGAAATCCCACGATTTATTCTTATGAAGTCTGTTATCTAGTGCAGTAGATTTCAGGCACCGAATATTAACAAGACAAGAAAACTCATTCTCGTCGGAATGATCGAAATCGGATTTAGACAAGCATGCCGACACGACCCGGCATTCGCAGTTATCATTGTTAATACGAGGTTGATTAAAAACTTCGTGTGCATTAAAAGACCAAAGGATGAAATTTCAAGTTTTTTAATTCGGTGGATCTTAACAACAATTTTAACAAAAAAGTAAAATAGATAAGATAATGTGTGAAATTTATAGTAATAAAACTTAACAATAAGATGCTGCAAATACCAAGGAATTTAATTACCGAATTATTGAACACATAATACATATATACATTTATAAAATATATACAGGCTATTCCAAATAGACAAAGAGTTCTTAAAATAGAGAAATATTAGTTACGTAACTAAATGAATTCAATAATGTTTTAAAAATTTCCCCATTTAAAATTAACAGGTTTTAAAAGATGTTGTAACATATTTAATTTGTTGTTGGGTTTTATCGATTTTTTTGAAGACTAACTATATTTTATATATGTGTAAAATAAATAAACAGGCTGATATAGTCTTGAGAAATCTTCATGAGGAAATTCTACACAAGGATGCATAGAAGGCACATTTTTATATAACTCTTTAAATTTATTAAAATTATCAACTAAGAGTATTTCCAATTGTTTCGCATATTCCACAATATTACTCAAAATTCAGACTTCCAGAACTTTTAGAATTAGAATTCTCGATTCAGTGGATGTTATTAATTTTCTTAACAATTTTTTTTTCCAAATCGTGTAACACAATGAGCCTCAGACCTCCAAGTGAAGCACGACGAATCTAGATCGAAGTTACCTATAATAACCTAACCTAACCTAACCTAATCCTTAAACAATACAAATATAGCAATTAGTAGTGAAAATTAAAATTATTGTTATAATTTTTGTTAACATCTCATTCTCTATCTTAATAATATTTTAGCTCATTCTTATTTTTTTATTTCTGAAATTAATACTCATATCAACTAGCTAAAAATACTACTACGTGTTCACTTTGATTTTTGAATGGATACTGAATATTTATAAAGCAGATTCGCACAGTCGTACTTTGACTATTCTCGTTAGATGTGACTACACATTCAAAATTTATTGGTGAGAAGCGACGGGTGTGCCCTAGTAGCGTAGCGAGCTCCAAAGCTCTCTCCTCATTCATATATATAACGAGCTATTTTTTAATTGGGAACGTGGCAATGAAACACCAAAATGGACTAAGTTTAATATTTTTTCCGAGCTTTCGAATACTTACGTATTCATCGTTTGGGACTATCTTGTAAAAATTTTGTATTGATAAGTTTCAAAGTTCAATAATGAATTGACTTTGATAGAAATATTGATTAATTGACATATTGATTCTGGTTACTACAGGAATTTTTATTCATTTTTAATTAGTTAGATTATAAATGACGCTGAATTTATATAGCCTATTGATATTTAATGTTATCCATGAATTAACCAATCAAAATCATCATTCACTACAACTTATCCTTATCTAACCTTTAAAAATTCAACGTCATTCATAATCTAACCAATCAAAAATTAATGAAAATTCCTATAGTAACAATATTTCAATTAATCAAAATTTCTATCAACGTCGATTTGAATATTGAATTTTGAATTCTATGAAGTAAAATTTTGAAGTAAAAGGGCCTGTGATGTAACCACTTGAATTAGAATATGTAAAGATTATATCTCGGCTAATATTCTTCACTTTCTTCAGAGAGAGAACTTTTTATTTATATATTTGTTATTTTTGTGTTATTAATATGATGGAATTTTTTTAAGAAATAGAAAAATAAATCATATATATATTATTATTAAAATTATAATTTCAACATCTACCAAACTTCTTGAACACATTGTTGGAATATTCATTTCAATTACGACGGAAAATCTGTTTTCAAATACTGCAAACCTGCAACTGCCATAAAACTAAAAAAAAATCCAAACTCTTCGCTAACTAATATATTTTAACATAGTTCTGAATGATTTTTTTCCATAATCGCATAGTAACCAGTTATTATTAACATGTATTTTTTGGTCGTGAATAGCTTAAGGAGTGATTGTACAAAAAATATGCATGTAACATTTTCTGCTCAAAATTGATTCATTTATCTTGAGGTTAATTTTCGTTTATTAATTTCCACCCCCAAGGAGGGATGATATTCACTTGAAAAAAGGACACATCGGTATAATATAACTCTTAAACTTTCAGGTATTTAGTACTTCCATGTCGAATTTCATAAACGATTTCCGGAATATTTAAGTACTAGCTAAAATCCGTTGGTGACTAGAACAGAAAAAAACACAGAAGCAAATTATTGATGGTGGCCTCGATCAATATAAAAGTAAGAATTGATGAAATATAAGAGGAGAGTCTTAATCCAATCCATTCAAATACCACAAAACAACATTACGGAAGTTTTTTCCAGTTCATTAAAATATACATTCAATTTATTACGATCAATGTCTATATATAAATGAATAAAGTTCCTATAAATATGTTCTTTAGATTAATTTTAACTGACTATCATAAATTAAATATATAATATAGAAGGAACGGAACACATTTTAAAGTCAAGTTCAATTTTTTGTTGAGAGAACATTGAACTTCGTTAAATAATTACTCGTTCAATCTATAAAAAAATTTAACGAACGAGTCTGTTCTATTAGTATGCTTCAATAATAAATATATAAATCTACTTTTTATATACCAATAATAGCACTAGATACAATTTAAGAAATATTATAAGACAAAAATTTTTGATTTATTTTGATGTCTTCGTTGTACACAAAATTACATTCCATATCTTAGGGTACGAATACGTTGGAGGCACGCTTAGGCAAGTAAAATAGTGGCGCACGTTTAGCCAAACTTACTCTTCGAAACAAAATTGTAGCAGATTACTGGAAACTCATGACGATTTGGTCAAAAAAATTTGTTCTTAAAAGCAAGTGGTCTACTGACACAATACACAAGTTGAGTGAGTTATTTTATAGGGAATCATTTATTGTACAAATAAACTACATTTGAATATAATAGTAAATCCACTTGCTCTTTAGGTGCTAGTGTGGCTCCATATATTCTACTACAGCTCTTATCTTCTTGCTTCTAATACATTTTGCGTCTGGTATCTTTACATCGAAGCTCTACTATTGACGTTTAGCTGTCTTACTTTTGTTCTTCAAGTACCATGTAACGCCTCTAACTCTCAAAAGTTTTTCCTAAGCATTCTTCTTTCACCATCCATTATGTAAATCTAGAATTTAAGCTTAGTGTCTTTTGATTCCCCTGTCCACTGCCTTCAGATCCTCTAGATAACACCCTGATGCAAACTTTGTTTCAATTTTTGCTACAAAGCTGACACAAAAGCAAACCATGTATTCACTTAATATCATAGGATAAGGGTAGAAAAATAACTAGAGATTACTCTTCGACATTACTGACCAGTCCACGGGAAAAAACTGAAGAGAAAAGACGCGGAAAGCTATCCAAAGGTGTTTTTTTTTCGCAGGACAACGCCCCTGCTTACAAATCTCATGTTGCCATGCAAAAAATTCGTGATTTAGGGTTCGAATTACTAGAACACCCCCCTTATTCACCAGATTTGGCTCCGCTCGACTATCATCCCTTTCTTCAACTGAAAAAAAATTAAAAGATCGTAAATTTTCTTCCAACGAGGAGGTAATAAAAGCTGTGGAGGTCTGGTTTGCAGAGCAAGAAGGAAAATTTTGGTCAAGAGACGTTGCAGGTTCGCTGATATAAATGTATCCAATTAAGAGGAGAATATGTTGAGTAATAAAATATTTTGACATTGAAATTTTGTTTGGTTCTATAGTAGGCTAAAAATTTTTCAATATATCCTCATATTTGAGTTGTTTCCATATACTTGAAACATTCATCTTTGTAAAAAAATGAAATTAAATTTCGAACATTTTCGTACGATGATTTTCTACGACTTTCGACTTGGATTAAACCTACAACAGTGTGCACATCAACTCACTTCGACTTTTGGTGATGACAGGTCCGGATTTGCCTTAGGGCAAAAAAGTAATTGCCCCGAAGGATAAAGTTTATTCATGATTAATTAAGAGGAGAATATTTTGAGTAATGAAATATTTTGACATTGAAATTTTGTTTGGTTCTATAGTAGGCTGAGAATTTTTCAATTTACCCTCGTAATATTCCTTTCAAATATCTCCTCGTATTCTTCGTCTTTTTTCATTGTCTCAGTTGAGTATGTGGTCAAATTTCAATTTAACTCTTAACAGTTTTTTCCAATAATTCTTACTTTCTTACTCTGGTTTTGGAGAATGTATCACCAATATCTAAGCTCCTTTAGATATTAGAATTATTTTGTTTTTATTGCAATATTTCAAACTACGTGTGTGTCTCTCTCGATTCTTTCCAAAAAGTTAGTGTTTTCCTTTATTTTGAGTGTCATTCTTTTATGTTTTTTACAATATTTTTCTCAGCATTTCTTTTATTTATTTGTCTTGGTAATAACGGCTATATGTAACCCAAACCATTTTATTACATTTTGAAATTATTTTAAGAACAAGTGAATTTCTGAAACCACTCCTAAAACGACTCTCATCTTTTTAAATCTAATCATTTACCATTTATTTGTTGCAGATAGGTGTAATGTAAGACTCACCTTTATTTATTTATAAATTAGAGAACCGTTAATAGGTACATCGTTTGCTTGGAAGATGCGTGTGGTCTCTGCATCTTTTTGTACCGTTAAAATCTACATATTTGGTGGGTAGTACTACCTGCATACACAATACAATATACATGTCTGTATAATAGCTTTCAACTACTTTAAATATACCGTAGAAAAAAATATTGGATTGTCGAAAAAAGTAAACATTTCATTGTATAATTGTATAAACGCAAATTGGAATTAAAAAAAATTTTACCTCCCTTGCTTGGATTATTATTGCACGTCTTCTTGGCATACTTTTTATGTTCATGGTTGTAACTTGATCCGTTTGATCCCATATTTCGGTTAATCTCAATGATATTTCATTTAAAACTCTAGGTGGATGCTGTAAAGCTTCAATTTACGAATCAAATTATCCTGTGATTTCACGAATTTGGCCACTCCAATATATGGAAATAACTCAATTCACCAACTTGCTTCTTTAAAAACAATTTATCTGGCAAACTGAGAATTTAATAATTTAAAGTTACAATCTGACTAACGTACTAGACGAATATCATTTGAATGAACCAAATATTAGTTTCACAGGCTTCTTTATATATTAGTTCTTATCTTATACCATAATAATTATAAAATTAGATAAATATATTTATGGTTCATTATATTCATTCATAATAATAATTAACTGAAGATGATACTTCAATGGGGTTGAAGTGGAATCTATAAAACTTACAGACAGACTAAACATATTCAAAATTTATAGCAACTATAACTTAAAGAGGTTAGAGTTCATAATAATGAATAAGTAATTGATGATGATGCGAAGCTGTGAGGAGTTTTATTTTGGATAACTTAACTATAGCATTTGGTTCTCTATAAATGCGGTCTGCTGTAAAACGACCGCTCCGAATCACAACTATGTCTGTATGAACCTCCAAATGAATAACACTTTGTACCATAAAAGACACACTTAGCAATAGCTAACATTTGTTGCAGTATTACTTTGAACATTAAGTGCCAGTGCTTCTACACACTCTTCTTGGACAACAATCACACACATAATCATGACTATCTTTCTTCCAAAAATTATTAAAAAAACTAATTTTAAAACAGAAGAGATCTAAAATCAAGAACATTTAGATGCAAAATGTATCAAAATGTCTAAGAAATAAGAGAATATAGTAAACTATATTTTTTAGGCCATTGGCTCAATCTATAATTGAACCAGAAAAAGAGATGAAATATGTTTTCACACCCTAGTTTTAATATCCCACTAATACGAGGATTGCTTTTTAAGTTTTAAGATAAACAAATATTTATAATTGAATATGGCTTTATTGTTTGTAAAAATATTCTCCACTAAGATCCATTTTTTCGATTCCGATTGAGGTACCTCCAAAGCATATTATATGAATGCATCAACCGCTTCTTCAGATCTAGACAAACGTTGACTTCGCAATTTATTTCTGATCAGCGGGAATAAGAAGAAATCATTGGGTGTCAAACAAGAACTGTACGGTGAATGACCCATCAATTCGATGTTGTGACTGTTCAAAAAAGTTTTTGTTTGAACTGATGTGTGAGAGCTTGCATTGTCGTGGTGGAGAATGATTCGTCTTCTGCAATAGGTTTCCGTGATTTTTTCAAATACTTCTGGCAAACAAACCCGGTATACCATTCAGAATTGATCGTTCTACGTTGTTTTATTAGTGGTGTTGCGTCCAGTTATACCAATTCGTAGCCTTACATCTTATAAACGTCTTTTGAAGCACTGAGGTTGAGTTTTTTCAGCAATAATTTGCACCAATCTTTTCGACAGCCAAATGTTCATGCAATATTGAATGTATCCGAGTGGAAGTGATGCCCAAGTATACCTCAATCTCACAGAATGTCACATGATGATCTTGCAATATCAGTTCACGCACAGCATCTATGTTTTCAGGTACAACCGATTTTCGACGACTTTCAAGATTGAATGTGGAATACTAGCGGAACACTGTGGATCATTACCATAAGTCGAAGCGAGTTAATCGCCACGCTTCTGTTGGTTTAATTCACGTCGAAAGTCATATCAATTAATCGCACGAAAATTTTCCTGATTTAATTCAATATTTTGACCAAAATGAATGTTTCAAGTACCTGTAAACAACTTCAATAACACTTGTACGTTCACCATCAAAAATGTCAAACTTTATTATGACAATGTCAGATTTGATATATTCACATCAGTATTGGCGAATCTCAGAACTTAAGTAGCAGCCCTCGTATATTAACACAAAGAAACAAGCAGTAATATACTTCTGACCATTTATATCGATTTTTCCATTACACACATATATATTACATGAATTTGTTGTATTGAATTTCATTTTGTTGTTTGCAGGTAAACAATGCTCCGAGAATATCCTGATGACTTACAATGAGGTTAAGGAACTCCTCAACCGCTGGCATTCTAATGCACGCCAACGGTGGTGGAGTTACCACTCCTCAAAGCTTATCTCTGTTAATCCAGTGGACCTGAAAAAAAAATGGAAATAAGGGAATGATTATAAAAGTTGGAAATTAATAATTAGAGTAAGTTAATAAATGTTTATAAAGTCAATTTACCGTTGTTGTACGGATGTATCTAATTATACGTAGTATATTTTCATGGAACGCTTTCACACACTGCATTCACTACTAGTATGGGAGTAGTGCCATCGCAGTGGACTCTGTTGTCTTTTAAACGGGTGGAAATATAGAAGAAGGTGGAAATAACCGATACCGAATAAGAACCCAAAGTCCGCGTGCAACTTTATGAGTTATGGCGTATCTAGTTTGTATTTAGAAAACTAAATATGGGAAATATGTTTAATATTTGAAAAGGGTCAAACTAACTTCAGAATAATTGTGATTAAGCAACAATTCACTTGTTTATGAATAATTATTTGTTCTAGCATAGTAAGAAATGTTTATGTGGCATTGATATCAGAAACTCAAGTGTTTTCCAAGCAAAATTTCAATAAGGCATTTCCGTAGGTTAAAACCGTTTAATAGTACGTACAATCTAAGAGTACATAAATTAGTTTTAATAGTGAAGTCAATAATATTATATGTTAATGTGCTTTTTTGTGCCCAGTGTACTAATACGAGGATATATTGAAAAATTCTTAGTCTACTATAGAACCAAACAAAATTTAAATGTCAAAATATTTTATTACTCAACATATTCTCCTCTTATTCGGATACATTTATTACAGCGAACCTGCAACGTCTCTAGACCTTTAAAAAAATGTTTCTTTTTGCTTTGCAAACCCGACCTCCTCGTTGGAATAAAATGTTCGACCTTTTAAAGTTGAGGAAGGAGATGATAGTCGGACGGAGCCAAATCTGATGTATAAGGGGGGTGTTGTAGTATTTCAAACCTTTGCATAGCTTTTCGTGTCTTTTCTCTTCAATTTTTTCCCGTAGAGTGGTCAGTAATGTCGAATAGTAATCTCCAGTTATTGCTCTACCCTTATACAGAAAAATCAATCATGATTACTCCATGACAATCCCAAAAAATTGTAGCAAGAAGTTTTCCAGCAGATTTTTGGACACGAAACTTCTTGGAGAACCAGAGTGTCACCATTCCATCGATTATTGCTTTGTGATGAACGCGTTCGTATGAAATATTCAGTGATTCAGATATCCGTTTTAGCCCAATTCGACGGTCTGATAAAATCATGTCATAAACTGCATCGATATTTTCGGGGACTGACACAGAAACTGGTCTTCATGATCGGTCATCATCTTCAATAGAAAATTCACCTCTTCTGAAGATTGCAGTCCAATTTTTCACGGTCGCATACGAAGGACATTGATCACCAAGGGTATTAAGCATATCTTCGTAAATCTGCGTACCTCTTAACCCTTGTAAATACAGGCACTTGATGATGGCTCGATACTTCAATTTTTCGATTTTCACAATTTCGGTAGACATCTTTTTTTCTTTTAATTAATTGCATAACTCTGGTTTCCTGTTCTGACGTCAAACTTTACACTGATACTTCAAATAAGTTATTGTTTGTTGATATGGTAACGCAATATTTTGTTGGAACTGGTCTAGGCTAACAAGATATCAATACATCCTCATACATAGTGAGTCACATCAAAAAATTTTTTGGACATATTTTATGAGTTTGCCTCCGCACACTAGCCACAAGTTGTAACCCTTGGATGTTGTGTTCTTTGGGCGCTTGAAAAAACACTCACTCACAAATCCCTGAATAGTAATAGGTCAGTCTCCAGCTGCATCATCGACGGGAAGAGCTCATTTGAGTCTTACTTCATTTCAAAGAGTTATAAAGGCAGTTTCTTTCACCACCTTACTATTCTGATATATTTGTAGACAAAAACAAAGATGCATTTGCTCCAGAAATTCCAGTGCTGAAGTCGTCATCAGAATGAAATTGTACATATTTCTTTAAGAGATTATCCTACAAATTTCAATAGAAAATTAGGGTTTTGGATTTTATTTACATCTTTTAAGGGTAATAATTATGTATTCCAAAATTTTGATAACGCCAATGCAAGGTGCAACCAATGAATTGAAATTAGTGTCTTCTACACGATATATGTTTATAGGTACTGATGACGATAAAGCTAACAATTAACTTCAGAAGACAAAAAAAATTTCATCAGCATCCCTGCGTAAAGATAATCAAGTAGAAAATGAAATAAAAAAGCAAATAGGTATTAAATAACGAGATTGGTTACGAAAAAGGGTTTTATTAAAAAAATTATTCCACCTTCGAATGTTCCCCTTCAATATACTCCCGTTCCCTCGCTACACACCTTTCCATACTTTTTTTCCATTGATCCAAGCGGGGTTGGAAGTCTTCTTTAGTAAGAGCCTTTAGGAGCTCTGCCTTTTTTTGCTTTGCAGCTTCCATCGATTCATATCGGGTCACTTTCAAAGCAGATTTTATCTTCGCAAACAAAAAAAGTCGCACGGTACCAAATCTGGTAAGTACGGCGGGTATTCGAGCACTGGAGTGCGCTTACTGACCAAATACTACTTCACAGATAACGCGTTATGGACAGGTGCGTTGTCCTGGTGCAAAATTCACGAGTTGCTCTTCCATAACTCGGGCTTTTGAAATTTAACATCCAAAGTTAAAAATTATTAGAAAGAAAGATTGTCTGGGCTAGCAATATTAGTAATTGATTGAGAAATGTTTGAAGGTATAAATTTTAACTATGTAACAGGTATTTGTATTATCATATTTTTTAAAATATTGTGGTATAAGTAGAAAGTTGTACTTATATACGTGTTAATGAAAAAGCGCAAAACCTCAGACAACCCAACTTACTTTTATTATAAAAGCATTACGAATATTATTTTGATTCAAATTTGACTCCTATTTTTTATTAGTGGAATCGATTCTACTCACGATTCTGAACAAACTAATTTCAGGTTTTGCGCTTTTCAATTAACACGTTGTATATGTAGAAATGAGACAATATTTCTGTTCCTAAAAAATGTGATTTTTAATTATGGGTTATTTTCTAGTATATATGAACAACGTGTCTGCACAACATGTCTACAAATATATATGACTTTTAAATTTCAGTTCTTTGCTTTATTTCAATACCACTGTAAAAGAGTGCCTTAAGGGGCTCCAAAATCCTTTTTTGCATACAGGCGCCAGTAGCCCTTACGGGGGCCCTGATGCTAGGGATGGACAAATGTTAGTAATTGTAATATTATTCACTTTTGAAAAATTATTGTTAGCTATTTCTACAATTTTTTGATATTGAGATATAATGTTACCGTATCCGTGAGTGAATGTCAGTTGTCAGTTAAAATATTTTAACTGTGGGCATTAATCATAAATTGTAGCTCATTTATATAAAAATAAATAACTTCTAAACATATAATTGAAACGGCGACAATGAAAAATTACAATGAAAATCACATAACTTTTGTTTTATTACATTCGGTCTAACTGTAAATAAAGGTAATAAAGATTCTGAGCAATAACTTAAACTGATTTCAAAGTCAATAGCATGTACTAATTAAAGGTTAATAATCGTTAGCTATGAATAATAGGACTTGCGATCTCTCAATATAAATGTTTTAAAATAATAATTTCTAGAAACATATACGAGGGTGGTCCGATAAGTATTAAGCATAAAAAAGAAAAACGAAAATTTTGTCCTGTACCTGTACCAGCCCTGTGATCTAGCCAATAATGGCCCAAGCCTGGCTGAACTTTAGGTAACCTGACCTCGGCCATCCTATAGTCACCCAAGCCGAGCTGTCCTGTACCTGTACCAGCCCTGTGATCTAGCCAATAATGGCCTAAGCCTGGCTGAACTTTAGGTAACCTGACCTCGGCCATCCTATAGTCACCCAAGCCGAGCTGTCCTGTACCTGTACCAGCCCTGTGATCTAGCCAATAATGGCCCAACCTGGCTGAACTTTAGGTAACCTGATCTCGGCCATCCTATAGTCACCCAAGCCGAGCTGAACTCTGGGTAACCCGCCCTCGGCTATCATCCAGGCTTGGCAGAACTTTGAATAACTATATTTTTTATAATATCTTATCCATAATAGATATCTTAACATTAAAAGTAATAATTTTTTATTAATAAAATTCTGTTATGCATAAAAGACAATAAAAAATTATTAATTAGTAGTGTGCATTGATAGAAATTTGTCTTAATTCTAACTAATTTTATTAACAATTTATAAAAAATATATTTTTACACGCAACCAGTCTGAACCATGATTGCAGACCAGTCTTGGGTTTATCCAGGCAACCAGGCCTGGTCCAGGCTTGCAAACCGAGCGAGGGACATTGTTATCATCCCAGAGTCCCACCAAGTCTGTGCCAATAACGGCTTCCCAGCTAGGACCAGAGTTGTACATACTTGGCTCGAGTCTGGACCTGTACTGAACCCATCTTAAAATCCTATATGGGTATTCAGGTAGTCGATTTAAATAACACCTAGTGGATCTCAGAAAACAATAACTAACTTCTCAGTCGTTAAGACAGTCTTCGACTTTTTGAAGCACGTGGTCTTTTTTGGGTGAGGTCTACTGTTTCGCCTCTTGCTATCTGTATAAAATTGGATCCATGCTTCATCGACTGTCATATAACCATCAAGATATAATTGCATTAAAAACGTCGCATATTGCTCTACTGAATACACATCTTAACCCACCACTACACCAACACTCGCGAATACACTGACTGACGCGCGTTAGCGAAGGTAAAGTTCACCTTCAGATTCTGAACACGATAACTTGGTTATCGCAACGCGCGTCAGACAGTGTAATCGTGAGTGTTGTTGTAGTAGTAATGTGAATAGTGTTTTCAGTATGAATATCGCCAACGGTTCCAGAAATTCCAACTTAGTTGGATACTGCCGCGTGTGCAAATCATCGCGTCAATCGCTTTTTCACACCAAAAAATTTCGAGCAGGATGTGGCCTACTGTCTTAGCTATCTCGCGCACGTTTTCCTCCGTGGCAGCCGTTTTTGTAGCACCTGCTTATTAAAAACCGACGTACAACCACGTTGAATATACAACATCCCAACGATCTTTGATATCGAAGCATCATTTCCGTTCAAAAACCAGAATCAAATCACTGATTGATCTTAGTCTTTTTCCATTTTTTTAAAATCCTCGGACATGTCAGTTTCATCACGCGGCGATAAACAAAACTACAAATTCGATCCGGTTGAAATTTCGACAGTTGCCTTCAATGAGAATTTACTACTCGATAATAAGCAACCAAAATGGTGGCTCAATTGCAACGATTGCCTTATAAGATTAGTCGTAGGTATACGTAAGAAGAGTCAACCACCACATTCACTGGATAAGCTTCTGCAAGAAGACCTAAAAAAACTCATAAACTATCCAAAAGACTGAAAATTAACTAGTATAATCTAGAAACCGTTACAAATTGGCCTAATCCCTGGAATTAGCTTCAACTTACTTGTTTGAAGCGAAAAAATAGTCATATTTTTCAAAATACTGTTTATAATTATAAATTGATATATTGGAATTTATAGAAAGGATGACATTTATTTTAATAACATACGAGTAGTATTGAAAAGATACACATAAACAAAAAATATGTTCATAAGTGCTAACAGAATAACAAATGAATTATTTGTAGTATTCTTTCGGATTATTCGTCGTGAAGAGCATGCTTCATTAACTATTTTACGTAGTCAACAACTATGTCTCATTATCTGGAATAATTAGGTCTTTATGATAATGTTTGAAGGATAATAACGTTCATTCGCGTAGGAAACAGCCTTTGGCGAGGAAATCCTTATTCATTACTTAATTTCACTTTAATTCCAATTGGAAAAATCATTTCCTCAAGCAATTGTGAAATTCATTTCTCAACCTCGACAGTAAATTGCACGACAATGTAGTTTTCTATAAAGGTCGCACTATTTTAGAATTATGTATTTTAATGTCTAGACTAGAGAAAAATGAAGATGAATAATTAGTATATATTTTGATACAACACAAATGTAGTAGGCATTCTACTGAAAAACTCACGACCAACCGTTCCAAATAATATGGGTTGGCGACAATTTCGGTTTTGTGGTATAAAATAAAATAAATAATAGTTTTTAATCAATTATATATTTTCCATCTTGCTCAATGACCTTTTGCCATCTTTCTTTCAGCCTCATGACTCCGCGCTTATAAAATTTCTGGTCATTATCAGCAAAAAACTGAACCAGCTGCGATTACAGATAGTCGTCTTTTGTGAATGTTTGACCATTCATAGAATTCTGCAAACTTCGAAATAAATGGTAATCACATGGTGCTAGATGAGAGCTGTATGGAGGATGTAGCACCACTTCCCAGCCAAGCTCCAATAGTTTCCCAAGAATTTCCAAAGATGTGTGAGGACTTGCATTATCATGGTGGAACACTAAACCTCTCCAATTTGACAATTCAAGTCGTTTTTCTTTTATTGCTTCATCCAGTTTCATTAATTGTTGACAGAAGCTCAAAAAAAAAACAACTGTGTAATCCCACCAAACTGACAGCATGAGCGCTGTTTTGTTCTTATTTTTGTGTGAAATGAGCTAGTTTAAGACATTTCAAGAGTTTTACAATTGTTCGCAGCCTCTGGAGCAGTTATATGACTTTGATTTGGTCATTAACAACTCCAGTACACTGACCAGAACGTTGCTCATCTTTGAGGGAAAAATCTCCAGAACGTAAATTTTATACCAAATCTGACACGTTAAGCTATGAGCAACATAAATTTCACATATATCTTTGTGAGCCTCAGCAGCTTTCTTTTCTTTACGGAAATAAAAGAATAAAATATGCCGAAAATGTTCGTTTCTGCACTCCTTTTAAAATTAACTAATAGCTTCAATAAAAATCACGCACTTCTAAAGTTATGTCAATGGCAAAGTACAGCAAAGTACAGCACTAACATAAGTTAATCAAAAAATAAAGCAACGCTCTCTATCAGTAAAAAGCAAAAGTACTTAGTTGCCAAAAAATGCAGAAATTTTTCTTGTAAAAGTAAGAAAGAAAAACTTTTATCTGATCAATTTTTTGTTAACGCTGACTCATTAACAAATTTACTCATGAGGGAGTCTTCAATTAATGAGAAAATTGTACTGAATGGACTTATCCAAAAAGAATTATTATTTATTATTATTAAAGAAAATGAAAAAAAAACGAAAGTTTGCACTATTTTCAGAATACCACGGATAGAGTTCAGAAAAGCTACAGAAAAACTGATCTTTTATTGATAATATAACAATACTTGATATTGGAGAAAAATTGGAGCTGTTCATAATTTCATCGCTCGGTCACAAAATTGTTCTCGACTAGTAAATGTTACTTGCAACCATTATAATTTATATAACTATATAACTGAAAGTATGAACAAAATTGAAGATTCCTTACTTAGCACAAAACCCTTGGTTAATATCCTAAATAACTACGACAGAGATACTCAAATAATTATTATGATAAAAATTTCTGTAAATTCTGTAAAGAAAAACTTAATTGAATTTATTTTTGCCGAGCGACTATGTTGCCAATTACCTTAAGACCGATTCATAAACTTGACTTTTCGTTTGTCGTTGCCATTGACGTTTGCTATTACAAAATTATAAACAATGAAATGTATAAGTCCATTCATAGTTGCCGATTGTTGATCGGTCTCCCGTTGGTGACTTTCAACATAAACGAATTTCATATTTTCCCGTCGGCCAATCGTAGCAACTTTCGTAGCAATAGAAAAAAGCCAATCACATGACGTTGAGCGTGAAGTTGAGGTCATTTTTCTTTCTATTTGTTTATTTATAATGGTCTTTTGGCTTTGCTTGTTTCCTTTCCGTTAAAAAAAATCACAAAATGTTTAGTTAACGCCACCAACGTCATGTTTATGGATAAGGTGTAGAATTTGCTACGAACGTCTAACGGCAAACGTCACCCACGAACGGCAACGGCAAACGGAAGTCATGTTTATGAAAAGGACTTTACTATTCGCAATGTACATCTTTCGGAGATTACTTTTTACAGTCATATCATTAGTAGGTGTAGAATAATTTTAAGTTAGCTGTTCTTGTAATTTTGAACATGAATTCCACTGCTCAACCGTCAGTCAATCACTATTTATATTTTCAAGGAAAAAGTTCATAAATTATGATTTTTATCTTATCACTATCCATTGCAGGTGACTATTTATTATTTTATATTTCACAGACCAATAAATTGACGTATGTATGCAAGTGGCCGAAGGACGTTTCGAAAGGACAACAGCCGACAATAGCAGTCAACAGTCACAAAAGAATGCACCTGACTTACCTGAATATAAAAATTCACTACAGGTGCGATTTCACTGTCGGTTTCTAAGCAAACATGACCGTGCCAACAGGTATTAAAACACATCCTGTCTCCCTTTTTGCTCAACGTCGTATTTTATTATAACGTAAAGTTGATTCCCATCTGTAAAGTATACGTACCATAACGAAATTAAATAAAAATAGTTGAAACATAAGATATTTGCTGAATTAAACTTATTAATATTGTGTCTAATTTTTTACACAATAAGCTTACATCAAATGTTATTTGTCAGCTTAGGGTATCCAAATAAAAAATCTAAGCTTCCTTGCCGGTTTAATATCGCAATAATTTTTTTATCATCTGCCGAAAAGTATTTGAATAGAAAGGCTTCTTATTCGTAATTTATTGTTGGTAGATAACGCACAGGAAGCTATATTTCTTTAACCTATCGTAGAACGTACATTAATTCAATATTAGGGAAGTCCGAAGAAGTTTGTAACATATTCCAAGTAAAAAAAAAACTATTAATATAGAAGGCGCTATCTATACCTTTGCTGATGATCACGGTAAAAACTAGAACCTGACACGCTGCGAGAGTTCTGGCGTGACTTCAGGCCGATAGTTGTGATTATGTCCATATAGAAAATGAATAAAACAGTGACATGCAGAAATAAGGTTTACAAGGTATGCAAGTGAATACCCCTGACATAGAAGCGTATAGTATAATTTCACAAAAAGACAAATGATGATTTTAATATTGCTCAACCTTAACACCTATGGACGTTCAGGGGATTGAACTATGAAGAATTATTACAACCAAATCTGGATTGTTATCTAAACAAAAATAGATTATTGACTATTTTTTAGAAAAAAGAAGATTTTTAGAAGAAAATTTTGATTCAAATTTTCACGTTTATAGTGTAAGTTCGTATTTTTTACCAATAACAATAGCTATTTACAAACATTGAGCTGGGTTACATAGATAACATATTATAGGGGTTCTATCGAAGTGTTGAAAAGATAATAATTCGATGCTCCTAATAAATCAACCACAACCAATGCCTGAGTCAAAATTTTCTCTTGTGTTTATTTGACATTTATATTGATTTTGGAAGGTTGCGATAATTAACAAAAAATGTTAATTTTTCTCCGAATTTGTGGCTTGAATCAATGCAACGGTTAACACTGTATAAAAGGTAAAAAACATTAAGATACCGTTATTCTAGTTGTGGACTCCCAAAGTGGTACCTCTTATTTGAATGTGAGATATATACCATTTCAAATTAACACGTTTATTATTCTAAGATGAAAACGTGATTCTCCAAATGTCATTTGTGATTATTATCGCCTAATGTATGATTCCAGCAAGAGACATTCTTTCTCACAATATTTTTTCTTTGAAATTTTAATATCGAAGTGAGTCCTTAGTAAAAAAAATCAGTAATAGGTAGATACCCAGTGTAATCTCTTTATTGTACTGAATAAAACTTATATGCACAGTGGTATAAATTACTATGAAAAACACTCACTCATTATGTAAAAAGTTTACATACTATACCATGCTCTAATCAACTAAACATGAAATTAATCAGCTGCATAATCTCCGAATTAAAAGTTCCAAACATCTATGATTAGTTCCCATATTATTTAAAAAAAATGCTTTGTTTTGTACGATAAAGTATTATATTTTTTGATATTACATGACAAATACAAAATTTTGATGGTAAAGTAGACCACGGTATAAATTGTTGATAATTTGGACATCAGGAAAATCAGGACAATCTTGGCTTATTCAAATAAAATTTCTCTTCAGTTTAATTGGAGGGTGCTCTTGCTTTGTTAAATCTATTTAATATCGTAGACTTTCCAGTACTCATGTTGGTACATAATTGCCGTCGTAGTGTCCCTTGTCTGTTGCCACACAATTACATTTAGTTGAATATTTGCATTAAGTTTTAGTATACTTTTCTTCATAACTTACCATAAAGTATAACAATCTGAATATAGAATTAGCCAGCTAGTGAATAAGGATTGCTATCATTAGTGACGATGTATTTCCATAGACACCACGAGAATAACAAATATATATAATACATTTTTCACTGGTAATAATTTGTTTGTGGGTAACGAAATTAACGCTGTAAAATATTTTATCCTCTCATATATATACTCCTTCTGTATTACTACAACGCTCAAGGAGGCCATTGCTTGTATTGGAATGTTTATTCTGCCAGCTCTTTCGAGAAGTGTGTCGTTTTCTCTTCCTTATCCTTGATGGACTCAAATCTATTTCCATTTAACGTAGATTTTACTTTAGGAAACAGATAGAAATCGCGTATGGATTCAGACCCGGATGCTGAGCCTGTTGTTGAAGGTGAAGGCGAGATAATAACTGGAAGAGACATGACGAAAACAGAGTCGAAAAAGTTGAAGATAAACGCAAGCCAGGTGATAGGATAAGTACCGTTCATACATGATGCAGTGAAATTAAAAAATCAACTAAACCATCCACTATCAATAGAAGACAGCACGACTACAAAAATGGGGGTTATCCTCAAGAGGTGCTCTAACGTGAGCGTTGAAGTACGTTAAAAATGAAAAACAGCGCGAAAAGAAAAACCAATTGGACGGGAAAACCAGAAAAGGCGAAGAGTCGTATCAAAGAGTTGAAAATACAAACAACACCGATCAAGTTATTGGCACAGACTAGACAAATTTGACCCTAACCCACCAAGACTATAGAAGCTCACCACGCTAAGATCTTGACACATGACAAAAGAAATATGACACCACTATACGTAGTCAACGTAAGAAAGGAGAGAAAGCAAAAGCTTCCAGAAGAAGAATACAAGGACATCTCAAACCAAGTTGAAGAAGAACTCCAAAATCAAGACGAAGAAAATGACAGAGACCAAAGAGAAAATCTAGAATACTTAACCCCAGATCAAGTAACGTACATCATATGAACCAAGTAAACGAAGAAGCCATCAGGGAAAGATGGCATCACCTACAACGCTAGATAGCTACCATTGTCGAAATATATATCAATGAAATCAAGTGGGGTGTAACGAAAAGGATCCGAAGTTCCCGAAACTCCCGTAGACTAAAGGTCCATTCATCGCCTACTCTCGATGAGCAAGAGATACATCATGCTATAGGCATCTACAGCAGATAAATACATCACCAAAAGTAATTGCAAAAAGCCGCAAGCCCAGCAGAACACCAGCCTGAGGCAAGTAATGAACAAATATCAGGACCCAGCAGATTTACCAAGACAGGAAGAAGATAAAAGAAATCAAGCAGTACCCAGTACCTTAAAAATCAGAAGAGACAAAAAGAATGAAGTGGAGAATTGATTTGAGAGTGTTTATCTATTAAGATAAGTGGGATCTTGAGTAGGAATAGCTTTAGCAAGTAAATCTGTTTTTTCAGGTGATTATTAGTCGCTGTAAGGCTAAAAATGTGCCACTTTTAGAGGACGTCAAAAAATAATTCTAAGAAAACATCAAAATAAAAAAAGGAGAGCCTGACTCTAAACTCAGAAAAAAAATAGAAGGAGAGATGATCCCATGGGATGAGTTGGGGTGTATTTTGGAAGAAGCGGGCTTAATCTCCTACCAACAATTCAAATTTTGCATTGCAACTAGAGCTTCGTTGATATGAAGTTTACGAAAATACCAAATTTACTTATTATGTTTATGTAAAGTATTTTTGGAACATCATTCACTCACGCTACATCTATTAGCTCGGTTATATTTATTCATATGTATTAAGACAAGCCTCAAAAGTTTGAGCTCATTCCGGCTGGTCAGTCTGTTACTACGGCCACTTTAACGTAATCATGTTGTCGTAAAACAATGAATTTGACAAATCTGAAAACTATTTACAAGTGGTATGAGAGAGTTGATATTGGAAGTGAGTCAATTAAGGACGATGAGCAGTCGGGACTCACTTTCATCTCAAAAACGAGTTGAAGCTTACTAAAGAGCTTAAATCTGATATAGAATTTTAATAAATGATTGACACATGTGGCTAGTAAATTCCCAATCTATCCCAGCCTCATGCTTAATTAACGGAAAACAAGTCGCATTTTAATTTGCCTGCACCTAAAAGATCGACTTCTACAGATCCGGTTCTTGTTTTTTGAGATTTAAGCGGGCTCAATAGATATGATACTGAGATAAAGAGTTCTCATCTCAATCTCTCATCCTATCTGACCACATCTGTCTTAATCACAGGATTTAGTACCACTTTCTTCAAATCTCGTATTTACGATATTTTCAAAAAATTAAATTCAATCCTTGATTATCATCGAAAAATAACTTTTTTTTTCGTTAATCCAACTCGTCAATATTGCAAACGTTGAAACTGGAACCTGTTATCAAATCTGGCTCTTTATATATTTAGAAATATGTAAATGTCATATGTAATATGCTAAATTAACCAATTAATATTTAGCAGTCACTTCTAGAACGGCCAAAAAAAAATACAGATCATTGTACTATTACCTGTATTTTGCCGAAAGGAAAAAAACACCCATTAGATTTATCAAACTCAAATACAAATGAAATTTAATTAGTAAGGAGGTTATTCACCGGCCAGTAGAAAACAAGTGAATAGTGAGTACCAGCGAGGACGTGTAGACTTATTCACACTACCATTTTCAATGGTTTAATCATCAGTATCATTAATCATCCACAAAAATAAAGAATATCCGGTATTAGTTCGTTTGAAAAAGTAAAAATGAAATTAGTCAGCTGCACTATCAATACATAAGAAATATTCGTAGTCAAACGCCAGTGAGGGAGAGATCTGATTTATTCATAATTTATTCTAATGTAGTTATAATTTAAAATATTGGTTGGGTTTAGCATCACTGCTATGTTTGATAATTGACGATTACACCGGGACAACAATTGACAACATGTAGCAAGTGGCGTCATGACATACCACATGTTGCCAAGTATTGCCAGTGATCCACTTTGCTAGAGACTTTTGCCGGTTGTGACCTATTGCTACAGATCCACAACTAAAATAATAATAAGCTGTAGCTGCAATTACTTTGTCCGACATAATAACTATTGTATAGTTTCGGCTACTACTGAATGTTGGAGGGAATTTAGTTGCCTTGATATAAATTATTTCTGGCGAACTACATACGTCACCATGAACTGGTTTGTGCGAATGACGACTTTCCCAAAGACTGCTGCATGCTACTTATTTCCAATTGTTACCTCGGTGTAAGGCCGGTTTAACGATTCAAAGTTCCTCATTAAAACGATTCGATGCGCTTCTGTTGATAAGGTATTATTATTATCGGTATCATCGGACGTAAATAATAGCCGTATTCACTGGAAATTATAAATCGTCAATGAGGTGTTTCTCTTTTGGAACGTGATTGACAGAATGCTTCCATTATAATGAGGTAATTTCATCTATTGCAATACGCAGCAAATGCTCCACTATTAAACATTTCATCCAGAACGTATTGAATGTTACTGACTTTGTTTACTAGTTTGATGGTTACATTTACTATGCTTCATAGATTCCCTTATCATTGTTGCTTTTCAAAATTTTGACCATTAGAAGTAGGAATACGTTTGAGACATCCACTACAATGATAAACCAAACGATACGTTTAGGATAGATTTGAAGAACAGTTCAAAGCTATCTACTTCCATTTCCTCACCAGTTTTTTAAATATAAAGATCAAGATACTTTTCACTGTAACTTCGTTAATGAGTATATTATCAGGTCGTCCTTTGCTTTGAAAACTTCCTGATCAACCTTCAGGAACAGCTCTCCTACTGCTGTTGATGGTTGTGTCTACCCATGCTGGTTCCATCCGTATGTTCAGCTTGTACAAATAGTAAATTTTGTGATTCTATTGGTGAAATTCTATTTTAAGAAGATAATTGCGTTTCCAGATGTCCCTGTAGTACTTATAGTACTTAGCAAAGGCAAAGTTTGTCTTGTAACATTTTGTTAACAGGAGAAATTTATCTATCAAAATGAAAAGTATGCTTTTCTTACAGCCCTTTTGATGATAATATTTTCTTTATTTGACCTCATGGAACAGATACCATATATTCATTTAGCTCCTATTTGAATAATGTACATCCCTACTCTCGCAATTTAAGTAATTTTAACTTCCAATTTATTTAGCTCAATAATTTGAAATTTGTATTATTTGACTTAAATACTTTCGGTACGAAATTAATATCAGAAATCATTGATTATTAAATTGTTAGGTAGCATAAGGCTGTGTAAAAAATTCCAGCTTAATACGGACATCGAAAGTGCTTCAAATCAGAATGTCAAATTTTTAACCAAACATGAAAGTAAACTAATAAAAACGTGTTAATCATAACATTCGCAAAAAAGTATCGATAGCAAAAAATAAAGTGTCATAAACTAGTTTTTTTTTTGTAATGTCTAAGAATAGTTATTTCTATGCTTAGGCCGCGAAATACCTTTTTAACGTACTACTGATAGAGCAGTTATCGCCGAGGTCGCTGGCAGCCGAGGCAAGATAATCTTGAGGTCGTCGCAAATTTCCACCTCAATTTCTGGCGATATAATATCTGACTTGAATGTAGGCAATTATCATTATTCAGAAACACTAGATTTAGTTGCTTCAACTTCTAGACTAAATATAAGGAATAATACAAAATGTACAATTAATGTCTTTGTAGTATTTTAGAAATGTCAAATTTTGGCGTTACGTTTGGATCGCGGCCGTTCTATGGGTACCTAACGGTCGCGAAATTAAATTTCGCGGACTGTGCTAAGAACAATTGCACGAAAAATTATAATAAATTTGTTCACGCCGTTATTATTGTATTCATAAAATTTCGATACATAATTTGTAATATTTTCATTTGAAGTTTTCTCAAATAATTCAACATATTTTTTAAATAATACATGTATATATTTTTAAATTTTCATATTTTTTTAATCATCCAAACAACTATCAAAACCACATAATTTGAACTTTATATATATCAAAGATATATAAAAAAAAGCCGTGAGCAGCAGAGCTCCATAACGAATTTTTCGTCGAATGAAGAATTTAACTAATACACAAACAAATCTTTCCATAAAATGAATTTCTTGGAAATGATATCAATTCTCAATCTTATTTCTTTATATGGAAAATTTGCTATTCCTCAATAACTTTTCATTTCACAAGTTAACTCTCTCTCTCTCGAATGAAAATTCATAATTTCAATAGATGCGGTGGTCTCGAACCCTCTTGTTCAATTCCAATTGACAACAAAGAAAAAATTGTCATAATGACAAGAAATTTCGAAAATGGGAAGTAAAAAATGATTTCGGGCGTTTTGTGCTAGAAGAACTGAAGAAGAAAACTTTGAACTTGAGAAAGACAATTCTTCAACATCACCCCTAATTGTATGCGAAGTTCGAACCCTCTAGTTAAACTTTTTCTGGCCAAAAAATAAGAAAATATAGCAAAAATGACCATAAAATGGAGAGGGGTTGAGATGGAAAGTTTCGACCTTAGACAGGAAATCATCTCGCAACTAATTGAACCTACGTTTGACCTGCAGAGGAGAGCAAAGGTCAAAAACCACTTTTTGCACTGCGACCCCTCGAAATATTCATTTGTTTTCAACCAAACTCTAATAACATCAATCCGCCGCCAAAAAAGCCATGTATGCTAATTTTGAACCAAATCGTACCAAATCTTCGAAAAATTCGACTAATTAGTAACGGGTATGTTTTTTTCACGTAAAGTACAGGAACCAAAAGCATCATTTATCACATGGCACACATCAAGTTTACAAACCAGCTCTACCCAAATGTTAATCAGGCTGTCTTCAGTAATTGTTGCAGCAAATACTTGAAGCTTGTTCCTTAATGCCAAAAGCTGATACCGGACGCACATAACACGATTCTTGGGTTGAAATCTCAAAAGTAGAAATCACATAGTCAGCAAAAAAGAAAAGTTTATAAAAATTTCGTCGGGATATGGTACAAAAATATTAATTTTCGGTAGTCTTGTTGCTCTTGTATCATCTCGTGAGGATTTTCTGATCCTAGATCCGCACATGAGTATTAACACATGTACTTATGTGAAAAGTCGATTCATAGCTTGAGAAAATCTCCATCGTCATACAAGGAAGAGAGACTTTTAGGATAAGGAGATTTTTGGAATTGACCTGATACGGGAAAATTTGTCCTCTGCAAGGCTGGGATTGTGGTCGATTTTAGGAATGTAATCCGTTGTTAATATAGTTCATGGGAGAATACTATATCACGTTCAAAGTAACCTTTTGCATTATCGTTCCAAAAAATTCAATATTATGATCATTCTCAACTTCAGATGATTCTTGAAATAGCATTAATTCCTTTCTCTAAAATATAATCTTCAAGGATTTCACATCAGTAGTCAGGTCTTTGGTGGACAGTTTTAAATGACCCCATTTCCTAATTGAGGGTTCTAAATATCGTTAGGATTTGAATACGCATCATTAAATAAATAATCAAAATATCTTTTGCGATTCACGTACATTCTCGTCATATTAATCATGATACTCTTCTGCGAACATCGTTGAATTTTGAAAGTGACGAATTATAATGAAAACATTTCACTATATACTAATGAGAATGAGAAATAATAAAGCCCACTACCTTTTTGACATAAAAACTTTTATAATTTTAACTTAAAACGGCTTTAACTTTTAAATGAATGGAGATAAAAAAATGAAAATTTATATTGTTGATAGAATATGTACATTTGGAGTAACGCTTCTCCCTTTTATACTTTTAATCTACTCACGCATGGTCTGAAAGACCTTTTATCTTTCCTTTTTTCAAAACCTAACATAAATCAAAATATTAGCAAGTTACGTAATTTTATGAGCAAACTTTATATGAAACTACCTTGTATACAACACGAACCTAATAGCTGAATAATAAAAAAATACATCATTAAAAAGAATTGTTTTATAAACATTACAAAAAAAAACTACAGGAGTATTGCAGCATATAAAGATTTGGCATTACCTTGAAACACATGCAATACGGTAAGCGAAAGGATTTCTAAACAACGATGAAAGCCACGATCCTTAATCGAATAAAATTCATGGCCTAGGTAAAAATATTCAAGTTCACGTACATTTCAGATTAAAATACCTCAACTCATTATGTAATAGATTTGCTCATACATTATGAGTGATGAAATAAATATTATGTCCATTAGATTATGTAACTATCGCTACTTTTGATAGAGATAGGATCAATATCACATAATAGATATTATATACTGGCCTCGTTAGATCTCACATTCGAAATTACTTGAGTAAAAAATGATCAGAACACGTGAATGGAATTGACACCATAAAGCAGTTATGAGTGAAATATATCAAGTTCTCTTCTGGTAAAAATATTTTTAGATGGAATGAAATTATTTTAGATAATATAAAATAGTAACGGCGCTACTTGAAATGTAGAATTACTGGTCGGACTGAAAGTAAAATAATGGATTTGATATCAAAATATGTGTCTTATATTATTGATAAATAAGTGTCTATATTATAAACAACGCAATTTGACTTTGTTCGAAAGATGTAAGTAATAATTACCAAAAAAGTACAGATTTCCATTGAAGACGGCTTGTAAATCAAACTACCACCCTTGAGCCATATGAAACTTGCATCTTATTTACTTGAAAATCACCCTATATTCATTTCCAACTACAAACAGAAATATTTATTCTAACAATTGATATGAACTTTAATAGTAAAATTATTAGAATTCTGACATTACTCACAAAATTTGGATAAATATTTTGCTTGTTTTTTCTCAATATGCAGTAGCAGTCTTTGTTTAACTCCATTTCAAGAAGTGTTGATACGGTGCTTCATATCTTTTTCTCGATTTTTTAACAGCAGTTTCAACAATTTCAATGTCTTTCATTTTTTGATAATAAATGATCACCCAATAAGCCGTGTGACTAACTGAGAAAAACACATTTTTTTGTACCAAAAATCGATTTTATTCATCGATCTAATCTCCTTCAAGAGCAATACAATCATTGCAATGCTTCTCTTTCCGATACCGTGCTTGTAGAAGGATTTGTCAGCTTCAGCAATTGCTTCTTCATTCGAGCCGAATTTCTTACAGTCGAGCATTTTTGAAAGCAGTGAATAACCAGTAGTCATCGCAGTCAGATCTGGACTATATGGTGGATAAGGAAGCAATTCGAAGGATAATTCGTTCGTTTTTTTGACATATGAGGTAGATTTTTCTTGATTTTTACATTCAAATGATCTAACAAGTCTATGTAGCAATCGCTATTGATTCTTCCTTCCTTTTTAGATGATGGATCTATGTTACATCCATTATGATGCAGAAAATCTATTTATTACGTGTGAACATGGCCAAACTCTGCTCTGAGTCATCTACATGTTTTTATTTTTAGTTGACTATGAGTAAATACGGCCCTTTTCTCAAAAAAACTTTCTCATGCATAATTGTGAACACACTGCCTTCTGATATCTCTACAGACTCAGCTGTCTCACACAATTTTAATTTATAGATATAATCAATTTGTAGACTTTTTTTGTTTTCTGGAGTAACCACCTCCATTGGACGACCAGAAAGTTCACCATCATCGGTGACTGTACAACCAAGTTTAAATTCAGCAAACCAATAACAAATGGTTCTTTTCGATGGAGCAGAGTCCTAATAACACTTTTGAGGTCATTGCTGGGCTTGTACAGTATTTTTTTTCATCAAGAACCAATGGTAAATTAACATTGAAATTGTTTGGCAATTTGACAATGGCAGCGTCATCTGTGTATTTTGCGGGAAACAAATCTTATACTTCACAGTATGTAAATATATTCACTAGTTTCGAATTTTTTTGTCATTTTTTTCCAAGCACTGACGAATTTCTGAAAAGAATTTAAACCGAAAAAGATTACCGTTGAATGGAAGATTCAGTTGGGAAATTTTTACACTGACTGGTATGCGAAGTTAGAACGTAGCCAATTTCCTCAAAATAGAATAAAACAATTACAAACTGATGATTCAGATTGATAGTTTTTTTAGGCAATAGTACTATTAAAAGTTATAAACGTTCAGATGGGAGTGAAATTTCTTAATAAACACGCTGTGGAGCTTCTTCAATCTATAGCTTCAAGCTATAACGCTCAAAATTTTGTACTATTTATAGAGAACATAGTGTAAAAGAACTCGAAAGGAATTGATATCAAAAAGCATTGACTATTTGATATTTTTTAATGAATGAAAAAAGCCAAGGGAATATGGATTCATGGATAATTGTGGCAATGGAGCAAAATATCTATTAGATCTAGCGTCAACCAGTTTGGATTTTCAATTGGGTTTCTTAATAACGGAAAATCAGTTTTCCGAATATCGATTCTGATTCATGTAGTCTTATTCTTCTTGTAATTCGAAAGAAAAACATTAGCTTCTAATCCTTTTTTCAGGAATTGATTGTCGATCTCGATTGATTTTTTGAAAGGAATTGATATCATTTCTGATTTTTCTAAAACAATTAATATTCTTGTAACTGAATCGAAAACGTTTTCAAACCAAAACGCATTGAATATTTTATATGTTTGAGCCAATGAAAAGAGCCAAGGAAACATTGAATCATTGATATATTGACTTCTTTTAGATGTTTTGCTACTTTTACGACCAAAGTAGCTCTCTAATGTAGCTAAAATAATTTAAGTATTGCATAAAAATAGAAATAATATCGATATTTCGTTAGTACTCGTATATAGTATACCTAAGTACATTGAAATAGCTGATTCAATTAAAATGTAACTTAACTAAAGAACAAAAATAAGCAACATAACCAGTATAATTCAATATTGTATTGTACTTACTTAATACCGGATTCTGTGGGTTGAATATACATAGTGTCCTTGGATGCAAATTCTGAAACAGAAGATTCAATCTTAGAAAGTTTTATTTATGTATTAAAACAATTGAGTGTTATCTAAATGGTAAGCAAATCTACGCGTTTTTGTGTTTTTCATAACTTCATTTCCCATTAAATGATTTTCCAAAATATTTTGGTAAACTTCTGGGACTGATATTCATCTCATTTATTATCAGACAATTTGCTGAGTACTTGTTATTCAATAAGTTTTGATTCTTGTATTGTGAAATATCTTGACAATATTTATGAATTTAAAATAAAGTAGATAATAGAAGCGGTTGCTAATCAAGTTTTGATATATGGTAACACAGATGTGAACATATCAAATCTCACATTGCCATCATAAAGTTTGACATTTTAATGTCGAACGTGTTGTCATACGAATGCTATTTGAGTTGTTTATAGATACTTGATTGAAACAATCATCTTGGTCAAAGAATGGAATTAAATCGCGAGCATTTTCGTGCGATGATTTTCTATGACTTTCGTCGTGGATCAACTCGCTACGATTTCTGGTGATTCGCTGGTTTACCGAATCAATTATGGTCGCACTTTGCTTCAAGATGAATTTCTTGAAACTGATATTGCAAGATCGTAATGTAACTGCATACTTAGACTTTAGTTCTACTCACATACAGTTTGTTTGCGTTGGATACCGCATAATCGTAGTGCTTCATAAGACATCTATAAGATCGTGACAGGCGGCAAATCATGGATCTATGCATATAAACACGAAACAAAGCAACCATAACTGTACTGGTCTTTTGAGCCAAATCCAACAAAAGTTGTTCGCGCACGGAGCACTTTGAAGCAAATGATCGCCTGTTTTTTGAGAATAACTGGACATGTCGCCACTGTTACATTAGAGCAACATAAAACACTCAATTCTAAATGGTACACCAGAAGTGTTCCAAACAATCAGAGAAACCAATGCAACATCTCTCACATCAGTATCGAATTGATGGGTCTTCCACCGTACAATCCTTGTTTGGCACTCAATGATTTCTTCTTGTTTCCACAGATCAAAAATAAATTACGTAGAATATTTTGAAAAAGAATAAAGCCAGTTCCATTCATAAATATTTGTTTTCATCTCAAAACTCAATTAGCAATCCTCTTACTATCATGAAATCAGTCGAAAAGACAGTAGAAATTCATCATTAATCATTATTTATAACACACAAATGTTATGGTATCAAACTATTAAAACAATAAATTATTACTCTCAAAATATACATTATATGTTGAGTGTTACACACAGAAGGAATAATTTCTTGACCCTGACTTCTTAGCAACACTATAACGATAATTACAGCAGACTACGAGTTGTTTTTTTTTTTCGAAAAAAACAAATAGTACGAATATTGTTAGTTAGGGTATTGTACCTGCGTCAAGTTCAAGAACATTAAGATTATTTTAGCGATGTTGGTTCATCCTGTTAACTACACTGTATTGACTGCAATATGAAAGAAGATTGAAAATTTGGAATGTAACTTAATTACTATGGAGACTCTTTATTCATTCATTTGCTCACGTTTTGTTCTAAGATCACGGAATCAAAGCACAGAGGAATTTAACTATGTTTCAGTGATAGAGATTGAATTAAAATAATAGTCCGTAGAAGCATTTCTAATGCTACGAAGTTTAGTAATAATGCGTCGAACATTTTAATAATACATGGGAACTTGTTTCATTTATATTTTTGTACATAATTTGTACACGGTCACAAGCAGAACCTCCGCGGAGTTTACAGCATCATCAAGTCTGAGTAATATCCACTTCAGATTTAAATTTTGCGAGTTTCTCTATGAACATGGTTATTGTTAATTTGTGATTAACAGCACGATTTGAACATTTCTGTGAATTATTACAGGTTTTCGCAAAATACGCAAAACTATAATATCTATAAAACATCCTTAGCTAAATGAGTTATAAACTGAGCAGCAATCATACCAGACCAACAAACCACTTTCTTACATAGCCTTAGTTAATATCCAGAGAAGACTTTGATTGAAAGATCTTATTATTCTTTTTGAAATGGCATATTTCTAATATGTCAATAATAGAATTATCCGAAAAAAGGTATTGTTTTTGCTTTTTTAGAAAACTGATTGAGCCATCAAGTCTGCTTCTCTGTCCAGAGATCCTCTTTCGGGGATTTAGTGAGCCAAATTCCTTATTTTCTTCATTGCTTGTTAACCTAAAGACACCGATACCGTCTCGCAGATTCTGATTTATTCTAGATTAAGACCTTCATTAAGAGTATTCATTTGTTGCAGCATATTCAATTGAGTTTTAGAGTTTAATCACAATAACATTAGAAGTAGATTTCTTGAACTTATTTAGAGTATAGGAGTAAATTCATATGATTTTCTTATTAGATCTTACAGAACTTTATTCTCGACCAATCAAAAGATTAAATGAGTTTTTGGTCAAACTCTACCATTTTATTCTTGACCGAATTTTGGAGATATTATCGAGATGAGCGCTTTCACTAGGACATTAAAGTGATGGAAAAACGATAAACTTCATATGTACTGTAGACAATCATATTTTCTTCGAAAAGTGTGATGGTGGTAGAAGTTATACTGCGAGATTGCTGAGAAGAACACGAGCACATTTAAGATTATATATACTAAGACTTATTAGTAAACACTTGCATATCCAACCTCTTAAAGAAGAAGATAACTCAAACAGTTCAAGAAGAGGTTGAACATGTAATATGGTCATGAACATCTAGAGTATCTGCACCAATTACAGATGAAGAACCGAAAGCAGAAGCGTGACTTGAGCAAAACTGCTAATATCTTCGAGTTGTGGTTGTTGGTAGCATGATTTTGTACGTTAAATCTTCTTCTCATCTGCTGTAGTGTCTTTTGTTCTCAAATCTGCCATCTTTTACTACTTTTACTTGATTTTCTCATACCTCTAATGTTCCATCGTTATCATTTTATTCTCGATATCCGATTTTAGATATGAGACTTTGTTTTTGACATCTGCGGCAATGTCAGTATTCAGTGATAAAATATTGGAAGAAATATCTTTTCTTATAATTGAAATCTTCTTGTCCATATTAGTCGAAATATCGTATTTAAAATTTAGCACACCATCCTCCATGGTCAAAATATCATCCTTCATATGGATCCATCGCCACTCCTTCATTGCTCACTATATGACCTAGATAGTTGACTAACACTTTTTCGGGTTTAGGATGAGTTGGGCAGCTTGAACTCGTTTGAATACGTTTTCCAAATTCTTCAGATGTTCATTTAATGTCTTTCCCATCACCACGATGTTGTCCAAATGAATCAGGCATTTTTTTCGAGATAACCCACTCAAGATGTTTTCCATAAGTCAAATATCCGAATATATGATATGACGTTGAATTGCTGTAACCCAGATCAGGCGGTGAAAGCAGTCTTCTTCTTGTCTTCTGGGGCTACTTCTCCACTTACCATTATCCATACTTCAGGTCCAAGGTAAAAAACAGCTTGCTACCAGCTAAAGTGTCCAGTGTATCGTCAATTCGGGGTAGAGGATAGCTCTAGCACTACTGGAGACGCCCATTGATTAGATTGTTCTAATACTTTTTCGTTTCAGCCGCCTTGGTAGTCGGCGAGCTGATTGTCTGATTGACTAGGCCATTATCGATATTTTGTTTGACGACTGATTTTCTACCAGTCTTTCCTCTTTTTGGTACGAATAGATCTGCAAGAGAAATTCTGTCATTCTAGTTTTATCAGCTCGATTCAAGCATTGATCAGCTACTGGTATCATCTGTTCGAATCGGTCATGGTAATTGTCAGTTGTCGTCGATTTACATTTGAGACATGAACTGGGATCTCCTTCACCGACGTAACTAATCTTTTTTCAAACTTTAGACTTTTTTATCGTAGCCGGACAGGACTGGCTTCACGGTCCATAACTTGGATGAGTTCATAACATTTACTCAAATGATACCGAACATGTTGAAAATTAATCATTACATTTTTAATAAAAACAATATATTTCACTTAATTGAAGTAATACTTCTTATCTCCTTTCTTTCGAATTTAAAAGAATTACATCTATGTTATGAGCTACACTGTCTTAAAAATAACTAATTAAAAGTGAAATTGATACGTTAATTGACTTAGGAATCTGAGGAGTGTACAAAGTGCTGAATTCCCAAGCGTACAGTTTATACGTGAGGAACAAGAGGTCACATGAAAGTAATAATAATAACATACATTTAGACTATAGGTAAGTACTGCCTACTTACAATATTTTTTATGGTAAAGACAACTAAAGTATGTATCCTTAGGTGTACTAATCAGAATTTTAAGCATGCGTGTATTTTATTACTGAATATTTTTAACAGTACACTACATTTGAAACCAATTAAATTGATTTAAAACTAAATTAGTCGATATTGTCGATTTCACTTTAAACGTTTAGTGTATTAGTTTTAGGTAAAATGAAATTAAAATTCTCTAGCTTGATAGCTTCAGTCTTCAGTATAAATCAGATCACATCTAATGTTACACTACAACGCCTAAGATCATCTAACATCCCTCCAGTTCCAGAGCTCTAATGAATTCCGGTATCTGGGATCACTTCAAATTACATAATTTTCATTGAATAACAATAATATTGTGACACATGATTAATTAACTCCTGGAAATTATAAATTCACAGGGCATTAATCAAAATAAAGATAGTCACTATACATTCGTGAAAAATGCGTTCAAACGTTTACTTTATCAAGATTAACTGGTATAATTATAAATCATGTTGCCAAATGCAATTAAATATCAATGTACCTATCTATCGATGAAGTCATTTTCTGAGATATTCTTTAGATAAACTTGAAAATTATTCATAGTATCGATATTCACATAATAATATTGGGAGTGATCATAATGTTGAATATATTTGTTAATATACAAAACATTGAATTTATTATTTAAGATATTGTTTAATAGGAAAAAAAAACGAAAAAGCTGTGGCAAGTTCAGTTACAAATATGATCACAATCAACAGCCGATAAATGATTAAAAATTGAGATATTATAAAGTTTGGATACCTGATTTTATTAAAAAAAAAATAAATAAAATTAAACTCTATATGGAGAACACTGTCGTGGATGAGTGTGGGCATGCGCTGTAGATAACAGTGAGGCTTTCGCACTATAGACTCCGCCATTGTTGACATTCAGACGTCAGTTGGCGTTGTGCTACACGCAAACATGTCCGCCATAATTAATGCTCCCGCCAAGTGTGAATTGCGATGTGTGATTTGTTATCTTTATTTATAGCCTATGGGTGGTACAAAGGATGGATGATTTAACGTCCACATATGTACGTTTGGAAGCAAAAAATAGTAGTTTACTAACTTTCCTCAACATCATCTCTCATAAGCTATTCGGGGACGATCGCATTTTAAAATTGATACTACATAGGTATATAACGCGACCTTTTTTTGTATCATTTTTAGGTTATGAAAATACCATTTTATTTGCCAACTTTGTAAGGAAATAGATGCTTTCAACATAGCGCTTCCACAATACACAATTGACAAATATATTTTATCTTTTTTTAATTTTGTTCCAATCTAACAACTTTTAGCGCTTTATAACAAATCTCCAAATTTTGGCACAGTAGTTAACTTAAGTTAGTTAATCTTACAGAGCCGATTGTCTCTACTACTTTAATAACATGCCAGTTCGTTTTGAATAATGAATATTTTTTTAATTCAAATTGATTTGGCAACTTTTTATTTTTACCTAAAACATTAGCTTGACATTATTATTATCTACATTTTTGTTGCTGTGGAAATAAGTATGAAAAAGTTTGATGAAGCAAAGTCAGAAATAAATAATCGAAATTCTCGACGGAATTGCTTAGAAGGCCAAAAAGGCAAAACGGAAAACCTGCTAGCGAGAAAATCCAGACTCATACGACAAATGATGTGACCAATTTCTGAAGTGGATTTGAAGAATGCTGTACAAACCATTAAAAGAACTGTGTTGTTGTATTACTTTAATGATGTAATTAAAAAATATTCCCTGAGCTCTATGTGGGCTAAATGTACGGTGATTTAGAAGACTTATGTGGGTCTTTCAAGCAAAAATTAAAAGAGTACCAAACAAAAAATCCAGTAAGAGAAAATATCTTAAAATTTATTCATTAAGTACGTAACGAAACGATTTTAATGAACAGCTTTGTATTTTGTAAATGTCGGCGAGAAGAACTTGTAAATCAAAACTGAGAAAAACAATAAGTTTTCATAATTGTTAATAAAGACAAAATGAGGGATGAAGCTCATGGAGGATGATTTTAGGAGACGCACTAGACAGCTGTACTATACAACCTACTGAAAGTTTGAGAAAATTTCCTGTATTATTACATCATATTTGGATTGGGGCAGCCCCGAAAAGTATACATCATTACTCACATCGAACTTCAAAAATTCTTTTAGCAGAAGCTGGAGAAAATATGACCATAATGAAGAGCTATGATGGATAGAAGAGTACCACAGTTGCTAGATTATTTGGAGGAGATCATACTTTCAAAAAATGAAGTTTTACAGATGCTCGTGGAGTTTGTATTTCCTCACAAAAACAATTAGACCTTCCAGATTTTCCAATTCTATTCAAATATTACCAAATAATAGAAAACTAAAAATTTATATTTTGTTATCAAAGAATAAGTTGTTCGAATACTATTCATTCCATTCAATCCATTTTTAGATCCGTGTTTCCTCACGTGGGGCAATTTGGGAGGGGAAATTTACGGACTCGATACGAGTTTAACCCTATTGCTATGGCCCATTTAAAAGCAATACTAGATTTCGATGCCAAATATGAAAGAAAAAAGCAAATTCACAAATAATTGCGGACATTAAATATTATAAATTCGTTTGACGAAACCAAAATATTAACATTTTTTTGTCGTCGTTAAGTTAACTTCTCCGTGGCAGACGTCAAGCTCCTAGTGGACTCCCAGCCGCTTTAAATACTCGTTAAATAATGCAATTGCTAGCATCTGAATCAAAGAACTTCAATTAATGAAGAAGATAAGCTGAGGCGATTATGGTCGGATGATGCCTTGCAGGGATATTGCAGCCAATATTAGTGGATTTGTCTGATATATCAAATATGCAATATCAAGAAGAACGCGCAAAGATGCAATATAATGACTCAGTTTAAGCTTTATTTAATATAAAAGGAGCGATGGCGTGGTTTTTTGAGGTAACACATATCAAATACCGAAATTTTACCAAATGTAAATGATTTAGTGGTAAAACTGTGATATAACTGAGCGGAGAGACTTCAGACTGCAACTAACCAAATTGTAATCTAGCATAAAACCTTTTGCAGCAAGCATCTGGCGCCAATATATCAATAAATTTAAAATGTTAAATTATCATAGAAAAGATCTTTATCAAGATTATTTAAAATTTGAAAATTCCATTACTGTGTTTCGCTCACAATTTCCAAGGAATTTCTTATTATTAAAAATTATGTCTTTGTTACATAGATGGGCATAAGAATTTTAGAAAGCTTGGGTGAGGCATGGCACAAATAAAGTTGGAAAACATTGATTTAGATCGTATCAAAACATAAAAATAATAATCTACTAGTTTGATATAAAAGTTACACTGTTCAAGAATGTGGCAAGATATTTAATGGACACTAGAAAGCTTGGATGAGAAAATCGGTCTATTAATAGATCTACAATGAATTTGGAGCTGCCATAATTGATACTGATTCTAACTGTGTATTTTTAAATTCTAGGTGTAGCTCTAGAAACCTAAGATGTATACAAAACCAGAGGAAATACCTTTCATAAATGTTTTCACTATTTTTTAATTTTACGACCAACAATTTTTAGAAAACTTGTGAAAGAGGTGGATATGCAGATGATGTATGCTCATGTTACATCTGTGATTTTTAAGGTTGATTCGAAGGTTGAAAACTAATTCTTCTTAAGAAATTTCAACATTTAATGTGATAAATAATTGATTGAAATTTAACAAAATGTAAGACTCTGTTATAATAGATATTTGCAAAAATTTCTACTAAAAAAAATCTGTTAAGTGGTAGAAAACTAACAAATTTGAAATACGAGGTGTGATCAATGAATATTTATATCAGCAAAACTACTTACGCTACATTTCAACTACTATGACTCATATCTACATATGTTCAAACAAGCGGTGACAAGCTTGTGTATACAGTATGTGTGTGTCAATAAATACATCATACCAATACTTAATACATTTTATTAAGAAATCTGTTGAATTTTCATAAATAATTTGTGACAATACGCAAATCAATTTCTGTACATATTGATATGGCTGAATAGGTATTTAAAAGACCTTTCAAATAATGTATTATAACGCCCACATTTCCATTTCCATTTCCATTGACGTCAAAAATAAAAAGGTATTTTTACGAGTAGCCCGTTTTAAAATAAAAATCGAAGGGTTACGGGATTTTTCCTTAAGGTCGCCGGTTTACGAAATAACGAATTTATTTTTTCCATTTGCACCATACTGTATGTTACTATCAACTATAGGCACTTTAGTGAGTGTTTGTAATGAAACCATGAAACATGGATCTTGAACAACACAATTATTTGTGTATACCGAAGGTAATAATGTAGTAACTTTGAAAACTATTTTTTAAGTGGTATAAACTATTTAAAATTAGAAATTGTGCGGAAAGTGGATAAACTTGTTAGTTCACATAAGCGTTTATGATTTGCGAAGGAAAAGATCTAAAAATGGACCATCGTCTTTTTGTTATGATGACTTGCCGCCATTCCACAGATTTGGCAACTTGGACGATAGTTAATCCCCTTTACTTTTATTCACAGGTATGTGAATGTTAAGATATGGAAAAATAAACAGAAATTTCAGTGAAAAAGTATTATCATCTTTATTTATTGTTCACCCTGTAAATATGGGTGCATACAACCCACTATCACCATAAATATTGTATAGATCATTCAAAACAACCGATTATGTTGTCTCAACAAGTTCAATAATAGATCTAAAGATAAATAGGTTGCAGTAAATAAATTAGAAAATATACTATTCATTCAGTAGTCGTGTTACGCTTCAGGACTGACAAATGAGAATATTAACAGTAAATTGTGTTCAATTTCAATGTAAAAGATAATACTGCAATATCAGCTTTTAATGAATATCCAATAAACGTGATTTATCAATAAAGAGCAACCAACATTCCAATTTAAGGCAACATCAATCAATGAGTCCCCGGTCCTGTGAACAAAACAACATTTTTTCACTCATACAGCAATCTAGATAATGATACAATTAAACGCTTTTCCTAATTTGTTGTGACATTTTTATAGAATTAATTAACGTTTTCCTCAAAGTATGCTTATGTTTCGGACGGGACTTCCGTTGAGAGTTGTTTCAAGTATAAAAATAACCAGTAGTCACTAGAGGTCAGATCTGGACAATACAGTGAATGGAAGGAAATTGGAATATCCATTGATTTAATTTTAACATGCTCTGTGTTTTTTCTGCCCGTGTACTCGTTTCTTCATGATTTCTTTCTTCATTAAGTCAAATAATGTACAGAAATATTCTCCATTGATTATTTTTCATATAATATATTCAATGACCATTTTGATTGAGGTCAATAGTAGTGAATCCTATCATTTGAGATGATTATTAGTGAACAAATCCCTTATATTTCATCCAAATAGTTCCCACAGTGCTATGAATAAATCAATTAGTCTGTTAATTTTATTTCGTAAGGGGAAGCCTTGAGCATCTGTTCGAAAAGAAACGTTTTCATGCTGAAATTCTCATGTAAAGTAATGTAGAAACTTCTTTGTCTTTTGTTGATTTTCTTTTGCTTCAACGGTGTTTGTTCTGATTGAATAAGAACTCATTATCAAAACACGAGGTAAGAAAGGAAAAATATAATTTATTTACCTCATCTGATTCCCAAAAATTGGCGTTACCTATAGTAAAACTGAGACAAAATTTGAAGTTCTGTAAGATTCTAAGTTAAAAAAAGCCAGTAAGAACTGAAATTAAAAAATGTAGGAGCAAAATTTTAATAATAGGGTGGTAGTTGTAACAATCTGTACTTTATTTCATTGATTTTTGCTTCGGTTTTGGAGCTGTTTAAAGATGTGCTTTATTTTCATAAAAAAGGGCCTTTTCTGTGTAAACCCTGTTTCTCATCTCTTCAAAAAGATTACTTCGTGTTTTTCAGTGACAAAGTAATTCACATCAATTTTCCTTTTGTATCTCAAAAAACTATAACTAACACCGTCTTGCTTATTAGATCCTACCTAACTTCAGATTCGAAATACTGGGTTCACACTAATATTTAGCTACTTGTGTCGATTTGTAATCATGGTAATAGATTGAAGCTTCAACGGCGCACAAAATCCTGTTTATCTTTTCTAAAACGCTCCAAATGTTGTTAAGTAATAGCTTGCGAGTATTTTTGTTAGTAAATACGACACCCATTATACTAAGATCTCTCTCTAACCTGAGACTACAATTAAAATATTGTCGTGAACGTAGGGCTCCTATTAATCAACGATCACCCATAATCGTATCCTTTATTTTTGCTATATTTTCTAGCGTTGGTTTGATGTACTTCTTCAAATGCGTAAGTCTACCTTTAGACTGTTCGAATTGAAGATGAAAAATTCTTATACACTTTTAATAAGCGTAAATTTATTTTGGTACTAAACCTTCGTATCTCCGATATGCCCTTCCCTTCTGAGGTACGTGTGGTGCGACTAGATTTGAACGAATCTTTAAACTACGAAAGAGAGATGTTAGATATTTACTCGTTCTCAGGGCTCACTGCAGGGACTTCTTTGAAAGATTAAAAATTCTGACTTTTCCCTTATTCATCTTTAAATCCGCTTATCCAATTTCAGAAAGATCGTTGCACAGCTATCCACTTAAGAACACGACGAACGACCTTTACATACCTACCCCACGTACAGAATTAGTTAAGGGCTCAATATTTCACAATGCAAAAAAATGCATAATCAGTTGCCAATTGAAATTGGATCGATGCCATCTTTTCCTGCATTTCACAATAATTTGAAGGCACTGGAAATTGCCTTCTACTCTGTAAACGTCTTCTATTCTAATAAGGGTATTTAATTCCGGACATGCTGCATACTGGCCTAGTTTTGTTATGGATTTATCTACTACTTATCACCTATAACTATTACCTATAATTTCGTTCATTGTGGTTTCTTCTTTATATTCAAATTTTATTTTATTTCCATCTTTATTAAGTTATTTTTATATTTGTTTTGTAGGTTTTACAAGCTTTTGTCCACAAATTGTAACAATTTTTTGACAATAAACCATTTCACTCTCTCTCTCTCTCTCTTTCTCTCTCCTTCCAAAACTAATAATCTACATGAAACTTCATATGCGATCATAAAGACGTGGTACTACTTTGAGAAAACTCAAACCAATATATTATTGATCTATAGAGCTTATTACAAATCCACGAATTTCCTATGAATTGGAAATAGCATTTTTTCTTTTTGGACCATCCTGTTATGTACTTCACAAACAATATATCTTCGTATCAAAATTTCAAATATTCACGAGCTATAAGCCAACATTTTATAGTTAAAAGAATATTTCATAATATTAAAAAAATTCAAACTGGTTTATTAACAGCAGACGCTTAATATTTTTTCGAATATATTATGTGAAAGCGCATCCAACCGTCGTAGGCTTCTTTGGTGAGTTCTCACCGTGGTTGAAGTGGGGTTGGCCTCTCAAGGTCAACAGACCAAGACCATGATCACCGCGGCGAATAACCTCTAAGGCATTAATGCGTTTATTCGATCATCAAAGATTTTCTACATATTTTGTAAGACCAAGTCTAGACGTCCTGATGGAATTTTTATCTCATATATATATATATATATAGTGATATGTCATAATTTGGCGCTGTTGGGAAAATATAATTTTCGAGAAAACTGTAGAGAGAGTATTACATAGTAGACTATTACCTATCATTTGAAATACTAGATAGATCTAGCGTATCATTGAACTGATTATTTTGTTAAAATAACTAAAAAATACAAAGCAAATGAAAAAAAAGTTGAAAATAATCTTCAAAAAAAGTTTAAAACAATAATGAATAAAAAATTTTATAATTATATAGAAAAAAGCGTAGGGTGCTCGATTTACAAGAAATATAAGACAAAGCACTCACGCTCTTTTCACAATAATACTACTATTTTTCATTCATTATGGTTCTAAGCTTATTTTCAAAATTGTTTTTAACTTTTTAGTTTTTTAGTTTTACGTGCTTTTCAGTTGTTTCCAATTATATTTATTTTTCACTTTCTAGTTTTATATGCTATGTTTTTTTGTTCCATATAATAACTTCGCTGCTTATATCCCTATATCTCTTCGAAACTTATATCGAGCCATAACGGTGTAATTGGTAAGGTTATCGAAGTGCTTGCTTTCCAACACGGAGATCGGAGGTCAGAATCTGCTGTTGAACGAAATTTGTATTAAATAAGCCACTTGCACTTGGTTCAAAGGTGAAGTACAAACAAACTAACAAACAAACATACATGTAAAAATAATATAAGCGCGTTAAAAAAGTTTTCGTTAACATTTTGGGGTTCGTATTATCTTTTTCAAGAATAATGGGAATCTCAATAATTCAACTTTTATTAACGGAATTAGTCAAACTTAACATATAACTTTTTTTAAGTACAAGTTTTTATTGATAATTTCCGAGTTATCTTCTGAGTGTGAAAATGCTTCCTCTGCTTTTTCCAAATCACACTGTGAGCTGGAGTAGAAAATATATTTTGCTACAGTTAGTTTTTAAAGGATGGATCCTCAAAAAGTACATTTTTCATTTTTTGCATCGACCATTTAAAAGTAATATAAAAAATATCATCGTCTTGAGCTCTATATATTCAGTTCAAAAATTTTTCAATTTTTTATCCTTTCCAAGTTTATAGTGCTCATGGGAATTGGTATTTTTGTTTTTTAGATGATTTGAATCAAAGTTCTTCTCTTCTCTTTCTATAAGTTCTGGAACATTGAATAGTCACTTGGTTCTAAATCCGGAAATAGAAACTATGAAGGAACAATTGGTAGCCTAATTCATATCTTTAGTCGTAGAAAAAATTTTTTGTTTTGTTCAAATGCGGTAAGTTTTTTCCAATCCTTAATAAATAGGCCAAGTAAGTTAGTATAATAATCATTCATGATGGTTTCACAATTTTGGGTGTAATCAATGTGGTTTGTGGCAAAGCATATTCCAAAAAAATAGTCATTGGCTGAGAAATCCACTTTGTCTTGCTTTGGTACTGGTTCACCCCAAGAATCACAATCCGCAGACTTTGACGCTGGTGTCTTGTGGAAGATGCGCGTTTCGTCCATATTACGTATGTACTGTCGTTAAACAACGCAATTCGTTCTTGCGCACTTGTTACACAGTTTTTTTGTGATCAATTATTGACGAACCTAAGACCTATATAAAAAAAAATTATTTTACCCAAATGAACATTTCAATTTAAATCCACAGAGTAACGAGAAATAGCTTTCCAATATGTGATAGGACAAAATCGTATCATGAGCGTTACCAATTGTTTTTGATAATGGTGGCACATGGTTGTTTTTTCGGTAATTAAAAATCAGATCTGTCGTAAGCGCAACACCACAGAATTCTGATATTATTCAGAAACCACTCGACCATAACTCACAAATAAAGTGAAAAATAAGCTACTACTTCTATGGCTTTGCTAGTCAAAATTTCCATGGGTATATCACCAGATGATTTACAGGTACCTGTAGATCATAAAATGAAATAAAAATGTTTGCAGTTGACTCAAATAGCTAAAACAGATCAGATTAGTGAGAGGCAACTTAAGACAATCTATGTAAAGTCAGAACGTAACAGATCTGGTCGCCCAGAACGTTCTGAACTTTCAATAAATCAATTTTTTACCTTTGAAATTTATGGCGCAGAGTCCTAGAATATTAAGAGACCAAAGTAGTTACCATTAACATATAGATATATTTCGTGGTGCCAGCTTTCGGATCTCATAAAAAAATCTGCCGCCCTTCATTGATTTAGTTCCTTTCAAGAGGCCATTATTTTCCAAACCCTTCCCACTAAGAAATTCTTCTTGCAAACAGATGAAGATCTGATGATGCTCAGTGCCCTATGCGAATATCTTCATCATTTTTTTTGGTTAAATCCTTAGGTCACTAGATAGTACATATAGTTCTTTATCATAAATATTAAGTATTTCTTTTTTGAAAATCCTATAATATTCACGCATATTCCGTAATTCTTTACAACTTACACCATAAACATCAATAAATTTTTAGTGAGTTTCAATAGGACAAACTTTTTTGTTATTTGATTACTTCACATTTGGCGGGATTACTTATTGACGTGGCGACGAACATACAATCAACACCGACAGTAACATGAAACGGCATGATGATAGACTGGGAAATACGATCTTGAACTTCACAGATTAAGCGGAATCGGATCTTTTTATCTTGAACCTCACTAGTGGCAATACGTGCATCTAAGTTATATAGTTTCGTTAGAGGCAGTTAAGATGGGCATCATTGAAGCCTTTTTTATCAACAAATGAAATAGTTATTTGTAGGACTGAAAGTGCTACTTTGTTGAACGAGTCTGAAAATTGCGAGACAAGCGAAGCGAGTCCTACAAAGTAGTATTTCAACCGCGGTGTACACAACATTTTTTAGACGACGCATAAGATCCAAAACTTTTTCATTTACATTGAGGAAAGAAAGTAAAAAATAGAGAATTAAAAACATTTTATGTATAATTTTTTCTGGTAACACCACTTCATAAAGAGATCAGGTGGCGTGAATTCGAGTAACTCTTCATCGCTGATATTTTATTTTTCATTCATTGTTATTCATTAATTTAGACAAAACTTCGTAAAAAACAAATAATTTCAAGAAATTAAAAATTTAAGGTTATGCAAAATCATCGAAGTGAAACTGTCCACTGTCAACATTGAAGTGGCTAGAGTCACATTTAAGTAAGTTAAAGTGTCTACTCCAGAGCATCCCGAAAATGTTTTGCAGTACGGAACTGTCACTTTCACTACATGGAACACTCAAAACGCAACTAAATGAATACAGAACGAACAATTTCAGATGGCGTCGTCTAAAAAATAATTATTGGGCATTTCAGATAGTTAATTCATGCTAGTTGAATAGTATTAACTCTTCGTAATTAATGCATAGACAGCCAAGAATGTAGTAAGCCTTTACCTTACTGACTAACATAGCTAAAATATTTATCAAAATCATAGAAAAAAATATTAAGGGGAAAACTAGAAACAAGACTAGAAGAAACTCAGTTTAGATTCCTATCCAATATAGGGACAAAAGAGGATACAATAAACATAGAAGACCTATGGAAGATTTGAGAACAGAACAGAGAGGAAGGAATCAAAAATGGAGTAAGATTGCATATGAGTCCACTGCTATACACAATAATCCTCAATGAGGCTATAAAATAAATAAAATAACACTAAACCAAAATCTCTAATTGTATAATCAAATAATCAAAAAATACAATATGAACATAAAACCAAAACTATAGTCAATAGCTCAGGAACAAATACACACGACATCAAAATAGGAAATTTTATATACCTCGGCTCTTTGATGGAGAGATATTGAAAATTAGAGAAATAAATAGCAGAAAAAATATCAAACGCAGGAAAATTATTTAACGTGATAAGAACATTTTTTCTAGGAAACAATAAAATACCCAAGGAATTGAGAGTTGAAATTTACGAAATAGAATTTATACCCATATTAACAAATGATTCCAAAAAATTGACAACCACAAAAGGTAGAAAAATTTAGGGCAATTGGACCAAATCAAAAATACAAAACCTGCAGCACAATACATAGAAGAAAACCAACAAGACGGCTCAGACTTGGGAAAAGGAACAGCGAGGAAATGATTACAAAAAAATACTAGAAACCAGAAAAGTAAGAGCAAGAAACAGAAGATCAAGGAAGAACTGGATGGACGAAATCAACAGAGCGCAAATGGAAAGAATTTTGGAAGAAAGACTCGATGAAACCTTAACCTCACGTCTTACACCGGTAAGAGTAGATAAACTATAACTGATAATAAAAAAAAAAATCAAACAAAGGTAGAAATGTGCCGTGAGGCTCTAATGAAAGTTAAATTAATATTGAGAAATCTGCGTCCACAACGATTTCTCCACATCATCAAGGGGAATATATTACACGTTTTGATTTAACGTCATATATTATTATGCCCCTCAGTACTCCCACAAAATATTTTAACGCGTATTACCAACAAAGGTGGGTTTTCCCAATATTATTTTTTGCACTATTATATTGTAATACTCAAATACTCCGCTAGTGTACAATAAAGCATAGAAACAACTACTTAGTTTGTGTGATACCCACGTTTATCCCTGAAATATATTGATTCTATCGTGTGAAATCCATTCATTCTTACCAATTATTTATGAACGATTTGTGTGAGTGTGAATTGAAATCTATAAATAAACCCAACCTTAACATTGTTCTTGGCGTGTCATTAAATGTCCAATACTATTCTACAAGTCTTATTATGGTCAGATAAATATATGGAATTTTATGATGAAATAAAATTACGGAACTTTGACTAGAAAAAGGGGAAATAAGCAACAATAGATTAGTTCAATTTACACGGTATACAGAAAAGGTAGTGGTAAAAATAAAAAAAAAATGAAAAGCAGAAAAGCCCCCGGAGCAAACCTCATCCCAAACGAACTTCGGTCCCGAGCGAATTTAATATACCAATGTTTGTCTGCCTGATCGATTTTGACCAAGGCATTTGATAGGGTCCCCTTCTCCGATATTTTAAATATACTGATATCGAAAGAAACGCCAGACACCACCATAAGAGCAGTCCACAGACTCAATACGAACAAAATGACCAAAGTAAAGGCAGGAGACACTTATACGAAAGAAATACCAACACCAGAAGGACATAATAAAAGAATCAGCTTGGTATGCTACGCCGACGAGGCAGCTATTTTCGCGGAAACTCAGGACGACCTACAGAGACAACTACACAAATTCAGTCAGGTCATCCAAGCGATGAACATGACTATACCCACAGAAAAAACGAAAAGTATAACTTTTGCTAAAGAGCCCGAACGATGTAAGCTGGTAGTTCAGGACAAAATCATCGAGCAAGTCTCACAATTTAAATACCTGGATATGGACCTGTCGAGTTATAACGACCCAGTGAAGAACCTAAGAAGCCAGATCAACAAAGCGACTGCCAAATCGAGGAAGGAACAGTGTATTAGAAGAAAGGGCAATTCTATACTTTCACGATCCCCTCGTTTTTGGCTGTAGAAAAATCATCCGATTGTTTATTCATTTTTTATCTCACTTAAGGATTTCATATGGTTTTCTGACTTTAAATGTTATCATAAATGCTCTAGAAAATCGAAAAATCATCAGATTTTGAGGAATTTTTTTAAATCTTCGTTTTTACGGCGAATTTATGTGAAAAAATATTGAAGATTTGATATGGTTTTATAATTTTAAATGTGGTTAGGCTAGGTTAGGTTAGGTTGCCATTATTACCAACACTTCAGAAAATAATTTTAAGACGATCTTGAAAATATAGAGAATTGGATGTGGGGCGGGGGGTGTTGCTAAAAATTCAGAACATTTGGTCTGCTTTTCACCCCCGCCTCTCCATTCTCTTTAACAGTCAACCTTAGTAAGATACCATATAACTTTAATGACTACTTAATAAAAAAGGTATAAACGATTATATGTGAGAAAAGGTCAATTTTAAGAGAAATTAAAAACATGATAAATCAACATTTTTGTATATTTTTTTTTCAATTTGTTTTTTGTTTAGATCATGAAAAAAATATAACAACTCCATTCGATTACTTGAAAAAAGTTATCAACAATTATACGTGAATGAGTGCATTTTCAAGAACATTTAAATACTTGAAACCAATATATGTTTTCATTTTTTTATTCCTATTCCTATAGAGTTTAGACGTGATAGGTTTATACTTGATGTTCGAATGAGAAACAGTTCACTGTAAAAACTGTTATCTACATATCCACAACACATTTACACACAGTACAATTTTTTGAGTTGTTATTGAAAACTTATATGACTAAGTACAAAAATACTATTCACTTACATCCAAATTCTTGGGTGAAGATGGTGAACAAGGAAGACAACAAATTAGTGGCACGTACATTACCCATAACGCTAATAAATTCATTTATATGCATAAGTGAGTGTTTAAAATGTGAAATATGGTATATTACCACATGAATTGAGATAACTATTCTATCTACACCTTAATAAGCTGGTGTGAATTTGAAATTAGTAATTATCGTATTGCACTTGCAATTACTTTCAATTATTAGAAACTTATAATAATTATTATAATACATTCATAGAAAACCACTTTTTTGTATAATTGTTTCCATTCGCCTATTCTACTATTAATAAACCATTCCTTTATCACTTTTTTTTAAAATTATTATTAACATTCTAGAAAATATTATATACTTCTTCAGTTTTCTTATGTATCTCTCTTCTCCAAACGATAATCCACACTATTAGAAAAAGATTCGGAAGGATTGGTAATTTTAAGCTGTGAGTGTCACTTAATTGGTAACGGTATATCCCAAAGCTGTTCAAAAGAACAAACGTTGTGTTATAGCAACACATATTTTGATACCTCTCCAAAAATTGACTGAACATGTTTGTTAGAATTGCTGTATTGTATCTTCAGATCGTGTAGTCGGTTTCTCATCTCTGCTTTTAGCAATAAATTCCAGTACATCAATAATTGCAAACCACTCTTTTTCTAGCGCGTAAAATGAATCATTTCGAGCACACCAACTAGTTTGAGAAAGACTCTTAACTTTTAAATTTGTACGCTGTACGAAAACTTCAACGATGGATTGATCTAGTGGGTATAGTTATAGAAAATTCTTTACAAAAATTTATCCGAATTAATTTTACTTTTTTCCATCTCTGAAATTTTGGTATTTCAAAAATTTTACCGTCATAGGCCTGGGCCTCGCGGGCCTAGGCGTGAATCCATCACTGTCCATTTGGCTGTTAAATATTTTCAATTTTTGCTAATAATCTGTCAGCTTTAGGTTTTTGATAAAATAACAATCTATTAATGCTATAGAAATCAATGCAAGTTGTCTGTAACTTCGTGCAAAAAGTGTCGAATTAAATTGGAGAAAATTCAAGAATAAATTCTGCGCGAAAGAAAAAAAATCTTGTATACGTCAAGGGATGTCAGTAAATTTTTAATTCTTGAACATTATTTTCAGTCTTCGCTTATGCTTAGTTAAATTTCTTGTAGTATAAATAACTATTTAAATAGAAGTATATTTTCCACGTCTAAGATTTAATGTTATTTACTTTCGTTAAAAATTTCTACATGGTTTCTACAATATTTCTTTTATTAAACGTGTTCAAGCATTATTAAATACACATATAAGGCAGAAAGCTTCTAGTTGAAAAAACAACTCAACTTCACCATATTAACTATTCGAGTTATTTACTTTTTAATTATGGAACGAGCCCAAACCAGTTTGTTCAGAGATGCAATAGATATACCCGTGGAGAGCAACCATCGAACTCGACCTAACAATTTAACTCATAGACGTCAACATTCATTTTTTGTTTGGGATTTCACGTGAAAAAAATTCAGTTCAATTTTTTTAAGAAGCATGGAAAATATCAATGTTGCTTTATACTTATGCAATCACATAATAACAAATGTAATTTTTAATATACACATATACTCTATATAGTTGCTCAAGTTGTGCAGAATAAAATTTATGTATAGGAGATAAAAAAGATCCGGCTAACAACAGAGGGGATGTATTTGATAGATACAACATTGAAACTCGTTACAAAAATCATCACCAACAAAATTAACTCGATCACAATATTCGAAGATGAGTAGCAAAGATTCAGATTAAGAAGATCCTGCGTAGACGCAGCATTTATCCTACGACAACTGTTTGAGAAATCCATAGAATATAACAAACCAGCATTCCTTTGCTTCATTGACCTCCTAAAAGCATTTGACCGTACAAAAGTGGAAGATATTATTCACCTATTGTACAATGGAAACATACCTATCAACCAGTCAACAGCGGTATCCGACAGGAGACTCGCTTAGTCTTATGATATTCAACGTAATAATGGATGAAATCACGGAAAAGGGTGAAGATTACGGAATGGGTGACAGAGAAGATTATTAAATATCTTTACTCTGACAGGAAAACAGTGAAATATGACTAAATAATTTAACACTAGATTGAAATATAAGTATCTTGGAATTGACATAATCAGTTATGGAGACGTGTAAGGCAAGGTTAGAAGGAAAAGTAGCTAGAGAAACAAATCCTAAGACAAGAAACAAAGACATGAATTAACTAAACGACAAGCAGACAAATAATGACGTATACATCAGAAACAAGTCCAGTAACATCAGAACTAAAACAACTCTTGGCGAGCTTAGATATGAAAATTCTTAGGCGAATCTCGGGAAAAACACTATTAGACCGAGAACAAAGCGAAAGCATCAGACGAATATAGGACGTAGATAATAGCATAAAAAACAATGGAACAAAACAAAAATAAATGACAGACAATACACGGAGTAGAGGTGGAGTGACAATCTATAGCCAAGATGAGGAAAAGTATCGAAGAACGAACAGGTGTTCCAAATATGATATTCAATATTATATTTTTTAGTAAGTAGGTCTTTTTTTCCTGATCTCGAATATCCAGTGGACTAGCAAAATAATAAGGACAATCACTTTTTTATAAGTTATTTCGTCAGCACACTTGACTGCATATTTAAGTGGTACAAATGTTTCTGAAATATATTTTCATGTTCACAGTATCTCAATAATTTAAAATATTTCTATAAAAATAGAAACATGGAGTATTTTACTCATGTAAATGTAAAATATTAATTATTGAAAAAAGTTATTTCGTAATTTTGTAGAATAATTGTTAATTAAATGCAAGTATTATTACAAAAATAATTTGAAGTGAATTCTAAAACAGTAATTCCCTTCTTTATGTTGTCGATAAAAATAAATTTTGACTATAATCGGTTACTTTATATTGTACGGTAAACAGGATTGGGATATCTAACAAAACAAAAAGAAAATGTCGAGACTTTGAACTAAGATAGCTCAGAAATCTAGAATAACATTTTCTAAAAGAACTCTACAGTTAACATGAGAAGAAGAAGAGATGAAGAAAAAACAGCTTATCTGGCCTAATAAGTACCACTTGAAGTTTGCTGAAAAATACAATACAAGAGTTAGTTTTCATTTAAATTTTTTTCTCTGTCATATGAAATAATATTTATAAAAATTATGAATCTATCAATCTTTTTGGTCTGGTTTTTCGGATCTGACAATAGTCGAGATTATTGTGGATAAATGCAGCCTAGTCAAGCACTGTTAGGACTACATAGTGAAACATGTTGAGCACACCGATAAACTAATGGTGTGGTCCATCATAGAAACCTCTACATTATCTAGGGAATCCTGAAAATTCACATGTTACTGCAACTCAAAAATGAGGTTCCCAGATGAAGGAGAATTTGTGTTTGGATATCTAACAAAACCAAAAGAAAATATCGAGACTTTGAACTAAGATAGTTCAGGAATATGGCATACCATTTTCTAAAGAACTCTACAGTAACGATGAGCAGATAAAGAGCTGATGGGACATCAACAACTTAAGAAACGGCGATTAACAAAGGAGATGAAGACGAAATGGCTTATCTGGCCTCGTAAGTACTACTTAAAGTTTGTTGGAAAATACAATAGGGTTAGTTTTCATTCTAATTTTTTTTATATTTATATTTATAAGAATCTACGAATTTTTTTGGTCTGGTCAACATTCGAGATTCTAGTGAACAAATGCAGCTTAGTCAGGCACTTTTAGAATTACATAGTGAAATATGTTGAGCACACCGTTAAACTAATGATGTGGTCCGTGATAAAAACCTCTACATTATCTAGGGACTCCTGAAAACTCACATGTTACTGCACCTCCAAAATGGAGTTCCAAGAAGGAGGAGAATTTGTGTTTATGAACGATTCAGAATTGCGTCGTAAAGACAGGAGAATAAGATGGTTTTTACCAAGCTATAACATTCCAGTTTCACCTTACCTTAGCAATTCACCAGATATAACCCCCATAAAAAATTTATGACAAATTACTAAGCCGGTAGTTGTTAATAGATAAAGATTAAAACAACGAAGGTCGAACTGATTGATAAGCTAATAAATGGATGGTATTGAAACAACCAAATAAAATAAAGCGCCTAACAATGTATAGACAGCAGGTTGAAGCACTAAAAGAAACTAAAAGAAATATTAACAACTGACATTACTATAAGATGTATCTAATACTATTAAATGTAAATTAGTCCTGAAACGATGTCATAATTTCGCTATGGACCAATATTTTACAAAATACCAACAGTTGATGACTGTCTCTATTAATTTGGCAACCTTCTTTATTTGCATATACCTGCCCTTCTCTCTTATATTGAGATTAGAGATTTAAATTTTAATAACCTCTTGGTAAGCTCAGTAGTTGATCAACTCTATGACAATTAGTTTACAGAACAGTTGATGTTCAATATTTTTTATCAAATAAATATTACACAGAAACTGAAAAATGTTAAATTATTCATATTATTCTGAAGTTTATATTTGGCTGATAAAAATTAAGTTAAGAGTAAGTCCAAGACGATGTTCTAACAAGTTTTGCCCTCGTCATAATTCAGGGTTTACATTGTGTAATAACACTGCCCACAGTACATGATTGTAATTTCCAAAATCTCGGCTGGGTTACTCATAAGAAAACATTTGAAAAATAGGGCGTCAAAAATAAGATTTCAAGAACATAACACGTTTAAAATTAAGTTTGTTTTATTTCATTTCTTAGCGGTAGTTCATATTTTATGATCAGCATTAATGTAGAAGTCCAAATTATCAAAGAATGTCGCAAAAATTGATAATTATAGGGTCTGTAACGTGATGCAATAAAATATACCTGAAACATCCGCTTTTCTTATTTTTTCGTGCACTGTATAAATATGTGAATCTTAAGAAAATTTTGAACTATTTATTTGTGTTTTGGATATAATCTAGTTATTGGTAACAGGAATATGGATACATAGTTTAATATTAAGTCAGTAGAGAGAGCACTAAAATAAGAAAAAAGCACAGAAGGAAAAATGGTTGCGTCGAAACTGATTTTAGGAGTGCCACGAGTGCCTTTTGGTTAAGAGAAGCTTGAAAGAATGTAACAAAACTGGAAAAATAGTTTGTATGACAGATGAAGCATTGAAAAACGCAGATATATATCCCAGTTATAACAATATTCGTATTGCAAAAGGGAAATGTTACCCTACGTAATCGTTTCTGAAAATTTGACAGAAGTTGAACTGCACTATTTTCTCGACCACACTGCTAAAAAATTATGGAAGTACCAGCGGAAGTTTTCGACGTTAATCACCTTGATATGCGTCACGATTTAATATTAACTTCTAAATGGAGTTGCGATAGTAGTAACGGACATAACCAGTACAAACAAATATTTAGTAAAGAGACTATCAATTATGATATTTTTTATCTTCACAGAAACGGTGGAAAGCATTATAGCTGGAAGTTCTAGAGCTTTATAGCCACCTGATGAGGTAGAAAACTTCTGTGAATCAATTACGTTCTCCTCGACAAAAGAAAGTTCTAAATTCACTCATTCACATTGAGTGATGGCGACGATAGTTTATAGATATTATAGATAGTTTATAATATTTATTTAAAAAAACACACACTAATTATAATAAGAAATTATTGTTTTCATATATTCCAACAAACTTAATCAGTGTTTAACAATAAAAACATTACATATACTTTTGACTACGTTTTGATATCATTTTATTTTTTGGCTAACATTAGTTGTAAAATTTTCTAAACCTATTTCATATGAAATTTTTAATAGTATGTATGTTGACAAGTTTCTTAATAGCTTCTGGTAGCAAGAGAGTTTGACCGCTTAACTTAAACTTGTACCACTTGCAGAGAGTAGAAGTTATGTTCGGGTATAATTATTCGTTTATATAGGAAGACTTTATATTCTATTGATACATTTTTATTTTACAGATAATTTGCTCTAAACTTATTTAGTAATGTGTGATGGCTTCCTTGCAGTATATATATATCTGCTGGGGATATTCAGAAACGTATCACTTTAGGGAATCAAAATGCAGCACATTTTGCTTTGCACGACAGTTGGACACGTTTTTGTCAATCTAAAGAATGATTTTAAGCATAATCGGAGTTTGTCGTTGTCATAAACAAAATTAAAGAATTAAATCAGAACTGAATAATCTGTTATCCCAATTAGTTTACCAACTGCAGATAATGATGTCAAGGCAATATTAACATTTTTTTCTGTTGATACTGTATAATGTTCAAATATTAATAAAAAATAGAAATTTTTGGAATAATGTCTCATATTTTAAGAAAACTACCAAACATCAGCTATGCAGAATGTCTCGTTGAAGTTTCGTGTAACTTGTTTATAAGGCATTGCTATTTATCTATAATCGAAACAAATTTGAAAGTAGTCAATTTATAGTAAAACATCCAATACATGTTGTTTACTAAAACTAAATAAAATTTATTCTGCTTACCATAACTAATACTGATAGCTGAAAAATTATGGAATGTAACCAGTTCTATTCATACCGCCGCTATTGGATGAACTTGTATGTAAAAAACTAGTTTGTCAATTCGAAAATTGAGTGGGTAGGTGAACAAGCACAACCGCTTGGTCATGTCAAATATTTGTTCAAGCTAAGGTAGGAACGAACAGACTTGATTGATAGAGTAAATTTACTTACAAGCTTTTTTGTAGATTACTATTATTCTTAAAAAAAATCATATCAGGTGTATCAAAAATTAGAATGGAATAGCGAAATGATTATCAACTTATACGGATGATTTTTTATATTTTAACGGATTTTACTTTTTTAATCCTGAATTCTTTCTATTTGCTCAGGTGGAAGACAATTGATCGAATTTATTACCATTATATTCAGGCAGATCTTCATTATCATCATCATCATCAAGCCTTCCAATGTGGATTATGGCTATTACTTTTGGCGCTTTAAATCCTTTTTTTGAGGATTACTCCTCGTTTTCTAATTTTTATTCTTTTATAGTTTGTCGTTTTTTTTTGGCCGCTTTTGTTATTATTTTCCTTTCTTTTCGGTTCCGGCAATTTGCTCTCCAGTTTTCTATATTGAGTGCTCTTATGTCTTCCTCTATTTCGTTTCTCCAAGTTTTTATCGGCCTGTACCTTCTCCTTGGCCACAATAGGATCCATTGCGTTATTCTTTTGATCATTTCAATTGGTTTCCTTCTCATTATGTGCTCGGCCCAGTTGAGCCTTTGTGCTTTTATGTATCTCACTATATTCTCCTTCCCCAGTTCTCTCTCTATTTCTTAGCTTTTCTTTGCTCTTTTTTCTCCTTTCTGTGTTATGTTTGGGCCTGTTATAGTTCTCATTATCTTTCGGTTCTTTTAAGTTCTTCTTCTTCTCTTTTGTTTATTACTGTTATTTCCATAGCATGTGTGATTACTGATCTTATTAGCGTTTTGTACATTTTTTTTTGTTTTCTTGTTTTTTAGTAGGTTTTTGTTTCTTTATAGGCTTGATAGCCCTTTTGTATCCTTTCCTTTATCCTTTCTCTGGTTGTTTGTCCCAACGTTATTTCAAAATTGTATTTGCTAGTTTTTAGTTGGTTTGCTTTCTGTTCTGGTTTTCCTCCCATTTTCATATATTTTGTTTTTTCTGCATTTATTTGCAGTCCGTAATTTCTTGCTTCTTCGTCTATTTTGTTGGTCGATTTTATTAATTCCGTCTGTCCATTTGCTATGATCGTTACATCATCTGCGTATGCTACTAACTGTATTGCATCTGTTATAATGTTCTTATTTTGTAATCATGCGTTTCTCACGATGCCTTCCAGAATTATATTGAATAGCGTTGGTGACATTGAGTCTTATTGCTTAACGTCCTTATTTGTGTGCGTTTTATCAGATGTAGTACCTTGGAATATCACTTTAATGTCACTCTTTTTTAGTATTATTTCTCAACTTTTTTGAATATCCTTGACTCTATAATTCCTCTGTTATTTTCTCTCTTTTTATTGAGTTAAAAGCACTTCTGAAGTCAATAAAGACTATATGTATTTCTCTTTTATATTACGCTGTCTTTCTATCATTTAGTCTATAGTGTGGATTGCGTCTATAGTTGATCTTCCTGGTCTAAAACCCAAACAGATCTTACTATTCTCAAATAAAGAGTTTTAAGATAGTTTCCACTATATCCCTTCGCGGCTGGCGTACCGCAAGGAAGCGTCCTGGGACCTATCCTAACCTTCTGTATGCCGCAAATCTTCCTTCCAGTAGGGACACAAAAGCTGCAGCTTTTGCAGATGACACTACAATCCTGGCTTTACATTCAAACTCTAAAGAAGTATCTCTAGAATAATCTTAATCAAATAGAAATCTGGTTACAAAAATGGCGCGTCGTAGCAAATGAAACCAAGTCTGTTCATGTAACGTTCACAATGAAGAGAGAAGATTGTCCACCAGTTAAACTTAACTAACTCAAGCTACCGATGCAAAATATCTAGGCGTTCATATTGACGATTAACCTGGCAAAAGCATATATTTACCAAAAGAAAGCAACTGGGACTTATATTCAAACAGATCTACTGGTTAATTGCTAGATACTCAGAATTAACCATTGAAAACAAATTCCTAGACTTTCCTCAAGCCAGTGTGGACGTATGGTATACAGTTATGGAGAACTGAGAGCAATTCCAATATCAGTATTCTACAACGCTTCCAAATCAAAACGTTACGATCCATAGTGAACTCCTCCTGGTATGTTACATCATCATCAATAGAACAATATTTACAAGTGCATTCAATGAAAGAAGAAATAAAACGTTACAGTGAAAAATATAGTGATCGAATAAGTGAACACTCCAATATTCTAGCAAACCAGTTATTTAATAACGCATACGAAGTGCGACGACTAAAACGCTCCACCCCTAATGACCTGATAGGCAGATTCACAATTTAAGTGATAATAATTTCGATCTTTATGTTTTATACTACAGTGTCAAGTTAATTTTTATGTATTATACCATCGTATCATGTTGCCTTCTATCATTTATATCACTGCGTTATGTTAACTTCGTTACTGGTTTATACTATTCATACTTAGGTTAAACAAAATTGATATAAAGTAGCAGTTATAATGCTAAATACTTAAAAGAGTTTCTCCACTGGAAGAAACCCCTACGCGTCTGTTTTTAGTCATTAATAGTATATTGCGTAACAAGAGTTGTAAGTAACTAATTACGCAGCGGCGAGTGCATAAATTTCACGAGTGCGTAATAGGCTTACAGCTCGTGTAACGTACTATACTTTTTCTACGCCCATTCATGCATGCTACTTACGAAAACGTGTCTTTAAAAAAATTGCATAATGTGCTGCCTAAATTTAGGAGCATCACTATTTCAATCCTAAATTTGTGTAAATAGACCAAATAAAGTCTTATGTAAATAAAAATTTGATTGTAATTTAATTAAACCAAGAAGTTTTCTTCTTCAAACGCACGTGTATGTTATGAGATCTTATTGCGTGCATGTTATTCTTAAGGAATGTTGACAGTGCTTGTTTATTTCAGAATGCATCATGTACCAAAAAATAATGTCAAGGATGAATTCCGTAGACGAGTATAAAAATTTAATTCATTGCCAAAGCTTGAATCTCATTTTTTTTGCAAATATTGATCCAAATTGTATTTATAACCACTTAATTTGGGCAGTGAAAAAAAAAACTATTAAATCCATGACCCTCAATAATCAAAATAAACCTTTGTTACCAAAAATTCAAAGTTTTATCCCCCAAACCATAAATCGTTTATCAAAAATAAAATTTAAATATTATATAGACATTAATTTAATGAACTATAATAAAATTTAACCTTTAACTAACAATATTTTTATACTATTGACGTTTTATTAAGAATGGATTATCCACGCTTTCACTTTTATGGATAGTTTATGGAGCATGGATACTAAAGATCATATGTGAAATTTATTGGACAACAACGAATGAAAAGTCGTTTTAATTGATATTTCCTAATCACACATGTACGTGAGAGGACACAATGTTAATTATTTCTTTATTATAATATGGAGAATGACCTTTATTGGAAATTATCATTAAACTTGACATTAGATGTAAAGCTATAATATTCTGTTATACAATATATATTTGAATACAATATATGTTACGAAACTAAATATTATCCGATAGAATCAACTGAAATACTGTCGAATGTACAATGAGAAATATACAGAACGTCTCGTGGAAATAACATCATATTTTGATCAAAATTAATATATCTTTGCTTCGTTTTGAACATATCTAAAATATTACATTCAACAAAATATTACCAGGCATTTTTTTTAGAATAATCAGGTACACTGTCAAGCAAAAAATTGAGGTAACCTTAAAATTTTCATGTACTTTGAAATTTTACGTTTTCAGATAGTATTCGCAAACTGTACATCATTGCATGTGCTTTTGTAAGCTGAATGTGATACTCTATACTAAAGAAAAATGCATTTTTTTCTTGGATGTAATGATTTAATGAAAAAACTTGACATTAATAACGTGTATTCGCTCCTCTTGCATTGATGATTGCTTGAAGTCGGCGCGGCATGAATTAAGTTGCGGATCACATTCTTGTTAATGTTATCCCATTCCTGCAACAGCAATCTTCTCAGCTCTTGGGCAGTTCTTGGTGCTGGTGTGTGTCTGCGGATCAGTCGTCTCAACTCGTCTCAGACATGTTCTATGGGATTCATGTCTGGGTTGCGGGCTGGCCAGTCAAATCACCTCATTTCTAGCCCATCCAGATACTCCCTGGCGTCCATCTGACTCAGTGACGCAAAAATGCGACTCATCTGAGAACAATATCCAGCTCCAGTCATCATCATTCAAACGAACGTGATGTCTCGCAAATGTCAATCTTGCAGTCCGATGCTGCTGTTGCAGCCGGGGACCTGTAGCCATTCTTCTGCATGACATTCCAGCAGCATGAAGTCTTCTTCTTATGGTTCATTCACTAACGTTGACATTTCTCACTTCCTCCAACTAATTTCGTAGTGAAACCGCGGTAGCTGTCCTATTCCGCAAACTTGTGGAGACCAAAAAACGGTCATCTCGTTGAGTGGTAACTCTTATTCGCCCAGACCCTGGTCTTCTAGTGATTAGGCCAGTCTCCAGAAAGCACTGGTACACCCTTTGCCCACCACAAAGACTAACACCAACAATTTTTGCAGTTTCACGTTGCACTCGACCATCTTGTAACAGCGCAACAATTCTTGCCATAACAATCGGATCTAAAGGCATTATGGGCCTGTTGAATCACTACAATCGTTAGGTTTTACACAAGAATCAACAGTAAACTGGAAAACATCGAATAACAGTTGTCAAGTTTCGGAAAAAATTGGCTTTAACGCCTACTAATTCTTATCAATATTTACGCTAAAATTATTCGTAATTTCTGAATTATTCGCAATGTCTGAAGAGACCTCAATTTTTTGCTCGTCAGTGTATATTGTATACTATTACTATGTGATAAACAACTGTCACCAATATAAGTAAATGCTAGATAAAGTCATTTGCATATTGAATTCGCGAATAATAACTTGAGAAAAATGTCCTCCGATGAAGAATTGATGGATTGTACCCCTCCAAGAATACGTCGCTGACGCAGCAGCACACAGGATGGTGCCAGAAAAAAGCATCGCTACCTAAAAGCTATTGAACTATATAGGAAGTGGTACGAAGAAAAAAAGTGAAGAATACCAGTTTGGAAAGTGTACTCTTAGCATATTTTGGAAAACAAACCAGACAAAAGTCGTCCACTTTGTGGGCAATGTACAGTATGATTCGAACGATGCTACAAATTGAAGAAAAAAGTGTTTCTTCGAAACATGGGAAACTCTTTTCCAGGAAAAATATAGAGGATTTCTTAAACAAAGCTCCAAATGAATTTATATTTAAAAAAAAATCATGTTTAAGCTAATAGAAATGCACACTTATTATAATATTATATTTTTCTTATTGTCTTAGGTCGCATTATTAATATCTGGAGCTTGCCGGACGAACGAATTAGTGAAAATGAATATTTTCAATATTGCTTTTTATGAAGAAAAACTTTCGGTTGACATACAAGTATATCATTTTTCATTACTGATCTTGTATGGGTGAAGATCATTCGAGACTACATGAATATGAAACAAAACATAGAAATCAATAGATTTTTTGTTCAGCTTGCTATTTTTTAATTTAGAGGACTCGAAAGTCTTTACAGGCCACGATCTAAGAAGAATCGCTGCCACGTGACTTGCCAACAGCGGTGCAAATGTACTCCAATTAAAAAGGCTGGAAGGATAGAAATTTAGTACTATGGCAGAAGGTTATATAGATAGCTCAATGGAGATTAAAACCAAAACTGCCAATATGCTTTCCAATTGTGCCAGGTCTTCTGAAGCTGTTGCAAGTAGTTCATAAACCTTAGTCGTTCAACAGCAAAATAATTTATCGACCAAAGAAATAACTGTTGAAGATGCCAGCGTTGGTATTGGCCTAAATATTTCTATAAACGCTTATAATAAATCAAATTCGACCATTAATTTCAATAAGTAGTTTGTTGTATTTTAGTTCATTGTTGGTTTTTATTGTTTTCCATTAAATAGGTATTATAATATTTGTCAATGTGTTATCTTTTTAAATATAAAAAACATTCATCTAAATTTTAACGATCACTATATTTTAGAGGGCGGGAAGTGAGGGCGGTAAGTAGAGGTGTGTAATATGACACTTTCTAAACTTCAATGACGTTAATAATGACAGCATTGCATACATGGTTGTAAATAATAGTAGTTTACGTAACAAGTCCCGAAAGTGGTCTTTTACTGGACGAGTGGGCAAATTGCAAACTGCAAGCCACGAGTCCAGTAAAACACCACTATCGGGACGTATTACGTACAATATTTTTTAATCGGACATTGTTGTACAATAAACTTCATATTATTCAGTTTACATTTTTATAACAAAAACACATATTGTTTCCGGGACTTCCACGGTAATAAATTAAACGTTGCTTGGGTGGCCGCCTTAACAATTTCATCTGGTATAATTTCATCTTCCATTAATTCACAATCAAATGCATCATTTTGAATAATCACTTTATAATAAATGTCACGTTTTCAACTAAACGTCAAAATATGTCAAGTTATTTTATAGTTTTAAATAATACAAATCTCGTTTACTATAGGAACCAATTGACCACTATTTTAGACTAACTATTTTATTATTTTTTCCATTAAAGATAGGCCGGAAAGTAAATAAAAATGAGTCCGGTGAAAGCTTTTACCGTATTATCACAATAATTTTCTGGCTCGGTCCAACAAAATGAGATTTTCAGACTTAAAAATATACAGGAAAGTACCAATTTCTAGCCGGTTTTAAATAAAATTCATTTCTGGATTTGTTGTAAACGATACTTTTTACTATACTTTTCTAAAAACGACGTAAAAAGGATGAGAATTGAATTTATATCATTTAATTTTCAAAATAATAAAAATACATCGTAATAGTACCAAACTTGATTACATTACCATAGGATATATTTATTATCTGCATTATTTTATTTTCTGTCAGTTTAATTTATGTTAGTTTTAAAAATGTACTCGAAGATGTTCTGATAATTGCTCAGATGTTATATTGCCTTGAAAGAAATGAGGACCAATAAATATTTTCCCGACGATTCCTACCCAAATAAAAATTTTTTGGAGGTACTAGATGTGTTTTGCCTAATTCCAGAAGGAATTTAACCAGCCAAGTAGCGGCAATTGTGTTTTCGATCATATGCAAAGTTATACAAGTCACTTTACCTCTAATTCATTCTGTCAAGTCTTCTAAATTATCTGGTCGGTCAACGTAGACCCAGCTTATTAAATCTACCCACAGAAAAAATCAAGGAGGGTAAGATCAAGTTTATTTTGATTTTTCTTCTGAGACGTGGTTTGTGTCGAGCTCCTGTACTATCAAACAAACCGTTGCTTCGTCTGAAAATACTACAGTACTAAGAAAATTTGTATTTCCATCACAATGGCTCATGAAGATTTAATAAAATTCCAAACGTCTGTCAGTATAATCTCCTCAAAGTACTTGAAGAAGTTGAACTTTGTATGGATCTAATTTTACATCGTCGCTTATTCCTGATCCTTTAGATTTTGTAGCATCCATAACGCTTCCCATTTTATTTATTTATTTATTTATATTTATTTATAAATTAGGTGAATCTGAAGTATTATGAAAAATGTAGTAAACAGTTGAACAATCATTTATAGGAAAAACATTAGGTGGAGCATCCACAACCACTGCCACAGATAAAAATGTTAAAAAAAGTTTGTGATCTCGAGTTCCAAGATCGACTTGTCTGTATTAGACAAATAGTTTGATATAGTGACCTCTAATACTATGTGGTGCATGAGAAAGGTTCTTAATTGTGTAAACTTCTTTCTTGGATGGCCGGAAAAAATTCAAAAACACTTTTTGAAAATGATCTTTATTTTTATTGTATTTACATCTATCTGACGCAAGTCTCGATCGGTGTTACCAGCCTAACCTCTCAAAATTTCCTTTCTAGAGCGCGAAATTCGAATTAAAATATAGAAATGCTTGCAGTTGATACGAAAAAATTGCAGGTTTGTTGGATCAGAATACAAGTTATCCACCAATGAAAAACCTACGATGAGATTTCCAACAATTCCTTTTCAAATATTACATATCGCGTATGTTGTTTTCTCATCCAGTGAGAATTCTCATGAAAGCAATAGCGGCAATTTCAACGATTAACATGACCCTAAAGTGTAAAAAACAATACATCTTCTAATTGGATTATTGATATATAACAATGCTATTACAAAAATCCGTTCTCCTATCGCAATCTTCTTCTATAAGATCCTGAGTTGGTATCATATGATAGGGATGAAGTTTATTTTAGTTCAATATTAATGCGTGGCTTACGTTGAGCAGTGGGGCTACTCTTCGACGAGAATTATGTGGGTTTTTTTGAAGCTCAAGCATAATATTCAATTTCGTATCATCACTTATTACATTGGCAGCTTTTATCTGTTTTACATGATCAAGTTCGAGAAACTGCTTTCCTATTTTGTTTCTTGAGATGCAAATTTGGAGCAGCTAACTAGTTGCTATGACTATGACTTTTATACCATAATAAACAAAAGTTTTGTATTTTCTTTCTAATTTTTATCAATACGAAGAAACGCTGCAATGGTTTTTGCTTTCTTTTTCAATATCACAAGCAGAATCAGAAATAAGTATTGGGTGTAATGTAGCGAATTGATAAAATAAGCTAATTTACTTTTTTTATTGTTAACTTTTGTAATAAGTCTGAAAACAATCAATAGTTGGTATCGGCTACTGTTACAAGACAGAACCTGTATAATACTTATTATTAAATTGACTGCCTCACAATGTATGTACAGTGAGTTCTTAGTAACGTGACTCGCTAATCTTTCGATATCTGTTGGACAATATTGATTAAAACATTTTTTCCAAACATTAAGATATCTGAATTAATCGATAATAAGTTTATAGGGTACACAGGGCAACATCAAAGCAACATATAAACAAATTTTTTAGATAATATACCTTAAATGTATGCTTAGTTCTCTAAAATCCATTAAGTTACAAATACAACCGTCGAAACCAGATAACAACGGTTTTTACCTCAAATTTCCATCAAGACGCATCGATTTGCTTGAAATTTCGGTGCATCCAGCGCACAGGCACATTTGGGTAACATTTCATGCATCTAGTGCACACTACCTGTGTCGCATCCAAAAGATCATTCGACGAGCGCACAAGAAAATTGAATCTGCCAAAGTGAGTCCTAAAGATGGGAAAACTTTTGAATAATTATTATCATTAAGTCAAAACGAAAAACTATCATCAACATCTAATATTCTACAAAATGAGCAAATGTTCAATATTATATAAAATATTTAACTAAAATTTATAGAAAAAATTATTTTTTCTAAGAATGAGTGCATTTCTTGTTAGTTTAGGTTAGGTATAAAATCCCTGTCATAATTTGTTTGATTATGACTATAATCGCATTGATGAGAAAGTATCAACTCTTTGTTCTCTTTTGTATTTACGGTAATAAACATTTAAAGCTAAATACAGGGTTTGAAGATATCATCTTTATACCTTCAAATGTGCGCTCGATACACCCTTCTATATAATCTGTGCGCTCGAACCACCGTCCGCTCGAGCCATGTGCGCTTGATGCAACAGTAGATGGTAAATTACTTAAAGAGCAAAGTCTCCTTCTATGCCGATATGTATTCTACTCGTGGGATGAATACCATTCTAAGCATAAATTACTCTATGGAGTGATTGAAATTTTGAATTTTTATTACAAAAAAAGCATATTTCTATTTTTCCCAAATTAATCAAAATCTTTAGACTTTATAGAAAAAACTGTAAGAAGGTTCAATGTAGCTTTTAAAAAATAGGAAAAAATGTTTTTTTTAGTTATAAACCTGTTACAAATCAAGTTATGATTTATTGAAACTTGTTTAGTAAATCGAAGATTTTAAAAAATTGAAAAATGAATAAATGGTTAATTTCACGCAAGAAATGTATTTAATCATTTAAGAACTTTACCAAACCATTCAAATGAAACTTTCTTGATTTTTTTCTTAACTTCAGAACTAACCGAGATATAACCTATCAAAGTACATAGTAGCGTGTGACTGGTACCATTTTGGAGCCCTTTGAAAAAATTCAATGTATTCCAAGCCTTCTCAGCCTATTAGATTAAAAATATTCCCAATAAATGGTTTTTTAATCGACTACCTAGCTCAAAAATTAAGGGAATTATACCTAAAACAAACTGATATTTTTTTTTAATTTCAGAGCAGATATAATATGGGGTGAAATACATTGAATGAGGGTTGACAAACATAAATATCATCCTAGAACATCATGCGATATTCATTTTAATCTACTAATGTTTTTTCTACATTCTAAATACTTTAATTTTTACTTTATTGAAATTTGACAATAAAGGCAGTTTTAACCCCTTACAATAATTTGCACATATGACTCAATTCCAAAATTTCATGCAAATCCATGCGTCTTGATGGAATTCTGATGTGAAAGTAAAAAACAAAACATTTCTGCCAAAAGGGTTAAAGTGTTAAATCGACAAATTACATCAGAACATAATTTTAGTCTAAGATAAGGCTGTAACATTATTAAGAAGAATAATTTTTATCCTTATGTAGTACATAAGGATAAAAATTATTCTACTACTACAATAAGAATTATTTGAAAATTAATCGTGAACGCAAAATGAAATTTATTGAAACCATAATGCAAAAGCTACAAGTAAGATAGTCTTTCCCGTGGCCACTGTTATAAATATTGAATTAGAGCCATAGTTCGTCAAAAAAACTGAAGTTAATTAATTATATTAAAATCCTTGCGCTCTTCCAATATCGAGACCATGAACGCTTGACAAGAATTTTCCGTCTTGTACAAATGGGGAAACGGTATGACCTTAATTCACTCAAATTTTATCCAAAGAATGTATTTACTTTCATTATTATCGATTCTACTATATTCTCTGCCAATAAATAATCCTCCGAATCATTGTGTGACTCATATTTGCAATATCAGAGGTTTCTTGCAATTTTGTTTAAGCAGAATATCCATCTTTCTAAAAGTTTCTTCAAATACTATTTTTTCAAAAATCCAGTACCACAATTTATGCTGGTTTTCTAAAATACTTTTCGGGGTCTCAAATTTTCGTTTAATTTTTCTTTCTTTGATAATTCAATACCCGTAGATCTGGAACTGAACCAAATTATTTTATTATATTATCTTCAAAAGCTTTGAAGAATCCATGGGTAAGGCTTTCAAGTATATTTCCCATAACTTTTTTTTTGTTTAGAACTCAAATTTTTCGTAATATAGTAGATCTGTAGTAGAACACCCTGGTATTTTACCGCACAAATCTTAGAATTTATAAAAGTTTACGCTTTTAAATTTAAAATAACTACTAGTAAGCAAACGACTCCGTGACGCGGCGTGAATTTATTAAGTGTACTTTCAAAGAATAGTACGCCAATGAAACACACTAGTTGCTGCCTTGATATGGTTCGCGTACATTTGAAAAATAGTACAAGAAACAACATACGCTGTCACGACAAGCGGGAAAATAGAGAAGAGAGATACAAAAATGAATAAAAAATAAATTAGACAATAAATAGGATGAGAGAGAACATAATGATTATTAAAAATATCAAAATTGCTTTTTGAAGAAGGAAAATGTATATAAGAAGTTTGACTTAGTTTGATCATCTAATTTGCGAATCAAGACTTGAAATTTATCAAAGAAGAAATTGAGAAATTTTTTTATTTCAGTATTAACTACACATCGCAAAGTAGAAGGAACATTTTGCTTAAGAAAAAAGAAATAGAAATTTATTCTCATCAATTATCTGACCTTTTAGTACAACTAAGAGGATGATACTAGATTTAAGTGTTTCTTTTTGAGGCAAAAAACCCATCGCTTCACCATTACTAAGTACTTGAAAATAGGTGAAACTTATTTCACTATGAATCGCTCTAGAAATTCAATTCAAATACCATATCTATCCATAGATCATACATTCAATTTCTCATCATTATCAACACATCAAAAGCTTGACACAAACAAAAATTTTATTTTGAGAAATATCATATAATAATCAATAAAACCGAAGAAAATTAACAAATTTTGGAATTATGAGCTCTGTTATTTAAGAAAATTAATATTTAAAGAACTTACCTTCATTACCGGCTTCATCGACCTTGAAAGATGTCAAAGAACCGAGGGCAAGTATCGTATTATGCAGTCCACTCTCACCATAGTTTTTCACGCGAAGATTTCCGAAACTAAGTATTTTTAGAAGATTGATAGAATTTATCCGATTTTATAAAAATTAAATTATTTATCAGAGAGAGAGAAATAACCGCCATGGAACTGTCAGTCTGGTAGTAAACGAAGCACTGTCTTGAACAGGTATTCACAGCAGTCGAGAGACGACAGGTGTCATGGTGGGGACTTACGAAGGCAAAAAGTCACTGTTGTAGCGGTGGAACCGGTCCTCTTTTACTTGTTGGTTGCCCCTCTATTCTATGTTTTTTGTTTTTTCTTTTCTTTATCTCAGTGGGTAGGATGCCAATATCTTAAGCGACTACGTCTGGAGAAGCTTTTTCATAAAAATTAATAAAATCGAATATCTTTTCTCACGATTGAAAATTTAATCAAGCTATAAATACATATTAATATTATAAACGATTTTCAATTGAGGGTGATTAATTGCAAGTCGGGTGAAAGATCTCTCTTCTATACTTATATTATATTATATTACGTCGATATATTTAAAGTTACGAATGATAAAAAGCATGATAAACTTGCAATCAATGGCTTTAAAAGTATAACCCTGTATGTAAGCATGTTTTTCCACTTGCTAGTGAGTCACTTTGAATTAGAAACGTTACAATAAGTTTAAAGAGATACAAGTATGAGATAAGAATACAAACCCAAATGCAGCCACATAAAGTTCGACCTTTTATTAACTTCGCCTTTATACAGTGTGAAAAAGTAAAGCTTGTTTTTTGAAGACAAAATTGTAAATTAACATTAAAGAAATGAAATGGCTGAAAGAAAATGATACTTGTAGTTCATGCAGTAAATTAACAGTAAATTTAAATGAAAATTAAATTAAAAGTTCGCCAACTTTTAACTCTTTGGCTTAATTCCTTAATTTTTTGAGGTTATGAACACAGAATGAGTCAGGTCAGTGTGTATTGGTGCTATTGTTTTGTTTACATCTTTGTTCTTTAATTATGAAAATATTATTCGCGTTATGTCGCCAATTTTCACCGTGGTACTTCATTTTTAAAACTGATATCAAAAAAATCAGAAAAAGTCAGAAATATCCTTTAGACGATAGAACACTGATAAACAGTGTCAGAAGCTTTCCCCAATTGTATGTCAAAAAGGACCTATACAAAGAATTTCTATTGGTTTATCAGTTATTCATAATTGTCCTTGATTTACTGCACAAACCATAAAATTACCAACAAGAAAACTTAGCTCAATGTTGATTTTAGTTTTGGCTGCGTAAACCAAGCTTAGAATGGAATAAATTCATTAATCTGGCCACTGTATATACGAGGATATATTGAAAAATTCTTAGGCTACTATAGAACCAAACAAAATTTAAATATCAAAATATTTTATTACTCAACATATTCTCTTCTTATTCGGATACATTTATTACAGCGAACCTGCAACGTCTCTAGAATTAAAAAAAAATGTTTCTTCTTGCTCTGCAAACCAGACCTCCACAGCTTTTATTATCTCCTCGTTGGAAGAAAATTCACTACCTTTTAAACTTTTTTTCAGTTGAGGAAAGAGATGATAGTCGGATGGAGCCAAATCAGGTGAATAAGGGGGTTATTCTAGTAATTCAAACCCTAAATCACGAATTTTTTGCATGGCAACATGAGATTTGTGTGCAGGGGCATTGACCAAAAACAATACACCTTTGGATAGCTTTCCGCATATTTTTTCTTTAATTTTTTTCCGTAGAGTAGTCAGTAACGTCGAATAGTTATCTCCAGTTATTGTTCTACCCTTATCCAAAATATCAATCATGATTACTCCATGACAATAAACTTCTCAGGTCTTGGAGAACCAGAGTGTCGCCATTCCATCGATTCTTACTTTGTTTCTGAATCGTAGAAATGTACCCAAATCTCATCCATAGTAACAATTCGGTTTAAAAAGTCTACACCGTTTTCAAATCGAGCACAGATCGAACGAAATGCTTCTAGCCTTGCACGCTTTTGGTGAAATATTCAATGCATCAGATATCCGTTTTAGTCCAATTCGATGGTCTGAGAAAATCATGTCATAAACTGCATCGATATTTTAGGAGACTGACACAGAAACTAGCCTTCCCGATCGGTCATCATCTTCAATGGAAAATTCACGTCTTTTGAAGCTTGCACTCCAATTTTTCACGGTCGCATACGAAGAACATTGATCAAAGATATTAAGCATATCTTTGTAAATCTGCTTACCTGTTAACCCTTTTAAATACAGGTTCTTGATAATGGCTCGGTACTCGAATTTTTCGATTTTCACAATTTCATATTTTTTTTTTAATTTATTGCGTAACTCTGGTTCTCTTTTTTGACGTCAAACTTTGCACTTACACTTCTAATATGTTATCGTTCGTTGCTATGGTAACGCAATATTTTGTTTATGCATTGAACTGATATAGTCTAACTAGATAACAATACAATCTTGTATTTACGAAAAATCCCGTCAAATTTAAATAAAAAATTGGCATTCTTGAGCGTGATTATAATCTCTACCTTTGACCCACTTCGAATGACTGGTACCTTCACCAATTTTCGTAATGAGAAGCATAAGCTTGTGATGTATCGTTTGAAAAGTCTCTTCATTAGCCTTTCAGAAATATATTCTATATAGTATAATATATAATATTATAGTAATTTTATTATTCTCAGATAGGCAACGTAAGTTTGTTTAAAATGCTTCAGCAAATTGTTTTGTTATTTTAAATTGTCAGTTTAATATAATTTAAGCTTAAAATTCATTAAATTCAATTCTGAAGAATAGTAATATTACGGGAAATGTACAAAATAATAGTTTTACAAATAAAATACGAACACAACACGTTGGAAATCGCCTATTTAATGAAAAAGTAGTAAAAGGAATAATGTCAATAGTTTTATCATGTTAAGTAGCTACCAATATACTGAGTGAATAATTCAAATGTTCCAGATTGAAAATAGCCCACATATATCGGGAAAACAGTCATCCACTACATTCAATGTCATCCATACATCGATAAATAACATATCAAAAGAAAATAAAAAGCATCTCTATAAATTGATGTCTACCTAAAAGTTATTGGTTAGGTTAGAGCTAAGACGATTTTGATAGAACTTATTCTTGTAAGCGAACGATGAGCATGTTGAATAACAATATTATCCAATTAGAAGACTTTACGTTTTTTACTTATAGGTCAACGAAAAAGACCCACTGGATGAAAGAAGAACAAGCGCAATACCATCAAAAACTTATTTTTTGGGCAGGGATTTTTGGAAGCCACATCATTGGTCTCTCTTTCGTTGAAAGCAATTTAAATGGCGATCATTATTTTGAAGTACTTGTTGACATTATAACTTCCAGCCAAATTTATATCCCAATCCAGGAAACTCCAAAATTCCAGTAGAGTACAATTTGATTTTAGAAAGTTGGATCAGAATCCATTACCTTCATCAATGCAATATTTATCAATCGGTGGATGGTGAGGCGAAGATCGATAGAATAGCCAGCACCACCACCTGATATTACATAATTAGATTTATTTCCATGGGGAAATACGAAAGATATTGTGTACAAAATTAAACATTTGGATTCAAATGATTAAAAAATCGAATAAATAAATAAGTTTATCACAACTGAAAAGTTAAACAACTTCATTGAGTTAAAAGTTAAAAATTCTTGAATAGTTTATCTCCAGTCTCTGAAGACGATAACTTGATTATCGAAACTGGCGTCAGATAGTGTAATTGTGAGTGTTGGTTTAGTGGTACTGTAAACGGTGTGTTTAGTACATCATTATTTAACATAGTTCTTTTTAGTGCTCAAAATTCCATCACATTTTTCATAATTTTTTAGTTTTTGATTATATTGTAGCGATTGTAATCATATGATTTTATTTTAACCTACTCTCAATATCAAAGAAAGATAACTTTCACAAACCTATTCGAAGTGGGTTGAAGGCATTTTCACTTTAAATATTGTCAATTTATAACTTAAATTTGTCGTGTTTCGAAATTTAACACATTGAAGACCAATGACAATATAATAATTCCTGGAATCTTACCATTATCCATATCAGATTTCTAGGGATAGCATATAACAAAACTTTTGGTTGTTATTCTTTCAAAATTTTACACATTTATCAAATAGAGATGGCAATACCATAATTTCATAAATTTGTCCTATTATCCTCGCCATAGTCCTTCCCAATATCAGCTTAACGATCTTTTGCCAAACGTAGCCAAAAAAATGGAATAAATAGGTGAGTAATTGATATGACGTTAAAATAATAGGAAATATCTATTCATTGAAATTATTATTATCAGTTGAGCTTCGACTGTCCACAAGATGCAAAACTACACGATTAATTATGCAGCGGTTCATCTAAATTCTTGGTGTATTCCAATAGAAACACTTAATTGCTAAAAATTGACTAGCAGAGTCTTAGGCCTAGTCCGCATAGCGATTTTTCGCCGCGCGAATTTTCTTCTCGCGATTTATATTCCGTCATCGGAGTGACTTCTAATACGTACTTCGAATAAAATTTCGTACGTATTTCGCCAGTTCGACATAGTTCCCGACTGAGATGGACGTCTAAAATGGCGGCAACGTAACAGACGTATTAAAAGATGTTATGAACATTGGATTCATCTATTTACGGCCTTAAGACCCATGATTCTTTTTCATAAAATATCAAGAGCTACGAAAATACAGTTTTTCTGCTATTACAGAATGAGTACTACATCATTCGATAATTTACTACGACTAGTTGGTCCAGCTATTACATATCAAGATAGAAGTTGGAAAAAAGCTATTTCATAAAAATTGTCGTATTGAAGGAAAGCAATCTTAGATCAATAATTGGTCTCGCAGCGCAGCGAGATCAATCTTTCATCCAAGGAAAGCAAAGTTTTCTTTTGTTTGTTTTGCACCTTATTCAAGGAGGAAGACGTCAACTAAATTATACATAGGCTGTGAATTAGCGTGATTAATTGCTCTATCTCAATATCGTCATCTTTTGGTATTTTCTGCGCGTTTGACGATCTGGCGGGAGACGAAGCACGTGACATCTTGTCCATAGCGTAGTCAGCTGTGCGGCCAGTCTCATACAACTTTATACTGCACAAAACATTCGCGCGGAATTAATTTTCCGCGCAAATTATTTACCGCCAGCGCGGCGTTTCTCCTATAGTATTGAAAGTGTTACAAAATAACGATAAAAAATTCGAGCAGTAAAAATCGCAGTGCGCACTGGGCCTTATATTAGGCTGGCAACTAAGTACTTTTGCTTTTTACTGATAGAGAGCGTTGCTTTATTTTTTGAGTAACTTATGTTAGTGTTATACTTTACAGTTTGACACGTGATACTCATAACGTAACTTAAAAAACGAGTAGTGCGTGATTTTTATTGAAGCTATTAGTTGTGGGTTAATTTTAAATGGGGTATAGAAACGAACAAACGGAAAGAAAGTGGCTGCGGCTAATAAAGAAATATGTGAAGTTTATGGTACTGATTGTTTAACAGAACGCACATGTCAGAATTGGTATAAAAAATTCTGCTTTGGGTATTTTTCCCTCAAAGATAAGCAACGCTCTAGTCAGCCTACTAAAAATGATAATGACCAAATCAAAGTTATAATTGAAGAGGATCGTCATATAACTGTTCGAGAGGCTGCGAATAATTGTAAAACTCTTAAAATGTCTTGGAATAGTTAACAAGCTTGATATTTTGAATTGAAAGAAATTCGTTCAACACAAAGAATCAACATTTGTGATATGCACCTCAAACGAAATGAAACTGACTTTCTTGAAAAGAATCATCTCTGGTGATGCAAAATGGTCCCTGTACAATAACATAGCTCGAAAACGATCATGAAGCAAATACGATGAACCAGCATACACCACATATAAAGCTCAAAAACAACAAAAAAAGCTCATGCGATCAATTTGGTGAGATTACAAAGTTGTTGTGTTTTTTGAGTTGCTTCCAAGGAACTAAACGATTAATTTTGATGTTTACTGTCAACAATTAATGAAACTGGATAAAGCAATCCAAGAAAAACGGCCAGAGTTGTTAAATCGGAAAGGTTCAGTGTTCCACCATGATAATGCAAGTCCTCACTCATCTTTGGCAACTCGTCGAAAATTATTTGAATGGTAAAATGACTATGACCTTCAATCCCAACTGGTTCAGGTTTTTGCTGATAAGGACCAGATATTTCATGAGCGCGAAATGATGAAGCTGAAAGAAAGATGGCAAAAGGTCATTGAGAAGAATGAAAAATATCCAATTGATTAAAAACTATGCTTCTTTAACCTGCTTCCAAGGAACAATCAATGAAACTGGATAAAGTAATCCAAGAAAAACGGCCGGAATTGTCTACTGTTGCACAATAATTCAAAGCCCCTCGCGTCTTTAGCCACTCGTGGGAAACTATTGGAGCTTGGCTGGGAAGTGATACCACATCCCCCATACAGCCCTGATCTAGCACCATCTGATTACCATTTATTTCGAACTATTTTTCGAATGATTTAAATGGTCAAACTTTCACAAATGACGATGACCTTCAGTCGCACCTGGCTCAGTTTGATTGTGCTTTGTTAACAAAAAAAGTAGTTTATTTTATACTACAAAACCGAAATTATTTTGTCGTCAAACCCATAAATATATGGGTGAAGTATATGAAATAATTATACGGAGAAATAATTCCGGAAATCACCTGATATTCTAGTCATATATGATTAACAATATTATTATTGATCGAATCCAGATATAAAAAATTAAATACAATTTGGAAAAACTAAACAACACGCTTTCATAATCTATATCGTACAAAAATGTAGAAAATAATCATTAATATGAGAATAGCCTGACTGACAAGAAAATTAATGTTATTGTGATTGAAGCGTGGGACGCTTCGTACGACAAATTTTGTTTTAAAACTATCTCTCTCTCTCTCTCTCTCTCTCTCTCTCTCTCTCTCTCTCTTCTTTCAAAATAAAACTAGTAAGGAGTTATAACGATTAATATTGAGCAGCCTACGCTTTTATAACAATGACATTAATTTTCTTGTCAATCATTTTATTCTTTTATTAAAAAATATTTTAAACTTTTTTGTTTGAGTATAGAAGCGTCTTCTTCGATTTCCAATAATCGTTTCAAACGTTTCTGAAGATATCTTCAGATATCTTCAGCGGATCATCGACGGTTTCTATTTTAGTTAAATTTGAGACCTGCGAAAAAAAAAATTCCATGAAAGTCCAATGAATTATTTGTTTAAGGAAATAGTTCATAGGACATACTGTGGATGTATCAAAACTTCTCTTAGTTTTTGAAGAGATACATGTAAAAAATAATACAAAAAATTATTTCCGTAGGTTACATATATTTTTGGTATTATGGGGGCTTGTATGAGCATGAGCTGCACAAGTTGAATCTTGGCGATGTAAATGATTTTGAAACAACTCTCGATACAGAAACAAAAATAACACGAAAAATATTATGAAATCTTGCAAGAAGTACATGAATCTGCGTGCAAAACATTGTATAACATTGTATAATTTTACGATTGTCTGTCGATTTATTGCTTGTTATATATGACTTGTTAAGTACACGATCAAGTTGATTTTGGTAAAGAATTTCAAATATGGGCTATGACAATTGTCCTCTAAATATTAGCTAGGTCTGAGACAGAAATACGCCTCCACTGAAACCTGGTACTCAAATAGAAAAATATTTTTATGGAACTGGACATGAACCAACATATGACAGCAAACCTTCATCTTCCGGAATTGATCACAGCAGTCTAGGACTAGAATCTCCTTATGACATAAATTCCGTGCCAAAAAAAAACTAGGAGGACATCTAATAAAGGTAGAAAAGCTGATGTAGTCCGGTTATAACTCCGTCGCCCTATAACAATGACCTTATTGAAACAAATAAGAAGAAATTGAACAAGAAAATTGAAAAAGATAAGAAAACCGGGGTCACTGAAGAAAGTGAAGGTAAAAAAGATATCCAGTTCAAATCATATAGTGAACCAGATGCTCCCTTGTTTCGGGAACGCTGGAAGAGAACTGTGGGTCAGATGTTTGATCTCTGGTCATATAACGACTGTGTTGGGCCAGAGTTTGACACATGGATATGTGATTTTTGCAAATAAATTAAGTAATTTCTTGCAGCTACTAAAGAAAGTTTATTTTTCATAAGTTAAACATTCATGATATTTATTTACGTGATTATTCTAAGTATTTATGTGTAACTCATATATGAGTACCTGTTCCATATTTAACGTATATTTTGCATTTCTGTTTAATGCTCAATTTAATAATATATTTAATATTAAGCATATAATAATGTTACTTAGCTTAGTTTTCCATTTTTGAGGCAAAACCCAAACGGTAGTCCATATTTGGTTACTATCGAAATATTACTATTATAATTATCATATTGTCAAATCCTGATAATATATTGTTTTTTTCTATAAAAGTTTTGGATAAAGTATAGAACTTTATTCGCGAGTATTGGCCATTCTTCATTCGGATGAATTACACCACTCGCAACGTTCATCCACATGAGTAATAGCTATCATTACTCAGTCATTGACAAATATACTATTATACTTTATAATTTTGTGGACAAACGTCCAGAATTACCATAATAGAAATTATTTATTTCAAATTCGTGAATGAAGAAACATAAATAAATATTATTCAATTTTTAAAACTAACTGTTTCCTCTCTCTTGGGACTACAAATAAAACGAAATGGTATAAAAGGTCTTGAGCAGGTAGGTTTTTGATAATGGGTCACGATAAAAATTTAAGTACCTTGGCAATGTTATGTTATAAAAAGTCAAATGTGAGAATGAGAAACCTATACCAGCGTATGAGACTATCGGGAATATTACGGGACAACAAACCAACGAGAATTTGATTTAAGAAATTATTTGATAAAAATTGAATAAATTGAATAAAAGTATTATTATACCAAATAGAAAGAAAAAAGAAAAAACAGTTAAATAGCTAGAATATCGCAAAGAACGAGTTACGAGGATGTATTTATATCTAGTTAGACTATATCAGTTCCATGCATAAACAAAATATTGCGTTACCATAGCAACGAACAATAACTTATTAGAAGTGTGAGTGTAAAGTTTGACGTCAAAAAAGTAAACCTCAGTTACGCAATGAATTAAAAGAAAAAAGATGTCCATCGAAATTGTGAAAACCGAAAAATTGGAATATCCAGCAATCATTAAGTACCTGTATTTAAAAGGGTTAAGAGGTAAGCATATTTGCGTAGATATGCTTAATACCCTTGGTGATCAATGTCCTTCGTATGCTACCGTGAAAAATTGGACTGCAAGCTTCAAAAGAGGAAAATAAAATATCGATGCAGTTCATGACATGATTTTATCAGAACGTCGAATTGGGCTAAAACGGATATCTGAAGCACTGAATATTTCATACGAACGCGTTCATCATATAGTTCACGTCAATTTGGACATGAGAAAAATTGCTGCAAAATGGATCCCCAAATGTTTGAATTTTGACCAAAAGCGTGCAAGCATCGCGTTCGATCTGTGCTCGATTTGAAAACGATGTAGACTTGGGTACAATTCTACTATCCAGAAACAATCGATGGAATGGCAATCTGGTTCTCCAAGACCTAAGAAGTTTCGTATCCAAAAATCTGCTGGAAAAGTACTTGCTTTAATTTTTTGGGATTGCCATAGAAAGCTATCCAAAGATGTTTTTTCGCAGGACAACACCCCTGCACACAAATTCATGATTTAGGATTTGAATTACTAGAACACCCCTCTTATTCACCAGATTTGGCTCCAACGAGGAGGTAATAAAAGCTGTGGAGGTCTGGTTTTCAGACCAAGAAGAAATATTTTTTTTGAAAAGTCTAGAGACATTGCAGGTCCGCTGTAATAAATGTATCCTATTAAGAGGAGAATATTTGGAGTAATAAAATATTTTGACATTGAAATTTTGTTTGGTTCTATAGTAGGCTAGAGTTTTTCAATATATCTTCGTATCACTCTGTCCCAAATTTGGTATTTGTGAAGATTCACGCCAAGGAGTTTTTTCTGCTGGAATTAATTTTCGCGGGAGACAATATTTAATTTTTTTAATTTTGACATAAATTTGAGGTTATTTTGGATTTAACTAAGACGGTTTCTTTAAACTGTTAACTCACCTTTAGATTACAAATAAAATATTTTTAATAGAGTTATGATTGAAATAAACTATTTGAGAATTCTTTGTGTAAATTCTTGAATAATTACATTTATCGGAACAAAATAACTAAAAAAAATCAATGATTATTGGTGCAAAAATATCGAACCAGATATTTCAAATTATTTATTTAAAATTATCAAAGTTTAAAGAAATTATCGGTTCGTATAAATGAATCACAATACTGTGTGATTGTTAAAAAATTATAATATGAATGAGATGTGAAGGGATATAGTACATCAGATTAACATAAAAAAATTGCCCAAACTACGAGTTGAGTGTTCAAAATAATGCTGATATCCATAACATGATACGAGGGTTGCTACTATTAATATGGCAGCACTGATGTGAATTGTGATGATTTTCTATGACTTTTCGCTAGTTTTCCGAATTCAATCGTAGTCGCACTTCGCTATAGAATAAATGTGAAGATCGTCCAAAATAGGCTGTGCCAGAAAACATCGATACAGTGCGTAAGCTGATATTGCAAGTTCGTCATGTGATATACCGTGAAATTGAGACATACTTGGACATTAATTCCACTCGCATACATACAATATTGCATAAAAATAATTTGGATGAAGAAAGATTTGTTCACGTTTGATACAGCATAATTTGACAACCGCTCAAAAAATGTGAGTCAATTGGTGCAAAGAAATGCAGAAAAAATACTATGGCGGTGCATCAAAAGACATTTATGAGATCGTGACGGGCTACGAATTGAGGATCTATGCATATGAATCAGAAACTGAACAAAAATCGACTGTATGGGTCTTCAAAAACAACCCGAAACTAACAAAAGCTGTTCGCGCACGAAGCACTTTGAAGGCAATTGTCGCCTGCTTTTTTTTTTGGAAAAAATGGAAAATGTTGCCACCGTTTCGTCAGAGCCAGGTCGATCGGTTAATTCTGAATGGTACTCCAGAAGTGTTCGAAAAAATCAAGGAAAGCAATCGCAGAAAACGAATCTTTTCACTTCTCCACCACCAACATTGCAAATTCTCACACTAAGTTCAGACTACAACGTTTTGGAACAGTTAAAACATCGAATTGCCGTAAAATCCTTGTTTGGCACCTAATAATTCCATCTTATTCCGCAGAACAAAAATAAATTGCAAAGTTTACTACACCTGAAGAAGCGGATGATACTTTCAAATCACATGTTTTGGAGGTATTTCAATCGTTATCGAAAAAATGCTTCGATAATTGGTTCAAACATATGCAAACATGTATTGATCTTAATGCAGAATATTTTGAAAACAACAAAACCATATCCAACTTAATTAGCAACCATTGTACAACTCATTTTCAATAGCTGTTTCATGATTATTTTACGTTACTTTTTTAATAAAGTGGAGGATCGAGACAAGAGATAGTATTAAAGTTCAACTTTTCTCACGTGTGTACAAGTTGGTGGCTCGAGTCTCAGGGCGAGTGCTGTAAATACGCAATGTAGTCCTAATAAAAGAAATTTTATTGGGACTGAATATTATAGGTTGATATTCAAATAACAAGGCATAATGTTGAGCAGTAGATTATGCCTTAACATGTAGCTTTTTTCGTTTTATACTGAGATCTTTGAAAAAGACTAAGATGAAGCATTGCATGGAGTTGGATTACTTTCAAGTTTAATGAACCAATAACCATTATACCTCTTCTCTTCAAAGTGAAAGCTGAGACATCGATAAATTTCAAATTTATAGAAACATAAATTCAATATGCTTCACAACTGGTGTCGTCCACACGAGATTGATATTAAATATATATGTAAATCAATAATATAACTACTCATTTACTCATTCGTAACAGTATAATTTGCACTTGTAATGTGTTTTCATAAGTCAAAATTATATTTTATTATGAGATTATGAAGACTTTGGATAAAACGATTTGCATATTTGAATATATTGTTGAAATAATCAATTTTATAATAACTTTGATATTTAATATGTCAACAATAATGTTCACAATTATAAGGAAGTCTGATTAAAATGTCAATTGTGAGATAATTGAGTAAATGTTTCAATTAATCATTCATACCAGAAGATTTCTCATATTTATAAATATTTTCATAAGAACATAACTGTATATGTTGCATGTATGATAAATTGTTTGAAAATCTTTTCACGAAAACTTGAATCTTGAAGAAATTATGTTTTAGTTTGAACTTTAAATTATTAAAATCCTTTTATAGAGAATGTGCCATATAAAGAAAACACATTCAAACTAATGTTTATTTAAAATGGGAAATTCTTTCTTTAAAATTATATCTTTCAGCTGGCTGCCATTATTCTCCTTTGAAAGTTTGTTCTTGGATTATTCTCGTAGACTAGACTCCTAAGAGAAACTCTTGAAAATAAATCAGCTACAAATAAGCTTGGGCTGCGAAGAGGTCTCGGAATATCTTTTCTCCATGAGATCAATTTGTTTGAGAACATTTCTTTATTCACGGGTATATCTTTGGAAGTATGACACATTCGCATTGTACTAATTATGTTCTTCGAAGACATTGCCTACCAAACCATCACTTTTGTAGAATGTAATGATCTTTGCTATTTTAATTGCTTTTCTCCAAGTCAAGATCTACAATTTTGTTTAATGAAATTTTCATTTAAGTGAAAGAGGGCTTCGTCCGAGAACAAAATATTATTGAAGTTACCACATAGTATCAACGAATATTGTTTTTAAAATTAAATAGTTTTTCTCCAATTCTTACACAAACTGTATGTTGAAGAGATGCAGTTTTAAGGCAAAATTGCTCTAGCGGTTTGATTGGAAGTTTTTAACACTGTAATATTCAGATACTTTCTTTTATTTTCTAAAATAACAAAGCGTAGTGGCGGAAAGCAGATCTCTGTGCATTTTAGAATTGCGCCTCTTCTTCACTCCTCGACACAAGTCTGCAACTACTACAAGTATATTATAAACTTCTCACAGAATTTTAAGATATTTCCTGGTCTTTCTGATTGAGGAGAACAGTTACTATACTTACTGAAGATCAAACTTGAGACAATTTTCTGGAAATAAAGAGAAAGCCAAGGTAGTATCTGGAGCTCATGAGAATTATCGTTATAACAAAAAAATTCACCCAGAGAATTTACGAGTAAATGAAAGAATACTTTTCTATGGGCGAGAAAATTCTTGTACAAATGTTTATTACCCTATTCTATAAACTCTGAATGTACCTATAATTAGCCTGGCGTAAAACTTCATATGAAAAACTTCAAAATTTCAAGTTTTCTGATGATTTCTGTATTTATATCCAACTCAAAGAAGCAAAAACGGGAGATGTAGGCTCTGCACAAAAATATGAAATATATTGCAATCACGGAGCATGTTTATCGAAATGTGGTCATTGCTCTCCGAATTTTTACAAAGAGTGAAAACATATTTACGCTCAAACATGGACCAAAATAGACTAAATGCCCTTCCGTTACCCTCTATTGAAGCTAAACTAATCCAAGAAATTATGATGATATAATTGATATTTTTGCGCAGACCAGAGCCAGGAAAAAGAAATTTTCCAATTGATTGATAATAAAAAATATATATTTATTATTTATCTACATAATGCATTTATATTATTTATATTCATGATTATGACTAACGTCATTTCTGTCTCTGCTCCTTCTTAGCAGCATCTGAAAGTCTAGACAAGTCCACTTGCGAATATTCTTCAGCAATGAAGCCTGTCGTCTGCCAGGACCATGTTTTTCCTCTATTTTCCCTTCGATTAGAAGTTGCAAAAGTCTGTATTTGTCATATATGGGTTTTTCGAGTTTTTATTAATTCTATAAGTTCCCTGTCGGTGCCTATTCTCTGTATTACTTCTTCGTTACTGATATGAGTGGTCCAGGAAATTCTCAGCATCCTCCGAAAGATACACATTTCGAAATCCTCTAAGCGCCTTATGGTCCAAGCCTTCGTTCTGTATAATATGACTCATTCTTCAATAAAATAGGTTTATTTCGAATTAAAATATTGTATAAAAATTAGTGAAATCAATTTGATCAAAGAGGACGGCACATCGAAAGGGGCCTAGGGGGAACAAACCTAAGCTTGTTACTGATTGCATTCCAATATTTCTCTGGCCGAATTCACTACAACTAAAGTTCCTCTGCTTACGATCTGGCCGAATTTACTATCTCCCTTGTCATGACAAATACCTTAACCATGAATTATAGAAAAATAAGTATAGCCGTACAAAATCATTATATATGGTCATCTAAAAAAAAAGTTTCATTAGTCTTCTATGGCACCCAATTAATGCAGACTTCGTGAAAAGGTGCCTTTCGGTGCTTTCCAGGCACACAATATTCTGAGAAAATAAGGGTACCTTTAAGAAAGTCATGTTGACTGTAGTCTAGACGTTACAACAATATTAGGTACCATCATACATAACTTCCTGAATAATTTTAATTAAATGAATTTAAGAAGTCATTTGAACAAACAAATAGAATTTGAAACTTTTTGAATAATTTAAATACAAACCTAGCCCCTTCTAAAATTCTTATGCCCCCTATGTAACATATATATAATTTTTAATAATAAAAAATTGAATTATTCAGTTGACAAAATTAAATGATTTAGGTTTTAGAAAGAATTTACTAAAATCAAATTCGAAATAATTTTAATAAAGATTCAAATATTCAAAGGCAAAATATTCCTTTAGCCTTTCAACTGAGTGAAAAATGATAACATCAATTAGAAAAAAGGCTAAAATAATATGAAATCTACGACTTAATGCACACGTGGCTGTGAAAAAAAGAGCTGCTTTTCAGCATCATCAGTCGAATGATACATATATTACCACCCAATTTTATAGTGGTTATGGACAAAAGGCAGATAAGAAATTTGTAGAAATAGCTTAAAAAAGAGCTATTGTAGTTGTGTGATCATCAATCACAGTCTAGATGGAAAACCAAAAGAAGAAGACTTAAAATATTGCGTTAATCACCTGATCACTGTGAACATCGCCCCATCGAATTAGTACGAGGTCTGGCTATTAAATAACGAGATTAGTAACGAAAAAGGGTTTTATTATAAAAATTATTCTACATTAGAATTCACTTTCAAGTAGCGGAGGATATTTCTTTGAACTTGGAATAGCATTCTAAGATTCCGCTCTATAACGTCACAATGGAAATTTATTATATCGATAATTTTGTTGCTTATGTTTATCGGTGTTGCAAAAACCCCAAAAATGGATCCATTTAATTCAGGGGAAGGCGGTGACCTGATCAATCCATGCAGCAAGTCGTGGAACACCCTGTATATTGCTCCATTTACTCAATAAAATAAGTTTCTATAACTCTGCCATATCTTATTAGAATCTAAAAATTATAAAATCAATTTAATAATGTAATCATAAAAACCGATTTTATATTGAAATAAACCTTTTTACTCAACTGAAGCTCATCGTAACGAATGAGAATATAAAAAAAGAAAAACATGGCGGGTAATTTCGAGTCTGAAGTACTGAAACGAAAAGGGCCCGCGCCTTTTTACTCAAGGTCATTCTTGAACAGCATAGCAACAGAATGAACGGTCAAATATCTTAAATGGCCTCTGAAACATTACAAGAAAAGAGACAAGAAGTTGTACAATCAGTGGCGTTAAGGTAGGGGCTAGTGAGTTTCTGTATTATATCTCAACAGCTGGGAATAAATTTATTCGGATAACTAAAAATGGCACTTGTTATTAAAAAATATGGAGAAATTTTTTCCGATCGAGATAAATTCGTATATTTTTGTTTCTGGATTACATGAATTTTGTATTTAGGTAACAAAAATTGAATAACAATAAATCTTATTTCGTGGTTCGAAATGAATTTTTATCGTTATTCAAAATACATCGTTTTTATGGAATGCTATTTTTTCTTGATTATTCCTTAGTTACCTGGTCAAAAATACAAAGAAAAAGTTACTTTTTTATCTGAAACAGAACCATAAAGTTAAGATAGAGAGTTTAAATTTATGAACTAGATAATAAGTTGGATAAAAAAACATGGAAGTGTTTTCAGATAAATTATAATAGAACAGTGAAGATTATTGTCTTGTAACTGTACCAAAATAATCTACACTATTAACCGAACACTGTGTAAAAGCTGGAGTTTGTATATTAATCATGGTAGTTGTCCTCTTATAAACAAATTAATAAAAATTAGTTTGTGCATTAAGTGCAGGAAAATAGTAATGCTTTGTTTGCGAAAACTTCTCTCCGTTCCACATCCAGCTTTGTTTCAAAAACTTTTATAGCATTAATCGAAGAATACATTTTATTAAAAAACGAAGATTTGTTATTCGTTGACAAACCATGGAGATTTTCATCGAATGATTCAAATTTGAATTAAATGTGCAACAAGTTTAGCTAACGGCCAGACATGTAACCAGATTGGGTATATATGGAATATAAGGTGCCCATAGATATGATCACGCCATGTCTCCCAGCTCCCAAACTATGCTTTATCAAAAACTAAAAATCCCTAATAACAAGTCGACAGCAATAGATAAATGCAAAGATTGCGCCTCCACGAGGTTCATTGATATTGATGATGACTCGTAAAAGGAAAATAGACAAGTAGGGATGGGAATATATGACCCAAGAACCAAGCTCACTATCCCAATGGACTTAGAACCTTCTATAATCTTCGTAACTACCGCAATGCAATGCAAAGATATTTATTCATATAGCACACTTTACTCTTATAAAATTAAATAAAAAATTGAGTGCAGTTAAAGTTACTCTAATGTGCGTACTTAACTATAACAATGAATAAGTCGATTACCTGGCGAAGAGAACTAAGACATCTCCTTTCATAGAACCACAACCTTTTATAGTTTTCCTAAAAAGCCATCAAGTCATGTTCATAAAAAAGTAGAAAAACGAGAAGAAACATGGACTAATACAATCGAAGAGAATCTTATTTTACCAACTGTTCCCAAAGCAATTTCATTAAGCAAAGATGAGTTAAGGAGAGTTACTGATATGCCCACTGGACATTTTCCGGTGAACTACTATCTAAACTTTGGACAGCTCTTGTCGTTTCTTCAAGGAACCAAAAGAAACCGTCGGACACCTGTTGTATAAGTGCCAGTCTTTTGATAGACAAAGGTTACGGTACTTACATTTAAAATTTTAAAGCCAAAAAAAGTAGGCCGCATCGCTCCCGGGCATAAATAAAAGTATCTCTTAAATTTTTAAGCAGTTATGATATAAAGAAGCGCAAAACAATCAAAAATTAATTAAAGTAAGCGGAGCCGCGCAGTTTTACCGAAAAAAAACTGATTTTGTTGCATTTAAAATCGAGGACGCATCTTAATCGGTAACTAATTGCGAGTACCGGATAATTTTTTATCGCAAAATTATTAATTTTAGGCGTGTTTAAAGTTGCTTTAAATTCGCTGGTTGGACCTTCGACAATCTTATACAACAAAACGAGGGAAACTGGCTTCAGGTAATGAAAATATCAAAAATAATTCCAGTGTTTAAAAGTGACTACTTCAAATTTGTTAACAACTATAGGCCCATAGCTATTATACCTGCGATCTCTAAAATATTTGAAATACTTATAAAAAATAAACTTAGGTTAGGTTAGGTTAGGTTAGGTTAGAACATAATAACAGTCAGGCAATCTTGAACGTTATTGAGAGCATAGTTGAGGATCTTGATAGGGGTTAAAGCACGTGTGCCATTATGTGTGACTTAGCTTAGTAACCTTTGACAGAGCGAACTGAGACATTTTGTTGCTTATTTGAATCTGATTTGGAAAATCGCCAGCATTACATAAGTTACAATAGTTGTGAATCTACTCTGGCATTGGTGAGCGATGTAGTTCCTCAGGGTTCAGTATTGAGACTACTATTGTTTCTGCTCTATAAAAGATTTACCAGCGTCTCTCAAATGTCGATCAGTTTTATTCGCCGACGAAGCTACATTCCTAATAAAAGGGGACGAAAACGTCAGCGTCGAGAATCTAAAGGTAGCCAAATCTTGGTTTAATTCAAATAATTTGAAATTAAACGAGGCAAAAACTAAAAAAATAACATTTAGCTTTACAAAACGAGATGCCAGAGGGGAATCTGTGAGGGGAATCACAGCTTTTTGCAATGAGTTTATTGTCCTCCTTTAGTGGCAGTAATCACGTTATGCTTTGATCCGCAATTATCTGGCTTATGGTGTATCACTACTGAGCAACTCTAGCAGAGTCCAAGTTTCTTTATAGCGAACGGTTCCCTTGACAAGTATAAAAAAGAGTACTTTCTTGTAAAAACATCGATTGAAAAATTCATATTTGCTATCTTTAGATTTAATATGTTGTTCCTTACGGATTGTTAACCATTGGGCATAAGCCGTATCTGGTTTTCCTACTTCCGATTTTTTTGCATCAAGCCCCTGAGCACCCTGTATATTTGAAACATTTCTGTGTGGTCATAGGGATGTACGAAATAAGGCATCTCATTCTGATGGTCTCACAGTTATGTGCTCGTATGTATGTATGGATTTGGGATCGATCCAAAGGATCTATTGTGTCCGCCTTTCTTGCTGCATTACTGGAGGATCCAATGTTTATAGCTGATCAAATAATCCCACTCCTTTCAAAATGTCTTGAATGTGGGATGGCTTTAATTGCCAGAGATCTTCGTCATATTTCATACGCTCCTAGGTTTAGTGCTATGGAGTTCCTTAGTGTTTCACGTTTCGAGAGGTTTCATCCTCTGTGCAACAAAACCTTCGCGCCCTATTATCTGCTAGGCCTAGAATCTTCAGGTGTTTGTTGAGGTGACAGTCGAGGTTGACCTAATAGAATTCCTGTTAGTTTTCATAGATTGTTCTTACTTAGATTCATACATTCTGCAGATCTAGTCTGGTTATTCCTCTACGGAAGGTAATAGAGGAATTGGGATGAAAAACAAGCTTCTTGGTTGAAGAATATTAGAAAATGGACTGGGATGAGAGAAGCAGGACAATTATTTAGACTAGCTCAAGATAGAGAGAGTTTTCTGCTTGAAAAATGCTTGTTGCGTGGCCCAGACATTCGGAGTGTTTAGTTCTGGGTCCGTACACTCCTATTCCAGTTCCATTTACCCACCAGGGGTTCGGATAGACTAATTGTACTATTTTCTAGACTACATCAAAGAAAATATACAAACTTGGCGTTGGATTGAATAAGATTTGCATACTGATAAGAACATAAATAGTATGAGCCAGAGTTGTATGACCGTTCAAGGCAATTTTCATCACAAAATTGTTTTTGTGTAGTCGGAGACTACAAGTGTTTCAATTTATAACCTAAATGTTTTTATTCTTACATACATGTTACGTCAAAAATCTAATTTCTAATGAACATATTGGTTCCACTTTGCTTAAATTTTCAACTTCATGTTACTGTCAACCGCCTAGTAATTTACTATTTAAACTACACAAATGCTATATGTGTACATACTAGTCTCTAAATCGTTTCGTATCTTATATGTGAAATATTTTTATTTTGAAAGTTTGTAATTGAAAAATTTGATCTGAGAAAATTCAAAATGTGAATTTCGTATATTCATTATCCATTAAGCAACAAAACTCCAACCAAGGCTACATGATAAATACTATGGGAATTCAACATCATCAACTTCAACGGTAAGAAAATAGTTTAAAGTTTTATCATGATAGCGGTTTGAGAGCGGCTGCGGGGCGGAGCGGGCGCGTAACGAATGCGTCGCGAATACGCTTCGATTGTTCCGCAAGGACGTCGCGAACGCTTGACAAAAATGCAACGTTTTCGTCGCGTGTTTGTAGCGCACAATGAACTCATTAACAAACTGGATTCCAATGAACAAACACTACTGTTGTCTTTGCTACTTCGAAACGAAATCGAAAGCATCGACAAATTTGGGAGGACCCATTATCAATTAATCGAATGGAAGAGAGCGATTATTTTGTGTTGTTTTGCAAACGAATAAAAATTAATCTAAAAAAATTTCGTACTTACCTGCGAATGTCAAGACCTACACTTTATTAGTTGTCACATCTGATACAAACTGACTTGACATGAAGACACAAATCTAAGATCAGTGACACCTGAAAAAAGGCTACAAGTACAAAATAACTTCCAAGCGCGTCCACAACGGATTTGCTGCGACTGCGTGGCGTGATCATTGCGCGCCTGCTTCGCTTTGAAGAAGCTCGCAATCCACTAGTATGATAAGGCCCTTACTGAACTCCATTTTTGCCTCCCAAGCACAAAGTATGTCTGCTTCTGTGACGCGGATTAGTCCTACACAGAAAAAGCACCAAGAGAAAAACAATAATAAAACTTAAAAAGTATTTCTGTTTCATATAATAATGGAATAAATTAAATCCCATGATATTTTGCCAATTTTTTATGGAAAATCGAAAAAGTATCCGAAATATCTAGTTGATTAAACGTTGAAGAAAATTTCATGGAAACAAACCGACAGAGTGAGTTAAATAACGAATAATCAAAGCGTAAAGTTTGTTAAGTTTTCAATTTTTTTATTCTTGTTCAGCAAACATGTGAATGAATTGATTTTATCGCAGCGAAATGCAAAAATTCTAGCATAAAAGAGTAGAATAAAAAATGAGGTCTATGAAAAGTTAAATAAACATTGAAATACCAATGAGAAACATAATGAAGGAGGTAAAAAATCAATTGATAATTGACCTCAAAGACATTCATAAAATAATATATATTCCCAGACGGTAGGACAAAAAATCGTGACCACATACTGCTTGTACCGAAATTCAAAAAAGAACTTTCGTCACACAATAAAATAAAGAGGAATGGGAGGAGATTCAAAAGGCGATAGTACAAGCAGCGAACCTTTCCTAGATAAAAAAACAAGAATGGTTTGATGATGATAAACTTAAAAACGCACTTGCAAACTAAAAAAAAAGAAACAACTAAAAAATTTATATAATAAATGAAAGATTACTATGCTAATAAAGCGCCTAAGAATTTCTACAAAGTTATAAAGAAAACATATAACGACAAGAAAGAATTAGTGTACAAAGGGAGAAGGCCAGCTTCTAGAAGACACAAAGGACAAACTAGACATATGGGTGAGGTATTCTAAACAAGTATTGAATAGCGATAAAAAAGATATATAAATGAGTAAAGAGATACAAAATGGTGGAGAAGAATTTTCAACAGAAGAGGATGTATAGATAATTATAAATGAGCTCAAAAACAATAGAAGTACCGAGAAAAATGGAATTCCCGTAGAAATCATAGAATAGGATGAAGAATATTTACAATTTATGTGGCTGTTGCGAGAGGAGAAAACGCCAGACATTAGGAGGAAGGCACAAATTTGTATAATTTATGAAAAACTAGCTTTTACCCGCTGCTTCGTTCGCATCGAATCCATCAAATAAGTATCAGAAATCATTATTATAGAAATATATCAATATGATAACTTTATTTTATTGCTTAGCTGAGCATGTCTTTCTAAACGACGTTGGGTCTGAAGCGGTATTTCAGCAGCTCTCAAATCACTTTGTCGCCTTGCTTGCTCTTGTCTCCTCAGCTCTGCATGAACCGAAGATTCTTGATTTCGTGCAACTTTTACTGCACGGGCCCGTGGCGAATTTTTAGATAATGTAGATTTACGCTTTCGAGACATTTTTTAGACATACGCTTTCAGTAACAGTTGAAAACAATGGTACCTAACCTTAAAAATTCCAAACATTTGAAACTATAGTCAATTGAATTGGATATATAGATTAAATAGATATTGACTTGACGGTCGGTAATATCGTACGTCGATAATATAGTATTTAGGATTTGAACTTTATTACTGTATGTTAGGATTTCGGAAATTATAGATTCAGTATATAGAATAATCGGCAAGTTATACAAAATAGTTGAAGAAAGCATGAAGACAACATAGTTGGGGGAGACAAAATATTAACGCTAAAACTGGTACAGAACAACTGTTACGAACAAAATGTATGGCTTCATCTAATTTTTATTAATTTTAAACAGGCTTACAACTCAATATACAGAGAAAAACAATATTTATCGAATGGAAAAAGACTAAGGACTAAGACAAGGCGATTCTCTTTAAATGAACCTATTTTTATTACAGGGAGGGTCAAATTTAAACCGGAATTATGGAATAAGCGCGCGAAAAATTGCTACAGTGGATGCTAGAACCTCGCTTTTTAGTGTACTCACAGCCTTCGCCGAGAAGGATTGTTTTTGGTTGCAGATAATATGTAATCCGCGGAAATTTATGGAAAATTACTCTAGAAAACTCATGTTGGGAGACTGTTGTGGTATTGTAGGCGATATGGCTGAAGAATGGGACATCAGCGTAGTTAGTATCGAGCAAATAATTCATGAGCCACTCGGTTACCGCAAAATTTCAGGCAGATGGGTGCCACGACTTCTGAATTTTTTGCAGAAATTCACACGCTGGGAAGTTTGCGCGCGTGTCTTGCAGCGGTATGAAGAGAAAGAAGAAAATTTATTGCACCAAATACTTAACACTGACGAGATTTGGTTAGACCACTATACTCCGGGGAGTAAACGCACGTCTATGGAGTGGAGGAATAAAGACTAAGGCGCACAACTTAAAGGTTACACTGCCAACGGGAAAAGTGTTGTATACCTTGTTTTGTGACATTAGAGGAGTAATTGCAGTTGATTTTATCACTGAACAACGATTTCTTAACACACAGTTTTGTAGTAAGCTCCTAAAAAACACGATGAAACTAGTCTATAGATCAAAACGACGTGATATTGCTGCATGACAATGTCAGACCCCTTATAGGTTGGCTTATGATGGCAGGTTAAGAAACATTGGAACACCCTTCTCATAGTTCCGATTTGTTGCTATACAACTATTATTTATTTGATCTATTGAAAAAGGTACGGACTACGATTCTAAAGCAATGCGGAGATAGGTAACAAGCCGAGATATTCAGCTTTGTTCTTTTTATTTACAGCAAAATTCCAGTTTACATTTGAACTATCCTTGTATATTAGAAATAGTAATAAGAGAAAGTAAAATACAAATAACAGGCTCCATCTTTCACTATATAGAACAAACAATACAACTTTATACATTAAAAACAGAGACAATGACAAAGAAAGACGGGAATAAACTGTAAGGGGGAATAAACTGCAGCTTGGGAAGCTATAAAAGACCGAAGGAAGTGGGAAAGAAGATTAAAGTCAAGGGTCTAGAAAAGCACTAAAAATGTAAATGATAATCTCAAGTTAGATATGCCTTAGAAAGGGATGTAATACAGTGAAGAAAGAACCATAATTCACTCGTGAGTAATAAGTATTATTATACTTTGGGAGGCACATATATAATGAATGCTTTATAAAACAGTAGTGAACAAAGAACTTATTGAGTTCAAGGAACTATAAAGCGTAACAATAAAGAATAACTTAATAGAATGAATATTTAACGTCTGTGACTATCACCGACTCATCGAGTCTAATATCCGGATTTTGAATGAGGGAAACACTCAACTTACCGTGAACAATCTATGCAATTCCCTCGTTTACCATGAGAATTATTTAACCCGATCAGAAGCCGTGTATGAAACATAAACACTGTATTGTTTCGTTGCTACTATAAAAGAATATTTTCATGTTAATTTTTCGGTCGAACTTCGGGGCTAAAAATATTTTTAAAAAATAAAACAATTGGCTTTGTTGCGTGGAGAAGACATTGTCTTCTGACATGACGTGGAAAGTCATTCTTTCGAAATGTATGAGTTGATTATTATTATGGAAAAATAGGAAATACTGAATGTTTTTCAGGTAGTTAATAGTAACTCCTTTTATAATATAAATAACGTGACCAGACGTCCCGTTTTGAACAGGACTGTCCCTTTTTATAGTTACGTGTTCCGGTGTCCCCGAAATGAACTCTGAGACGCCAAATTGTTCCATTTTTTGAAACCGCGCGAAAATTTGAGTAGACGAGCCGGCTGGAGGCGAGCGGTGTGCGAGAAGAGCGAGACCGTGTCGTGGGTCGACGCGACGATAGCCGAGAGTGACGAAGACCGCTCGCGCTTTGTGTACTTTGTGTTTTGTTGTTGTTTGATACTCGTGTACCCTGTAAATAACTTCTTTCGATTTGAAACCATAAGTTAAAATGCCAAAACGTAAATGTTCGTTCAATGTTAACTTACAAGCAAAATATCCGATTATCAAGCAAACAACCTCAGATGTCAGATGTGAAAAGTGTGAATTTAGCGTTTCCCACATTGGTACCAGTGATACTGAACAACATTTGAAGCCTGATTAACATAAAAATGCCGATCGCGCCGCTGTCCTAGTTCTTAGGTGTTAACCTTTTTCAAGAAATCCACACCAACTTTAAAGGATCTGTATATCGCCGCGGCAGAATTTGTATGGGCTTATCACACGATACAAGAAAACCACAGTTTTCGCTCTAATGATTGTGGGTCGAAATTAATTCAATCATGTTTTGATCCCAAATTTACATGCACGCGTACGAAATCAGAAGCTATTGTAGCGAATGTTTTGACGCCTACAGCGATGAAAGAATTAAAAGACCATCTTGATAAGTCCAATTAAATTACAATACTAAACGATGCTTTAGACCATGGTAACAAAAAAATATACCCTATTCTAGTGCGCTTTTTTCAATTTAAGTCAAGTATTGACAGATAATAATTTGACAGCAAAAGTCATGGCATTTTAAGAAGACAATGCCAATGTTAATTTCGGAGGCGCGGCTAGGCGAGGAACTAACAATGTGTCAACGAAATTATAATCATCTCAGGAAAAACCATTGGATGTGGAGCCCATGTAATTCACAATGCAATAAAAGCAATAAAATCAGCTGTAGACAGGCTACTCTTAGATTACGAAAACATCATTGTGAAGATATATTAATTTTTTTATATTTACACGATTCGAGTTGAAGCTCTAAAGGAGTTTTGTGCCTAAACTGAAACGGAATATCAACAAATGCTCGGCTATAGCAAAACCAGATGGCTTGCTCTTATTCCTGCCTTGGAGAGGGTTTAAACATGTATCATCCAATAAAAAACTACTTTTTGAGCATTGAAAAATTTCCCCTGTTACTAAAAAACTTTTTTGAAGATCATTTCACATCCGAATTGTGACTTTTTTACACTGTCAGTCGGAAAATTTTCATCAAGTTGTATCGAAACTGGAAGGATAGACAGTATCAGCAATTGAAGCTGCAAAAGAAATCAATCAAAACACAATTTGACACAGAAACAGACCAGTCAATTTCTTCCATTTATGGTCCGTCAATTAATAGTGAAATTGGAAGATAATGTTATTGACAAGTTTATGAAAAGAGCGGCTACAGAATTTCATGGAACAAGCCGTGAATATCTGGAGCAGTGGACTTTCTTCTTCTTCTTCTTCTTACCAAAGAAATGAAGATAGTTCATTGGGTAGATTTAAAAAAGGGGAATACGTTCAAAAATCTCTGAATGTATTAATTGAAAAGGAATATATTGACTGTAATAAAGATGCAGAAGTTTTTGACGAATTTTCGTTAACTTTTAACTACATTACATCGCAGAAAGTAACTGAATGGTATAATCTAAATGTTTCCACGGAAACTCGTTAGGTGGAAATATTCAAACACTTTCAAGCCAACAATCTTCAGCATGAAAACTTTGCCTGCTACAAATGATCCAGTAGAAAGAGTATTTTCTATGATGAACTAATTGTGGCCATCTGAGAAAACCCAGTAACAAATTTTTCTTCTAAAGGCGATGTTGATAATTAAGGTGAATATAAAAAAACATGCCAAGCGTTTTATACGCACTTAAAATCGTCACCAGATATATTAAAGCAAATTTGTTCCTTTGATAAATATAAATATAACTAAACGTTTCGAGTATATATATTTTTTAATTTGTAACTTTCAAGTTAACTGACTTAAAACACTTAAAAAAGTGTTTTTTCCATTGACTACCTGTTAATTATCCTAAATAAATCAGTCAAAAAATAAATGTTCACGTTTATAACTAGCTTTTACCTGCGGTTTCGCATTGAAGCCATTAAATAAGTATTAGAGATCATTACAAGAGAAGAGAATCAATATGATAACTAGGTGGGATGGGGAAGGTATTTCATAAATAAATTCCTCAGTTTTTAATTACACAATATAGGAACTTTTATTAAGAAAATAATTAGTCTTTATCCCTTTAATTATAATTAGTCAAAACAAAAAATAAGTCTTCTCATAGAAATATCAACTTTAATAAAATAACTTAATCTCCGAATCTTACTTCACTTGTAGGGCAGGACGGGGTAACCCCTTGAGTAAGATAGGGTATAGAATATTTAAGTGCCGTTCTCTTTACAAATCGGTCAAATATGGACAACTTAGGTATTGGGGGGCTTTAGTGTGAAGCAAACAACAGTTTGAGTCTCAGAGCCGCAATACATGATCATCAAATTATTGTTTGTTTCACATTAAAGCCTCCAATAGCTCAATGCCCATAATTATTTAACTTTGAAAAACAATATCCTATACGGATAAGACCGGATTTTTGTGAAAAGTTACAAGAAATTGTCCCATTTTTTTAAATGTATCCGTTTTATCGATGGGGTCTCATTGGTTGAGTTACTTTATAGTTTTCAAATCAAATTATTCCGAAAACGGTACACAGTATCGTGTTTTATCAAGACTACCTTTTCAGTGTAAAATTAAATGATGTTTAAGTTCACTTGAAATTTTGCTTAATAAATCTAATATTAAAAAAGTTATATTCAATACTACTTGGTACGAACTGTGTAACTAGCGCCCTCTATGAGAGTCAGGCATAAAACCAAATTCATTGGATGTATCAGCTTCGAAAACATATTTGTTTTTTTTTGAGCAAACCCCCAATATTTTTCAGTTTTCTATCTATCCTAGAGACGCGAGCACCTTTTTTTAAAACACCCTGTAAAAATGGATGTGATATTATATGAAAAAAAGTAGAAACTCTTAATTGTATTTGGCCTTCATAACTTTATGTTTTGTAAGACAATAAAGTTTTTATAATTAATAAACATCTGTCTACTACAACAATTCAAGTAAAACTGTCAGAGACCATATAAATACGGTTTGATTATAAAAAATATTTTAGAAGGAAATAACTTAAAAAAGGCTATTAAGTATTTTCTAAATGCCTCGTATATCTGACATTCCAAGTTGATCGATATGAGCAGTGTTGAGGTTTTCAAGAAACCATCTCATCTTTATATGTAAAGAAAAAAACTGGTCAAGACTTATATGTCGCATAGCAATGTGTTTCACATCCATAGCTGCAATTGCTTTTTTTTCTCAGGACATGTCGCGCCATACCGATCTACAACATCTAGATATGAGCTCAGTATTTACAACAGATAGGTATATAACATAGGCGTTTATAAATCAATTCTTTCAAAGGGTCAATGAAAATTATTTTGATTCGTTATAAGGAGATTTTACAAGTTTCTTAGGAAACTACATAACAAGTATAATTTCACGTTAAATGTAAGATTGACTTTTCAGAAGTTGACAACACTACCATGATTTGAATGTAAATTTCCACCAATTTCCTGATACCATTCGTCTAAATATTATATAAATCTTGTACATAGTTTATTTTTATTACTTATGATAGAGCTGTTTTCTTGTTGGGTGAATATAAAGAAAAAAGAATTGTATAAAAGTGTAAAACATAGAAAAAAAACAATTGAAGATACTACGGAAATGATATATAAATATAATTCTGAACGCGCTTGTATTTGTAAGTGATTTTCTGCTTTAGAATACAACTTATGAATACTAATTATTCTGAAAGTTCGGAACCATCATTGTCAGTAACTTTTCCAGAAATAATTAATATAATCCATGTTCTTTCATAAAAGGATACGTTTGAAATAGGTATCTGCAAGGTAGATACCGATTGCTTAATTCTGATCAAAAGCTCGTTATGGTTGTGAATTTAAACGAATATTTGGATATTCAAGTGAATGTTTCTGTTTTTATAACAAAACAATTGAAGTAATTTGTGTACATTGGTATACCGAAAAAACAAAAATTAAATCCAAACATTGAACGAGTGTAAGTCGTTTTGTCGGACAATAAGGTCATGGTTACCAAAAATTTGATCTTCATTGGTTACTTAAATACGAAGAAAACGATAACTTACAAATATATAATTTGATATCTAATCAACACAACATAATTAATTCAAAGAAAAATGTCAATACCTAAGTTTTACAAATTTCGTAAGCTTTTGAAAATGTCATTTTTAAAAATGTCCACTGTAACATACGATTCAAACTCCACAAGAAATATAATAACTTAAACTATTAAAACAAAATTTTTTATTATCAAGAAATTTTGTTTTTCTCAGGTAGCGAATGAGCCTTCCTCAAGGTCACAGTACCTCCAAATACAAGCACCAAGCAACAACTATTTGAAGGGACTAATCTTGGACCTTTAAAAAACCATGCCCTGCAACGAATGTATTGTCTCTACACATGGAAAGCCCTTTAAGTTAGAAAATGTTTAGTATTCAGAGTTTCGAGAATTTTTTCTATTATATATTTATGTAGATAATATTCATGAATTATTTAGAAAAACGAAAACGATAACTCGCAATTATATTCTGATTCGCTGCCACGTTTCGAATCCGAAAAAAAGAGTTTTGTTGCATCACGATAATGTCTCACTCCATTTGTTCACTATTTTCGACAAAAAATTATTCGAAATGCGTTACGATTTATTATCTCATCAAGCAAATATCTGAAAGATTATTTTCTAGGTGGTTTGGAAAGAACTTTAAACGCACTGGACTAAGAGCTAAGGGTGATAAAAAGATTAACTCGGAAAATAAAGTATTTTTCACAGTAAAAAGCCGCTCTTCTTAAACATCATCATTTACTTCATTCCTTCATAAATCTTTTCTACTTGTTTCTTAGAATTTTTTTAATCCTCTATGAACGTTGGAGTTGGTGAACTTATTCAACTCACGCTGTCTGTACGAGCATGGTTCCAGAAGTACCTGACCCAACAAAAAAAAACACAAAAATTTCGAAAAAAAATATATTTATTATTTGATGTAACCTCCTTTAAGCTCCATATATATACTTGTCCCAGCAATGTTTTTATAATAAGAATCGTCAAGCTCCTCAAAATAGCCATTACCTGCCGGCATCACTTCTTCATGGTTAGAAAATGTTTTAGCGATGACCCAATTTTTCAAGTCTGGCAACAAAAAATAATCCGAAGGAGCTAAATCTGACGTATAGAGTGGGTGAAGTAGCAATTCCAACTTTAAGTCATTAATTTTGGCCATTGCAATAACGGATGTGTGAGATGGTGCATTGCCTAGATAAAGCAACACTTTCTTCTCAGCCAAATGCAGCCGTTTTTGCATGATTTCTTTGCTGAAACGTTGCAATAAATTCACATAATACTCGCTGATTATAGTTATACTTTTCAAGATAGTCAATTAAAGTTATGTCACCCATATCCCAAAAAACTGACGCCATGACCTTGCCTGCAGATTGAACGGTCTTTGCCTTCCTTGGAGCCGGTTCTCCCTTTTCAGTCGTTAGTTGTGATTGATCTCTTGTCTCGGGCATGAAGGGATGAACCCACGTTTCATCCATGATTATGAAACGGCGCAAAAATCGGCTGTATTTTTGTGAAACATTGCCAAATACTCGATGGAAAAATCTTCACGGCGCTGTTTTTGTTCCATTGCGAGCAAACGCGACACCCATTATTATCCAGTAATGCTTTGTTGATTTTCTGCAGTTGCCACATCATTACGATGATGGTCTTCGCAGGTCATACGGCCGCGTTTAAACTCTGCTACTTAATATTCTACTGTTGATAACGAAGGAGCAGTATCACCTAAAGTAGAATCTAGTTCAGTTTTTATATGGCTTGGGCTAAAGCCTTTCGTATTACATAAAGATGACCAATTTTTTCCATGCTTACAAATTCACTGAAAACGTTCAATATTGATGGCTGCCAAACAAATACAGAGCAACGTGGCATCTTTAAACTTGAAACATTTGCTGTTTAGATTGTGTAGTTTCTAATTCAATAGTATTTTTCCGGGACCATCCCAGTATTATACAAATTTTGTAAGCAATATTTAAGTAGCTTGACGTTAACCAATCAACTTAAAATTTTGTTTGCTTACTTACTCCCGATGGCAATACATGATTCAATTAGAAAATCCACGAAATAATAGACCAATTAGTGGTAATTAGCTTAAGTAAAGTTGTTCATGATTTCACCAATAGATGGCGATAGTTACAATTATACTTTCTGTATAGATTAGAATAGTTGGCGCTATTAATAGTAACAATAAATGTACAAATTTCGGTTATAACATTTTCAGTAATTGGTTCTGATGTGAGTAATTACAAATTATTCTTGGAGCAGATTATTTAACAAAATGTGGTGTATGTGGTACGGCGCCTGCAGAATTAATGTAAATACGGACTTACCCCAATCGGGAATAAAGGATGGAAATGTACAATATCTTTAATCACACTGGGTTTAATTATACTAACTACTTGGCACTTAAAACTATGATACAAGACTTGACCTGCTTAAAAACTAACGGTCAAGTCCTCGGTCTGAGCTCATTTCAATTCGTAATATATGACCTTCGAGGTTAATAACCATCACAAAGACAAAAAAAATAATATATTATATAAAAAAAGCTTTTTTGAAATCCACACTTTAAAAAGGTTTAAAAGTGCACTGAAAAGTTAAAAATAAGGACAGAATAAGGTTCGTGGCCGACAAGATTGGTACGTATGGCATCAAAAGTTGTAAAAGAATTATTATGACAATGCCAAAATATGGGCGCTTTATAAGAGGGCATATACATGTATGTACTATCCTTAAAATATGAAATTAATATAAAATTTGAGCGCCCACGTTTTTGTTATTGTTAAAAAAAATTTCAGCTCTATTATTACCAGCATCTGACATCATATGTATCTACCTTGTCCGTCACGACCCCTATCCTGTTCTAATTTTTTACTTCTTGAAGCACGTTTAGACCTTTACACATTGTGAAAATTTTTCTACAGGGTGTTTCAAAAAAAGGTGATCGCGTCTCTAAGATAGATAGAAAACAGAAAAATATTTGAGATTTGCTCAGTAAAAAATTTTCGTAATGCCACACATTTTTTACGATTGTGCTTCGGTTATTACTTCATAATTTTCAAGTCAAAATATTCGGAAAACGGTAAACAAACGGTAATCAAGGGTACCTTTTTGGTGTAAAAGTAAATGATGCTTAATAAATCTAACATTGGAAAAGTTATGTTCAATACTTCTTGGTACGAACCGTGTAACTAGCGCCCTCTATGAAAGCCAGACATAAAAACAAATTCATTGGATTAATAGATAGCGTTACGAATTTTTTTTACTGAACAATCTCCAAATATTTTTCATTTTTATATCTATTCTAGTGACGATCATCTTTTTTTAAACACAAATATTTTTAAATTGTTTTTCAATCTATTACTCCTTTATTTCGTTGCTGTAAAGCCTACAACAATAATTGTTGTGACCTTTCCACAGTTGATATTTTTTCTTCTTCTCTAGAAACTTTTGATCAGTTCATTAATAGGATTACCTACTTATGTAGTTTTTAGATTTTTTTTAATTGTTTATTATTACAGCTATTATTTTTTAATTTAAATTTGGTAATTTCATATTTTCGCGCTCCCCTCGTTTTTTTGCTCTAGAAAATTGAAAAATCATTAGAATTCGATTAATTTTTTTTCAAATTTTCGTTTTTATGGCGGATTTCCGAATCAAATTATGGGAATAAAAAAAATTAAAACTTATATTGGTTTCAGGGCTTTAAATTTGCACTCATTCACGTATAATTGTTGATAACTTTTTCAAAATAATCAAATGAAGTTGTTATATTTTTTTCATAATCTAAACAAAAAAACGAACAAATTGAAAAAAAAAATTATACAAAAATGTTGATTTATCATGTTTTTACAAATAAAAATAATAACAATTCCTCTTAAAATTGACCTTTTCTCACATACGTGGATATATTGAAAAATTCTTATCCTACTATAAAACCAAACAAAATTATTTATTACAGCGAACCTGCAACGTCTCTAGACCTTTGAAAAAAAAATGTTTGTTCTTGCTCTGCAAACCAGACCTTCACAGCTTTTATTACCACCTCGTTGGAAGAAAATTTACGACCTTTTAAACTTTTTTTCAGTTAAGATTAAGCATATTTTCGTAAATCGGCTTACCTCTTAACCCTTTTAAATATAGGTACTTGATGATGGCTTGATGATGTCCACCGAAATTTTCACAACTTCCGTAGACTTTAACTTAACTTTAACTTTAAATTTGATGCGTTTGATGATTTGTAAAAAAGTTTTGAACGATTATATACGAAGAAGTGCGTTTATGATCACATTTAAAGACATAAAAATATATGAAATCTCCAGATATTTCCCATGTTTTTTTCCTTAAATCCCCGGTAAAAACGAAGATTTAAAAAAATTCATCGAAATCAGAAGATTTTTCGATTTTATTAGCCAAAAAACGAAGTCACCGCGAATGTATAAATAAAAAGTTTTTTTTATTCCTAAAATTTTACCGAACAATTTTCTCTAAGATGTTTCATGTTTTCTAATAAATATTAGAATCTGGACTCTGGATTTTGTATTCCAGTTTATAAAGTCTCGCAATTTATGAGACAAGATTAGTCATTTTTATAAATGTATAAAATGTATAAAAAAAGTTTTTAAACAAAGTTATAATGTTTTATTTACTTCCTTTCTTTCCGTTTTGATTGTTCTCCCTCCAGTAACCATGAAATAACTTTATGTTGATATTTCTTCTACTGAATATATTATTCCACTTGCCCTTCACTCGACTACTAAACATCTTTATTTAAAGTTATCATCAGACTCTAAAGTAAAATATATTCCTCCCTACAGAGTTATGAAATGATTAAAGTCAGAAGTAGGTATTTTTTAAAATTTTATTGTAACTGTGAGCTTCTCAATCTGGATCCTAAAAAGATTGCAACCAATAAATCGTAAGTATAATAAGGTATCATGGCAGAAAATATAAAAAGAATCAATAATATTTTAACGACAAAAAATAAGAGTCTTGCTGGGAGTGTAATGGCAATTAGTATTAAATATATAGGCAATAAAATGAGATGTAATATCAATAAAATTGAATCTGTTAATGTCTTTACTATTAGGAAAATAAACTCTACAACAATGGTTAGGCATAGTAATGATATTATAGTCAAATAGCCTAAACACACATCAATTTGTTCGATTACCAGTCTTGATGTTATACCTAAAATTGAAAAGATAAAAAAAAGTATTCATCAACAGACTTACCTAATTAAAATGTACTTACTTGACATTTAAAAATTTCGTTACGTGTAATTTATCATTTTATTTAAGGTTTTTTTAAATCGGCTTCATTATTACATTATGTTAGGTTGCCCATTCAACAATAAGATAAAATATTCCGTTTCAACATCAATTTTATGATTACTTTGACAGATGACTAAAGGTATTAGCTGCCTTAATCATTATACACATTAAACTTTACTATACTAAAGATTATAAATGTCACTTTAAGGACAAGTACGTTGTCACATGGTTAACGTTATTAATTTCTAATTTAAATAAAAGTACGAGTGAGACTCGCCCACCGAGGATTCCGTATATATTTGTAGGTACTTATTATCAATAGTTCGGGAATCGAATCTCGCAGTTTTTTCCGAGCTTATGGCCGGTATACAAGGCAACGATAAAACTATACTAACGAACTGCATATTTCATTTGCGCAGTTTTATTGAACGTATGTTCAAAAATCGGTGCAGATTTTTTGGATAGTGCAAGCCATCGGAGCAAGGTTCAAAATCTATTCGATAAATCGTCGTCGATGTAGACGGACGTTTGTGGAATAAGAAAAGTAAAGATTATCACGACCGCAACAAGAAAAACGCTGCGTTCGATAGACTAATTATTAAGTACAAATCTATTGATCCTTAAGCCAATAGGGAGACAGTAGTAAAAAAAATAAATAAACTGCAGACTAGGTACGTAGTTCTCTAGATAAGATAGTGAAGAAGAGGTGAAACTACTTCCAAAAGCTTATGTTACTTTTTCGTTGGAGAAAAGCTTTTGTAGCGAGTTTCACCTTTTTAAAAGGTAACATGATATTTGTGTAAAGGGGCATTGTCCTGCAAAAACAAAACACCTTTGGATAGCTTTCCGCGTCTTTTCTCTTTAATTTTTTCCCGTAGAGTGGTCAGTAATATCAAATAGTAATCTCCAAAAACAGAAGCAAGAACTTTTCTAGCGGATTTTTGGACACGAAACTTCTTAGGTCTTGGAGAACCAGAGTGTCGCCATTCCATCGATTGTTGCTTTGTTTCTGGACCGAAATGTACCCAATTCTCATCCACAGATCGAACTCGATGATTCTACCCTTGCACGCTTTTGGTCAATATTCAAACATTTGGGAATCCACTTTGCAGCAATTTTTCTCATGTCCAAATTGACGTGAACTATATGATGAACGCTTTTGTATGAAATATTCAGTGTTTGAGATATCCGTTTTAGCCCAATTCGACGGTCTGATAAAATCATGTCATGAACTGCATCGATATTTTCGGGGACTGACACAGAAACTGGCCTTCCCGATCGGTCATCATCTTCAATGGAAAATTTACCTCTTTTGAAGCTTGCAGTCCAATTTTTCACGGTCGTATACAAAAGACATTGATCACCGAGGGTATTAAGCATATCTTCGTAAATCTGCTTACCTCTTAAGCCTTTCAAATACATCTTTGTTCTTTTAATTTATTGCGTAACTCTGGTTTACTTTTCTGACGTCAAACTTTGCACTGACACTTCTAATAAGTTATTGTTCGTTGCTATGGTAACGCAATATTTTGTTTGTGTGTGGAACTGGTCTAGGCTAACTAGATATCAATACATCCTTGTATCTTGTAAATTCTTTGAATCCTACTTGAAAGGAAGAAGGCAGAGAGTTTACACGTTTCACAGTTCATCTGAGGCTGGCGAAATAGTATCTGGTGTGCCGCAGGTTCAATATTTGGTCCGCTTTTGTTCCTCGTATATGTCTTTGATATATGTTGCACTGTCACATTCAATCATATGCTGATGACACTCTCTACTACTTTTATTCTGCAGATCCAGATGTAGCAGCTACACACCTAAATAGAGATATGTCAAATATTCTTGAATATTCCACATTTTCTAAAGCTCAATGTGAATAAGACTGATGTTTTGATATTCTGTTCTCAGAGACGTAGAAAAAATTTGCAACAAAATTTAAAATTGGAGTTGGGCAGTGAGACATTGGTAATAAAATCATTTAACGTTTTATTATTATTATTATTATTACTATCATTATTTTCACGAAAAATTGAACTGTTTCCAGTGCAATATTGACTGACTCAAGAGATTTACATTTTGTGGTATATTATTTTGATATAACTGTAAGTTGATCTTTAATCTTAATTGCTTTCATTAATCATGTACTACGGAAAAAAACTGAGTACATAACTTTTCTGAGATACCTTCGCTTTTTCGCCTTTATTGGTGTGGGTGAACTTCGTGAATTCACAAATGGCTGTCCAGGCGGGAAGGAAAATCATAAAATGGTATACATGTTTCAACACTTGATACTACTATTTTAAAAAGATTACGATGAGCCCTATTCTTTAACATTTGTAACATTTCTCGCGCGATTTTTACTCGTTTTGCCTTTTGGAAATCATTACGCGCATGTAGCACCCAACAATTAAAAATTTGTTGCATCTTGGATCATCTCCGAGCAGACGTCTCCCTCTCTCAAGGTATCAGATAGTAGCCGAGGAACAGGTCCTACAGTATGGAGTGTAGAGAAGGAGGAACATCTCTTATGGACGGTACGTTTAAAATATGGTCTGAATTCTGTAGGGATAATACGTGGCGCTGATTGTACTATGGGATTGAGATCTGTATAAGAAATTATCAAAGTTGTGACTGACGTTTCATTATATTCATGTGAAAAGCTGTGCAATCCTTAATATCTTATTAGATTTTTATTTTTTATTCAGTTCAATATTTTATTTTAATCAACCAAAATGTTTTTTTTATACTATTTCATTATTGTTACATGATTCTACTTTTTTTTCATATTAGAATATATGTATTATCTAAACCAAATAAATAGCTAAATAATAAAGTTAATTTAACGAGATTCTGTTTTGTTAATCGTTTCATTATCTTAATACTACTAATTTCATTATCACGGTGCATTATTTAAAGCATTACTATACAGTTATTTTCAAATCAGCGCGTAAAATTCAAGCGAATACCCTCTATAATCAGCGCCACCTATTTTCCCATCAAAAATAACCTCAAATTTTTTAACCCAGAGATGTTCCTCCTTCTCTGCACTCCATATCCTACAGACAACTGTCTCATTATTAAGTGAAGTGTTTGAAGTTCGCTATATCTGTGAAACACAACCGTTCCAGATTTTTTTGTATATGATTGCGGATCATAACCCAGAACGAGATTTAGATCACATTTTCTGAATGTCCAGTTCAACTTTCTGTGATATATTCTATGATTTTGTGATATAATTTAAAACATGATCTACAAGAGCTTTGAATTTTAATTACTTTTTTGTGCTTCAATTCTACAATCACACCAATTTTGTCCTAAAGTTTAGTACTAATAAGTTATTTTATGTTTAAATGCCTAAAAGTATAAAAACCGCAAACCTCAGTAACCTATCAATTACGCTGCCCATGAGAATCAATAGTAGACAAATATTGAAGGGTATAAAAAACTTTCAAATTTCAAAAAACCACAGAAGCAACTCGTCAGCTGATTGCATTCATCCAGCGTCCTTGAAAACATTTCATTTGCAAATCCTATGCTCTATTAACTTTGTGATATAATAACCGACTCAACTCCAATCACAGCTAACTGCTTAAAGATTGTTATTTTTTTTAAATGGTCACTAAAATAAGAATGAATAGTATCGCATTGTATGTGGCAAAACTGGGGAAAAGGACTTAGTCGATCCGCGTCAATGTGCAAAATGTTAAGTACTGCATGCACCAAAATTATTTGGTATCTACCTAAACGTAAGACAAGGTAACTGTTTTATCATTATTGGTCGTAAATACAAAACTATACGCCAAAAAAATGATTAAAAATCCGTTTAAACTGGTGCTATTGCAGCCGATTTGACAAAATACCATATATAAAACTGTTAAATCAATCCAAAATCTAGATCGCCCTTACATACAATTTTAATTTTGTACAAATTAGTAAAAATTTCAAGCAATCTAGAAAAAGACTATATTTTTTATGATTTAATTACAAATGTAAAGTTCATATTTATCCCTTCACTTGTACTCGTAGTATAAGACGCTATTAGTGACAAAATTTCACAGTTTAATATAAATGGAGAAGACTCGTACCCTATAAATTTTGATTCCCTTGAGTGTCGAAGTATACGTTTTAGCGACATAAACGGCCTTATATTTTTTTAAAGGACTGTGGATCTAAGTATATGGTTTTAATTTTAACTCAATATCTCCATACCAGACACATACCAAGTCAAACAGGCCCTAATAAAATGCATTCCTTAAAAAACGATGCATTCCACCACTGCATCTTTTCTGATGGCGTCGCCAGCCTTCTCTGCTGCTCGCTCTCCTTACTATTCCCATGATTTTAGTGAAATTTAGTGAAGTAAAGCTAATTTTTTCTTTTTTACAGAATAATGCTATACACTTGTTTTTTTCTTAAATTCTGGCATGCTCGTGTTTTTCGCATCCTCTATAAAGGGTAAAATATTAGCCGACCAAAAACGACTTTGAAGAGTGAATCCACTTGATAAAGCTGACCATACTCGAGATCCTTTTCATACTTGGATTGAAAGGATCTCTGATAGGTGGTCCCTTTTATCTTTGTTCGTTTTCTTCTAATTATCTTTCCTGCTGATGGAGGTCCAGCCGTTTTCTCGGTCTTGAACGCCTGGCGTAGTCCTCTCTCATGTTAGCTCCCTCAGTTAAGGTGGGTCTTCAGCTCTTAAAATCTTCTTTTAATAATTTCTTCCATTATATCTCATATACAATAATCGGTAGATCTGCTGGGTCTTGATGTATTGAGTGGCGTTAACTGCTTACCTCAGGTTAATACTTTGTTGAGCTTGGAGCTTCTTCCGGCGACTTATGCATTATGGAAATCAGAATGTTTCTGATGAGGTGGAACTTGATCTTCAGTTCCAGCTTAGATCCTCTTGATTTGAGTTATTCTAGTTATATTGCCCTCCGTGTATTATCCAATAGGTAGTCGATGTGGTGCTTAGTCCAGGATGATTTCCAAATAACCCTTGTTGATCTAGATGATTGCTTCTCTTGTAATATTCACAGTGTCTTCTGGTATCTATCTCCTCTTTGTTAAAAATATTGCTTGGATCTTCTCATCAATTTGGTCCATAGTTCCTGAAGTCTTCGTGTTATTGTAGTCAGTTGGATCCTTCTATGACAGTGTCGTCTGCGTAAAGGGCCGACGGAGTGTTGTTAGTCTTGGGAATATCTGCTGCGTAGATGTTGTAGAATACAAGAGAGAGAACTGCTCATTGTGGTACTCCTGCCTTTATCCATTCTCCTTCGTATCTTATCCCTTATCTTCGTTTTTTTGTGAACCCGAACTGTTCTTCTGGCAGGATGTCGATGACTCCAGTTTCTTCTAGGAGTTCCTATGAAGGTTCCGTTTCTAGTACTGGCTCCGTTATGCCAAAATCTGTAATACAGAAAGGGATATTCGGAAAAAAGGAATGCAAACTATGTGAGCAAGATGTGAATTGATGAAGATTGAGAAGTAAAACAGTAATAGATACAGTAACATTACTTGAAGAAAAAGTAAGTTCTCTTGATTTGGTAAAACAATACATGCTTTTCTATATAAAGTTTCAGATGAATTAGGATTTAAAATTATGTTGGATGGTTACCGATCTTGTTAAGCACTTATAATCTTGAAAAAGAAGAAAATCCAGCCTCCAATAAAAAAGCAGGCGAAATTACTCTGGTTGTTTTAAGGTTAGAATTGTTTATATATGAATCTTGTTATAGATATTTATGTGATTTTGTTTCATTTTCATCAAAATGAAGACTTTCAATAGTGTAAAATGGGACGCGGATGCAGACAACAACATATTTGACGAGCTGTTCAAGGTATTTTAGCAAGTAAATATCTCAGATTTTAATCTAGTATGCGTTTAAACTAGATTATAGTAGACATTTACTTTTAACACACTGGACGAATCATAATACATATTAAATTTTATATATATATTAATTTATGTTTGTCTAATTATATATCTTCCAAATGCTCCAAAAGTCAAAGTGACATTGTCACATTTTTCATAAATTCATGTTAGATCATTGAAAAGTTATGTTAGTATGTGGGGAACAATAGGTATTTTTGCAAGAAGAAATTTGAAAATTATCTTTGCTAACAAAAAACTTAATATTTCTTCTCTCAATAACCTTGTTATAGAAAGATATAATTCTACAAATAAAAGTGTTCCAAATACTGCTGTTAATAAATCTTGCAAAGGAAAAGATTCTCTTAGAAAGGAAATAGTGGACTATGGCAGAATAACAAGAAAAGTTAAGTTTGCATTTGGTTTACTGGGTTTGTCTATCATAGTAGCAGGCACCTATGTATTCATAGAACTTCAAAAACCAGATGAAAATGGATTAGAAATTCCAGCTTGGAAGCAGTATTTGAAAAACTTATTTAAACAAATCGAGAATTTTACGTTATTTTTTCAAGAACCTTCTAGAGACAAACTGTTACCAGATGTTCTAAGCTATCCTTATTATCAACCTCCTTATACATTAATTCTGGGACTCACAGATGTATTAGCACATGCCGACTGGACATATAAAACAGGTTGGAGATTTAAGAAACGTCCAGGTTTAGATTACATGCTAGAAAACCTTGTAGGTTTATATGAAATAGTTATATTCACATCAGAATCAGGTATGACCATTTTCCCTGTAATTGAAGCCCTTGATCCTAAAGGTTTAATTTCGTATAAACTTGTTAGAGATTCCACTCACTTTGTTGATGGTCATCATGTTAAAAATCTTGATAAACTCAATAGAGACTTGAAAAAGGTTATCGTTGTTGATTGGAATAGTGAATCTATTAAATTTCATCCTGACAACCATTTAAACGTTACCAGATGGGAAGGAAATGATGATGATACTGCTCTTGTAGATCTGACATCATTTTTAATGACTGTAGCACATACCGAAATCGACGACGTTAGGGAAGTCTTAAGATTTTATAAACAGTATGATGATCCATTAACAGAGTTTCGTAGGAAACAAATGCAATATTATGAAGAAAATAACAAACAAAAGCAAGAGCAACCCAAACTACCTAGAAGTCTTCCAAATTCTAAGAAAGTCTTTGATTATTTCACATGAACAAATTGTTATTTTAAATTACTAATTTTATAAAATATTACCTTAATTAATTTGTCAGTGTTGTATTATATAAAACTGTGTAAAAATTTTTGTTTACAATAAAGTTGAAAGTTCACAAAAAATTTACTGCTTGTGAATTCTACTACCTGGCAGATTTTTTCATTCTGTACAGAAAAATGTTACTTCTCGTTGCCCATGAGGTTTTGTGATTAGGAGTACGAGCAATCTATGAGGTTGGTGGAAGCTTTTCAAAAATTAATTGGGTAATTTACAATGTGGGTGAACTGGCAAGTTTGGTGGTATTTAATTTGACTCATACAGTGTCATTGAAAAATGTGGGAAGATTAAAGTATATTGAAATAGGTAGATTATTTACATTTGGAAAAAAAGAAATAGTTGTATGTGCAAAAAAAGAGCTTGGGTAAAGCCAACGAAAATAATTTCCTAGACGACTTTTTAATTATCAATTTTTAAAAAATTTTAAATTCTTCCTGCTAGTATTCATGATGAACGATAACTTATTTAGTTAATTTATTGTCTTTGAGATGATACGATTATCGAAACATACATCATTTAACAAAAAAAAAACAATCAATGTTGGTGTAATGATAGTGTAATGTGTGCTCGTTACAAAACATCATCATCATCAAAGATGTCTGAACTAACATTGGTCAATAATGTAGAATGAATAAAAAATACCACCATAAGTGTATCCAATTCCCATAACTGCAGTTATTTGTGTTTTCTTCTGATAATCTCTTATACCCTTTTAAAGGGGAAGTTTTTCTTATCTGTCTACTATCATAGCTTATGTCCTTTACAGTAACTATTTGTTTCTAGCAAATTTTAGATTGTATCATATGAACTTCATCAGCAGATCTAGAACTATCTAGCAGAGCTATATACTTATTAGTTCCCTGTTAAATGAAATTCTTCATAAAATTATTAACCTTTTCAGCATGGCAACGGGAAAACTATCCATGCTGACTGGAAGGCTATTTACACAGTATCGATTCTGGTTGCTTTCTAATCTTATTTGTTTAAATTTATGATATATTCTTTTTTAATTTTGAAAACTATAGAGTTCATGATATAGAGAAAATGGAAGGTAATGTCACGAAGTAAAATCAGTTGTCTTAAGGTCTTTCGATTATTTATAAAATGATATTTAAAAATCAAAAAGGCATTTTTTAGACATATGTGGTGTTAGAACTTGAGCGACGAGATATAAAGTAAAAAATCTAAAGTTCAAACATATGAGACATAAAAACAAAAATCTGAGAAGTCCTCAATACATTAGTATATATCAAGCTATGAAGGAAAGTATAATGTGGAAAATATATAGGTATACTATTTGCTTCAGCTTATACACTTCACTACAACAAATCAAATAAGAGGTAAAAATAAAATCCAAAAACTAACGAAACAAAATAATATCATAATCCACAAATTGAAATGAACAACAAATATAGGTAACAGGTATTCCATTCATATTGTGGATTTCGCAATGCAACAGAAATTCAAAATTTCACCACTGTATGCTATCTTTCATTGATACTTGAAGCAACATCACATTTGGTACAAGTAAAAATGGTTGTTGTTCATTACATTACAATAATTTTGCTTTAAAACCTTCTTCTTATTTTGCTTAGGTGGGTTACTTGAAAGAGAATGTCATTAAATAAATCTTAGTGGTAAGAATCCATCCTCTATATGTTGTTATAGATTTCCTTCACGTGAGATTTTGAAACAGTATAGTGGTCATAATAAAGAAAGATGATAAATCATCCAATGTGCGTAAAATATGAGGGGTACTAGTCTTAATATCCCACTAATAATAAACTTCCATTGATTCCCGTCCTTATCATAGATTCCATCTTCCTTAAGAATTCTTTAAAATAAAAAAAAAATTGTATACCTCTAGTTCTCATCCTTTTATAAAATATGTTATTAATGTTTTAAGTTTTTCTCAATATTAATTGGTAAATTTTTTTCAGAAGAAAAAAAGAAGTAAATCAAGATTGATTGAAAAAGCAAAGAAAAAGTTGAAACAATCACCTAATTTCAAAGTTAATAAAAAAATTTCAAAATTAGCCAATAAATTGAATTTACAGTCTGATGATACTATTAATCTCATCAAATCACCAATAAAAAAAGTTAAAAAGAAGAAACAAAAGCAGAAAGGACTAACTAAAAATGACATAGACGTATCACATTTAAACAATGTGCTTAATTGCGATAATAAAAATGTAAATAAAAAGGAAAAAAATGATTATTTGGTGACTAGTTCTTCTGATGCACCTGTTAACATCAAAACAATTAAAAAGCAAAAATTGAAGAAATTGCATACAGTCGTTAATAAGTTGACTGATTCAAATGTAGAATCTGAGGAGGTAACTAATTTATTAAAAAGTACAACCAACAGTAAAAAGTTATTAACAAATAAAAAGAAAAATTCACAAATTGGTACAAATAATGACCTTACTACTACCAACAAGAATAAACCGAATAAACTTGAAAAGCAACAATTTCAAAAACTACAAGAAAAATCTGCTCAAGAGATAATAACAAAAAGTAAAAAACGAAGAATGAGACGGTTGAAAAAACTAATAGACAGCAATACATTAACTGAGCAAATTAAAAGTTCTAGCAATCCTTTAGATAGTAATTCAATAAAGAAAAATAAAAAAGGCAAAGTTAACAGCAGTAATCAAGAAATTACAAAGTCAAAAAAATATACGCAGGAAGATAATATAGAAAAAAACAAGAAACGAAATAGGTCTAATGTTTTCAAAGATATCAATAATAAGATAGTTGAAACAATTCCTGATAATACCAAAAAACTAAAAAACAAATCCGAAAAAACGAGTAGAAGAATTGAAATAAATAATCAACTCCCAAAGAGAAATTTAAGGGCAATAGAAACATCAGGTTCTAATAGAGATAAAAAGAAAGAGAAATTTTATGATAAATTAAAATATGTTCTTGAAGAAGTCAAGGAAACCAAACCTAAACTTAGTTTGAGACAAAGAATGATGGAAAAATTGAAAGCAGCCCGGTTTCGTTTCATAAATGAACAAATTTATACTACCGATAGTAAAGAAGCTCAAAAACTATTTCAAACTGATCCGGATGCTTTCAAAGCTTATCATGATGGTTATAGGAAACAAGTTAAAATGTGGCCTCTAAACCCTTTAGATGTAATCATCAAGAGTATAAAAAAAATGTAAGTAGCAACACAATTACTACATTCAATGTTAATAATAAGTTTATTACTGAGTTTTTTACATCATTCAAAAATAAAATAAACAATTTAGTAAATTCCATGTGAATACTTATAACCTCATAAAATTATAACTCTATTGAAATCGTATTATAAATGTGTCCACATAGACCAATAATCAAGAAAATTTATATTATTTTTTGAAGGCCCCATAGTCATGTCGTGGCCGACCTCGGTTGTGGAGATGCAAGATTGTCAAAGTCAGTTGATCAAAAAGTACATTCTTTTGATCTAGTAGCTGTTGATGATACAGTTATCGAATGTGATATGTGCAAAGTACCTCTAGACAACGATTCTGTGGACGTGGCAGTTTTCTGTCTATCACTTATGGGAACAAATTTGAAAGACTATCTGCTAGAAGCCAACAGGGTGTTAAAAGTCGGGTAAGGAATATATTTCTAAATGTTATACAAGTTCTTCCAGACTCTGTGCATACATCAATTTCTAAAGCTGATTGTACATCTAATTTTTTTCTTTATAAACTGCAGTTATAATTACAATCTAACCAAAGTAGGATATTAAATAATTCAGTTGATTTTAATAGACATGCAAGAGTGAATATACCCCTTTAAGTTATATAAAAATGTACTAAATCTATGGATAGATTTATTTAAATTTTGCAAAGTTGTTTCCTTTTCATAATTATGTCTTTTTACCAAGTTAAACGTCTGTCACGATGAGTACTCAAGTACTTTGTATTGCTTATTGTCTCATTCCAAAAACAAATTCTTGTACAGCTATAGCCCTTATGTTATCGTGGCAAATAATTTCAAGCACATTATATATTTCCTAATCAAGGATACAGTGAAATCTTTGATATAAAAACATTTTTTTTCTATTTTCAGGGGCATCTTAAAAATTGCTGAAGTAGAAAGCAGATTTGAAAACATCGATGATTTTATCAAAGGGGTTAGCTATTATGGATTCAAGAACTCCTTAAAAGATCTATCAAATAACTTATTCTATTTTTTGGATTTCAAAAAGGAGAGACCGATTAAACACAAAAACAAATTGCCAACTATAGGTTTACATCCTTGTTTGTACAAGAAGAGATAATTAAATTTTATTGTTCACTGTTTTTTATTTTATAATTTTAAAATCTTTAGTACTGAAAAGCTGGTCGTCAAATTGTATACTTTAATACCATAACACTTATCAATATTACTAAAAAAAAACAGTATTTTTTGTTCACTTTGTTGATTAATATACAGGTGTTACCATTGTTTTATTTATCGGTCTATTGATAAATTTGAGCCAAATAAATTTATTGGTTTTAAAAATTCAACAGCTATATTTAATAAAAAAAATCCTGAATCAGTTTAAAAACTTTTTTATTCATTATCAAATTGAAAACTAAAACCTTCAAATTGTATAAAGTATTCAAAATTATATTAAACTCTATCTCTAGGTACGTCAACGCCATCTAGAACATCTTCGGCTTCTTCTCTTAAGTTTTCAACTTTCTCAAGAAGCAACATCTACAAAAATAAAAGTGTTAAAATTAATCATCATATTTTAAGTGAAGTATTACCTTGGATGCTGCAATAAGTTGATTTGCTACTCTAAGAGACATAAACTCTATATTTTCCACCAATGCATTTGCATTCGCCTTTGCGATGCTTTGTAAAGTTTTAAAACCGGCATTATATAACTGCTTTGCTCTACTCTAAAAAAAAGTTCTTATTAATTTTTATTTATGAATTAGGCAGTGCCATTTAATTAAAAAATAAAACCTCAACTAAATCTTTTTGTATAATGAATACCAATCCATTGTATTAAAAAGGATTGTTATTATATTATTGTTAATCAATGTGATAAAGATAGCAGTATGGAATTTACACATGTAATTTAAGTAGAATAAGAATATTTTTTCAAAGAAGCACGGACCACTTGGTGTGATTAATATTAGCATGGATCAATACTAAAGTTTTGTATTGAACTTTTTTTGCAAAGCTATAAAAAATTACTATTACTTTTACTTTTGCGCTGTAACTCGGTTCTACCTCTCTAATATCCTTCAAAAATGCATCCAAACATTTTTTCTTTGGTCTCTTCCACCTTCCCGTTCTTCAATGACCCTTTTTGTAGATCTCTTTTCCTGCATCCATTTAGTATGCCCAACGAACTTACTGTTTGGGCTTTTATACATCCTGTTATTGATGAGTCCAGTTCTTTTTCTCCATAGCCCTTCACTTGTTTTTGTTCCCTCAAACATTTTCCTCAATACATTTCTTTCCCATATAGCCAGTTTTGTTTCTTCGGCGTTTGTGGAAACGACCCAGCTTTTGATGTTTTCTTTCTATTAACATATGGTCAATCTAGTTCCTAGTCCTCCCATCTGGTGAAATATATGTTATTTTATGCTTTTCTCTATGGTCAAAGCTTGTGAAGCTTTTCTTAATTTCATGTTACATAGCGAACTTAATTGGTAACTTCCCATTTTCGATACTTTGCTCGTGCTTACTGTTACTTTCTTGTATATTGTTTCCATTCCCCCTTAGCAATCATATCTCCTACCACCATCTTTATATCGTACCTTGGGGTTATCTCTAGTGCATTTGCCATATCTTCATAGAACTCTGTTATTTTCCTGTACTTGCCCTGTAACCTTATTTTACATAGTCTTTCCGAAATTGCGTCGAAATTAATGACACTGTTTTTTAATTCATTTCTAATTATAAATCCTAAAAACTTGATGATATAAACAGAAATAATGCCTGGGATTCTGGTCACACAGGAATCAAGAAGCAAATACACTCCCAAGAAAAAGAACGCAAACGACTTTTATTTGCCAGAACTCTTTGTAAGAATATGCTCCTGTGAGAAATTCGGAATTCAAAAAGATGCACTCTGGTGGTTTCTTCCCAGCCAAAAAGCATCATCAGAAATAAGATACCGCCAGATCCTAAAAGTAATTGGATGAAACTCCTAAGTCTAGAATATTTTGCGACAAGCTTATTCATACAAAAAAAATGCTTCCAAACAACGATGGGTGCATTATAATTCAAATAATAGTTTGTGTTTGATTTTAAGCTCTGAGGAAGTTATAGTGTCAAAGTAATTGTGAAAATTTCGACATCAAATCTCGACTAAGTTGATCAAAGAATAAGTGTAACGGTGGTAAAAATAGTGTTATTGTTAAATGCTTATATTGAAACTTGTTGCATATTTCCATTACCTGTTTTACAGCTGGAAGGTCCATTAAAGGTAATAGTTCTTTAACACAACAGTGTGATAATCTCTGGCTCATACCTTTTAATAGGTAAGCATAAGCCCAAAATTCTTCCAATTGTTCACAAAAGTTCACTACGTTTGATGCAAAAGTGGCAGCGGCCGTCATTAGATTCTGTACAATACCTCTATTGATCTATAATAAAATGAAAAAAAAAATTGAAGAACGAAATTTAAATTTAACAAATCTACACTAACCTGATATTTTTCTGATACTTGAAAAACTGGTATTTCGTTCCATAAATCGTACAGCATCAATGTTAAATAAAATCTGTTTAATACTCTTTCTGGTACAGTCTACATAATTAGAAATATATCTTCAACAGATCGATTAAATAGAAATCAAGTTTTCTACATACCTTGATGGGATTGTTTGATAACATTCTAACAGCTACGGATTCATTTAATCCCAAAGTTCTTGCTACTTTTAATTCACTAGGCTTTAATCGGGTAAACTAAAAAATAGAATAAAATGTTCAACATATCATCACAAATATAAATGGATTAAATTGATTTGTATACACTCATATATAAGAATTATCTTAATAAAACAGCTTATAGTTGAGTTGTAAAACTCAAGTGGTAAGCTCCTTAGAATTGTGTACTTTAGATACAAAATTCAGATTATGAAATGAAAAATCCCCAATCTACCAGAAAATATATGAAAAAACTTTTAAATTTCAAAACACGGTATCTCTAGCATCTCGAACTACTTTTTCCAGGAGACATTCCAGTGCGTCACTGTGCCTGACACATACTGTCGTCTCGTTTGGGTCAGAGGTTTCATTCTGTATTTTAACGTGACATATCACTTTGACATCGACATATTTGTCAGTTCAATTAGTTTTTGATATATGTATTTATTCATGGTCCTGGTCTTTGATAGAATCATATGCCGCCATAAAATCGCTGATAGGATCGCTCCTTAAGGATCTAGCGTAGTATGAAAATCTGTTCTCGGAATCCGTAATAGTATTGTCCAACTCTAGGTTCCGCAGACGTTCTTAAGCGAGATGTCATAATATGTGACAAAATTTTATGGACAAGGTTTAGTATATAGAATAATTATATTAACAAATCAGCTTATGTTTGAGTTGTAAAACTAAATTTCGGTGTTAGTAGTAAGCTCCTTAGAATTAGTACTTTGGAGATAAAATTCAGATTATAACGTGAAGTGAAATATTCACTTTAACTTAAAAAAGTAGATATATTTGTAAATATCCTTAATCCACAGGAGAATATGAAGAAACTTGTGAGAATTGTGATTTTTTCATCTAAAACATAACAATTCTGATCCTTCAAATGCTTTAGTAGAGTTCAAACTCGTTCAAATTTTAAAGCACGGCAGTTCTATCTTCCACATAAGGTTTGAGTACAAAGTAGCAAAAGGAGGCGGGGTATCTATACATTTTTGCCATTAATATCTTGTACAGTCCCACGTAAAAATGGTACCAATATATATTTTCATAGTAATGAAGATTTTGCTTTGTGAAATACATCCACACCGTCGTAGCTACTATCATCTCTGTTCCACAATCCATCTGTTTCCCTCTTCTAAGCAACGCTATGTACCAACCAACTTCTGATGGGCAATAATTACATACCTATAACTTAAGCTCCAAAATATTTTAGTTATGCATATAACAATAATTATAATTTAACCTTAAATATAGATGGATCATCATATCTTGCGGTATAACCTTACAGGAGGACATTGAGTTTCTCTAGCCTTGAACACCATCCTTTCCGGTTTCTTGCAAGGACCATCCAGTTTGATGCACCAATCTTTGTAGCATCTTCAGAGACTCCGTCTCTCCATCTTATCTAATTAAAGTCTTACAGATTTTGATCTTTGTAGGTTTTGAAAGACTCGTTTTACGTAAGTATTTTGACAGTCCGAAATAATATAGAGGGGCAAGCATTATACGCCTTTTTATCTCTTTACTAACGTCATTACTCGGGTTTAACGAGACTGTATACGAACTCATCCACCACTTCGATGTTATATTCTCCAATTGTAGTAGTTTGACCCGCATCCGCATTTCTAGCCCTGCGAGTTTTGTCTTGTTTGCATTAATTTGCAATTCCACATTCTTTGGAGCATTCTCAAAATTTACAAACGTTTCCCTTCCTTTTCATAGGATTCCAGAGGTCAGGACGTCTGCGTAAGCAAGGCCAACAAGTGACTCTACCTCCCACCTATTGTTATCTCGAATGGGTCAGACATTCCATTCTGTATTTTAACGTGACTTACCACTTTTGTCTTTGTTATCTTTGTCAGACTACGGAAGTATCTGGGAGCACCATAAAAAGCTTGAACTTAACTGGTTGAATATATTTTTTTAATTTAAAACGACATTTAAGATTCGAATAAATCCAATAATTAGGTTTAAAGGTGATTACTCACTTATTCATTAATGGTTACAGAAGAAATATAAACGGTTATTTAAATATCATACCACTTCATAATAAACTTGATTATTTGGTTTTATTTGATCCGCAGTCTGATAAGGGGTAACCAAATACAATAGATGCAAGTGGCCTTGTAGAACTAAGCAAGATTGAGCTTCGAAAAGATCTTCATACAGCATATGCGCCCTTGAAAGCTCCAATCCGCCTAAAATAAATTAATAACAGATAATTGGGAATAAATTTTATTTAGTTTCAATATATATTTTATTTAATGCAAACCCATTTTGACAGTTGTTTAATATTTCCTGAAGTACTTCATTGTAAATTAGACATTACTAAAAAATGATATTAAAGCCTTCTCAAATATTTTTGGGGAATTACATTATAACACATTACATACATTACAACGACTAAAATTAATACTACTAATAGTAAAACATATACAGCAGAAAGTTGGATACTTAATTAAAAGAAAATATGAGACTAAAATACACTCAATGAAAATATCAAAGAAGACTATTGTCTGAAACTAAGTGTAATGGGATAAAAACCAACTCAAGACATAAAAATGGCAATTGGTATGAACATATGAATGAAGACAGATTGATGAGAAATATAAGGGATTAAAAACGAAAAGAACAATAAATTGATAGACATAAATAAACTTAAAAAAAGGAGAGACCACTTAAGGAAGATAGCAAAACATTAGATGGAACTTCGTTATAATACCAAGGAAAATGCACTAGAAAGAATTGAATTTATTATAGGAGTAATAAATGAGGCCAATAGGTGTTAGATATCAGCCATCAAATGTTTTGGATATATAACTGATACTGCTGATTGGTCATCTTAATTCATGACAATAGTACCAGTATCACAGATTGTTGGCATAATGGTAGTTTTGAGGTAGAGCTACTTGGGGATCGTTGCTAATTTACTGGAGTAAGTGTAGTTGTATCATACCTCGTATATTATATATCAAAAACTGTGTAATCTAATTATAGCTAACCTTTAATGGCTGCGCACCCTAATTCGCTAACCACTAACTTAGTATCATTTGTTAGCACAATTCTCTTCTTTTTGCTATGCGTTTCTGTACTTTCACTTACTGGTGTGTCTTGAAGAGATGTCTGAAAAATATTTTTTACTATAAATGAACAATAATTTCATAAAATACATTGTGTACTAACGACTAACAATTTACATAAGTGAGTTACTGACACATATAGTTTTTTAGTGGGATTACAGATTTATGATCACTAGTTGCCGCCAGTTTGTTGGTATATGTGCATATAGTAAGTTTAATTAGTTATCCTATTATTTCTAATAGAACTCTGGGACTCTCGAAGTAGAAAGTGAGACTAGTACTAAATGATATGACTGAAAAGAAAGTTTTTTACACCTTCAACGAGTAATCTCAAAAGAAGCTAGTAATGTTATTTTTTATAGCGGTATTATATCTTACATCCATTCTAACAGAAACATCAGCCAAACCAGTAGAAATATCTTTTTCTTTCACTTTAGAAGCATAATCCTTTAGGGCTCCCAATTTAAAAAGATTCTTGATTACTGCATCCGTTATTTTTTTAATATCTACATCAAGAACATTTTTTTGAACGGCCAATAATGTGTGAGCTGCTACTTCTTGCAATTGTACTCTGGTATTTGCAACTCCTAAGCTTATGCAACTTAGGAGCAAATGCCTGTAAAAATATCAACATTAAAAGTTTAGAAGGTAAGTGTGATATGAAAAATATTTCTATCAAACTCTATATATAAAATGACATAAGATCCAGTTTTTACCTCATTAAAAATAATAGTATAAAAATCCTTTTTTAAAATAATAATTGCATTTATATCTGATTATTCTTCATATTATTAGCACATTATAATATTCATAGAATGGTTCTGGAATATACTATTATTCATTCTTCTATTTATTCTGTTTACTGTAGCTGTAGCTGTAACCCGAAATGATTTTCAAAATTTAAATAATGGAATACATCTTCAGATATAAAAGTCGTGAGATACCAGAAGGAAAAACCCCTTTCTTTTCAAGTGAAAACCTCCTATGAGTGTGAAGATTTCCAAGAGGTGGTTATAAGGAAAAGAGGAAGAAAAAAAAATGATTCTAATTTGGTTTTGATCCCAGTCTACACAAGTAAGTCAAAGATTGAGGTAAACAAAGGCTTTATTATCTTTATTTGAAGCCTTCCCACGTCAATATTATTTTTTTTTCTCAAATTGTTCTTTCTTTAATTAAACCGGACAAGTTTAAACACAACTTTTGTGAGCTACTATTTTTAGTTCAAATATTTTTGGGTTTTTTTACTACATGAAACTAAAAGTGTCATATTCTTCTTCTTTAAACAGCACTACGGTTCAGATCCGCCTCAACGTCCTCCAACTAGCGATGGCGGGGTCTTCCTTTCAATCGCCGTCCTCTAGGTACTCCATACATGGCTCTGCGCTGGTATCGATCAGAAGGTATCCTCTCCACGTGTTCCAGTCACCTCAAGTGAATGCCATAAAATATGGCTCGCCAAAAACATCTGTCTCAGAGGAGCATTCCTCCGGATCCTTCACGCATTGTTCTCAAAAATAGGGTCAAAAATCGTTCGTAAGATCTTATGTTCCCTAAACTTGAGCACTCTCTGGACTGCCCAGAAGCATATGTTCCTCTGAGATTAGTGCGGATGCTCCTTGTGGTACCTTCCAGTGAGAATTTGAACAGTGTTATCGCTAGAGGTTCATTGATTTTGAGTTCTCTTGCTTCAGTTGTTCGATCCAGCTCCTTAATCGTCCCTGAAAGAGCCGAGTGATTCGTGCCATTATGTCAACATCGTCCGTATAGGCGAGGTGCTGTGTGAGCAACTAGTTCCTCCGGGATTCGTTCGGATGCTCCTTGCGGCACCTTTCAGTGAGAAATTGAACAGTGTAACAGTAGTGCCATATCATTCCAAAAATTATTTTTTTACAGCTTCTATAGATTTTACATCACAAACCAGTAAAGATATCTTCAAACTGTATGTGCACCGAATTTGGTACACCCAAGTACCGAGTTAACAGATCCAGGAAACATTTCTTGTTTTGTTTTTCTTGTAAAATTAGCATTTATGAGCTAATGGTACAATGGAAATAGGGGTGCGATATATTATATACAGTTGTTTTGCAATAACATATTTCAAACAGAATTTTCAAAGATTTGAGCAGTAAAAACATTTAGAATAAATTCCAATATTGCGTAGGTGCAAATTATTTATTATATTATTAATACTGTAACATACCGGGAGTGTTTGTTAGGCAAGATCCTATCATTATTGTTCCAAATTTGTTTCTTAAACTACAGTTTCATAATTTTAAAGTTTTTATTTTGACGTTATTGTAAAATTTCTTCTATCAACTTCCCAGTACATCAAAAGTTAATAAAATAGTGAATGTATATACTTTTCTTACTTTTATGTATTATTTTATACATTTTTATAGTCTTTTTGTTAACATTGCAAATGAAAACTATCAAAACGTGAGGCATATGGTGTAAATGTAGTGGTAGTAAACATTACAATCAGTGTGATTATTACCAATTGATCTAGAAACTCTAAGTTAAAAAATTTTATCTGCAATATTTATATTGTTTTATGATTATCCACATTTTCAAGTACACACCTTAATCCTTTTCCATCATTCATATGCATATTGGACATAGCTTTATTCATAGGTGACATCAACAAGTCCTTTACCTTAGGTAAATCTAGTGGTTGACATATCAATATACTCTCTCCCGTTTCTCCTAATCCGGCTCTTCCTGCTCTTCCTACCATCTGTTTATAACGGGAAAGATTTATAAAATCTTTTCCAATATAAGGAGATCTTAATATTACTCTTTGTGCAGGTAAATTGACTCCAGCAGCAAGAGTAGAGGTGCAGCATATTACGTATATTAATCCAGCTCTAAAGCCTTCTTCTATTATACGTCTCTCATCACTCGTTAAACCTATAAATGAATAGAATATTACAAATACAATTAACTAGTCAAATTTTACCTACCAAAGAGAGCTAAAATATATTGTAGTTTAATAATACTTGAATAATAAGAAGTAGAAAGTAGCAAAATAATATATCTCGAAAAATATTTTCTAAAATATCTTCACAGTGAAAACTGAGATGATATTGGGTCAAAAGAATTTTTTTGTAGTTTTACGCTCCTTATAAAGTGTGGATCCAAAGAAAAATTTATTTGAAATAAAAAGTGCGAAAAAATGATGCTTTTTTGTGGAGCCTAGGGAAAGTTTACAGAGCGGTCCTATGGACCATAACAAAAAACATCATATTTTGCACTTTTTATTAGAAATTGTTTGCTTTTTTATCCTTTCAACGATGATTTATAGTTTTATGTAAAGGGTACAAAAATGTGCAATGTGTTTTAAGAAATATTAGATGAAATTAAGGTAACATGAAGTTAGCAAAAATAAAAAAAAATTAATCAAATGTTATTTGAATTATGTTTAAAAAAACGAAAAAATATGAAAAGCAAAGTTTTCTGTATTGCAAACAAGTGCAAGTAATTGTAAGATTGTTATACAATGAAGATTGAAGATGATGTAGGCTATTTTCTTTGATTGTTGTCATATTATATAAACTATAATGTCTCTTACATTCTCACAAATAATATCACAGCACCAATACATTACTCTAATTCAATGACGATTTTCTAGAAGGGAAGCTTATTTGTTTTCTTTTTTGTCACGTCCAGTGACAAAAGTTCCTTAAACGTGTTTTTGTCATCAATTTCTTTACACATACAGTCACAACAAGGTACAGCTTTAACACTATTCCTACCGATACTTCACGTATACCTACTCCTACCGAAGCCGATCAGATGACCCGTCTTTCACAACTTATATTTTCAATATTGAATGCAAACCAATAGCCAGTTTACCATTATAAAAAGACATTTTTTTATTCAAGAGTACATAATCTACAAGACAGACTACAGATTTTTCTCAGAAAATAAACAATAAAAAAATAAGTGAATATTGACAAATGTATCATACATATATATGAGGAAATGTCGTAAAGTTTAACGGCGAATTACTAACGTTGAATGTAGGAAATTTCAATTGATAATTTAAAAACAGTCATTTCACCGGTCTTGGTAGGAATATTGTTAAAACTCTGAACCAATTTTATTTCAAGAAAATTTTTAAGTTATTTCCGTACTGATATCTGTCGCTAAGTTTTTTAATCTAGTGATATATTCTTGAACTGTTGGTGGTCCATTGTTAGGGATGCATTGTTTGCATTAAAATTCTGAAGTCTTACAACTTGGCCAGTCTCTGTAAAGTCACGATTTAGTTCTCTGTGACGTTTAGCTCTTTTTCAGCTAAGAAACGCCGCTCGACAACAGTTGGTTAAAACTAATGTGACGTATACACCTAAGGCATTTCCTAAAACTGACTTCCAAGTCTGTTAATACTACTGGAAACATGTTATTCAATTAAATGGGGACTACTTTGACGGATGTTAGTCACGGCACGATAAAGAATAAAAATAAAACCAGTTCATAAAGAGAGAGAAGAAAGTTCAAGACATTTTTATTTTACTATAATGTAAAAATTTACTGGACACAATATTCAAAGTATAAAGTTAAGGTGTGTTTAAGATTGCCATAAATGTTTCCAATTAATAATTTCTGAAGTTTAAATTTAGATCTAAGATATTTCAAGCAATTATATACAAAGGTATGACAAGGTTAGTGAATTATTATTGATTTATAAACTTACCTGAATGGTGATACGCTATACCATATTGTACAGAAATCGATAAAATATCACACAGTTTTCCACTTTCATCTTTTAGGGCATGTAACAGTTGTTGCTTTTCTTCTTTTTTGTGCTTTTTGAGATCCCTTAAAATATGAGACAATGTATTAAATTAGTGTAAAAAAATAATTACCATAATATAAATTAGTAGTATAACAAACGCAGCATTTGTTGTAATGATGAATCAAAAATATAGACTGAGCTACAGCTAATAGTCCTCCCTAATATGTGGCAGTATTCACTGAATTTTAGAGAATATGCTGGAAACACATCGTTTTTGTTCCTATTTCAACATTTGTTCAAAATCTAATCAATAGCCCACTCTGAATAAATTAATGTTTAATTATTTGAACCCCAGTTACACAGAATATGCAAGTGATGCAAAATCAAAGTATTTTTAAGATTATAGTAAATAGAAAAAATTATATTATATATAACACATCACTCGATAGGTCGTGTGACTAACTAAGAAAACGACATTTTTTGCTAAAAATCGATTTGATTCATCATTGTAATCTTCTTCAAGACCAATATAATTATTCCAACGCTTCCCTTACTTCTTGATGTTGTGCTTGTAGAAGGATTTGTTTTTGCCTTGAAATAGGCTTCAGTTTCAGTCAGTGCTTCTTCATTCCAGCTGAATTTCTTCGCGGTGAGCATTTTTTTAAGATCAGTGGACACTTGGGGCCAGATCTCGGCTATACGGTAGATGAAGAAGCAATTCGAAGTGTAATTCGTTTAATTTAATCATCGTTGCCATCGACTTGTGAATCGTTGCATTATCTTCGCGACACAGTGGTTTTTTTTTCAACACATGAGACCGTTTTGCCTTGATTTTTGCATTCAAACAATCCAGCAACTCTATATAGTATTCGCTATTGATTGTCTCTCCTATTTGGATATAGTCAATGAACAATATTCCTTGTGCATCCCATACTACTGAAGCCATAACCTTCCCAACTAACTGTTATGCGTTTGGACGCTTCGGACGTGGTTCACCGGCTGCAGTACACTCAGATAATGATCGTTTTATCCATTGTCACAAATCGACGCAAAAAATCTGATTTATTACGTGTAAACATTGCCAAACACTGCTCTGAATCATCAACATGTTGTTGTTCTCGATCGACTGTGAGTAAACGCAGCACCCACTTTGAAAAAAGCTTACTCATGGTCAAATGTTCATGCATAATTGTAAAGACACTGCCTTCTGATATCTTTATGGCCTCAGGTATCCTACGCAATTTTAATTTACGATTAGATATAATCAATTTTTGGACTTTCTTGATGTTTTCTGAAGTAACCACCTCAATTGTACGAACAGAACTTTCACCATCATCACTGTCTTTACAACTACGTTTAAATTCAGCAAACCAATAACAATTGGTTCTTGTTGATTGAGCACAGTCTGGATAATACTATCGAAGCCGATGCTGAGCTTTTACAGTATTTCTTTTATCAAGAAGCAATGCTAAATTAACACACGAAACTGTTTTGAAAATAACAAAAGTAGCTTCAGTTAAATGGCTCTCACTTTTTTCTGATTAATCCTGATTAATCGAAATGTCCTGAGATTTTATACATAGTCTTTTGAAAGTTGGTATTTCATAAACGTTATAAGTATTTGATAATGTTAGCGCCATCTGTGTGTCAGTCACACGACTTATTAGGTGATGTTATACTTGCTTGATCATATCTCGTTTTGTGCAACTTAATGCTATTAATTATATTTATTACGAATTACAAGATTTTACTATTTGTCCATTTTTGAAAAATATCTGAAAACAGTGATACATAATTTCAAAGTTTTAAAAAATTCTTAGAAAAATTTATTCACTAGAATCTGAGCACAAACAAAAAACTATCACCAATTTATAATTTTCAATTTAAAAAAATTAATACGTTCATTGAGATAAAAATTAATTAAACTGATATGTATGTCTCTTATATTTTGAAAATTAAAAAGGAAACATCACTTACGGTTTACAAATTTTGCATAATAAATTAGCTACATTTTCGCAATTCTTCTTAGATGCACAAAACACGAGACATGACCCATTTGGAATAACTTCCATTACTAAACCACCCAAAAAATCTGGATCTAACTTCAAAATCGATTCAGAATACTAAAAATAAACTTAAAATAAATTCAAATCCGACATTACGTTGTACTTGATGATTATTTTATTTTAAATAATTTTAAAAATATTTTACCTAAATAATTCTATTTGTCTGTATTTGAATTAATCTATGAAGTTTCCACACTTGCTTAATCATAGAGCAAATGAGTAATCAACCAAAAATTTGATCATGTAGTTGTCATTGATTAAACCAATATTTTAAGTTTGTACAATACTCCTACGGTTCATTGACACTTTAAGATATCTGCCAGCTTCAGTTTAGATAAGTCTTTCAATTCAATCCAGTACACCCATCCAGTACATGTAAGATCTATTGTGCCCCCCATCTCTACTCGTTTCTGAGGATTGTCTCTGAAACTAGTAGATTTTTTATTCCACATCCTTTAATAGATTTAACATGGGCCAGGTTTATTTCAGGTAAATTTAGTTGTTTATTTAATATTAAGTTTTACCACCAGAGTTTCTTGAGGTATCCATTCAGGCTGTAATGTGTTGTCCCAGTAGTCCAATATTTTCTTCATTTATTATTGATCTATTTATGTATTTCAATATTCTGGTTCGAAAGAGTTCTCGTCTTCAAAATGGGTTCAGCCCTTCGTTTGATAGTTCAATTCCTCCAGTATGCCCTTATACCCACTAAAGGTTAAAGTATTCCTCCCTATTTCGCTAAGCATGTCCAAGCATTCCGAAACCACTCTGGAACATATTACAGAAGAGCTTAGTACTTTAATGGTTGTTTGGCTATCAGACGCCATTTTTATTTCTTTGTTTTCCATAATTGTTATTATTGAACTGGATACATTTCCGAATGGTATAAATTTCGGCTTGTAATATGCTTGGATATTTATTTAAGCTTTCAGTGTTTTATTTCGGGCCCTTACATTAGTATTCCAGTTTGTTTCTGACCATTTATAAAAAATTTAATGATTTTGTTTCCCCATTGTAACATGTAATCAAACATTTTGAATATTCCTTTGTTCACGTATTGTGGCAAAGTAGTCACTTCTTATTTATTTATTCCAACATTCAAATTTTTGAAGAAATTAATTCGTTATCGACCTTCCACTCCCTACACTTTAAATCAAAGTAAATTTTACTAAATTTGTGGTGATTTCATTCTTTCTATTCGCTGGTAAGTTTTTCTTTGCTTTTTTTATTGGGCTCACAAAAATTCCAGTTATCTTTATAGATTTCCTTCTGTTTTGAGCAAATTTTGTAATAGTCTATGTATAAATTCCTATTTTCTATTTGTTTGGGAACATATTTATATTTAAAAAATATAAATTCAGATTTTTCTTATATGTTAGAGTATAAGCTCCTTTTGTTCAAATTTATTCTTTCTACTCGTTCTTTCTTCAATAATTTCTATATGTGTTCCCGTTTCTTTCCTCATTTTATTTTTTTCCCGCTGTTTTACAGACGACAGGCTGGAGTTTCAACCACACTCAAAGGACTCAACCGCTACACCACAAACAAACAAATTCAACTCAACTCCAACAACTGGGAATTCAGTTGAGGGTTGCAACCATCCTGGATTTCAATAGATAAGTCCCAGTCTTAGCAATAAATATTAATTTGGATAATAGTGTCCAGGGATTGTTTCTAGTTTAATTTTTATTTAATTTATAAGGTGTTTCTAGTTTTTCCGACTTTTTTTATTAATTTTTAACGTCATTTGTGCAAAAGCTAGTGGCGTCCAATTTAATATTAATTGTTCACCCCATCTGAGTACCAGTTTTTATATAGAATATAGACTATATAGAATACCACTTCCTGAGGAAGTCTCCTGCCGGGGAAGTCATGGTTATACTCTATTAATGGTATTTCAATTTCACTCCTTTTTATTACTGTATTTTGTGTTAAATTCCTTTGAAAAGCTTTTAGATTCGTCCTGTTGCAAGATTCCTATTCACTGGAAAGCGAGAAGGGAGTTTTTCCGCAAAATTGTTTTGTGACTCATAATTTTTGATACATTTTCTATCACTATTCAAGTAATAGCTCCTTAAGTGATGAAAGGTCTCTTTATTTTATGAACGGTTACATGATTATAATCGACAATATGCTTTGGATTGTTAAAATACTGTTACTGATCAGTTTATAATACAAATTGTTAATTTCTGGTGGAAAATTAGGACAAAAATTAATTGTTATTAGAACAAATTTTCCAATTCAGAAATAAGTGTTATATGGTTTGTATTTGTAAAGGAAAAGTTACCTTAAAATCAATTTTCTTTTGATCTACCAATAAATCTTGTTCGTCTTTATAATTCCAGTTAATCTTTGCAATGTTGTTGGTACATTTCACATATTCAACCAACTCAACTGGTCTGAAATTTTTTGTATATACGTCGGCATTCAAAAATGTACACAAATCTGATACGTTGCCTATAGTGGCGCTCATGGCAATTATTTGTATATTGGCTGAAAGTAAAGAATATTAATTCATTTCGGGCAATATGAAGATTCCATTTAGAGGTATAGAAAATATATAATATGTGTCTCAACAAATATTTTGTTTCTCCAAGAGTAAATTGTAATTGCCATTAGACAGTTCAGTGTAACATTTATAGTTAGAATTATTTTTACATTGAAAATCTCATTTAGATTGTAGTTGTAGGCTCTTATTATAGTAATATATGAGATTTAAGAGATATAACAAATATACTGAACACACTGTTTACACTACCACTACCCCAACACTAACAATTACAGGTTTTCCTTCTGTCTCTGAAGACGATAACTTGGTTATCGAAACGCGCGTCAAACAGTGTAATTATGAGTGTTGGTGTAGTGTAAACAGTGTGTTCAGTATGAGTATCACCAACGATTCCAGAAATTACAACTTAGATATAACAAATAGTTTTACAATTTTTTTTTCAAGCCCTACAACTTTTATTCTTCTTTAATTACGTGTTCTGTGAGTTTTTATCAATTTTCTTTATAATTTTTGATAATGACTGAAATCAATTCGCCATCAAAGAAAATTAGTTTCTTGGTGTTGACATCGATAGCATATTCCTCAGATGCTGATGAATATTCTATATATCATTATTTTTTCCAATTATCCATGGGTTTTTTGACCTTAAATGATATTATCCAAAATTACGAAATAAATCCAAAAATTGAAAAAAATGCAAAAACATCATTAATTTTTTGTGGTAATCTTTGGTAGACTTTGACACTGATTAATTTCCCTCCAGTATGGGTTATTATTATAAACAGCATTACCCAATTAATTCTTAAAAGAGCCGTTATGGTTTATGAAGAATATACTTGTTTTAATTGCTTTCTTTAAAATAAATTGCTTGGATAAACAACATAAACGTCATTTCAACAAAAATGACTTTTCTTAAGCTAATCTTGTGAAAATTTGGCGTTTTTTATTTGATTTGGTTGAGAAATTGCTATTCAAAGTTCAATTGTGTAAAAAGTTGATTTTTTAAATTTGATTTGGGCAAGAAATTTCTTTCATAACTCTAATTTTGACAAAAATTGTTTTCTTTAAGTTTAATTTGGTTTAGGAATAGCTTTGAAAAGTCTAATTTGGTCAAAAAATGGCTTGTCCCAATCAAATTTGTATACAAATGATTTCTTAAATTCTAATTTGCTGAAAAATTCGCTTTTTAAATCTAATTTGCCAAAAAATGAATTTCGTAAGTTCTAAGTGGCCAAAAATGGCTTCTGTGAGTCTAATTTGGTCGAAGAATGGTTTTGTCATATCTAATTTTTAAGAGAAAACATTTTCAAGCCTTATTAAGACAGAAATTTAGTTTTTTCTAGTCTAATTTATCAATTTTATGAACGTCTAAGCCGATCATATTCACGGCCATTCTGTGTACCACTTATTAAAGTGTAGAAAATTATCCAGAGAAACTTGTTTGTACATTCTTTGTATAGAAAGTTTTGTAATTCACATTTATGTGTTGGTGAAAAATTGATGAAACCCAAAATAAACGACGTAAACTTGTGAACAGAAATAGTTGGTAAACTGTTAAGTCCACACATTAAGAATTTTTACAAAATGATTTTGCATCAATTTTAGATGATGTTTCCATAGAAGTTTGAGAAGGCTAATGGTTTGTATCACCACTTTCTAATTGTTCTTTTCAGCAAATTTTGAGAAAATGTACTATCTCAATGGCATCAAGTTCCTGTTGAGTATTACTTACATTTTAAAAACAAAATTTTCGTGAGAGCTGCTTCCAATATAGATCCTCGTCCATCTTCTCCGATTAAATGAAATTCATCGACAACTATGAGACCTATCTCATGTAGCCTTCCCGTTTCAATTAGACTATTAATAATACCTAAAGCTTTTTCGATTGTAGCTACATATATTGAATTTTTTCTTCGTCGTTGTCTGGGCGGATAAACTCCTTTACTAGAAGCATACTCTTCCACTAAAAAATCTAAAGCAACACCAAATGGTGATATAGCCCATACCTACAGGAAAACAAAAACTGTATATTTTTCTTCAAATACTTGATGTATTTTAGATGTATCCTCTTATTACTATTCTTGTATTAGTTGCCTAAAGACCACTTAACTCAAAATAAATGAGAAACTAGCCACATGTCCAGGTTTCAATCAAATAATTAAGCATATTATGCCTTTGTCTGTTGTACTGCCCTTTACTAGATAATGCAAAGAAAACTAAATATATTTGTTATTGTTTAATTAAATCATCAAGAAAAATATAAGGTAAAAACACCAATTTTTGACAATATAATAAAGACAAATCATTCAATTCCGAGTTCTTCAAAAGTGATCAAGAAAATAAAACTTTTAGGTAGTTATTATGAATTGTGAGTTCATTGTGAACAGTATGCACGTATTGGACTAGAACCAAAACAGTTTTTTCTGTTATCACAAACGAATTTTTTCAAACATGGCTTTTTGCATACAATGTTGACATTTGCAATTCCTAACGTTGACACCAATTTAAATATTGACCCTTCGCTTTCCTCAAGTTATTACTTAAGGCCTAAATGAACAAATTACATTCAGAACATGTTAAAATAAATTTCAAGAAGGTATGTGACATTTCCGAAAAGAAAGTATGGGAATTTTCAACATACCTACCTAATTAAATTAAAGAGGAACAGACACAAAAACGGGAAACACAAATTTATCGCAGTTTGTATTGTATGTTGCTGACCGATTGAAGATGATTCCCGTAGGCAAACACATTCCGTTTCACGTTTTTTGTTAGGCTACAACCATGTCTCCTTCATTAATTCATCCAACTTCTTCCTTTTCACGGCACAGTAACACAGAAATGTAGACTTTGTTTTGCCTGGTCGAATACACTGTTTGAAGATACGCCTAATTTAACCATGGTTTTCTATTGAAATTTACAGCATTCATGATTTACGAATTTTTCCTTATGTTATTCATAGAGCAGAGGATGTGAAATGGTAATTTTTACTCACAATATTTCACTTAAATAGTCTAAATTTGTTGACTCACCTCACTAAGATGCAGGACAAAGTTGGCGTCGCTGGAGTATCTGCTACAGCGCTCATCGGTTTCAATATCAGCCAGATGATTTATTTCAGATGTTATAACTAGTGGAGGCGGCCGACTACAATAGCTACACTATTATCAGCAGAATGATATCAATTTCGAGTACTTACAGTGACCCAATACCTTATTTTTACATTTTGAAATTGAAGTGTCAACATTTGGATTAGTGTGAACAATTGGTGCTTTTACCCTAACTAATACATACAAAGGAACAAGTGTAAACAAAACAAATGAACAAGTATGAATAAAATGAACGAACAAGTACAAACGAAGGAAGTATAAATAAAAATAATAGACAGAATATAATCCAATTTTACGTCTTCTCAAAGTGTCATTGCTTTAAAACAACGTCGATATTTTTAACTGCTAGTCTAACTAAATGTAATAAGCGTTGTTGGAACATAAAATTCCTCAAATAGTTTTGGATGCGTTTAAAGACACTGAAGATCGTTTTTAGGTTGAAGTGGATACAGAGTTAGTCAAAAACAGTTGTAGAAGCTTCCAGAAATTAGGGAATACATTCTGGTTGTGAACATTTTCAGACTTGAGAAATCAAATTTGGCACCAGATGACGATCAACTTTGTCTTAATCGTATTTCATTTTTAGAAATACATCAATTTCTGAAGGTAAAGTGTAATTTTCCAAAACAACGTGCTTCTTTGATGAGGTCTTTACAAACTTACTTCTTCGTCGAAGCTGTCAGCCATAATTCCATTATAGAGTAGAACCTGTTGTTTTTTTTAATCGTGACCTACTTCATGAATGAATACATAACTTCTCTAATGTATGTCCCATAGTCATTTTTTTTAATAATGGCAATATCTACTAAGTGATAAAACAACTTCCAAATTGAACCAATTATACCATTGAGATATAATATTACATACCTTCTCTTGAACAATGGACACATATGGTAAAATGAAAATAGCATTTTTTTTATAGCACAGTAACTCCCTGAACATTAAAATTTCAGCTACCAAGGTCTTCCCTCCGCTTGTGGGCAAAGCATATATCAAATTCTTTTTATTTTCTATTGCTGGAAGTTTTAAGCATTCTTCTTGCCAATCTAAAAGAATAAAAGTGTACAGATAGTAAATAAAGAAACCCGCGTGAGGTTATCCACGAATTTCTACCTCGAATATTTTTTTATAAAGTAAACTGAACTATTGCGAAAAAATGTCAATAGAGGAGATATATAATGACATTATAACAGGCTATATAATTTTGCTACCAATAATAAAGTGGATAAAAAATTCTATTACAAGTTCAGCTAATTAGAAAACAATTAACAAACAATTATGATATAAGTATTTTTAATAACGACGTCCTATGGACCCCACGACTTATTTTATTTCGAACCTTCTCCGCGACCCAAGGAACCATATTTAAATATGTTTTCCAGTTTGGATGAACCGTTCTGGGTCCTTGTAACATTACCTTACACTTGATCCTTTTGTTTTTTCATGATTTTTGTTAATAGGTTTTTTTTTAGTTTTGGCGTCTCTTAATCAGAAACATCCGTAGTTTCTTTCGTCAGTAACTTCTTTGCTACACTAATTTCAGAATAAGTAATTGCTATATTCGTTTTTGTTATTCTTTTATAAAGAATATGGGCATTTACCATTTCTGTACCAAATAACATCTCAATAGCAATTTTCCTATGCTCCTTCAACATCCTTTTCAAAGAAATGTTGCTATTTGATAAGATCTATAGAAGATTTGCCTATGTTATAGTCGACCACAGCTTAAAGCTTTACAATCATTGCTGATCGTCTGACAATGCTTATTTTTTCATTAGCATAGCATACTTTGTAGAAAGCATCATTATCTTTCAATTTTAGTATTGTTATTGCCTTATCGTTTTCTTTTCTAGTAATTTAATTTCTTCAACTTCTTCTGTACAATGTCTATGGGTAGTTCTATTTTTTGCAATGTCTCCAATAAATGGGTTTGGTTTCCTTGAAGCTTTCCGGCTAACTTCAAACTTGTATAATACACACAAAAAACATCATTTTTTTCACTTTTTATTCAAAATAGATCTTTTCATTATTTTTCCTTGGATTTACACACCATATAGAGAGTAAAAACATAAAAATTTTGTATGTAATTATAATCAAAACATTTGAAATTCTATGAGTTAATGGGTTTATGTAGACAATGTCATTTATAAATATTAAAAATAATAGTGGCCCAAGTACTGAGTCCTGGGTCACTCCAGAAGACGCGTTAATTTCTATGGAGTTAAAACCATGGTAAATGACATAAAAAAGTTGGCAAATAAATCAGTTAAGCCAATGTTGGATAACTAAGTCAGAAGAATGCCTAGTTCACATTAACCAGTATTGACCTTCTTATCAGTCTGAATCATTTAGTCAATAGAATACCATGAAGTATAAAAACCTTCAAATGATCACACATTTTTATTATCAATATGGTACCATTTACTCAGGGAAATTTGAAACAAGAGAATTATATTTCAATAGTGAAATATGATAATTGTTTTAATAAATTCATCTTTCTTACCTTGAAATTATGGCAGGTTACTCAATTTATGATGATGTACAAGTGCCTATGTATAGAAATGTTGTGGTTATGAAAGTCTCGCAATAAGATAGAATTTTGTCATGTAATCCTGCAGCAGGGGGATATAGCATTCTCTGTTATTTATTTAGATGGTGCTGTGAGATAGCTCAATACAGAATACATTGAAAATTTAAAAATCAGATAAACATACCATAAAGTTCTTCTATTCCTTTGAATTGCTTGATTAGATTCTTAACATGTAAAGGCAGTCCAAAGAAAGGGCCCAGGCTACAAAATGTTGAATATGCTTCACTAGAGCTTAAATTCAATGTTTCAATTTGTTTCTTCTTTCTTTCTATACAAGTTTTTGTGGAATTATTAATAAGTGCTTTTCTAATAAGAGTACCAAAACTTGAATTTAAATTAGAACTAGTAAGTTGTAATTCCTCACTGTCATTTCCTCTATCTGTTTTATTGGAGAAAGCTTCATTGTTTTCATTGAATATTATATCTAATATTTCTTCTGGGACATTAACTTTTATTTCATCTTCTCCCATTGCACATATAGAATTCTCAATCTGCTCAAATAATTCACTAACTTCTTTTCTATATTCTGTGGTAACGTGTTCATTCTCAAATAGAATAGATCGTTCTGCTATTTCTTGGTCTATCTTATTTTCTTTGACACTTTCCTTAGATTTCAATCTTTCTTGGAAGCATAATTTCAAAGGTGTAGCAGATTTTTCATCTCCAACTTTCTGTTTACTATATTCATCCTTGTTTACATTTTTATTCTCATTTATTCGTTTATTATTTTCAGTGTTGTGATTGGGGAGTTTCTCTTCTAATTTAGCTTCTATTTTTTGCAATGCTTGAGTATCAGGAAAAGAAGGAAATATATCATCATCATCATTCTGTGGACATTCTCTTGTTATTTGCTTACTTACATTTGTTGAAACACAAGCATTACCCAGGTAACTAGCAAAAGCATCAAATCCATCATTATCTCCAAATTTAGCTGAAAATTGATAGGTATTTATTGAAAATTATATGTAAAAGTAGTTGAAAATTATTTACTATTTGCAGACCTAGATTTGAAATATTAATATTGTAAAAAATTCTTGTAATATAGAACAAGTGGAGGTTGCATCCCCCAGCCTTAGATATAGTAGAGGATCTCTCTCTAAGTCAAAAGAATATGAAGACAAGAATATCTAGCCAATCTCAATCTATGAGTAGAAATAGCTTAATATTTATATTTAAAAACTTATATACTGAAATTAAGGTAATACTTAATAGATATCAGACATTAAAATTACATACAATAAAATTGAAAATGAATGGTTTCAAAATCAACGTGATTCTTGAATTTTCAAATTCACTGAGGGTAATTAATTTTTATTACTATTGACCCCTTAATATTAGCAGAAAATTCTTCACATCAAAATAGAAAAATGTCCTGATCAAATTTTTATGTGTACATTATAACTAAAGAATGTTTAACATACTCTTACATTAAAAATTTTCTTACCTTCTGTTTTACCCATTTCTGCTTCTATTAATGTACTAATATTCACAGAGTCCAAAGTATTATCAAAGGTATCTTCTGATAATTCTTTTTCTGTCAAATCAGTAGATGTTTCACTTTTTCTTTTTTTGGATTCATGATTAATCGGTAAACAAAGCACCGCAAGTTTTTCATCAACGATAGATTCTGATGAATTTTCTACAAAGCTGCTTGTTCCTTTATCGCAATAGGAATTAAAACCACTTGAAGTTCTGTGAACATAGCTGGACACTTTATTTTTTAATATAGGACCTTTTTTTATTGTTTCTTCTGTGTAATTCTCCTCACATTTTCTTTTATCACTTCCACTTTTTACCTTTTTTGAAACAGAAGGACAGTTTTCCATAATGTTTTTACACAGTAAATTATAACAGAAAGACCATATATTCTATAATATTTTGAAATTTATTATAGTTAACCGGGTAAACATAACCTATCAAAAATAGATACTGCTTCTTTTTTCGAATACAATGAACAACATTGTTTCATTCAACAAGTCAATTTGACTTTTTTCTTGAAAATCTTGTGTGGCTATAAGAATTCAATGAAATTAGGTATGTTCGTTCTTACAGAGATTTTATTCGGAAAATAAATATTCGAAAATATATAATTGGTAGTGTCTAATCCGATTGAAGATAATACCAATCAACTATGTGGTTCATAAAAGTATCTATTCCCCAGCAGACACAATCTCCACTTCTATTTGGGAACCATCATTTAGGTGTATGAAGCTGTACTCAAGAAGTTAAAAAATTAAACAAGCAGACAAGGAGCACAATACAAGCGCATAGGAAAAAGCGGAGCAGAGTGAAAAACATGTTTCGTAATAAGAAACGAGCATTTGAACAATAGGAACAGGAAGCATTGCTGGAGGTATTTGACGCTGATGAATCATTTAAATTTTATGTCGAACTAAAAAGAATGAACGCAGGATGCAATTCTCAGGTTACCTTTTGTAACGATCCCGACGGAAATCTACTAACTGACCCTCAAAAGAAGTTGAAAGATGCACCAGCTGCTTCTAGAAGCTACTTAATCAGAACGATCCAATTTTCACTAAAGCAACCGTGAGCATTGACTATGACCAGAGCAGTGATCAAATGAAACCTCCGACAAGATAGGGAATCTAGCATCATCAGAAAGCTGAAAAACAGTAAGTCGGGGTTGATGACATTCCTGTCATCCATATTTTTATTCCATTTTTGTATCAAGCGAATTTTAGGTTAGAATGAGCTGACTGAATATCTAAGTTTGTCATTGCCCTTGACACACCATATAAAAATGAGAAGAGGCAAGCTGATAACATCAGCTCAATTTGAATGAAATCACAACCTTTGCAAAATGAAAGTTATTAATATGGTAGTTAACGATCGATAACAGTCACGACACGCCGATCGACTCTTCTGTCAATATCTTTTAATACATGGCAGTTGCAAGGAGATAAGTATAATCCAACGACCATTTTTGTTCTTGAGGCGCCGATCGATACTTATTGATATAAACATCTTCAATAAATCATAAATGGAAGGATATGAGGTCAAATACATTGATCGGTTTTGGTCAAGTTGGTTCGCTTCAGAACAGTGTAAGTCCTTGTCGTTCGGATTATCTCTTATAGAATAGTTCTGTGCAACCAGAACGTTTTTTCAATGTGCAATAATTCAATCTTTAGTTTCTTATTACTAATATTGAAACTACTAATTCTTTTTTCGTTTATTAAAAAAATATCACAATGATTTAATACATAACAAAAATATATACAAATCTAAATATTAAATTATTCGACAGTTTTAATACCTATTCTTTCATTTGTTAACCTATCTACGAATTTATTTTGTTGTTCATGAACACAACCAATTCCCTGTCCCATTTTGACTTTGTCTCCGGGCATGATGGAAAATTTAAAGTTATATGGAGCCTCAAATATTAAAACGATGGTAGAACCCATACGAAATTCGCCCATAATATCACCTTTTTTCAATTCCACGGCGTTGCCCAAGCATATTTCTTCTTTAGTACGATTTTTGTATGGTTTATTTGTCTGCAGAGTTTTGTCAAAATAAACTTTCACTGTCCCAACATTCGTTGCACCTGAAAAAATGAAAATATGTTAATTTTATGACAAGAAATTACAGAAAATGTACATATCAACGTTTTTAATTTCATGTTTTTTAATTAATTATATAGGAAAGGAAGGTATTGAGGAAAATGTTTGGGGCAATAAAAACAAGTGAAGAACTTTGGAGAAGAACAACTTACTAAGTACTGAAGGATTTGTATAAATACCCCTCAATAACATGTTACGTAAAAGCTCAATGAGTAAGATAGTTGGGGCATACTGAAGGGATGCTGGGAAATAGATTTGCTCAAAGGGTCATTGAAGAAGAAGAAAGAGGTAGAAGAGGGAAAGACTAATTTAAAAATGGTTGGATGAAGTTTTGATGGATATTGGAGAGGTAGAACCGAGTTTCAGCGCAAAAGTACAGAATCGCAACTTGTGGAGAAGAATTGTGAAATCAGTTGAAGACCGATGAGAAAAGAAAAATAAGTCATGGGCCTTAGATGCCCGTAGTACTGTAAATATATATTTTATAATAGAATTGTAAATATGATCAGCATAGAAAAAAAGGGGAAAAGACTTAAAAGTATTAACACTGCCACTGAATTTTTATGTTACTTTTATTTGACACCCATGCTACCTGGAATTAGATGATGTTGTGAATATCCTCGAGTCAATTCTTTTACAACTTTCTTACGTGAAGAAGTTGGAAATTTGAATTGTAGTTCAATATGTTGGCAGGCAATGAAAGCGTCTATTCTTGAAAGGTCTCATGGAGGCGTCAAGTGAGGTTGAATTTTATTAAACATTAAGCTATATGATAAATTAAGTAACTTAGCCAGAAACTTGAGAATAATCGGTATACCCAAGCTTTTTTCCATATTAAATTTATCTTTCCATTTTCAAATTTTAATAACTTAATAATATGAATAAGAGACTGAGGGACAAGATTTCTAATAAGGAAACAATTGCTATTTATATTAAAAATTATAATTCGCTGGTTTCGAACTCAATAATTATTTTATAGCAATATTGTCAGCAAAATTTCCATTATATTCCCTTAGAAAGCAAGTATTTAGGATATTCTGATTTCCCATGTTAAAAACCTATGTTCCCAAGGTATGGATGAAAATAATTTTTGTTTTAAAGGAATATACTACAAGTATATATAGAGCTAGTTTAAACTACAATAAAATATGAGTGCTAAAGATATATGTGCATTTTTCTATATTGAGTTGTGATCATATATTGATTTTACAATAAAAGTGATGTAAATACATGAAAAATAACTTACCAACTGCAGTATATGAAAAAAATCCATAGTTCCAATGTCCTAAATAAACAGCTCTTTCATTAAGAGTAAATAGACCTGGTAGCCAACTTGCTATACTGGGGTTTACAGAAAGGAGTTGTCCAGAAAAGTGTCTTCGATGTGTAGGTTTCCATTCCGCCGGAGAATGAAATCTATAAAAAATAGAAAAACGTGAGAAAATATACACTTCACGGAAGATTGAAACTAATAACTACCAAAAATACACCAGATTTTGACATGTAGTTCTAAGTCATATCTGAAGTATTTTAGCAGTAGATTGGCTTCTAAAAAGAGAGACATCGGAATAAAGAGAGTTGATTGTAGACACCGGATTAAATAATTTGATCAGAAAAAAGATTGTGCAGAACTGGTAACATATTCAAAAGTACATCCCCTATATTTTCCAAATTCCAACGATGATAGTTCATCATTATTAAAAGATCTATTTTCATATTATTCTAACTTCTATATAAACTTCTATTTGCTCATTACAACCATAATTATTTCAATTATATCTTCAATAATGATTTTTATTTTAATAAACTACCAGTGAAGAAAAACACTTTCAATTTTTGTCATTCTAGATATGTATATTTCCAATAACTAATTACCCATGTGTACAATAGGTACGTTCCATTTAAATTGTTGACGAAAGTCGCCTCTGGCCTATTTATGAATCACAAACATTACTCATCATCGCGTCTCGATGACAAAGTTTAGTAGATTTTCTGCCAAAGGGGGATACAATTATATATAGACGTTTATTATGCCAATTTAGTTTCAAACTTATATAAGGTAATTAAAGAAAAACGCCAAGTGATGCAAAGGTTTTATTTTGCACCAGTATAAATTACCCAATCACAGCTCCACCATTGCATCTCGCAATAGCTTAGGTAGGGTTTGAGTTGGTTGAGCATCCACCATATAGAGCCGATTCTGGCTCAAGCGATTACCTGTTGTTAACAAAACTTGAAGAACACTTGGTTAAACATTTTATTTGGATAATGAAGTACTATTTATTATAAATCAGTGGTTTGTTCAATATTTCTTTTGAGACGCATGAGAAATATTTCAACATCAATGAGAAAATTGAGCTTATTGCAAAAGTGTTCTTTTTCATCAGGACAAAGAACCCGAGGGAAGTGATGGGAAGGTCTTATTTTGAACCAGTATAAAGTATACAGATACAGCTCCACCATGGTATCACTTCCTATTCACAATCAGTTTTTTTAGAATCATGTATGGTGTTTATACATCTGTCCAAGGCAACAGCTTTTTGAGACTTTATTTTCTTGACAAGTCTGCTAAATGTTTATGGAAGAACAAATTTTCCAATGGTTTCTAATTATCTAATTGTTAATTTTTTTATCTGATGACTTGTTTTCAACACATTTACAATAGAAAAGAGAGAGATACAACTGTGTTTTATGGGTCTTTAAAAAGCATTCGATGGAATCAGTAAAAATGATATATGGAAAATCCTAGTACAGAGCATTTAAATTGCTGACTTCCAACCTCGAAGTCACTGGAAAAAATCTCGTGTTAAAATGTATATTCCAGTTTTCTAAACGACAAAACAAATGAATTTTATTTTTGCAATGGTGATTTGGAATGAATATTTGTTCATCGTTCATTTTCCCAGGGGAGGTAGATGTTACTTATAGAATCTTGATGGCATATCAGAACCATCAGAAGAAGGATACTAGTTATGAGTTAGCAGCTTATTTTGTACAATTTTCTTACCTATGATAATCGCCTGGTGCCAAGTATATAACACATTGATACAATGTAGTGCCTTCGAGAGGTTTATGCAATAAAGATGTCTTGAAGTCACTGCTATATTTTTGCATTTTTGTAACTTGCTCTCCCAAAAAATCTTTTAGTGAATAAGTCACCCCTTTTACCTAAAACAAATTAAGAAAAAAAAATAGAATTTGGTAATTTCAGAATTAAAACAAATTGCCACAAAAAATGATATATTACACTAAATAAGTCTCACACAGTTATGCTGACATAAATTTTTCAATATTTAGTTTAACAGACCAATTTACTTCACTTTCAGCTTAATATATTCAAAACCACCCACAACTTGATGTGATAGTGGAATCAATACATCAAAACTGTAAACTCTGACCATCCCAAGTGGAACAGCACGAAAAGGGGACAAAACCGATACTTTGGGTTGCAGTGTATACCTTGAAGTATACATATATAAAAATATAGGGAACATAGAAACTGATTTTTTAAATCAGATTTAACTAAAAATTAATATGAGCTCACCTGTTCGACTTGTTCAGTATCAACTGTCCCGAAATGGAGGACCGTCCCGTCACAAGGTGATACGAGACAGCTGCTTTGATCAACCTGTCTCATTCCATTTTTCAGAGATCTGGCAAAAAAGTCTGCCAGACTTGGATAAGACGTTAGATCTTCATTTTCAGCTTCAGAAATGTTAACACCAAATACACTGGAGTACATTTTGTATACGGGCGGTCTCAAAAGTTCGGGTAGCTTTACATCTATAATATTAAAAGAATAGGACATGTATTTAGTTTGTCATACTTTTAGAAATTCAAATAAAAATAGAATATAACCTGTGACAAACACAAAAACGAAGGACCTTCACTGGCGATTTCGTCAGTTGAGACACATCCTTGTTTCTGAAAGATAAGGTAAAGGTAATTACACAGAAATAAGATTACATTTGCCAAAAATTATAATTATTTCTAAAAATACTTGAAATGGAATAAGAAAAAAGCCATGCAATCGAAATATTTATTAGTCTATTAATTTTTGGCAAATAATTTTACACAATATATTATTAAGATCAAATTGATTTTACATTATTGCTATTATGATAATTATACCGATTATAGAATCATTGATCATCTATAAATACTAAATTCAATTGCAATCTGTGCATTTCTGTGGTGTATAAAAACGCTCCTATAGGAAAGTGTTTTGAATGAAGAAGAAAACTGAGAAAAAAATTATCTGGAGGTTCTTGTACATTAATGTTCAATTACATTAATCCATCATGTGTAATTTTGTGGAGATGAAAAAGAAATGCTAGTTTTAGAATATCTTGCCATTGCAAGGATAAGCAAGAAATGTTTCCCATAAGAAAGTAGAACCAAATATGTTATTCAGCTTGACACCAATATAGTGGAGTTTAGTAGAATTCACAAACTAAAAAATTAGATGTGGATGTTGAGACAATGTATAATAAACTTTAATTTTGCAGTGCAACTTTGCAATTTAATAGGGATATGTAAAGATTGCCAGAGCATCTACTCATACAGTGTATTTTCTCAGATGAAACATATTTAGAGAACCAAATAAATAATCTAATAATAATAATACTTCTTGTTTGTATTAAATGAAATCAGTTTTTCAAGTCCTAAAATAAAAAAAAGTGTGAATAGAAAATTGAAAACCTTTTTAAAGGCAGTATATTAAGCTATCCCTATATAATTAACAGAGGCAAACAATTCAAAAATATGATCTTAATATTATATCCAATAACATATATGATACATACCAATTGTAATAAGGGATATAGTACAAGTTTATAGCAAAAAGAAAATTGTTTAAAATTACCTGCTATATATCCCCAGCATCTTGATACTGTCCTCAAAGGTAACATACAGTAACAATTAATTTCCCATTGCCTAGCGGGTCCTTCTTTTTGTCTCTTCCTAAATGCTCTCCATTGCATAACTGCTATTAAACATATTCCAACTGGTAAAAAGCGTTTTAATACTGTTTGCCATTCTGTTCCATCTATATTAAAAATAAATATCACTAAATGATAACTTGAAGTAATTTGTAAGATTATATAGAAGATATTTGTGAGTTGAGTGTTTAGGAGAACTATACTAATTCAATCTTAATATATAAAAATTCAGTGTCCGTGTGTATGTTACGAATGAACTCAAAAACGAGTCAACTGGTATTAATGAAATGGCATGAATATGTAATTTGGTCAAACTTAAATGATAGGGTAGTTATTATTTAAATTAATGGTCTTAATAATTAATAAGTAGTTGCCATAAGCCTAGAATAGATGGCGCCTTAGGCGAATTTCTTTACAGAGAACTGTAAAATTTTGTCCTTTGCACCTCATGGATGGCGCCACACTTTAAGGTGATATATTTTCTTAGACTACATACTATACATGTCTTATTTTGCCTATACCACTTAAAGGCGCTTCTTTCAAATCATTTTGTCTTTGTTGCGTATATTACTTATTTTTTTTACTTCTAACTTAGTTATTCAGGGAACAGCAAAATTAATTCACATTGAAAATTCAATTACTATTTTTATTAAAATGCCACCCAAAAAATCCAACCCGTAACAAGAAGACTCGATATGCACGTGTTGAAAGAGCTTATGAATCAGTCGAACAAAGAGCAGAAATAAATGCAGCTCAAAAAATTCGCACAGCTTAAATTCGTGCACGAGAACAGCGTGATAATTGTCGACAAAAAAATGCATTCATATATATATAGAGAGAACAAAACCGAGAAAATCATCGAACCAACCGCGCAGTAACAGTGGATCATTTGTTACTATTGGTGCGATGGACAAAATATGCAATTATTGTCAGGCGTTAAAATTTCGCAATGAAACACCCGGCATGTGTTGCGCATCAGGAAAAGTTGTATTGTCACCACCCCCTACTCCACCTGAACCTTTGAAATCCCTTCTTTCTGGCATTTCAAATGAATCATAATCATTTGCTTCCAAATGACGTCGTTTTGGAGCATCCAAAGCTTGTGATTTGTCATCTGATGGTCGTAATTTTGAGACAACATTCAAAATTCAAGGCAAGGTATATCATAAAATTGTGAAGAACGTGTAACAACTCGATGCCAGTTTAATTTCATTAAACAAGCAGAAGAGAGAGCAATTGTATTGTCATTAGAATTATTTCAAATCAAATCAGTCAGACACACCAACGCGTGGCCGGATCTGCTAGTGTGCTTATAACTTTATCTGATTTAAAACGTTCATAATAAGGCGGTAATTTAATCCTAGATCGGATAAGATTAACTTGATTCTAATACCTAAGTAGTTACCTCCTACTTTAGTTACTTGTTGCGTATATTGAAGTCGAATCATGAAAATACAGTCGTGAACAAAAAAATGGATTCATATCGCACGCTTGCAGTGGAAACTCTGTAGCTCCCATTCTTTTTCTGAATTCAGCATCTCAAAACCATTAGTCTTAGCTTCATAATAAGAGATCTATGTTGTGCTTTAGATATTCTTTGATAAAGAAAAAATGTCAAACGAAAAGAAATATTAAACAATGAAAAAGGGTTATAATTAACAGTAAAGAAAATACCAATACTCGATCTTGTTCAATGGTATCCTATTCTTCAGTAAGCGTCGTTTTAAGGTCGAATTTCGTAGCCGGTGCAGGATTTCTAGACCGAACTTCTCTTAAATTCATCCTATGAATGCTCGATACGGTTTAAGACCTGGCTATGCGCTGGTCTATCCATAGCGGCAATTTCGACATGCTGTAAATACTGCTGTACGGAACCTGCAGAATGTGAACGGGAATTGTCCTGCATTAAGATGAAGTTTTCGCTGATGAGCCTGGCGCAATCAACGACGTGATCCCCTAAAATTTCTTCTATGCTTCGGTTCGCCGTTAATCTCCCCGCTTCACCGCCAGTTTTAATAAAACCAACTCAGTTTTTCCTTCCATTGAAATTCCCGCTTAAACCACCCAGGAACCTCCTCCAAAAGTCTCATTTTCTTTTATGCAACAATGAGCGAATCTTTCTCCAGGTCTTTTGTGGACTTCTATCGCAACCATGCAGAGACACTCTACTTCCGTCTGAGAAGACAACGCAACCCCATTGTTCGTCAGTCTAATTAACGTGTTCTCTGGTGAAACGTGGACGGGCTGGGTTTGAATTGGGGCCATTAGCTGGCCTTTTTGGCTTAAGGTTATCTGGCGTTTTTAGGTCATGGTTAGCTGCTTTAAGTTTGAGCTCGTGTTGAACTTGAACACCAGTGAGGGGTCGATTTATCGGATGCGCACCTTTTTCTTCCAGGACCGCGTCTTCGATAAAACTTATCAGTCTTTTGGTAACGACGGTAAACTCTGGAAACAGAAGACTGAGTCATGGTTAGCGCACTGGCCACTTCTCGCTGAATCTAGCGTTGTCGCAATAGGGTGATCAGAGTAGGGACATAAGGACAACGCAACTACTGGCACAGGCGGACGATGTAGTAATCATTTCAATATCGGGAAATGAGTTTAAGGAACTTTGCAGAGCCTTCATAGAAACGGCAGAGACAGGGAATCTTCGAGTCAACGAAAAGAGCAATGAGAAGTTTTTCAATAAAACTGAATAAAAAAAAGTAATGACCTTAAAATAAGTTGAAAGTTATGTAGATCTTGTGGTGGTTATCAAGAACGACGGTGACGAGGAAGGAAATTTAGAAGCAAGGATGATGAAGGGCAGTAAACATTTGGAAGAACTGAATGCGATAATCTCCTCAAAAAAATCTCCAAAACGGCGAAACCACATAGGGAGCAACGAATGTGGAACGTGGTTCCTTAACAAAGCAGAAGAAGAGAAATTAGATATGTGGGAAAAAAATACTCAGGAGGAAACTAGGTGGTAAAAAGGAAGAATTATGGTTTAAAATAACAAATAATAAAAAAAAGCCGTGAGCAGCAGAGCTCCATCACGAAAGTCGAATTTTTCGTCGAATGAAGAATTTAACTAATACACAAACAAATCTTTCCATAAAATGAATTTCTTGGAAATGATATCAATTCTCAATCTTATTTCTTTATATGGCAAATTCGCTATTCCTCAATAAATTTTCATTTCACAAGTTAACTCTCTCTCTCTCGAATGAAAATTCATAATTTCAATAGACCCGGTAGTCTCGAACCCTCATGTTCAATTCCAATTGACAACAAAGAAAAAATTGTCATAATGACAAGAAATTTCGAAAATGGGAAGTAAAAAAAATCACCCTAGCAACGATCACGTATTATTCATTAAATAGGAGGCGGTCCAGTTCAACAATTACAACGATCAAAATGATTTCGGGCGTTTTGTGCTAGAACTGAAGAAGAAAACTTTGAACTTGAGAAAGACAATTCTTCAACATCACCCCTACTTGCATGTGAAGTTCGAACCCTCTAGTTAAACTTTTTCTAGCCAAAAAATAAGAAAATATAACAAAAATGACCATAAAATGGAGAGGGGTGGAGATGGAAAACCTACATGTGAAATTTCATTTTTCAGTCGCTTTTCATTTGACCTGCAGATGTGAGCAAAGGTCAAAAATCACTTTTTTTGCACTGCGACCCCTCGAAATATTCATTTGTTTCCAACCAAACTCTAATAACATCTATCCGCCGCCAAAAAAGCCATGTATGCTAATTTTGAACCAAATCGGACCCATAGCAATTGCTCGAGAGACGAAAATAAGAATTGTAGCTTAAACATTTTTCTTCTAGTCATGCCTACCGTAATAGTCTAATTTTTCCTTAAAAAATTCGACTAATAAGCAATTTATTTGGAGAAGTAGATATCTAAGCAAAATGATAATATCTAAAAGAATAGAGGGGCTCGGTCACATAGAGAAAATGCCAGATTTTAGACCAACAAAAAAAATGATGGACATAGAACAAGGAGGAGCAAGAAAAAAAGGGAGACCAATTAAATGGTACGCAGAGGACTGGAAAACGAAAGCAAAAAATAGAAGAGTGAAAGGGAATCACTTCCATCCTATGTAGCACGGATATATATCCGAAAGCATAAACTGTTCTTAATAAATTTATAATAAGAACAACAAAATTCGTAGAAAAAGTACAGTACTAAAGCACGAGTCGCAATTCATTTATTTCTCCTCAAATGTTAAATGCTAGTCGAAACTCTTGTTTTATATATACTTATAAACAGGTTTTCGATTGCCAAGTAATTAATAAATAAGTAATAAATAGTAGTTCAATATTTGATATTTTAAAATAGTATATTTCAATTTTTTCTAAGATACCTGCCTTATTTAAACATCTTAACACTGACCAATTACCGATAGTTCACCATCTTTCAACTCACAAATATTTCTTCAAATTCTACATTCTATCACCACTTAGCGTTTACCAAACTAAAAAAATCTATCAAACCTTCTGCAGATTGATGATTAATCAAATAAAACAATTCGATATCTAGTTTCTCCATAATTAATTGTAAGAATGTTCACAACAGTATTAGAAATATGTCAGAATTCTAATACTTATATATACGAAAAAATAGAAGGTTATCCTATAATAACCTCTGGTTATCGTAGTTGGACTTACTTGAAGATTTCTTCGTAGTAGATAAACTTCTGTTGACAGCTGGTGTGAGGAAGAACCTTGAACTTATAGTCGGTTTTGGAGAAACGAACACGATGTTCCTAAATGGTATACGTCTATAAAGCCTAAAATAAGCAAATTCAATTATCTCTAATAAATATGTACCAACAACAGAAGTATAAACAAATAATTAAAATAACGAATGCCGTTAAGAAATTATTAGAATCAAATAGTACAAATGAATATTAAGGTCTTTTAAACACACGTGATTTTTCGAGACCAATTATCGTTGAATTAACTAGTTTTACTATTGGTACTTATTACTGTGAAATTATGATATACATACCACAAAAAATGGAAATACTTAGGCGGTTTGACGGAAAATGACTTTTCAAAGGTTTACAACTAACATTACAGTTGTTATATTGTTAGTTTCAGTCATGTTTCTGATGTAATTTGTCAAAATTTTACATAAATCTGACAGAAAGTATGCGGGTCGTAATTGATAAATACTAATTAAAACCTAGATACTAATCAAAAGATAGCTTGCATTAAAAATTGAACCGAATGTTCGGATCCTTTTAACCGTAAAACGAGGGTTGCTCTTAGTTTTTTGTTACTTAATTGTATTAGTTCCTTCATTACCAAACTTAAAAGTTAGGACAAGGTTTAGCACCCTCACGTATGAAAAACTTTTGGATTTGTCAATTTGTGAGAGATTTTTTTAATATAAATACAAAGACGAGGGTGTTTAGATAGAATCCAGATATGAACATAATTTATTTATGAATACTCAATTAGGATATATTGGGAAATAAGAACATTGGGGAGGTTAACCCTCTGATGTAATTTTTTTTGTATAAGGCGTGTGCGACATGAGACATTTTGTTTTAACTTTGAATAGTCTTTTCATGCCACATATAAACTCGATTTTTGTACACTACACATATACCTATACTTTTTTGGTTTTATTATAGTAAGTAGGCATTGTTATATATTTACTTGTTTTTCACTTAACATAATTGTTATCGTTAGAACCAACTCTTCACTATTCACTATTGACCTTCCTGAATTCCCCTGTAGTCGAAAGGATATTTTCGACATACCGAAACCTGCCCAGCATACAAAAAAATGAAGCAGGCGCAGGGAACCAGGAGACCTTCTACCAGGGTTACTTCAAACACAAACCACCCCATTTATAAGCGCCGACGAACCACAATGCTTTCGTGGGAAGTGACCTACAAGTTTGACATTTTTAATAGTGAACGCCTCAGAACGTGTTGTCATACGAGTATTATTTGAGTTGTTTACAGATATTTGGAACATTCATCTTGGTCAAAACATGAATTAAAATCACGATCTTTTCATGTGATGATTTTCTATGACTTTTGACGTGGACTGAACCAACAGAAGTGTGTCGATCCATTCGCTTCGACTTTTGGTGACAAAGCACCATCTCGAGCCACCGTGTTTTGCTGGTGAATTTCGTGAGGGTCGTCCAAAATCGGATATTGTATCAGAAAACATCGATGCTGTGCGTAATCTGATATTGCAACATCGTCATGTAATATACCGTGAGATTGAAGCGTACTTGGGCATTAGTTCCATTCGCATACATTTAATATTGTATGAACATTTGGCTGCGAAAACAACAACCGACTGTAAGGGTCTTTCGAGACGATCCACAGCCAACAAAAGTTGTTCGCTCACAAAGCAATTCGAATCAAATGGATGGCTATTTTTTCGAAATAACTAGACATGTCTCCACCGTTCCATTCTAACACAGTAAAACGGTCAATTCTGAGTGATAAACCAGCATTTGTTTGCCATAAGTGTTCGAAAAAATCAGGGAAATCAATCTCAGAAGACGAATCATTCTCCACCAGTACAATGCGAGCTCTCACACATCAGTTCAAACAAAAACGTTTTTGATCAGTAAAAACATCCATTTGATGGATCATTCACTGTACAGTCCTTGTTTGACACCCAATGATTTCTTCTAATTCCCGCAGATAAAAAATAAAATGCGAGATCAACGTTTTTCTACATCTTAAGAAGCGGTTGATGCGTTCAATGGGCCTACCCATTCGACCGCTATTTTGCAAAAAAATTAACCGGACTGTGTTTCAATTTATTGCTAGTCCGCACATATTCACTTGATCCTGTTGCTTCAGATATTTTTTGTTCCCTAACTTGAAAAAATGGCTTGGTAAAAAGCAATATCATATAAAAGACGAGGTGATGACAGATACAAAAGTGGGGATTCACTGGATTGAAATAACTTTGTCAACATTATGCAAGTTACCATCCAATAGATTCCAATACACACTAGAGTGGAGGGTAACGAAATAGGTAACAGACTCGTTAAAAAGATAAATCCTTCTTAGGACTTGAACCCTTTTGTGGAATCAACTATAGAATAATAGATAAAATACTGAAAAAGAATGTAGATAGGGATAAGAACAGTTATTGGACAATTTATGAGGGGTGTGACAGACAATGATACTCCTGAAAAACTCTAACCAGGAAAGATCTGTTGAAAGACCTAGATATAGAAGAAAACAATCCACGAATATTAGCAGAAGTCTTGTCGGGTCACTGCCTCCTCAGTGAACACCTAAAGACTCTAGGTTTAGTCTAGTGCAACGTGCAGATTCTGTTACGTAGAGGACGAAACCTATATCCACATTCTCTCGAAGTATGAAATAAGAACTCTAAAGTATTCCACCTGGAAGCGCCTGAAATAGAAGACGAAGATCTCTGGCAATTACAGCCATCTCACATCCTAGATTTTTTAAAAGGAGTGGGATTAATGGATCAGCTGTAAAAACTGAGTATCCCCAGTTCCACAGCAAGAAAAGGAGAAAATAGATTCTTTGGATCTCAGTAAACATGATACCCTGAACTACATACAAGCTGCGTTTAAGAAAAATTGAGATATCAAAGCTACTTTTGAAAACCCATTTGGAATTTCCAAGAAATCGTTTTGAAATTTTTGAACAAAAGTTAATTTATCAAACATATTAGTAGAGAATGACAACAATACTAAATACAATTCGAATAATCAGTTTCATATAAAAATTGAATTAAATGATTCATGAATCACGTATTGTCATCAAAGTTGAGGAAGTGAATGACATTTGAAGTCAATAAGTTCATTAAATATTAGTGAAATTTTGATTAAAGAATTTCATCCAGACAGACAAACTAACAGAATAAGACTGGTAGAAATATTTATTAAATATTTATTTATTACTTCTACAGGGTGTTTCTAAATTCATACAACAAAGTTCAGAAGGTATTTGCTCGTATGAAATTGAGATGGGTCTTTTTTATAACAAAATTTTCTCATCCCACCCGTTTCTGAGATATCACCCTTAAAAGGTGATGACCAAAATTAAGTTTTTATTTTTTTTTCTAAACGTGTACGGCAATCTATAACACGTAAACTACGTCCATGTATTTTGGTTAGAAGTCGTTATTTCCAACATTTATTATGAATCATATTACATTTTATATCTTTATCGTTTTCCAGCCAATTTAATAAAAAAATTAAAAATTTTTTTCTCTGTAGCTATTGGTTTTGAGAAAAAAATTTATCAATAAGAAACATTTTTAAATAAAACAAGGATTTTAAGTTATAATTTTATTTCATAAAACTTCATTTATAAAAAAGTTTTGATATGAAATATAGTAAGGGTTGCTAATTTCCCTCCGTACAGGAATATTGAAAAAATACCCGTAGTTGGTCCTTTTCGAGTACATGAAAATTGCAGAATTTCAAGTTTCCACTTTTATTGAACTTCGAAAAATAAAAAAAACTCTGGGAACGGGGTGGGATGAGGAAATTTTGTTATAGGAAAGACCCATTTTAATTTCATACGAGCAATAACCTCCTGAATTTTGTCACATGTATTTAGAAACACACTGTATATTATTTAGTAGTCATTTTTTAATGAACGACCAAAAATTTTCGTATTTATTTACACTCTTTCTATTCCTGGGGTGAATTAATCAACACTGCCTATTACGTTCGTAATTTATTTACACACTATACAATACATTCAATTTATAAATATAACTTGAATAATTTCTGCGATTAATATCACTAATTCGTTACTTTTAGTACGATCATTTATTTAAAACTAAAACTGCATTTACACAAACCATTTATATACCTAAATAAAATTCTACAAAATTCTAGAACAAAAAGAAACAAATAAATAGACTTTCCTAGAGTTATTTAAAAGAAATATTGTAAATAAACCGCCCGCTATAAGAAAAAGGATCTTCCGCTATTTATAAAAAAATGTGAAAGACGCCGCGCGAATTCACCGAATTTTTAAAATGCTGGACAGGGCCGGCCTAAGAAACGATTTTGCAAACTTATTCATAACATTAATTTATCAACGTTTTGAAGAAATAAACTGTAGAATACCTACACTTTGATTATTGAAATTATATTTAAATAAAATGGAAAATTTTGTAAATTTCCACATTATTCTATCCGTGTTTCTGCTGCACTGAAGTGATTTTCCATAATGTCAAATTTTGTACATATTTTATTTTATGTGCCACATAAATTTCAATCTAGAATGAAAAATAACTCGTTTTCTGGAAAAAAATTGATCATCATTTGAAATGTGATCTCGTGTCATTCATATAAACAAACTTTTAATTACTGATAGTCTTATCATAATCGTTACGTTAAAATAAACATTGTTGGCTGTATGAATTATCACTAATCAGTTTGACCTTTCACATATTTTCCCACGCATTTATCTGTTATACATGCAATTTTATAAAAACAAGGTTAAATACAATCTCAACTTTAGAAGATAACATTCCAAAACAGCTAGTGACGAAACAAATAGCAACACCAGCTTATTTACTAAATAAATACTATAAATTAGGAAACTTAAACGTCCACACAAATGAAACATAATTTGTTTTTTGACCATATCGGGGTCACATAAATGATAACTATTGTTTTTGTCATTTTAGCGACTCGTTAGTCATGGAATTTCTGCAATAATATTTATGTTTATGAAAACACCATAGGTTTCTTCAATGACTTCAACGGAAGACATTACCAGCGGAAACTACCGCGCATGTGATAATTTTACTCCAACTTGTAGCAGACTAACTGCCTATATTGCTTGAATGAATTCCTATGGAAATTAATTGAAATATATTTCTCTCACTTCACACAATTTTCTAAAGAGAGAGAGAGAGAGAGAAGTGCTTTATTGTTACAATTGTCACAATTTGTAGACAAAAGCTAGTAAAAACTAAAAAACAAACATAAAAATAACTAAATAAAGATACAAATATAATAAAATTATAATATACAGAGAAAAACCAAAAAGAGTAACAAAATTATAGGTAATAGTAATAGGTGATAATTAGTATATAAGTCGTATATGAGTCAATAGCAAAAATCAAAGAAGTATGCAGCACGTCCGGAATTAATTATTATTAGAATAGACGTCGCTCCCAGAGAAGGCAGTTTCCAGTAAATATGCTCTCAAATTATAGAGAAATGCGGGAAAAGATGATATCGATTTGATTTCAATTGGTAAGTGATTGTGCATTTTTTGCATTGTAAAATATTGAGCCTAATTCTAATTGAGTAAAGGTCGTGATTCGCGTTACTAAGTGAAATTGGAGAAGCGTGCTTACGAATTAGGGAAAGGGATTCAAAGATAAATAAGGATGGAAGAGTCAGAATTTTTAATCCCCCCAGAAGAGAAGGACATATCGGAGATCCGACTCAATAAGGGTATAATAAACTGTTAAGGAGGTGGATACGTTCAGTTCTTTGGAAACTGATCTCAGCGCAAAACAGGAGGCAATATGTAACTCCCATTTCTAGGAATTGTCCACCACAAGCCCTAAGAATTTCACAGATACAACGACGTCAGTTGTGATGTTATTTAATAAAAAAGGCAGCAATGTATTTTTATATCATAAAATTTTAGTTTTAGAAACGTTGAGACAGAGAATATTAGAATTGCACCATGATTTAAGGGTGATTAGGTCACTAGATATGGTCCTATGAAGTACAGTGAAATCAGGGTTGCTTCAAGATAAACTAGTGTCGTCTGCAAATAGACATATTTTTCCACCGATGTCTAGATAGGCGATGTCTTTTATAAACAGAAGAAACAAAATAGGGCCTAGTACTGAGTCTTGGGGCACTCCACATTTTATTGGCTTGCAAGAAGATATCATTGTATCAACCCTTACAAGCTGACTTCTGTTAGTAAGGTATAACTCAAACCATGCGAGAGGTTTTTCCCTGAAACTGTAGCACTGCAATTTGTTAATTAGAATATTATGATTAACACAATCGAAAGCCTTGGAAAAATCACAAAAAGTTGTTGCTATGGAATTATCGCTGTTTAGGCTAGAGTAGATATTATTTAGGAGTGAGAATATAGCATCATTTGTGCATTCGTTACGTAAAAACTCAAATTGATGTGTAGTAAGTATTTTATATTTAATCAGAAATGATAATAGCCTCTTGTTGACCAATCTTTCTATAATCTCGGATAACGTGGGATGGAGTGCAATTGGTCGATAATTCGATGCTTGATTTTTATCTTCTCCTTTATGCATAGGTATAATTATAGCCATCTCAAGGTAATTGGGAAAAGTGCAATTTTGTTAATGAAAGTGGTAAGGTGAGATAAAGATCGTATGTTCTTTGCAAATATACGTTAACCTCACTAATAGCTGATATTTCCAGCATTATTTGTTTAAGTTATTAGACCTTATTTTTTATAAGTGAAATACAAAAAGGAGCAAAGCAAATATCTAATAAATCCTTAATGAATAGCTAACACCATAGGTCCTTTAGATATTAGACATGTAAATCTTTATGCACAAATTCTCGTCTTAACTTAGGTACTAGCACTTATTTTACTAATCGATACTGTATAGTCTACCTCAAATAGTTGCCAAAAATCCATCATCCTCAATGAATTTAAATAGATAATAATAATGAAAACAAAACCCTAATATTAAATACAAAAATCTAAGATCCGAAAAGCATATAAAAATAATGATAATACATTAAAAATGTGAGTTATAGCTCATTGCATTAGAAATCACTTCTAGATGTTTTTAAAGGATTTGATTTGATCAGAAATGTCAAAAGTCAAACGGATGCTTTTATCATTTCTATTTAAATATAAAATACTTATTACCCATCAATTTGGGTTTTTAAATAACAAATGCACAAATGATGCTATATTCTTCCTCCTTAATAATGTGTACTGTAGCTTAAACAGCCATCACTCCAGTACAACTTTTTGGGATTTTTCTAAGGCTTTCGATTGTGTCAATCATAATATTTTAATTAACAAATTGCAGTAATACGGTTTCGGGCGAACACCTCACGCATGATTACCAACAGAAATAAGCTTCTAAGAATTGATACAACGATGTCTTCTTGCAAGCCAATAGAATGTGAAGTGGAGTGGATCTTTTTGAAAAATATGCAAGAAGCACAATTTCTGTAAGATTTACAACTTTTTATCGAAGCACCACTCTTTCAAACAATTATATCGAATTTCATTCAGTTTTCTTGATTTACTAGGTGATAAATTTAATGACGCTGTATTTCACTAACATCTGGCTGGGTCTCAACAAATTCTTCTTCATCACTATCATCTAGTTTTCCAATAATATTACTCATTTTTTGTTTGTTTAATTGTCAAAATTAATTTTTGACTGACATTTCTTTGACTGATTACGACCTCACAGAAAAAGGACTAAATATTTCGCTCATTTGGCTGTTTAAGTTTGTCTTGATCTCTATACTATAATGACAGATGAATGCAATAAATATTTATTGCACAAGTGGAATAAAGATCCACTTTTTTCAGTAACTATAGTTCAATAAAGTTGTGTTTATTGAATAAACGTAGAAAAAATGTATTATTCAGTTTATTTTTTGCTTTATTAATATTGGATGTTAGGAATTGTTCTTAAAAATACAAAAGAGGTTGTGATACTCAAAAGGTCGCAAGCGACTTCAATAAAGACGTTGTAATAAAATAAGTCAAGGTGTATATAATATTATTCCAATTAATCCGCCCCGAGTTTTATTCATTGCGTCATATATTTTGCATAAAAGTTAGATGGTGTAATTTCTCATTGACCTCATTAAACTTTGACTGTTTGATATGTCTATCAAATTATAGTTAATATTTTGGAAACAAATATAATAACAGAAGTTATATGTTTTCAAAAGTGTCAACTAAACAGATTTCTAATTACATTGATTTGAATAATGATTTAATTGCTAAACTGACTATCATATTATATCTTCAACATAACTGAAATGTCTTAACAGCAATTCTATATAGGACTTTTTTTAACAATAAATTTCCAATTTTTGAAAAACAATAGTGATTTTCGAACTATAATTTTTTTTGTACATTATTTCTTAATAAATAGGAGCTTAGCTCAATGGCAATAGTTGATACAAGTTGGGAAAAACTTGTATAGTTCTTCTTAAATCAATAGCAGATTATAAACAACATTGCCGATATTTTTGTTTGATTTACCATAGGCGTAGATACCTCATTTTATAAATTTATTATTTTTATGAATACTTTTAAAAATAAGTATATCCTCTACGAGAAAGTATTCGTATAAAAGCAATCGAATCATTATAAATTGGACGGCTTTATAAAACGTAAATAGACGAGTAAAATGTACCTGCCTGTACTGCACCTTTTTGTACCCCATTCGTTTTTTTTTTTCTGGAAAACGAAAATTCTTTGTAAATAAAACAAAAAATTTTCAATTCCAAAGTATCATTATAAATAATCATGGTAGTCAAAATCGCCTGAACTAGAATCAGCGATACCACATACTCATCTTCTTCTTTGATAACATGTTTTTGAGAAGCTCCTGGCGGTCGGCTGCTAGAACTTTCTTCACTTCGTTCTACAACCTCTTTACTCAGTTCTGTAGACTGAATACATTTTCGTAATTCTGATTTTACGTTTGCTCACATTAACTCTATAGGGTTAAATATGCAATAATGATGAGGTACTCTGAGAAGAGTATGACCCTGTTCTTCGTACAGCTTGTCAATATAATAAATTTCCTCTAACTTTAGACCTTTAATAACAGTAAGCAATTCTTTGTTTGTTGGGCCTTTTTTACGAGCCCTGACGGAAATAGAAATATTTTTTTCAGACTCTAATGCTAAAATTTGAGTTTTGTAACTACTACTATTTGGTATCTTAATGAGTTGCCCCAAGTGGTAGGATGCGTTGTCAATAACGATTGTGATAGAATGTCAGGTAAAAGCTGTTCATTAAACCACTTTTCGAATAATTCTGCTGTCATATTTTCATGATAATCAGCTGCACAGTTTTTAATTTTTTTTAGCAGATATTAATGAAGCATTAGGCACGCAACTGTCTTTACTTCCAGCGTGTACTATTATAATGTGTTTCCCTTTAGAACATGGCCCATTCAAACAGCAATTTTTACTATTGTCAACCCAACCAAAATTTACTACATCGTGACTGTCAAACCATGTTTCATCTAGATAAATTATGTCTCCATAAGAACTTCGATAGTCTTTTATCTGACGCAAATAATCATGTCGCCATCGAACGAACCTTGAGGATTTGGTTATTTCCATTCGATTATTCAGTTTTTTTTTTTGTTTAAAACCACATGCTGACAAATGTTTCTAAACTGGTATAATTGTATTCTAGATAATCTGCTACCTGTTCCTGGAATACTTCTAATGTCTAATACTTTATGTCTACGCATAAAATCTTGAGTAGCTTTGTCAACTCATTTCAGTTTTTCTTTACATGCAAGTAATCAATGTCCTCTTATTCTTATCGTGTACAGAGTCATTCACGGCGAGCTGTGAGAAATGCTTAAAGTCCACCATTTTTTAATTATTTCACATTTTCGAAATTTTTGAACACATGCAGCCCTCAACTAAAAAAATTATATTTCTTAGTTTAATTGAGTCAGGTCTAATATTTTTGGGATCTGGACAATAACACTTACAACTTTCAAAATCTGTGAAAACCTTGATAAAAATTTGAGAAAATTGTGCTGAATTTCGCTGTCTAAAAACTTCGAAAACTTAATTTTTTGAAATAGAAACCCCCATTTTTCTCTTTACCATTGGATTATACGCTTTAAATTCAGGGAACTTCGTTAGTAAAATTAATATATGGGTGATTCCGTTCTAACTGTGATATTCAATGTCCTGTATTGTTTTTTTGTACTAGTCATTAATTAATAATCAATTAATAAAAATTTTGTGTTAATTGAATAATTCTTAAGATATTTAAACATTATTTTTATACAATATAACTTGCCACTTAAAGAAAACTTATACTACATCACTTGAATGTCAGTACCGTGTCATGTCCATTCCTAGAATTTACCGATAAATTATTAATTTTTTTTGTCGTAACAAATGATTTAAACTAATTACCTTATAAATTCTAATGTTTATGATCAAACTGAGGAAAATTGATGCACTTGTTGTTTAATATCTTAAGTTACCATGTCAGTACCGTGGATAAATGAGTCAGTACCGTGGAACTCAAAATCCGACATTTGTGTCTTGCTCGTGATACTTTGAAGTTGTAGTAAATTCCTCTTAGAGTTTTATTTTTACAGTAAAATAGATGAATAATATGCATAAAAAAGTTAGAAAAGTTAAATTTTAAAATCTTGAAATTTTGAATACAAAAAATCACAGTTAGAACGGAATCACCCATATTTCAAATTAACGGTTTTTGTTGAAACTGAAAAAACTGAAATTTTAATGGTTTTTAATTGTCACCTGCCGATGGCGAACAACGAATAACAAAAGTTAACGCATCAAAAATTAAAATACTTTAGTCAATTAAAAACGCTACACTAAGAGAAGAAGAAAAAAATTAAAAATTGAATTAAAATGTTCGAAATGGTTGCCCCCAACTTCCAAACATTTATGGATTCTTCTTAAAAACTCGTGCTGGGTGTTTAAGGGTGTGAGATAATTAAAAAATGGTGGATTTGGACATACTATATAAAGTTGTATTGAAATTTTATGTAGAATTAAAATAACGAAGTTTCAGAATGCTGAACACTAGTAGCAGTACTTTCCCATATACATATCGATTCAGCTCGTCGTGAAGGACCCTGTACGTCCTCATGTTGATGATAGCGAAACATTAATGGATGTTTGGCACAAAGATTTTTAAGCCTTACACGGTATAACAAACCGCCGTTAAAGAAACAGTTGACCCAATTTGGTGAAGTCCAAATGGTTGTGGGGAACAAAAAAACAGACCAAATCAACTACCAAATGAAACTAAATTAAGAGTTATTGACTTCATTAAATCACTTAGGCCGGATTTCTTCACTTCCCAATAAAGTCCCTACTAACTATTATTTACCGAATAACAAAAAATCGGTGTCTTCACCTTCTAATAAAGTAAACCTTCGAGTAAATCGAGTTATTTGCCAAATAAGTTATTAGGCAGTCACAACTGTTAATTAAAGAGTTTAGTAGAAATCTTTAATATACATCGATCGTGGTTTGTTTGTTTATTATACATATATTTGGAAATATTCGTTATACAAATAATTAAATATTTAATATGGATGCTTTTCAAGATTTAGAAGATTTTTTTGATGAAAGAATTGATTGAGGGAATACAGAAAATTTCAGAACAAGCTTATTCCGTTCGTCATAAAATTGATATTACAATTTTTTGTCCAATGATGAAATTTTTTGATCGTTTTATTTTCCCTTTTCTATCAATTATTTTCAATATAAACTATAATTTTCATACCAACACATCTTTCTCCAACTAGCGACTACTTCGTGCAAATATAATTACGCACAAATCGTTGTCACAAACACAAATTATAGGAAATCGTCAATACATGGACGATTGCTATATAGGCATCTTTCATAGTGTTACCAACAGTAGACTATTTGGTGAATACATAATAAAGTGACAAATACCTATTAATAGAATAGGTATGAGCCTTGTGATCCAGAAATCATACACTGAGACACCCGATGACAGGAGAGATGTACTCAGAAACAGCGGAATCAAACCTTCATCGTTCACAGTAATTAACTGCGGCAATGTGGTAAAATTTGAAACTTGGACTGATTTTTTGTCTTGTATCTTGTGTCACTTGTCCCTGCCCTTGTTGAAGAAGATGATATTGAGTTTGTAGATGACCCACCAATTGATGAACCTCCTCAGTAGCTATCTGGCAAAAACGATCAGGGGCCATATTTATTTTTACTTTTTAAATAATTTGTTTAGGTTCAATGTACTAAATGCATTTCTTAATTTGTTATAATGTAATTAAATAATGTATTACAGCATCAAGACTATGAAAAATTTCGGGACTGTGATCGTTCTTCCCCGTGGCCTTTCATATGAAACTATTTGAAATACTAAAGTTTGACTAGGAGCCTCATAACATTTCGAACGATCATAACAATCACATTACTACACATTTTATGTATTTTTACATTAAAGTAACGACCATTGTCCCCTGAAAAATATTTTGATTTGTTCATATGAATCCAGTTTCTGAAAGAAAAACTCATTTGGAATAAATTGGGGATGTGGATTAAATTCGGTTGTTGGTCAATAAGTTCAGGAGCTACTATCATAAAAGTGAGGCATGTTACCCTCTCTTGTTAAAATTAGTTTTTTTGATTGTTTCAAATTTCTTTTAAAATAAAAAGAATTTTATGTAATTATAAAGAAATATATCATTTATTTAATATAACATAAGATAATATTTCTGCATTAATGAAAGCCTTAGTTTTTGAACGTATAATTACGTATTTATTAAATACTGAGAGGATTTGATATTTCTTTGATATCAATGCTGTTGAAATTATGTCATTATCCATAGCAAGTACCAAGAAACGCATTATACACATTTTAATCAAAAAATAGGTTATGTCATATAAAAACATGTTTATTTATGTGATTAATCGATAACCTTACTTTAAAGAGCTTAACAGAGGTCATAAAATCAACATTTTATATAAATATAAACATAGAACAAACAAGTATGGGTCTATTGCATGTTTTAATAATCTATTATTCAATTTCATTTCTTATTTTTCTACATTATACCTGGAAGGAATCTCGTAAATCCAACTGTTCCTGTAATGAGCTTTTAGTTTTCTTAGTTGCTCCTATTGAGGTTCAGATGTATCCCCAATAGGAGACTCAACGGGGGTCTACACATATTTGCAGTGTTATATCCCACATTTGCTACCGAATTTCTAACAAAATGTTTGAATAGCAGCAGAGGATCCACTGTACATTGAAACTAGTAGAATTTTGGAAGTATTCTATTAGGAAAAAAAGTTTATGGATCTCAAATTAATTATATCAATCACTACATTTTCGAAATGCATAACTCGAACATCTTTAATTTTCTCAGGTATTTCATATTTTGTGACTTAACTAATGGTGCGTAATCATTGTGACTCAATGAATGCAGTAGAGAGCTTCTGTGCAATATCTTTATGACATTATTAGATTAAAATAGAACAATAGAAGACGAACCCTAGAGAAACTTTTGGTGCCATATAAATTCTCTCTTAATGCTGGATGCATAGTTGTTTTGCAATAATTTAAATAAAGAACTAAGAAAGCAAGCAGATACTTTTGACATAAACTATAAGAGACATTCAAATCTAAAATTTAGAATAGAATATACTTGTAAATGAAACACGAAATTTCCTTTTCTTCATAATTCTTCATTATACAATTCATGTATCAAATCTCTTTTCAGTCAAACTAATAAAAATACTTTCTTTGCTCTTTGACTATAATATGATTAGTTTTCACCAAATTAAGGTACAAATGGCTATAATATATATTTTTTTAATTACTCTAAAATAATATTTGTAGGAAGCATTTGTATATTTGTTATTTTCCAATTCAAAATATTTAATAATATTTTATAACTAATATTTATGATTTTCTTTATACACGGTCTAATTGCTTCTTATACTGTTATACTTTTATGATTTCTAAAAAATAATACTTGAGATATTGGTAGTATTGTTTTATAACTTTGGTAATTTCTCTCTTAATTTCCCTTAATTTGTTATATTCTTCATTATGGACATATAATTGGTAAATAAATTTGTTTTGTGGAATTTTCTTAACTACTAGCATTACCCTCAAGAAGTTGGCACCACATTGCTTTAAAGCATAAGGCTGAGAGCTAACTTTTAGAGAAAATGATCACGTCACCAAGTCACACCACAGTTTCTAGGTATCACAATTCTAGCAGTTCTAGGTTTATTTTTACAAATTTGTTTTAAATTGTTTCAAATTATTGCTTTTGAAAAACCTTTTTTAGAAATTTTCACTAAAAGCCCACAGTCTCCTCAATTATGGGATTATATTGAATGTTCTGAGTTGTTCTAGATTTTTCGAGGCTTCTCCACCATCTTATACAATAGCTTGTTTGCGAGCAATTTATTCTTCAGAAGTTTGGAACAAATTTAATTTCAAGCTGTTACTGCATTTTTGGTGCTCTAACATTTTCCAAAATATCTCATTCAAAAATATGCAGATTTTCATTTCAATTTTCTCTTCCAGCCCTATGGGGAACAAAGTAGAACAAGCTTAGAACAACCTCTAAAATCTAAGAAAAAGCAAGAAAATTTATATGGAAGTGTTTTCTCAAAATTGAGGTAGCAGTGTAATTTTATTTAGTTAAATAATATAATCCATTTTCTTAAAATTTCTAAAAAATCATTTCTATCAAAAGCAATATCCTGGAATAATTGAGAAAAAGCTTAAAACAACTGAGAACAATGATTATAATCTCGAAAATGTGGTGCTTGCTCAAAAATTAGTTTTCTGAATATTAAAAAAAAAAAATTTCTTAATGCTTTATTTTTGATTAATATAGAACAAACAACTGCTAGAATCTCGATACCTAGAAAATGCGGTGTAAGCTTAAATTTCGTTTTATTCAGTTTTTTTCCCAAAAATTTTATTATTAGCCTTATGCCATGTTGGAACAAAGTAGAGTAAACCTAGAACAACCTTCTGTAACTTCAAAGTACAGTGGGAACTTCTTTGGGGTACATGCATTTAAATATCAATTATTTTTTAATTGTAATTACTGTGGTTTTGGTTTTCAGTAATTAGGCTTCAGTATTTAGAAAAATAACAAAATTTGTGTAATCTGGGTATTAGTAGAATTTGAGATCTCTTTTTAAGGTTAAGTATTTATTTCAAATTTGTTTTGAATGTTTTTAGGAATCTGCGTAAGCAAAAATTACGGAATAGCACTATTTACTAAGAAAAATGTGTTGTATTGAATTTAAAAACATATTGATATAATAATATAAGATAAAAACAAAACACGTTTCATAAACATTAAAAATGTGTGCCAGAAACAAATTTTTTGCAATTAAATTAATAACTGTTAAGGCATATAACAAACTGAGAACTGTAACTAGTGTACTGAAAATTTTAACAGTAAATATTTATCATTATGTACCAGAAGTCTTTCATGGTGAGGAGAGTAGTAAATTAATTTTTATTCTACTTTATACATTCATATTGTATTAACTACGACATGTTTTGTTTATACTATTTGTTTTGATTCGTTGTATTAATACATTACTGGAATACGTAATCATCTTTTCATAATTTAAATAACATCAATGAAGTTTCCTCATTATTCTATACAAAAATAGTAATTATGTACTTACATGCGAGTTCTTTGAATCAATATAGACATCCTCAACTTGTCAATGTTGTCTTCTGGACATAAAATTATGCTCCAATTAAGAGTTTTATTAGAAGTAACAACACAGAAAAAACATGAACAAAAGAACTCAAGACAATAACACAATGTGATTGTTAATATAACCTAATAAAAATGCTTCGAGAAATCTTCTTTTTTATCATCTCTTATGATCACGGTCTGTGCTTATATTTGGAATTAGTACATATGCAACTTATTTTACAAGTTAATGGAAAATAGTATTGCATAGTTTGTAGTATGAGTGTAATAAATTATATTTTTCTACTACTGTGCGTAAACTACGTACTTGGACACATTTTCGAGTGCGTAAAATTTCATTTCACGTACTAGTGTGTCAAAAACAAACTTTAAGCAGTAGTGCGTAAAGAAATTTATTATTAACTTCGTAACGTGACAATAACTGCACAAAGTGCATCTTTACTATTAGTATTGTTACTAATTGAATTCGTCTCTTGTTTTGTTAATTTGTTCTAGTATTGAATAAAATGTTAAAAATATTAATACACATATATTTTATGAGGAATCGATAAAAATGTTTCTTTTAACGAAAAATTAAACTTACTTTACGCACTAGTGCATGAAGAAAATTGCCATTAAAATTCTGTATTTTGATAAAATATCGTATGCAATTCGTGTGTAAAAGCCTTTTTTCGACTCATGCGATTGACAATATTTACGTGGAAAAAAAGCTACTTTAAATACTTGATACATAAATAACTATGATGATGCTAATGAGTCATGATATACTGAAACATTATCAGTAATAAATGGTATTATCCCAAACGCATTCAAATTACGATATAGCTACAAACGATTTTTCGTGTACATCTCTTATTAATCTAAAATTTGTATGGGAAGTTATGGTTTGGTATTTGTGTCTAGTCAATAATCTTAAGCGGCGGTGCACGCATGCCGTAACAGTCGCGCGGAGCCCTATTTTCAACGTCAAATTGAAATTATGAATAATGAAGATAGAGTTCTGGAAGTTGGAACTTTTTATCGGAAATTTCCTCCTCTTTAACGAGCTTTTTTCAAAATTGCTTAAATACTGATATTTTTAGAGTTATTAACGAAAAACTAAATACCATTTTTTTATCTTGTTATAACATTGCAATTTTATAACTGCATCAAAATCCTTTAAAAACATCTAGAGGTGATTTCGAATGCAATGAGCTATTACTCATATTTTTGAGACCTTTATCTTCATTTTTCACGTTTTCAACTTGTGTTCAACTATAAATAGACTATTAGAACAAATGTTTTTTTCAATTCTAAATTTTGTAGTTATTCTTTTGGTCCGCAGTTACATTTTGCTTATTCCGACGATCATCCCGTCGAATGATTGAACATTAGCGATATTTGAAAAAATTTGAATTGAAAACAATATAAGAGAGAGCATTTATTTGAAAAAATATAACATCACTAATCTTCCGGATTTCTTTTTTTACATAATTTGCAAAAGAAAATTCGTTTGGAACATTCTAAGGCACTTGGTCTTGCTTTTTTAATATTTTCTTGATTTTGGATGTCCACTGGCTTAAAATATAGAAATGAATTTTTTATTTCTTGATTAAACTTATCACAATAAGTCAAAAGTTGTATGATTTATTAGTTGGTACATTGGATTTGGAAATATCTAAGTTTGTTCATCCCGAAGCAAATAGAAATGTGTTTAAATTGCATATTAGAAAATTACCCAAAGGCTGCAGTTCTTATACCTAGCATTGTGCACTGTTCAGGAGAGAATTATTATTTTTATACCTCATCCAACAGATACATATTGTAATTTCTGTCACAATTCAGATATAACAATGAATAAGAAAACGCAATATCTTTATAATTGTCTATTAATGAAATGGTCTGTTAAAAGTGACAAATTGTATTTGAACAATTGTATTTACAAAGAAAGGCTCTTTTTTGTAGTTTGAAGAATTAAGTCGCACCACACGTATCCCATAAGGGAAGGGCATGGAAGGGTATATCGGAGATACAATTCAATGAGGGCATAATAAACTGTTGAAGAGGTTCAGTTATTTGGAGCAAAATAGGAGGAACTTAATTTTTTAGATAATGCGGCAATATATACCTCCCGTTTCAAGGAATTGTCCACAATAAGTCCTGAAAATGTTGCAGATCCAACGATGTCAATGGTGGTGTTATTTAATAAAAAAGGCAGCAATGTATTTTTATGCTGCTAAAACTGCTGACACAAAAAAGAAACTGTGTAAGTTAGCATTAGCATCAAGGAGATATGAAAGCATTCATTCACAAAGTAATTATTGAGGTTATCAGATGAAGTAGAGATTATGTTCGATAAAGAAACCTTATTTCTTAGATCATTCACATTGGACCATATTTCTTTAGAAACATGGCGAGTCTCCTTTTATAATAAATATCTTTGACAGCTTTTATTGTCTTATGATAAATTTTTCTGTGTCGTTTCAAGTAGTTGTTGAAGAAGACATTATCCGAGCCAGACTAGTTAGTGAGTTGTTAAGCTCGTTAAAGCGGGGGCAGACAAGCCCTTCATCGGATCCGAACTCTTCTGTGGTATCAGCTACGGAACAATGGAAAAAGCATTACAAAAAGGTGGGTAGAAGTAAAACCAATTATTGGACAACCTACAAGGGCTGAGACAGGCAAAGACTCTTTTGGGAAACTATAACCAGAGTAGGTCTGCTGAATGTATCAATCTGAGTAAGAACAATCTACGAATATTAACAGGAGTTCTATCGGTGCACTGTTGCCTCAACAAATATCTTAAGACGCTAGACTTAGCAGATAATGCGGCGTGCAGATTTTGTTGCACACAGGACGAAACCTCTATCCACATTCTCTTGAAGTGTGAAACACTAAGGAAATCCAGAGCACTACGTCTGGTTGCGTATGAAATAGAAGACGAAGAATTGAAACCATTCCACATTCTGGACTTTTTAAAAGGAGTGAGATTAATGGATCAGCTGTGAACATTGGGTCCTCCAGTATCGCAGCAAGAAAGGGGGGTACAATAGATCCTTTGGGTCGCAGTGTATACGGGGCCCCAAATCCATACATACATATATACAATGTTACGAGCAAGTTCACGAAATGGGTCCTTAAGCCTGCCTTGTCCAGCTATAATGAAAGTGTAATATTCACGCGACCACTTTCATCTACTTTTTATAAATGGCGGACGCGCCTTTGATGTTTCCTTTTAGACTTTTTTTATAGCAGTATTTCCTTTAAATGAATTCTAGGAAAGTGTATTTATTAATTTTTTGTTTTTTTTTTGTTCTAGAAGTTTAAAGAATTCTATTTAGGATATATAAGTAGTTGTGTACGCGCAGTTAGTTTAGTTTTAAATAGTGATATTTATAAGTGAATTATTATAAATAGTGTATAGTGTGTGATTAAATTAAGAACGGAAGAGACTTTTTAATTTACCCCAACGAATAAAAGGAGTGTAAATAAATACGATAAAAATTACACTAATAAGAAGTTTACCATTTTTTTCGTTGCTCTTTTCATTAAGACACTTTGAGTTGGTATACATACTCTGGCAACAATTGATTCCATTTTTTTATTTTTAAAATTATCCGTACTTTGAGAACACACATTTCGTTTCCTCTTGTCTTTCTTTAAGTCACCATCGCTTTGAATTTGAAATCTATTATTGCTTGTTTTATTTGCTGAGTAGCGGGATCTATAAGAGTAAGTAGTATATACTTTTTAAAAATATAATTATCACATATTAGCAAGTGAGTAGTGATATAATGCAGGCACAAGAGATTCATTACTTGACTACAACTTTATCATGATGATTACCGTCTACATTTTGTCTACTTAAGTTGGAACCATATGGAAAACTTTTTTATTTTATGAAAAAAACTTATTCTTAATAAAAAGTTTTGCATGGTCCAAAAGTCAAAATGCAACCATCAGATATTAATTTTTTAAAGTAGTATACGAGGTTTGTCTGTTTATTTTTTACAATTCAGAAAAATGTTATGAAGTAAAGTTGTTTTTTATTAAAAGTTATATTGAAATATTCAATTACAGCCATTTATTACGAAAATTCAGGTCTTGAACAACCTTGCAATTTACATACATAATGAATGCATAATTAAATTTTAATTCAATGTCCAAACGCTTCGATATATCCACATTCTCTTTGTAAACATTTAATTGTTGTTTTGTCAAACTTTTGTATTAATTTTCGTATCATATTTGGAGTAATTTTTTGGAATTCTTCAGAAATAATCCTCTCCAAATAGTCTACATCATCAAATGGTCCTCGCTGATAAACCTGCTGTTTTAAGTAACCCCATAAAAAAGTCAAGCGGAGTCAAATCAGTAGACCTAGGAGGCCAAAAAATATCTGAATACCTTTGAATCACCTTCCCATTAAACATATTTTCGAGGAGTAGTCTAGCGTTAAATGTACTATGGATGGAAGCACCGTCTTGTTGGAACCAAATTGGCATACGTTCTTGTACGGAAAGTCGTGAATTACTTACTTGATTTCCTAATAATTGTAAGTATTGTGCGGCATTTGAGGAATGTCGAAAAAAAAGTTCAAACTAATTTATTTTTGTACACACCACACCATACGTTCGTTTAAATAGAATATTAGTTCCGGGTTTTTATCACAAAGTTTGGATTACTGTTAGACCACCAGGGACAATTTTGTAATGAAATCGTTCCGTTTGAAGAAAATATTATAGTTCTTGTGAAAAACGGGTCTTTATCCAACTTTCCTTGGATCTGAGCGCACAATTTAAAACGAATATCGTAATCCCTTGGTAGTAACTTGTGTACAATTTGCGGTTTGTATGCATGGTATTTATTACCTTTCAAAATATTTGCCACTGTATCTTCACTTACTGAAGTAGTTTGGATTGCAGAGGCCCTTTGTCTTAATGACATTTTTGGGTCTTCTACGACAGAAAGCGTTACCTCAAATTCAGTGTCTTCATTCGCAATCCGTTTTCGGCGTTTATTCTTAAATTTATTTTCTATACTTCTACCACTAGCCTTAAATTTATTCAAAATTTTTGTACTCCGTTGAATGCATATGTTTTTATGTGGATGTCTATTATTAAAAATATTTGCGGCATCTCTATGTGTTTTGTAATCGTCTCCAACAATTAACACAAGCTCTATTTTTTTTCACGATTTAGTAAATTTGCCATTTTCATTGCAATGTTATAAACAAAAACTCACTCTGACATTCACTGTCACATACTTCATGTCAGGGCATCGGAGCGAAGGTGTACTTCATGTCCACTCTCTCTGAAAAACTTTTTCGTAACATGTTCTTGTAAAATTTTTGGTTTAATATATTTTCCTTTTCTTTGACAACTTTTTTCGGTCTTCATCCATTATCTTTTCCAGTCTTATTGCATTTCGTCAAAGTTTTCCCTTCTTTATCATCGAAAATAACTTTCATAGGAGTCGCATTTGATGCGATGATGATACAATAGTTGGAGTTGTTGTTATAACAGAAAGATTAACTGATTTCTTTGCTCATTAACAAAATCTTTATTACAAGCAATTCATACCATTGAACAATATTTGATAGATCTGTCTGAAATTATGACCATACCACAAAATTTTCATCTACAAAATTTTGGATATTCAGGAGGTCTTGATTATCAGTAATTTGTTCTAATACTTGTGCCATCAGCGGTCCTGTCTGAACATTTGATCATTTAAGATCAATGGGTGAATTCCCGTGGCTCCAAACCCAGATACTCTACTTATATTGCCAACTTGTATCTATGCTAAATACTTGCAACATCTTATGGATTTATTTTAGATATTAAATGTTTTTATGTGCCTGTTGCCTATTTGCATCTTTCAGGGGTCCATAAAAAGACACATTCAACGGCTGCAATCTGTGCGAATTGTGCGGTGGAATGCCACACATTGTTATGTGCTTTCCTTGTAAAAATTTAAAGTTGGAGGGGATAAGTGATTGTTGTGAATACACTGAATTAACATAGCAAATATGGATAAGTCTTCGTTTATTCAGTTATTTTTAAAGTGGGTAGTGCACCAAGCATTTTTCAAGCAGAAATTTATGCAATTGGAAAATGTGTTCAGTTCAGATCATCATCCTGTCTAATAGTGAAGCAACCATTAGAGAAATAATTAGACGAGTTAGACAAGAAAAATAAAATTACAATGGATTCCAGAACACACCGGAGCGAAGTAGACTAAAATAGCTGTAAGCTAACTAATAGGAGTTCTATCGGGGTACTGTCGCCTCAACAAACACCTGAAGATGCTAGACCTAGTAGATAACGCGGCGTGTAGATTTTGTTGCACTTTAGAGCATTGCACCTGGGTGCGTATGAAATAGAAGACGAAGATCTGTGGCAATTAAGGCCGTCCAATATTCTAGACTTTTTAAAAAGAGTGGGTTCTCTAATATCGTAGCCAGAAAGTTGGTCACAATAGATCCTTTGGGTCGCAGTATATACGAGACCTCAAATTTATATATACATACATACATACGCTAAAATTATATTCACTCAATAACTAAAACAGTTTTCTTTATATGAGTATGAACATTAATATATCTTTTAGATTTGTGTGAAATTTTCACAGATGATATTAGAAACATCTCAAAAAATAATAATCTAATCACCACGACCGCAGCAAAAGAGTTGTCAACCTCTTTTTCTTTCAAACCGTACTCGTAGTTGTTTATGTCTGTAAAAAAAATAACTTACCTTTTCAATCCTGTTTTTTGCACAATCATATTTTTGAATCTTGTTGAAAATTTTGAATAGCCTGTAGGTAAGCGTGCTTCAAGAACTGGCGATATGATCGGAGGTAGAATATCAAATTGTCTATAAAATGGCGATACAAATTGTCGGATATGGGCACTATTAAGCTTAGAGAGTAACTTGCTAGATCCAGATGAATTGTGCATTACCATCGCATCTTTTTTCTCACTATTTTCCATATTAGATACATAAAATTTACTGTGGTCTGTATCATCAATATAAGGTCTTTCGTTACGTCGATTCCATAATTTACCCTCAGATGCTTCTTTTTGGAAACTACAGTACTCCTGATAAGGAATGGCTGGATCACAAATCTAGAAGCATATAGATTGTTCAAAATGACAAGACTTAATTTAGTTGAAAAGAAGTCCAAAATACTAATTACTAGATAATTTAAAGAATAACCTGGAAATTTCATTAAATACTGGACATATAGTACTCGTACTTGGTGAAACTTTAAGTTTAACCTAAAGCACCTGAAAATATGAAAATTACCGTGTTATACACATTATAACACATAAAATATAATTCTAAAATTATTTCAACCCACTTTCTCATATTTTTTTCAAAAACAGTTTTCCTTCTTTCTACTTTTCCAACGAAATAGATTCACTCTTCTATCGTCTATTTTTATTTATGAGAGAGTAATGAAATAATGAAGCATTCGTAATTCACAGGCGTATCACTTCTTTTAGTTAAAGTATTTTTTCAAGTTACACCTCGAAAATTTGTATAAATATACTGAATATATAGGGTGTACACTTATACTTTCACCTAGCTAACCTGCTAAAGGTAAAAAAGTGCAATTTTTTCTAAAAAAATGTTTCATTGTTTCACAAGGTATGGGTCATACTGGTTATATAGTTATGAGGGTTTGAACTTTGATTTCCTTAAGTTCATGAAGAATGATTTTAAGTAGAGCTACTTCTTACAAATCCAAATCAGAAGATGAACTGTTGTGAAACCAATATTCACAATGAGTGGATTGATCCAGCTTCCACATTTTCTCTTTTCTTTAATCATATGACTAACTACCTTCCTCCCAGTTTTAAGGCTTCATATTATATACAGCCTCCACAAACAACATCACTCATTTAAAAACAATTTATTTTTGTAACTTCTCCCTTTATCTGTGCCCATACCAGTTTTATTGGGTTTAGTTCGCTATGGTACGGTAGAGATCCATTCACCTTCGTTCCACAACTTTCTGCAATTTCATCAAGTTCATGTATTTTTTTAATATTTGGTTTTTGATTTAGGTAATTCCTTTTCCATATTACATTTCTTTTTGTTAAACTAGATTTTCTGGGATCCTTTTCCCATCGAAAACCTATTCCTTTTTAAAGTTTACATATTGTGCTTCGACTCTGTTCATGGTAATCCTTATCATTTCGAACCGTGACAAGAATTTTTTTTAAAGAAGAGCGCATGCAGTTTTCGTCGAAGTCTTTTTACAAATGATTTTTTTTTAAATTGTAGTTTGCCTGGAAGCTAACGTGCTATTTGGAACTCACCACATTTCTCTGCTTTAATAACTCGTAGATTCCCCATCACTAAGTGTACTAACTAATTTCACTGTGTCATCAACACTTACAAGTTTGTCCGTGAAGGATTAAAAACAATTAAATATTAACATTTTCTCATTAACTGCTAAAGAACCGATTTTTCGGCCTTTGCGCGCCACTTCCAAATTTTCCATAATCACAACATTGATTCAGTGCATACTGAACCTTGCAAGTTGCAACTAAACTAAACTCTTAAAAATACACAACTTAGATTTCATCACTATATGGAAGAACCTAAAATAGTATTTTCAATAGAATTTGTCGAGAAGAGATTCTTGGAATTAGAATGAAACAAAATTTTCAACTTTTATTAGGCTTTCGGCCAGTCCAAATCTTTTCCTATAGTTCTGTACAGCTTATGGTAAATAAAAGCCTAAAAATTTGTATTAGCTCAGATTCATTTATAAAAATTTATGAAAATATTCAGATTATTCTGCACACAAAGGAAAAGAGCAAAGCATATCAACACAACTGAACAAAGAAAAATGAATGAGATTAGAACAAGTTCAAAGTTATGTATATCTTGGAGTCGTTATCAATGACGACGGAGAAAATTTGGAAGCGAGGATATCGAGTGAAAGTAAATAGTAGGGAGCGATAATAAGATCCCAAAAAATCTTCAGAAAGTCGAAGCTACATCTATTCAAAACAATAATAAGATTAACAGTAAACTACGGAGGCGAAACGTGGAAGAGGAACAAGAGAAAGAGAAGTTAGATATGTGGGTAAGAAAAATACTTAGAAGGATACTAGGCGGTAAAAAGAAAGGAGATTTATGGCTGATGAGAGCAAATAATGAAATTAGGACTATTTGAAGAAGCAGAATTAAGCAAAAAAAAACAAGATCTAAGAGAATAGAGTGACTAGGTATATAATAGAGGATTCCAGGTTTAGAGCAACAAAAAAATTTAATGACATAGAACAAGGAGAAACGAGAAAAAAAAAGGAAGACAAAGGAAAAGATGGTACGCAGAAGACCTATGATGATGGATACATAAGTATTCGAAATCTCGGAAAATATATTGAAGTTAGTCCACTTTGGTGTTTTATTGCCACGTTCCCAATAAGAAACCGCTCATTATATAGCTGGCAAAGATTTATTTACAATTTATATATATATATATATATATATATATATATATATATATATATATATATATATAAATTTCTTTAATTTCTTATTTCTTAGACCTTTTGATATGTTTATGTTTCTAAATCTTCTTGATTTTAGATCTCTTCTGTTTCAAAATTAATTCAAAACAAGAATAACAATTTTTATTTAACTTATTCGTAAAAGCTAAAAAGTTAATAGAATAAAAAGAAAATGTTTATATGTCCAAAAAGTAAAAACTGTTGTGTGATTTCAATGAAAAATTCTTTTCATTGCTATCAATATAGGATTCTCACTGTATATACTGAAGGATTTAGGTAAAATCAATAACCATTTATTCAAAAATAATTTAGTTTTATTTTTATCGTAAAATCAATATTAACAAAAACTTTTATTTATACTCTAAAAATAGACCAAGTGTAATAATTGTTTTGTTCAATACCTTATAAAATAAAGTTTGATCAATGTGCGACCTGTTACATTGAATTAACTTGTTCGGCATTATTAATATTCAACACAACAAGCCCAAATATATTCCCAACTTATATTGATAGGTGCTGACATGACATGAGTTCGGAAACTTTTCATACAATCCTCGTATATGCATTGGAAAAGAGAATTACTTACTGGTAATTGGAATTGGAAGTTAATTATTGCAAACGATGAAGCTCTGTTCAGAAATTTTCAAATGGAATCCAAAGAGTGATTACTCGTACATGTGAATTGATGTTATTTTATGACTAGTGACCGGGACTTTTTGAAGCAATAGATCATAAAAATCATAAAAAATATGATGTGCTTGACTTATTAAAAACTTAGAAGAAGATATTTCATTGAGATTCATTTCCTGCACTCACATTTAAATTGTTTCCTTAATGACAATTCACGAAATACCTTATAAATCGAAAGAATGTTTTCATTCACAGATGTTTGAAGAATATCAAAAATTTTGGTATGAGAATATATTAGAGGGTTACTTTTGATCTGTAATAAGAAAAACTGACTCAAAAAACTGAAAAAAGAAAACCGAGATTTGTCATTTTTAATTATTTTGCTATTGTTCATATGAAGATTTTCAAAACCAGATGTAACATAACATTTTATCTATTCTTTCTGGTGGGGTGTTAGGAGCGCACGTGCATCGAGCGCACAGGCACATTTTGAAAACATTTCGTGCATCCAGTAAAAACTATCTCTGTCGAATCCGAAAGATCATTCGACGAGCGCACAAGAAAATTTGATCTGTCGAAGTGAATCCTAGAGATGGGCAAACATACGAACTTTTTAATAATCATTAAGACAAAACGAGGTTAGGTTAGGTTAAGTTAGGAGACTATGACTATAATGGCATTAATAAGTATTAACTCTTTGTTACTCTGTTGTTAACTCTTATAATTTTTTTTATTTACGGTAATAAACATTTAAAGTTAAGTACAGGGATTGAGGATACCGTGTTTTTTGATAATCTGTGCGCTCGAACCACCATGTGCTCGACTCACGAAAAATCATGTAGACTAGTCTTAGACAAATAATTTCAGTTATGAGGCTCATATACTTGAGCTTCTTTATAATGTAGAATTAGAGGTACTTACCAAACACATCTTTTAGAATCTCTAGATCCATTTTTATAGCACACAATAAGCGAACTGCTTCAGTATAGGAATCATTTATGTATTTGTCATCTAGATACTCTACATTAAAGATATCAGGAAGTGAATAGAGCAACTGCTCATTATGTCTAGAGCTCGATAAGTGAATGGTGCCACCATTACTGCCGAAAGGATTAATATAAATTTACTACTAAAGGTTGATTGGTCAATATACTCGTTATTAAGATGCGTAATCTTCAACTAGTCTACATAAATTACCGTAACAAATTAATTTTTTTTGGAAAACTGTAATATTCATTGATCGAAATCTTTATGCCTGAAATAAAATTCTAAACCTTCAAGATATGTATGTTGATTGAGTGATTTTAATTTTTATGTTATAAAACCATTAGTAGTTTGGAAAAAATCTTAACTTCATTCCTTATTGTATTTTGGAAGTTAAAACGTTCGAAGTATTTAAATTTGTGTTTTTTAAATGCAAATATGTTTTTTATATTTAATAACTAATTCAAATATTTCTCTAGCAGTCCTCCATGCATTGAAATCTTATTTATATTTGATTCGTTTTGATAAATACACCTGTATGGAAAATTGAGATATGTCACTGTTATAGGTACTCGATGCCTCTCGAAAATCTTGCTACGTTTCAGCTTCAATTTAGGAAAAACGGGTATTTTTTGATTTGTGTTTACTTTTTTCACAATCTCGTCAACCCTAAAAAATTTTTTTGTTAAAAATGATTACATTATTTGTTTAAAACTCAATAATAATATTTTTAATCCAATGAAAATATTTTGTTTTTGTCCACTTTTCAAGGATGATATTCAAATTTTGTTCCCCAAAGAAAATGGATACAATGCTATACAAAAGTCCTCCCTCTTACCTTTGAAACGATTATATATAAACTTGTGAAGTTTTGGAATTGGATAATGACATGGATAATTCTTAATGGAATCCCATGGAAAGAGACACTTTTTGCAAATCTATTGATAAAAAACATATTCAATGATACGAGAGTGGTTCAAATATATAACCAAAACTTTACATTTGAAAATTTTATTATCAAGTTACAAACAGCTTCAGATTTAGAGAGGGTCTAGAAGGGGGTTGAATGCACAAGCCCCAAGCACGTAGGCGCCCCGCAAAATTACTAATTTTATTTATTTTAGAAGCAATATTGGATCTACAGCAAAATATGCATTTTTTCCAAAAATTGTTTGGAAATGTAAATGAAATGAATGAATTAGTGTAATTTAATCCACATACTAATGTTATACTCTAAATAATAAATTCTATAATCCATGAGTTCAGAATGTAAATGATGAGTTAGAAGTGCAAGTAAAATCATTTTTTAAATGCTTTTCTGTTATTAAACTTCAACCTGAATTGATTAATAATACAAATAATTTATTACTTCCATTGAAAATGCTTCATTAATCGTTGAATCAGATATGATCGAAACTTTTTCTGATGTATATATAGCCTACCGATTGCTCGTGACGTGACGTGAAGCAGAAGGTCGTTCTCAGTTTTAAAGAGATTAAAAAATGTACATTTAAAAGAGTTCTATCTAATTTTGATTTCCTCAAGTGGGCCCCGGGTCGCTTGCTGCTGAAATTTTTTACAGTTTTTCCAAATAGTCTCCGTCCCACATTTCATACACTTTTGACCACCTCTTTGGAAGCTTTCGGATGCCTTTTTCGTAGAAATCTCTCGGCTTGTCACGTAACTATTGGCTCAAGTACGGTTCACGAGTGCTTGGCCTCATATAGTAAATGGAGTGCGTTCGTAAAAACCTTTACTCACGCGTTAATTAAGTCTCAACAAGCTTCACATAAAGTATTAACTGGCTGTTTCAATTCAGCCACTCAGTCAAATATCTCAATTTTTGACTAAAGAAGGATTAATACCAAGACAAATCAAAAAGAAAAGAATTGAAAATCGTTTCGCGAAATATATACCCGCGTGCAGAAGGTCCTGTGACGGTTGCTAATCTAGAAAATATTAGATTAATGGAAGAAATTGTAAATGACTGGCACCTAAAAGCAAAGTGTCCTACATGAGGATTCGAATATGACAAAAATTAGTGCGATGCCTCAAATTCTTAACGCAGTGCAAAAGCAGCGTCGAGTAGAATGTTGTTGGCTTTGCCGCGAGGACCAGGCAAGTGTAATTCGATCAACTGTAAGGGGTAATGAAACTATTATCTTTTACGATGATCCAACATTCAAAAAGAAAATCGATTGAGTGACATCGGCCAATTACAAAAAAAGCAAAGGTCACGAAAAGCTCCAAAAGGGTGATGGTTACAATATTTTGGGACTGTTAGGGTATCCTTTTGATTAACTTTAAGTAATTTTAGACAACCGTGCATGCGGCATATTACTAAGACAGATGCGTCAAAATATTATGGAAGAAAAGGTGCGGCAAAATCAACCGAGCGCTGCGCTTGTTCTATGATAATACCCCAGCTTCACTTTCCAAGGGTACTGTGTACGAATATGGCTTCACAGAGATCCAACACTCATCATATAGCCCTGATCTGGCCCTGTTCGCAAAGCTGAAGGCTGAGTTGAGAGAAGAAATATTTAACAGCGACGATGAAATTGAACATGCGTGCAAAGATTCTTCATATTTATATGGCTTAGAAGCTTTAGTTGGACGTTTAAAAAATGTGCGGAAATAAAGGGATAGTATCGCTGTTCCAGAAGAACAATGACGTAAATTTTGAGTAATTGAGTTTTATTGCTGAATGGTATCACAAAGCTATAAATTGTATAGTGGAAAAACGACGTATTTGTATTTCGACTCTTGGACGCTAGAGCGTAGTTGTGTCGTTGTTAAAACATGGGCTGTTTGCCCCCTCCAGTCAGGAGAACATCGCCGCAAGTGCCAGTTGAGGAAGTGAGTGCGTAAGAGGAGGAGTGAACAGTATTATTGAGAGATGTGTTAATAGGGCGAAGAAATCGGGACCAGTATACGTACCTGACCAATATGTTTCGTTGATCAGAAATGCGAAAAAAAGAAGGAAACCTCTTTAAACTAGCGAATTGGGCTATGAAGATTTCAAAGTTTTATCAAGCTCTGTAAATTCTTATGTGTTTTTTTTGTTTAGGGGGACTAATAAATTATTATTTATAATAATTAATTTTTTAATGTTAAGCAATGGTAATTTAAAATATATCTTTTTCTTGGAAGAATAAAATAAAGGAAGTGTTTTGGTTTTTTTTATGTTTTTTGTTTTATTGTCTGTACACCCTGGTTCTGCCTATTAATCAGTTAACCATTTTATATTACATGAATCAATAAATATGTATGTATTTTTGGAAATTATTTAAACAAACAGTAAATAGAATGTTAACAGTTACACACCATAAAGTAAGAAAAAATTTTGAAGGAACAATAGCATAATTGATTAAAAATTGGAAATTAGGGTTAAATATTAATATTGTGTACTTCGGAGTCTGTCAATATGAAAGTAAAGAATGTGTGTTATACATTGACATTTGTCAATATTGTCAGTCATTTATTTTCACAGTATTTCAAATCATTTTTTTTTTCTTCTTTTTGATTTCCTGTAAAATTTTAGTTTTAGCAGTTGTGTCATTGTTCTTTCAGAACAGCGATATATTGAAAAATAATCACCTTTTTTTCTAAGTTAGGCTAAGAACTTATTAACCACACTACGTACATTGTCACTTTAAGCACACACAATTTCGTTGCTTTGGGTAATTAAATGTTTGGTTCACAACAATTTGAATAATTCTGATTTTATCAATCGTTACTAAAAGAAATTTGAATATACAAACAGTATGAAAATTATTAAAACTTGCAAAAAACGTTATATTATCATTTGGCAACTATCCAGGGGTGGAGCTAATAGGAAAAAAAACTGATTCAAATTATATTTTATTACTACTAACCTGATAAAATGATTTGAAAACTTTTCAACAATATGTTGACTCTCAGACGATACAGACGAAGCGCCTTTGTTCGAATTCTGTGCTGGAACCATTTTCTGCTTGATTAAACTTTTTCTAAGACAATTGATGTGTCTAGAAGTCTCTTTCCACCAACTTTTATAAATACTGGTTGGAGGTGAAGGGACGTATTTAGGACATGGATTAATATCGTTGCTGTTTTTAACATGATGCAAAAATGTGAACGTCGGTGTTGCTATCCGGTCTAACTGAAAAAATAAAACATTTATTATGAGTTTGGTGCTTTATAGGTTCCGTTACCTTCTATACGAATTGCGTGTATATATAGACAGGAGCACAAGGTAGGGTAATTTTCAAATCTGTATACACTAATATAACAATGATATTTGAGGGACTTTCATATCATTCCACGTGTCAAACTGGTACTGTCTTTCAAATCTAAGCGAATTTTTAAGTTTATAATCAATAAGATCTTATGGCGTATTTTGGAAATACCGATATGAAAGTAATTAATAATAATTTTATGAAATTAAACACTAGATATAATTACAAAACTATTCATTCAATACTTTTAATTGTTGTAAAACTTATTTTTACAAAAACCAATAGTTCTAATACGAGGGCTATTCAGAAAGTTAGTGGAATTATCACCACACCAATCTCACAATTACGAGTCTATGTTAAATCGTCAAACTTCTAAACTTTTAAGAGACAGTTTAGAAAAATAAGTCCGACTTGTAAATATGTTTGTTCTATATTTAATCAACAATTTTGCCAATAATTACAAACTAGTTTAGAACTAAATTTTAAAAAAATCAGTAATAAAAATAATTGTGAATAAATAAATGAACAACCTTTCGCAAACATTAATAGACCTTTACCATAGCGTTACATCATCTTTATCTTTGATAATGGCATGGACTTTCCTGGGGGTTCATTTACAATCTCGTCTTTTTTCAACTTTTCCGAAGCTTGGAATTTAATTTTTCCACTGATCTTGCACGTTCTTTTTCATGTTATGCTGTGGGTGGTAGTGTTGCTAAAGACCCATTATACTCGTAAGAGTGGAATATCGTTCTTAAACCATTTTAATTCTGTTTTGACGTATGATACGCAGTTTTGTTGTGCTCCTTTGAATTCGAAGTTCCTTCTAACGTCGATAACAAACGGAGATCGTGCATGATCTGATGCGTTTATCATCTTTAGAAAATAAATTCATCTAAAGAATTATTTGATGGACATATAAAATCCTCAAAAAGTGTTATAAATCTTTACAAATCGTATTTCGAAAAAATATGCTTTGTTAGTACTTTTTCACACAGAAGACAAAATCCGACAAATAGTTTTCGTCTTTTTGTGAAGCTACAATTTCAGTAATCTCATGTAACATTTTATTAATGTTTTAACCATGTTTTCCAACGTAAGAAGACTTCATAGTTCATTAAGTACTAATCTTTTATTTCATTTTTAAGATAACAAGGAATGACTAAAAGATGAAGCCAATAATGTACTTTATTCCAACAACGTTAGTTGGAAAAAACATGCATTATACTTATGTTTATATGTATTTATTAGTATGAATTAAAGATAAGAAATTGAACTTTAATTCAAAAACACGACAATGCTTAAATGACGGCCATCACGTTGACGGCAATCCTTAAACCGCTTGAGAACATTTTCAAAAACTTTTTGAAGAAATGGTCGGGAATACTCCTGATCTTTTCGTTAATATTATTGCTTAAATCTGTCAAATTTTGGATTTGCCTTATTCTCTTAAGATAACTCCACATGAAAAAATCAGGTGGGGTCAAGTCAGGGCTCCGAGATAGTCATTCAATATCACCTCTTCGTGAAATCACCTCTTCTGGAAACAACTCGTGCAATGCAGCTAAAGAGTTATTAGTGGTGTGCGATGTGGCGCCATCTTGTTGGAATGATATCAGCCGGTTATAATACTTACATTGTTACAGTTGTGGCCCGAAAAAATTGCATATCCTGTCGACATAGTGTGCATAAGTTAAAGTCACTGCATATCCTCTATTCTCTTTATAAAAGTAGGGCCCAATAATGAAGTTTATTACATAGCGACTCACACGGTGACATAAAAATGCGCCTCATCGCTGAAGAACAGGTTGTTGAAATTGTTAAATCTCTCTAACATTGCATTCAAAAAATTTAATCTTATAACGTAATAATTTTCATGTAGAGCTTGTATAATCTGAATTTTATAAACCTTTAGGTGTAATCAGATCGCATTATGCGGTGAATTGTTGCTCTTGGTACTCGGTACTTGGTACAGTTGAGACTCACGCTTTCTGAAACTGAGTCGAGGCTGTTGGCTTACAGAGTCTGCTGACTGAACGTCTCCAGGCGTTCTTGCTGTCCTTGGACGGCCGTGATGTAATTTCCAATAGTGTTTCCAGTGGTATTGAATATCCGGATCAAAGCTTCAATTGTTGTATTGTTTGGAGCTTCGACCGTCGACCTCGAATAAGTGATCGATTGTTCCCGAAATACGCCCGCGCAAAACCAGCGTTGCTCTCCCGTGTACATAACAGCACCTAAAAATTTGAGGAACGCGCTAGTGAATGACCCCGAGATGACCCTACATCGCGCCTTGTTTGCTCCTCACTCACCCTTGAAATAGTTGGAACGTTTTGTAACACCCATTATTTACGTCTTTTTATAAATAGCTTTCATCTGCTTTATCGTGGCGTTCTTGATTACAGGAATGATGTAGAAACGTTTCCCTTTTAGCACATTTTATATTTTTGAGAAGAACCACAAACGTATTGTACCAAATCTAATAGATAAAGCAGATTTGTACGGATAGATTCAAATCGTAAGCTACGTGGCGCATTTCCATGTTATTCAGCTCATTGTTCTATTTGTCAATTACATATTTCGAATAACAAGTTTTTGTATTCTTTTTGCACATTTGTTTTTGATATCGACGGATCTCCCGACCTTTCTTCGTCATTAACTAACTAATTTTCTACTTGTAAACAGTCTTCAGCTTCCTTACATTATCACTTAAGACATATTTTCATATTTCGTAATTTTCTATGGCACTTTTTTCAACTTCAAATAAAACCTAATGTTAATGCGTTCTACAAAATCCATGTGTGGCCACAGATGCTACAAAATAATCTCACTAAAGCGGCTTTAGTAGCAAACTGACAATACATTGAATATATGCAGCGTAAGAAACTGCTATTATAAAAATTAATTCAGTTTCTTCTATCATACCTCGTTTGATATATACATATTATATCATATATTAATCAGAAAACCATACACAGAAAATCGAAAGTGTGTAATAAGTACATTGATTTCGTAAAATTATGATTTGTGATCATAATTTCAATTTGTAAAAAAATTAATAAGTACGGATCTAAAAAATTATTACCTCACATTCTTTCAGTTTTTTTCTTACAACCTCATGCTTTTCCGGTTTCTCCGCTTTTCGGCGCACACTTCTCATGGATTTGGTTTTAATAGAATTATTATTAGAACCAAAAAGTCCTCTATTTTCTGCCATTTTAATCATATATTTATCGTCTAAACGAATTATCTCCTAAAATACGAGATTAAAATGATCTGAATATTTATTATTATCATAATTTCATAGGATAAATAGCAATTATGAACCGCGCGACTTAATTTAATGAGAACTTTAAATTTTAAGTTTTCTTAAAGGCCACTAGACATGACGTAATAAAACGTGCAATGCAATGAAAGACGCAATATTTCTTGATCAAAAGCATGCGCAGATGAAGTTCGGCTGATTGTTTCATGCAAGATCTCGCACTTGCAACATCATCGGTTTGATGCCATTTTTATTACGTGCAAGCGGCAATTCTAGGAAGAAATCCAGTTACTTTTGGCTTAACAAACAACCTACCCATCAGGCTACAAAACGAAGGCAACAGCAGATATAATTATTGACAGTGATCCACTGACTACTTTTTCACTTCGTTACTTAATAACTTAGTTATGTTATCATCATTTTTAAACCGGTCCCAAAATGTTGAAACAAATGTTAGGTATTTGTTTAATTCACTTATTGAATGTTTGTTAGTTGCAATCATGATGCAATGACAAGAGCCACGCGATGTGCAATATTCATCTATGCAATATTTTGACCTCGCAAGAAATTGCGTGCAATTTCTTGCACGTTGACTCGAACCATGTCAAGCGACCTTTAAATATATTATGAAACCGGCCGTTAGTTCAGTCTTCAGTCATATTATGGGTTTTGCGTGTAATATAATATAGTCCAGTCATTTTAGACATTTTAAACCCGCGGAAAAATTCCTAGTGAGCTGAATCTATGTAAATACCTTTATTACGATGTTGTAATAAAGGTTTGAAAAATTGACATGGATATCGTACCGAGTAAAAAATTTATAGAGGTCACAAGGTCACGAAAATCAGGTGTTCACAAATATCTCGCTGAGGTCAATAGACGTTATTATAAAAATTGTTCCTAGTAGAATTATCTACAAAAAATGTGCTTTTTTGTGTAAAATCACCCGTTTTCAGAATAAAGCACTGACTCACATACGATATTTTATACCGTACAGCAAGGCGTAAGCTCTATTGCTTTTCAATGTACTTATAGAGGTTTAGAAACTTAGTGAAATTTAGTATAATTTATCCAAATGACCCCCACTGGCAGATTTTATGTCAAAAGCATGCACAAGTGGGTAAACTCTATTACACTCAAGTATTTCTAGTAGTACCTGCCGTATAGAGATGCCATGTAGTAGTGCTCGGGAAAGACGTGCCTTGGTAGCGAAGTTTACAGGTTTTCCAAAGAAATAATTCCCGATAAATTGATCTTTTGGATGTCTGCAGGTGAAGTTGGTGTTCCCAAGTTTCTGATCAAATCTGGTTATGCTTGTTGAGCTCCAATATTCCAAAGATGAACGAATCTGGGCCTTGTAGAGGATTAGAAAATATTCCGTATTTCATGGTTGCAAGACCCGTCCCATTATACCTGCTACTGCTTGTCGAACTGCGTCAACTGAACTAGAAAGTTAAACTTTTTAACCAGGAAAAAACAATGGTGTAACGAAAATATACTCGACTAATTGTCTCAACAAATATCCACATCTATTTCTACATGCCATGATCGGAGGTGATAGAACTTTTTGCAGGAGGAAAATTGAAAGCCATGAAGATGTTTGAGAAAAGACCCGATGTAATCAATTTCGCAGAAATATTCCAACGTGAAAATTGACCTCGGGATGTCATTGTCAATGATAGAATACATCTTCTACTAGTAATATACGGTACTCCAAATTCAGAACAATCGATAGATAATTATAGATACTGTAAGGGACTGTTCATAAATTACGTAACGCTAAAATTTTAAAATTCCATGGCCTGTTTGTCTGTCTGTAACGCTACCGTAACAATCGTATTCTACCCTGTCTGTCTATCTAGGAAAACGTAACAACCTCTTGAAAAAGAAAACAAGTTATATAGACCACAAAAAAGCTATTTAAAAACGATGTTTTGCTTATACATGTTTAATCAACTTAAATATTGCAAGCTAAATTATCTAATGTCATATTATATGACTGTTAAGATTATACTTGCTTTGATACATTTTTGTCTTATTAAAAATAAATAAATTTTAGAATTTGGATTATTAAACATGTCTTTTGCGTATCTTAAGCTATACACACATTGATTATATCCAGATTTTCTATATCAACGTTCTCTTCGTCCACCCACTCGACGTGTTCTGATTCTGCCTTTTTCTTTATGAAAAATATTTTTTGAAATATTTTCAATCATCTTGTGAAATAGCGCAATGTTGACAAGGACACTATGCGAGCTTCAAATTGTCCCAATTCGGTAATTTTTAGGATCGTTCAATTCAAATTTAAAAAATGTTATGTTAAATTTTAAGTAAAGTTTATGGATATTGACGTGGCTGCAGGCTCAACAAATGATGGAAATGGAGATGTAGATGTAAATCTAGAAATTAGTCCACTCGAGATTTTGTCAGCAACTATTACTGATAGAGAAACTGAAGACATCGATAATGAATAAAAAAATTTTATTTTACTGAATTCGAATAAAACTTTATTGATTCTTGATTAAGAAAACCTTTTATTGAATATGATGAATTATGCTTACGGGGGAAACCATGGTAAACAAACCGCCTTGCATGGTACCTCGTAGGTGGTGAACAAACGAGGGCATCGTCATGATATACATAGTTGCTTTCTCAGGAACATTCTACTAGGAACATTTCATATAATTACTCCTATTACCTCCGAGCAATAAATCGCGTGATATTTGCGTGACTTTTCGAGCTTTTTAACTTTCTGGATGTTGATTTTTTACATCTTCATTACAACACCTTAATAAAGGTGTATACGAAAATTCAGCTCACTAGGAATTTTTCCGCAGATAGAACCTGAAATGACTTGGCTAAATAAAATAAAAATCAATATAAACTTTCATTTTGACATTTTATTTTATCGTAACCGCATCTCAAGATGTTCAAAGTTAAAAACTAACGCAAATTGAAGAAAAAAGGGGCTCATTCAAGAAATAGTTGTTGATGACATTGGGATAATTAATTAATTAATTAATTAATATGTTAGTCCATGGTCATACTTTTGATTTATTTAGTTTATAATACTTACCTTTCTTTGCAAAAGAGCGAGAAAACAACCGCAAACTTCTTTCTGAAAGCCTTTGCAAGATTCACTCGGACAAAGTATCGGTAATTGACAATTGTCGAATATATCTGTATCGGGGACCTAAAAACAAACATTTATCGAATTGTTTTTCATAAATTGAAAGATCGTACATACAGAGTACCCATTAGTCTAATTACTCAATTATCATACGAGATGCGAAATTTTATTGAGATAAAAATTACGACACATACAGCACAGGAATATTTTTTAATGTTATACGGGGTAATTTAAAAGATATGAGCATTCAATCTTAGTTACGCGGTAACCTTAGGACTCTGTATACTAAAATGTCATTCAGAAGAATCGGATATTTTTAAAATAATCATAAAAAATTATTACTTTAAAAAAGTTTCATTGATTCAGAAACACTTGTTATATCATAGCATTTTGGGCAATACATTGTAGTAGCCTTTGACAAAAACTGGCCTCAATTCTTTGCAGCATGTCTACATCAATTTGGGTGACGTGTCGACAAATTGCGATCTTTAGGTCCTCCAAAGTACGAGGTTTATTGTTATTCATACGCGATTTCAGAAACCCACACAGAAAAAAATCCCAACTACTCAAGTCGGGGGAACGAAGGGACCAAGGAATGTCGCCGAATCTGGAAACAATCCGACCCGGGAACATATCACGGAGAACAGCCATTGTTGCCCTCGCTGTGTGCGCTTGGTTCCTTCCTGCTGGAATATCACATTTTGAAAATCAATTCCTAGGTTTCGTAATTCGGGGATAAAAAACGTATAGCAATGTAACCATCAGCTGTTACAGTTACGGCAGCGTCATTTTCTTCAAAAAAATATGACTTTGGGCTATGAAGTGGTCTCTCGTGAAGCTGATGTCGGTTTCTTTCTGCCCAATACCGACAATTTTGTTTGCTGACGAAGCCATTCAGATGAAAATGGGCTTCGTCACTCATTAACAATATCAATGTTCTCCGAAGTACTAGCAGTTCGTTGGGGACTCCGTGGTTTTTTCTTTAGTTATGAACCACTTGTTCGAAGGTTGTTTACCCATCGCAATATTGTGTTACGAGGAGGAACACTTACAATCCGATGGATATTAAACTGACGGCGGAAATCTCACTGAACAGCAGTTACGGATTCGTCATTTCGCACAAAACTGTCATACGCGTACAAGCGTTGGTCTAGCGTCCACGGCTCCATCTCAATGACTGAAATGTAAATGCTATGAATAAAGGAAAAGTTAGATACCAGTCACGTGTCACTCCCACCATGAGCGCCCGTGTACAACCCATTTTAAAATACATCCGGTTCCCGTGAATGGCCCTGTATATTTCAAGTGAATGAAAATGCTAAGTTTACTATGCAATTGTTCTCCTTGAATAAACTATAAATTCGTAATATTTTGAGAAAGCCACTAAGGAATTATTGAAAAAAAAACCTTTTACCAATTCAATTAGTGATTATTAAACTTTTGGGAAAATAATTAATCAAAACAACTTAAGAAACTTTGAAAAGGCGACAACATTGCATTATTTACAAGATGGGCTCTAAAATGGATGTTTGATTATTTTGTATTGGCACAGAGAAAATTAGTTACATTATCAGTAAAATGTTTGATGAAATCATTTATTCTCATCAATCTCCTCGTGACTTATGTTGTCTATGTGTTTGTTCCAGTGCGAAAAAGAATACAACGCGTTCGTGTTCTCTCGCCTTACTTAGCCACTGCTCCCCTTAGTGTCAAAGGTTGTGATGTGGCGAAACGAGACAATAAAATATAAGATCTAATTCACCATTTTTTTGTTGGCTGTTGCACAGTAAGGACGCGTGTGATTATCCATGATGGTAGAGTGGAGTAATGATTTCTGCTCAGATTTTATGGAATTATACTAAATAATTGAACCTATCACTTTGAATCAAAAAAATCCTTATAAGGACAACAATAAAGTGAAGTGAGTAAATATTTGTAGGCACATAAAGTAACTAACACAGTCATTTGAATCGCTTTCATTTTGTAGTACACGTAGCGAGCAACTGAATAAATCGAAAGTGTGAATGGTTGCCTCCACTCGCCAACACTCGTGCCGAGAGCCTCTGGGAGGTAGAGCAGTAATTCTACTTTAAATAGAGTTGTTTTAATTACTATTATTTACTGGACGACAAATAGGTTTTATAAAAATAATTTATCAGTAATTAACTAAAATGGAATATTTGAAATGACATTTTCGAGATGATGTACGAGTACCTCAGGAATCTTTAGATTCCGTGTTACAGTAAAAAGTTTGATAAAATAAGGTGCAGTTGGGTTAATGACCCGGAGAACTGTTCTTTCACTAAATTTCAATAAAATCTAACAAAACTGTCAAAATTCGTCAATACGCGTTTGAAAATAGAGTGTAAAATGGGTAATCCTCACGAAATTTTGAAACTTCTGTCCTAGCAGCATAAAGCTAACCGACGGAGGATGTTCCTTTTTTTCGACAGAACATTATTAAGGCTTAAAATGTACTTTGAGATTGTACGGGCATTTGTGGCGAATAAAAAATATATAGTACTCTGAAGAATCATTCTCTCACTACCAATATCCAGATTAGAACATTGTCTAATGTGTTTATTAAACATTCTTTCAAAAATCTGCTTGGAACTATGACTTGTTTCAACAAACTATCATAATTTCTCTGAATTTAGTATCATAAGTCATTAAATACTTGTATAATGTTAACTCAATATTTGTACCATGAAAAATAATCATTCCTTCAGAGCATTACCAACAGTCGATAAGTAGGTATATTTTTGAGGACTTTGATAATACTCGCATTAGTTTTTGACAGTTGGTATCACGGTTACTTGTTCGGACTGGCGAATTGACTTCAAGTTTGTTACAGTAATTGTTGGAAGAAGATTTCATTGTAATTTTAAAAAAAATGCATTCCATCACAGTAAAGAAAGAATAAAAAGTTAAATATAGTATTTCAATTTTTATGGCGTAGTTAAGTATGTTTTTAGAGGTAGAAATCGTAGCCAAAAGCTAGCCGATAACGAAAGGTTATGTTGAGAGATTTTTTTAGGTTATGATTTATTTTGACATTCTCATGCCGTAATTTCCTCATTTTGAATAAAAGTGAGGGGATGAGCTAATGACTTTCAGACTAAATCGACACGGTTTTCGTATAGTTTTGCCTAGTGGAACTTTTTAATCTAGTCGAACCTAGTCGAATTTTAAATATATTTAAAAAATGATTAATACGATTCCCTCACATTTAAAACGTCAAAACTCATTTATTTTGGGAACCAAAATATTTTCTACTTCTAGTAAGATAAATGGTACAAATTTAAGAGCAAATGAAGATGGCTTAATTTAAATCTTTTCCATTATTTTATTGATAGGTAATTTTGAGATTTCATGAGAATTGCCCAAATATAAATCACTTCCTAATAACGTAAAACTTCAATAAAGAAAATATTGACCATGTCACTGTGTTGCATACACCGTTATTGGAAGAAACAAAGTTTTTTTAATGCAGTGGTTGGTGGCGAAACTCCTTCAAAGCAAACAGATTTCAACTCTGACGATTATACATCACACCTACCAAGCAAATACTTATAGTTGACATTTCAGAGACCTCACTCCACACCAGCCTTTAGTGATATATTTAACCGTCATATTACATATTACAAGGAGAATATTACAAGGTCTTATTGTGGTTTAACGTAAATTAAAGAACAAATATTGATTGTTATGATAAGTTAATTGAGATGTACATACATTTATTTTGTCTAAAAAAAATTCATCTCCTTCATCTTCTGGCATATTATCTAGAACATTTGGTTCTTGTACTTTTTCTTCTATCAGATCTTCAGCTTCCTCATTTGTATTCTCGTTATTATTAATTTCTTTATTTTCTTTGTCCTGAAAAAGAGTAATACTAGTCCTATCAACTATCCTCCAGGTTCATCTAAATAGATAGTATTTTCATATATTGTTCAGTGGTTTAGCGAAAAGATTTTTTAACATACTTACTTCTGACGATAGAATAGTTTTTGCTTGTCCTAGTAACGCTGCGTGTTGTAATTTAGCTATTTCATTTATTTCATTTAACGCCTTATCAACCATACATTTATTTTCTGCATCCAGCTCAGAATGCGTTTCATAAAGTACAAATTGTATTTGAGGTCTGGACATCGCGAATCTTAATGTTTTTTGTTGTTCGTCTAATACTTTAGCGATTCTTTCTTTGGCTTCCTTCGTATCACCAGTTTCAGTGAGGATTTCTAACATGGAGAGGTCTCCTCCTCGACTACACACCTTAAAAAAGTGTCAGTATATAATTAAAAAACCTTTTTTTATTATTGCTTTCATAGGGTTCGGCAATGAAACGGGAAGATTTCGTATATAATTTTATTTGTTGAAAAGATATTTTTTTTAGTTATTAATACATTAATGGGAAATAAAAGAGTAACCATTTTTATACGGGTGATATCGAAGATACTTCTCACCGATCTGTCACTTATTCGAAGGCGTGTGGTGTGACGGACGGTCGATCGACGTGGACATCTTAACACTGCTTGTCGATATTTTCAGGAGTTCGTTCTGGAACTACCATCTTTTTCTAGACGTCGATCCAGTTTGCTCGAGGAACAGATTGGTTACGCGGTATATTAAAATGCCGTCTAAAATCCCGAAGCGTTTGCACAAAACTCTCGCCATTTTGATAATAAGCCTTAATTGCGTAACCGCGATGATCACCCGCCCAACCCTCCATTGTAAACTAAATGGCAAGCCACTCGGGTCCCGGCAGACTTGTGACTGTCTTCCCTATCCCTTCACCACGCGCTCCAAGCCTACACCACAAATCTTCCCGTTTCATTCCCGAACCCTACTGTACTGAATTACATTTAGATTTATTTGGCTATATATTATTTGGTTTTTAAGCATATGTACAGAAAAGGAAGCGTTGGCCGAAGCTGTATGTACACAATTTCTTCGAAATATTCCTGCCAGAGACAGTGGTTTCGTTTGGTGAGATTTATTTAATTCATAAATTTTTTTTAAATAAATAGAAATATGGTTGTCTTTACACCATGGGCGAATGAATACAATGAAACTGAACAGTATAGTGAGAATAAAGACAGGTATGAATTTAATAATAAAGATTTAGATAATCTTCATAATTTTTGAGGTTCTCAAGAGATGAAGTAAACTAAATATATGCAATAACCTCAATCATAATAAATTATTTAATTTATTATTGTATTGTTGTTTCATATTAAATAAATATAATAGTTTATTGATAATAATTACCAAATCTATAGGATCAACAACAGCTGTGTAACTATTCGGAGGAGTAGCGAAAACAGCAACTACCTCTTCCATATATGTTGCATCGGGTGGAGTATCAATGAGTCTGTCAGAAAATAATTTGATATTTGACATACCCAATTGATTGAAATAATTTTCATACTCTTCTTTTCTAAAATAAAAAAATTCATTTGTGAGCAGCTTTAAACAGAATGAAAGGTAACCAGAACTATGTAAGATGATCTAAACAAAACTGGTGATATTATTAAAATATTAAAAATAATTTAATTTCTTCCGCTATGTCCAATTCAATTATAAAATGTTTTTATGTCTTGATGATAAAGTTGACAAATTTCATATTTTGTTTGTTAGACGTTAATAAAGTTACACAGAATAAAAATAGTTTAAACTCGACGAACAATAAGATAAAATGAAAGCTTTTTTGGAAAACAAATAATAAAACTGTTTTATTAATGTTTAATAATAATTAAGCTGAACGACTGTTATAACTATATTATAGAATATTTACAAAATTGAAATAATAGAGACAACATTTACTAATTTTAGATTTATAAACAATTTGTACTAATACAGCTATCTCGTGGGCGTGTTTTTTAGTGGCGTAAGCGCTTTAGTGAAGGCCGAGAGAGTAAATCAAAATTCAATGCAATGTTAATCGTTTTTTTCGAGATTAATGGTATAGTGATGACTGAAGAGTCAGAGTATCAACCAGACTTATTATTTGTCAGTTTTGGCAACACTGCGGGAACGATTTCGTAAAAAACGGCCCGAGTTGTGGAAGAATAATTCGTAGATTTTGCACCAGGACAACGCACTTGCTCATAACGCGCTATCTGTATAACAGTATTTGACCAGTACGCGCACTCCAGTGCTCGAACACCCGCCGTACTCACTAGATTTCGCACCGTGCGACTTTTTTTGTTTCCGAAGATAAAATCTGCTTTTAAAAGGACCCGATTTGAGTCGATGGAAGCGGTAAAGCAAAAAATGGCAGAGTCGTGAGGCACTCACCAAAGAAGACTTCAGCACTGCTTCGATCAATGGAAAGTGCTGAAAGGTTGAAAAGTGTAAGCAATTTTTATTCCACAAAGTTTTTTTCTAAAGCTGGTACTTTTAGAGTTATTAACGATTGAAACTGCTCAATTTACATTGAAAAATCATATATTTTTCACCGTTTTTCATGAATTTAAATGAAGTTAAAAAGTTTCCATGTTATCAGCGAAATCATCAAATAAAAAATGTAGCTATTATAGAAATAAAGATATACGTTTTTTAATCTCCTTTGTAAATTCAGTAATAACTGAGTTATTGCTCGTTGAAGGCTGGCTATTTTTGGGGAACACCGAAATTAAGAACCTTTAACCTCAAATAAATTGAAAAAATTTCAAGAGATCTTTTTCAAAGCATATAGAAAAACCTTTAAAATGAGCATTGTCAAAAGTCTTTTGCATAAGAGTTGACTGATTTCTTCTTTTTTCTTTATTGAAAAAATGTACTAATTATACCCTCGCCATTACCACCCCAATTGGAATTAATCGTAATCCACTTGTAATGATCTTTATTTATGTACTATTGATATGATCCATGTGATTTGATCGGTTTTGAATGCTTATTTTAGAAAAAAATAATTGTTTAAATCAAACACTGCATTTTCCGTAATCCTGAAAAAAGGAGTTTTTCCTAAAAAAACTTTTTATGTTACGAGAAAATGTTTCAAATATCAATTGTACGGTTTCTCTTGCCAAAGCTTTTTTAAATCTATGTATCATAAAAATTGAAGTTCACAGTTTGCATTTGCGTACCAAATGTAGCTGATGAAACCCCTTTAAGCTATATTCTTTTCAAAATCGGAGGTTGAAAAAAGTTTTAATTGATATAACGTTTATGTGCTTGAAATCCCCTATAAAATGCTTTTTTTTTTTTCAAAGTTTCGAAGCACGAATTTTGGAACATTGGAAAAAGAGAAACGTGGAGCGTACAATCAAACAACAGCTGTCATGAACGATATTTGTGATGATAAAATATATTTATTCAAAATTGTTTTTCGTATTATTTTCTAAATAAAAATTTTAAGGATTTTAAAAATATTTTTATCTTTTTTTTCTATTATTTGTGCAAAAAAAAAATTAACTGCAATTTTGGAATTTTTGATCACTGAAGGTGGGTTTCATAAGGGTTGAAATATTTGGAAAGCAACATAAAAATACTGAGGAAATTCAATATAAATATACTTTTGAATAATGTTCAATTATAAAAGAATCGTTGACATTATTTTTCAATTGCATGAATCTGATTGATTATGAACGTGTTTGATAATGTCAACAGATGTACAAATAATACATTTAAACTTCATTTTACCCGAAACATGCATCAAATCTGAAATTTTTTCTCAATAAGGGTAACTTTACATCCTCCAACTGTAAAAAGCCCGGTTCTTTATAGGGAAGATTTCATTGTAGAGCTTAAATTCAAATATTCCTTTCCCACACTTCTATTTTTTTAGCAGTGATGTGTGTATCACCCAGGACTCACACCGATTCAGACCAATCAGTGTAATCATTGTTTTGTACAAACTTATCTTTATTGCTTTGTAGGTAGCTTTCGATTTAAAAATATTTGCAAGGACCCCATCATTCTACTACCCTTCGCTATAGGATTTTCTAGCTCTTTCATCCATATTCATAATCAACACACCTACATAGTTCAGAGACTCAACTTTTTCAAAATAATATTTCTCGTTTCCCGTCCTGAAAGGTCTGCTTTCCACCTGATTCTTCCTGTGTCGTCTCATTTACATGTATTTAGTCTTTTCGCCATTCACACTGAGGTCAAATCTTTTTGATTCCTTTACCAATCTACTATAGACTTTCTGCAATTCTTTCGGGGCCTGGCTAATTATACAATATCGTCTGCATATGATAAAATTTGATTGCCATGGAGTAATCACGATTGATTTTTTGGATAAGGGTAGAACAATAACTGGAGATTACTATTCGACATTACTGACCACTCTATGGGAAAAAATTAAAGAGAAAAGGCGCTGAAAGCTATCCAAAGTTGTTTTGTTTTTGCAGAACAACGCCGCTGCACACAAATCTCATTTTGTCATGCAAAAAATTCGTGATTTAGGGTTTGAATTACTAGAACACCTCCCTTATTTACCAGATTTGGCTCCGTCTGACTATCATCTCTTTCCTCAAGTGAAAAAAAATTTAAAAGGTCGTAAATTTTCTTCCAACGAGGAGGTAATAAAAGCTGTGGAGGTCTGGTTTGCAGAGCAAGAAGAAAAATTTTTTTTGAAAGGTCTAGAGACGTTGCAGGTTCGCTGTGATAAATGTCTCCAATTAAGAGGAGAATATGTTGAGTAATGAAATATTTTGACATTGAAATTTTATTTGGTTCTATAGTAGGCTAAGAATTTTTCAATATATCCTCGTACCTAATGTTATTTTGATAAAGAATTTTGGAGGAGGGCTTTACGAAAAGTTAATCTATAGAAATATTTTTTGACTATGTTCTATTTGGAGATGAAGCCACGTTTAATCAAAATGTTTGTGTTAAAAAGCAAAACTTACACTATTATTCATGAAGTAATCCAAAATTGTTTGACATTCCTGGCGTATTTTCGTTCTTACGTAATTTTTTCGTTTTAAATACTCCTAATTGAGTATGTTACTACATGATATTTAAATAATTACGAATGGATTACTATTTTCATACACTTATTTGGATTTGGCTACTTAATAAATAATAATCGAACTGCAAAAATTGATTTACCTTCTACCTGCACTGAAAGCTAACAACTTCTTAATTTTTTCATTTTGTGCTAACAAAGACGCTAAGTACGCTGTTGTTCGAGGAGAATTTATATGTGTTTGTATCACACAACCTGTTAATTCTAGATCGGTAACTAACTTTTTAAATGTAGCTGGACCCAAACAAAATGATTTGTCCTAAAATAGTTTTCAAATAAATAATGGGAACACAAGTTTAGTATAGGAATATAACATAATAAACATATTTTAAACTTACTTGTACAATGAGAATATGATTTTTGACAAAATTACTTTTAGCTAACAAAGTTCTTATTGATGAATGAAAAACTATGATGTGAGGACAGTGGCGATCCCATTTGAAATTGTTTTGATTCAATCTGCTGATATCCGAAATCATTTTTATATTAAAGTACTTTTCGATTTCCTCACACAATGCTTTGGTGTCCCTGCAATAAATTCCAATAGTAAAATCAATAAATTTATAAATAAATGTTACGAGTTTATGAATCGAAACGCGTTTACGACATTTCTGCTTCTGTATTTGTAGCCATTTCCTAACCTTCAGAAGATTTTTATGTTGGATTGAGTTGATTTGGTAGGCCCTAATAAAGTATTTGTTTCAAAAGACGGGCTTGGTTTGAGATGATTTTAAATAGCGTGTGTGTTCGCAGACCTGTTTGTACAAGGATATGGAAATATAGAAAATCTACAGCACCTACGAGTGGGGATAAGATGATTTACCTTATGCTGATAGAACCACTTAAAGCTTTTAGAAGGAATTGACAATGGCATTTTGTTCGATAGCTCCATGAACTTCGAATTTTGTGAACGAAATGGAAATTGGACAATGGTTTCTATTATACAAAATGTATAAGAATGTTTATGCTCGTTTGTGAACACGGATTTCATTTTAATAACTGATTAAGTAACATCGTAAATGTAGAAAAGAAAAATTATTTAAGATGTTATGTTGTTTTCTAGTTCGAAGAGATGGTATGAATTAGACTAATAGGCTAATCCAGAACAATTTAGAATCTGTTGGGGGCGAAAATGGGCGTATAATCGAAAGATGTTAAAAAAAATCGAACGTTTATTAGTAGGTGCCTACCAGTTGTCTGCAAAATTGCTTAGCCAAATAGGATACCTAATGAACACCTTTGAAACATATGGTAAGAAGAAAAAAAGGACGTAACGAGTTCGAAGTAAAAATGGAGATGGATAGGTCATATACTATGGCAACCAGTAACAAACAACCAGAAAATCGTTTAATTATAAACCAACAGGAAAAAGGAAAAGAGGCAGACCTGTATGAACATAGAGAACAACTATCAGGATAGAATTACAACAGATAAACTTAACATAAGAAGAGACTACAGAGATAGCCAAAAATAGAAGAAAATGGAGATCCCTTGTCAAAACAATCTGGTCGACAAGTCAAAATATATATAGTCATAATGTGAATTGTAAATAATGGAAAATGATATTTCTCATACTGTACCTTGTTTTATATAAATTTATCCAGCATGTAACTGGATTATTTTGAGCTTGTTCGGTAACTTTTTCGTCTTTAAGATGAGGTGGTAGTAATTCACCTAGAGTGAGTGCCGAATTTTTTATCCTTAATCTGGCTATAGCAGCTGCTAATTTAATTCTTTGCGTCCATAAAGCGTTTTCGGCAAAACTTAAGCCGTACGCATCGAATAGTTGATGAGCTAGTGCGGCTAGTTGGGTTTCCCGTTTGTTAAATGAACGATGATAAAGATCGTAAAGAAGTAACCACACTACCTGTACATTTTCTGATAGCTGGAAATATATCAACAAATTAAATTTTTATTGTTAGTTCTAATACTAAACAAAAATGATACGTTTCAAATGACACGCCTCTAAAAATTTAAAAAAATAAAATTGTAACAATCGTTTTGCCAACAATTACAAACTATAATTCTTAGCTTGCTGGAAAAAAAAAATAAGTAACAATAACTTTCCTGCATTCCAAATATTTAGGTACTTAGTATTTATTAACAAAGTAGCGATATTTGAAACGTTTGAAAAATAACACTTTTTCTCTCCGTGAGTCTTTACAATAATGTGAACAATTCGATAATCGAATTTTGATTGATGATCCCAAATAGTTATTTTAATTCGAAATAATGATTTATGGGTGATTCCGTTCTAACTGTGATTTTTTGTATTCAAAATTTCAAGATTTTAAAATTTAACTTTTCTAACTTTTTTATGCATATTATTCATCTATTTTACTGTAAAAATAAAACTCTAAGAGGAATTTACTACAACTTCAAAGTATCACGAGCAAGACACAAATGTCGGATTTTGAGTTCCACGGTACTGACTCATTTATCCACGGTACTGACATGGTAACTTAAGATATTGAACAACAAGTGCATCAATTTTCCTCAGTTTGATCATAAACATTAGAATTTATAAGGTAATTAGTTTAAATCATTTGTTACGACAAAAAAAATTAATAATTTATCGGTAAATTCTAGGAATGGACATGACACGGTACTGACATGGTAACTTAAGATATTAAACAACAAGTGCATCAATTTTCCTCAGTTTGATCATAAACATTAGAATTTATAAGGTAATTAGTTTAAATCATTTGTTACGACAAAAAAAATTAATAATTTATCGGTAAATTCTAGGAATGGACATGACACGGTACTGACATTCAAGTGATGTAGTGTAAGTTTTCTTTAAGTGGCAAGTTATATTGTATAAAAATAATGTTTAAATATCTTAAGAATTATTCAATTAACACAAAATTTTTATTAATTGATTATTAATTAATGACTAGTACAAAAAAACAATACAGGACATTGAATATCACAGTTAGAACGGAATCACCCTTATATCAAATATTAAAAGAATTGTTGCAAATTGTCGTTAATCGTCGGATGTGAATATTACTTCGATTATAGAAATTATTTACTTTAGTTAACAATTTGTAAATTTAAATAAAAAAAAAATTTGTCCTATCAATATCTAATAATTAGTATGACGATCTAAGTGATAAATGTTTATATTTACGTTAATAGTTGGAACCAATATGTTTCACTTTGCATTTATTAATCCATTTGGCATTGACACCTCGTACTAACTTCGAGTCCTCGCACAATTCCTTTAATCATTAAGTTTTGAATTTCCCGTTTAGTTCTCTGAACACTACTTGTACACTCGAGTTTTATTTTATTTTTTTTTTTATTCAACTTTGGTTTTCCGATTACAACTAATACTTCCGAGCCTTTTTTATTAATTTTTGTAACTAAATCTTTTCGGTTTTTATAGTTTTTTCCAATGTTTGTCACTTTTTTCAATTATATCTTTTTCTCGCGATGTCTATTTTCCGCAACACACAGAGATTACTCTCTCGTGATTTCTTCTTTATTTATCTAATTATGAAGTTACAATAATTGAAAGTGTGAGATTCAACATAAATTTATAGGTTATATATAATTGTTATTTTCAAAATTTAATATTGATTTCTTCATCTCTATAATTAATTCTATGTACATATATAATTCAAATGCTTGCAATATATTAAAGTTAGTACACTTTGGTGTTTAATTTTGCTACATTCCCAATACGAAAACACACATTCACAACTACACTGTCTGACTCGCATTTCGATAATCAAGTTATCGTCTTCAGAAACTAAAACTTTTTAGTTTACCTTCAGTCTCTGAAGATGATAACTTGGATATCGAATCGCGCGTCAGACAGTGTAAATATGAGTGTTCGTATAGTGGTAGTGTAAACAGTGTGTTCAGTATGAAAATCAGCAATGGTTCCAGAAATTCCAACTTGATATATCAATAGATTTCAGGCGAAGACAGATATTAGCTAAACGTTACCATTTCGTTACATCACTTTTAGCTTCGAAAACTGTGAGGATTTTTTTTGACGTTTAATTTGAAAATTTTTGACAATTTTGTGTGGTGAATATATGCCATATGTCTTGAAGCCTGGGTTTTAATTGTTTTACTCATCTTATAGGAAATGCGCGTATATCCTTTTCTACTTTATGCCATGGGACAATACGTCAGAGTCTCAGTCCCATCCCAACAGTGCGATATTGTTGGCCTTATTAACGAGCAGCTTCTAGTGAGTTCAAAGTTGCCTCCATCGCCGGTAACAAATATTTCTTAAGAATTGTTACACATTTATCGGTATCGATAATATCGTGTATGAAATATAACCACTCGACATCTTTGGCCGACATCGAACTCTACACCATAACGGTGCAGGACATTTAGTTTCAGAGAATCTTTAATGGACAACTTTACTCCAAGTACCATTCATACGAGCTTCAAAGCAATACTCATCACTCCAATGATTCCCAATTCCTATTATTTCTAGTGCATTTTAATTTTTTTCTTTGGATTAGAAAAATCGATATATAACAAAAAAATTAGTATTGTTGAAATGTCAAGGCAAATCGAAGTTTTGTACAAGTAATAGTGAAATATACCAAATTAATCATCATATATCTCAAAAATAGACAAAATCTGAGTTATTCCTGACTTAGATCTGAAAATTAAGCAGGAACAGTTACAAAATCGCGAGATCTAAAATGTCTGTTGAACTGGGTAAAATAACCGTCATTTTTATTCCTTGTATAACTTTTAAAACCTTTTAAGATGTATTCGTGCACTCAATGTATTTATACCAACACCTCAAAGTGCACTATTTGCCTTTTGCTCGTTAACTTTGACAGAAACTATAAACGATCCCATCAATTTAATCATGCGATGTTTGCCGTGAGAAATTTCGAACAAGGTCGTTTATTTTGGAGCGACAAAAGCAGTCGTAACTTTTTTTATTTTCAAGTATAAAAATTATCAATCAAAAGTTTGATAGATGTTTGCATTTAGAATAGACGAAAAATGAAAGCTAATTTATAAAATGCAAATAACTTTTTGAAACATTTTGCAGACTGAAACCGAAAATTTTCTTGTATCAAAAGCTATACGAAGAAAACGTAAAAATTAATGTACCTTATACCATAATAACAAATCCTGTATATAACAGTTATTTACATATTTATTAGTATCGCTCTTGACGCTAGAGATGTGCTTTATTACCGAGAACTTAGATATTATGTTATAAACTAAGGTAAAATAAATTTCAAAAGTATTAAGGTAGAAAGAAGATAATATTTTATTGTTCAGCCTCACACTTAAAAGTTTTCTGAAAAGTTTCCGACCTAACCTGAAGACGTCAGTACTTATCAATAAAAGTTGGGAAATATATTTGCGCATGCGTTCAGAGATTTCAGATGTTTACTTTATGATTGACAATTGTTAGTCGTGGTGAAGATTTTTGTGAATATAAAATAAATTGAATATCAAAATGTCATTAAATACTGGTTTTTGAAAAGCAATACGTCTTCGCTAAAGTCCCCGTATAGGAAATTTTGGAGATGAGCTTTAACGTACATGTTCAAAAGAAGGAACTTTGTGTTCTTTTTGTTATCATTATAGTTAAGATGGAAAGTGAAAATTCCGAGAAAACTATCTAAAACAATATAACACTTTTATGAAATGGCGGAACCAGAAAAATAATCACAACTTTATAGAACGCCTGCTATTAGCTTATTTTGAAGAAATGTCTAAATAATTGAAGTCCTCTAAACTATAGTCCAGCTATTCTAAACTGAAAGCAACCTTAATTATAGATAATAATGTAGATTTAAGTAAATATTCGAAATTAATAGCATTTCTGAAACCAAAATTGGTTGGGTACAAACATAAAAAATCTAATACATTCTCAAGAGAGGAAATAAACAAGCTTTTATTGAAAGCTCCAGACGTCAAATATTTAATGTTTAAAATATTTAATTAGTTTTTTGTTACTTCATTTATTAATTCTTAGATTACATTAATACTAGTAATAGCTCGATGTTGTCGAAGAGTTTTAGAAAATTAAAATTAATGACATTGAAAACAAAGAGGAGTTTCTATTCCTCACGATTCCTGATTCAAAAAGCACACAAGTCGGCGTTTTACACTTAGAAACATGAATTTAATACATTTATATAAAAAATATGCTAATATGAGACCGAAAAAGCATTCAGCAACAACTTCTTCCTATCGTAAAGAAATGGAAAATGTACAAAACAAATTATTGGTATAAATACTTTTATAGAAATTTCCATCGTTAATTGCCCAATATTTAAGATTACCTCATGCAGGAGAATATACAGATCATACGTTTAGACGTACTTCGGCATAGCTTCCAGTTGTTGCTGAAGAGTATGAGAACAATTCTCTCAACACAAAAATAAATTGTGCCACACGATTTTTACAAAGAACTAATAACAGCAATTTTTCCAACCAACCTTTTACATCATAAAAGAATCAAGAGACCAATTTGACAATTACAAATATTCACCACTTATCATACTAGCGTATTGCGAGCGTCTTCAAAGCGAAGCGGGCGCGCAACGATCATGCGGCGCACTCGCAGCAAATCCGTTGTGGACGCGCAACGAGATCGCTGTAAACAGCAGCGTGGAAGCCATTTTGTACTGTCGCTTACAAACGCCAACCCGTACGCTCTACCCCACTTCAGTCCGTAACGAAACACGGGGACATATAAGTGTCGAAAGTTAACCCGAATACAACTTTGCGTTGTCTCTGGTTAAAGTTTTAAAATCAATTCTTCCAGACTATAAAATGGATGCCAAAATGGAGATCATGGGAGTTTTGAGAAAATTACTAGCATATGTCTAACAACTATGCTCCACACTATCCAGGATATTTTATAAGTCCAGAACCACCCCGGAATAATTAATTGCAGCCAATTAATTCTTCACAAAGTGTTTATGACGAAAACAGTAACGCTGAAGATATAATTTATAATTATATATATATATATATATATATATATATATATATATATATATATATATATATATCTTATATTATAATTTTTATTGTCAAATAATTGCTATTGTAAACCCACCGTTATATTGATAATTAGTGGATAACTTATAATTAACAGATTAATAATATTAACGAAGTATAATCAACTTAAGCATCTCCTGTGTACTTATTTAGTGTTAAGAACATACCTTTTAGTAATTAAGAGCCTTTTTTAAGTGTCACTTCATGTCTTAAGTCAGTTTGTAATAAATGCAACAACTCATAAAATGTAGGTCTTGACATTCGCAGGTTAGTACAAAAATTTTTTGGATTATTTTTTATTAGTTTGCAAAATAACATAAAGCAGTCGCATTCTTCCATTCGATTAATAATCAATCTTCCCAAATTCGTCGATGCTTTCGTTTTCGTCTCCGGCGTCTTCAAAGTAACAAAACCAACACGCGACGAAAACGTTGAATTTCTTCCACGCGTCCGTGACGTCCTCGCGGCACATCCGCGGTTTGTTCGCAATGCATTCGTTGCGCGCTCGCAAACCGCTAGTATGATAAAACTGTTTAATGAAGGTTTATCTGGTAATAAAACAAACACGAGTGTGGCTGGATCGAAAATTCACATAAGTCAACACAACTATTTCATTTTCAATATTCACATTGCGAAGTGGAACAAAAATATTTTATCATTTAGTTGTTAGTTTTTCTCAATATCGTTGTCTACAATTACCTCAATTCAATTTTCCGTAGGATGGCTCAATTAAAATATCCCACAGTTCTACTTAAATCTTATAGTTTTGTATGGGGCTGTAGAAAAAAAATATTAAGTATCCTTTTATCACTCATTGAATTGCGAGATAAAAGTGCCCTTTTATGCACTTATTGCATAAATTACTATTATTAAAGTTACTGTCAGAATAACACCAAATAATCAACAGAACGGAGCTCAAGCCTACCATTCTACAGGGTGTTACAAAAAAGGTGATCCCGTCTCTAGGATAGAAAGAAAACTAAAAAATATTTGGGGTTTGCGTCATCCCTATTAAAGATAAATTTCATTGTGAAACAAACATTTTTTACGATTTTGTCGCAACTACTTTCAACATTGTACCAAAACTTTATACGAATATGTTTAGGAAGCTGACATACAAACCAATTCATTGACTCTTATAGAGGGCACTAGTTACACCGTTCGTATCAAGTAGTATTGAACATAAATTTTTCAATATTAGATTTATTAAGTCAAATTTCAAGTGAACTTAAATTTCATTTAATTTTACACCAAAAAGGTACTCTTAATATAACTCGATACTGAGGACCCTTTTCGGAATAATTTGATTTGAAAATTATGAACTAAGTCAACCGATGCTGGTATAAAGTATTGATAAGGTTAGCAATTATTAATTAATAAGCATTATGTGAATTGAAAAAAATGAATACATTTGGAAAAATTTGGATTGAAGGCTGTCCTTTCTTGTAATGTTTGACAAATATCCATTTTAACCGGTAGATCGTCTGGCAAAAACTCTTAACACGTTGAATGCCAATGAAATTTTCACAATTTCATTTAATCATATTATATCATTAAAAATACTAATTTGAATACAAATATTATCACTGAAAAGTATAGAAAATGAAGGATTTTCTTAAACAGTTCAACAATTCCTTAGTTGAATTATGTAAAACAAATCTCCTCGGGGAGGTTAATTATGAGTTATTTTGTAGTTGGCAGTCAACGTGTTAAACTTGTCTGTAATGATAAGGATCTAGCTGTATCCTCCAAGTATTTGTTTGTCTTGCCGCATTCCTTGCGCTAGTTGTTAGGTATATTTTGATCAACTAAATTTGGAATCGTATTTTCTTTAATAATGGTTTTTGTTGTTTTGGCCTACTAGAATTTATTTTTTTAGGTCTTACATTCCCAGTTTGTCGACAACGTCGTTCATGGCACTGAATGAAACTGCTGAATGCTTACTAATGAATAATAAAATAATTGTTAGCTTTATCACTTCTTTATACCAGCATCGGTTATTACTTCATATTTTTGATATCAAAATATTCCGAAAACTGTACGCAGTATCGAATTTTATCAAGAATACCTTTTTGTTGTAAAATGGAATGATGTTTAAGTGGACTTGAAATTTTGCTTAATAAATCTAATATTGAAAAAGTTCCTCAATACTACTTGGTATGAACCGTGTAACTATCGCCCTCTATGAGAGTCAGACATAAAAGCAAATGCATTGGATGTATCATACATATTCGCATAAAATTTCAATATAATGTTACTAGTAGTTGTGGCAAAATCGTAAAAAATATGTATACGTTTTTTTTCTTCAACGCCCTTTATCTTGAATACGGATGACGTTACGAAAATATTTTACTGAGCAAACCCTAAATATTTCTCTATTTTCTATCTATCCTAGAGACGGGATCACCTGTTTATAAAACCCCCTGTAGAATGGTAGCCTTGAGCTTCGTTCTGTTGATTATTTGGTTCTAGAGGTGTGCAAGGGATATCGTTATTTAATATTACAAAAACATATTAGTTTAATACTCTAAATAACAATGAAACGCGTAAAAATGTATAGTCTGTACTGGAAAGAAATAACGTGTTGGCAAGGTAAACAAAAAACACAGGTCCCTATGGTTTTACTTTAGATTAGTCCAATTACATATATTTGTCACGCATCACATAATAAGAAATTTCTTACCTTAGGGAAAGTTTGAAAAAAAGTCACGTCATTCAGTGCTTGAGTTAAAACGTTTTTATCTGGAACATAAAATTCATTATAAGGTAGGGTGGCATTTCGTGTTAAAAGTCTTCAACTGTTCAATCTATGCTGATGATAGGTTCCTAATCGTCAAAGATTATTATTATGGAAAATAATTTATTGAATATCAGTTATAACTAACCGTAACTAGTAAAAAGTTTCAGGAACTGGTTTATCATCAAAATATTTGTACCGTCATACTTATTTTTTCACAAAGCTAATTTAAAAATTGATTAACTCATGGTAAGACCACTTTGCTAAGATGTCTGCCACTAGTGAGGTAGATCCTTACATTGACTTGAAACTATTTGTAGCCAAACGTAGTCCTTTTCTCAAAAGAGGTGATAATCTCTTACTGCTAGAACAAAATCGTACGGTAAAATGTTTGGATAGGTTCTTTGGTACTAAGCGGTCGTGCATTGTCTTGGATTACAACCATTTTGTATCCTTCTTCGGAGACAATGTAAGGCCTCACAGTAAACGACTCTATATGTTCTATTGTTGTTCTTTATTCCGTGAGATTAAAATAAAATGCATCTTTTTTGTCTCAAAAGTCCGTAAACATTCATTTTTGCTGATTACAATCTTCAATTTTTTTTGTTTGTATGTAAGAGCGTGTGCATGTATTTGATTGTTCTCAGGTCTCTAGATTGTGGTACAGGGCCCGTGTCTTGTGTCCTATAACTACAGTTGATGAGGAAATGTTTCCCTCATTGTTCTTCTTCTTCATTTTGTGGCTGTCACTCAACAATTTTGGGACCAACCGCGCACATAGCTGATTGGTTACAATTATCTACAAACGAAACCGTGAACTATGTAAACTAATAGTTAACCTTCTTATCTTCTGATTCACTTGATTAACTCGGTCAACTTGCAGTAACAAACCGATTTGATTTTATAACTACCTTCAATTTTCGACGAATTTCCTCCAATATTGTCACACGGCACTGACATTCATACAGCGTTCACCGTGTTCACTGCTCTAATCCAGAAAAAAATGTCATCAATACCGTATTTGTTGGCTTGTGGAAAACGAACCACATATCGCAGCTCAAGATTGATGGAAATATCGATCTTTTTTCACTTGAAACTCAGCGACGACTGAGAAATCGGAGCCTCACGTCAGTTGCAGTGTATAACTCGAAGAGTCGCTTCCTATCACAACGCGACTTATTTTTAAAAACAAACGGAAATTAATAAGTTCATATAGCCATCATATGTAGTTTTTACTTTCACACATTCTTCAAAATTAATATCAAACTTTCACTCAAAGAAAATTCTATCCACATCTAACTTCAAATCTTATCTGGCTGTCATCCAAACAAATATTATGGTTCGTAAGAAAAATTGTCACTGCCAGTTTTTGCAAATATAGACGATGAAAGTATGTGATACGAAAATACTAAGTTATGTAAATTGAAATACTCAACCAACGGGAAAAAATGAGATTCATATCTGGGTAGAAAGGACTCGATAAATTTTGCTTTGTTTGATTCATATCTTCAGTAAGGCTTTGTACCATTATCAATTATTTTATAAATTTCTTGTCTGAATAAAAATGAATTATGTTGAAGTTGAATTGAAATTTGTATAATTTTAATGGCAGAAAATTCATGCTGAAACTACTCAGTACCAACCATGTAATTAATTTCTCCTATTTCTCCCGAAAATTGTACCTGAATCTACTTATAATTGGCTTCCTTGTACCGTCGCATATAACCTCGACAAAAACTGAATACTTTATTATATTTCAAATCCAAAACAGTAACTTACATCTAAAAACATCGTAAATCAAAGTATAGACTCTTCTCATTTCCTGCTCATCTTCAAAATTCGTCTTTAGAGGAGGGCAACTTAATAAGCAGCCGGCCTTAGCTATATCACTGACAGTCCATGTAATTGGGGAAGGACCTATGAAAACCAAATCAAAAAAATGTGAGATTTGATATTATTCTTAAATTTAAGAAGTAACATATGAAGGAGGCTAACGAAAACTCGAGTCGCCCCTCGCGATTTTTTGTATGGGGACTAAGTACAGTAAATAAAATAGAATATCCTTCTCAAGCTTTTTTGTTGTAAAGGCTTTCACTCAGGTCTCACTTACCTAAAATTTCTACATAAAATTTTGAGATTCGCTACTAAAAAGTTCATTCTCTCCAAATTTTCAGCCATAAATGTTTTTCTAACTCTGATTTAATAGGGTTGGTAGTAGGAAACAACTTACACTTCTAGTGTTCTTTGTGCTGTCGATATGTTTTGTTCTATCTTGTGATAATGAGTGATTATCTTCTATTTTAAAAGCTTCATGGTGGTCTATGACATATAGTTTCGCTCATATGAGGTACAAAAGTTTTTATTTTTAATTTAAATACATTCAATTTTTTAATTATTGTCTTCTTTGGAAACAGTACTGCAGTCTTTTTCTATCAGGTCCACCAAAATGTCTACCATTTTCCTTTTCGTAGCTGTTACGTACACATATCTTGTTCCCTTTAATACTGAACTAATTAGAAACTGCAGAATGAACCAGCGCATTATCAATGACTTGTTGTTTCACAGTGAGGGTTATTTTGGCCATTATTTTTTCATGAAGTTTAATAAGAAGGTAGTATGAATAAATAGTTTGACCTAGAAACTCAGAAAAGGTTCACAATATTGAGAGAAAACAATCATCAACTTTGATTCACCCATTCGATCTTTTTTGGTATATCGACTTCTTCTGTAACATTAGCTCAAATATATGAGGACTAATTTCTTTGCTCCGCTTCTGACCAAAGATTTTATTCTTATTTTGTTCTAAAGTCTCGAACTGTTGGTACCCGTGTAATAGCATATGTGACTTCATTATCTGAATAAAATCGTTTCACATGCACACAGTATTGGAATCAGTTTGTAAACCTTCAACAAAAAGTTCAAGGTTTACTTGCGCTATTGCTGCTGTTGCAATAGCGGCTCTGCGACTGAGTGAGTTATCCCGATACAAGAGGACACCTGGTGCAACTTACTCCGGATTTTTCTTTTATCGCTTCACGTAATCATTGAACTAAATTAGTATAATCGTGGTTCCCTACATGCAGATAATCTAGTAAAATTACGCTTTCAGCAGTTCGTAATACGGTTAGCATGATCTCTTCTGCTACAGTTTGCATTTTAAAGTTTTTCAATTGTCTTCTTGAGTTCACTTGTATGCATCTGTTAATATTTCGTGGAACCCAAAGTACCTCTATATTCAACAATTTGTCAATAGTCGATTCGGCAACGCGAGATTGCACTTGCATATTCGTCTGTACACGATTGCCTCCCTCATTTGAACTCTCGATCCACCATTTCACTATGCCAAATGATACTGCAGCTTCATCTAATGTATCAGGCACATCTTTGTGAATTTACGTTGGGGTCAACTATTTCAAACTCAAGAAGGGGAGGAGTAAATTTATCAGCTCTCGTATCTGTAATATATGGATATAAGTAACATTGCGATATATATCTGATTTCCTAGGTATGTCGATAACAACCATTATTCATTAGTTGGTATCATGTTTGATTATGTGGCTCAAATAGATATGTTCATGTTCGTATTTCTACTGACGCACCAACACTCACAATATTACATTTGACACGCGTTTCGATAACCAAGATTTTGTCTTCAGAAACCTAAGGTAAACTGAAACTTAATTAATTGTCCTACATATGTAGAAAATTTCTGTGTTAATATATCTAACTGGTGCCAAAAGTACTCAGCATGACATAGAAATGTTGGTAACGATAGATGATAGACATTGATCCCGTCTTAACTATGCATGTTGAATTCGAATTTGTCTCAATTAATGAAAAATAATAACTATTCCAAAACATTAATTTTTTAAATCCAAAGCTTCATGATATCCTGTAGCTTTAGCTTGTAACGCTTATATGAATACTTTTCATAATTGGGACTGCACGCGTATAACATTCAATGGATTCGGCCACAGATAAATATGTCAATGGGAGCTTCCAATACATTTGGAAAAGCTAATTGTTCGATGATAATTTTGTCATAAGCGCATTTTAGATGCCAGGCATAAGTTATACCATAACCGTCAAGACAAGCGTTATAGGTCAATGATAAGAAACTACTTTTAGCCTGAATTGAATTATTTGAAACTGATAACATGAGGTTCTATCAGAACTTAGCCACGTGTCAGTCACTTTTCCTTGGCTAGTTTTCTTAAGTCACAGTCAATGGTCCGCAAAACCAACATAACCTATATAATTTGGATATTTTGGATACTTGCCAAGCAAAGATGCAAAGATATTTGAAAATGTAATACTCCATACATACACACATTTATAAGCATTTCAAATGAATAAAAAATTTCGATTATATCTCACATACATTTTATTCTATTTAAATTTGAAGATAGTGCTCAATCAAAGAACGATTATATGTACGGGGTTTTCCAATAGGGAGTTGACAATTTTGAATTTAGTTTGTGAACGCACCTTTTCACTTAACATCGAACTGTCACTGTCAGTTTATTCAGTAAACATAACCTTTTCATCATGGTGAAGTACACGAACGAAAAACGTCTGCAAATCTTAAAAATTTCCTATAGAAATTCGGTGGCCTCTACTTTAAGAGCGTTAACTCCGATTTTCGGTCGTAATTCTCGATCTAGTTGACAGACAGTAACAAGTTTAGTGAAAAAATTTGAGTCTACATATTCGTTGTGTGATGTTGCCTTGCCAGTGAGACTACGGGTTGGTCGAAGTGTCAAAAATATCGCTGCCGTTGAAACGTCCGTAGCAAATGATCTAAATCAGTCAATTCCACGGCGTTCTTAAGAGTTAGGCATCGCCAAGACCACTTTATGGCGAGTTTTACGTAAGGATCTTACTTTACAACCATACAAGAGCAGGCTCACTCAAGAATTTAAGCCGATGGACCATTCGAAGCGACGTACGTTCTCCTATTGGGCTCTGGAAAAGATGCGCCGAGATCATCAATTTTATCGAAAAATCATCTTCAGTGACGAAGCTCATTTCTGGCTCAATGGGTTTGTCAATAAACAAAATATACGGTATTAGGCGGGTGAAAATCCACATATGCTTAATGAAAAACCACTTCATCTACAAAAGGTAACTGTTTGGTGCTGTTTGCATGCCGGCGGCATCATAGGACCATATCTTTTCGTCGACGATAGTGGTCGCCACGTTACTGTGAATGGTAATGGTTATAGCTCCGTGGTTTCCGATTATTTTTGAGCCGAATTGGAATATATGGACTTGGACAGCATGTGATTTGAAAAGGACGGCGTCACAAGCCACACAGTACACTTTACAATCGATTTATTGAAGACCAAGTTTGATGAGCGTGTTATTTCAAGAAATGGACCAGTCGATTAGCCACCTCGTTCGTGCGATTTAACGCCTCTACATTTTTTCTTTGGGGCTACATCAAGTCATTGGTCTATGCTAATAAGCCGACGACGTTGGAATAGCTCAAAATAACATTGAACGCGAAATAGCAGCCGTTTCGGCCGAAATGTGTGGCCGAGTCATGGAAAATTGGGTCCAACGATTCAACCGCTGCAAACGGGCCCGCGTGGTCATATGAGCGAAGTCAAGTTTCATTTATAAATGTTTTGAATGTACTTCAACCCGATAATAAAGTTTTTGAAATATCTCAAATGGTTTTCATTTTATTTTGAAAAAAAGTTGTCGAGTCGCTATTGGAATTTAAATGACAAATTTCTAGTTTAATTTCAACATATGAAGACTATAAATTGATTATCAAAAATCTTCTCAGACGTGTTTGTGTAGAGGTAGTGTGTTCAATATGTATGAGAAAAACGGATCCAATTTGCTTACGTCCATTTTTACAATGATTCAATTCATTTGGAAAATCTGCAACTTTTCCTGTCGTCATACTTCTCTTGAAGTTTTTATTTCTTTGGGAAGTTTGCTACTTAAATATTTGTCCTATATACTTTTTCAAATGGTATTTGCTATTCATAATAATTACTGCTTGTTTCCATTAAAAATCATTTTTTGACTTGCTTCAAGCAGACTTATGCAATTTGATTATTTCAACATTTACTTCAGATGGGATTATGATATGAACTGATGGCTGTTTGTAGGGACAATTCGACAACCTTATGACTTTTTACCGTCTTATTATCTATTATATTCCATTTTGTAGAAGTTAAACAGTGTCATGTATCATCATGTTAATTTCCTGATAAAAATTTATCAATTTATCAATCTTTTATTTCTGTATCCTTTATATTTTCACGTATTGTTCTTCCTCAACTTGAATACAGCTTTAAATTTTGAATTTTACATGCTAAAATTTTCGTATTTGAACCCTCAAATTCCGATATCTTCATACTTATTAGTGAGTGAGCGAAGAAACATAAAGTTAAAAATAATTTTTTATCTGCAATAGATTGTTACTTTACCTTTTTTGACTTGAGCCTTCCTTATGTATTTATCTATTTTGAAATCACATTCTACAGTTTTGGTTCGCGGAGGTAAAGTATTCCATTCATGAAGCTTGGGTTTTTCTTCTATCATAAAAGGATCGTACATCATACTGCAACATACAAAATTAATACAAAAAATTCAATACGAAAAATTTGTACTTACAAGAAAAAAATCTTTTTATTCTACTTCATAATTTGTACCTATAATTTTTATCAATGAAGTGACGGTTTGTATAGAAAATTTATGACATAACATTGAATTCGTGTCATCTTTTTAGTCCAATAAAATGATGATTCAGATTAGAAACCACCAATAACTAGCATGTATTTTTGAGCGTTAGTTCATTTCAGTGTAAATTTGAATTCGAATTTCTATAAAAGTTTCTTAAATTACTCTCGAACTGAATATCAAGATGGCTCTAGCTTTGAATAGCATTCCGTTGTTGTTATTGAGCAGAATAATTTTACTTTTTGATGTTTCCAAATTAAGTTAATATCGGTGAATTCATATAGTGAAGGTGAATGATTATGTACACCTTCAGAAATAAGACAAGTAGATAATCACACAAAATTTATTATAAAAAAAAACCCAAAAATAAATATGAAAATATACACAAAAATTTTCAAGATTAGTACAGCAGTAAAAACATTAAGTTATCGTTTACAGAACATATACTCTATTGGCATATTTCAGCACTAAATATGAAACATTGTCTCTATTGACTTTCTAATCGAAAGAAAAGTCGCAGACATAAAGAGAAAACGAGAATTGCAAATAAAAGAGAGAGGAAACTTTCCAAAGGTGGCGGAGTAGACGGAACATCGAAATCAAAGGATTATGGACCCATGGGCTAATCAGGTGCATGACGCACTGAAGAGAAAGAAAGCATTGTGATGTAAACTATTACCTTACATATCGCAAGGTGGGAGGTAACTTACCCCGGAGAAAAGGAAGAAGATGTGGGATATGTTCTAATAAGATTAGAGAACTGTTAAAGATAAGATGAAGAAATAAACAGAGAAGATAATATAAAAGCATGAAAAGGAGCAAGAAAAGAAACGAGCCTATATTAAGGCAAGGAAAAAGGAGTATTATAAAGTAATAATAAGTTAGGAGTACTAAGTGGCTCACAATGATTAAAAGTGGTTAGAGTTTTAGTTGTTAGGCGCGTTGTTTCAGTGTCCAGGAGTTGAATACTATTCTGAGGTACGTCCGAGAATTGTTGAATGTAGAGAATTATTTGAAATTACGCGCGTTTCATGAACGTCAATTACAGAAAATTGTATCTAAAGTGGAAAAAACTTGTACACCAGAAGAACAAAATTTTATAAACGAAGCTTCTGATGAGTTACTTGGTCGAACTTACAAGACCAAAAAGTAAATAAACATATGTGAGATATCGGTGATGAGTTGGCACTCTTTGTAGAAAGTGGAGGATGAAATATAAAACCAAGAAAAACTAAAAATGTGAATGAGTGTGAAAGGGTGAAATAGATCAGTATGTGATTTTGGTAACTGTTATTGTTTTATAAGTTTTACAAAATTGAAGTTTTGATGTGACAACTACAATTCATTTTTATTTCAAAATTTGACAAATCAACAGGTAAAATTGGACGAGTAACAATAGTAACATAAAGTTATTAAGGCATGTTGGCACCGTGTTTTTTGGCTGTTTGTTTAGGAATGGGATAGGTCACCATTTCGAACTGCTTCCGAAAGTCTCTCAGCTGCAGAATAATAATCTTCATAGAATTGCAAAAGGCAAAATAAAATGAGAAAACAGTTGAGAACGGCATCTAAATTGAGAGAACTTCATATATTATTGGCGAAATTTTTCTATGACCAAAAAGATAAAATAGAGATCTCTACAACAAACCAACTATTTTGTAAAGATTCACGCAGATGATACAAGGTCAAGTTAGTTTTATATTTTCGGTTTAGAGTGCTAAATGGGTGTGCAAGCATGAATAGAAATTAAGTTAGAAAAAATACTTTATCATGAATAATAGTAAATTGTATGTACAGTGTGAGAAATTACAGATTTCTCCCGAGGGCAGAAGCTTTTATCGAGGATCAAGGGAAAAGGAAATATGTCAATTTCTAACAATTATACTACACTTTTTCTACCGAGGCTTTGTTTTTGTATTCAATACGAGGTTCAGAATTAAAATGCTAGTACATATTACATTAACTCCTTTTTAAATTTTTCGTAAAATTTTTAGTAACAATTTATTTGAACAATTTTGGAAAGTGATTCTAATTATGGCGTTTCGATAATTTGAAATATTTGTGGAGGTCGATGTGTTGAAGTTGATAGGAAAACGTACTGAGGTACCACAGAATTCCTGTATTTAAGTTATAGTGGGGCTGAACACGGAATCGACTATACTTTTTGATATCCTTATTTCGTTAGTTACAGAGCTACCGATATAGCAATATTGCTAGATTCCTAACTTTCATAGCTTTTTGGTGTTAAAAGATCCTCTCCTGTATTAATTAAAAAAGTCGCAGATGATTTTCGGATACAGTGATCTGTATATAATTCGAGATTCGATAATCCTAAGATTTTTTCTGTATCTAACAATAGTGTTTATTCCCATTTGAAGTTTGTACATTTGCCATTTTGGTAATTTCAAAGAAGCGTGTTTCGTCCGTGCAATTCTTCTGTGTGAATTTCTATAAACTTTGGTTCTAATATTGGGTAATATTATTAAATTGGTAGCTGAATTCAAATCTTCTTGCCTCGGTGCTTCTAAGAGAAACTTTTTCATTTGCCTCAGAGTTGAAATTTTTGATTTTTTAGTTTTATATCCGATAGATTGTAATTTAAAAGATCAACGCAATTTAGGGTAACTTGAAATATCAATGTTTCTTTAAATATTTATCATTGTTTATAACAATGAGAATGTTATCCAAATAGTCGAGGGCTTGTTTTTACTCGATACTCCTTTCTTAAAAGCAGTGATGACATTTTTTGATATATTTTTAACTCCTTTCACCAGAGTCCAATCAATGAATTTTTAGTCGAATTTTTCAAGGAAATCTCCGCCCCTCTCCATTTTATGGTCATTTTTGTTATATTTTCTTATTTTTTGTCCAGAAAAAGTTTAACTAGAGGGTTCGAACTTCACATGCAAGTAGGGGTGATGTTGAAGAATTGTCTTTTCAAGTTCAAAGTTTTCTTCTTCAGTTCTGAACTGGACCGCCTCCTATTTAATGAATAATACGAGTATGATCGTTGCTAGGGTGATTTTTTTACTTCCCACTTTCGAAATATCTTGTCATTATGACAATTTTTTCTTTGTTGTCAATTGGAATTGAACAAGAGGGTTCGAGACCACCGGGTCTATTGAAATTATGAATTTTCATTCGATAGAGAGAGTTAACTTGTGAAATGAAAAGTTATTGAGGAATAGCAAATTTTCCATATAGAGAAATAAGATTGAGAATTGATATCATTTCCAACAAATTCATTTTATGGAAAGATTTGTTTGTGTATTAGTTAAATTCTTGATTCGACGAAAAATTCGACTTTCGTGATGGAGCTATGCTGCTCACGGCTTTTTTTATAACAAAACATATTTACTTTTCGATTTTTGAGGTAATAATATGTTATACGTCCCTTGCTGCTAAGCGAATATCTTGTATAGTATAGAAATTTTTTGCGAATTTTTTTTGATGTTACTTTAAAGTTGACGAGTACTAAACGCAAATGCTGATTAGTGAATTTCATATACTTTTTAAGATGTATATGAAATGATATCCGTTCAGTTAACCAAAATGCGTGGCGATTTTATGTTAATTTCAGTAATGTTTTCTTTTTATGCTTTTTTTTAAAGCAGCGTACCACAAACAAAACTATGGGATGACTTGGACAGAACAAATATAAATGCGGCTCTAATAAGAGCAGTACATAAGCTTTATGACAACAATTGGTCCCATGTAAAAATAGGAAACAAAGTTTCACAAGGATTCTCCATTAATAAGGGGTTAAAACAAGGATGCTGTTTGTCGCCCACACTTTTCAAGATATACCTAGAACACGCACTGGCACACTGAACAAGAAAATGTAATAACATGGGCATTCCACTAATTGATTCCACACTATATACCCTGAGTTTTGCAGACGAGGCACAAGACTACGAAGACTTGAAATATATGACAAGAAAGCTAGTAGAGGAATACAGGAAATGGGGTCTGGAAGTAAATTTGAGTAAAACGGAGTATATGTGTATTGGAGGAGAACAACAAAATTTAATATTTGAAGAAACACAACAAAAAATAAGTCGTTGTACAAAATACAAATACAAAGATTAGATGAAGCAATCGTACAAAGAAATAACCAAGGAAGACAAGCAATAAGACAGCTAAATAGTGTATTGTGGGACAAACAAATATCAAAGGAAAATAAATATCGAATATACAATAGCATAATAAAAAGTATAACAACATATAATAGCGAAGTCTGGCCTCTAAGAGAAAAAACAGTAAAAATGCTTGAAGTCACAGAAATGGATTATTGGAGACGCGCGGCAGAAATCTCAAGACATGAAAAAATAAGAAACATGAGAATCAGAGATTACATGAAAGTGCAGCATACGATAACAGAAGACATTAGGGTGAACCAATTAAGATGGTACGGACATGTCCAAAGAATGCTTGAAGACCGCATACCGCATACAAATTTTAAATTGGACACCACGAGAAAGGAGAAAGAGAGGAAGACCAAGATTAAGTTGGAGGGAGGGTATCGAGAAGGATATTCGAAAAAGAAGATTGGAAGATCTTTGGGAAGATCGAGAAAGATGGAAACTGGGAATCGGAAGACGGCGAAGAACGTTTTAACCCTTTCTTTTTATTTTTATTGAATCTATCAAATATTTATTGGAAAATGATTGACACGAACACACACTTTTTTCTTTTACTCAGGACTGACTTTATTGTTTTTTTCACATGAGCAGCTTTGCCAACACTATTCTTGACGAGTTTATTGATAACAACTTAAACTTAACAGTTCCAAAAAAAATGGCCTACGTTTCAATTCTATAAATTTTGCGAAAAATGGATAATATACATGTGGGTGTAGGAAATAGTAGTTTATTGCACTGTATGGATCGCGGGAAAAATATTGTACATAACTCTCTGGAAAGTGATAAACACACTCAAGTGATTTTTGTACTCAGCCTGCAGTATAAACATTCCCTCTCGTTAGTTAAATGTCTATTTAAGTCGTTATATAATATATTAATTATAGTCTTAAACTGACATTATTTTCACTATTTTAGATGCTGATGTGTCATGATACATTTTTGTTTAGAATGATTTGTCAATCGACTTTTATAACCTCGGTTCATAATTTTTCCAAATGTCACGTGTTTTTGATGTGAATAATTGTCATGAAAAGTTTATTTGAAAATAATTCCAGTATACCACTACATTTCACGTTTCATGTTATATTATGAGGTCCGTTGTTACTGATCTGGGCGCACGGAAGCATTATAATATACTTTAATTTAAATCGATGACAGTTCATGACTATATTTCAGGAATCAAATCAAGGAAAAATGTGCGATGATGCTGATCTGGGCGAAAACCTGAATACTAATAATAGTTTTTCCATATTATCCCCTTGGTTAGAAACAATAGTCAATACTTACAAAAAATGTAAAGAAGAATTGTTCGGAATGGGCTCGACTACAAACGTAAAGCAACAGCGAATAATGGATTATACAGTTCCGCCAAATTATAAATTTGTTCTCGCGAAGTATAAAGACGGTCTCTATAGGCCCGCCTCAATTATTGGGAGAAGTAAAAAGTTGCTGCTTTTCATAGTTTATTTTTATCACAATAAAAAATGTTTTTATATAAAACCAAAAAATGTTATATTCAGACACGGTAACTTGTTAGATCGGAGAGTTTGTTTCAGACATGAAGGTTCCACGAAAAAAGGTACTGTACTTGGAAATAATTCACCAGCCAATCGTGGAATCCCTTCGCTGTTTTACATAAAACGTAGAAGAGCTGCTAAATGGTTTAAAGTGAATTTTAAAAAAATTTTTTTGACGAAGAAGCAAGTAAATAATATGTATTTCAAAAGACCCAAAAGATATTTTTCTGGCAATGTTTGTAAGAAGAGATCACCTAGCTCAAGAAACCAGCATCACCGCAAGTCTACTACAAATATTAATTCGAATCTATGATGACTGAGTTGTAAAACATTTCTTATTAATGCCACTATAATCATTGATATAATGAACACCGCATTTTTTTTTAAATATGAAGCTTAATTAACTGCATTTAAATCCAAAATCTGCTGAAGCGAAGACAACAGCTCTTGGAAAGCTGGGAAATATTTTTTGGAGTAAATTTCTAAGCAAAATCACAATATAGTCATAAAATTGCTTTAGGTATCACGAAGGGCTTTACAAAAAATTCCTTAAAATGTAAAATATAATATTTATAGTTATATAGGGTGTGGCAAATAATGACAAAACTACTTTAAATTAAACTATCTTGCAAAGGACTCATATTATACAGAGTGGGGATAAATTGTGAAACAAATGTATTATTTTGGAAACTATTTATTTTACATAGAAATCTTGGAATAGGTCAAATGTGGATGTGAATTTTTTGTGAATAATATGTAGATATGGTGACGTCAGTTGGTCAATTATTAGTCGAATTTTTCAGGGAAAAATTAGACTATTACAGTAGGCATAACTAGAAGAAAAATGGGGGGCACATCATTTTTCCCATGTTTTGAGACCTCCTGAACACGATTATGATGGTTTTTCGAATGTCTGTAGTTTATATATATATATATATATATATATATATATATATATATATATATATATATATATATATATATATATATATATATATATATATCTGTTTAAGCAACAATTCTTATTTTCGTTTCTCGAGCAATTGCTATGGGTCCAATTTGGTTCAAAATTAGCATACGTGGCTTTTTTGGCGGCGGATAGATGTTATTAGAGTTTGGTTGAAAACAAATGAATATTTCGAGGGGTCGCAGTGCAAAAAAAGTGGTTTTTGACCTTTGCTCACCTCTGCAGGTTAAATGAAAAGCGACTGAAAAATGAAATTTCACATGTAGGTTTAATTAGTTGCGAGATGATTTCCTGTCTAAGGTCGAAACTTTCCATCTCCACCCCTCTCCATTTTATAGTCATTTTTGTTATATTTTCTTATTTTTTGTCCAGAAAAAGTTTAACTAGAGGGTTCGAACTTCACATGCAAGTAGGGGTGATGTTGAAGAATTGTCTTTCTCAAGTTCAAAGTTTTCTTCTTCAGTTCTGAACTGGACCGCCTTCTATTTAATGAATAATACGAGTATGATCGTTACTAGGGTGATTTTTTTTACTTCCTATTTTCGAAATTTCTTGTCATTATGACAATTTTTTCTTTGTAGTCAATTGGAATTGAACAAGAGGGTTCGAGACCACCGCATCTATTGAAATTATGAATTTTCTTTCGAGAGAGAGAGTTAACTTGTGAAATGAAAAGTTATTAAGGAATAGCAAATTTTCCATATAAAGAAATAAGATTGAGAATTGATATCATTTCCAAGAAATTCATTTTATCGAAAGATTTGTTTGTGTATTAGTTAAATTCTTCATTTGACGAAAAATTCGACTTTCGTGATGGAGCTCTGCTGCTCACGGCTTTTATTATCTTTGTAGCTGAAACTTGAAAACAATGCTCCGATTATATTCTTGGTAACTGTGGTATTTTTTAAGCAACTTCGCTATCTCTAGGTCAGGTCAGTTGCTTCTGCGACCATTAGTGAACTTTTGAATCTTTATTAATTTAAAGCGAAACTCTCAAATTTTTGTGTTTATTTATGTTAACCATCAAAAACATCGTAAATCCAAAAAAATTAGTATGGTCGAATAGGGAATCTAAATACGTTTGAAACGAAGAGTCACTTGGCATAAAGTATCATTTAATTTTGTTGGATTGAGTTAGTTCAGTTAGTAGAGAAGCTTCAAGTAGTTCATTTTCACATTCCAAATTTTATCAATTTAAGTATCACCGTTCAAAAGAAAAGAAGAGAACCACTGTATAAATGGGTTCGAATTGTAGAATTTACTCGATTTCACACATTCATATACCTTTATCTCATGAAACAAACTGAGACAAATGATAGTATAGTTTAACACGATAAACATATCACGCGATGACCTACTTTGAGCAAGAGTTATTTTAGCTATTTGCTTCAAGGGCTGAGGGGTGATCGAATCATTCCAGTATTATCTATTTGTAGACAGATATTTTAAACAGATTATTTTTTTTCTGTGGAATGGATAATGTTGACTTCTATCGCGGTATTAATAATAGTCGCATTGATAAGAATAATTTCTATGCCTTCGTCATCCATTTTCAATATTTAGACCACAGTTGATTTTATTAACAGAATTTTGGAAGAAGATATGAATATTTTTACTAATATTTAATGTAATATTTTGAATCTGAATATTCTACCTAATTCAATATTGAACAACTTAAAAAAAGTAGTGATTTTTATTAGTTTACGTTTTCTTAGTAACTTCGATAAGAAATCAAATTGTAGCTAAATAACCCGAGTTCTTATAAAAACAGTCAACTGATGATGTCACCCCTACAATTGCATCAAATAAAATATTAGGTTGGCTTTGAATGGTGACAGCGGCGATTCGCATTTAATGCGTTTAGTTTTCAACCCTTTTATTCAAATTTAGTGTTTTGTATTATTAATTATTCATTGAAGGAGATAGTTTTCGACGACGACGACATCATAGGTTTATTTCAAATATGTTTGACTGTATAATACGAGACCAATTAACTTTAACTCCATAATATACCATTTATCGCGTTGTATAAGTGGAGGATGTTATAGATCATACACTAAAATGAAAGTTAACCAAAAACTGATAAAATTGACGAAGCGACTAGAAATATTATTCGATGAATAGTGGGTGACATTTATGAGGCCAATTTAGCGGCATAGAAATTCATTTTAAAGTAAACTTTAAAATTTATTTCCACTTTTTCTGTTCTGTATGCTGTGTGTAAGCTTTGAATAGCTTGTCTATTGTGAAAACAAAAAAAGATATTTCAGAATTAAAATCAAAGAAATCTTATTTTTGGTCAGTATTGCCGCGCGATGCAGTGAAATTCGTAAGATAATTTAATGTTGACCAAAATCATACCGATTTTGGGGTGAACTGTAACCATCGACAAGATTGTGAAAATATTATAATTTTTTGTGTAACAAGCGTGTAAAGTAGCCTTTTTTGACGAATGCGATAATCACATGAGTCGAAAAAAGCTACTTCATACACAATTTGCATACAACATTTTTCCTACTACAAATAGAATGGTAATTTTCTTTACGTACTAGTGCGTAAAGTAAAGTTTTATTCACTTTACGCACGGTAGTACAAAATAGTATATTTCATAACGAGTTTGGAACGTGATACATTTCGCACTAGTTACTATTTTGCACGAGCCGCGTAGCGGCAGGTGATGAAGCGTGAAGTGAGAAATACACTTTTCAACGAGTTGTGTACACTATTGTTCCTACGACCACGTGAAAAATTCTTCATAAAAACGTATTTTTTTAATAATAAAGTCAATTAAACAATATCACACATGTGTTGAAAAGTATATAAACACGTGTGCTGAAAAGTTGAAAAATTCTACAAAATATTTTTTATTTTGTAATAGTAGAGGTGAAAGAAACGAAAAGAATGATTATGAAATATTTTATAACTAAAGAATAGAAGAACAGCCAATAGAACAATAAATTTTTTGTAACTATATTAGATACCTAACAAGATCTAAATAATTATTAATGATTTTTTTAACCTTTTTTTTTGAGGCGTTATAAAAATTAAATGTAAAGTTGTTATTATAAAAATTACTAAATTGCGGTGGATTTTGTAATGTTGCATTATTGGTGATATCGCTAACATATGTGTTTATTGTCTCCTGTTGCTGTAAAGATGAAGTACACAATTCAATTTGTATTGTAAACACTAATATAACCTCAAAAAATCATATTGTCTACTTCTTCATTCTTAAATTTGGCCTTTTGTCTTTCGGAACCCAGCCAGATTCATATTGTATTCGCGTATTCCCTCTATTGTTCGAGACCATATATAAAATAAGAAAACGAAGCATTTCATTACATGTATGTTTTGATATTTTTTAGTACATGTGTGAAATAAGCTACTTTTTTAGGTAAAAATGAGTGTGCAATCTCTCATTTTCATAAGTGGTCGTAGGAAAGATATATTCTGATATTTCAATATGAATAAGTATATTTATTGAAGGGTTTTATTTTAAAAATGATTAGAATCTTTAGCTGAATAGTAGGAGAGCCGGCCGAATGAATATCCTATAAATTAAATCCATAAATGATATTTTGTAAGCGAATCATACCCTAGAGGTACTCTACTTAATTACATATGCAGGTGGAACTTGAGCAAATACAACAAAAATGAATAACATGATAAGTAAGGGCAACAAAGGTGAAAATATTGAGAACTATTAAAAGAATGAGCCTAAGATATCAAATAAGAAGCAAAGCTATAAGAGAAGATCTGAAATTCAGGATTTAGTGCGATTCTCGAGATGGAGTAGACGATATTGGAGGGACCACGTCGACAAATGATGAAAGATAGATGAGCTAAATGGGCAAAGGATGAGAAACCAACTACAAGGAAACCTCTCGCCTGACCTCTCAAGAGATACACAAAAGCTGGACATCTACATCTCAAAAGGATTTATAGTAGAAGAAACCAAGTCTTGAGAAAGGAGAAAGAAGAACAGTGATTCCTGCTCATAAGATACATGAGTAGAATTTATTTCGAAATATAGATTTTGATGCAACCAAAAAGAATATCGAGGGTTGACAAATCTAATCTACCACCTTTGCGAGTCCCTCTTTTTTCAACTGACTTCCTAAGTTATTGAATATATACAATAATTGATATCGAAAGTACAACTCCAAAAATAGGTCTTCAACGTTCATTCGCCCAGAACTTATTCTCAACCGAACATTAAGTTCAAAAATGTTTTTTTAATACATATACTCTTAACAAATGTTAATGTTAATTAATCATTGACAACCATTGAGTAGCATTAAAATTATTCTATATACTCTAAAATTACTATTAAATAAGAGTAAATAAGAGAGAAAAATAGTTGGGACGACTCGGATTGAAAATAAAACCCAGATCTATTGGTTAAAAATCAAAATTTTAACCAGTTAGTTATAGAGATACCTACGAGTACTATAGGTATTCATATTTCAGTCACCTACATAATAGACTCAACGAAAAACATTACCGTCCGTCCAATCATAATCAGTGAATCATTTTAGATAATCGAAAAAATCAATCGAACAGTCCCTGGACTGCGAATCAGACTCAGATCCAGTGGTTACAACATGTTACTTTTAAAATGTCATACAAATAGCCCACACATAATAATGACATCAGTAATTTTATTCTTATGCCAAAAACTTGTTGATTAGGTTGTAACAAAAAGTATATTTTTCAGTTTTTCTCAAGCTGTAATTTATTTTAAGATACGAATTACCTAAAGAAATAGTGATCGATAAGAATACCCATTATTACAGGAACGCGTAGATTTTTGAATATAAAGCAAATAAATTCTACAACCTATCAGCTTGTAAAAACTAAAAAACATAAAATTAACTAAATAAAGATACAAATAAAATAAAATTTCATTATACCGAAGAAAACCACTATGAGTGACAAAATGAAAGGTAATAGTAATAAGTAATAATTAGTATATAAGTCCATAACAAAAATTAAACCAGTATGCAGAATGCCCAGAATTAAATATTATTATTAGAATAGGAATCGTTTACAGAGTAGAAGGCACTTTCCAGTAAATATGCCCTCAAATTATTGCGGAATGCGGGAGAAGATAATATCGATTTGATTTCAACAATTGGCAAGTGATTGTGCATTTTTTTTGAATTGTAAAATATTGAGTATATTGAGAATATTTTTTTTTTCCTGTAGGGGGGGAAATCCTCATGGACACCCGACAGTCCCTCCGTCCTCTCGGTTTCATACTTTCGGGTAGTGTCAGACTCTTACTGACTAAAACCCCCCCTGTGCTCTCGCTCTTTGCAATGGTATCCACTCTCGCATTGCTTCATTGCAAAGGCTGTCTTTCACTGTGGTCTAATTTCTACTTTCTCTTTCTTTGGTCTCTATTATAGCACGTATCGCTTCATAGGTGTACTTCCAGGACTCTTCTGACTCTAACAAACATTCCATCATGGTGCCGATGTTGAAAATTCTTCCACATTTCTGGGTATACAAGTTCCTTACTTCTTCTCATCTAGAGCAGAGGAAAAGCGTATGTTCGGCGTCGTCCTCCTTGCCACAATAGTTGCATTTGGGAGTGTTTGACCTTCGCTTGGTGTATAGGTACTTACGGAAGCATCCATGGCCCGAGAGTGCTTGGGTTACGAAATAATCAACTTCCCCATATTTCCTGTTCACCCAGACTTCGATTACAGGAATAAGTCGGTGGGTCCATCGGCCGTACGTTCCGCTGTCCCATTTCGCTTGCCACCTTTGGATGAGATTTACTCTTGCGTCAAGCTTCGAAACTCCGTCGTACCTCTCTTTTCTCTCTTTCGCTTGTAGCTCTATTGGAGGCAGTCCTGCTATTACCCCTACTCCTTCGGCAGAAACAGTCCGGTAGGCACTGCATATGCGAATAGCCATCTTTCTCTGCAGCCGGGTCAGCTTTGCGATGAAAGTTTTTTTTTCGGAGACGGTGTGCCATACTGGTGCACCATACAGGATCTGGCTGTGAACCACACTCGAAAGGATTTTCCTCTTAGACGCTCTGGGACCGCCGATGTTTGGCAATATTGAGAATATTTACCTACCTACATGGTGTAGGTAGGTAAAGGTCGTGCTCCGCGTTCGTGGAGAAGCGTGTACAGTCAGAATTTTTAATCTTTTAAAGAAGTTCCGGCTCTGAGACCTGCTGTTTACCCCGAGTAAATGACTAACAGCTCTCTTTTGCAGTTTGAAAATTCACTCAATTGAGTACCTCAGAAAAGAAGGGCATATTAGAGATGCGACTCAATAAGGGCATAATAAACTGTTAAGAAGGTGGATAAGTTCAGTTCTTTGGAGGAGGAACTTAATTTTTTAAATAATGGGGCAATACAAGTATGTAACTCCAATTTCAAGGAATTATCCTCAACAAGCTCTAAGAATTTTACAGATTCAACGACGTCAGCTGTAATGTTATTTAATAAAAAAGGCAGCAATGTATTTTTATATGATCAAACTTTAGTTTTAGAAACGTTGAGACAGAAAATATTAGAATCACAGCATAATTTGAAGGTGATTAGATCTCTAGAATTAGATCACTAGAAATCGGCCTATAAAATGCCGTGAGATCAGGGTTGCTTCAAGAGAAACTAGTGTCGTTTGCAAATAGACATATTTTACCACTGATATCTAGATAGGCGACAGAAGAAGGAAAAGAGGGCCTAGTACTGACCCCAGGGGCACTCCACATTCTATTGGCTTGCGAGGAGACATCGTTGTATCAACCCTCACAAGCTGACTTCTGTTGGTAAGGTATGACTTGGACCACGCGAGAGGTATTCCCCTGAAACCGTAGTAATGCAATTTGTTGATTAAAATATTATGATTAACACAATCGAAAGCCTCAGAAAAATCACAAAAAATTGTTGCAGTGGAGTGATGGCTGTATAGGCTAGATTAGACATTATTTATATTGTAAAAAGTACAGATTGACACAATGTTTGACATATTAGATACTGTTTCAAAAAGAAATATCTCGTTTTTTGTTGGCTGTGATAAGCATAAGAAAGAATTAACGAAAAAGATCATTAATAATTTCTTAATGATGCGAGGACATTTCCTTGTCAATGTTTCAATAAAAGTGCTACAGAAAGAAAAATTAAATGTAAAACATCTCGTAAAAACTCTAAATTATATTATATTATATATTATATTATATTATATATTATATTATATATTATATTATATTATATATTATATTATATTATATTATATATTATATTATATTATATATTATATTATTTATCGTTTTTATATAAATATTTAATTGAGTTTTTGAATATTTAACATGTTTTGTTTGTATCTTATACTATTTTAATAAATAAAATGTTTGACAATAAGAAAAGAATAGGCAACATTTGGTAATTTTCAAAAATAGCAACGAGACTTCTTGAAAAATGGCGCATTCTACCGGCAAAAAAATCTGTCCCCTATATTGAGACCATTCGTTTATCATTACGTTCAGCCTCCTGTATCTATATTCGTGGTCTAAACTATGGAGACTATAGATTTCATGTGTATGGTGTATAGTGTTTACACATTCATACTGCTATGCTGCTCTATACGATACATATCTGAATGAAGACAGTTCGACTGAACACATTTGTTACTTTTTGGTACATCCATTACTTTCTTCTTGCGGATATTACTTAAAACTATTTATTTTGAAATTTGTTACTGTTTCGAAGTACATATTTCACATAATTCTTCATGTGTGCTCGAGAGTGGGAAAACCATCGAATTTATTTGTTTATACCTCTCAAGGATTAATCAAAAATATTGTACATCCAATGGCATTACGATAATTTCAGTATTTGTAGATAATTAACTTTAAGAATAAATACCCGTTATAGAATAGTTTAATATTCAACCTTTTCACCTTCAATTAACACGACCTCAAGTTTTTATTCAACACAGCTTCTATATTTAAATCTCTGAAAGCATACTAATACCAATACTCACACGCTATCGATTGGTTGAATTGAATTGAAATTGAAATGACGTTAGGTATTATAATAAATTTCTGATAAAAATTTTCATCAAAACGGTCTAATTGTTACAGCTAATTTCCAAAAGTTTACATTTAAGACGTGTCTGTCGGGTACGCTAGTAAATATATATATTAATCAATAAGGTATGTATCTCTATATATGTAATAAGCACCGAATCTCGAAAATATCATTTTAAAGCAATGTGTAAAGGTTCGTTGATGTACTAGATATGTCCTACTTACCATCCTACGGTCGAAGAGGGTAGTAGTAGGTTATTGGGTAGTCATAAGTAGATTATACTAGCACTCCAGCGATACAGTATATTGTGAGAATTAAAATACATTATTAAAGTGTATATTAAGAGTCTAACTGGTTTTGATTGCTTCGTATCCGCCTCCTGTACTCGAAGTCTATTAGACACTGCAATTGAGACTAATGATGTCTATAAATTTTAGTCTTTCAGTGTTAAAGCTAAATTTCTTATCCTTGTTGTTAATAAGTTTAGTTCGTATATTGATTTAGATACTTTTATGGAGGAAAAACAACTTCTCACCACTTTTCTGGCTGGAAAGAGTTGTGGTATCTTTATTGAAGTCTCTCACAATTTTAGTTAACACAGTAACATTAAGCATTAAGTTAAGTAGGAAAAATTACCAAAACAGCTCGCTAAATATTATCTATTTATTAACGACTGTTTTCAAGTGCAATGAGTGATTTAAAATTGGAAACGTTTCATTGAGAAACGAGGAACTTCGGAGCGTCCTTCAATCTCAAAAACAAATGGAAATATGTAAGAAAGAGAAATTTTTTATTCGAACAGGTGATCTATGTGTGATAAAGAAACTTTAAAGATGTGTCAATGATTTTTTTTTCATTATGATAACGCGCCGTGCCACAAATCATTTTTGAGTTGCGATTTTTTAAAGTCTTCCTGTCGATTTTCATCTACCTCACCCAATATATTTAGCATCAAGTTACTTCAAGCTCTTCCCAAAAATTAAAAACGTGCTCAGAAGGAAATGTTCTGATTCCATTTCTGACAGTGCACTATACGAGGATGGTCCTAGAGAAGAACCTTGTCTGATCTAGAGATGGCAGTGGTCGCTTGAAAAATATCACTGTATTATAAAGAACATTGTTTTTACAGCATATATTTCAAGTTTCAAGACGCCATGTTGTTTAGTATTTGTTTGCAGTCATCAATAGTGAATTTGTAAACATGGAAAAAATTGGTCATCGTTATGTGATACAATACTTTGAAAGGCATTAACACAACTAATATAAAAACTGAGCCAGATTCTACTCTGGGTAAGACTACTCCTTCGTCATCAACAGTAAGATATTGGGTAACACAGTTTAAAAGAGACTGTACGACCTAGTTGAATATTAATGTTGAAGAAGATCCACAAAGCGGTACTGGATGATCGTCGACTGAAAGTACTCGAGTTGTTGTTGTTGTTGTTTAAAAAGAAAAAAATATCAAAGGCAAGAATTATGCAAACTTATTGCAACGTTCAAACGAAGAAATCAAGCAAAAACAGCCGTATTTGGCTAAGAAGAAAGCGTTGTTTCATTAAGACAATGTACCAGCTCACACATCCATTATTGCAATGGCCAAAATTCTGTTATATTCCGTTCCCAGACTTGAAAAATGGCTCGGTGGTCAAAGATTTTCCAACAACGAAGAGGTGATGTCGGCAGTTAATATCTATTTTGAGGAGCTTGACGATTCTTATTATAAAAAGAGTATCAAACTTATTGAATATCGCTGGAAATAGTATATAGAACTAAAAGGAGGTAACGTTGAAAATAATATATTTTTTTCCAAAATTTTTGTATTTTCTTTGATGGGTCGGGTACTTCTAGGACCATCCTCGCATAGGAAATGGAAGCCATTCAGAAAAAATTCCTTTGAAAATACTTCATCAAATAAAATCAAAGTTGGATTGAGTGCATGCCTAGCAGTAGTTCGAAGGATATTAATCCAATTTTCATATTATGATTTTACTTCATTTGTAGTGAAAGAATATACAGTATATTTCAATCACACCCCGTATTTATTTGCCTGAATACACAACCAAGCTCAATCATTCGAAATATTTAGAAATATACAAACTTTTTTTATTTGGATTTAAAAAAATAATACAACAATTATCAATGTCTATTAGAAAACAATTTTTATTGAAACAACATAGCGATAACGGTACACCATAATTCTAAATTTCGATTTGAATCAGATAAACTATTAGAGCCTCCAATTGCTTAGAGTTGATAAATAATGAAATAATTGAAAAAACAAGAGTAATCCTTTTCGTTTTATGTTCATTTATAATTATAATAATCGTAACTCACCATGCTTTAAACTTGAACTTGCCGAGCTCTAAACACATTAACGTCATTGCGATATACTAACAATTGTGTAACTAATTAGTATCCTCGGCTCTCTGAAAGCTTTGTTTTCTGATATAAAGGTTACGTTTACTTTGTTGGCTGCAATGCCTAAATTTTGAATTATGAACTGAAATCACGCAATATTTCTATTCCATTTCACATATATACGAAGCTTGTAAGTATTAAGTAATAAAGTAGTAGTTACAAATCACGTTAAGAACTTTGCGAGTTAAAATAATGATTAAACTATTAAAATGTTCATTAATCAGGAATTTTACAACGTAATAATATAAACAACTTCATTCAAAATAGTTAAAGTGATAATTATATTCATCCCGCCAAAAATACATTTATTCTCTTCTTTAGTATTAACTCAAAATTAAACACTTTAATTTACAATTCAAATGATAGTTATCGAACTGCTCGCTCGCTAATTTCATTAAAACATAAAGCAACATTAATGAGATTTATTTTCTGCTAATAGAAACGATCTGAAATTTGATATCAATCAATCAAAAAACGGCATCGTAGAACAATTTTCCAGAAGGAGAAAACACTTACCAAGCACAGCGTTTTTATTATAGTTTAATATGAAATTAAACAAAATCTGGAAACTAGAAGAGATGCCAAGCCAAGCAATTATTTGCCCCATATTTAAGAGAGTACAGCCTTATTTACTGCGGTAATTACATACGGAACAAGATAGAAAAATACCTGATCAAGTATCAAGACGGGCTTAAAAAAAGAAGATCGACTAGCGATGAAATTTTTATTAAAAACAATACAGAATGATAGCTATAAGCGGGGACTGAATGTGAAGCTATTATTTATCGACTTCAAATAGACATATGATTCAATATTAAGAAAACACCTGTACCAATCTCTAGCAAAACTAGGAAATTAATATGATCGGTGAAAATGACACTAAACAAAAATCGAAAACATAGTAGCCATAGAAGGAAGCTTATCCGAAAAATTCGAAACAAAAAAAGGCTGAAAACAGGACGATCCGTTATCAAAAGTGTTGTTCAATTTCCTATTAGAGGCGAGTCTCGGGGATAGTGGATTACGATCCCAAGGAATGCTTTATAATAGCAAAAGAATAGAAAGAGGAAAACAGGCTAAATGCATGGGAGAGAAGTGTTAAGAGAAATTCTTGGAGGGATACGAGTGGAACAAGATAAAGGGATAAGAAGAACGAATGCAAATATTAAAAGGTTATATGGTCAGGCAGAGATCGACTATATGGTAAGGGTGAAAAGACTGTTATAGTGAATTGGATAAGAAATCCTTTATTTTGATACATTTGACACACCTAATTTACCATTGGAATCTATATTATCGGCGAAAATACAAAGAAAAAGAAGAATACGTAAGCAACTCAATTTAGGATCTAATAGCTCTATCAGCTAAACTTATAATCACCGATCTTTTTTGTGACGTAAGATGACATAAATTGAAGTTCAAATATCTTGAAAACCAAGTTGGCTTTGTATATTATTCTATTATGTTATTGTTAATTTTTTATGATGTGAGATAAAAAAATAAATTTTATTATTTTGTTCGATTTCGATTGTTGTAGTTTCTTATGATAAGAATTGAATTTTTATTTATGTTTTCCATTTGATTTTTTGGTACAGCGGTAAATGAATTGATATTGATAATTCCTAATAACATTCTATAAAAATAATTGGAAAAAATTAGAGAAAAACTGAAACACTTTCACTTCTATCTCAAAATTATAGAATTATTAACATCATTAATACCATATTTATGATTATCCTTGCGACTTCCTCAATAAATCTGCATTTATAAAAGATCCTAAAATTAATATAAACGTATCTACGTCTCATATATTAATAAATATCTATTAATATTTGTGAAAAAGAATACAATAAACAATTAGGCACTTACTCCTCATTCGCATCGTTTGTTGTAGTATCCCCTTGCCTCTGTTTTTCAACTAACTGATAATATATTTTCGTTTGCCACGTTTCATCGCTCGGTAATACAACATCCGCAAAATCTCCCATATCTTCGAAAACATTGTTATTTAACATTTGTTCCATAAGCTGAGGTAAGACCGCAAAGACGTTGCCTTCACCGAGGGAACTGAGATTCACCCAAAGGGCATGGGGGTTGTCTTCAGTGTCTCCCATTTTCGATACCTATCGGGAAAATCTGAAAAACCAATCACTATCAACCATAAATCATTTATGAATAGATTATAATATGTGATTGGAAATATTGTACGGGGATCAATCAAAATTAAGAGACAAATCGTATTAAAATATTTTATTTCATTTTAATCTTTCGTAAGGGAAAATGTTGATCTTTTGAAAAGATAGGAAGTTTAACTGATTTTATAACTCTTGCAAAAGAATAAACGACTCCAAGACATTGAAATTTTAGCGGCAGAGTATGAGGTGTACAGTGGCTTCTATATGAGAAGAATTTAAATTTATGAAATTCAGATTGCTGAAATAAAAAGATAATGGGTGACTTTTTATCGATTGGAGTTCACATAAATCAATACATTCTTCATTAAGTTAATGTATTACAACTTATTGTTGAGGAATAATAATCAAAGTTAAGTATGTTCGAAGTTTAGGGTAGTAAGAAAATATATGAATGCTAAAATTATAGGAGCAAGACACTAGATAGAAAAGGTAATCCTCAACAAAAAGACTAGTCCTGGAGATTATAATTAATGCTGGGCTCCTATATATAATCAAACTCGTTCATAGTAATAATTCTCTGTTAACTTATAGCTGCACGTCTTGAGTAGTACAAAAAAATGGTGGTCCAATATCCAATCTTTGTTTTAGAGTTGATAGACGGATGTCATTCAGTTACTTCCACTCTCACATTCTCTTTTATATTTTTCTGTGCTCCTTCATTCATTAGCTTTTTGATTGCTTGCAGGGCCGGATTAAGATTTATAAGGCCCGGGGCTAAAATAATGACGGGGCCCCCTTAACGAATTCGAAAATCCGGAAGAATTCACAAAATAATATCAATACGTTAGATTTGTGGTATCAACACATCAAAAAATACAGAATGATTTCCAAATGATGGAGCCCTCTTGGACCTGGTGCCCGGGGCTATAGCCCCCGCAAGCCCCTAGGTTAATCCGGCCCTGATTGCTTGCTTTTTCCACTTTCCTCAATTGAAAATTCATTTCCAGTAACCACCTTGACATCATTACTGTGTCTTCTCTTATATTTATGTCTCTGTATAGACGTAGAATTTTTATGTTCTTACTTTTTAACAGGATTTTTCTTCAAAATGAAGATATTTAAGGACTGATTGGCACAAAAATGAGTAGAAAATGAAGAAGAAATAGAAAGAAAATCCAAAATATTGTGGCACTGTTGCCATGATTTAATAAAAGTTTTTTTAGAAGATTTGAATGATTTTGCTCGAATTTGGAGTATACTGTATTCTCTTTTTAACCAAGTCATATGAAACTTCACGTCAACTCATAATTTTTGAGTGATAATATTTAATACTCGCGTCTCAATGCTCTTTTTTACTCTTTCTTTATTTAAGAAGTGGGTATATTCGAAAATAAGTGTAATTTCTCATACTGCCTGGGATTTATAGACGAGAACTATATAATGATTCGGAGCTTAATGATTTCAGTTAAAAACACACTTTCAGTACTATTATGCTGGTACTTATAGAAGCCAATTGAATATTCATATTCAAAGTTCATTTTGGAATACTACAATGGACTTAACGAACTTTTTAGCGAAATAGCGATAAATTTGCTCTGGATTCCGGGACACAAGAACCTCAAAGATAATGACAGTGCGCGAGCCTTCGGTGGGAATTACGTACTCGTAGATTAAGCAATCATTTAAGCTACGGAAACAAAGAATAATAAAGATATATGGAAACAGACAAATCATATCCTTCGTAGACGGGCCGTTAAGGTTGACTGTCGGTTCAGTAGAAAGGAGGAGGCAACCACAATAATCATCCTCTGCAACTGTCAGGTTCTTAGAAACACAAGGAGAAAAATCACTACATGTTTATATATGTGGATGTTGAGTGACTTGAAAGATTGTTAGAGATATATTCCAAAATACCCTTTTGGACGCAAATTTATGTTACTCGCAAATGAATCTTCCTTACAATTTAATTTTAGATGATCCTTTTACTTTGGGACTTCATTTTTCCAATAAATCTTAAAGGTATTTAGAGCTACTAAAAACCGATAAGGTTAATAAAGTAGTGATGGCATATGCACTTCTTCAAAATTTTTCACAGATAAGATCCTTCTGCCAAATATACACCACCAGACGATATCGATACGGAGGAAGATGCCACAATTATTCCAGGTGCATGGCGAAGCCTTCGTTCTTACAAGTTCGTTTATAATCATCCTCGTTGCCTAAAATCTTCGACACAATAATATGTTGTAATAACGTCATCAGTGAATCTTCTTTCTCTTTTTTATTCCCGCAACCATTTTGGATTGATATTTGATTATTAATACAAATCCAGGTACTGTTAATCAAGTTTCTGCTTTTAAGTTGTAGACGCTTGTGCATTGGCACATCTTCCTAAAATTAATGAAATTTACAAAACAACTTTTCTAGGATACAATTTTGAAAATACGTCTTGGTGAAATCTACTCCCGAATCTGAAATCTATGCTTCAGTATTTTCTTTGTTTTCCATATGTTTTCAATTTTTAAGAACAAAATCTGTAACACAACATTGAAAGCACGTAGAATTCTAGTTGCAAAGTGTGTTAACATCTAAAGAGGTCATTGATTGTAATAGAAATTTGATGGTGAACTATTTTCGCCATTAATCTATACATTTGCTAACCTTGCAAAAAAGCGATTAATCCGGTATTTTTGGCTTAGTGAACCTCTCACTCTTTGACAAGTGATAAATATGTGTCATTAGTGTTTATAGTCCGCATTTCAATCAAGCATTATGGAGATCTGTTCGATTTTATAGATTAGACGACAAATGAAAGAAGCATTCACTTAAAAATATTCAAGCATCAATTATTAGTAGTCTAACGGTCGGTTTCTTCACGTTCTAATAAAGTGCCAAATAATTGTTAGCCATATAACTTTAATAGGAACTTTTAATTGTCGAATAAATGTTTACCGATTCTGGACCTACGTTGGTTTAAATCCGAACTAACTAATAAGTATTTGTCACTTTATTATGTATTCACCAAATAGTCTACTGTTGGTAACACTATGAAAGATGCGTATATAGCAATCGTCCATGTATTGACGGTTTCCTATGATTTGTGTTTGTGACAACGATCTGTGCGTAATTATATTTGCAGCACGTGTTTTGTTAAGATTAATGTTGAAGTAGACGCTGGTTGGAGAAAGATGTGTTGGTCTGAAAATTATACATTATATTGAAAATAATTGATAGAAAAGGGAAAAAACGGTCAAAAAATTTTATTTGATAGAAAATTGTAATGATCAATTTTATGACGAACGGAATAAGCTTGTTCTGAAATTTTCTGTATTTCCACAATCAATTAATCATCAAACAAATCTTCTAAATTTTGAAAAGCATCCATATTAAATATTTAATTATTTGCATGACGAAAATATCCAAAAATGAACTAATCAAATATAGGTATAATAAACAAACAAACCATTTTTGATGTTTATTAAAGGTTAAGTTTCTATTAAACTATGGATTTCTAAGTAACGCAGACTCGTATTCGAAATAGAAAAAAAATCGCTTGAAATATGGAAACGTGCTATGTCAAAAACCAAATGTCACTAATGAAAATATTAAATACTGTGTAATAATTTCAAAAAAAAAAAAATTAAATCAAATGAAACTAGCAAAATAAATGATTTTCATTAACTTCCTTCCATCGCAATACTGCTTAGCTTGAGAGAATGGAAGGGAAAAGGATTGGTAGAATGGCAAGTACATGCTTCACTGCAGTTGCAAATAATCAATTTTATTAACGAATTTTGCTACTACTACTATTTCCGTGTCGCTCGGGAATGTGAATGTAGCGTTTTCAGTCCTTTATGATGTACTCAAATCATCAGAAAAGTATAATTGCCACAAAATACTCACACGCTTCAGTTTGACTGAGTTTGACGAGTTTTTTCTTTCCACCATTTCATATATCTAAAGAACTTATACTCTATAGAGGTGGTCAAAAGTATAGACAGTACCAAAAGTCCAGGTTAGGATCTCCATTAAAACCGGTATTAGAATAGATTATCATCTTACCATTCATTCTAATCATCTAAAGTATTAGCTACGAGATAAGAATGCCATGTGGGTGAAAATAGTTTCAAAATTTTATATGTTCATTTCTGGCCATTAAAAAAATCGTGATCTATCTAAATAAGAACAATTCAAACTCCATAATTATCGAATCATCCTTATAGAAATTAATATTTACCAGTAATCACGCAACGTTTACAAAAATATTGCAGGCATTTGATGGGGCGATATGAATCAAAAATATCTTTTAGCCCGGTTTTTAAACATTCTGACGTATCAAAGACAAAGGGTGGATCTACATAGTTTATTTTAAAAAAAATACACAGGGTGTTCCGGGACTGAGTAGATGACATGAAAATAATGCTGTGACATAAAAAAAAATTGTCACAGCAACAGATACGTAAATTTTTAGTTCGTTGTACTTGCCAAGGGAACCGTTCGCTATAAAGAGACATTTTGAACAAAATTATCATAAATTGTAATTATTTATGGAAACTTCTTCCAGGAGGTATTAAATCCCAATCAAACATTTCTAATTGAATTGCATACTTTGGAACTTCGTGTCACTTACTTAAGAATTTCTCATAATAAGATTAATTTCGGATATATTCAATTCTTCTGGAAGATTTCAGTGAATTTTTTCTGAAGATTACATTAGGAAAATAGAATAATTAAATTGATTTGGCAACCCATATTATATATTCAAGAAACGTTTTATTTTTCTCATAATTTTTTGAGGAATAATCTCTTTTTAAACATCAGAAGTAATCTGTCATCAAATGACGATCTCACTTAGCCTGATATCATTATTCCTTTATATATTTGAGATCCTGATGGAATGAAACAAAATTTTAAAAAAAAATTCATCAAAATCGGAGCTATTGTTGAGGACTTCCGAAGCAAAGGCTTCATTGACGCGAGTATAGATTGAACAGGTATGGGAACATATAAAGAGAAAAATTCCAAAAAACATTAATTCTAGTAAATGAGTGATGTTAAACAGTTTTTATTGGAGATTGTGAAAAATATTTCAACTGTCTACTAAAAGAAGTAATACGCTACCATAATTTATACTTTTTGGTACTTTCTGATTTATAAAAATAGACTTTAACAGATATGTTACCGTTGGTAAAAGCAACAGCGAATAGAAAGTCAAGTCGGTCGTAAAGGAAAGTCTCATTAACTCGAGCATCGAGCATTCCATTGATCATTATTATAAATATTTATTATATTGTACTAGTTAACAATGTGTCAAAACATACAGAAGAAATAGTACAAATTGACATAACAGAAGAATCAAAAATAAAAATTAGTAAAGAAAATATAGAACATGTAATCACAGAACTAAAGAATGGAAAAGCACCAGGATGTGACAAAGTAATTTCATAAATCATATAAGATATGCTGTTTCATATTTTGAATAAAGCTATAGAAGATTAAACATTCCCAACCGACTGGTAGAAGGCATTGCTAGTACCAATAATCAAAAAGGGTGATACAAAACATTGCAATAACTATCGAGGAATATTATTAATTAGTACAGAGACGAAGATGATGGAATAAATGTCTGTCAGACATCCTTTTCTATACAAGAACGCATGAACTTTCCTTTGAGGTCTTCCTTTCAAATTATTTCCTATTTGAAAATATGGTTTTCCTCGAACTTTCCCTACTGTTAGAAGCTCGCCCCATTTCTCATCTTCAATAACGCTGTAAATCAGAGAAAAGAAGTAGACTAACAGTAGAAGAGAAACGGAAGTATGGATTTCGAATGGGAAGAAGATCATATATTTACAATAAAGCACATGTCAGAAAAAGCAATACATGGAAAGAAGAAATTGTACGTAGTCTTCTAGAAAAAGCCTTTGATAGAGTACCTAGAGAGAAAATATGGAAGATACCGATCGAAAGAGAAGTTAATGTGAAAATTATAAAGATAATACAAAATATTTGTAAAAACAATGAGGATTCAGTCATAAGAAATAACAAAATATCAAAAGGTTTTTTTACAAATATAGGATTAAGATAAGGGAGAAGCTTGAGTCCATTACTATTCATCATATTCATGTACTGTGTTAAGTAAAAAAATATGTGTGGAACATTCACAACTAGAAAGAATGAACATTTGCACAAGAAAATATTTAGGTGTGAAACAATGCAGTAATAGACATAAGTATGAGAATGTACAAGAACAAAACAAAGTAATGGTGATTGGGGAAGAAAAGGTCAAAATAAATATAAGAATCTATACAAAGATACTGGAACAAGTTAAACACTACCGATGCCTAGGAACAATAATAGACGATAACGAGATATAAGATAAAAATATAAATAACAGAATTTTAAAACTCAATAAACTATATTACGCCGTGAACACTTAATTCATAAATATAAAAGAAATATCCAGAGACACCAAAGTAAGGATATTAATAACAATATATAGACCAATTCTAAGATTCGGATGTGAATCTTGGGCATTGACATAACGACAAAAAAGTGAAAGGAGTGACAAACAAAGATAAAATAAAGAACATTGATATAAAAGAAGGCCTAAATATGTAATTTACATAAGATTTTATAGAGGAAAAACAACTAAAATTGTGCGGACACTTACAACAGATGAATGAATAACGATTTGTTAAGAACATATGGAAAGCGAAAATTGGAATAAACAGAAAGAGAGGTAGATCAAGAAAGTCATTGGATGAAGTTTTAACACCCTACACCACTAAGGGGTAGAAGACTTCACAGATTATATATAATATTGGGTCACATATATTTAAAAATAGTGTAGACGTTTTTATGACTTGAATGTACAAATGTTTCGTACTATTTCTTTGGCACGATTTCCGGTTTGCATTATTAGACTTTAAAAGTACATTTATACATCTATTGTTTTCTGTCTTTTTGCCTCGTACAAGTTGAGAATCTGAAGAAAATTCTTCATAAACAAATAATTCAATAAGCACTAAAGTTTCCGTTCATTATATATAGTAAAATACCGAAACTATTTCAGAATTTGTAATAAAAGTTTTTTGAAGATACGAATTTCTATTTTAACATAGTTCGCCGGTTAGTACAATCAATACCAATGGGCAATGAAGAGCTGGAAAGTAATTAGAAGGCTCTTGATACTCAAGTTAACGGGTCACTCCAATATTTTTGAAAATAATTAATGACAAATTCTGGTAATGTCACGGTAAAAAAGCAGCATAGAAACGGTAGTTTTTGAGCTTGTCATCATTTATTTTCTTATAAATTAGCTCGCTAACATGACAGATGACAGACCTTGTATCAATACATAGTGAAACTTGGACTATGTATAATGTTTAATGAAATATTTATGTTCAGTATCTGTAATTAATATAAATTTCTTTGATTTTTATTTCTTAGACCTTTTGATATATTGATGCTTCTAAATGTTCTTGATTTTAGGTCTCTACTGTTTCAAAATTTGTGTTTTAATAATTTTTATCTATGTATTAAAAATTATTAAGAAAACTAATTTTTAAACAGAAGAGACCTAAAATCAAGAATATTTAGAAACAAGTACATCAATATCAACGTAGATCAGTTTTTGTAGTACAAAAAATGTATTTATTTAGAGATTATTTTCAGAAGATTGACAGAGAATTTTCTATTCAAATACTTTTTATAACATTTATGTACAACTACGTTTACATCTAAGTTATTTTTAAAGTTAAAATTATATCAAAATTTCCATATCCCGAAACGTCTCGTCATAAAATATTCCTTGTATAATAATAATATTTTGATATACGTTTGCAAATCACACAAAGGCGAAAGCGATATATGAAAGTTATACTAAATCGAAAATTCCCTTTTGTGGATTTATATAAAAATTATGCAAATTGGTTCGGAATTAAATATGGAAGATACCATATATATCAAATTCAAGGTTTATACACACGAAATGATATATTTATACATTTTCTATAATCAAATACAGTGTAGTATTTTCTAAATAATTTTTGTTTTCTCTCAAAATAACCAGACTATACTCCAACATATTCTCATCAGATGAAAAATCTAAATATTAATATAGATGATAGCGATGACCATTCTATCAATTGACGCTTTTTTATTCAAACATAATTTTCTTTCAATTTGCCAATTAAAGAGAGTAAATGTGCCTTTCACATTGTGCGAAAATTTATTGATGATTCTGTATCAATACACAGATTAATTCTGGTAACGGTACAAACAGAACTACTGTTCAAGGAATCAATCTCCTATCCAAATTAAAATATTAGGTAATGAGTATGCCATCAAAAACAACTGAGTTGGAATTTCTGGAACCGTTGGTGATATTAGTACTGAACTCTCCGTTAAGTTATTGTTTGTTATTGTTTAAGATTACCTTCAGAGACTGAAGATTATCTGAAACCTATTAATATAACCTACCTGTTTTTCTACCAATAAACTTGACTACTAAACTGTAGAATAGGCTGTATGGAATAGGTTATTTGTCCATATTTGAACAGTTAACAATCTCAATGCTTTCAAATGCATCCAATAGTTTTTTTATGATCAAGATTAGCTGCCTGTTCGACAATACTTGATTTTTCGGTCCGTCCACGTTTTAAATGAGCTATGTGCTCTCTAAACCGGACATTACGTATCTCTTAATCTGCCCAACTTCCTACTACAATCATTATAGCCAATCCTTTTATATAAATAGGAAGAAAGGTACCAGAGCAATTTTTTTGTTTTTCATTTCAATTTTAGAAGAAGGTGACTTCGCATAGAGAATTCGCAAACCTATGACGGTTAATTAACCTACCTAAAATTTTCTGATCATAACCTTTGAGTACATACTCAATAAAATCCTTACAGCATCTTTCGAGGTTAAGCGGAAAATTAATTAAATTGGGCGAAATGGAAAGAATCAGCCCCTGTATGTATTTGTGCCAAAAAATATCCATATCCACGTGGAAATTATAGTATTTATTTTAATTAATTATTGTGTTTAAATTGGATGTTTCCAATCAAACCAGAATACCAAAAACAAAAAATACATAATTTTAATTATCAAGGATTTTGCGTTTGAATAGGATTTGAGATGTAACTTACATTGTAATGATCTTATTTTATTCATTTCATACGCAATTATCACGTTTATTAAGAACGTATATCTTAATCGTTTTATTCTATATTCAATTGTTCTGTATCTGAAGACGATAACTGGTAATCGAGCGCGCGTCAGATAGTGTAATTGAAAGTGTTGATGTAGTGGTACTGTAAACAGTGTGTTCAGTACGAGTTCTGATGCTCTTTCGCGAGTAGAAATACATACAAAAGAATTATTTGATCTTGCATAATTTGTTGAAGAAGTGAACAGAAAACTAGAAGCTCTTGACGATGAAAATGCTTCCTTGTATAATAATGAAAACAGTCTTTCAGATTTTTATAACTGTAGGCATTATAGCAACAATCTGCAAATTACAAGACATAGAATTCGGATATTTAAGAAAGAATAACAAGAAGATGAAGAAACTTCGCTAAATGTGAAGTCACCCCTTTAATTCTCTCTTAGAAAGCTTCTCCGTCGCATAATAAAAATTTTATTTTATTTATTCAATATACAATTATTTTTTTTTTTTCGAAATCAGCAGTTAAGTTAAACATTAATGTTAATTGATCGATGGAAATCGGCAGTGAAATCGTTATCAGTTCCTAGGCACTTAAGCAAATGACTGTCATCCGCTACATTTTCGACAGCAGTCGATTACACGTCCACTAGACCAGGGTCGATAATTTTTGAAACCAAAAAAAAAAAATAATAGTAGGATGAAATCCACTGGACAAGGAAAATATGATCAAAATGGAAAGAAAAATAATTTACGGACGATCTGAGATCGGGAAGGAAAAGGCGGTGAGTTTTTAAAGGTAAAAAACGGCTTAACTGGATTTTCGGCAAACTCTAATAACAAAGCTGTAGGTATTAAGAAAATCTACAATTTTTGTAAATACACTTTTTTCCATAACTTCAAAATTTTTGTGAAAAATTCAAAAAACCAAGTTTTTGGCTTTTTATTTTTATCTTTTACAAAAAATATTTTTTTTCACTAAATTTTATGGTGAATAGTTACAGTTTTACCTCCCATATACAATGTAGTTTATTTGATTCGAAATATTTATTTTTTCGCGTTATTTTGACATAATATCGAAAAAGCCCCCTAATTTTCAAAAGAAAATTCTCTTATCAAAATATCAAATTTTTTTAAAAGTGGGTGAGATTTTTTTCGGAAATATCTACTATCTGATGTAAACAAATCACCATGATCTTGGTAAATTTTTTCAGAAAAGGCAACAAAAAAACGAAAAAAACTCGGTTCCGAATTTTTTTTCAATCATTATTTGCAATTCTTAGTTATTTATTAAATTTTTTCTCTCTAACTACTCGAGAAATTCAAGATTCCATATTATATTGATAAAAATAAGTAATTAAGAGTGTAAATATTAATAAATACCTCAAAATTGTACATAATGATTAAACAAAATTTTAGGATGCTATTTTTTTTTTGTTATTTTGACTTTTCTGAGAAAGTTTACTATGGCCATTGTAATATTTTTTACACCGCCAGGAAGTAGAGATTTCAACAAACCAGAGACTATTTAAAAAAGCTAATATTTTGACGGGAGAATTTGCGATTGAACATTAAGGTGCTTTTTCGTTATTATGTCAAAAAAGCGTGAAATCAAATCAAATAAAATAAAGTGTATATTGTACATAAGAAAGTTAGTTTGCACAAAATTCCTTAAAAAGTGTTTTTGGTAACAAATATAAAAAAACAAGAACTTGGTTTTTCGAATTTTCGTCATAAATTTTCAGTTTATGTGAAAAAAATGCAGCCTACAACAGTTGTTATTCTTTTTGTAACCTACAACTTTGCTATTTGACTTTTTTCCTTAGTACTTGAACTTTTGCCGGAAATCGAGATAAATCGCTTTTTTACCCTCCTCATTTTCCAGTAGGTTTCATCCTACTATTATTTTTTTTCACATTTTATTATTTTTAAAGGCTCCTACCCTGGTCTAAACCTGCTTAAAACCTAACATTACGAATAATTCAAAGTGTTATATTATTATTAATATAAATATATGAAAAGAAATAAGATTGCGGCACATATAACCTATTTTACGCACCTCAATTCCAAATATTTTCGGAAATAATTTTGAATAGGGACGATTTAGAAAAAAAAATATGTAAGGCGGCAGTAATGTCTTTTTTGTCGCTGATCTAATTAGTTGCCTCAACTAAAATCTCAAGTCTAGTGATAAAAAGTATAACTTTAATGCCTTCATACATAAATACCTAACAATTATTTAGAACGTATACCTATCTGAATCGTGACAATATTGTATTAGAAGAAACTATTTTTCTTTCCCTAATTGTGCAGACTAATAAGTTTTTATGTATGAATAGAAATATGTATAATATACATTGAAGTTATAATAAATCTGATATGTAAATTGATATGATTCCGATATAGAATAAAACTTACAGTTTTTTCACATTTAATAAATTCTTGTTTTTAAAAAGTGAATTTCAAAAACCGAAAACGTAATTTATTTAAGTAATTCAAAATTTAAATCAAAAATTGTGTCGCGAGATAACAGATTCACTCACAAACCACGAAGAAAAGGAAGTGAAAATAAATTCTAAGTTTCACTCACCTCTTTGTAGAGGCTGTATATCCAATGAGGTTGTGCTAAGAAGTATTGTTATGGGAAATTATATCATAATTTTTTACTCGTAAGAATTTGGAAATATTATTTGATATGAAAACATGTTTTAAATATTTCTAATTTTGATCCAATATCACTTTTTAAGAAATTATAACAAATAATTTGATCGTACAAAAAGTGATAATGTTTTTAATTACTTTTTTCAGACTGACAACTAATTTCCATCATATCTGTATTTATTGTTTAACTAATGAACTTACTTCAGTATTATTTATATTAAAATGAATCGGTTGCAATTCACTGGAAAATAATTTATAATAGTTTCGCACTTTCGAAACGTTTGAATGCAACTAAAAACGTGTTGGCACAAAAGAGACTCTACAAGTTTCCCATTTTCGTGAGTTGCTCTGTCAATTCCAACACCTGTTAGAAACACCTCTCTACCGCCGATCTCGTCACGCATGTCGCCAAGTGAACATTAGAGATACTTACTGTTGGAAGTGCATATTCAAACGAAAACGTATCTAGAATCTTTGGCAACATAATAAATAACATCAGATTCGCGATAGACAACAGCACACGATTAAAACAACAAATTTCTTTAGGTACTTATTTCTTAGACCTTTATATATTTTTTGTTGCTGACTAATCTTTTCTGTTTCGGTATTAGAACAACGTTATTTCGTGTAAGAATGGACCCTAGTCTTAAACAATTTTTGGTAATATTATGTAGTGGGTTGGTGCCCTGAATACTAGTATCATTTTGAGAACTGAGTGGACGATGCGAGGTTATTTGAATTTTAAGATGTTGTCATGCCATTGCCATGTATAATGGTAAATTCGTCATCAATTTAGTCGATGTGAGGTACCACATGAATTGCTAAAATCTCCTTGATATATTTATCAGGCGTTAAATCCCTTCTTCCGTGAACACGATCGCCTCTACGAACACAGAGTCGGTTCGTGCCCCTATAGAAATTGCACCCTAAATCATGCAGGAACCACCTCCATAAATGTTCCGCTCTGCAAATCACTCCCTTGGTCTTCGGTACACTTTCCTTCTTCTGGTCTCATCTTATAAAATAGAATAGATCTCCATTGGTCCAACGGAGCTGATGACGATTTCTTAATGTTGTTGACACAATAAAGCGGTCATCACAAGCGAAATCAGAGTTTCCAAATATAAGCTTCGAATATTTTTGGTTGACATATTCTCCTCTTTACTTTAAAGTTTGTTTGGAATCTTTGAAGCTGTTAGTCCAGTTTTCTTCAACGTACCTTTGCGAATCTTGATTTTCTGCTTTGGCTTATTTAAAATCAAAATATTGAGCAAGACTGGACGTTGAGAGTAACTTGAGGTGTGCTTTGTCACAGTTGCAACCAAATATCAAGAATAGCTTGTTAATGAAAACAGTAGTAACTCTCTCATTAAAATTTTATGTTAATACGAGAGTGGCTGTTAGAACTTTTGCCTACTGACTACTTAATAACAATTTATATGCATTTTAATTTCAATTTATATTCAATAAACAAAATATTAAAAATGAAATTCCATTTTTTTTCTAGTCCAACACGTTTCTTACTTGGGCGATATATGTGCTTAATATGGTGGGTGGACGGGGGTAGAGGGCATGGGAAAAATTCAGGATTCTAAAGAGGGCGTGGAGCAAAAAAGGTTGAGAACCCCTGTTCTAAATAAACATTACTATTATTAAAATTCTGGATACCAAAGGCAGGAAAAATATCGTACCAGTTCTGAGAGAGGTTTGAATGTGTGTTGTTACTCACTTCACCATTTATTATATTTTCTAGAAATTAGGAAGAACATGAAAAACGGACTAGTTGATAAAGCTCCCACCGGCACTCTTGAACTAGCACAAGAAATAGGAAAGATGAACAAAGAGGTGTTTGTAAAGTGGTTGAAATATTTTGAGGCTCATGCGAAATTGCAAAGAAAATGGTATTCATATGTCGTATTCACCGACACATTACACGTATAGAATACGGCACTTGGATGTTTGTATCTATGTTCCACTAAGAACTTATTGGAACTAATTGGTTAATAGATCATCAAAGGCGCGATGGAAAAGCCGCATCTGTTCAGAATACACGTAATGGTTTCAAACAGAAAGGCCACTCATGCCACCACCAATACTGATATTGGGATATGCAAAATTTTCCAGAAAACAGACCAAAGGATCCACCAGTAGAAAAGAAAAAAATATAAAAAGATGACGAGGCTGAAATTAATATTTCTACTTACAAAAATGCTCTATTAACAAAAAAATTGAGAACATAGAGGTAGCGTACTCCTGCTCTGATATATGTACTTCGTGCACGAACAACTTTTGTTGGATTTTACTCGTCTTAAAAGACCCATACAGTCGATTGTTGTTTAGTTTAGAAAAAATATTTATTAAGCCCTAACACGTACCACTTTTCAATAGCTTAATTATCCCTGTTTACATTAACAGGTAAGTAATTTTATAAAGGGGCCGTTAATATTGGTAAACTTTATAGCCGAAAAAAATACCTGAACTGTACTATTCAGAATAATAAACATAAAAATAACATAGTGATTATAAAGGCGAAAATGTCGAGTCATACGAACCGCAGTTGCAAAGAGAATTTATGTTGAAATCGCAAGCGTGTCAATGGTGCAGTGGATGAATGGGAAGAAAAGAAAGCATGCCTTTTGCAATTCCATTGGTTATGTTAGGAAGTCTGCTATTTTTGTCTAACAAAGACTGAAGGTTATTCTAAGAAAGGAGAGTATCCAAATTTGCCGTCTGATATATCTGTTTCCCATAACGAAAATTTACCAGTACCGATTGTGTCTTTAGGTCCGCAAAATATTGTTTTAGAAGATACTGGAGATAACGTATGATCAGGAAGCTCAGAAGAACAATGCACCGCCCTATTTTTACTCCAAGTACCAGTTCCGGCGAGCCACATTTGATTGTTCAAAGTGAGTTTAATGATTTAGCACGTGATTTGGGGTTATCTGACATTTTTCCCGAAAATTTGGGAGCTACCAGTGATGAGCAAGGTGAAAGTTTCCACCAAAATATTAGAACAATGGAAATTCGGTATCAAGGACGTTGGGATTCGGCCATGATGGGTGATTACTGTTGGTTTTTAAAAAGAGAAAGTGTAGCCCCTCATAAAAAGAAAAATTAGAGCTAATTGATATTTAAAGTGATATTTTTTATAGTTTTTGTTTTTAATAGATGTGAGGCATGTTTATTAGATGTAAACTATAAATATTTTCAATATATATGATTAAAAAAACGTGAAATTATTTTTTTAATAAATATTAAATATTTATTGGGACTACACAGTTTGATCGTATATTGAGAAAAAAGTATGTGCTGCAGAGGTAAATTCACTCCAAAAATAGAATGTCACTTTATTAAACAATGTGATGATTTATTTTCACACGAAACTTGACTATTCCAGAACTAATAATCGCATTGTTTGTACATCGGTTCTGTTCAAAGACTCCGTATAAATTCAAAATAAAACCAAAAATATTATTAAAATTGATTTTATTACAATATACAACATATTTTCTTCAATATAATACACTATTTGAGTAAATCAACAAGATAAAACAATCGATTTCTATTAACTAATCATTTCACTTAGAATATGTCTTTAGCTGCTTGATTATCTTCTAAATAAAGTTTTCTGGGTCTGGACGCAAATGGCTTCTTCAAAGAACATCTTAGGATATAAAGTAATCAGCTAGATGCTTCGAGATTCAAAAACTTATCTTTTTTTGTGAAGTACTCGTTAAAACGTACAGCAGCGTATCTAAAAAATGTAATTAAACATATAAATTTGCATTATGTACGAAATGAAATCATAAATAAGGTTAATGAATTTTTATATCAGCAGTTATTAACACTTCATCTAATTCGATTAATTAGTATCGAAGCTTCATGTATTAAGATAAGTAGTAATAAAATTTCGGCAGTGTTTCCACTGTTTATCGTAATAGAAAAATTCTGAACAACGCAATAACTCCAAGTTTTATTGAAAAAAAATAGTATTTTTTCTCTACCAATACGTCAATTGATTAAATTAAATGAGCCCTTCACATTGTTAGATATTTTATTGATGATTCTGTATTGTCAAAGTACAAACAGAATTACCCATCAAAGGAATGGATCTCCTATTCAAACTAAAATATAAGGTAACAAGTATACAATTACGTACAACTTAATCGTATATTCCATGTATAGGCCAAAAGCCGGGTTTTCTCTTGTAAAAAATGTACGGGGGAACAGGTATTTCTTTTTAATATGTTCAGGGGTGTTCCCTGAATGTAAATTCAAGTGGGCGTCATGGGGGAGGCTTCACTTCAACCGTCAGCTTGAAAAACATGTTTTATTAAATTGTAGAAATCGTTATTGTAGATAATAATATTTGCCATCTTTTTTATTTGAAACTTTTTTTGTATAACGCTTAGGTTTTTAATTATAGCGCTACAAACTTTTTTCAATATGGTTTTTGCCAAATATTTAGTTAATGGTCAATGATAGATTAAAAATGGTGGTAACTGAATTGTTCATTGACACGTAAGCTTTTTTTCAAACAATAAAAACATTCTTTGTAGTTTCAAGTCCAAGTCATCGGCATATGCCAGGACTTGCCTTTTGTTATTATAAATCATTCCTTGGGATCGTAATCCACTACTCCTGATAATCATGTCTGATTTAAATATCCTGAAGTATCAGATTATGCAGTATCCAACGCAAGAAATATTTTTGACAGCTGAAGTATAGCCTTAAGGTTATTGTTTTAGTTTCATACTTGGGCTTAGATTTCTATATAAAAAGAGCAACTGTAGATTATTTTTCTAAGGCCTAAAACAGTATATTTAATATTATCACACAATAGAATATATAATACTGTTTTGTATAGCGTATTGATATGCTCAACAAGTCAAATTTACAATTTCAATATCGACGATTGAGAATTAAAATATATATACTAACCCCATGTAGTCAAAATCTATAGTTGAGTGTTCCGCTTGTACTAATGACCATATGCCCCAAAATATATGTGTCAGTAACACTGTTTTAGTTACTTGAACATATATTGTTTCTATTTGTTCGTCTGTTGGTTCCCTTCCTTCTAATTCTGTTAAATATGTACGTATCCAGCTTGTTTGGAATTTTTTGTCAGGGTATAATGAATAGTCAAATTTATCTAATCCTGAAAATTAAACAAATTTAAGAAACACAGTAACTTCCATTGACAAAATTAATAATTTTTGAGTCATTGAATTGATTATAGATCAATAAGTTCCCTCACAAATCACATATTAATATTTTTTATGTACAAGATTTATAACGGCAGCAATCTAATCAACCTATTAATGTACCGATTCCTACAGTAGTCCACATCTTTAGATATGATCTGGATCTACTTCTACCTTCTAACTGTATACAGTTATGTATTAAATGTAACCAGCGTTCCAAAATAAAACAATAAATAACAATTAAAAGAAAATGTCGAAGTGAAAAATGCATAAATATTTTGGAAATAAATTCATTTATTTTTATAATAAGAATCGTCAAACTTCTCGAAATAGCCTTTAACTACCGGCATTAACTTTTCATTGTTAGAAAATATTTGACCACCGAGCCATTTTTTCAAGTCTGGGAGCAGAAAATGATCCGATGGGACTAAATCAGGCGAATGGGGTGCATGAATAAGCAATTCAAACTTCAATTCATTAATTTTGCCAATTGCAATAACGCATGTGTGCGCTGGTTCATTGTCTTGATGAAACAATACTTTCTCCATAGACAAATGCGCTCGTTTGCGTTTGATTTATATTTTCAAGATAGTCAATGAGAATTATCCCCCGCGCATCCCAAAAAACCGACGCCATGACCTTGCCTGTAGATGGAACGGTCTTCGCTTTCTTTGGAGCCGGTTCTCCTTTTTCAGTTAATTGTTTTTTTTTCTTTTGTTTCGGTTGTGAAGTGGACCCACGTTATAGTTATGAAACATCGCAAAAATTCGGCTTTATTTCTGTGTAAAAATTATCAAACACTCGATGGAAACTTCTTAAAGACGCTGTTTTCATTCCATTATGAGCAAAGGCAGCATCCATCTTGCGCACAGCTCTCTCATATGCGAAGTACCACAATTTTTGAAATACCTACTATGTCTGCTTGATCGTGCACTTTCAAACGACGATCATCCAGTACCGCTTTGTGGATTTTCTTTCAACATTTCTAGAGTCGTCACCTCATTTGGTCGACCACTGCGATGCTGTTCTCGCAGGTCGTACGGCCTCGTTTAAACTCTCCTACCCAATATTTTTCTGTTAATAACAAAGGAGCTGTCTCACCCAGAGTAGAATCTAGTTCAGCTTTTATATTGGTTGGGCTAATACTTTTTAAATAAAAGTATTGTATTACATGACGAATACCATTTTTTCCATTTTCCAAATTCACTGTTGATGGCTGCCAAACAAATATTATCTAGCATGGTGTCTTCAAGCTTGAAACATATAATGTATAGATTGTGTATTTCCTAATACAGTGGTATTTTTTAGTAACTACCGCCATCTCTAGGTCAGGTCGGGATCTTCTGGGACCATTCTCGTGCGTCGAAACCTTTCCAAGTGAATTCGAAAAAGAAAATATTCGTTATCGCGTAGTATGTTGTCTTGAAAGAGTTTCCGAAAAGCTACAGTTTAGTATTATTCAACAGGAAACTGTTGTTCGTTTAATTCAAAACTGTTTCTATAGATTACAAAAATGTATGTACTTTTGATATTGGACAAACAAAAACACAAATTCCAATCACTGAACAACATCGCCTTACCTACAAATTCTGCAAAATGGTTAGCAATATCGAACGACTGGTAATTGGGTGCTGCATATTCGTAATCTATAAATGTAACCTTGTTTTCTTGTTCATTATAAATGACGTTTCCTAATAAAAGGTCATTATGACAGAAAACAATCGGACTTCCTAAATTTTCTACTATTTGTCTCATTTTGTATACTTCTTGCTCAATTATGGATTTGTGGGGGACATTTTTTATGTACCTGAAACGAAAAAAAAAACTGAGTAAAAGTAAATATTGCATAAGAGTCGACTTGTATTCATATTTTGTCCATTTATAACTTTTTAATAATAATGAAATTCTGTTTTCAAAGTAAATGCTAAAATACAAGGTTTTGTTCAAATATTATTATTGATTACAACTACAACGTAAATAATTAATTATAGAATCAGTAATTAATGCGGTTAACCAACAAATAGTAAGCAAATCAAAAGAATCTATTAGTGAAATAAATCAGAACTGATAAAAAAAAGAAATGAGTATGCGAAGAATACATACTAACTACAACACAAGAATATGGAATAAGGAATAAGGCAAAAGAATGAGTTAAAAGAGTCACAAAATTGGAAGGAAAAAGAACAAAAAAAAATAATAACAAATACAATAAAAGATAACCACAACCAGACGAAAAAGGAAATAGGAGATGTTCAAAGAACATTGAATTGTATATAATAGAAGTCATAAGTAATTCAATTTCTGTTTGGAAAAGTTTTCGATTGCCTAACAGGCCTACAACACGCGTAACGTACTGTACTTTTTGTACACCCATATATTTGTTAAATTTAAATATTTCGGATTCAAAAACCACTTGTATGTTATGGGGTCTCAATCTCAGTGTATGTTATTGTTAAATTAATGAAGACGATAGTGTGGGCGTAGAAAAATAATATAATAGTACCACTCCAAAATATAACATAGAAAAAGGATGAAATAGAGAAGTAGAAGAAGAAATAACTAAAGAAGAAAATGAAAAAGCCATAAACAAAATAAAAACAGGTAACGTTTCCATAGAGTATAAACCCAAAAAATTATAAAATGAATGGCTAAAGAAAGAAATACTCATGGAAAACACAAATAGTTCATAAATATCGGTAGAAAAATTATATAGGTACTACCCCTACACCAAAAACTGGAAAATTCTAGATATTTGGTTTTAAAATCATATATCAAGTATACTAGAGTCTTATATTATATAGAGCATAGGGTTGTAAGATAGAAAGGGAAAATCGTGAAGGAATAGTTTTATTTCTAATAAACATAGATCTGAGGGAGGCTTATTTAACTAGAGATAGCAAGGAACTATGAAAATGCTTAAAGGAAATCGAAATACCAACTAGTGAGAATGCATATGAAACAGTAAGAAGACCGAAGAAAAAAGATCAGATGAATTTTTAATGAAAAAAAGAATAAAAGAAACAGACAGTTTAGGCTGATTGTTAATTTGATTAACGATAAAAGAGTTAAAGGAAAAGAAACTAGCTACAATGCTAGACTAGGAAAATTTAGAACTGGTAATTTGTAATACAGTTTATTCATAAAGTATCGTAAGTGCTGTGATGCACCGTCTTGCTGAAACGAAACGACTACAAAATTCTTACCAACTTAATTATTTCACATTTTTGAAATTTTTGGACATATGCAGCCCTCAACTAAAAAAATTATATTTCCAAGTTTAAGTGAGTCAGGTCTAATATTTTTGGAATTTGGACAAATAACATTTGCAGCTTTCATATTCTGTGGAAACCTTCAAAAAAATGTATATAGAGTGTTCAGAAAATGGCGCCGGTTTCGCTATCTAAAAACTTAATTTTTTCAAATGGCAACCCCCATTTTTCTCTTTACCATTAGATTCTACGCTTTAAATTAAGGGGACTTCATACATCTCAAATTAACGGTTTTTGTAGAAACTTGAAAAAACTGAAATTTTCATGGTTGTCAATTGTCGATTGTCTGGAGCGACCAAAAAAAATGCGTTTAGGATAACCCTATCTCATTCCCCGTATATTACCAGCAAATTGAAATAATCTTCATTAATAAATCCTAAACGGGACATGATAAACACTTTTGCAACGTTTACACGTCAAGCTGTTTTCATTGTTTGTTTGTTTGTTAATATGTTAGCTTTTGTTTTTTGTTTTTAGCGAAGTCCCCTTAATTTAAAGCGTAGAATCCAATGGTAAAGAAAAAAATAAGGGTTGCTATTTGAAAAAATCGTTTTCGAAGTTTTTAGATATCGAAATTCGGCACCATTTTCTGAACACCCTATATACATTTTTATCAAGGTTTCCACAGAATATGAAAGCTGTAAGTGTTATTTGTCCAAATTTCAAAAATAGTATTAGACCTGACTCACTCAAATTTGGAAATATAATTTATTTAGTGGAGGGCTGCATCTGTCCAAAAATTTCGAAAATGTGAAATAATAAAAAAATGTTGGACTTTAGGCATACTATTCCTCACGTATTCCAAATTTCACGTAGATTCCAAAAATTTAATAAAAACCATAGCATTCCATTTAAAATATCGAAGTTTGGGTCCATTTCCGGTATAATCGAAAGTTTCAGGAAACTGAAATTATTTTAGCTGAAAATAGAATTTCGGGAAACAGGCAAATTTTCCGAACACTCTTCCCAGTACTTTTCCATATACATATCGATTCAGCTCGTCGTGAATGACCCTGTACATGTAAGGAGGCGTGTCGAAAAGTGAATTAGATTTATCAGAAGCGTAACGGGCCTTGATGGGGTCCCATAAAAAAATTTGTTTGGGGGGGGGGGGTTAGGAAGGGTAAATATTTCTCGCAAAAGAAAAAATATTGCAGAAAGTTGAATAAATATTTATTCATCGTAATTATCTATCTGTCACTTTTTCCAAAATTTTTACAGACAATTTCAAATTAAATATACATTCTCTTTGCCTTTTTTTCGGCAAACTGAATTTTTTAAATTTCAGAATTTCAGTATGTTTTTAGACCCTTTAATTGGTCATAAAGATCAATTGATGAAGAAGACAGAAATTTCTCCGGTTGTAATATTTCGAACATACTACTCAGATCTCAAAGGCTCTCAAATCTTTCTTTAGTTTCAGAAATTAATATATCTAAACATTGACTTCGAAATAGGATTCCGGGTCTGAAATTCTCTCTTGTGCTAAATCAAAAAAACGCTTCGTTATCTTTCGCCTTTTGTTTTTAAAAACAGTAGTTACCCTACTCTCTTAAACGAGGAAAACTCGCCGCCCACGTTAACCCATGTAGGGTGTTAACAACTTTTGAACGCCCGCTTTAAGCGGGAAAAAAATAAATTACTTTTTTGACTTTTGTCATTTTGTGAAATACAAAAAATTTGAGTTTTTATTAATTTTTGCTTACGCACATGGGGGGCCCCGTCGGTTGGGTTGAACAGATGTGAATTTTGTTAATCTTATTAACAGGCAATAAATCCTATTATTACAAGTGATTGTTTGATTAATTACGTACTTTAACAGTATCAAAACTGCTAAAGATGGAAATCCACAAAGGAAATATAACCTAAGTGAGAATTTTAATGTTATATCGTTACCTTTCATTTTTGTCCGAATCAGAGAAAACGTCCGGTACCAATTCTATGAATTTTGTAATTTTGTCCCATATGAAGGTATCTCTATTATCTTCACTCGGTTTAATTTTATGGAATACAGCCATATGTCTCGCGACTAGTTTGCTGATAACTGGATCTCTTACTGATTTGTTATTTAATGTAATGCCAGGTAAGAATCGGTAGGTTAATCCATTTGTAAATGAAGCATACAGGTTTGGAGCGATTCCAGCTTTGTTCAACAGAATCATGTTTCTGAAAATAACTTAATAAAATGAACACCGATATTCTTAAAAATTTCATCATACAGTAATGTTCATTCAGGATTGATTTCAAAGTTTAAACTAAGTTTATATAGTCTTTCGATGTTCTAGAATTTTGAATGCGTTTCGAGGAAAAAAAACGTTCGAACTCTACAATCTACGTATCCATTTACCGCACATGACTTCATTAACTATGATATTTTGACTTAGACAAGGAGTTCAACATGTAAATTAGTAGCGCTTGTTTTAAATATAAGAAACGATAAAAAATTACGTGGATGATAATAGAAAACACCACAGAAAACCAAATAGATCACGTCTTAATATCAAAAAGAAGATCAAAGATGATACAAGATTTAAGATCAGAGGAACAGGTGTTGAGATTGGTCATCATTCAGTAATAATCTGAATAAAATTGAGAATAGTAAATATAGTGAACAGGACAATAAAAAGTAGAAAACGGGATGTGCAGAAACTGAAACGAGCAATGGAAAGATTTTACGAGTCATTCCATATGAAATCGTCTGAAAAAAAAAATTGTTGCCGTCTCATTTTAGATTTTGGTGTAACTTTGAGAAACTCTCCTCTAGGGTCCCAAAGAGTTGATTGATATTCACGAAAAATGATTAAAAAACAATCATTTTCAGCACGCTGCTATTATTCAAAGGAATCGTCTGAGCCAATCATCTTCATTTACCCTTAAACTACTATCTTTTCCACTATAAATTCCATCTTGATCATGCAGATAGTTTCAAACAGAAAAATTTCGTAGCAAAAGTTGATAAGGCTTAAAAATATCGGTTTTTAAAAGTCTTTATTTAAATAGGCGAAAACAAGCGCTTGTAAAAATCAAACTCGTGTAAATTTTGTTCTTTGGGACCCTAGAAAAGAGTTTCTCAAAGTTACACCAAAATCTAAAATGAGTCGACTTTGCTAATTAGACGATTTTAGATGGAATGACTCTTACGTAAAGTGTTATAAATTCAACGCAGGAAGTCATTGGTACAAAAGGTATAAGAAACAATAACGACCAGGAATGTACAATAAAAATTAAAAAGAAAAAAGGTACTAGATTGAAATGCCTACGAACCATAGAAGAAGATAAAAATAGAAAAATAAGAAGCAAGAACGCAAAGATCGTAAAAACAAAGCGAATAAAATGACTTAATGACAATGGACAACTTGGAGGATGGTAAAGAAACAAAATATAAAACGAACTACACCAAATATTAAAGAAAAAGTATGGAATCAGTATTTCAAAAAAAATATTAAAGGAAGAAGATGATATAAATGATTATGGTACAATACTAGAAAATGAAGGAAAACCGAAGTGGAATGTAATATCATCATCAACGAACTAAAACACAACAAAACAGGAAAGTTAGACAAAATAGTGAATCAGCAGAATATGGGGGAGATAACCTAAGGCACAAAATATTCAAGATCATTTAAACAGTATGGGAAACAGCAATAATGCCGAGAGACTGGTCTACTGGAGAATATCCCAACATATGCAGTAATTATAGAGGTATTAGTTTGCTTAATACCATATATAAAATACTAACAACAATAATAAATGAAATATTGAAGAAAGTAGTGGAACCAGAAATAGGGGTGTATCAACAGTAGATGCCATACATACTATAAAATGAGTGATCGAAAAATTAGCATACAAATACTATTCATCGATTTCAAACAAGCATTCGACAAAATGAAATGGAGGACAATTATAAAGAACATAGAAAAACTGCAAAAGTCGATACGATTGGCGAAAATGTGACTATTCTAAATTCTAGAGTAAGGGTAATGACAAAGGCAGGAGCATCTAGGAGTTTGAAATAAATGGGACCGAAAAAGTTTTGAAGACACATTGGAAAAAATTGTAATAGAGGTAAAATAAAAGGAAAATAGATCAGAAAAAGACAAAATATATGGAAATTGAAAGAACTAACGAAGTTAATAAACAAGAATCAGTTAAGATTAATGACCTCATCCTTGTAGTAGTCGACACACAAAGAAAGAGACAAGACGAAGAATTCATGCCGGATATAGGATATATAATAAGTACAAAATCATACCGCAGAGCAAGAGAATAATCCGAACAATCAAACTGGCCAATAAGCTCGGTCTTCTGAATACCTATACACCGTATTACAAGTACCAACCGTAGAAGGTCCTCGAAAATGACAATTTTAGACTATTCTACGATAAGTCCATTATCACCGATAAACAGGTGACGAATAACAGACCTGACATCATGGTGTTTGATAGAAGAGTCAATTCAGTCCTTCTTGTCGATGTAACAATTATAACGTTCTCAACAAACACCACGAGAAACGGGACAAATACGCGGATCTTTCAATTGAAATTAAACAGATGTGGCATAGCGAAAATGTGGAAATAGTTCCAGTTATTATGTTAGCAACTGGCGTCGTACCAAAGACCCTGCATGAGCATTACCAAACTGGGATTACCAAAAAACGTCGACATTCAGAAGGCTGTAATATTAAATACTTGCCACACAGTGGGCAAGTTTATTATGTGAACCGAGCCTAACAGCCTAATAGGTAAATAATACCTGCTGTAAGCTGGGTAGTGTATAAGTTTAAAAAAGTTTTGCTGAATCAGCTTCCGAAGTTCCACTTTAATCCTGTTCACACTAAGAGTTGTAGTCTCTCTTTGAAGCTAATTGTAGTACCTTAGTCCTTGAAATGCAATCGACCTTTGGCCCATTGCATATATTTTGTGACAGTTACAATGACAGACCTGGTATTTTTTATCGTCCCATGTACTTCTTAATATAAATTGGCAAATTAAGGTCCTTTTGCATACTGATGGATCAAAAACTCAACTATTGTCTCTTTGTAAATTTGCGTAGAGGTCAACTATTTAAAAGATAAGTATCTAAACACCGTGCGTTACTCGACACGATCCATTTTAATAATGTGATCACACATCAGTAGGTTCAGATTTGTTGGTTCCCAGCATACGTCTAGACAATTTTTTCTGTTATTCATTACTAATAACAGAATTATTTTCAAATGTTCAAGTACTCTTTGTACTATTATACTAATTCAGAACTTCATCAATTTTTTTAATATCATTATAATTTAAAAAATCGAATTTTTATATTCAATATTACAATAATTAAGTTGGAATTTCTGGAACCGTTGGCGATATTCATACTGAATGCACTGTTTACATCACCACTGCACTGCCTTACGCGCATTTCGATAACCAAGTTATCGTCCTCGGAGACTGTTTATTTACCTTCAGTTTAGCTTCAGTCTCTGAAGACGATAACTTGGTTATCGAAACGCACGTCAAACAGTGTAATTGTGAGGGTTGGTGTAGTGGTGGTGTAAACAGTGTATTCAGTATTCAAATATTTGTTATATAGAATAAGCTGAATAAAGAACAATTAATGACTCTCAAATTATTTAATTCTGTTTTATTCAAAATTTTTTATTTCAATCTTATGCCACTACAGAATTTGATACGATTTTAGAACCGTATATTATATAATTATATGATTTAATAAATAAAATATTATAATAATTCAGTTTATTTTTTTTTTATTTTCAATCTGGCCCACCTACGAATTCAAAATTTAATATATGACCCTCTGCAAAATTGAGTTTGACACCTCTGATCTATACACCAACTATTGAGTTGGTGATGCGTAAATTTTTACGAACAAATTATTCCAAGTTTTCGTCACAGTTGTGAGATATAAAAATAAAATGACAATTGCCTAAAAATTACTCTAATACAAGGATATTATCAACGAGCATATGTTTAATTCAATGTTTAATATTTACAAAGATTAATCCGCAAGTCTTAATAATACTTTAAAATTATAAATTCTAGTATTATTCTATTTGTATGATAACGTTTTAGACAATTTAGGAAATTCTTACCTCTTTTCTGCTTTCCTGTCTATAATCAAATCTGTTTTTCTTCCATATATTCTTACTAGTACCGTTTCCTCGTCTTCTGCGCCTTCAGGTTTACATCCGACCAGCTTATTGGTTATCCCATCTGTCAACAGCTACATATTCATCTTTTATTCTTACACAATAAATCAAACATGACAGATCTTCGTTCTGTCTAATAACTAATAATATAAAATAATCACCAATTTAATATGAAGTCAAACGTTATTTTAGTGGTAGTCAAAAATAATATTGATAGTACATATTCTCACTTGGGCTTTTAAGCTTTTAGACTTTTGGGCTTTTGAAGAAACCCTTAAAATACGTACTCATTGGACAACTATAAACAGTTTTAGGGGAAAAAGTGGCCCCGAGTTTGAAAGTTAAGAATTAAAAAAGTGAAATTTTTCAAAATTTGCCTGATTAAGAGGGGGAGAGTGAGAGCTTTGTTATGAAAAAATGTCTGTAGTCAGGGTTCTGCTAAGCCGATTTTTATAAACATGATGTTAGAGCTTTTGTACATATATCTCGAGACAGAAGAAAGATATCGACATGCGGTTTTCGCTATTTTACTGTTAATTTAGTTCACTTTCAAAAGAACTACTTAAACTTATATGCTTCCGTTTAAATTTATTGAGAGAAATCACAATATCTAGAACAATGCCATTTATATTTCTAATTGAATTGATTAGAAATTATATATTTTATGTTGCTGAACAAAAACTCGTTAATCTTCTCCACATCACATGTTGTTCTAATGTAATCGCTACTTACTCGATCTCTCAATGTGTTCCCCTTGATTCTCCTCAGTATTCTCATCTCAACTGTTTCTAGCATTCTTTGTGTCTCGGACGTGTCCGTTCTACTCTATTGGCTTTCTGTATTTGTTTTTCTCCTTAGATTGATAGTGTGATGCCTAAGTAGTTAGTTTTCATAAAATGTTCAATGCTGGTACCGTCAATTTCTATCTTACATCTAATCGGTTCTTTGCTAATGACCAGTGTTTTGTTTTTTGGGATGAAATTACCATGTTTAGCTTTTTTGCTACCATGTTAAACTTGTGGACCAATCTTTGTAGGTCGTCTTCACTTTCTGCCATTGGATAGCATCATCTGCATAGCAGAGAATTTTTATTTCTCTTTTTTCCCATCATAGAGCCTTTCCTCCTTTTGACTGCCTTTATTTTTTATCCATTATGATATTAAAAAGTAAGGGTCTTAAGGAATCTCCCTGTCTTATACCCGTGCCTATGTTTATTTCCTCTGTAAGTCGTCCGTCTATTCTGGCCGGTATTTTGTTCTCCTTATATATGTCTTCGAGTGTTTTGATGATGTCTAACGGTATTTATCTATTGTATAAAAGGTGTATCACGTCTTTTAATCTTACCAAACACTCAGGCATTTTTTCATAACAAAATTTCCACTTTCCCCAGATTGGACTTACATTTCTTGAAGAATTCGATTATCGTATATAAAGTGCTACTCAATTGGGTAAATTTCAAATTTGTTTTCTTTCAATCGCATATTTTTAAATACTCCCTCAGAAAATAATACATTTGTTATGATTTTTCCCTTGAAGAGATATTGCCTACGGCCCTTCTTAGTCGCCCACCCTGTACACGTATCTTTTACTGCTAATAACTCCGCTCCTGACCCATTTATAAATCAAAATTATTATTTATCATCAAATCACATTGGAACCTCTTCCGTATAGACTGCATAGTATGAAGCCCAACTAACTTCGAGAGTCTCAAGGATCGTGTCAAACAAGGCGTGATGAATAAATACTTAGGTTTAAAAGTGTTGACTCGAAAACAAATTTTTAAAGATACATTATAGACCAGGGTCCAAAAAAAAAATTGTACAATCAAACCCATTGGAACAAGAGAAGAATATCATAAAAATGAAATGAAAAATAATTCACTGGTGATCTGAGACCGGAAAGGTGAAGGGGGTGAATTTTTAAGGGTAAAAAATGGTTTATCTCGATTTCCCGCAAAACTACAAGTCCTATCCAAAAACGTCAAATAGCAAAGTTGTAGGTTATGGAAAGATACACAGCTTTTTTATTTGCACTTTTTTCACATAACCTCAAAATGTATATGAAAAATTGAAATAACCAAGTTTTTAGTTTTTATTCTTATCTTTTACGAAAAACATTTTTTCACGACATTTTGTGAAAACTTGACTTGTCCCAAACAGACTGTAATTCAATTGATTCGAAATATTCAATTTTTACACCTTATTTTTACTTAATATCAAAAAAGCACCCTATTTTTCAATCGAAAAGTCAAAATATCAGCTTTTTTTAAGAGGTGAGTTTTTTGCTCGTCAAAATCTATACTTTCTGATGGTGTAAAAGAATAAATGTTACTATTACCATGGTAAATTTTCTGAAACACCGTTTTTTACCCTCAAGAACTCATCCTCTTCCCCTTCGTGACCTCAGACCGCCTGTAAATTATTTTTTCTTCCAATTTTTTTATATTTTCTTCCTTTTTCAATAAGTTCAAGTTCAAGGCTGGTCTATTAGGGGAAACTGCCGTATCAAGACATGATAAAAAGTTGGTGTTTGAGTATAAATGTGATAGACAGTCGTGAACAGAAGAGTATGCAGTTGGAGCTCTTACTACTACTACAACACACAAAAATGTTAAAAAAGTAGTTCATAATCTCTTTTGGTAACATCGAAATGTGACTATTAGACAGATAATGGTCTCTCATAACATATAGTGAGGCAAGGGGTTGTTAAACAAGTTTCGACCTTCGTCAAATACGGAATTTTATCCGTAATTAGCTTAAGAAATAGTGAAAATTGCTGGGGAGCAGATCTAGCAAATACGATGAGTGTTCAACCAGTGTTCGAAATGCAATTCACGTATTTTAGCCACGATAATCATCGAAAAATGAGAAGGGGCTTTGTTTTGAAAGAAAAGCACTTTCCTTTTTCTTTTCAAATGCCGTCGCTTTTCTCCCTTTACTCTATCAAGTGATGATGCGTAAAATTATTTTATTTCCATGACTATCCCAAAAAACGGTCGCTATCACTTTACCGGCCGATGAAACCGCCTTTGTGGTTATCGGAACAAATTTGCACTTTGCAATCAATTTGTATTGACAGTTTTTTTCATTTGAAGAGAGTAATGGTATATCCAAGTGTCCTCTGCAGCTAGAATCGACGTAAAAATCTGACTCACTTTGCTCAAACCATATCGTTAAGGCCTGGGAAACGTTAATTCTAATTATTTAGTCCAAAGTCTTCAAATCCTCAATTAAGCTGATATGGCCACGTTTGAATTCAGCTGTCCAAAATTTTACGGACGTAAATAATGGTGCCCAGTCTCCGTAACAGTATCGAACTTCTCTTTTATTTGCGTAGGTGTATTGCCTTTCAAAAACAAATTAGCTTTTAACCGCGGCTTCGCTCGCATCGAATCCATGTTGAAAAACTCAAAAGAAAGAAGGTGTTTCAGCGAATGTTCTTAAATCAAAACGAACTCTGTAGCTATATTAGAACCTGAGATATAGATCTTTGAATGTAGAAAAATTGCCAAAAACCTACAAAAATCCATAACTCCACATTGAATGTCCGCGCCTAGCTCCTCTCCAACTCAACCGATTTAAGTGTTCAAAAACTCAAAAGAAAGAAGGTGTTTCAGCAAGTGTTCTTAAATCAAAACGAAGTCTCTATCTTGAATAGAACCTGAGATATTGAGGATAGAACGTGTGTATGTGGAAAACTCCCAAAAGTAATCTAAAGGATGAAATCGCATTTGAGTATAACTTGAGAATGGTGAAAATTAGATGAAATCCGATGATTGATGGCTAATCTGTGCATCAATACCTTTCATTAAAAAAAAATTAAGCAAATCGGTTGAGTGGAACGCCTGAACAGACTCGGAATGGAAATCATCAATTTTTTTAATATATAAGATATGTCAACTCTATATTTTTTCCATTTTCAGAAAAATCTTCACTAAGACCCACTTATGCGATTGTCAAACAGAAGGTAATCACTCAAAATGGCTGAAATTTTAGTCGCAATTTATATTGATAAGTGATAACATCTTTAGGTTAAAGTGGGTTACTTTTCAGATAACCCTTATATTCTTATTGCCGAACTGAACCTGTCTTACCCTGAAACTCTATCTATCATCTATCAAACAATAAATACAGGTTTTCTGTCTTCTAGAAAAATCCAGGGTCATTATAATCATTATGCTTTTTTTATTACTTTATAATAGTAAATAAATACGATGTTTATATATTATGTAGTAGTCTTTCCTAGGGCATTTGTTTTACAGGATACCAATACTTATATTTGATTGTCTTCGGGGTTTCCTCTCTTATTCCACGTGAGTTAAATAACTCGATTCACAACTTTATTGTAAAAAAAAACAATTAATTAGGCAAGGTTTCAATATTCTAGCCAACTCGACGAATATCAAACTATTAAGAACCTAGTATCAATGTACAAACTGCCTTCTTATCGTATACAATAACTATAAATTATAAAATCAGTAGATAAATGTTAATAAACATTAATGTCTTTAGTTGTGAATTGTTAATTTCGTGGGTTAGTCCATTGTGGTGTGGCTTCAACGATTTGTAGGTACAGCTAGCTTCACTCAAATAGGTTTCTGTTTAAATGCTCAGTTTAACTGGGCAAATAACTAAAGGACCCTCAAGAGCAGGACTAGCAATATTTTATATTTGAATTTCTGTTACCAGTTCTCTTCTTAACTCCTTCTACCTTTTTGAGATGTCATAACATATTAAGAGTATCAACATGCTATTATTATATGTAATCTTGTAAATTAGTTGCAGTATATTGTATAATAAAAAACTAGGCTAGATAATTTTATGTTTACTAACTCTAGAAGAAAATTGAACTTATTGGTGACTTATTAAAAGTTAACCCTAATTGAAAAAATTATATTTCTTCTTTTACCTTCAATGTTATATAGTTTTTCTCCCAGTCTGGCCTTATAACTTTTAAAATTTCTAGCGCTCCATTTTCAATATCTTCTTCTTGTATTTCAAAATTAATATGGAGAATTCCTTCTCGATATTCAACTTCCATTGTTCACCCAACAGTATTTCTGCAAAAAAATAAATCAATAAATACAAGTTATTTGTGCAGTAAATCAAAAGTTCGACTTCCATTTTCGAATATTCAAATGCAATGATAAATAACTGAAAACAATTACCGGAGAGGTATAAGGAATTAATTTTACGAAAATGTTTGGACCAATCTAAGAGAAAAGTATAGAAGCAATTTCCTCCGATCATTTTTTTAACAACATATTCTGTGATTCGAATTAAGCACCTTGTGTTTGTAGTTCTATTTTTTAAAACTGCAGCACTCTACTTAACACAAAGCAAAAATACCAATGCAATTATCTATGACGATTTCTATCTTAGACTCCGAATAATCTAGGATATAAGGAAACAAAATTATAGGTAATAGTAATAGGTAATAAATGTTCTATAAGTCAATATTATTGCAAAATGCGGGAAAAGATATTATCGATTTGATTTCAACAATTGGCAAGTGATTGTGCATTTTTTTGTATTGTAAAATAATGAGCCCTTACCTAATTCTGAACGCGGAGTAGGTAGGTGAAGGTTGTGCCCCGCGTTCCTAAGTGGATACCCTTGCAACGATCTTTCTGAAATTGGAGAAGCGTGTTTACGAATTAGGCAAACTAATTCAATGATGAATATGGAAGGAAGAGTCAGAATTTTTAATCTTTTAAAGAAGTCTCTGCAGTGAGCCCCACCGTTTAGACTGAGTAAATATCTAATAGCAGTTTGAAGATTCGCTCAAATTGAGCCGCACCAGACGTACTCCAGAAGGGAAAGACATATTGGAAATGCGACTCAATGAGGGTATAATAAACTGTTAAAGAGATGGATAAATTCAGTCTTTGGAAACCTATCTCAGTGCAAATCAGGAGGAACTTAATTTTTTAGATAAGTCGGCAGTACGTAACTCCCATTTCATGGAATTGTCCACAACAAGCCCTAAGAATTTTACAGATTCAACGACCTCAATGTTGCATTATTTAATAAAAAATGCAGCAATGTATTTTCATATGATAAAACTTTAGTTTTAGAAACGTTGAAACAGAGAATATTATAATCGTACCATGATTTAAGGGTGATTAGGTCACTAGATATGGTGCCGTGAGATCAGGGCTGCTCCAAGAGAAATTAGTATCGTCTGCAAATAGACATATTTTACCACTGATGTTTAGATAGTCGATGTCGTTTGTAAACAGAAGAAACAAAATAGAGCCTTGTACTGAGCATTAGGGCACTCCACATTTTATTGGATTGCAAGAAAACATCGTTGTATCAACCCTTACAAGCTGACTTCTTTTGGTAAGGTATGACTAAAAACATGCGAGAGGTGTTCCCCTGAAGCCGTAGTACTGCAATTTGTTAATTAGAATATTATGATTAATACAATCGAAAGCCTTAGAAAAACCCCAAAAAGTTGTTGCAATGGAGTGATTGCTGTATAGGCTATCATTTGTGCATTTGTTACTTAAAAACCCAAATGATAAAAGCTTCTTGTTGACCAATCTTTCTATGATCTTAGATAATGTGGGAAGTAGTGCGATTGGGCGATAATTCAATGCTTGATTTTTATCTCGTCCTTTATGCAGAGTCCATCAGTTCCAGAAGAGTTCAGGGAGATATGAAAGCGGATCATGGAAAGGAGTTATAGAATATTTGGCTACATTCACAAAGTAATCAGATGAAGAAGCCTTATTTCTTAGACCATTCAGAATGTACCATGTTTCTTTAGAAACATGTCGAGAATTGGCGAGTCTCCTCTTATAATAAATATCTTTGGCAGCTTTTATTGTCTTATGATAAACTTTTCTGTATCGTTTCACGTACTTTTTGAGGAAAATAGAATCCGAGAATTTACTGGCTCAAATTAAATGAAATTTGAAGTATACCCTGTTTATACAATGCTCACTCGGTTACTAGAAATACAGGCTTCTCGTTTAATCCACATCGAAGTTATATGAGGTCGAAAATGGCCTAAACTACTTCGAGAAAAGGATGCCGCTTTTTTCGCTCAACTTGGCGGGGGCACTTAATTCATTTCATAACATTCTAAATAAATGAATTTTTATTATTCTCACAATGACTAGGTAGACATTAAACAAGGATTGTACTACCTATATGTGAAACTAAAATGTTTCGAGAGGCCAACGACAAACAATGGAATACTTAGGTTTGCATAAAATAAACTTTTCAAAAGTTTTCCTCTTCGGTAGTCAATTATTAGTTTAAACTGAATATTTTTATAAACACGTAAGATTTCTTGGAAACATTTATGAATAAATACGTAAATAAATAATGAAACTTGATTTTCCCAACGCACGTAACTCAACAAAACCATTACCATCAATACTTTGTAATAATTCAATTGTTATTAAATTTAGTCAAGCCTACGATGAACAATTGTTACATATACATTTACAATAACTGTATGTAGCGAAAAAAAGGCAAACTATAGGGGATACAACTATTTACAACGACATCCCTGTATATTTTGAGATGCCACGAAATTAGAAAAGTGGAAGCTGGCAATTCTGCATTTTTAAATACCATTATCATAAAGTAGGTAGTGAGCTCTGACTGCAGTTAAATAACTACTATTACAGAGAAATTAATGATATATACTATTTACCAACCAAATATGCCAGGTTTGATCTACTATGATTGCAAGGTCGATTTGAGTGAACAACAAAAGACCTCTTATCACACTTTTCGAAGTTTTTCTTATATTTCCAATTTTACTTGTCCAGCTTTCTTTTTGTCGTTGGGGCTTTGAATCCTTTATGATTTTCTAGCTATTCACTTTTTTCCCTTATCACTTTTTTTAGATCATCTACCTTATTTTTTTGATGTGATAGTCGGAGTACTTTGTTTTAACGCTTCTGATAGTGCTTCTTCGAATAAACGTACTTGTTCTTCACTTGGATCGGTCAGCTGCCCTATTCGACTTCTGAATTTTAACCAGACGGTTTTCCATACGTTTCTCTTTGTTTGTTTGTATTCACGATGAGGACCATCGGTGCGTGAGCATCGCCTTCGACGACGGTCTTGATGTCTATAAGTACCACTATGTCTCCCAACACAGCCATCGTCGGTGTTGTAGGTTTTCTGCGGTTTTCCTGCAACCTGGTGAACCGGTTCATCAGCCAAATGGCCGACGATAGGGTATAATACAGCTGCAGCTGTATCCGCCTGCCCCAAATTAAATTTAAAATAAAGAAAAAAACACAAAATTTCAAAAAACCAAAAAAAAAACAAAAACAACTTTTAAAAAAATAAACCGAGAAGGACCGTTTTTGCTTACAACACAAATCGTCCCTTAGAAATAGTTAGGCAGACACAACCCAACGAAACCACCACAACCCCAGCCCTGCAGAGGAGCTATTCCTATATCAGGGCCTACTCAAACAAACTGCATTCCATATAAAAATCCTCCTTGTCCTACCAAACTTTAATCAACGAATCTTTCTCTCTCTTTCTCTCCAACACAGCGGAAGCTATGTCATCGGGTCGTACTCCTTCTAGTGCGTTTTGTCTGTCTTATCAGTGTTATTGGATCTGGAAATGATGTCGGGTTTCAATTTTCAAATTATTAGTCACCCCCTCACATAAATTTTGCAATCTACCACACGTTTCTAGCAGTCATAATAGCCCTGGTATAAATATTAGTGTAATTTTTCTACTCCGCCCTCATTTCTTCTTGAACGCGTCAATCGCTTGCTTACATCACAAGCGCCGATCAGCCGACAAACTACAGCAGCATCCACACCACGTTGTTTCGTTTTACCATCCTATCGCGTCATATTAGTTTTATTTTTTGTTAGGGTGTCGAAGTTTAAATATTTTTAAGGATGCCCAAGGAAGAAAATTTACGGAAAAAATGGTGTGTTGCAATGAAAAGACTACATTTATCAAGGAATGTGAAGGTCATTTCGAGGAGAGTAGTTACTTTCATTTTTTAAATAGCATATTCAAAACTTCGATACATGGGAACTTACGTATTATTGTAACAATAATGTAGTTCAAAAAGAAAAGGGGCACCACCGGTTTTTCAGAACTAATAATTTTTAACAATCACGTGGATTGTTAAAGGAGCAAATTTCATCCCTTAGAGTTGTTTTTTGAGTAAAAAATAAAATTGGTCTAATTTTCGGACATATTCTTTTTTTATTAAAATTAAATTTTTAAAATTACATTATTCATATAAGTTGGTTGACACCAATTTTTTATCAAACATTAACTGAATTAATAAAATCTAAGGGTACTATAACATTTAGAAAACAATAGTATTTTCCTATCCCATTTTAATTATTTTGTGATGTAAATCACACACATTTTTACTCGAATACCATACGTCCAACAAAATCAAAGTCGAAATTATTTCAAATTAAATGTAATATACGAGAATATATTGAAAAATTCTTAGCCTACTATAGAACCAAACAAAATTTCAACAAAATATTTTATTAGTCAACATATTCTCCTTTTAATTGAATACATTTATTATAGAAAACCTGCAACGTCTCTAGACCTTTAAAAAAAATGTTTGCTCTTGCTCTGCAAACCAGACCTCCACAGCTTTTATTACCTCCTCGTTGGAAGAAAATTTACGACCTATTAAAATTTTTTCCAGTTGAGGAAAGAGATTATAGTCGGACTGAGCCAAATCTGGTGAATAAGGGGGGTGTTCTAGTAATTCAAATCCTAAATCACGATTTTTTTGCATGAAAACATGAGATTTTTGTGCAGGGGCGTTGTCCTGCGAAAACGAAACACCTTTGGATAGCTTTCCGCTTTTAATTTTTCCCGTAGAGTGGTCAATAATGTCGAATAGTAATCTCCATCTATTTTTCTACCCTTATTCAAAAAGTCAATCATGATTACTCCATGGCAATCCCAAAAAACTGAAGTAATAACTTATCCACCAGATATTTGGACACGAAACGTCTTAGGTCTTGAAGAACCAGAATGTCGTCATACCATCGATTGTTGCTTTATTTCTGGATCGTAGAAATGTACTCAAGCCTCATCCATAGTAACAATTCGGTTTAAGAAGTGTACATCGTTTTCTAATCGAGCACAGATCGAACGCGATGCTTCTACCCTTGCATGCTTTTGGTCAACATTTGGTCCATCGATTGTTGCTTTGTTTCTGGATCTTAGAAATGTACCCAACTCTCATCCATAGTTAAAATTCGGTTTAAGAAGTCTACATCGCTGTCAAATCGAGCACAGATCGAACGTGATGCTTCTACTCTTGCATGCTTTTGGTCAACATTCAAACATTTGGGCATCCATTTTGCAGCAATTTTTCTCATGTCCAAATTGACGTGAAATATATACGTTCGTATGAAATATTTAGTGCTTCAGATATAGGTTTTAGCCCAATTCGACGGTCTGATAAAATCATGTCATGAACCGCATCGATATTTTTGGAGACTGACACAGAAACTAGCCTTCCCGATCGGTCATCATATTCAATGAAAAATTTACCTCTTTTGAGGCTTGCAGTGCAATTTTTCACGGTCGCATACCAAGGGCATATCTTCGTAAATCTGCTAACCTCTTAACCCTTTTAAATACAGGTCAAACTTTACACTGACACTTCTAATAAGTTATTGTTCGTTGCTATGGTAACGCAATATTTTGTTTATGCATGGAACTGGTCTAGGCTAACTAGATATCAATACATCCTCGTATTTATTGAAACTTTTAACACTTGGTATATCAAAATTAAATGATTACGTGCATATAAAATCTTCTTGTTTTTCCCCATGAATATGTCTTTCTATCGATCTGACATGTCAAAAGTATTTATTTTTGTTAAAATGAAATATACTTTTTTAAAATTTTCCAAGCCAATTCGGGCATGAACATTAACATACATTTATTGCAAACTGATACACCACAAAATGTTTATCCGCATTTCTTGAGTCAGTCAATAGTCACAGGTTAATATTTAATCACGATAATGCATCGTCACACACTGTATAGGAGACAGTTGAATGTTTACGTGAATAGTAACAGTCATTGAAGATCCAACCTATTCACCTGATTTGGTCATGTGTGATTTTTAGTTATTGTTTTACCCAAATATGCATTACGGGATCGACGGTTTACGATGGAGGATAATATCACTGGCCTCAAACTTTTAGGTTATGGAATCTTCGGTTACATAAGTGAATTGTTATAAGTAGGTTAACTATAAATTAAAACATTTTCAAAATATGACTAGTGTTTCTGTATCTCAAAAAATATAGCGTTATCCTCGTAATTGAATGATTCATGTGTTACTAATCTCATAGAAGAAATTATTAGGAATAGTAATACTGATTATAAAATATAACTATTACATCACTCAATAAGTCGTGTGACTGACACATATATGGCGCTGCCATTGTCGAATCCATATGACGTTTATGAAGTACCAACTTTCAAAAAGACTATTTGTAAAATTTAATGACATTTCGATTAGTCAGATAAAAGTGACGGCCATTGAAGTGAAGCTAGTTTCTTATTTTCAATTTCATGTGTTAATTTATCATTCTTCTATATAAAAAAAAAATGCTGTACAAGATCAGCAATGGCTTCAAAAGTGTTATCTGCTTCATCGAAAAGAATCATTTGTTATTGGTTTGCCGTAGTTGTGCAGAAACCGATGATGGTGAACGTTCTGGTCGTCCGATTGAGATGGTTTCTCCAGAGAACATCAAAAAGGTCCATAAATTGATTAAATTAAAATTGCGTGAGATAGTCGAGGCCGTAAAGATATCAGAAGGCAGTATGCTTGAAATTATGTATGAACATTTGACCATGATAAACGTTTTTCATAGTGAGTGCCACGTTTACTTTCAGTCGATCAAAAACAACGTGTTGATTATTCAGAGCAGTTTTACACCAAATAAATCTGATTTTTTGCGTCGATATGTAACAATGGATGAAATATAGATCCATCACTTTATTCCAGAATTAAAATGATCATTATCTGAGTAGACTGCAGCTGATGAACCACTTCCGAAGCACAACAGTCAGATATGAAGGTTATGGTTTCAGTATTTTGGGGTGCGCATGGAATATTGTACATCGACTTTCTCCAAAAGGAAGAGACAATCAATATCGAATACTAGATAGATTTGTTGGATCGTTTGAACGCAAAAATCAAGGAAAAACGGCCTTATCTGTCGAAGGAAGAACTATTGTTTAATCAAGAAAATGCACCGATTTACAAGTCGATGGCAACGATGGTTAAACTGAACGAATTATACTTCGAATTGCTTTTTCATCCACCGTATAGTCCAGATCTGGAAATGAAGAAGCGATTGCTGAAACTGAAGACAAATCCTTCTACAAGCACGGCATCGAGAAGTTAGAGAAGCGAATGATTGTATTGCTCGTGAAGGAGATTACATTGATGAATAAAATCTATTTTTGGCAAAAACAAATTTTTTTTTTTATAGTTGGTCGCACAACTTATTGTGTGACACCTTAAATTAGTATTGCTAATTCGTAATATTACCATAAAAATAAGTACATTGCATCATATCTCTCTTATTACATATTTTGAACAAGCAATCCGTCTTTTAAGAAATCACGTATTATACAGTTTAAATAATAAACATCATTATTATTAATCACATCACAACGAATTATCTTTTTCATCGCAATAAGTAAATTCAATATACTTTAAATCACGATTTATTCAAATAATAGCTTACCAGCACAACAATTATTTGAAAAGTGTCACAATTTATTCGATACTACCTTACAAGATCTAGCCTAATTGTAAAAAATGCAAACGTACCTTACTTATAAGTAAACTGCGTTAATATTTTTGACCTCGAGTAGTCGTTCTCAGTTCATGCAAACAACAAATGGTATTGAATAAATGGTAACGTTAAAATTATACTGTTACCTATATCGTTCGTATGGTGAAACAATGTTGATAAGAGCTATATGAAAATCTAACTAGAGCAATCAAAATGCTGATTATATACAAATGGATGATATATGTTTTCTGATCGATACAAATTAAAATAATATCAACATAATATGGGGAAACAGTGAAGATAAAAGAACTGTGCCATATTTTGGTTAACAGATCAAATTCTACTATTACGTTAATAATATGTTTCGTGGTCGAATGAGAATGACCTAAAGATAAAGAAGCAATCAAAAACAGTTCCTGTGTTTGATAAATTTGAAAATAAAACTACTTAGTTTTATTCATATATTAAATTATGAATACGATAAAATAAAAGTTGAAAATATTTGAAAAATGAGTTAACAACAACAGGGGTGACTGTCTTTTTATTAACAGATATGTCATATTCGATCAGTCTCAATATGGCATCATTAAATATGGGTCCTGTGTTAGAACTTTTTGGCAAAATAATAGATCTCTTGCATGAGTATGTACTTCAAATTATCTCTATCATATGAAATTCTCGTGTCGCGGTGTTTCTAATGAACTCCTCAGCAACTTGACCGATTCTCATGAAATTCTGTGTGCATATCGGGTAGGTTTGAGAATCGAACAACATCTATTTTTCATACCCCTAAATGTTACGGATAGTCCAACCCTAATTTTTTTTTATTTCTTAGATAAAATTTTTTTTATTGTTTTATGATACAGCATTGAAAAATACATATAACTCTAAATTTTCAACCCTTTAATTTATTTGGCAAGATCTTTATTTTTTTTGTCATGACTTAGAATTAAAAATATTATATTATTCTGAATTTTCTCCTTTCTACGATCAAGTCCTATTTTTCCAACGCGATTTTTTTTATTTTATCCAAAGGTCCACAATAGGATTGCAATATGACAATGGAATATAATGATTATAGTACAATAAATTCTTATACATAACTTTCCTTTCTGTATCGATCGTAGAAGTGACTGTGTAACTTTCATATTAATTTTATTCTAATCGTAAATTTGTCCTTAAGTTCCAGTGCAATAATTATTTATTTATTACTGAAAAGACACGTTTTGTGAGCTCCCGCTAACAACGGCCGTTTTCATACCTGTACATATTGTACTTAACATTTTTCGCAAATCGTTTTAAATCAAAACAAAAACGTATACGTGTTTAATGAATATGCGTGTTCTATTATTGCGAAAGGCAAGTCAAATAATAAGCAAACGAATACAATATTGAGTCACTGTTTCTCACAAATAAGTATTTTATTTTGATTTATTTAAGGTACAAGAGGCACGAGATGAACGAAATCAACAGAGACTATTAGAACAAAGAGAAACGCGTTTATTCATAGTAAACAGACGTAGAGGAATTAACTCACAATTCCAACAAGTTCTTTGAGCATTTACATCAGATTTAATTCTTCGACAACATTTCAGTATGAGCCCGATGTAGAATATTAGGCTCAGGTTTATGGACAACTATATGTGGCATATTCTCATCCAATTAATGGTAAAAATATGAATAGTTATTTTGGATGTTTAGACAGCTATCAAGAATTTTGATTTGAAATATATTCGTTACTTTAATAAAGAATACTTTATTAACCTAAATAAAGCATACTTCTATTGTCTATACAACGCTTTCGATTATAAGTACATCCCTACACACCTATAGTAAATTTTTATTGAACTAGAAAAATATTTCGTAGATATAATTTATATGGCAGAACAACGTTTTCCGGGTCAGCTAGTTATAAATATAAATGTTCTATCGAAAATTATTATAAAGTAATTAAAAAATTAGTGATTCAATTCATGATAAGTAATTCACAAAAAAAGTAGTACATTGTCTGCAACTTTTAAGTCTGTAAATTTTTGTAACAAAAGTTTAAAATAACAAAAAAGCAACAAAAAAAATTGTAGTTGCGTCTCAGTCGATTTAAGCAAAGCATTTGATGTAAGTTAACGTAGATATACTTTTAAAGGAAGTGTTTAATATGGGCTTTAGAGATAGGTTTTTTTCGCATTATATGATCATATTTAAAGGAACGTAGGGAATAATTAAATTGGGTAATGCTTGTAGCACAAAGTTACATAATAATTACGGGCACCATAGGGCTCAGTCCTTGGACCGCTGTTTTATTCTTTGTATGTTCTTAACTTACAATTTGCTGATCTTTAAGCAGCATTAGTGTACACAGATGAAAATGAAATGGAAAAACAAATTAACGGAGACCTTAATAAATATTGCCGTTGGCTGTTTTCTAACAAGTTGAAAATAAATATTGATAAAACCAAGTATATAATTTTTAAACAAAAAAATAAAGTAGTAAACAATTTTGAGTTAAAAATTAATAAGATTCATTTGGATAAAGTTGCTACTCTTAAATATCTGGGACTAAGAATAGATGAGTTTTTAAATTTGGAAATGCATATAAATAAAATAAATCTGCTAATTCCTGTCATTTATAGATGCAGAAATTATTTTTCTCGTAAAAATAAAAAGCAAATATACTCAGCTTTCTTTTTATCCTATCTGAAGTATATTTTACCCATTTGGGGAACCTGTGAGAAAATTAATTTCAATGAAATTCAAATCATGCAAAAAAATTTTTGAAAATTGATACACTTTTAACACCAGCCGACATACGACATACGGCGAATTGCTATATTTCAGGAAGTACGCCTTTCGTCAAATATACGCTGTTATGATTTTAACTTGGTTTTTTTGCTTACACTAAAAAACTATTTATCCACAACTATTAATATTTGTATACTTTGTATATATTCCAGTATAATTGACCTCCTCCTCTATCTTATTCTTCCGATAAGTGGCAAGGCTTCAGCCTACCTGGCAAATGCAATGGTTTTTAATTTTATTTTTAATAAAAGTTGGGATTTGGAAGTATTCTAGTTTCAAATTTTGGTTTGAAGTACATTAAATTATTTATGCAAATATCTGCAATAAATTCTCCTGACAATGATTCAGACTCACGATTTTTTGTTCGGCATTATTACATCCGACAGTGAAAGTGAAAATTTTACTGGTAGTGGCGATCAAATTTTATTAGACCTTAGTAACACTTCATCTGTTGATGACGATCCACCTGCATGGAGTATGATAGGCGAACTTATTGAGGATACTCGATCTGGTAAAGTGCCAGAATTCCTTTGAATTGCAAGTCCAAATCCTGATGTGTTTCCTGATGAAGACGTATCTTTTACATAGTGTGTAGATGCCTTTTCATCAGATGAATTGCTTAATTTTATTGTGCAATGTACGAATACGAAAGCTCATTTATATTTTGCAAATCAACCTCATCTAGATTTAAAAATCCATGGTCTACAATGGCGCGAAATTAAAATATTCTTTGGATATCTACTAAATATGGGCCTCAATAAAAAACCACAAATTTTAATGTATTGGAGTACGCGCTACTCCATAGTTTCAGGAGAAAGGTCTGAGTCAAAACAGATTTTTATCAGTATCAAAATTCTTAAAATTTGCTAACCCAAATGCTCTACAAGCAAATAATAGATTATGCTGTATTAGATTAGAAGGCTTAGAGAGAATTTTCAACCAAATAAGAATGTTGTTGTTGATAAATCGTTGATGTTTTACAAAGGTCGCTTGCAATATAAAGTCAAACCGTTCCAGATTCGAAGTAAAAATTTTTAGTCTATGCAACTCTGATGGATATATGTACAGCTTTGAAATTTATACTGGACAAGTTCAGCAGCAGTTTCTTCTTCCTGACGAGGTTGATAATGCTAGATTATTGCTTTCAGAAAGAATAGTAGTTCATCTTTGTAGAAACTTACTGAACTTGGGTTATTCTATCTATACAAATAATTGGTACAGTAGCACTCGGCTTGCTGAATATTTATTACAAAGAGAAAAGCTACTTACTGGTACGATACGATCGGATAGAGGGGTTCCAAATGTATTAAAAACTTCTCCACTCAATAGACACCAGTCAGCATTTGCAAGAAAAAAGAATGTAATTATTTTAAAATATTTTGACAAAAGAGACATAACTTACTGAAGAAGAGAGATATGTCATCATAATCGAGAATTTTGATCAAAAATCGCAATAAAACAACAATACACTCAGCGAGGCGTCGAAAAATCGATCAATTATTGCAAGCCTATAATTGTTGCCGTAAATCATACACCTGATTCAAGAAATTAGGAATACATTTTGTTCCACGTGCAATATTGAATTCACATTATGTTTACAAAGAATTGAGCGACCAAAATATGGAAGGGCGTTCAGAAGAAATCGAAAAATTGGATGCAAATGAGGCACTTCCTAGACAACATCGAAGACAACAAATTGAAATTTGTTATGGACCTGTTGCTCATACTCTTTCAACATTTCCACCTACTCGTTTTCGTCAGCGTCCACAACGAAGAAGTGTTATGTGTTCGTCAAATAGTATCAGACGCGATACTAGATACTATTGTAATTTGTGCCCTACGAGACCTGCATTGAGTATGCCAAACTACTTCAACCATTATAATCATTTTGTTTAAATTTTATGTAAAATAAATTACGTATAATGAATTTTAATAAAATATCATTTTGGTTCGTAAAAGTTATTACAGCTTTCATTGTAGATTCATTATTATATAAGTATGAAAACGTACATCGTACGTCCCAGCCCTGCAGAGGTGCAATAATCCTATATCAGGGCCCATTCAAACAAACCACTTCCTTACAAAAATCCTCCTTTTCATACCAAACTTTGAACAACGAATCTCTCTCATCGTACTATCGAACTTAATCCGCTGCGATTATTTACTCTAAATGTTAGCTGGGGCAGAAACGGTTAATTATAAATTTGATTAGTGAGGCGAGATATGAAGTAAATTTCTAGCCTAGTCGGATAGAAAAGTACCTATTAATATATCTGTCGTTTTTGCGGCAAGCGGCTTATTCTTTATTATTACCTATTTATTACCTTTTTTACGCCGCTCGATTCGCCCAAACGCTCAATGCACTATTTTGGTATTGTTGTAAAAATAAGAAAACAATATTTCGAAGAAATGCCGCTATTAAAGGAAGACACTTTGCGCTTTGCGACTAAATATTTTTTGCATGATGAGGTTCTGTAAATTTTTATTGTAAACATTTTGCCTTTTGCCACCCCGTGTTAGTGACGCCTGGGTGCCATGCACCCCTTGCACCCCCGGCGCGACTCGGCCCTGATTACACACCATTAAATGTTGGAGAGTTGGTGATACCTAAATTAGAATCCTTATTGCAACTTGAACAATGTAAACTTGTCTATAAAATAATAAATAACCTGCAAAAATCAAATACAAACTTTAATTTAAATAATGAATTATACAGTTACAGTACAAGGACAAATACAGACTTATATCTATCGCAAAACAGAACTAACATAGGTTTAAATAATCCTGTTCAGCTCGCATCCAAAATCTAGTTTAAGTAATTAAATTAAATTTAGTAGTTCTTATCAAATCTTTATTATAAAATGTAAAAACTTCTTAAATATGTACTTAGTAGATGCTGTGAGAAAATAGAAATAAGTTATGTTATAAATAGAGGACCGAAAACCGGGATCCCGGGATTCCTAGCATATTTTAGTCCCGAAATTTTCGGGATTAAATTCAATGAATCCCGAATCCCGGAATTTTCGGGACTAATATATTTTTTATATAAGTCAATAAAAATGTGCGTGAAACGAAGCGCACTTACTTTCATTTGACGTTAAACGTTAAAATTTGCCGGCCATCTTGTTACACAACTGGTTGCGTTTGTTTCTGCTAACAACCGGTGTCGGATTAAGTATGTGTGTAAAATAGTGTAAAAATTACGCTTCAGATCGTGTAAGTATTGATATTTATATTGTTAATTGGTGACAAACAATTAATTTATTAAAAAAACAACAATGCATTAGTGTGTATGAGTAAATATAGATGAAAAACAGCGAATGTTTTTTCTGTTGATCTAAGAGGTTATGTTTATGTTGTACATAGATTCAAATGTTATTTTCTTTTTTATTTAGGTTTAAGAAGTAAACAATGTCACTCTGTCTTGTTTAGCTATTTTAAAACCTTAGGAGAATCAACCAAACGCCTACATCCTCATCTATTTTCAAAACATTCTGTTCTGCTAAGGTACCTTCCTCAACGAGCCAAAATAATGAAGGACCACCTTGGAAAAGAAAAATGGCGTCAGTCGCCGACTATTTTGTGAAATCTGATACTCTTGACGATGTTTTGGCCCGTATGACTGCGCTAGATGGTTTTCCTTTTAGCGTATTTGTGACATCAAACGATTTAAGATCGTTACTGTTAGCAAAAGGGTACTCAGACTTACATAAATCTGCTTCAAAAATCCACAACAGAGTACTGGACTATAGTGAAAAGATAAAAAAACAAGTAACACCTGAACTATCTACATTCAAAAAAGAAGGACAGTCTAAGTTTTGACGAATGGACTTCTACCTCTAATAAGAGATATATGAATTTAAATATTCATTCAGTAAACAAAAAATGGAATTTGGGACTTATTCTAATTGATAAATCGCTGACCGCCGAAACTTGTGTTCATACTTTAAAAAAGCAGCTTTTGGAGTTTCATATCTCATTAGATATTGTGGCAATAGTGACTGATAGTCCAAATGTAATGCTAAAGGTTGGAAAACTTGTTAATACAGAACACCAAATTTGTTTGGTATTCATTTAGCCGTTTGTTATTTATTGTTTAAAAAGACACCTGTAAATGAGACTACCAGTGATGATATTAATGACTCGGATGATGATATTGAAGGACTACACTCAGGATTAGTCATTGAAACTGGAAATGGTCGGGATTTGACTTATGATGATCGAAATATTAATGATTTAGTAAAGAAAGTTCGTAAAGTGGTTCTTATTTTCAAAAGAGCATCCTGGAAAAATGATACAAAACTCCAAAAATATGTTTAAAAAGAACATGGAAGAGAGCTTAATTTACTACTCGACTGTAAAACGCATTGGAACAATCTCTTTACAATACTGGAGCGATTTGAACTTTTAAAAACTAGTGTAAAAAAGGCACTTATTGATCTTCATAATCCTGTACCATTGTAAGAGTCAGATTTTCAACTCATTAGTGAGATAATCAAGGTATTGGCGCCAGTTAAATTATCCGTAGAAGCACTTTGTCGTTTTGATGTCAATTTGTGCACGGCGGATTCGACACTCAAGTTTCTTTTTCAAGAATTGCGTGACAATGACTCAATTTCGGCTTCTAAATTGAAGAAACATTTATTGAACCGTTTGAAAGATCGTTGAGGAAGCGAGTTAAGTGGAGTATCAAACTATCTACAAAATCTTCATACTGAGAAGACTGAGTTGGAGACTGACTGTGATGTAAAGGAGTTATTTTCATGTCCAAGCAAGATGACTATAAAAAACAGATTATTTTGTCAACTGGGAAAATTGAAAATAGTGGTAATGAAGAAAATGACATGAACATTGAACCCACGCAGACAACTAGTAAAACTGATTTAATATTAAACGAAAAGCTTCAGAACGAAATAGAAAACAGTATGAAAACTATAAATCCTGAAGCATATAAAGAAACTGATCTTTCTAAGATCATTAAGCAAGAAATGAATCTTTATGAGGCTAGATCCACACGAGGTTATAATTTGGAGAAGGCTTATAAAAATTTATTGAAGATTCCTCCAACTTCCATCGAGCCTGAACGCGCGTTTTCCGCTGCTTATTATTAATTATAATTTCTGATCTATTCGATTTAAAATATGAGTCCTATTAACATTGATCTCTTTTGACAAATTTTAAGAAGTTGATTTTTTAAGTTTATTGTAAAATAAAATAAACAAACTAAGCAATAATTTATTAAACTATTTTATAAGGGCCTAGTTTGTTAATTTTATTAGAAGAAATTATAATTTTGTTTTGTTTCCGAAGATTTAAGTAAAGATTTAGAATAAAAGGTTGATTTTGATATGTTTTACTTTCTTTTTGCTGCCACTTTCTATTACCAATACAATCCCGGGACTATCCCGGGACTAGAAAAATCAACCGGGATCGAATCCTCTAGTTATAAAGTGCAACAACTTAAGACTGTTTACTCTAAGTTATTTAAGTCTCGAAGCCAGAGCTTTAAAGCATTGATTTGAGATTCAAAAAATTTTTAATAATTTTGTAAAGTGTTTAATTAATAGATAAAGTTGTTGAAAAAAAATGCTTTACGTGTGGTGTTCATATGTACGAGCCGTTCGACACAGAGTCCTCACTACGTTGTACCAGAGCAGCGCCGCTACCCCGCCACCGCATCTCTAAATAAAGATTGGACATTAGGTTTGTACCAACCCATTACTAAACAGTCCATGGAACGATGACGATTCTGCGCAATAAATATTACTTGTTCCAGCTGGGCAGTTCTCCCAACATCAATTGCAGATTATAAAAAGCATTGCCGACAATTTTGTATTATCTACCATAGGCGTAGCTACTTCATTTTATAAATTTATTATTTTTATAAAAACTACTTTTAAAAATATGTATATCTTATGCGAGTAAGTATTCGTTAAAGGGCAATCGAATCATTATAAATTGGACAGCATTATACGCTGGTATTTAGACAGATGCACATACTTGTAGTCCTAATTTGAACTTGAAAATCATTATTATACCTCGTTAACTTGCTACAACTGAATATTAAAATATAAAACGGAAATAGACGAGTGAAATGTACCTGCCTGTAAGGGAGTTTGGTTTGAACAGGGTACCAGACGTGAACTGAGCACTTTTTGCAACCCATTCGTTTTTTTCTTTGCAAATAAAACAAAAAAAACATTTCAATTCCAAAATATCTATATAAAGAATAATGGTAGTCAGAATCGTCTGAACTAGAGTCATCATTTGATTGAATTATAAAGGGTTGTAAAGAGGGCGATACCACATACTCATCTTCTTCTTTGATAACATGTTTTTCCAAAGCTCTTGGCGATCTCCTGCTGGAACTTTCTTCACGAGTTCTATAACCTCTTTCCGTTTGCCCACAATAATTCTATAGGGTTAAATGTGCAATGGCAAAGAGGTAATCAGAGAAGGGTATGACCCTGTTCTTTGCACAGCTTATCAAAATAAAAATTGATAAAAGTTTTGTCGAATTGTCTACGGACGTAAAAAAAATTTTTTATGAAACTTGTGAGTAAAGTAACTTTTTTTAACTCGTAGGAATTGCTGTGCGGTTAAACCTTCCTACTTGTGAAAAAAGTATAACTTTACTCTCTTGTTGCATAAATAACTATTTTCATATCAAAACTTATTGAGGAACTGGATAATGAAGATATAAAATATTGAGGTTAAATGAATAAATACCTTTACAATAAGCAGATGATATAAAACAGACCAACGAATTACCACAATAATATTAAACGAACGAAGTAAGACTGACTGGTGGGCCTAAGACACTTCTTGTATAATTACAAAATCTATTTAGGGTTACCTACCTGTCCTTAACTACCTTTTCTGTCTTTCGGAGAATTCATTACCTATGTACCTGACAACAAGAATATTTTAATTTTACGTGAATTTAAATTTTAGTATTTTTATCAACTATAGTCCATTCGTTTGATAGATCAAGCAAATTGCAATAAAACGCTACAAGGTATCTCTTATTAGAGTAAGCTCGCCTTCATATAGTTTTATTATATTTCAGCTTGACATTCCTGTATCTTTCACAAATAGCTCTTTAAGTATATTAAAAATACATTAATAAAAAAATAATTCTCATTTCCAATATATATTCAGGGACACAGGACTACAAAAATTTTTGTATGGTGCAGCTCTTTTTGTAATGTACAATATATTGAAATACTTATCAGCTCCATATTATCTACTCACCTCACCACATAACATCGATAAAGTATTGAAATTCGACACCAAGATAAAGTGTGTGTATCTAATAGTATATTAGTCCCAGAGCTGGCTACATAAACCAGCATCGATAAGGTACACGACGTTTGGAAACGGGGGGCCCGCAATTAGTACATCACCAAACGGTATTTCTGGCACTTTGTACAGGTCGGATATGGAAATGCCATCCGGTTTTCCCGGGCGAAAAAATGGGCTGGAACCTCATATGATACACGAGTGAAAACCCTTGGATCGTGGGGTCCGAACCTCAAATAAGAACGCTGAAATAACTCCAGAAGTTTTGAAGGTCAGAAAAGCCTCGCTAAAAGTGACCGAAAGTGCCGGAAAATTCGTCCGAAAAACCCGATATGGTACACAAGTGAAACCTTGTTGAACGTGAAGTCGGAATCTCAACTAGTAGCAGTGTAATAGTGCCAGAAGTTTTGCAGGTTGGGAAACCCTCGCCAGAAGCGACCAAAAGTGCCGGAGAATTTATCCTCACGTGGTACACGCATCAAACTGACTGGCAGCGGCGGAGTGGTACACCATCTGCGCTCTCTCTCTCTCTCTCTCTCTCTCTCTCTCTCTCTCTCTCTCTCTTCGAGGTCCGATGGTAAGGCCTATGTCAAAAATTTTGACCTGCTCGGGTAAAAATTTTTAGGGTGGATCGTACAGCGAGAGTCATTCTCTATTTGTGAAAGGCTACGGCAATTAAAAGTTTTCGCTTATAGCCTTAGTTTCTTCGCGAATCAATAATGGATTTTTTGTTTTAATCACAACATTTTGAATTTGCTATATAGGACATTTAATTTAATTATATATTGTTTATACAGCTCAAATCGAATCCTTTTATTATTATATTGCGTACAAAAAATGTCGTAAATAATTAAAAATGGAATGAAATCTTTTCGCAAAGATACAACTGTTCCCGGACATTTTAAAAAAAGTTCATGAAAATCGGTTTATAATTAGCGCTGTTACTGAATTTACAAAAAAAAAAGTTAGAAGCCTATTTTCGCGGCGTCGAAGCTGGCGGTGGCGGCGCGAAACGGCCGAAAATTAGTAGGAGGCATGAAATCACGCGCGCGGAAAAAAATATTGTATTTCAGCGAGTTTTTATCGTTTCCTAACGTGTTTTTTAATTTTGGGTAGCGCAAACAAATAGTTTCAATGAAGCCAACAAAAATAATTTTCATTTGAGCCGGAAGCAAAAAGTTTTTATTTTCACAAGAACGTCAATTTTCCATTTTTTCGGAGGTTTTCGGACCTGTAAAACTTCTGTCGCTATTACACTGCTACTAGTTGTGAGTCCGGCCTCACGTTCTACAAGGTTTCACTTGTGTACCATATCGGGTTTTTCGGACGAATTTTCCGACACTTTCGGTCACTTCTGGTGAGGCTTTTCTGACCTCCAAAACTTCTGGCGTTGTTACAGCGTTCTTATTTGAGGTTCGGACCCCATGATCCAAGAGTTTTTTATTCTTGTACCATATGAGGTTTTCCAGTCCAATTTTTCGCCAGGGAAAGCCGACGAGTATTTTCATATCCGACCTGTATAGAGTGCCAGAAATGTCGTTTGGTGTTGTACTAATTACGGGACCCCCGGTTCCAAGCTCAAACGTCGTGTACCTTATCGATGCTGTTTTATGTAATCAGCTCCCCGATTATATGGGGCGTTTTACTTTTCTACCTACAATCTAAGTGATAAATTTTTTGATTTAAAAAAAAATAAAAGTTTATTTCTTTTCTAAAATGTATTTTTAAATCATTGTCCAGTTATCGAAGATTTCAGAAACGTGCCTACTATAGAACCAAACAAAATTTCAGTATCAAAACATTTTATTACTCAACATATTCTCCTCTTAATTGGATACACTTATTACAGCGAACCTGCAACGTCTCTAGACCTTTCAAACAAAATGTTTCTTCTTGCTCTGCAGACCAGACCTCTGCAGCTTTATTACCTCCTCGTTGGAAGAAAATTCACGACCTTTTAAACTTTTTTTCAGTTAAGGAAAGAGATGATAGTCATACGGAGCCAAATCTGGTGAATAAGGAGAATGTTCTAGTAATTCAAACCCTAAATCACAAATTTTTTGCATGGCAACATGAGATTTGTGTGTAGGGGCGTTGTTCTGCAAAAACAAAACACCTTTGGATAGCTTTCCACGTCTTTTCTCTTTATTTTTTTCCCGTAGCGTGGTCAGTAACGTCGAATAGTAATCTCCAGTTATTGTTCTACCCTTATCCAAAAAATCAATCATGATTACTCCATGACACGAAACTTCTTAGGTCTTGGAGAAGTGTCGCCATTCCATCGATTGTTGCTTTGTTTCTGGATCATAGAAATGTACCCAAGTCTCATCAATAGTAACAATTCGGTTTAAGAAGTCTACATAGTTGTCAAATCGAGCACAGATCGAACGCGATGCTTCCACCCTTGCACGGTTTTGGTCAACATTCAAACATTTGCGGATACATTTTGCAGCAATTTTTCTCATGTCCAAATTGACGTGAACTATATGATGAACGCGTTCGTATGAAATATTCAGTGCTTCAGATATCCGTTTTATCGATATTTTCGGAGACTGACACAGAAACTGGCCTTCCCGCCCGGTCATCGTCTTCAATGGAAAATTTATCTCTTTTGAAGCTTGAAGTCCAATTTTTTACGGTCGCATACCAAAGACATTGATCACCAAGGATATTAAGCATATCTTCGTAAATCTGCTTACCTCTTAACCCTTTTAAATACAGGTACTTGATGATGGCTCGATACTCAAATTTTTGAGTATTTGAGAAATGAATTTATAATCACATTTAAAGTTTTAAAACTATTTGAACTTTCTAGGTGAGAAATTTTCCATATTTTTTTCCATAAATTCACCGTAAGATTTGAAAAAAATTCATCGAAATCGGATTATTTTTTGATTTTCTGGAGCTAAAAACGAGGTGACCCCGAAAGTATAAAATTACCTTATTGACAAGAGTTTTCACAAATCTGCGCTCACGTTTAGAGAAGTGCCTATACTTAATAAATGCACGTTCTATTGCGCCACCCTGTATAACTTTCTTAAGTTAAGCTAATTATAAGTATTAAGTTAATTATTATTACCATCTATTATTATATTACAACATATTTTTTATAATTTTTTTGTAACGTTCCATCAAAACAAATCAATTATACACATTCTACGAACAATGTAATAATAATTCAAATAAGTACATACTTGTTTTCCCTTCACGACTAATGGCAATTTGTCGTGCCGCATTGTAAACAACTTACAACATAATAGTGAAGTTTATTGAATTAAATATGAGTGAATATATTTAACGAGATAAATGTAATGATCCGAATATAAAAATACCCGCTGCAATTTTCCACCGTTAATAGCTGTATACATGGACGAAAACTGTCGGTGAATATCGACTCCAGCATGAAAGGGAACCTCAGTGCGCATGCATTCCAGTCGATTATGTACACAGGAAAATTGATCAATATGCTGAGAAAAACATTGGATAAATGAGTTTCGAAAGCGTGAATCATTTGACGTAAAGTACAATCGGATACACTGAAAGAACAAGCTCAAATTACTACACTAAACAAAATAAATATGGTTTAGAATACATTATTAAATGCAATAGACTGTATGATTTTCCTTTATTATTTTGTTGTAGTAGAAAACTTTTATCAGTAGATTAGAGGGACTCCCTAGCGACGTGGATTCCTTGCGAGAGTTATATTATCGCTTCCACAACGCGTATGGTATTGGTTGAAGCAGGTCTTTTCGCCTTCAGGTCTCTCTTTTCAACGGAGGAACTTCTACAGCTAAAAAAATTAGGAGAAGCAATAGCAAATATTATTCCAGTAGCTCTCCAGGTAAAAGTTGAAATTTTGAGTTAAAAAGGACGCGATGAGAACCAAGCACCCTTTGAAAGACTGAACGATAGCATGCTCGGCCTGTTTCTTATTAATATTCACTCCATAAGACCCAAAACAGATGAAATGAATCTTTTACTAGAGGAGCTTAATTTTCCAGAAATTTTTGCCTTCGCTGAACATTGGTTAAATAATAATGAGCCTGTTCTTGTCAAAAACTATACCACAGTAGCAAGATTCAATAGAACTAATTTATCTCATGGAGGTACTATGATCATGTCCTCAAACAACTACTTTTCCGAAATAACACAGTCCTTACGTTTAAAAAGCAAACTAATTCAATGTGGCGATGTCAATATTGATTATTCCAGTGTGTGTATTGGTCAAGAATGTCTTCAGTCAATTTTTGATTCTTCTGGTATGGTCATAGTACTATAAACTATGTCGTGTCATCATATGTTCCAGAATCAACCGACTGTACTATCTTTAATTCAGGTCTCTCCGATTATGAAGAAGTGTTTTTGGTAAAATCCAATACTAACAGTACTTCTTGTCAATTATGCCGTATCTTTTCGGAAAAAAGTTTTCAAAACTTCAAGCACCGTTGTCAAACAACCGACTGGAACATGCTCTTTTGTGATTTGGACTTGGAATTTTCTAGATTCACAAAAACACTAACTAGGCTGACATCCAATTCTTCTCCCGTCAGGCGTATTAAAAATAAACAAAATAAACACTGATCCACTAAAGGTTTATGTATATCTGTGAAGAAAATGCGATATTTATCTCACCTAAGGAAATTCTCGATAGTGTCTGTCTTCTTCAAAAATTACGAGAAGCTTTAGAGATATTTATTATAATAGAAGACTGCTATTACACCGCTCTTATTTGAGGTTTAAACCCCACGTTACAAAAGGTTTCACGCGCGCCCGTTATGAGGTTTTTCAGTCAATTTTTTCGTTCGGGAAAACCGGCTGGCATTTCCATATCCGACCTTAAGAAGTGGCGTTTGGTGATGTACTAAATTGAGCCAACCAGTTTACAAGCTGAAGTGGCGCGCACCATTTCAACCCTGTTTTTTGTAGCCAGCTCTTGGACTTTAAAAACTGATATGGCTTTCGATCGCCAACTTCCAAAAGTTGTAGTATTGTTTCTTCCTGCGATGGGCCTCCGCAACGGATTAATTCCTCCTTAAGCTTTTTATACGAATTGACGATCGGCGGTTTTAAAATGAAATCGTGCATTTTGGCACTGTACATCCGGTACCGTCTTTGCCAACGATACTGCGATATGATTCGACAACGTAGAAGACCTACAAGAGCTAGTCAATTCTATCAACGAAATTGGAACCAAATACGGACTCACAATAAACGCGCATAAAACCAAACTAATTAAACTCAATTACTTGTCAATGGAAATAACATAGAGAAAGTAAATAAATTCAAATACGTTGGATGTATGTTAAATGAAAAATGAGTTCACGACTAGGAAGCTAAAACTCGGATAGCAATTGCAAAAACAGCTTTTACAAAGTTTAATAAGTTCCTAATCCGCCGAAAAGTCCCCCTAAGCCTTAGATTGAGGGTGATAAAATGTTATATTTGGCAAATCCTTTTGTGAAGTGTGGAGACGTGGTCCTTGAAAGTGAGATCCTTAAACAGCATAGAAGCAATGGAAATGTGGCTGTTGCGCAAACTTGTGCGGATCCCATGGACCGAGTACATGACGAATGAAGAAGTACTGTAATTAAACAACGAAAAGTATCTTATTTGGGACACATTCTGCGAGGACCAAGGTATTCAGCTCTCAAGCTCATACTGACGGAAAAGATCGACAAAAGGAGAGAAACAACATTCCTGGCTACGGAATATAAGAGACTGATGTGGCATTGAGGGTGCGGCAACAATTTTTAGTCGAAGGGTGCCTTCAGATAATAGATCAGAAGTTTTGGACAAGAGAACACCTACACGATGCAAAATGTATGGTACTTGAAGAGGAAGTATAGCCGGTCTAGTGCAATGATCGTATGAGTGAATTTTTCTTCTTCCTCTATTATATTGTAAGCAACAAAATTTCGTTCGTTGATCACGGAACCAGAGTACCGGTTTTGTAGGTAAGAATGCCGGTAGACGTAAAGAAACGAGGCTATTTGCTGATTGTGGGGCTACCGCAAGATGAACCACATGGCTACCGCAACCGCACAATTTACACCGTCAGTCATACTGGAACTATTACTGCACTTCACTTAAACCCTTCGCGGTACACTGTGTATACACCTTTACGCCCACAAAAAAATATTCACTGTTCTTATATCTATTGCTTATCACATCGGGGTCGCCAGTTATGGGCGCTAGTTTTGGGGTCAAGAATTGCTAAGAGGTAGCACAATTAACAAAGTTCGATAACTACTTGAACTTACTATATACGGGGTCCTTCACAACGTGCTGAATCGATATGCATATGGGACAGTACGTTTCAGCTAAAATAATTTCAGTTTTCTGAAACTTCCACTTCTGAAAGTGGACCCAAACTTCGTTAATTTGAACGGAATGCTATGGTTTTTATTAACTTTTTGGAATCTACGTGAAATTTAAATATAACTTTATATGAGGCATAGTATGCCTAAAGTCCACCATTTTTCAATTATTTCACATTTTCGAAATTTTTGGACAGATGCAGCCCTCCACTAAATAAATTATATTTCCAAATTTGAGTGAGTCAGGTCTAATATTTTTAGGATTTGGACAAATAACATTTACAGCTTTCAATCTGTCAAACCTTGACAAAAAGTTCAACTTCCGGTATTAGCAGAAGTTTCAGAAATTTGAATTTAAAAGCTGAAATTAGCATTTCGGAAAATCCATGCAAGTAAATTTTCAGAACACTAGTCGCAGTACTTTCTCATATACATATCGACTCGTTGTGAAGGACCCTGTACATATAATCAGTGGCAGTACCATGTAATGAGGGGGGAACTTGTTAGTAGGCGGGAAATAGGCGGAGGAGAGGTGCGATGGTTTCAAGGATGGCAAAGTTGGAAGCTAGTATAATTTCTTGCATGATCAAGAAACTAAATCTCAATAAAATTATCTAAATATGACGATAGAGATTAATGGGACTCTCTCTCTATCAGAATATTATAAACATTGTACGGGGGAATGGAAATAAAATCGCAACATTAGTTTAGTATTGTACAATTTGTAACTTGACAGCGCGCGGCGTGGGAATAACTCAAAGCAACAGCACATTCTTGATTGACTGAACAGTCCTCTACATCGTGGGGTTTTGTTTTAATTAGACAATTTAAAACGGAAACGGTAAAACGAAAGGCGTTGACTTTGTCAAAATCATTTTATCATTTTTCAATTGTTTACTTCAAAGTAAAAATCTTTTTCCTCATTTTTCAATTTTGCCGACCACAAAATTTGCCCCTCCGGCCCTCCTGTAAATATGGCACCGCATATAATTAATTCCAATACTCTACGCAATAATAATCATTTTGTATCAAACTTTATTTAGTGTTGCCTAGTAGAAAGTATCTAACTATTAATGTGAGTATGGTTGTCTATTGTTAGTACACTTCTGTTCATTGAAATAGCATACAAACCTTAAGACATATTTTTGCAATTTTTAGCTGTGTACATTTACTTGACATTCGGTGCCATGTTCACCAATAATAAGTTATCAGTATTTACAAAAAAATTTTCATTATACCATAATTATTAACCCTTTCAGTCCAGCCGACTCGGGTAAATCCTCACCAATCAAACCCATTTGTCCATTACAAGATATGTTTGAGAATTACAGCGGAGTATCTTTTTTCTTCTGAAGACTACTGAAGCGCAATAAGTCCATCAATCACTAATAGTAACAAATCTCTTTGTGCCGTTGTATCTATAACAACACTCTTTTCATCATCTTTCTGAATCTACCTAGAAGAACTTGAGTTGATATGGACACCTGGTTCAAAACTGTCTTCCTTGGGCATTGTGCATTTACGTTTAACGCCAAAAATCGACGTAAACAGCCAGAATTTCTACTGGTAACTTAAGTTAACGCCATAACTACCCCACTGGTAATTTCCCTGAGGGTACTGCCAATTTTGGTATTGATATTGATCACCTTGTCCTATTGGAAAAAATAATTTCTAGACTTAAGAGGAGATAGAGAAAAATATATCGCTGAATCAAAGAAGTTAAAATGATGAGGTCCTCCGTTGTCATTACCAAACAGGGCTACAGAATGAAAATATTGAAATAAATCGTATTGGTTCATACTAGAACTGCTAATTTGGTTGATTTCCGGTTTGTTTTCAGTAAAGTCAATGATTTGGCGGATAGATCTGTCTCCTGTACTGGAAGGATAGTTTCCCTTTTAAATAAGTACATAATAAAAATAATATAGAATAGACATAATACTTTTAATGATGATAAAACACAATAAATAATTGAATAGAAGAACAAATTTGTTAGTAATTAATGGTGGCTCCATTTTTTTTCAATCAATTTTTTTAATCTTCTTAGCATGGAGTGAATTAAATTCCGACAAATATTTCCATTTAATTTAAGGTCTTCTTAAGCTGTTTCAATGGCTTCCCTTAACTCTTCATGATTTCTGGGACGAAAATTCCTTCTGTTATTTGTTTTTTACAATGCACCCCCATAATTTTTTGGTGGAATTCCTATCAGGATTATTTGCCGGCCACGGTGTAGTCAAAGTGTCAATATTGTTTAGTCAAAACCATTTTTGAATTATGCGGGTGGTGTGGACAGGACAATTATCATGTCTGTAATTGAAATCGCTTTCATCATAAGTTTGATTTTATCAATAGCAATATAATTTTCTCTAGAATAATGAGGTAAACTTCAGAACTGAACCTTGCACCAATTCTCCAGCATACTCCAGCCCATTGATACTCATTCAAGTACAAATATTTACTGAAAATATGGCTCATTACTTCACTCAGCATATTGTGTTTTAAATCTTCAATTTGATGGTCTATGAATGCGAATACGTCCGTCGTATTGCATTGCACGATTTGAATGTTTTTTTCATTTGTGACGACAATTCTTTCCCAAAAATCCAGATCACTATACACATAACTATGTGCAAATACAACTTGACTTGCACTCATTTGAAAGCGATGCTTTCTCTTAGCACTTGCACAGTTTTTCAAATCCGACGCTCACATGCCGTAGAACAGGATCCTAGAAAGTTTGTTGCATTTTCAGTACTAGCAGCCGATTTAAAGAGATGTTCTCTTAAAAAAATTAATCAATGCAACATCTTGTGTGCCATTTGAAATTTTACTTCTACCAGACCCAGCCTTTGGGCGCAAAGTCCCGTCTTGTTCCCATCGCTTTTTCAGTCCGGCTACGGTAGTAGTATAAAGACCTAGCTGAGTTGACAGTTTTTGATAGACCAGCTATTAAAGTGTAGACGAACACAATAGTGAAATTGGATGAACACTGATTTTATTGACAGTAGTTTCCTTATATCTGACAGAAGTTAGATAACTTGAAAAAAAGGGAAGTATTAAAAAAGTCACTGCAAACTACGCAGGCGCGGTATCATCTTATTACTGTTCTAATTTCACGATGACACTGCTTTCACCATGACAGTCACAACACCAGCCATCTTTGAATTTGGCAATAATGGCAGCTTTCTGAATTTTAGTTAACTAAGAAGGCATTAACTACACTTTTACTTCAAATTATTTTAGATGTGATTTAAAGTGATTCCCTTCCACCATTTCCTTTTTTTTTTCTTTTTCCAGTCCCAAATTCCTCTCTCTCTCTCTTAGGTCTTCCATCACCTCTGCGTACCATCTTTTCCATGGTCTTCCTTTTTTTGTTGTTCCTCCTTGTTTCATATCCATAATTTTTTTGTTAGTCTAAAATCTGGCATTCTTTGTATGTGACCCAGCCACTCTATTTTTTTGGATCTTATTATTTTGCTTAGTTCTGCTCCTCCAAATAGATTCCTCATTTCATTATTTTTCTTTCCCATATATCTAACTTCTCTTCCTCTACTTTGTTAAGATCTTATTATCGCGTTCAACGCTCCCACTTGTTTACTCGTCATCCTCGCTTCCAGATTTTCTTACTAGTCACCGTCATCTTTGACAACCACCCTAAGATATACAAAACTTTGAACTTGTTCTAGCTCATTGCCTTTTCTTCATTCAGTTGTATTGAAAAACTTCTCATTGATCTTTTTTTTTTGTGCCTCTGCCTTTTCTATGAAGGCTTTGCGGGTTTCCTTAAGCTCGTTTTTCCTCGTTCTTAATTTAAATAAAAAACAGTGGATGGAAATTAGGAAATTCATATGCAAGTTTATGAATTATCAGTATGTATACATCTGCTCATTATTTGATAGTAGTGTCATTGAAATGGTACCATTAAAAATCCCTTGCGAAATAAATTATACGGTAAAATTCTTTTTCTTCTTGACCTTGACAAATTATTTTCACAGTAACCTAAAACAATTAAAAATAGAGCAGAAATTAATGGAAAAAATTTAGATCAGGACTATACAATTTCTTTTACTCTACAGTCTTTCTTATTTCCAACTTATTACAATCTTACAATCACCAAGAGAAAGAAAGTTCTGATCGCAGTTTTACTTTTTCTTTCTTACTAGTTTTATTTTAATTTATGACTAACCTCCCAAATTCAAAAGCTAAAACCACGACGGTATAAATCTAACGGTAAATTGTATGAATTGTATTATTGCATTGAAATATTTGTGAAATTAGTAATAAAATCTAAATATTTTCCGGTCATATTTTTGAGTTGGGTAGGTGTTTCATCTTGAATAATAAGTTTATAAATAAGATTTGTTACTAGTATACATTGAAATTGTATTTCAATTGAAACTTCCGATGTTTAAATTATTTGTTTATCGAAATATTTCATACTTAAAACAAATAATTAAAAACTTATAAATATATAGATAAGTTATAAATATTTCAAGCAATTACAATAATTTCACAATCAATTTATTTGTAATATCCATGGAAGTACCTTTTCTATTTTCATGGTAATTTCCGATAAACATCTGTAACATTTTTGAGCTGAGCATTGTATATTATATATATGATATAAAAAACGGCCCACGATTGGGCTCTTCTCAAAAAGGACATGTTCAACGTGATTGGTTGAAATTACATAATTAGTACGCTCACTTATACTGATCAGTTGTAGTACACATCTTTCTTCATATTGCAGACGATAGTAAAGGAGCAACTATCAATAGTGTTGGAATAGAAATGCGAAAAGAATGTGAAACTATCATAACAAGGCTAAACTGACATTGACAGCTGGTTCTGACCACAATAATTGGGTGTGTGATATTTCGCAATTTTATTTCTGTTTAATTTTATTATTGGTGAGTGAAAAGGCATGTATTTTTTAAACTCAATTCTTAGCTTGTTATTTGTTTTATTTTATAACCAATTTTTGCAATTAATACATATAATGTCAAGTATATGGATGTGCTTTTTGTGAAGTACCTAATCTATTTATGTATGTTTTAATCGAATATGGTAAATTTAGTTGTAATTATTTGCATAGAGATAAGAGGTAATTTTGTATTGCTTTCATTTTCAGTTTATTTGGTTTGGAGATTATTAAAATGTCGCCGACCCCTATGCCTGGGTAAGCTTGAAAATAGCTTTGATTTAAACTGTTTTAAAGAAATTAACTATATGGTGTTGTGGGGCACAGTAGTTGAAATTTAACAATTCTAAACCAAGAAAGTAGTTGAAATTTTTATTTTGCTTATTTAGACTTTTGTGGTGTATGTATAATATTATATATAATATTATATAGCACTGTGAAACTTGTCTATTTAAATCTCGTCTCTACTAGTTTGAGTATCAATTTATATGTTTTTTTGTACATTTCAATACTTTCTTTTGTTACACACATACTTATTCTATGTAGCCATAAAGGATTAACACTTTTTCATTATACAAGAATATAATATAATATTGTGTTAATTGAATATAATGGTCTACAGATCAATACTAAACTTTCATACTATCTAAATAACAGTTTTGAGTATACATTCTAACTTCTCACAAGAAGTAGGAATAGAAGGTTTGTGACAAACTGGGGATTCATTAGTTATACAATACATAATTGAATGTGGCTAACCCCCATAAAAATCATAAATACTTAATCATAAGTCATTTCATCAATTAGATACTAATTATTGTTCTTATAAAAATAGTTATTTATGTATCAAGGCACTAAAGTCATACTTGTGTCACGAGGCAGGAGTTTAGTTGCTGAAGGCAAATAACTAAACGAGCATTAAAGGGAGATTTTAGTGCTGATTTACATATTATATTTTTTTCAAAATCGCCCAGAATCAAAAATATTTATAATTGAGGCGAGCAGAATAGTTTATGAGTGCTGTGTTTAGTTACACAGCTGATATGATTATTTTTCAAAAATCGGCATGCAAATATTATTCCTCTTCATTTATTTATATCAGTGAAAATAGAGCATTTGAATTATTCGTAATGCTGGAAGGTTGTAAACTGATTGACGTGTAATTGAGTGCTGTCGAACATGAAGCAGATGACAGCTTAGTTACTTCAGTTCCTAGACACTTAAAAGCTATTCCAGTGCCAATTTCTATCGACCAATAGTCATTAATGTTTCACAATACTGCTGTTTTCGAAAAAAAAATATTTTACATTACATTGAAAAGATCAAAATAGCATAATTTCAATTTGAGTAAATCAATATCCCACCTATAGAGCTTCTCTAGTTTATTTAAATAGCATAAGGAATGAATTGGCATTTTTTAAATACACTTTCAAATTCCTATTCAACTCAATATATCTTAATAGTAGAGGATACCGTGAGAGATCGACCTTCACCGATCTGATTTTTAATCAAATATGACTTATAAACAAATATGCCTATGATAACTTTCCTATCAAAAAGTGCTCATAGTTATTTTTAATATAATTAATATTAATCAATTTTTTTTCATCACCTTCATTCTTTTGATAACTGAATGAATTTTATCCCAACTAATAGTTTTTAACACAAAGAATATGCCTAGGTAGGCTCATCTACTCATTTTTTTGTATGGCTACCTGGCAAGCATATGTGAACAGGTAAGTCAATATAGGTAACTACACCGATCTGCTAACCAATCGAAATTGATATCAAAGGTTAGTTAGTTAGTTAGTTAATGTTAGTTAGTTATGTTAATTACAACACCAATTATATAGACTTGCCTGCAAAAAATCGCACATAAAATATTATTGCCAAGCTAAAAACTTTCAGGTATTTGATAGGTGTGAAAGAGGAAGTAGAGGGTCCAAGGTCTGTGTAAAACAGGACACAACATAGCAGCTGCGTTAAAAGTATTCAAGTGCACATGTTCGTGTACATGTGAGCGATAGAGGCAGCATTTATTTACACTTGATGGAGTGACTAATTCATATATGTAAGTAATATTCCTATATGGTCAGTTGTTATGCGAAAAAACGTCTCTATGATACAATGCCGACAAAATTCATTTTCTCTTTCCCTCGAGTCACTTAATCTATACTGCTCATGCTTGAGAATGCGCAAAAACGAGCTGGAACCTCGGAGAATAGAAAAATCGTTGTCATTCTGTCTTCCTTAGTCGGAACAGCATCAACTTATAGAAACTGTCCATATAGAAGTATCAAATATATGGATTAATTTCGATCACATCTTATATACTTACAACTATGCAATAATCAAAAATAAATAAATATATTAATAAATAAAAAAAATTATTTTCAACAATTTTTTTCACTTTAAAGCTAAATTAAAAATTAAATAAAGAATAATTTATTTATTATTTAAAATTAAATAAATGCTGTAAAGTGGAAAAGAATGAGTGTTACTTATAAATATTAGTATAATAAAAAATTAATACATTTATATTTTTAAAAGTGTTAATTACAAAGCATAAAAAAATACATAAGAAAATTAAATTCAAATATTTATTATTTTTTTTATTGTTCACTATCAGAAACATTAGAAGCTAAATACTGATCATCAGATTCTAATAATTCTCCACTTTCTTTCTTGCACATATCAAATAGCTAAAACTTTGATAGTTTTTAGCTTGGAAATAATATTTGTGCGTTTTTTTGTTATATAATTGATTTTGTAATTAACATATCTAACCTTTGATATCAATTTCGATTGGTTAGCAGATCAGTGTAGTTACCTATATTGACTTACCTGTTCACATATGCTTGCCAGGTATAGTAGCTGAGCCTACCTAGGCATATTCTTTGTGTTAAAAACTATTAGTTGAAATAAAATTCATTCAGTTATCAAAAGAATGAAGATGATGAAAAAAATTGATTAGAATTAATGAAATTAAAATATTTGATAAAAAATCGTCTCATCTGGTTATCAGATCGGTAAAGGTGGATATTAATTTGTGGGTTTGGGGGTATTCTAATAAAAACTAGAACCAGAAACTATAAATTACTCCTAATATAAACTATGATTTACATATTTATATTTACATTATATATGCATAGGTGTATATTTGGGAAATTAATGATTATAAAAAACAATATGTTTGTCCCAGCAGACTGTCTGTAACTACTTGATCATGCTCGATATGAAAATAACTTTCCAACAGCAATGAATTAAATTTGTTCAGTATTAATACGAGTCGAGCAAAAATGTTTTGAATAAAATGAATTGTCTAGGTAACCTTATATCATTTATTGTGTTTTAGTGGAGATAAAAGTGAATGGTCCAGTAAAACTATATAAAAACATAAATGATGAACACAATTATGGAAAAGAAACCCTTCCTGGGTTAAATGTGGTGTTCCAACAACAATTTTTGAATACATGTTGCTAATAGATTATAGTCAAGTTATGCGTAGTGCATCACAACTCAAAATATGATTAGAGCATACTACTGGAACAAATCTAATATTTTATTTTTTATTGTTATGTCAATTGAATCAGATATGTAAAAGAATATAGACTAAATATAAAAAACCATGAATGATGAAAGTAACAAGACATAAAGATGCAGTAAACAAACGAGTAGACATGTGCCCCGATAACAAGTGTATCGAAGTTAAGAATAAACACATTATAAATGCCTGGTATGACTGAACAACAAACTTAAGCCGCGTCCCCACTGGACAAACATTTGTCGAAAATTTCGACAAACTTTTTGGTTTGACAAACAATGTTTGCCGGTGTTTTTGGTGTGGACGCTATCCCAACAAACATTTCATGTGTGGAAGGAAAAGGGGCCGCCATTTTTGTTTGTCTAGAATGTTCCCGTCCTAGATCGAACATTGTTTGACAGTGACTTCCCCTACCACCTGTTTGGCTTGTTTTAGTGTATTTTGAAGTGGTTTTCCGGCGTAATTTTTGAATATACACATTATTATTTGTATTTTTTCATTGAAAATATTCAGTGAAAAAGTGTTTGTGTGTGTGTGTTTTGGAGCCAGGAGAATGTGATAAGGTTAATTAACGTTTACGAAGGTAAACCTTTATTGTGGGACCCTAATAATGATGATTATAAAAACAAAATCAAAAGAAGAGATGCATTAGATGACATTGCAAAATATTTAGGTGTAAATAATGTCGCCGAGATTAAAAGAAAGATTGAAACTCTTCTAGTGCAATATAGACGAGAGAAAAAGTTACTAGCAACAGATTGTAAATCCGGGATGGGGGCCACAGAAAAAAAGAAGCCTTAGTGGGGATTAACTTATTTTAATTTTTTGGTTGACAAATCAACAGCCTGGGAAACGTTTTCCAGCGTTATATCAGTCCAATTGTATCGCCAGTCAAGTGGTATCGCCATCCATTAACAGCGGTGTGGGATCGTCAGAAAAAAGCTCCATGAGTAGCATGCCGTCGACGTATTCTAATAAAAAGCCTAGCAAGAGGCAAACTTCAGAAGAATCTTATATCATAATGAAAGAGTGCTATGAGGGAATGAATAAAGAGAGAGATGAACAATCTTTTTATGGCGAAAACGTAGAAAATTAATATTTTGTTTACTTATCACTGGTCCTATCATCGATATTAACAATTCGAAATCCCCATTTGACATTCTCGTAAAATTTGTAAACAAACACCCAGCTGTCAAATCATTTCGGAAATCATCACCACTATATTCATAACGCCGTAAAAACAATTGTCTCTGTCACCATCGACGAGAACGAGGTTCTTCCATTAAAATATAAGCTGCTGCAATGCAGGCCAGATGACGGCGGCGGTTCAAATCACCGACAAAACCTAACTGACTAATGTTTCATGTCGAATTGCATTTGTTTGCTGAAAATGTTTGTCAAACAATTGTTTGTTGAAATAAGAAATGTTCTTTAAAACTGCACTTAATCAACGTGTTCGACAAACTAGTTTCCCCATTGTTTGTTCAATGGAGACGCACCTTAATAGAGACAAGTGCACTGCTACACAGTTTCAGTAAAATAAAAGGAAAATGAGGAAGAAAAATATACAGTATTATTAGAGGTAATTGAAGAGAATCATATGGGAAGCAAGATTAATAGAAAAGAAAACAGAAGTGAATGATAATAAAAACACTGCAAAAATAAGGAGAAACGGGATAGAATGATACACAAATTTTTCTAGCATCAGAGTATTGGGATTTCAATGTTCATTCTCCTTTCATGTCATGAACTGCATCGATATTTTCAGGGACTGACACAAACTGGCCTCCCGATCGGCCATCATCTTCAATGGGAAATTTACTTCTTTTGAAGCTTGCAGTCCAATTTTTTACGGTCACATACAAAGAACATTATTCACCGAGGGTATTAAGCATATCTTCGTAAATCTGCTTTGCTCTTAACAGTAATACAGGTTCTTGATGATGGCATAGATACTCCAATTTTTCGATTTTTACAATTTCGGTGGCCATCTTTTTTCTGTTAATTTATTGCGTAACTCTGGTTTACTTTTTTGACGTCAAACTTTACACTGACACTTCTAAGAACTGGCCTAGGCTAACTAGATATCTATACATCCTCGTAAGTAGCTGAATTTATAATTTTTCTTAGACACATTAATATAAGACAGAAATTTGGTAATCCGAGAGGATAAGTTAATGGGGGATAAAAATAAGGAACGTTATTGTATCTTTCGACTAAATGACTGACGGATCCCAATGGTTCGCAACGGGGGTCAGTTAAATTACACACAAGAGATTGTATCTCAGTCTGGGTTACATTTGTTTTTTTAAATTTAAATAATTTTAAATAAGAAATTATTATGTCCAAACATGTATTGGGACTTCCGGGGAATAGGCTGGCCGTTGATGATTATGGAAGAGGCTGTAGTAATCTTATGATTTTTCTTAAATATTATAGTGGCGCACTTTTGGGGAGACAATGCCAGCCCCTTGGATGAGGGATGAAGATTGAGTTATGGAATTTTCGGCAGATATCAATGCAAAATCAACGTTCACCGGTAGCAAAAGCAAAAGTCTGGATAGTCACTTCCAGCAAACCATTTTTAACGAACCGAAAGAATAATCTACGTTCCCGATAGAAACCACTGTATATTATGAAAGTAAACAATGTGTACTTTGTATGAATATGTAGTAATTCGTGACGTAAAAAAATATTCAAATACGACCTCTAGTAAATATTTGGCATCCGAATTAATGTATAATAAAAACGTTACGTAAATATGAACAAAAATACGTACCTTCGTCAGTGGAAGAGGAAATATTAATTGACAGTCGTAATTTGTGTACAATTTTAACAGCAAAATAAAAACATTATTAATTTTACATGTATTACCAGTCGAGTTTATTTTTTCGTACGATGATCACATAATTTTTAATAAAGAAATCGTGACTATAACAGACGCAGTACAATGTTCAATTAATAAAATTGGGATACTATTCAAGTACCTAATACTTATGTAAACAAGATAACGGAAAAAATGACTGTTCTCATTGTGAGATAAGGCATAATAGCAAAGTACGCGGTTGCAAATTCACGTGAATATTAAGTATTTATGAGTAATAGTGGAATAAAAAGTGTTTTAAAATGCTAAGTTTGAAGGATACATCGCCAATAATTCCAAATATAGGAGCAATTTCTCAAAGTTCTTTGTTACAAAGAAGAGCAAATTCTAAAGAGGAATTAGATTCTTCCTATCACAGATATGACAGTTATGATAATGTTTCATTGGAACCACGCAGCCCTCGGATGCCAGAAAAAACGCCATTTGTTTTGGAGAAACCCAAAAGGTATTTTTTTGTTCCTCTAGTACTTCTTAGTCCATTTGTTTTCAAACGGATCTTTAAATTATTATTTCAATTGATAGAATCTCGAAATTTATATTTATATATATATTTATATATATATATATATATATATATATATATATATATATATATATATATATATATATATATATATATATATATAGTTCAGTTCTAGATATCTTCTGGACTCTTGGCTTCAATCTCCTGCACTTTCTCCAGTTCCTACATCATGTATATCGCACTTGACTCCTTGTAGCTATTTTTTCTAATCGATTTCTGCTCCCTCCAGCACTATTTTTACAATTCTTTGCTATGACACTCTGGCAGTGTGCTCTAACCGACTTGCTCTTTATGCTCTAAGTATTTGTGTTATTTTCGGCTTGTTTTATATCATCATTAGCTCTCTGTTTGTACGTCTACTCCAAATACCTTCTGCCATTTTGACACCGGCGTATCGCAGTTCCGGAAGAACAATGACGTAAATGCAAAAACTTTGGTTTTATGAAAGAGCAAAAAAGAATTTGCAGTTGTATAAAACGTATAATTGAGAAGGATCTAAGCGACAGAAAATTATAGTATAGAGAGTGTGTAGAATATGAATTTCCATTTTACAAAGATTAAGATTTGATTACTTTACTTATAACCCCTAAATGCAGAGACGTCATTGTTTATATATAAATTGTCCTTTCTTCTAGAAGACGCTGTTACTTCTTTCTCCTACTTCATGACATTTTCGCCTCTGAATAAATAAAAAGCTGTTCGAATCATGTAAGAGTCAATAAAACTACACTTCTCATTGTCAGTGACAGATAATTCAATAAATAATTTGAGTTCAGTAGAAGTATTACGACGTACGTTTTTTTTTTCACCCTCCGATAGGCTATAAATAAAAAATTCATATAAAAGAATAATTTGATTTCCAAAAGATTGGTACACTTTCGGTTACTTTTCGAAATAATCACCGAAGATATTGAGACATTTGTCATATCTATGGATAGACTTTTCAATACCCTCTTCAAAGGAAGTTGCCGCCAATGTAGCCTAACCTAACAATAGAGTACAAAACAGTCCTTGAAACTTCTGGAAATTCCGTATACAAAGCAGTAATAGTGAATCTGCGGTGTTCTTTAACCATTCTGTCAACTCATCGAACAAGGACATCTAAAACGACAGATTTGCATCATTGACCTCTTTCATCATGCACAACATTACGACCATCTTTAAACTTTCGACACCATTCACGCACAACACCGTCACTCATGAAGATTTGCCCATACACACGACTCATTCTCCAATGGATTTCTGCAGCACTATCGCCTTCAGCATGTAGAAAACGAATCACACTTGGCGGGAGCATCAATAATAGCGGACATTTTTACGGGGCTGCAGCACAACGCCGACTGACGCCTGAATGTCAAAAATGGCGGAATGTGTAAAGCGAGAGCTTCGTAGTCGCCTACAGCGCAGGCTCGTTTTCTTCAACCGGCGTAGTGTTTTATTATTGAGTCTTTTAAAAATCACTCACTTATGACACGACCTGTAATGTAACATATGGTGAATAGATAACTTAATCCCTCCAGTACAGGAGTTATAAGTTTAACTTTATATTTAAAAACTTTATTAAAACAAAAAAATACAAGTTATAATTTAAAAAAAATATTGAAAGTACTTAATTAATCTCAATGATTTAATTAACTAAAATTCATTATTAAAGATCCTATTTATATGAAAATAAACGCTGACAAATTTTTATGCTATATAATCTTTTTGCGTTTTAATTTTTTAATAATAATCTCGATTTTTCTACATGTAACTCAGGAGACTGATCTATCCACCAAATCATTGCTGGGGTTTTTACTGAAATCAGACCGGAAATTAACCGAAGTTGCTGTTCTAGTATGAACCAATTTATTTCAATGTTTTCATTCTGTAGCTCTGTTTGGTAATAACAACGGAAGACCTCATCATGTTACCTTCTTTGTTTCGTTGTGGATCACTTTGGGCATTTTTCCTAATGACTATGTCATAAATACCTTATGACGGTCTTGAGTGGAACTACAGTCCATGTGCTTCTTACATTATCCATGAACACGTTTCCATTTGACACATTTTTGCAATTACGTCATGCGCTCTGATTTTGACTGTCCAAAAACCGTACTGTTATTGGACGATAGCCGCGAAACCGTTAAGCAATTTATTCACCAGATGATTTTTATTTCACTTTGTACGACTAACCCTTCTCGCTCCGAATGAAACTATTATCAAAACCACTGAGTTGATAGTCCCATTCATTTCCTTTTTTTTAACCTTCAACAAGTTTTATTTTTAAAGCTGCAAATGAAGAGAGTATTCCACCATTTTTGCCAATTTCATTTAGCTTCTGCTGTTTTTAGTACCATCCCACTATTTACGTAAAAAACTGTATTCCGAGCGCACTCTGGATCAACAAAGGCCAGGGGAGAGTGTTTAGGGACTACAAAGCGAGTTGAGGTCAAAATTCGTGCAAGGAGAGGTTACAGAAGTGATATTCATTTTTAAATAAAGTGCAGAATCTGAAGAGATTTTTTTTGCTCAACTAAAGTTGGAATCCTCGAAGATTTCGTTTCACATATCCAATCTGTACAAGCAGTTCACTAACAACATATGAAATGAACTAAGGATGCGTTAAATAAAAAATAAACAAAAATAGATGTCACACCAACTTCATCAAAAGCAGTAATTTCAGAGAAATTACCAATGGGGTAGTTGTGGTGTTGGATATAGATACTTAAGTTATCTGAAGGAATTCTGTCTGTACCTTCCAAAAACTTTAATCGAACTTCACGTCGAATTTGGTGTTAAACGTAAATTTTTATTAGATGTTATATTTATACTATTCGGCAGACTTGGCTTCTCTGATTTATGGCTATTTACAACTAATAAATTTTCAAATAATAGTTCTCAAAATTGTATCTTTTGTGATATTATATCTTCAAAATATACCATTTTTAAAAATATTATAAACAAAAATATAAATTTGAAAATACAGTTCTGAGATAGCAGTATGAACTACTTTCAAATAATTCAAATTACGCGCCATGATAAAATTTAAATTTGCCTGTATTTTCTGAAGGATTTCATATTATAAGGTTTGCAACTAAGTACTTTCGCTTTTTACTGATAGAGAGCGTTGCTTTATTTTTTGAATTACTTATGTTAGTGCTATACTTTACCGTTTGGCACGTGATATTGGTCACATTAACGTATTTGTAATTTCTATTAAAGCTATTAGTTGGGGGTTAATTTTAAATGGAATGCAGAAACGAACAAAAGGAGAGAAAGCTGTTGCGGCTCACAAAGAAATCTGTGAAGTTTATGGTGCTGATTGCTTAACAGAACGCACGTGTCAGAATTGGTAACAAAAATTCCGTACTGGAGATTTTTCCATCAAAGATGAGCAACGTTCTGGTCGGCCTACTGAAGTTGATGATGATCAAATCAAAGTAATTGAAGAGGATCGTCACATAACTGTTTGAGAGATTGCGAAGAGGCTACATATACCGCACACAATTGAAAAACACTTAAAATGTCTTGGGCTAGTTAAGAAACTTGATATTTGGGAACCTCACGAATTGAAAGAAATGCATTTAACACAAAGAATCAACATTTGCGATATGCATCTTAAACGAAATGAAACCTACTCTTTTTGAAACGAATCATCACTGGTGATTAAAGATGGGTCCTTTACAGCAACATTGTTCGAAAACGATAATGGAGCAAACACGATGAACCAGCACAAATTACATCGAAAGCTGAAAAACAACAAAAAAACCTAATGCTGTCACAAAGGTGTTGTGTTTTTTGAGCTGCTTCCAAATGATCAATTCTGATGTTTAATGTCAACAATTAATGAAACTGGATGAAGCAATCAAAGAAAAAAGGCCAGAATTATCAAATCGAAAAGGTTTGGTGTTCTACCATGATTATGCAAAACCTCACACATCTTTGGCAACTCGTAGGAAACTATTGGAGCTTGGCTGGGAAGTGATGCCACATCCCCCATACCGCCCTGATCTGGCACCTTCTGATTACCATTTATTTTGATGTTTACAGAATTCTTTGAATGGTCAAACTTTCACAAATTACGATGACCTTCAATCGTACCTGGTTCAGTTTTTTGCTGATAAGGACCAGAAATTTTATGAGCGCGAAATCGTGAAGCTGAAGGAAAGATGACAAAAGATCATCGAGCAAAATGTAAAATATATAATTGATTAAAATCTATTACTTTTTAAAATAAAAAGTGTTTTATTTTATATTACGAAATCGCAATTACTTTGTCGCCAACCCAATAGTAATTCAAGCTTCATGTTCAAACTCTCAATCGACGTCAATTTTGTTAGAACAAATAACACTTTCATGATCCATCTAAATATATGTGATCTGTGGCGAGTCCTATTCCCCTATCGACATCAAGGTTCCCAACTTAGGAGTTTCTCCCCCAACTTTAGGGGGAAAAGATGTGAGATGGGATGTTTGTAGGAGATTGTTATAACTTTAAATATTGATATACACCATTGTAAAGAATGAATTGCGTAACATAATATCCATTGAAATGTTACAAAATATGATTATGGTGCTATTCACTCTGCAATGGAATGGTGGATGATGCTCAACCATCCGCAAAAATGATAGAATTATTTAATGCCAATATGTATTATTTCAAAAACTCAGAATATGAAGAAAACGATTTGTTACTTGAAGTTTTCGATAATTTATGAATGAAGAATTAAGGAAAATGATATTGTCGAATGAAATTATTTATTGATTGTTTGAAATTTATTATTCAATTAATTATATTTTTAATGTTATATATTTAGATATATTTCAATATTTCTTTTATGAATAATAAATTTTTTTAGAGAGAATCCCCAGTAATTGTGGATATTTTTGGAGTTTTTGATAGGGGCTTTAGGGAGATAAATTTTTGAGAGTTGAGAACACTGCATGTCATATTATTAGTAGTTTAAGTCTAGACCCCCAGTCTGTGGCGAGTCCTTTTCCTCTATCGACATTAATTATCTCTTTAACATTAACCCAATGACACCTCAATGACAATTATTGTCTCGTTTTCCATTGTCTCTACTACTTACATTTTCTTCATTTTTATCATCACGAACCTAACTCACGCGGCCTTAAATCTAAAAAAAAAATAAATAAAAAAGGAAACGTAATTGTAAACAGATGAGATGAAAGTCATAATAATCAGCAATAAACAAGGTTACGCGTGAGTCATAAAATAATTTTATTCGATACCCTATGGCAATTAATGATTTATTACCTTTCATCTTCAACATATTCCGGAAAGAAATAACATTTCATCCAAACATGTCCGATTGTTAGTGTTCTATTACAGGGAGGAACATTTTGCTGTCATTTATGTTATATACGAGAGCTGATCACTTTGCAGTGGCCGTGACTCATTTAGAAATCATAAATAAATTATTTATCACCATGTTACAATAACTAAATCCTTTAAAGTATTTACCGGTTTTACTATTAGTAGACTTCCTCCGTATATTATATGTTTTAAATTGAAGGAAAAAAAAACTATTTTTTACGCAATAATTTGAATCGAATGTATTTAACGACTTACCCGTATGTTCTGGAGCAGCAAAAAACTTTATCGTGATAATCCCCATCACCAATATACGCAACACAGTTTAAAGCATTTGGAGTTTTAGCTGAATATTGAGGTTGTACTGGTATATGTATAACAGCAACAGCTGGGTTGGAGGAATCTGGAAAATTAGTATTTATTTTCAGATCGATTCCTACTGCAAACTTTTTTCGAATATATATGGCAAAGTATGAAACTCTGGCATTCTATATAATGCCAGACGTTTTTAGGCAAAGTATGAAATATGAGAAGTATTACACACTTTCCCTAGGCATTGTATACAGGGTGCTTCTATAGTCGACCGACAACGCTCTGCCACAGAGATATCTCAATAAATGATTCATTTTGATTTTGATTTTAAATCAAAATTTTGAACACTCAGTACAACCGTAGACTTACTTGAATACATTAGCAATGAAATTAATAAAAATAAGTATGTGGCTGCAGTGTATATAGATTTGCAGAAAGCTTTTGACTCAGTAGACATAGAGCTAATGTTGGAAAAGCTAAACAATATGAGACTCCAGAGAACTTGTCTTGAGTTAATGAGGACTTACTCTACAAATAGACTTTACTGTACCTTAATAGGTGAAACTGAAAGGAAAAATTTAGTGTCGGAGTGGCACAGTACTTGGACCACTGCAATACCTACGTCTATACAGTTCCATCGTGTTGAAGAGGAAATATCAATTAAAATTTTTGAAAGTCCATCTTTAAGTACTCGAACTGTAGGTCGCGCTTTGTAAGTGGACCATTCTACTCTATGGAAAGTTTTAAAAGAACAAGTGTTACATCCATACAAATTGGCTAGTGTTCAAGCATTAGAACCTAGAAATTTTCAGGTGTGTATGACATTTTCAAACTGGTATTTACAAAATTGTCGTGAAAATCAAAATTTTCCAAAATATGTGTTGTATATCTACGAGGCTAGATTTACTAGGGAAGGAATTTTCAACTCTAGAAATAGTCACGTTTGGGATGAAGAAAATCCGCACTTTTTTCAGTTTGAAAGGGGATTTCAGCATAAATATTCGGTTGATGTGTGGGTGGGTATGGTTGGAGATTGCTTAATCGGACCTTGCATTTTAGCAAATAAATCAAATAGATCAATTTATACGCGCTTCCTGAAAGAAATTTTGGAGAATATATCTTTTCATTTAGCTGCAACGGCAAAAAATTATTTAAACAGACTTTTAAGAGAAAAATGGATTGGTCGAGCTTGGCTTCCAAGATCACCTGACTTAAATCCTATCGATTTTTTATATGGGGCTATATGAAGCCCAAGGGCTCGTATTCCCATAACAAAATAAATTATTTATTGAGATCTCTCTGTGGTAGAGCGTTGTCAGTCGAATATAGAAACACCCTGTATAATATCTAGGCATTCTATAGAATGACAAATGCTATTTAGGCAAAGTATGAAAATAACGTCCTGATGAGCTTATTATGTTGATAATGTACAGTCGGCGGGGAAAATGCATAATCCGATCTATCTCATCAGCAAATTGTCATAGAGACATGCACCAGGTGCTATACTTCATGGATATAAATCTTCTTTATAGTTATGCATTAAAAAACTGCTTAAGGGGTCGACTTCATATAAAAATTTATACTATCTCAGAATTTTCCAATACTAACACGTAATTTTTATCCTGTAGATCGAAGTTTAGCCCTAGAAACCAAATTTAAAGTCGGTCAGTAGGTTTAAGAAGTATTCTCATCCAAACTCTTGAGCTTGTAATAGGATTTAATTTGAAAATTGCAAATTTAAAATTCTTTTCAAATTGTATGCAAAATATAGAAATTATGGATGTTATTTAGTATGATTTCAAATAGAGGCATATAAAATACTATACTATAGAACCAAACAAAATTTCAATGTCAAAATATTTTATTACTCAACATATTCTTCTCTTATTGGATACATTTATTACAGCGAACCTTTAAAAAAAAATGTTTTTTCTTGCTCTGCAAACCAGACCTCCACAGCTTTTATTACCTCCTCGTTGGAAGAAAATTTACGACCTTTTAAACTTTTTTTCAGTTGAGGAAAGAGTTGATAGTCGGACGGAGCCAAATCTGGTGAATAAGGGGGTGCTCTAGTAATTCAAACCCTAAATCACGAATTTTTTGAATGGCAACATAAGATTTGTGTGCAGGGGTGTTGTCCTGCAAAAACAAAACACCTTTGGATAGCTTTCCGCGTCTTTTCTCTTTAATTTTTTCCTGTAAAGTGCTCAGCAATGTCGAATAGTATTCTCCAGTTATTATTCTATCCTTATCCAAAAAATCAATCATGATTACTCCATGGCAATCCAAAAAAACTGAAGCAAGAATTTCCAGCAGATTTTTGGACACGAAACTTATTATAGGTCTTGGAGAACCAGAGTGTCGTCATTCCATCGATTGCTGCTTTGTTTCTGGATCGTGGAAATGTACCCAAATCTCATCCATAGTAACAATTCGGTTATAAAATCAAGTCATGAACTGCATTGATATTTTCGGGAACTGATACAGAAACTGGCCTTCCCGATCAGTCATCATCTTCAATGGAAAATTTACCTCTTTTGAAACTTGCAGTCCAATTTTTCACGGTTGCATACGTAGGACATTGAACACCAAGGGTATTAAGCATATCTTCGTAAATCTGCTTACCTCTTAACCCTTTTAAATACAGGTACTTGATGATGGCTCGATACTCCAATTTTTCGATTTCCACTATTTCGGTGGACATTTTTTTCTTTTAATTTATTGCATAACTCTCTCTATCTAACTAGATATCAATACATCCTCGTACAAGCTGAGGTGCTTAGTTCCTAAACATACTGACCGAATAACTTCAAATTTGGTCTCTAGCGCTAAAATTGTCTGAAAAATCGATCTATAGGATAACAATTGGATGTTCGTATTAGAAAATTTTGTGATAGTGTAAATTTTAATGTGAAGACGACCCCTCAAGTATTATCTTAATACATAACTATGAAGAAGACTTAAATCCATGAAGAATGGCATCTAGAATATCTCTATACGACAATTTACTGATGAGGTAGCTCGGATTGTGCGTTTTTTTGTCTCCGACTGACATTTCTCAAAAATACAAATATATACAATATATTTGCCAACGTTTATCATGTGGTTGAGGGGCGGAGTCCGGTAATCAATCCTCCTGTTTATAATTTGCATTATTTTTTTATCCTGGTGCCCCTTGTCGAGATACTTTGACAAATTTCTGGAATAATTGTATTCGTTTATTCTATAATGTGTAAATAATTATATAGACATTTGAAACTGAACAAAAATTAATATGCCATTATAAAAAGATTTATGTATACGTTACCATTTTTAAAGTTTACAATCAAATTTCGGATATTTATAGATGGATTTTCCAGAAAAAAATCACCCCATTGTGCGACTATGATCTGAAACTACGGAATTATCATTTTTTATATTACATAATTATAGCCTGTCACCAAAAATTGAAATGTGAGTGGCAAAATCATCGCCATGATAGGGGTAACTGTGCGCCCCCCAATCTTTCTATGTTTATAGGTTCGTATTCCCCGTGTGGCATGTTCGAAGGACCAGGATTGAAAAGAATACAAAATTAAATTTACTTTATTTAGAAAAATATTTGTATAGAAAAATCTTCATTCTTCTTAAATTACACCAAACTTAATTCTTTAAGAAACTCATTTAGATCACACTTTAAAAATACCTAATGAAAATAAAGGATGGCCAAATAAACACTTTAATACACACATAAAAAAAATAAAAGACACTTCAGAAATATTTAGAAAAATCTTGAAAAAAAAAGGAAAACTCCTCTTCTTTCTTGTTGAGTATCTGCTTTGAGAACAATGTCTACGCTTTGAATACTCATCTGAAATTCCCAAGGGGAATCTCCAACATTGTATGTGATGCTATCTGGTTCCATACATTGGCCAGAGGAAACAATTAGTTTATAGTCTTAGATTTAAGATCTTGGTAAAGAATTTTCGAAATGGAGATTAGAATAAATGAAGAAATGATTAAATTCAAACATTTTGTTCAATTTGTAATGTAAATAGAAAAACGTAGAATGGTTATAATAAGACTTTAATCATTTTCATAGGTAAAATTAACATTACAATATTCAAAAATGGTAATTTAATGAAGATTAAACAAGAGAACTAGACGAGCAAAGAAACCCCGCTTTTCTGGTGAAGTGCAAGGTTACTTTGCCCACAAGGTTTTTTAACTTTAATTAAACGATTCAAACAAAACAACAACTTATAGTCAATCCTTTTTATATACTTAGATATAGCTGTTTGGAATGATAATAAATTCCTAGACCGCTAAAAACTCAATGGTGCCAACAGTACATCTGGGAAGATTGATCCACTATACTCCGAGGGGCAAAGTCACCCCAATTGTATTTATTAAAAAACTGTTGGCATCTATAGTTTCCCTACGTGTATAAATTTTGCTTTTCATAAAGTAGGAGAATTGAAGGCACCTGTACATTTATAAAAATCAAAATTTTATTGCATATGTCCTTATATTTTTCAACTACTCTTTAATGGAGTCTAACCAATAATCTACTATAAACTAAGTATAGTCAGTAAGAAAATATGGTTTTTATTTTTACAGACTCACTAATATGTCAAGGGAGAATATGGTATGCTCTAAATGTGGAGACGGATTTGAGCCGGAAGAGAAAATTGTTAACTCTACTGGACAATTATGGCATCAGCATTGTTTTGTGTAATTATCATCTTATAAGGAAATTATTATATTAGAAATCAATGTAATCATTAATATGTTTCAGATGTGCCCAGTGTTTCCGAGAATTTAGGGATGGGGTTTTCTACGAATTTGACGGAAGAAAATACTGCGAACATGATTTTCAAGTACTGTTTGCTCCTTGTTGTAACAAATGTGGAGAATTTATCATCGGAAGGGTAAGTTCACTGTTGAAAGGGTACTCTCACCAATATCTGCTGAAATCAATGGTTCAATATTTTGCCTTTACCTATTATTTATGTTGCTCGTATTCCAATTTGTTAATTAACAAATATTGATATTACTGTTGTTGTATTTCAATTTCGTTCATTTTCATTTATATATAATTTTCAGGTGATTAAGGCAATGAATTCAAGTTGGCATCCAACTTGTTTCAGATGTGAAATGTGTTCCAAAGAACTAGCCGATACCGGTTTCATTAAAAATGGAGGTAGGGCTTTGTGCCATGATTGTAACACAAAAGTTAAGGCTATAGGATTGGGCAAATACATTTGTCATAAGTGCCAGTAAGTAAATATTAATATTACTAATATTTCATATTTATAGTTGATTCTAGTCACTCGGATTCAATTATTTTTATGCATTTTTCCATAGTCTGCAGGTTCTTTAATGTTCTTGATCTGTGCTTTTAAAGAAATATAGTTTTTCCCTAAAATAAGCTTGTGTTTTCGCAAGGGCTTCCTCATTTTATTGATTTTTTCCCTTAGTTGATTTCAATTCATCTTTAAAAACAACCAGTGGTTGCTGGATGCCATATCGTTAGAATATAGTAGGTGTAGAAGCAACTCAAAATTGCATTCATTGAATTTTATTATCGTTTTCTATTAACGAGCATGGTTTTAGTGTCAGATATTTTTTCCTTATGCATATAGGGCTGTTGCATTGTGTTTTCCTGCTTCATCATCATAATTTCGACAGCCTGTTGTGAGCCTTGATTCTATAAAACTAATTTCGTCACTGACATCGATTCCCATTTCTAGTTACAAGCTCCTATGTTATATTAATATTACCAATGTTTCATGTTTCTAGTTGGTTCCAATAACTCGAAATCAATTTATTATCAAGCATTTTTCCATAGTCTGCAGGTGTTTTATGGATTTACTTTTGAATGTTATTTTAAAAACTCTACCCTTTCTGAAAAATAATTAAGAAGTGAAACGTCGATCAATATGTTCTTGATCTATGCTTTTAAATAAAGATAGTTTTTTCCTCAAAATAAGCTTGTGTGTTAGAAAGGGCTTTCTTATTTCATATAATTTTTTTTCTTGGTCGATTTCAATTCAGTTCTAAAAACAGCCAGTGATTGCTGGAGGCCAAATCATTAGAACATCGACATCGATTCCTATTTCTGGTTGAAAGCTCGTTTATTACATTAATATTGCTAATGTTTCCAATCACTCTGATTCAATTTATTATCAAGCATTTTTCCATAGCCTGTAGGTGCGATTTTTTTTACCTTGGACGATTTCAATTTAGTTCTAAAACCAACCAGTGGTTGATGGATGCCATATCGAATATGGTAGGTGTAGAAGCAATTCAATTCCTTGCTGGTATTTCTTGGTGGATTTGAAAGTTACATCAACAATGACATAATTCACTGTAACTGATAGTCATTGCAAAATGGATTTATTAAAAGTGAATAACAGGTTTTCATCAGTTCTACTAGGTGCCCAGGTTTCTGATCTATATGTAAGACATGTCTCTCTACTGAAATTCTGCTTACATATCCCAGTCATCTTATATTTTGCTTAATAAGCTCCTCCTACTTTTTTGTTAATTCTTCAATCCACTTTAGAAGTATGCTAAGGTAGTAAAGTTGATCAAACAGCTAAACTTTCATATCCCACTTTAGTATACAATTCCGTAAGTTTTGTAGCTCTTTTATTAAATCGATTCCCATACACTTTTTCAATAAATATTAAATCTCTTTCGAAACTCCATTTCTTTACTTTATTATCATGATTAATTTATGGTGGAGCAACTATGCAATGAAAATTATAACCATATATATTTATTTACAAAAAAAAGTTTCACATCATACAGTTATCAATTACTAGAGTTTGTTATATTCACTACAGTACTAGCTCCAATTTATTTTTTATTCGGAAATATATTTAAAATTTCATTATTTCATTCTATTTCTTTCAGTGCAATGATTGATGATCAGCCCTTGAAATTCAGAGGAGAAGTTTATCATGCTTACCACTTTAATTGTGCCGCATGCGGTGTGGAACTCGATAGTAGTGCTAGAGAGGTTTGTTTTTATATTACATATTTTATGAAAATATTCGACTGATAAATTTTAGGTTAGAAATCGTTCAGGTTTTGCTAAAAACGAAATGAACGAACTTTATTGTTTGAGATGTCATGATAAAATGGGTATTCCTATTTGTGGTGCATGTAGACGACCTATTGAGGAGCGTGTAGTTACTGCGCTAGGAAAACATTGGCACGTTGAGGTGAGCCTTCTTGAAATTTTTTTAAGAATAACACAAATTTCTATGGCGCCATGAAACTAAAACTGTCTGCTCCATCCGATGACGTCGGTCGGAGGTCCTCTCTACTGATAGTACACTAATACTCAATCTACGCATTTTTTCCTCCACCCTATATATTGTTCTGTTATAAAAATTAGTAAACCTACATTGTAATGTTGCCAACATATTTGTAAAGAATTTGTCTTCAAAAGGTTTTTAGTTTCATGCGTTTTTCATTGGAATTAAAACTAAAAATTTGAAATAAATAGAGGGGAAAATCTAAAGAAAACTACTATAGCTCCCTTAGTTAAAATTTTAATTACTTATTTTATTAGTCCCTTATTAATAGCAAGAAAACTATACCAAAGTTAAAAAGCAGAACACAGTATTGGAAAATATTTTGTGGAACGTAGGAATTTCAATATAAAATCTTCAACTAACATATTTGCGATTTACCAAGGTAAATTATAGTATCACGATAAATTATAATACACTTAACTTCCAGTAGATTCCTACTCAACTCTGTGAGTATCCCATTTGTCTATAATTTCAAAGCAATTTATTCCTACAGCTTTATAAACTCATGTTAACTTTGAAAAAATTTCGTTCCAGCGAGACACTTGCCCTACTCACAATAAACGTTAGTTTCAAAATTAATTGGAAAATACTTGGTTTTATTTGGTTCAATAAAGTGGCCTCCGTAAACAACAGAATTATATACAATTGATTTTTTTCCTTGGGTTCATTTTTTTTTATTTCTATATCCAAAGCTAATTTCCAATCTGCTTTTAGCAAGCAATAAAATGATAGAAGATAGGGATCATTTAAAAAAAAATTTAAAATCATTCCATCAGATAACATCTCTTCGTCTTCCTAAAACTGCTCCTGGAGTACAGTTCGCCCCGTACACACCTTTTCTTCTATTTTAATTTCCTGAAAGAGAACTTTTATGCTTTTCATAATGAAGGCCTGTAGACAGAGAAATTTCATCAAATAATAATACACCGTATTGTTTCTATTATGCCAAAGATTTTTTAGTTCTATAAGTAACTTTAATCGAAAAGTGCTATGTAACTTTTACTCTAATTTTTAAGATAGAAATAAAACTTGAAAGCAACTAATTCATTTTTGTATTTAATATTACTGAAATTATCTTCGCTTCTTATATTAAGTACAACTCTGTACAATTTTTAATTATGGGTTCCTTATCTACGTTTATAAGCCGATTATGATTTTACAAAGTGAGAACAGCTGTAATAACATTTTCGATATTTGACGACCAGCATTATACCCAGATTAGGAGAACATGGTAATCTTTGTTTAATTCATTTTGTTGTTTTTACCAAATCCGACATCGTTATTTATGAGATAACTATTTCATGGCTGCACGACTTTCGGGTGGGATTGCTATATCTCTTTTTTGTTAATTCTTATCCATATCGAATTCCACATACCTCCCAATGGGTAGAATTCACGCCTGACAGGAGCTAAGATGGGTTCCTATTTATTTTTCCAGAGTATTTGGTTCTTGGGCCATATAAAACTATTGTGGTTTTGAAGGTATCAGCATACCAAGTCATCCTTCCAATTATTTTTGTTACTCGTCAATACTGAGCACATATTTAGTTGCAAGCGCTGTCCTATGCCCTTTTTGGTATTATAAAAAATACAAAATCCATTTTTCATTTGCTTAAGAATACACTGAACAGGTTCTTATACATATATGTAAATTTTGTAGCATTTTGCTTGTGCCAAATGTGAAAAACCATTCTTTGGTCATCGCCATTATGAGAAAAAAGGATTAGCGTATTGTGAAACACATTATCATCAATTATTTGGGAATCTCTGTTTCGTTTGTAATCAAGTAATTGCTGGAGATGGTAAGTAATCTATGAATATTAGTTTTTGATAGTATAAAGTTGGTATTGATATCATTGTACTTACAACCAAATTAATATTTGAAAATTTTCCATGCATCTGATCAAATAATCATAAAAATTTTTTCTCAAAAATCAATTTGGGATCGTCGTTAATCCCATACCACAGCCATATACAGGAAAAGTAACGTATATAAGGCATATAAAAAAGATGCAGAAGACTTGTAAAAAGGCTATTGATAAAGGGGAAGGAAGAGAAGAGAAAGACTAAAGAAAAAATATGTAGAAACGATTTATGGCCGAAAAGTACATAAGCATAACATCTGAAGAAGAACTATGAAAGAAAAAGTGAGAAGTGGACATTAAAGGCGTTCATTACTGTCTATATTCAAATATACCGGAAAACACAGTTTGTTGTGATGGACAATGCATATTGTAACCTGACTTCCCCAGCTGGAAATTCTCCTTCAGGAAGTGGCATTCGGCCTCAGTTGAAGTATATGTATAAATAACTAGTACTTAGATGGGATGAGCAATTAATATTAAATTGGACGCCACCAACTTTTTAACGAATGACGTTAAAAGTGATTTAAAATAAAAGGTGGAAAAACTGAATTGAATTATTAAAAACTAAACAAACTCTTCTCAGACACGATTCTTCAAATTAATAAAAAAACAATAAAAAAGATAATGAGGTGGTGGTGTACCGATTGAATCCTTTGTGTAGTTAAACTCCAAACTGGTAGCTACAGAAATGCGGAAACAAAATAAAATGAGGCAGGAAACGGGAACACAGATGGAAATTACTAAAGAAGGAACTAGTAGGTAGAACAGATTCGAATAAAAGGAGCTTATGCTCTAACATATAAAAAAACTGAATTTATATTTTTTTAAAATATAACCAAACAGGAATCTGTTGTACTATTTGTTTTGTTTCTGAAATAAATAGAAAATAAATTTACATTGAAATTATCTTACAAAATTTGCTTAAAACAAAAGGAAATTAATGAAGATAACTGAAATTTTATGAGCACTATATAAAAACTGTTAAAAAGATATAAGAAAAACTTACTAGCGAATATAATTAATACACTTTATAGTATAGATAGCAACAGAACTTGAATTCTTCGAATGGAGTGCGAGGTCGATAACAAATCAATTTCTTCAAAAACTCGAATGTTAGAATTGAAATAGAAGTGACTTCTGAGCCACAACACGTTTCAAAACAATATTCAAAATGTTTGAACAAAAAATTAACAAGCGAATGTCATGTTAGAATATCATCAAAACCGAGAGGTCTATTAAACATGATAAAATTTATGGTTTAGGAGATATTTAGATTTTTAGATCGTTGTACATGCCAAGGAAACCGTTTGCCATAAAGAGACATTCTGAAGAAAGTTATCATAAATTGTATTTATTTATTGAAATTACTGCGATATACTCTTTGATTTTTCACTTCTTAGACGTCTTTGATATGATTTTATTGATAATCTATTTTGATTTTAAGTCTTTATCATTTAAAATTTCATTTCGACTACTTTCAGTCTATATCCAAATATCATTTTTTTCTCCTAAAATTGCAGCAATTGGTTTTCACAAGATTTCTTTAGGCGTCCTCTTGTACTCCTTAACATTTCTCTAGCTTGCCAAATCCTTTGTGTCGGTCTATTGTACTCTTTTCTACAAAGGTGTCCAAATCATCTAAGATTTTGTTTTTCATTTATTTTAATCATATGTTCTACATTTAAGTCTTTCCTTATCGTTTCGTTTCTTATTTGATCTTTTCTGGTGACACCTTTAATTCTGCCTAAGTACTTCATTTCAGTTGCTTAAATTTTGCTTTTCGGTTAGTTTGCAAGTACCCTGCTTTCACTATCATGTATAAGGACATGGCGGAAAAACATTCAGAGATTCCAACTATTTCTATGTTTCTTGTATCTGTTTCACTTTTGTTTTCAATTCTTTCAATACATCATCTATTATTATTATGATTAGCGCCGGACTCAGTACTCCCCCCTGTCTTGAATATTGTTTAGTCGTTAAATTCTTGCATTGGTAATTATTTTTCCTCACTTGGTTCCTTGTTGTTTCATATATACTTTCTTAATTTGACTCCGGCTCCTCATTGTTGTAAACTATTCCATATTTAGATTCTTCGAACACTATCAAATGCTTTTTGAATGCCTATAAAACCGATATATACTTTTTGTTTTTAATTTTTTTTCTGTTATCTGTCTCAATGTAAATACACATGAAAACTTGTGTACTTCTTCCTTCTTTGAAGCCGCTTTGAGATTCCTCTAATTCCGTTAAAACGAATAAAAAAGAATTTCAAAAATATTTGTTTAGTTGTAAACTGAAATTTGACTAAAGCTGCAGTATAGCTGATCTTCATGAGTCATTAGAAGCGTTTAATATTTAAAAAGATTTTACTAAAACTGGGAGACATAAAGTATGAATGAACTATACTAGAAGTTTAGGGGTAGTATATGATAACTAAGTTTCAACGGAACTTATTAATAGTTTTTATGTAAAAACGTGTGTGTAATTCATATTTTTTATTTTAGTTTTTACCGCTATGAACAAAGCATGGTGTGTTCATCATTTCGCATGTTCAGTATGCGATCAAAAAATGAATCAGAAAACTAAATTCTACGAATACGATTTGAAGCCAGTTTGTAAGAGATGCTATGAAAAATTTCCCAATGAATTGCGCAAACGTTTGAGACGACAGCATGAGGCTACTCCAAAAAAACCAGGTACTCCGGTACCGCCTTGAAAATATCGATAATGTGGAAATTGATTGAATTTTGTTATTCCTATAGAATATACAAAAATTATGATTTTAATTAATTTACTACTAATTTTTTTATTTATATTATCAATGAATATTTGCTTTTTTATGATCGAATTTTTGAAATCTAACACTAAAATAAAATAAAAATGCTTTTACTTGAATTTAAATTTAATAAATGATTATAATCGAAATTTTTTTGTAGTCGGTGTAATATATTTAAGGGGGAAAATACGTGTAAAAGGGCGTTTTAATGCTGATTTTCCATAATTTTTTTAAGGTATAAAAAATTAATATTATTTATTGAAACTATTAGATTAATTTATAGATATCTGATGAGTATTTATTTATAATTACCAAAATATAATTTAGAAAGTAGCAGGGATATCAGCTGATACACATCGAATATTGTCATCCGACTTAGCAGTTTGTGTACACTATGGAAGCCAAAATTTCCATCTAAAATCAATGGCACAAAGAAATTACTTTTTTCATATGTGTACCTATAAACCTCAAATTAAAAGAAAATGCATTTTTTAGAGGGCTGTTCAAATAAATGTTTTTTTACAATTTTTTCATATATTTGCTAGAAAAAAAGTAGTTAAAATAAAAATATCGCTTATGATTGAGGTTGGAATTTCTGGAACCGTTGGTGATATTCATACTGAAAACACTGCTTACACCAATACTCACAATTACACTGTTTGACGCGGGTTTTGATAACAAAGTTATCGTCTTCAGAGACTGAAGCTATACTGTTAATCTTTAGTCTCCTAAGACCTTAACTTGGTTATAGAAACGAGTGGCGTCAGTCAGTGTAATTGTGAGTTTTGGTGTAGTGGTAGTAAGATCACTCACTAAATCGCTTATTACTTTTGAACGAATAAGAATTTTCACTTGAAATTTTAAATCTATATTTTTGAGTAGTTTTACAAGCGATTGGTGTAAAAAAACCTCTACACGTATTTCTCCCCTAATCCAAATTGAAACTCTAAATGATCCAACTCATTTAACATCAACAAGTTATTGTAATTGAAAATATTTTGAAGAAAAGAAGGTTTCAAATGTTCCTTTTTGTATTATAATAATCAAACTCTTCAAATATATGGAATGTGAATTTTTTAAACAATTTTAAAAACATGGTATTTAGGGAAAAAACTAAAGTAATTATTGAAACCCCTCATAAGAGGAAAACATTCATAATTACTTACTTTCTACCATTTCATTTATTTTAGAATGATATTTCTTAATTTTAAACAATGCTTAACTATAATAATAAAAAAAATTATACCCAGAATTATTACAATGATGACGATCTTCAGTGCAGTGGCTTTCTACGCAGAACATATATAAAAACATATGACGAATGCATATACAATAACAACTAAATTGGAATTTCTGGAATTGGCGATATTCATACTGAATACACTATATAACCAAGCTATCATCTTTAGAGACTGAAGGTAAACTAAAACTTAATGACTTGACTATCCTGTTTTATATTATATTTTCCCACCAATAAACCTTCTCCCGCGAAAATTAATTCCAGCAGGAAAAACTCCTTGGCGAGAATCTTCACATTCATTCCTTGACTACTAAACTATAGAGTGGGTTGTAAGGAATTCGCCATTTGTCCCTACTCTTACATCTAGCAATTTCAATGCTTTCAAATGCATCCAACAATTTATTATTGGATACCTTTTTTAACAATTTTACATTATACAATATTTATGTCATAATTGTGACTTGCAGCGTCGGTAGTGGGCAATACCTGATTTTCCGGTCCATATTTCAAATGAGCTATGTGCTCTTTAAACCGGATAATAACGGATCTCTTAGTCTGCCCAATATACTTTCCATCACAATCACCACAGCTAATTTCATAGATACCACTCCCCTCCAAATTTGGTATTTTATCCTTAGGATTGCACTATTATTTTTTTAATGTATTGTTGGATTTATAAACCAATGTAAAACCCACTCTGCTAAATATTCCTTCCAATCCTTTTGTATAAAGAGTCTCTGAAGACGATAACTTGGTTATCGAAATGCGCGTCAGACAGTGTAATTGTGAGTGTTGGTGTAAACAGTGTATTGAATATACAATCACAGAAGTTATATCAGAAAGTAGCTTAAATGTAGTATTTTTTTGTGCAAAAAGTATTTTTGCTATGTTTGTACTAGTTCTTTATGTATTTCATACTGCCTCGTATTATTCTTGTTTTTTTAAAATATTTCCATGCCAAATGTCAAACTTTTTCCATCTTAATCCAATGATTATTACAAATTTTTTCTTGTTAATGTATCAACTTGTTTATTAATTGATATTAGTACTTAACTGTAGTATAGTTGCGATCTAAAACCTACTGCTCTGCTTTTTTTAATTTAATTATAATCTGTCTCATGAATTTGAGACCGAAAGAATTGTGTAAAGTACAATCATTAAGTTTAGGTTTTGTTCTAATATTGAAAGATAATAGAAAACTTTATTGGAATTTAGGTAAAATTTAACAATTTCAATATATTTATTTTTTAAGTAATAATTTAAAGAGCAATATGTAAATATGTAATAACTAAAGTATATCTTCAAATTTAATGCTGTGGAAAATCCACCTTAATACCTTCTTCTCTAGAACTCTTTATGCCCTTTTGAAAGTCAGAGTGTTGTGATCTTGATAACAACATGTACGTTTTGTGGGATAAATACATTTTTTTAATATTTTCAAACTAACACCAATGTAATTTTGGAATTGCAATTCATAAAGCATAATAATAATAATAATGCAGATGATGTACACAATTAACCTCTTACATACCACATAGCCCATAGAAAAATACAGATGTAGCACTATGAGCTTCAAGGGGAATAAATTTATTTTTGAGAATATTCAAATCGCAGTTGTTTGGATAAAGTAGAACCAATAACTAATATAAAAGCAAGTAAATATTCAATATACAGTACAAACGAATCATGAATGGAACAAATAAATTCAATTTTATAAACTTTTGTGGAGCAAATTGTCAGGTCATACCACAGCCATGTAGATATATGTGTAGATTATTGTAGTGAGATCATGTGCCTTTTAAAACTTATTAAAAATGCTCTATAGATCTTTTTATATAATTAGTAACTAATTGAGTATAATATCGATAAAGAATTATTGAATAGTACTCTATATTATATTTTATATAATCATGTTGTTTGTCATAGTATATATTGAAAATTTACATAATTTTTTATTAATTTTCTGGTCCTGTATATTTTGTATATTATGACTTAGTATGTACCATTAGCACTACGCAAATATGAAGACTTGGCTAGTTTTGATTATTGGTATTCCATCTTGATTAGTCAAGTCGATTTCCATTTCTATATATAAAATATCACTAGAAAGTTGATAGTTTATATTTGTTACATTATAGAAACTGAATTGATTCAAAAAGTTTTATAAAAATTAATTCGCTTCATTCTTCAAAGTAAGGTAATACAGGCAAACATTGGCACATTTTTAATTATCTGTATACAATTGATTAAAAAATTATTATATATGCATTTTTTTATTATGTAATGTAGGGTGGCGTTTTCAAAAATTTTCTCTTCGTGTCGCACTCTGAGCCATTCCCATAGCTATCTCTCAGGGCAGAGGAGCACGTTTATTGAGCTTTACTGCATAACGCCAAAGAGTCACATATTGTAAAACTGGTAATAAGATCAGATTATGCCTGTCAATGTAGGGAAAAGTACCCGAATATCGTATAGTTTTTTTTGCCACTCAGTGGTTTTATGTTTACACTTTACACTCAGTCTCTAAAGATATACTTTCTTGATATGTACTCCCAATAATGAATAGGAAAATAAGGTACAAATATGGGCTAGAAACAACATTAAATATTCTATTATAAATTTAATGATGGAACGTAATATTAAAAAGAACAGTATAAAAGTACAAAACAATTAAAACAAAAAAAAATAAACTGTAATAGATCAACACGAATCTTTTATTGGCGTATTAGATCATACAAAATTGTCTTTTCTTTGCATCTTATACAATGCTCTCCACCTGTATCATATTTGCAAGGTTGACAGCAGTGACACATTCTTCATCCGCGTTGTCTTCATCATCTGTCGATACATAAGGGACATCCATGTCGTTCTAGTCAGATGAATCACATTTGAGAGGAGGTTTAGCTTTGGCCCTTTTTCCTTGCTTGAATAATAGTTGCTTCATACAAGTTGTCTTCTTTTTAGATACATCAGAATTCTTCATAGACTTTCTTTGGAATATCAAACCGCTTAACCATATTTGATATTTGCAGCCATATTTTCATCTCATTTTTCATCTTTTTCCATCGACTTCTTGATTTGGTTTTCCAAATTTTTTTATATGGCGAGCTAGTGATAACTGCGGCTTTTCCAGCAGGACGTCCACGCTTGGTATTGGACGATTTTCCTGGGAAGCTTTGTCAGAGGCTTTAGAATGAAAGGTGAAACAACTATCTTTGAAGATTTGCCTTCTCAGTGTGTTTTAGGAAACGTGGTTGAGGGATGTGGGGCTGAAGAGGTTGAGGCCTGCGGAGTTAAAGATGTTACGAGACTATAAGCTGCAGTGGTAAGTGTTTGGCTTTCTAGATCAGTAGACCTATCTATAGATGTGGGCTCCGTTTCATCCTCGGAAACTTCAATTAAAATGAAGTCGGAGTATTGAAATCTTTTCCTATCAAATGTTATGATACCACACTTTTTAAACCCACTCGTAGCAATTTGCAGTGTTGCAGCTTTGGCATAGGCTTCACCCATTAGTTTTCTGATTTGGTAGGCCATGTTTCAACTTCCTGCGAGTAGTTTGTTTTGAACGGGCACATAAATGCCACGTCCATTGGCTGGAGTTTGTGCGATGTGTTGGGAGAGAGGCGAACAATGATAACTCCATTTTCTCTGGCCTTCAAAATTATATGAATATTTCTTAAATGGGTTTCATGACCATCTAAAACTAAAACAACGTATCCTTGGTTTGAAGTAGTCTAGGAAATGCTGCAGCCAGTCAGTAAAAATATGGATTTGAATCCTTCCAGACTTGTGGCATCTTGCAATGGTTCCTGGCGATGTGCCATCCAAAAGTCAAGCTTCATATTTTGCATAGGATATACTATAAATGGAGGAATAAATATTTCTGAAGTCTCATACCTGTGATTGGAGTCATGAGAGCCAATCATGCATAATAGGTTATGTCAATAGGCAGTTTGTTGTAGGAGATGGTAAATGCAGTTCCAGTTTCAAACCAAATTTTTATATTTTGTTGTATGGAGGGTAGAGGTAAGGAGAACCGTCTTGTATGGGAGATTAGTTGAAAAAGTGTCTAGCTGTAAACAGCAAATTAAATACGAAGACTAGCTAAAATAGTGCTAGTGTACTAAGTGGAAATGATATGAATTTAGCAGTTATATATTTTATGTACAATTTTCAAATGAATTTGTATATTATTAGTTTCTTTGAAATAGTTATGACTTTCAAAAAAGAATTTAATTTACTATTTTGTAATAGTTTATAGCGCTCTTTTTCAAATTCTTCCACTTCCTACTATAGCACCACCTTAATTTGTTTCCTTTTAACAGACATTTTTCGATACACTCGTTGCATCAAACCTCCATATTTTGTTGTTTGTTAAATTTATGTCAATTTTATTCTCGTGTCAATGTTGGTCCGTGTGACCTTATATAGTAGATCATTTGAGGCTTCTATATCAGACAAGTGTTATTGCTGATTTCTGTCAACGTGTCTTACCATTCTACTTTTTACTAGTCTCAGGTAATTACTGCGGCATCTTTAAGAATATGTTTAACAATTTATAATGTTATTAAATTTGAAGATAATGCAAATTATTGATAACGTCACTAAATGTTTACATCCAAATTGTGAGTTGATACAAATAACCATTTATTACCTGTATCAAATTGTATGTTAGTCTAAAAAGTGCCTATGAATATACCTATATGATTTTCAAAGTAGGTTTTTATAGAAGTTATTCTGCTAATATTTGTTTTTATTTTTGAATGTCTTTGTTTAATCTGGAATTAATATATAATAATATAAAACCCATTTAACTTATTTTTATAGAATTTTGATCAATAAACAATTAATATTGCTGTACTTATTTTTATTTTTCGATTTTAACCACAAGGTATTAAATGGCTGACATATTACTGGAGATACGGAGACAAAAATCTATTGGTAATTTTCTGTATTTTTATTATTCAAATGACACCAACTGTATGGTATCTTGTTATTGAGCACTAATTCAGGAAGATACATCAAATTTAAACACGTTAACTTCTGTATAGAATTATTGGTAATTGCAAAATTGTTTCCTTCATCACTGGTGTGTCGCCTCAACCGCCAGCCCATGAGCAGAGAAATGATATCTTCGATACAATGGCCAACTGGCGGTTTAAGTTGTGTGCAAAGGAGAAAACTGTAATGTTGACACTCACTGGTAAGAAAATGCCTCCCTATAAATGTACGATCCCGTGTTATGTATCTCTAAGCTCATATAAAGAGAGTTAAGCTTTATCACTAAAATTCCCCTCAAGATATTCTTGAAATTGGTTTTAATTCACAAACTGCCGAAATAACTTTGAATATAAAAAATACCGGTTACGAATAGAGATCACTCACCTAAGATCTTTTCCATTTGAGAATAAAATAATAGAAATTTTAGTTTTTATTGAGAATTAAAACGGGAGGCATTGGACCAATGATTTATGCCATGTTCATAGAACGATCGTTTGTCATCGATTTTATTATCAAAATTTTTTTGGCAGGGAAGTTACAAAGAATAAGGACTAAAATACATATATGAAAATGCAAGGAAAATTATCGATTTTCTTATTCCTGCCAGCTAAACCAAACAAAAATGTTGACGGACGTCTCTTAGGGTGTAACTGTAAATTTTCAATCTGAGTACGTCATTTTCTAATTCCTGCTTTTTTGTTTCAGAAAATCACGGATTGAGGACAGGTAGTATTTAAACCTTAGGAGACGTCCTGCTAACATATTTATTGGTTTAATGACAGACATTTTTGGCAGAAGGGTTGCAAGGGTTCTTCTTAAATATATATGAAAATGCAGGACAAATCTTCGATTTTTCGTAATTTCTGCCAACTGAACGAATCAGACATATTTGGTTCAAAATGATCAAAAACAACAATGGCAGGACGTCTCCTAGGATGTAACTGTTCCTTTGACTCGGAAAATTTTCAACCCGAGTCCGTGATTTTCAGATTCCTGGTTTTTTATGTTCCAGAAATTCACGGACTGAGGGTGAAAATATTGCGCAAAACTTTCAAAGGTCCAGAAACATTTACACCTTAGGGGACGTCCTGCTAAGATGTTCTCTGATCTTTTTGAATCGAACGTTTTATTGGTTTATTTCAGGACTTTTTTGGCAAGAGGGTTGCAAGGGTTCTAAGAGCTAAAATATTTATATGAAAATGCAAGCAAAATCATCGATTTTTTTACGACTTTCTGATTCCTGTCAACTAAACTTATTTGATTCGAACTGATCTAAATAATAGGTTTTGGGTCCAAGGGTGCCATAAGCGGAGGGGCTTTGGCCAGTTTTTCTAAAACTTGACACAATTATAGTTTGAAGTAAGCTGATTGAAAGCCTTAATAAGCACGAAACCCCCCAACAAAACTACCCTTGAATTGTCCTACATACTCTTGTATTTTCAGAAGCATAGATATTTTTCTTCAATGAAATATTGAATACTCAATCTCAATATATTTCTATTGTGCCCAGGTATAAAGCAAGTTTTGTTTATCCATGATATAAGGTGGTGGAGACACATATTTTCTGTCATAACATTCATTACCTTATGCATATTGAATATCCATTGAATCCAATCATATTGGAATAGGCGGACATCTACAGAAATAGCAAATAATGTTTAATAGCAAAGATTAGAACCTAACCCACCTCATTCTCCCTACACCTCTTCTATTTTATCAAATTTTGAACTGGTAGCTCTGCTGGGAATTTTTGGACGATTTTCCACTATCGAAAAAGGGAGGAAACTTGATTCCAAAAAGCATTACCCCAGGTGGGGTCTGAGGGCACAGCCCCCAGTGTAGATAATAATTCTCTCCTCCTACGAAATCTTTTCTAAACATTCATTCATTTATTATATCAATCGTTGGAAGCTTATCAGGAAAAATGTGTGTATTTCTTTTATTTAATATTATATGTTTTAAGCACTTGACATTTAATCATACTTTTAATTTCATGGATCCTGATTCCAGTGCATACAGCCAAAACATGGAGCTAGTGTGGCATGATACAGGTGATAATGTACCAAAATTGTTAATTATTTTGTAATTGTTGAAAATTTATAATAAGAAATAAAATAACTTTTCATTGATATATAGAGAAATCATGAAACGGTAAACTAAAATTATGTTAAAAATGAAAAATAATGTTTTTTCCGATCACCTCTTAAAAAAATGTTTCCCCCACCTAAACATAATTTATTTTTTGTTTTGAAGTGGAGCCCCACTTCTATATATTTACCATAAGCTTGCTTCAAACTATCATTTTGCTTTCTAGAAAGAATGACTGAAACCCAATTTGCAAAAAGAATTAGCGGGGTCCGTTATGGTTTTATTTTAATGTGATTTTTATTGCATAAAATTAAGGTGATTTAATTCCCTGATATCAACTAAATTAAAAATATATTGGAAACTTCTATTCATGATTAATCTATCTCTTCACTTTCTATTATGCCAAAGGAAAAAAGAAATGAACAAAATTATTTTTATTATATTTCTATTTACAAGGGAATGTGCCTCAAACTCAAAATGTACAATAGTTTTTTTGTTCTTTATGTACATAACAAAGTATAATTTCACTAAAACAAAACAATAAAATACTGTCTTTATTATAATGCTAGCAAAGATGCATAAACCAATGGTATAATATATATACTTATCATTTTTGAAGGATTTAGGGATAATTTCTATTTGAGAAATATCAGTATAGTTTGAACATTTATAAATATTTTTTGAATCACTTGAATTTGTTTTACACAATACACTACAAACAATGAAATATTCCACGCAAGGAATTTATTTCTCAGTGTTCAGTTGAAAATAGAATGAAAAATTTCTAATCCAAGGTGGAAACTATTTTTATAACATTTCAACTTAAATAACGGAAAACTTCTGTATTTCTAACTGAACCTTGAAAAAACAGAATGAAACATATTTAATTGTCCTTCTTCATTCTGGTACTTGTCATACGGTAAATTATGGAATCACGACCAGGATCCATGTTACCAATAGCCATACATATAGCAATGATAGAAAATAGCATAACTACTCCAAACCAAAGAATAATGTTGAACATAACAGGGAAATCCGGGTTGTAGTAAGACGCCAAGTTATATTCAGTTTTCTGAAATAAGATTCAAAATATAAATAATGTAACAACTACTAGCTACTTTCATAGATATAAAATTGATTGGTAGATATTTTCCCAATAAACTTACGTCACTCGAGTCACTACCACTTGCAAGAACACTCCTTCCTCTCCTAGTATGGCTGGCATCGCTAGTTATAACAGTAGTGAGTACAAATCCATCATATAATTTAACAAATGCAGTGTTAAGTCTCAAGATAACTTCATGCAAAATTTGTTTAGCTTCTATTACTTGAGTGGAATTGTCTCCATATAGATCGATAAGTGCATGAAGACCAGAAACTTCAAACCAAAATACATCAGGAACATTATCTTTTGTAATAGTGCCTTTTTTAACCTACAAAATAATATAAATAGTATTGATAAGAAGATAATATTGCGTGTGACAAATTCAAATCAAGTAAATCAAAATCAAACCAAAAAATATTACAAAAGACAGACCAAACTATGTACGATTTCACTGTAGAAATCTAGATATATCAAGTTATCAAGTTTCTTCCTAGCTAGATCAGAATATGAATAAATTTATTACTAATCACCAATATGTTTATCAAACTACACAATATATATATATATATATATATATATATATATATATATATATATATATATATGTATATATATATATATATATATTTTAAATTTTGACGTTTCGACTTTTCTTTAAGTCTTTATCAAAATTTATCTTTCTTTTAAAAATTATCTAATTAATTTACTAATTTCGAATGGTGTTGGGAATTGAGGAGTCCAAATAAAACTAATCTTTTTTTGATACTTCTGCTCTAGGATTTGAGCCTATACAGGTTTTTATATGTGTATGTATTGGTTTCTTTAAATAACATTTTCATTGTTCTTACATGTTACATAGTTTGTCTTAGATGTAGTGTGTCCTATTCATTTATACATATTATTTATATTGTTACAATATCTAATTATTGTTTTACTTCTAATTCTACAATTTTTTTTTTACTTGTTTATCTTCATCAACGTTTGAGTTATAATGTACCATATATTTTTAGCCTTGATAAAGACTGAAAAGTTGGCATTTTAAAAAACTCTTGTAGTTTTATTTTGAGTCCTCAACCTGGAACACCTTTCGAAATTACATACTAGGAAGGACAATAATATCAACAATGACATTATCTATACTAGTATTATAAAGCTGAAGAGTTTGTTAGTTCATTTGGTTGAACACGAAAAACTAAGAAACCACTCTAATGGAAAAATCATTTTAGCTCAATCATTGAAGAAGGTAATTGGCTATATAACACCAATACGAGCAAAGCATCAATTAAAAATGTTGCAAAAACAATGAAAATTTAATGGTTAAAGTTATGTAATAAAGTATAATTGGAAAGGTTTTTTTATAATTCGGTATTAATCCATATCAAAATAAAGACCTTTACATCAATCGACTTCAATGAATATCTTAGGTGCAAATATAATTACAATGAATAGCTGATTACAATAAATGCAGAATATGTATACAATTAAACATGAAAGATATCTGAATAATTTATTTAATCATAACGTAACAAACTCTGAAAGTTGAAATTTCTTTGTTTTGTGTGACGGTGTAGTAAGTTTTCATCCTATGTTAGTCAATAATACAAATGTTGCTTTTTGGAGGCATAATTGTGAATATGTGAATAGTTCATTCATTTGTAACACTGTAATTTGTGTTTTTCTGTTAATAAAATTTTTTAAAAGTAAATTTTTGAAAGTTAAATATATAATTAGCTTTATTTTCTACCTTTTTATAACTTTGGTTTCAAAATTTTTTGTTAAAAATTGTTAAAACAAAACAATTTTTCAAGGTTTTATTAACAAAGAGCAACTAACAGTTATGGGAGTTGAATATAAAATGTGAGAAAAAGTGTCGCATATATGTTATATATATATATATATATATATATATATATATATATATATATATATATATATATATATATATATATATATTGAAATTTTCAACATGTTAAAAACTAAATATGTCACTCAACTGATTAAAATAAATTATGGACTATGCAAATCCTCATAACAAATACTGAAGTTTTCAACAAATTAATCTATATACTTACTTCTTTAGCAATAGCATTCAACAAAGTCATTTCTTTAATAAATCTTCTATCTTCCTCCAAATCTAATCTCAAAACTCTGTGCTTAATTTGTTCAATTTTGCTTGACCCAATGTCTTCAAAAACTGAATATTTGCGAACCTTGAAAGAAATTAACACTATTATCAGTAGTATTAATATTAATATAAATTTCAAAAAGAACATGACCTAATGTAATGTTCACTCTCATTTATTTTTAACTATTAAGAGAATAGATTAATACACATCCATTCATACATGTTTTTGATACCAATTACTCAAATTTTCTATTTTGGAATGATTACTGTTATAAAACTATGTTGATAACAAGAAACAGAAGAAAGCTTGAAGAAACCTCAAAACAACTAATATCAGCGGCAGAAGAGATAGGCCTACAGTGAGACAAAAAACAATTTCAAAGTACATAAACATGATGGGATGTTAATAGAATTGAGGAAGTAGAAAATCATGTATTTGGGTGTACTACTAGATAATAAATGCCAAGAAGAAAAGGAAATTGAACTAAGAATTGCTAAAAGTTACAGTTATGCAGGCAACCTCAGAAGAATTTATAAGACAATTTTGAGACCCACCACGACATATGCCTGTTGGTCAAGCAGAAATAACAATCCCTTATGTGATTGGTAGATTCGCACCATATCGATGGTTTACCAAAAAGCATTGCTGGGTATTGCTCATTAAACCAACCTGTTAAATTTCTGTGATAGGAGATACAGCACATCCAGCTTGAAATATACAGGATAGCATTTCTTAATTTGAGGTGTAACAGGAGTAGGAGTGTATTCACCTCAAATGTAATAAAATAATTTTTAAGACATAACACATTTGCGTGATATTTTTCACGATTTAGATGTCAACTTCCAAAGGTAACTTTGCGAAAATAATTGATGATAACTCTGAGCTACTTAAATAATTCAACAGAAAAGTGAAAATTTGGTAGAAAAATATAGAAACGATTTTTGACATGAATGACAAAAACTGTAGTTCTCTGATAAGTTTTGAGGTGATCCAATAAAATGGACAACAGATTTGGTTGAAATAACTTTGGGTATTGCCTAGTGTTATTGACTTTGTATTGTATTGTACAAGAGAGTTATCAAGTATATTAAAAAGATATAAAATATATAATTTTGGGAGTCTTATGTGACCTACTTGAAGAGCTTCATGAGCAGCATTAATGTAACTAAAATCGTGATAGATTAAAACTACTTGATGAAGTATTTTAATTTTAAAGATATTTAGTGTTGAATCATAGACTAAAATTATCATGTTTCTATTTTACAGTTAACTTCTATAATGACAGATTCAATATATAGAAGGGTTAAGAGCTTAAGGTTTCTCTTCAGATTTGTTATAACAGTGAAAAATTACATGACATAACTTTTCTCCTTTAAAACATACGGAGTTGGTTTTATTGATTTGGTAAGATCATTTGCTGACCTAATTAACATTTTGAGACTAGCTAGGACATTTGTTTCATTTGTTACAAATATGGATTGATTAACAATGCTTGAACAAGCAATAGAGTGTGACTTGAAAGTTTAAATCAATTAAGTTAAATATTGTACTACAAAATTTATGCAATAAATTCTGAAATATAAATTTTTCATAGCTAATTGTTGTACAATGAAACAATATAGGTATATTGAACTTTAAAATAATTGTACAAATAAAATAGTCACATGACACATTTAAACAGAAATTTTGTATTAATTCAACTTACATCTTCTAATCCATTGGAGAGTTCAATCCTGACTAAATTAGTTTTCTCTTCAGGATAATGTTCATCTATTCGTCTCTCCAAATTTTCAAAGATGTTAGATTCGCCTATATCAGTCTTGAGAGGGAACCTGTGTCCTTTCTGATGGTCGATATTAGACACTCCATCAACATAAACGGTAACTATTGCTTGAGCCACATCAAATGGATCCAATAAGTACATACCTCTCCATGTAGAAAAATGTTCAGTAGAGAAACCCAATGAAGCTGCATAGACTTCTTTAAGAGTACTCTCTCTTAATGCTTCATGACCTTTGAAAAGAAGACTAGGTGCATGATGAATCACTGAGAATTCTCCAGCCCCGTGAACTACAAATTATAAAGCAATGAGTTATTATTAAAGATAATAAAAAAATAATATTTACTAGATATTATGTATGATAATATAATACTTACCCGTAGAAATGAGTAAAAATGCTAATGACATGAAAAAGATCATTTTACTACTAACTTTAACCACCACACACCCAAACAAATCATATGATAATGACAGTTGAGGTTGAGATACATTAATCAGAAAATTGACAGATTGTAGTAAATCTTCTTTTTATCTTCCAATTAAAAGTGCTTCTATAGTAGTTTCTAGCAACCAATATTGACGACTATATTATTTCGAAAAAAAAGTGTATGGAAATTTTATTTATTAAATAATAATTTATACAAATGTCAAAATACAGAGTTTAAGTATGAATAATATAAGTCTGTAGCGTTGCAGTCTTAGTCTAAGTAAAAGAGTCTAGTAGAAACCTTACCATGAAATTCATAAGAAAAATCAGTGACAACTTTGACACTGACAAAGGTGTGAAGTTGTATCTATCAAGATTTAAAACTTCTATGATAGGTCTTTTAGAAAGTTAATATTCTTAAATATCTGGTGATACCTGAAAATATTTCTGCTGAAATGTTCCATTTTAGCATCTTCTTTAGATTCCAATGAATTACTTATATATATGAATCATGGAAGCAGCACAAGATAATTTTGATTTAAAAGATCTCGCCACGAAAAAAATTATATTTGGGGAAGAACTCATTAAATCTATTGAAATATTCAAACAAATAGAAGGTTCACAGAAGTTGTCTCGTAAAATTAATCAGGAATTGAAATTTTTAAGGAAGGTAACAGTTTTGCTTATATCAATTGGATACTTTTGATATATCTTAAATGAAAGTTGATCCTTTTAGGAATTTCCCATATTAATTACATTACCTTTACTAACCATTATCCTTTCTTAGGCTCATAAAAATAATTCTTTAAAAAAAGAGCATCTGCAGTGTTCAAACCTTACCCACTTTTCTGCTCTCATAAATACATTGAGAACTTTAGAAAAATGTCAAAGTGTAAATAAAGTCTTTGTGCTCGATGGTAGAAAAATCACAGTTGATATTATTAGTGATGGTGGACTTACCTGGACAAAAGTAATTGCAAGGAATCCTAAATCTGTTAGTCAAATATGTATGGGAAATGCAAGCTATGGAGTTAGAAGTATTATCGATCAAGCTGATGAATATATTAAATGTGCCAAACTCCATCCTTGTTTATTTCAATCACCAAAGGTAAATCATATCAATATTAGTAAGTATAAAAAAATAGGAAAATGTATTGCACTGTTCCTAAGTCTTCAGAAAGTCAAAATAAACATTTCATCTAAATATATATTGTATTACCTTAAAATTTTTTGCTTTTTGAGATAATGGGTTGAATAATTGTGCAAAACAAATATCACTTTTATGTCTAATATATTCTATGATGAAATACTTCAGTTAGGACCTGTTTATCAATTACAATTTATCTGTGATATAAGTCTTAACTAAGAATTATAATTGAAAATTGGATTTATCCACAAAAGAATAACTTTTATAAGACTTTCTAAAACAGCACAGCACAATGATAGTTTGAAGCAAACTGATTCGAAATCTTTATGGGCACAAAACTCCAAAACCTCACCATCCCCCTCAAAACTACCCCTGAAGTGTTTGAGGTTTCTCTGGAACACGGGGAAAAGTTTCACTTTATATATAAATTAATTGGAACAAAGACATCACATAATGGAATTTCAGAAACCGTCTAATACACTCATACTGGATATTATATTGAAAATAAGACTTCAATTAGTTCTAATATTAACAGTACAGTTTCTTACATAAAAATCATGCTCACCCTATTCCTCAAGATCAATATCTTCATCACTATCCAATATATAATCAGCAAAATGCATGATATAAAAAAAATTGAATGAAAAATCACTTACAATATGTTTATTGATTTACAGAACAAATACCTTGCCAATCGAGTCTGTTATATTTATTCATCATTATTGTCAACATTCCGTATCTGTCAGTTGATAACCTAGTGAATAAAAAATATGAGAAAAACCCAACTGAAACATTTTGCAGTATTCAACATACTTAACGAAGACTGCCAAGGCAATTTTCATAATTTTACTTAATAGCGTTTAATCATCAAAATACGAATTTAAATACAAAGTCACTAGAAGATATAGAAAATGGAGTTTTTTTCTTAAATTATTATTTCTTAGTTATATTATTATATCTTAATAATATGAATTTTTTTAGTAGGCAGTCAACGTGTTGAACTACAGGATAAACATTGCAATTGATTAACAGGCCCCTTAGTGCAACATTATATTACATTAAAATCCAATCTATGTTTTTAAAAATCACGCTGAAGCTACAGATAAAATATAAATGTACTGTATGTTGTACTACCATGCTAGTTGGTAGTATGAAATACAGAACTGGAATCAAATTTGCTGTTTTTGTTTTATAAGCTTAACTACTTTTTACGTTTGTAGATAGTATTTGTTTTTACAAACGGAATTGGTTGTCACATTGCAGCTAAATTAGAATCACGAGGTGTTATTGTCTATGGTGAGAGAGTTAGTGATAACCCCCTAGATTCAGAAAGTGATTCAGATGAGGAAAATTCATATATGAGGATACCAAATGTTTCAGAACTTTCTACAAAAGATGTAGCCAATATAAATAAATTGAATCTTGATGTTTCAGCTATGTTAGCTTACTGTAGCTCACTTACAAATGGAAGTGCTCAGTTATATGATTTCAATGTACCAGTTTTAAAACAACATGCTGAATGGGAAAGGCTAAAACCACAAAAACCTATACTTGATAGTTTTTTCAAAGATAAAAAACTCTATTGTTGTCAGACAGCAAAAGACAACTTTGTTAATATTGTTGAAACAGTCGGTGGTCCTTCTGAAAAAATAAGGGCCCAAGAACTGCTAAGTAGATTGATAGTTTTACCAGATGATGCAGATTATACTAAAACAAATTACAATGAAGACTTTGAAGACATATTTGATAAAGTACAGTATTCTGATGAAAAGATATTGAAAGTTGGGGGGAAAATTAAAAAAAGATCTCTAATTGTCTTTACATTCGGTGATAGAATTAAAGCTGTTACAGTTACAGCGAATGATGGATTCGTTAGATCTGCAAAGCAACAGGTAATTATGTATAAATTTTGTTCTCCATTTATGTTACAATTAAAATTTCCATTTATATCCATAACTCTAAAGATAAACATTCATTTGGATATTTGGTTTTGAGGAGTTACCTTGAATACAGGTACCAGTATGTAAGCTACAATAATCAAAATAGCCTAACAAAGATGTGCATGTGTGGAAACCTCGGGGCTCGATAATAGGACCAACATGGTAGGATCAGCTTGGATGCAGATGATATGTTACTAACATACTTCTCACAAACAGCTGAAGAAACAAAAAATTGACAACCACCCTCAAGGTTTTAGCATACGGTGGCATTATATAGAAAATGATCCTTACCTTCTTTGAAAATTTTAAGTAATTCAGGCAGGACGAAACGATTTTAGCCAAAATGCTTCATTTCCTGGAGTATAGGTATCTCCAATAACTATCTAATAATTGTGTGCATATTACAAATCAGTTTATTAACCCAGTGTGAGGTTAATAATGGTTATCTACCTGTTTGTTATTATAATACATAGTCATCTACGAGAAAGGATGCTTTGAGAAAACACTCTGTGACAGTTTAAAAAGGACTCAATCAAAAAGGCGGTGACTATCGCTGGGTCTAAACGCCAATTCGGACAAGACCTACCTAATTTCCTTCACTAGGAAGAAAAAACTTAACCTCAAGCCCATTAAGCTAGACGGGCAAGTCATCGAGGGGAAATATCTGGGACTCACACTAGATAGTACACTTCTCTGGAACAAACATGAAAAAGAAATAATCACCAAAGCCACAAAAGCTCTGATGGTGTGCAGAAACTTTATATAGGGAGGAATTGGGGCTGTAACCCAAAAACGCTAAAGTGGATGTACATGGCAATTGTGAGATCAATCACCACATATGGGGCAGTGGTTTGGAGTATTAGAACTCTCTCAAAGGTACAAAGACTGGCTTGCTTATGTGCAGCTGGGGCCATGACATTTTGCCCAATAGCTGCACTAGAAGTGATTCTAAATCTCTCACCTTTCCACATAGTACTGGAAAGCGTGGCAGAGAAAACATCACTTAGAACGGAATCATCAAAGAAAATCCGTTCCTAAATAATGACCAGCCCTAGGGCATGCCTCAGGAAGTTGCATAGAAGAGGTTTCTCTTTGAGGAAAACTTCACCTCAAAAATAATAAACTGTAAAAAGAAAGTGAGATCAAAACACCATACAAGAAATGAACATAAATGCCTTTAAATGGTATATGGATGTATCAAAAACAGCAGATGGAACTGGAATAGGAGTGTAAGGGCCCAGAACCAAGCACCCTGAGAGCCTGTTCAGCGCATCAAGCATTTTTCAAACAGAAATCTACGCAATTGAAGGATGTGTTCAGCTCAATCTAGGGAGGAACTATCGCAATCAGGAGATCATTATTTTGTCCGATAGTCAAGTAGACATTAGAGTTCTAAGCTCCAAGATCATAAAATTCAAACTCGTTTGGGATTGCGAGCTAGGCAATCAAAAAAAATTAGAGAAATGAAATAGCTGATAAGCTCGCTAAAGCGGGGACAGACAAGCCCTTCGTGGGACCCGAACCCTTTTGTGATATTAGTTACAGAACAATGGAAAAAGCACTGGAAAAGAAGGTAGATAGGAGCAAAACCAATTATTGGGAAAACCTCCTGGGGGGACTGAAACAGAAGACGAAGATTTCTGATAATGAAAGCCATCCCGCATTCTAGACTTTTTAAAAGGAGTGGGATAAATGCATGAGCTGTAAACACTGGGCTCTCCAGTATGTCAGCAATAGATCCTTTGGGTCGCTGCGTATACGAGACCTCAAATTTATATATACATATATACATTTATGTGCATATTACAAATCAGTTTATCAACCCTATGTGAAGTTAATACCTTCCAAATGGTTGTCTACCTATTTGTTATAATAATGCTTCAACAGTTAAACAACTTCTTTCAGTTCATTTGCGCCTTTTTTGTTAAAAAAAAACTTTAATTTTTTGTTTAATATTTCTTCCTTTACACATTTCGATGAGAACCTATAAGTATCTTTATAAATTGAGAATTTCTTCACTAAATATTTATCTCAGCTTTCTCAATAATTCCTGGATTTATTTGAAACATTTTGCTGCTATTTAATTTTTTTAGGGTATAAATTTTGTAGTATTCATCCATGAATCTAGAGCTTTAACGGAACAAAAAGAAAAAGCAATGGCAATTTTAATAAAATAATGAACTATTACATGACATATTAGATAATTCCATTTATATTAAAGTTTACAGTTATTTTAAACCTGCCATTTGTACTCAAAGTATGAAATTATACAATTTTAAGAATCTTCTTTTGTGTTTAATTTTATGGAACCAGTGGAAAGTTTCAATTTATTCAAATAATTGATTTGAATTTGAAATCATCAACTCTATTTTAGCAATGCAGTAGTGTTACAAACTGGAATTTCTTAGCGATATTCATTTTGAACACATTTTTCACTACCACTACAATTACACTCTCCAACTAAAACATACTATATACACTACCAGTATATTAATACTCACAATTATACTACCTGACGTGCGTTTCGATAACAGGTTATCGTCTTCAGAGGCAGTTTATCTTTAGTCTATTGTCGGTTTTTATCCCGATAAAGGGCTCTTAGGCGTGAGGCGCGGCGAACACGACAAGGATCCACATTCGCGGCTTGGCTCAGGCTCGAGGTTCGCACGAACACGATAAGACTCCACATTCGCGGTTTGGCTCAGTCGCAATTACCACGGACGGTTGTGTTTTCGACACCACCAAGTAGTAAAGCAAATTTAGTAGTGTTTTCACTGACCATACCTACTACAAATAAACTTTGATTATAAAAATTAAAGACTTGCATACGCGTCAAAAGCGGGAACTATAATGTGAGCTCGACGCGAACCTGCGAGTGTAGACTGTTGGCAATCTTATCCGCGCTGCTATTCACGCCGTGATTCGCGAGCGAGTGTGGATCGGCCATTTGAAGTCGATAATTTGGTTATCTAAACGCACGACAGACAGTGTAATTACGAATGTTGGGAGTGCAGTAGTGTAAACAGATTGTTTCAGTATAAATATCACTAACGGTCTCAGAAATTCCAATTTAGAAACCCCATTAATCTTCTATTTAAATAATTTTCTTCAAGACCCAAAAGGGGTGCTATAGTACAATAAGACCGTGCTTAACGATGTTTCGGTTTGGCGCTCTTTGATTTCATTCCACGGCCAACTCCGACTTAACCTGGTTCGCGTGGTACCGAGTTGTACTTACAACACAGTTTCGTGGGTCGTCGGTAGCTACTTTTAAATAAACCATCCATTACCAAACAGTTTTTCTATTGACTGAAAAATGCAAAAATTAATCGAAATTGTTAGATCCTTTCTTGTACTCTATGATTCTACTCATGAAGATTATATTATGAGAGCAAAACTGAAGGATGATTTGTGAGAGAACAAAGCAAAAGAATTAAATTTCTCACTCTTTTTCGCAAATTTTTGTTGGTAGTTGCAACATAATAAATCTTTTGTCATCCTCAGATTCAGACTCCAGATCAAAAAGAAGCAGCTGGCTCGCTATCATCTTGTATACTAATGGGGATTTGGGGCGTGGGCTGTGTTCAAATGCGTTGTTACTATTAAAAAACGTGGACATGGGCTGGTTCTGGCCCTCGCGTGGGCTGGGTTCAATTTGCGGCGGGCCTTATGGTCACTGGCCGGCAATACATGTGTTTAAATTTAGTATCGTAGAACGTTTTCGCTTGTCAGTTGCTGGTGGACCGCCAACTCGGTCGTGACACGTTATGAAAACAGTAGTAGATAACAGTAGTCTTGTTAATCAGAGTGTATCAGCGGTCCGGTTACGGTTAGGCGGTGGTTGTACCGATAACAAAATACTTTATTAATTAAATGTTTTCAAATAATTCCACAATATAATTAAAAATGATGGAAATTCTAAAAAATGACACTTGTTTCGATATTACCAAATATCACATGTCATTTTTTCATTACATGGTGGAATTATTTAGAAACAGTGTATCATTTAAAAAAAATAATTTGAGTAGATTCCAATTTAATTTATATATGTGATATACAGATTGTTCTACTTCTTTCTAACTATCATAATTAAGTTACACACCTACTGTTGATGTTTAACACAATAATGGAAATTTTAAAAACTAAATATAATAAAGGTACATTTTGATTTAAAAAATTTTAACTTCTTCTATCAATTATAATAATTAATTAAACGAAACATGTTACTATTGATCAAGACAAAAATAAAATTTGAAATGTAAAAAATATATTTCATAGAAATTGGTTAAATATATATTTTTGCATAACGCTTCTCTAATGCAATGTACTTTTGATAACGTACTACCACTACCACAATAACCGTCACAACGTGGTGCAACAATCAATTTATATTCGAACGCACCAAAGGTTAGGTATCGAACAAAAACGCTACAACAAAACCTAACCTCTTATCTGTCGCTTTGACTCTACGCTTTAGAAAGTGTTTACAGTTAACTTAAATTTTTTAATTGAACAGTTAAGTAAAATTGGATTTATTAGTGTAATAACTTGATTTTTATTATTTACAATGGCCGATTTTTATATTCGATATTATGTAGGCCATAAGGGTAAATTTGGGCATGAATTTCTTGAATTTGAATTTCGGCCTGATGGCAAGCTCCGATATGCCAACAATTCAAATTATAAAAATGATACTATGATCAGAAAAGAAGTTTACGTACATCAGTGTGTGATGGAAGAACTCAAAAGGATTATAATAGATTCGGAAATAATGCAAGAAGATGATTCCTTGTGGCCCCCTCCAGATCGTATTGGAAGACAAGAGCTTGAAATCGTCATAAAAGATGAACATATTTCATTTACTACATCAAAAACCGGTTCTCTAGTGGATGTAAGTCAATCTAAGGATCCAGAAGGATTACGATGCTTTTACTATTTGGTTCAAGATTTAAAGTGTTTGGTGTTTTCTTTGATTGGTTTACATTTCAAAATTAAACCTATATAATTTTTAGTTCTCTTTATAAGTGAAATAATCAAATAAAGTATCAATATTCAAAAGTGTTTTAGTGTAAGAAATCCCAGTATATAAGTTTTGTAATTAAATAGTTTTGACATTTTTGAAATAGTGTATCTAATTGTATGATAATAAGATTAATTTTCATTACTTGGATAATGTATAAGACTATTCAAAAGTATTTTCAACTACTAACATGTGGGTGATTTTATTTTCTTGTAAAAATTTTATAGACTTAAAGTGTATAGGGTTCAAATATACAAGTATATAAGAAATTCATTTTTACAGTTTCTAATAAATCTTTTCAACTATTTGTGTCAATTTTTTATTATCAACAGCATACTTAGACTATATGAATTCTGTTATGAATAAAAAATAACTTATATTTTTTATAGATAAGAAAGTCTTAGTTTATAAATTGAGGTGAAGCAAATAATTTCATTTTCCTGATTTTTGCTAGATTTATTTTGATAAATACTGAAATGGGCCGAAAAGTCAATATTATTAACTGTTTTTAAAAGGCTAATTTTATATAATCAAGATGATTTAGCAACAAAACAATGTAAAAAAACCTAAGAAGTAATAATTTTGAAGTTTATTGGGAAGTAAAGAAACCCAAATATGCAAATATAAAACCCAAAATATGCGCATAAATATGAAAATCATTTACTCAAAGTATTCACACTTTAAAGTAGACAAATATTTTAATTTTTTACATTACACAGTATAAATTATCATTAATTGTAAAAACAGCAAACCACTAAATGTTCTTTGAAGGTTTTATACAAGTATCTTTTCCTTCTATTGGAACTTGCATATCTTGTAGAAGAGATATGCCAAAATTCACCGATGAAAAACTGCAAAAAGGGGATGCAGAATGTTTCTTCAAAATAGAAAAGGTATTATAGCAGCAATATGGCAAGATTCTAAAGAGGATTTAATTCCTTCCAACTGCCACTTCCCAGACATCACACAAGTGATTACAACAAATTCGTGGGAGGAATAGATTTGTCTGACCATAAAATAAGCTTATACAGAAGATCTACAAAATGGCGCAAAAAGTTATTTTATAAACTTTTGCAATGCAACTGTCAAAAGAAAAAAAATAGGTCGATTTGCAAATGCAACAAAACTCATGATGAATATTGGGGACCATTTGCCGTTGGAAGAACCAACAAGAAGAAGATTTGCTTGCTGTACCAAACAAAATAAGGAAACACGAACAAAAACTGTGTGTGAAATGTGCAAAATTGCAGTCTGCAAGAATTGTTTTGCATTATATAATACGTAGAAAGTTGTTTCATAAATATTGTAAAAGGGTGTCATCTAATAAATATTTTTTTGAACTAGTAAACAGAACTTTTCACTGTGTTTTATATCGTCATTTCAGCACCGGTGAGACATATATGTCCCACTCTCGAAAATGACTCTTCATTTAAATTTTTTACAGGAGGAGTAGACTATTTACATTAAAGTCATAGGTGATATACCTTTTTTTTCTTATTTAAAGGTTTAACTATGGCAAATGAGAAAAGTTTCATTGAGAATATTTAATTTAAAAATATATGGTTAAATATTTTGTGCCAAAACTATTGGGACATAAGTTATGATTTTTAATACCGATTTTATAAAAAAATTATTTCTACTGCAACGAAATTTTTATAGTTTATTCTGTAAACTTCATAGTCAGTCTTTATTTGAAATAAACAACAGCTTTATTAAAGCAGCTGGTCTAGTTATTTTTGACGTCTGTGTAAAATAGTTGAAAAGGTTACTTTTTTATTACCATCTTAAGCTATAAACTAACTAACATTCGAATGGTGTTCTTATTTAAAGCTTCAATTGCTACTTACCTTCTTCCTGCAGTACAAGAATTTTGATAACTAAATACAAATAAAAACCATCAATTAAATGAGAAATAATCAATGGCTAAAGAAAATTGGCAAATATATTTTTAAATCAGTGTCTGCAAGTAAGCTTTCAAGCAATACCTATCGAAATTTTAAACACTTCTGTTTGTTTTGTGCTTAACTTTTTTTGACATTAGTTTCAACTGCTGCATTCAAGTTTAGATATGAAGTTTATCAAACACGAGTGAGTACTTTTTAAGGTTGAAAAGTGATAATCCGGTGGTAGCTAAAGGTATAAAGAAAAACTTGAAAGCAATTGTTGTGTTCTGAAATTTAACAGCAATATTGTTGTTTACCGCTAAGTTAGTTAGTGCATAATATGACTAAAGTTGCCAAACTTTAAAAATATTGTAGTTGCATAGAATAGGAAATATTCCTCTTAAAATTATCTTCTTTCAGTTTACGTTCTATTAGTAATAGTAATCACCTATTCTTTGAATGATATGAATATTTCATTTCTGATTTTTTTGTCGGTATAAATTCGTGTTTGGCATGCATTTAACCAACAGCAAGACTACAAACATTTCTGTCTTAATTGTCAAATAGAAGGTCACCAGACTAGTGCAGCAAGATGCGAACGGAGTTCGCTGAGTACTCGAGAAAATTCAGAATACTTCAAATAAATGTGGACGGGGGAGACAAGCGCATGATCTACTCACGGCTACTACTAAAGATGTAAAAGTAGATTAAATTTTAATACAAGAACCCAATAAATCGGTAGCGACGAACTCAAATATGCTGATTGCTAACAGAAAAGACATCGCGCTAGCATTCTATTAACTCACAGTACAGGATAAGGGTTGTGGCACTGGGCTTCACCTGAATTGAAATGGATGATGGACTTTCATCAAAGGGAACTCATCAGTAATACGCTTACGCGGTCCCAAAGGTTTATAAAGTTGGAAGCAAAAAGAGGTGTGGTTTTAATGGGTAGCACACCCTCTTTAGCGAGGCGCGAGTCCCACATATTGTACGTAGAAAGTATTTCCACACCTCCCAAAAAAACCAACAGCAAGACTAATTTTTATTTGTCACTGGAAACGTGTAGATGAAATGTGGATTTTTAAAATTACATATGTTTTATACCACATGTTTTTGATGAATGAAATGAATGAAACACGAGTTATGCTAGGCCTTAAGTTTTTAAAGTGAGAATGGGGTCTAAAAACCAACAAATAACTTCACAAAGCAAATAAATCTTCACACAGAAGCTTACAGCAAAAGCATTCGCTTAGCCCGCGTTGGCCATTTTCAAGGGGCATCATCTAATTTTTGGTGCATTCTACTAAGCACTGACTCCAATCATGTTCACAACCACGGTCGCTCCTGTTCTACTTAGTACAGAGAATTATAATCGTGAATCCAAATGGAATGGATGGATTATGAAGCGGTTTAAGCATTCGGGAAAATAATAACAAATGTCAAAACAGACAAAATACAGTAAAAGTTCTAAGAGATTATGTTATAATTTGTAAATATTTACATTAAAGTAAAATAAATAGTAAGATATTTGGTGATGCGTCACAAGAATGCAAGTAGATACTTATAATATCCTTTACCACATCAAATAATTAGACTATATGGTTGCAATGAAGATTGTGTTAGAAGCTTTGGCAAAACATCTGCCTGATAGAAGTATTATTTAGATCAGCTAAATATTTCAAGGTCATCAAACGCGCCAAATATTTGCATCGTTAAATATTTTACTCTTGTGTTATCAGAACTAGCGTTAAACATTTGATATCTTCTGCTACATCTGTAGTATATGCACGATTGCTTCTACAATCAATCAAATATAAAAAATGAGTATAAAAACTCTTACTAAGAAATATTGATCGCATTCATCGGAGGAAACCGTTGTGCAACAGTTGTAAACCCCAGGGGAATCGTTCGCGGAGTTGAAACGCGAGAAAAGTTAACAAAAACTGTAACAGAACAAGATCAGAAGTTTGTTACATCAACTGTGTTCTGTGATCAAACGTTAAGTAGCCTTCTTAGAATAAAAATGATTGAATTCGGTCAATAGGGTCAGAAAAATGAAATAAAGCTCCATGATTTATTCGCATAATTTAGATTTGAATTATAATGTTCATTTGTATATACACATTTATATATACACCTCAAAATTTTCATGTTCTTTGAAATTTTACGTTTTCAGATAGTATTCGCAAACCTCATTGCATGTGCTTTTGTAAGCTGAATGTGATACTTTATACTAAAGAAAAATGCATTTTTTTTCTTGGATTTGATGATTTATTCTGAAAAAGCAACAAATTAAAATTTTGGGCGAAATTCAACATTTTTGTTGTTAGGGAAGATATGGAACGAGCAAAATAAAAAAACTTGACACTAATAACGTATAATCCCTACTCTTACATTGATGACTGCTTGAAGTTGGCGCGGCATATTTTGAATTAAGTTGCGTATCACATTCTGGTCGATGTTGTCCCATTCCAGCAACAGCAATCTTCTTAGCTTCTGGGCAGTTCTTTGTGCTGGTGTGTGTCTGCGGATGAGTCGTCCCAATTTGTCCCAGACATGTTCTATGGGATTTATGTCTGGGCTGCCGGCTGGCCAGTCAAATCACCTAATTTCTAACTCATCCAGATACTCCTTGACAATTCTGGCTGTATGTGGTCTCGCATTATCTTGCATAAAAATGCCACGTTCCCCCATAGTCACCATGAAAGGCACAACATGGTCTTCTAGCACCTCCGTAATGTACCTGTGAGAGGTTAGGGAGCCATTTTCTATGAAGACCAACTCTGTACGAGATTGTGCAGTAATTCCCGCCCAAACCATAGCTGACCCCACCGCCAAATGGAAGACGCTCGTCAATACAAACTTCAACATATCTTTCTCCAGGTCTTCTCCACACTCATAGACGTCCGTCTGATCCAGTAGGGTAAAAACGCGACTCATCTGAGAACAATACCCAGTTCCATTCATCATCATTCCAGCGAACGGGATCTCGGGCAAATGTCAATTCTGCTGTCAGATGCTGGCGTTGCAACGGGAGACCTGTAGCCATTCTTCTGCATGACAGTCCAGCAGCATGAAGTCTCCTTTTAACGGTCGATTCACTAACGTTGACATTTCTTCCAACTGATTTCACACTGAAACCGCAGTAGCTGTCCTATTCCGCAAACTTGTGGACACCAAAAAAACGGTCATCTCGTTGAGTGGTAACTCTTTTTCGCCCAGACCCTGGTCTGCTAGTGATCAGTCTCCAGAAAGCACTGGTACACCCTTTGCACACCACAAAGACTAACACCAACAATTCTTGCAGTTTCACGTTGCCCCCAACCAGCTTGTGACAGCGTAACGATTCTTGCCACAACAATCGGATCTAAAGGCATTATGGGCCTGTTAAATCACTACACTTTGCAATCGTTAGGTTTTACACAAAGAATCAATAATACACTGGGAAACAGGCTAGGGAAATATGAATGTTCAATTAGCGCAAAGGCACATTTTTCATCAAAGTCGTACTCTAAAATATCGAATTACAGCTGTCAAGTCTCGGAAAATATTTGTTTTAACGTCTACTAATCCTTATCAATATTGACGCTAAAATTATTAACAATTTCTGAAGTGAACTAAATTTTTTGCTCGCCAGTGTACATATAAAAGTGAGTGAATGCTGGATACACATCGTAATTTTTTTAAAAAATAGACAAAGTACAACCGAATAATGAACACTCTAAAACTAAACACTATAAATTTAATAAAAATAATTTCGCGTGAACACACTACACCGGTAGGTAGCAGTAGTGTTAAGTTAAGATAGTGTTACGTCAACTAGATGGTATAATGGTACCCATAATTGTTTAAAATAATAATTACAAAGAATCTTTCATTTTCATATATTCATATTCACTTTTTTTAGTAAATATACTGATTTATAAATTGCGTAAATTGTTTACGAGCCAATTTGTGATTGCCTTTTTAAAGAAAATTTCATTAATCTAATAGTAAACTACAGCAGATTTGACCCGTATTGCCCCCACTTTTCTGAGAAACTATAACCAGAGTAGATCTGCTGAATGTATCAATCTAAGTAAGAACAATCTACGAATACTTACAGAAGTTCTGTCGAGACGTTGTCGCCTCAACAAACACCTGAGGACGCTAGACCTAGCAGATAATGTGGCGTGCAGATTTTTTTGCACAGAGGAGGAAACCTCTATCCACATTCTCTCGAATGAAACACTTAGGAACTCCAGAGCAATACACCTGGTAGCGCTTGGAATAGAAGACGAAGATCTCTGGTAATTAAAGCTATCCCATATTCTAGAATTACATTCAGCTGTAAATACTGGATTCTCTAGTATCGTAGCAAGAAAGGGGGATACAATAGATCCTTTGGGTGGCAGATACGGGACCCCAAATCCATACGTACATACATTAGCCCCATTCAAATACGTCGCCAAGGGGTGCAGGGGGGGCAGTTGTCCCTCCTAGAGATCAAATATAGCTAGCCGCAAAGCGATCAAAGTCCTTAGGCCTTGCGAACAATTGACTCGATTACCGATTAATAAATTCCGCATCGCATGACAAATTAAGGTTCAATGTATATTATATTCAGAATAACATTAAGATTTTGACATCCGTTTTTAAAATCACCGTCATTTTCATCACGATTACATCGGATTTGCAAAAACGCAAGGCCATTATACAGTGTAAAAATATGTAGGTAGGTATGGTATGTCTGTGTGTATGACTGTGTGTGTGTATTGCATTTATTTCTACGACAGCCGTTCACCACCATTAACGTTAGTTTTGTATAATTTGTGTCCAATCTGTAGCTTTAAACGTAGTCAAAACCTCGGAACACGTTAAAAAGATTTTACTTTTAATTAAAAACCACCGTAAAAATTAATAGACGAAATTATAAAGGAAGCTGCTGTTGTTGCACAAAAAGTCGGACTGGAGGAGGACATTACATCAATACCGCGTATTTCGAGGAAACAACGGCATAGAAGCAATCATCCAGCTGAAATCCCTTCAGAATACTGGAAGAGTTCTTTAGTAATACCATACTTGGATTCAATTACCACCTCCCTTGAAGTACGTTTTGCTGAAGAAAATACGCCATCATTCGGATTATCTAAGTTATACCCGGCGCAGATGCAAAAGATGACAACTGAAAATCTTAAACTTGTCAATCTATTATTCAGTGTTATGATTTACCGAACATAAAGAATAAAATCGAACTTTGGCAGAAATTGTGGCACGATAGGCTTAATCTAACAAATCTAACAGTTGTTGATGTCCTAAAAGAAACAAATTCTTTCTTTCCCGAAACGGAAAAAGGATTAAAGATTTTAATCGCTTTACCGTGCACGACCTGTACAGTAAAGCGATCCTTTAGCAGCCTCAGAAGACTAAAAACATGACTAAGAAGCACCACGGCAGAAGATCAATGGTCTGGCCATGATGAGTGTACACAAAGCTATAATAAATAGAATCCTGAATAATTTTAATGATAAAGTGGTTGAAAGTTTTGCTAAAAATCCCCGCAGACTTTAATTAAACCAGCCCTGTGGAGGGCTGGTGCAGTTTCATACATTGATATTGATATTAAAACCGTTCTTATTACAATCGTCATCGAAGCAAAGATTTCCAAAGTGTAACGCTTCATGCTATCGACTGTACCAGGCGTTCATATTTTTTATCCTACATAATATTGCTCCATTGCCACACCCCTTAGTCATAAGCTACATGTAGACGTTGCCTTTTATGTCTCTGAAGAATCAGTAGAGGTCACAATTTCAAGTACCAGTTGCATTAAAAGTATCATAGTGTTTTGCTATACGGATTTGTTTGTTATTTTGTGACTGTATTTATCCTAAGAAAATAATAAGTTTTATAAACACATAAATGTATTTTAATTAGGAAACTAATTACAGTCAACTTTATACGATTTACAATACAAAAATGTAACAGTGTGCATATAAATTATTGTTTACTATTTTTATTACTGTTTTCTTCAGGTTTGTAAGAATTTGAGTCTGCAGGTCTATCAGGAAAGAAATCGTAATTTTCCCACATTCCTGTTACTTTGCCAAAATAGAAGGATCCAATGAAAAAAACGATTCCAAAAACGAGATTTTTATTGTGCTTCTTTTGTAATTCTGCATATTTTATCTGCCAATTTCCTTCGGGCTGATGATAATCATTATAATTTCCTTCCCACCGCACATTTTTAGAAGCATAACGATTCAATAGCTTTGAAAGATGCTTTCTTTTAAATAGAGATTTATACACTTGTATCGAGAACATATTTAATACTTTCGAAATGTCAAATTTGTGTCAAAATTATGAATTCACTTAACAGCTGAGCTAAATGTTTTTTTTTTGTTGACAAAATCAAAATTTCGTCATTCCAAATCTTGTTTTTATTTTTTATGACTATTAAATTACCGTTGTTGTATGTACAGTCGATAAAGTTAATCTTCATTCTGACGTTACTAACAGTAATCAAAAACTTTGGCAACAAATTTTATATACGTTCTTTTGGATGTCTTATCATAACCTTATTATGTCATTTTCAGCTGTCGTTTGCATGAAAACGAATTTGTTCAAGGTCTCGTTCGATCTTGAGAGTCGTACATTTTGCTTGGAGGATATATATCGGATTATTGAGTTATCGATCGTGTGCGTGTTTATAGTAAAAAAAAAGTGTTTTTAATAACAAAAATAATGAAGAGAAGTGAATTTTATCAGTTACTAAATCTAAAAATTAGTGGTGAGAATAATCGATTTTGCAAGGTTTTTCCTCAAGTTTTGAACTTACTATGATGGACCCGGTAAACAATTTGATATTAATGAATAGCTATTATATCTAGAAGCATTTATTAATATTATGAATCTAATTTCATATCTCTTCGTGAAGAACATATCAATTAAAATGCTTTCACATCACACAAACGTTTTTGAATAGTCAAAACATCGAATTTATGGGTTATACGCCGTACAGACCTTGTTTGACAACCAAAGATTTCTTTTTATTTCCGCAAATCAAAAATAAATTGAGAGATCAACGTTTTTCTACACCTGAAGAAACGGTTGATGCGTTCAAATCACATGTTTTATACTCAAATAGAAATCGAAAAAATGCTGCGGCAATTGGTTCAAACGCTTGCAAAAGTTTATTAATCTCCACGGAGAACATTTTGAAAAACAATCAAGCCATATCCAATAATACGACGATGTATTGATATCTAGTTAGCCTAGACCAGTTCCAAGCATAAACAAAATATTGCGTTACCATAGCAACGAACAATAACTTATTAGAAGTGTCATTGTAAAGTTTGACGTCAAAAAAGTAAACCAGAGTTACGCAATAAATTAAAAGATAAAAGATGTCCACCGAAATTGTGAAAATTGAATGCTTAATACCCTTGGTGATCAATGTCCTTCGTATGCAACCGTGAAAAATTGGACTGCAAGCTTCAAAAGAGGTAAATTTTCCATTGAAGATGATGACCGATTAGGAAGGCCAGTTTCTGTGTCAGTTCCCGAAAATATCGATGCAGTTCATGATATGATTTTATCAGACCGTCGAATTGGGCTAAAACGGTTACTTAAGCACTGAACATTTCATACGAACGCGCTCTTCATATAGTTCACGTCAATTTGGACATGAAAAAAATTGCTGCAAAATGGATCCCCAAATATTTGATTGTGGACCAAAAGCGTGCAAGGGTGCAAGGATAGAAGAATCGCGTTTGATCTGTGCTCGATTTGAAAACGATGTAGACTTCTTAAACCGAATTGTTATTATGGGTGAGACATGGGTACATTTTTATAGTACAGATCACATAAGAAAAACACACAGCGTAATTATGGCGTCATCACTCAGTTAATGTCGATCTCAGTTTATTGTATATCCATCTCTTTTACCCTGAATAGCCAGACAAGAGGCGTATCAGAATCAAATAAAAATTCAAACATTTCATTGTTATCCGTATACTTGAATCTATGTCTCTTTCCAACTTCATGAGTGAAATCGGGCAACATCGGAAAAAGACTGACAATAAAGTATCCATGTAAACAATACCGCTTCTGTTAAACTTCTAATTTAAACCAAGCAAAAACCGTGCACGTTGCAACTTCATTTAGCAAAACATGTTCTACACAATAAGCATACGGAAAACTTGTAAACCCGCCAATGTAGTAAAAATACAGTGAACAAAAGGGATGAGGATATTCTCACGCTCTTTGTCAAGTATGACGTGCCTGTGTTTTTCTTATTTGACTGGTACTTTACGATCAAGAAACAAAGCAACAATCGATGGAATGGTGACACTCTGGTTCTCCAAGACCTAAGAAGTTTCGTGTACAAAAATTTGCTGGAAAAGTTCTTGCTCCAGTTTTTTGGGATTGCCATGGACTAATCTTGATGTAATAAAAGCTGTGGAGGTCTGGTTTGCAGAGCAAGAAGAAACATTTTTTTTAAAAGTCTAGAGACATTGCAGGTTCGCTGTAATAAATGAATCCTATTAAGAGGAGAATATGTTAAGTAATAAAATATTTTGACATTGAAGTTTTGTTTGGTTCTATAGTAGGCTAAGAATTTTTCAATATATCCTCGTATATATTAGTTTTTATTTTCAAAATTCTCGTGTGTATTCTCCATTATCATGTTAAGTTGAAACTTCTGTATGCTGGCCATAGAAACTTTGTTAAAAAACGGGGCAGTCAGATTATTTTTGCGGTTGAGGTGTAGGGTGCAGGAGAGAACTGAAATGTGCCGGAAATTCCAACATTTATTTTGCATTAAAATTTCAAATCCTTTAAAACATAAAAAAGTATAAAATAAAACAAAATAAATTGATTTTGTAAACTTTATTATGGTAAATTCTACAAATCCATTAGAAATAACAGCAAAACAAGATATATATGAATAACAATAAAAATTAGTCCTACTTTTAGATTAAAATAAAACATTTCCCATGTAAAGAATATATACTCAAATCCTTTTTAAGAAAACATAAATCATCGACTGTGGATACAAAATACACCTCAGCTTTTACATTTTATCAATGTATCCTAACCTAACCAAAACATTCAAATGTCTATCAAGGCATACATAATTATTAATAGTTGTTTTAAGTGTATACATACAGTAAACTCCCGGTTATGCGAGTCTCGATTAACCGAGCCTGTCTTAATATCGAGACATCTATGGAGAACCGCGATGGTTATTTGTTTATATTAAAATAACAACAGCCGTCGAGCCGTAGTCCAGACTTTGAAGAAAGGTGCCTAGGAGCAGACGTGTGAAGTCCTTTTTTTTTTGTGGTTCTCCCAGCTTCGAGGGATAGGCAGTCCTATGAGTAGGCCGATGCTACAGTCTAAGTGTGCGTTCACATTGGCAACGCTCAAGCAGTGAGCGTCGAACGATGCGGTGCTAGAAATCTTTCTGGTTATAGACTTTAAATGGATGTTTTCACATTGCAAAAGACCACCACTCAACATCTGCGATGCAACGCATCGCGCAGTTTGTCCAGTTTTAATCAAATGACGTCGCAAAATGAGATTATTGATCATGAGTTATTAATATCGGAAATTCAAACCAGGCCAGCTCTTTGGAATGATAGACACCGTTCCTACAAAGACAGGAAAATGGTAGCAAAATTATGGGATGAATTATCACAAACTGTAGGAGTTCCAGGTAAATAAATATATATTTATATTACCTAAACGTTTTGTTGTATTGCATACCCATTATATTCTTGAAAACTGAAAAAATCTTATTGGATCAGTGCGAAGTTCATGATAAAGGTGATGGAATTCACCATAAGCAAGTCTATTTCTATTAAGTTCATGAACGCCTTGTATTATTTTGCTTTTCTTTAAAATTAGCCTTTGCAGTCGTGTACTTTCTATAAGTAATAATCGTTTGGATACCAAATTCATTAAGTCCTTTTGGTTCGAAAGTTAGAAAATAACTAAAACGACGCTTAACCAATTTGAACAGGACAACGCGCGCGATGACATCGCAAAAGCCGCATCGCTCGACATGAGCGCACCACAAAGGCGATGCCGCTCAAAAAAACGAACAAGATCGAAGCTCGAGCGGCGCGATGGGTTGCAATGTGAACGCACACTAAGGCGCTTGAATTTCATAAGAACTGTCTCTACAGCGTTGGTGCAACTTTGCATCGTTCAATCGAGGTAAGAGGTCTAAGTCTAAAAAGACGACCAAAGACTTTTTTAAGAAATAATATGTCCACTCGCTTACAGGTCTGTAATATGTTTTTGCTTCAAATAAACCAGTTTTATAACTTTTCACGGGGTTTTACGTCTTTTTTACCATAACTGAACTTCGTATTTTCAGAGTTTTCCCGAATCCGAGGAGGTCCCGGTCCCAAGTATCTCGGATAATCGAGAGTCTACTGTATATTTATTATATGTAACTTTACATAATAAAATTGATTGTTTCAAATTGCATTACAATAACAATTAAAATTTTCAAAGACTTCGACAAATGATTCTATGAGTGCTAACTGTCTGTCATAAACTTTTGTATGTGCATGTAATAAAACATTCAGCTCTAGATCTGAGAAAAGATAAAAGACACTCAAATGGTTTTGTAAAAATATTCTGAATACATTCTTACACAATGCTTCGGAAGGTATTAGTAGGTAATGTGCTACCTTGTGAGATTAAATAAACAAGAAACTCAAACTATTCAAGTACTGCAGCTGTTGATAATATAAAAGACTGTTTCAAATGCATTCTCTAATAGTAGTTTATGGCAGCAGTTAATAGTTCTTCCAATATAAATTACAGAAGACAGTTATGCGAGGAACAACTTATATTTCATAAATACGTACGGCACTCGTACCAAATTAAGAAATGTTTTTATAATCTGAAATTAATATTGGAAGAACTTTAGTATTCTTGCAGTCATTCATCGAAGATATTGAAAACATTTATACTGTTCGTATCATTAGTCACTAAATTTAGCCGATTCCTTATAGATCAAATGTAAAAGTAGAATTAGAAGCTGAAACATGATACCAACTTGAACTCTATCATTGAAAGGACAATTAATAAATACTAAAATTCAATAAGAGAACCAATACATATCATGACGTGCAAATGAATTTTTGAATAGCGAATACATCAAATAACATGTATACACCTAATGACATGTATATAAAAAATCTGTCGAGTATTCCTTTCAAACGCAGAAATTAACTGATAGAAAACGTGGTTTCGAAACAGAAAATGTAAAAATACATTTGTAGCGGTGGGCACCGGAAGCTATTGTAAGTATTAGCAAGTTTTATCATTTTTCAAATATGAAACTTCTGTGGAAATCTCAGTTTGAGATATGAAGTAATTGTATAATTTCAACAGGCTGATTAATACTTTCTAGAAAATATTAAGAGATGTGACAAAAATTTGGACTGGCAATGATGACATTGGAAAAGTTTGGCTAAATCTGTCGACAATGTGTTAATTTATCAGATTAGTCTGTGACCTTAGTAAAAAATAGGGAACAAGAAAAAAACATCACAGAAACATAAAAAAATGCCAACTAATAAATATGAGACCAACAAAAACATTTTGATTATCATGACATACGATTCTTCAATATTCTAACTTGAACCTAAATATTCCTTTTTACCTAGATGCTAGGTAATATCTTAATATAAACAAAAATAAATATTCATCAAAAGTGCTTTATGCTGATATACAATATTTCATCTACTTCTTTATCGGTAATATTAAAAATCTATCAATACGATGTTCAAGACATTTAATTACTTAAAAATTGCTCATATATTGATACGGACAATGAAATAAATATTTTGAACATTCTCTATAAACAATGGTTACATGTATTAGAGACAGATTTTAAATAATGCAAAATGAAGCTCCACCTTATTTCACTTTGAATAAAATAACGAATTAAAATAAAACTAAATCGAATGAAGCGACTTTCAAATAGAGTTATACCCAATCAGATTTTTGCAAATATTGTGAATCAATTATTATCCTAGATATTACTGTCTTTTTAAAAGGCATGCAGTATTCTGTACTATTTTACATTATTTAAGCTATCGATTAGAAGATGTCACGGCAGTAATGAATATCAAACTATTTTGCTATAGGGATCGTGCGTGTAATACAGAGACTGTCGGATTGAGCGCTCTCTAGTGTTTCATTGGTGCACATAGTGGGAACAAAACAAATATTTAATAACATTAACCCTAGATAATGCGAAATTCGTAAAATTTACGATGGTGAATAGTTCTAATATTTCGTTTGTTTCCGGATATCGCACTGGGGCAAGACTTTCGGTACATTAATATTTAGTTGGTAGCTAGACTCCAGTGGTCGAAACATCGCATTATTGTCAATTGAATCGCAGATTTTTGTACTCTATCCTTCAATTTTACGATAGTCCCTTATATATGTTGATTAGTTTTAACGCGAGCTTTTTTGGTTTCATATTGTGAACGGCGGTTTTGCTAATATTTAGGAGACATGTAAGTAATTATTTATTATTTTTACTTATGGTGTTCTGAAAATATGTCGTTTCAGCAGAATGGCTTCAAAACGGCAATTATCTCAGGCTGAATTAGAAGAAGAAATATGAAAATTATGGATTATGAAAACCGCAAAATGTGTTTCTACTGCCAAAGTCAAAAAAGACAGACGACAACAACGTGGAAAACGTGAACCCGATCTGCTAGAAGCAGAGCGGAGACAATTGTATAAAATGAATAGAAATTTGAACTTTTTATTTATATTTTGTTTTCTCATTTTCTAAATTTTCGTAAAATGCGGGTATATACTAGGGGTGAGCAAAATAATCGGTAAATCGAAAAATAATAGACTAATCAGATGATCAATTAATCGATATATATTTTTAAAAATAATCGGTAATCGATTAATCGAAAATAACCAAATAGTCGAAAAATATAAAAATATCGATACGATAATCTTGAGGTCTTTAAAAAGTTTCGCGGCTATGCCATACACACTATTTTTCGTACAATCGTTAAAATAATCAAATAATATAATAATCAATTTAACGATTAAAAAATTTATTTTCTGAATAATTCTTCAACATACCAACATAATTCAATATCAGAATCTTACTTCCAAATATCTTCTGTAGGTTCATTATTTGATTTGTTTTTATTGGGAACCAAACCATAGTGACTTCTGCATGTTCCTGGTGGTATACTCGATCTTCATCTTGTTTCTTGTAGGAATCAAACCACAATCCTTCTTTTCAAGCTTTATTTCGGATTTTCGATTAATCGATTATTTCTGATTTTTCGATTATTTTGGATTGATCGATTATTTTCGATTAATCGAAAATAATCGTTTATATTTTTTGATAACTGCCCAGCCCTAGTATGTACTACCGTCGTAAAATACGTAATGGTGTGTTCCAAAATATGTCCCGTTACCTAGGGTTAATAAAAAGTTTCAGTAATATTTAGGTTGAAAGTACACATATATTTTGTGTTGGACATTAACAGCATCAAATCATACATAGTAATATTCGTCTTGGGTATGTCGAGACCCTACTTGAGAGTTTTTTTGTCTAATCTAGTTCATAATTAAATACAGTAAAAAATAGTAATAAAGCTCTTGAAAATGCGTGCCACAGCTCATTAGTCAGGAATAATGTCTAGAAAAATACATCATAACCGTTTTTCAGTACAGAAAAATTTACATAATGATAAAAAAACTGTTAAATAACAATAATTTTGAAGGAAATTTCGTCTTATCATGTTGAGTTCGAACGTCGATTATAATGGGCACAAAAAGGCATAAAAATATACCGCGGCTACTATAATGGCCAATATTTAATACTATTTTAGGAGAAAATAGAAGATTTAAATGGTTAATACGGTATACAGAACGGGTGGCGAACACGCCCTTGGTAATTATATTGGTCGTGCAGTACCTGCACAAAGTGCATTAGTCTTTATTTAACATATGGTACTCGAATGTCTTGTTCAAGATAAACCAGTATTTGTCATTTTTATGGTGTATAGACTCTATTGAATGAGAAAAGTTGAGGCCATTTTGGAGTTGTTAAAATGATTCCGACGTTTGAGAGAGCTGAAAACCATCGCAAACACTTCAGGGGGCCTCATGACATCGCAATATGTCATCCGTGATTCTCAAGGCATCTCACCGGACCGGCTTTTGCAAGCTATGCCGGAACTTCTACACGGATTGCCTGCGCTTCAGTTCCAGAACCACCACAAATATTTAGCCAGCTGGCAAGCTTTCTGAACCGCCTTCCGGGATTTCTTCTTTCCTGTCAACTACCACTTCGACATGAAAGTAGCCAATAACAGGAGAGTTTACCAGCTACAGGAAAATACCGCCACGAAATCGCCGACAAACAGACCCTCATCCGCCGTCATAGAAGCATGATGATAATGAAAAACAGTTTTCCTAATTTTTTCAAGACATTGTTCGAGATAAAATTAGATATTGCACGTACGAGGATGGTCTCTAGCATAGGCAATAGTTACTTGAAAAATACCACTGTATTAAAAAGTGTACACAATCTATATACTATGCTTCAAGTTTGACGACGTCACATTGTTTAGTATTTGTTTGGCAGCCATGAATATTGAACGTTTCCTCGAATTTGTGGAAACATGGAAAGCATTGGTCATCGTTATGTTATACAATACTTATATTTGAAAGGCATTAGCCCAACCAATATAAAAGCTGAACTAGATTCTACTTTGGGCGAGACTGTATCTTCTTAATAAACAGTAAAATATTGGGCAACAGAGTTTAAACGAGGCCGTATGACGAAAACCAACATAGCAGTAGTCGACCAAAAGACGTGACGACTCCAGAAAATTCACAAAGCGATTGTAGACTAAAAGTGCTAAGGCATTTTAAAATGTGCAGTACATCACATATTGACTGAAAATTTGGACATGGAATGCTGTGCGCAAGATGGGTGCCGCTCACAATAGAACAAAAACAGCGTGGTGAAGATGTTTTCATCGAGTATTTGGCAACGTTTCACAGAAATAACGCCGAATTTTTTCGCCGTTTCATAACCATGGATAAAATGTTTGAGTGAAGAAATCAAGCAAAAACGCCCGCATTTGGCTAAGAAGAAAGTGTTGTTTCATCAAGACATTCCACCAGCTCACACATCCGTAATTGTAATGGCCAAAATTAATGAATTAACTTTTAAATGCTACCTCATGCACATTATTCGCAAGATTTAGCCCTCTCGGATCATTTTCTGTTCCCAGACTTGAAAAAATGACTCGCTAGTTAAAGATTTTTCAACAGTGAAGAGGTGATGTTGGCGGTTAAAGGTTATTTTGTGGAGCCTGACGATTCTTGTTATAAAAAAGGTTCTGAATTTATTGAACAACGGCGGGGAAAGTGTATGGGGTAAAAAAGGAGATTACGTAAAAAAACATTTTTGTGTTTTCTTTATTGGGCTAGGTAGTTCTGGGACCATCCTCGTATTTTCTCTATTTTCGGGATTTTCAATTTGTTAATTGGATTAATTTGTAAAAATGCAACTATAACTAATAAACAGTGCAAATAAACAAGTTCAAAAATTAACAGACTATTCGAATACTTGTTTTTGGAAAATGAGATTAATGTAATAAAATATAAAATATTACAACATAGAAATATAATACTTATAACTAATCCTAAAATAACAAACAACAAATAAAGTTTTGTGCATATTATTGCAACTAATCATCTATGGATCCGACATTTTTTCTTGTGTTAACAAGAAACCTAGATAACTAATTCTTTTCTTCTATATACATTTTTTATAAGAACTTTACAGTACAGTTCTAAACTATTTTTATACGTTTTAAAAAAGATCTTTTAAATAAAATACTGACCAACGCTGTACAAGTGATACATTGTTCATAACTCTCTAAAAACCAATTTAATCATCACATTTTACCAATTATTGCACAACTGTTCACAATCAACAACCTCAAAAGAAAATCTCACCTTGTACAGTATTATCATTTCAATTAGAGGATTTTTAAAAAGTCACCAATTTAAGTACAAAGTATTTAATTAAATTTCAATCTACATAATTTAAAATATCTATCCAAACGCTAATTTTGTAATAACCTACTATTCTGACTATTGTAATATTTTTTCGGCTCAATCGAAAATAGTGTGCTTTTAGCTACAATTGTTTTGGTGGAAAAAAATAAACTGCAAAAATCCCATGTTATTTAAATGGGAAATGTATTATGATATAAACACTGGTTAATGTGAATATTAAGGGTTGGTTTGGGTCTGATATATTTTTTAGGTCATAACCTAAAAATTTGAGGGGTGTTTGCAGAACAAAATCCAATTTGGGAAATAACGGACACCTTAATGTACAACTTCATGTTTTAATCAGTAAAGCATTTTAGTTTTCTTCATTGCAAGCAAATTCTTGACACATAAGTTTTCAGAGTTAGTTCAATCATTGAACGGTTTAGATTGAAAGAGGCCTAACTTCATTTCTACTTAAATTTTGATATTTACTAGTGATAGCATTGATTTTAATTAATTAGTATTTACAAGTTAACCTCAGATTTTGGACAATTGCGTTATTCGAATAACCATTACGTTAAATTAATATTATATCGTATCCTAAATTGAAACGCAAACCCATGAATATCTCGATTTGAAGATAAATGGAGTTAGGCCATTTTCGAAATAAACGACTCATCTTTCTCAACTCTGTTTCAATAATCAATAATCAATATCACTGCATTTGTTAGTAAATTATTAAATTGTCCGTTTTTTATTATTTTTTATTTTGATGATACTGGACTATATTTTTTAACATGAAAAACACTTTTATTTAATATTATCATCGAATCTATATTTCTTTGTAGCAGGTCTTTTTTAATCTCCTATTTTAGTTCATGATTTTAGATATTGATTATATATTTATTTCTAAAAATTCATATTACATATGAACTTGTTTTTCCTTTCCATTATCCACCATAGTATTTATATTTTATTTAGTTTTATGATGATATTGATGACTTTTTAAAATCCCCTAAATATTTTTGCATTGATCCAAAAAGGCACATGACATAAGAGTTAGCCAGTACTTTGAAACATAAACGAAAAGTACAGAGTATTACATGTTAAATTTTCGAAAACAGGATTGTCTATGCTTATATATTTTAATCGGGAGGTAGGTAGCTAAAAAGCTTGAATTTGTTTCGAATGTGCGGTCTGACGTCTTCTTTCTGTAAAAAAATTATTTGTATAATGTGTAAGTTTACAGTATTGAAAAATAGAAATTTCAATTTAAAACCTTTAACCAAATTACTTTCTATAAACCAACATTAATTTCCACATTGCGATACATTTTTGTAAGCTTAACTGTTCCGCTGGATTCTCAATCCACTCTTTGAGCAATGTAATTTTATTAGCATCAAAATCTATCAGTACCAAAATAAGAAAGAAATCGAATTAAAAAGATTATTTGTGACAAAATATGCCATAAATTATTCAACTTGTGAGGTAAATTTAAAAAAAGATGAAGAAAATTCAACAAATACGTTTAAAGATAATTTTTATCAAGTATAAAATAGAATTATTCCACCAAATAGCTATTATTCATGAATAATAATTTGTAATAAGCGAGTGTTGTACTACCTGAGTAGGTAATATGCAAAGTGCATGTGTTGATTATACTTTATTCACACCTACATATAGCACATCTAGATCTAAAGAGAGTTAACTCAAAAATCGACCAAATCGAGTTAAACAAAACTTATTTACCAGTAAAACAGGTTCAAAAATATCTCTGCTACTCGATGCTAGATGGCACCATCAACCTTCGCTTACCTCACTCTAAAACAGGGACATTACTAGTTGTAATCAAAAATACAAGTGCACGTGCCAGTTGTAAGCAATTTAAAGTTATTTAATATTGCACCTGTATTGTTGACCTTTTCAACAATATTTATATTGGCTTAACTCTTTGTAGATGGTTAGTGCTGAGTAAATTAATACAAGTTTACCTCATATTGTTGGCAAGGTGACCAAATTTTTTATTTTTATTTTGAGCTGTTGCCATATTGACGAATCATTTTCAAATTTTGAGTCAACTCTGTTTTGCTGAGCCAAATTACTGAAAAACAATGCTTGTCAAAATATATAATGAGTAGACGAGTAACACTGACGATTTGCAAGTAGAGCAATATTTGTTGCTTAATTAAATATTGGATTTAAATTGTCTTCCATATAAGCAGTATTTGCTACCGATTTGAGAAGTGAAAAATGGAATCTACGGAAAAATGCAGATTTCCCCAAATCTACAATCCAATAGAACTATTTTTCTCATGAAATAAGTAGAAGTATCAACGCTGTTCTATAAATATGCATCGAACAAAACAAAAATAATAGAGCTATTATCTGATTTTAAGACAGATCACAGTTTTTTTCCCAGTTGACCATGTTTTGATTCAAGCAGATTTTGTGAAAGTTAAGTGAAAAAGTGAAGGAGCTTAAATGGAATTGAAGCAATGTAATATCTGTGAAATTAAATCTGATGATCAGGGTGTTAACAATTATTGCAGTAAAATATAAAACATATTATCAACAAAAATATCAATTTCAACGCAAAAATTGATAGATAAAAACCATTCATATTCCGCATCAATAAATAAACTTATGATTTTAATACATTAATAAGTACTTACCACTGTTACCAAACTTTCTAGGAACGGTATCAATTTCATGAGTTCAGAATCACTTCTGTCTTCAAACCAGCTTTCAATAGGAATCCCATTATTCAACTGAAAAAATAAAACTTTTGAAAAACATTCAAAATAACCAGTTTTATGATCTTGCTATAAATAGATGTGTGGAAACTTCCAGTGACTGCAATTATCAATTTTTTTTGCTAACAATACTATATAAATAGTGTCAAACTAAAATCTTGGGATATCTTTCATTATAGATGGTTACAAACATATGAAAATAGTCCCGGAAGAAAACACAAAAATTTTGGAAAAAAATATATTTATTTTTTAACGTAACCTCCTTGTAGCTCCATACAATTTTTCCAGCAATGTTCAATAAATTAGATGCCCTTTTTATAACAAGAATCGTCAAGGTCCTCAAAATAGTAATCACATCATCATTGTTGCAAAATATTAGACTACCGAGCCATTTTTTAAGTCTAGGAACAGAAAATAATACGAGGGAGCTAAATTTGGCGAATATGGTGCATGAAGTAGCAACTCAAACTTCAATTCGTTAATTTTGGCCATTGCAATAACAGATGTGTGATGTGTATTGTCTTGATGTAACAACACTAAAGCATGCGAGAGTTGTCAAGTCAAGTTTCTCTACATGATGAATTCCGTATCATGTATAACTTTTAATAGTACGTTTTTTTTATTTTGTTGAGAAAAAAATATATTAGACTTTTTCTATTAATTTTTTTAAGTGCCCAAAGGGTAACTAGTGACCCACTCTCAAAATAAAAAACTATAAATAATTCAAAACATTTTATGCTTATTTTTTATGGCATATTTTAGTTCACCTTTAACAAAAAACACTTATTTTAATCATCACAGGAAGATTTAATAATTCTGGGCATCATTGGGTTGAGGTCATTTACTTATCAGAACTAATATTTGAGTTTATAAACAAAACTTACGTGGTAACCAAATGCTTGTGGAGAGTTATCAATAATAATGGTCTTCGACAGATCCCTACCAAGTATAGAGAGGTCCTTAATGTAATTACCATTCACGCAAACACAATGTTCTCTAAAAAGTCTATATTTTATCCATTTTCTCTCCGGATCTAGCAAATTGAGTAGTTTATCTGCATATACTCTTTTAGATGCGGTGAAAAGTATAACTTCGAACATTTGGGACACCTTCTCCATAAATTCCTTAAAAAATGGCCTTGTTCTTACGTAAACTGTATATGAACAATCTTGAAATAGTACTGGAAAATGGAAGCTGGCATCTTTGAGTTCTTGGAGACTGCAATGCACCAACGTTTCATCTAAATCTAATACCTGAAAAATTTCGGAAATTATATCGATTTAATTTTGGTTCAAAAATATAATTTTATATCAAAAAACAGTTAATATACTTGTTCTAATGAACACATTTAATTTCTCCAGTCTCCTAGTAGGCTATATACAGCAATTAAAATTTTAAGTACACCAAGTACCATAAGTTCTAATAGAATGTAAACAAATTTTTCATACTTTGCAAATATTTTCACTAAATCATTGTAAATTTTGAATGTACATAGCCAGTTAGTTTGTTTATACATATTTAAGCTGAATAAAATATAATTTATACTTTATGATTTGATTTTTTATTACTCAACTATCAGTAAAATCGAGTAAATAGGGTCCAGATATTCTCTTGCCAAATGCAAACTTCAGATACTAAATATGATTTTATGTCCATCTAACACATTTTACCATTCCCAAAAGTTACTCCAAAGGAAGCTATCACCCTTTGAAGATAACACTGTAAAGTCAGTTTATTAAATTAAACACATCTCACAAAAACCACCACCTACAAATTTTATACCTGGTACATTATACAGGGTAAGTCAAGAGGAACTTTACATACTTCTACCATATATAGAGTCCCTCAGGGATAATGTCATGACTATTAAGAAGTGTCAACTCCTCATCTTTATTAATTTAAAGAGTGATTTGTGAAATTGACTATAAATTGGTAATTGGCCATAGTGTTTAAGCAGCTGATTTGATTTTTAAATTTTTTCACGATGCATTTCTATCAAGCATTAGCTTTAGCTAAACTTAGAAATTCTATGATCGGCTTTAGAAAAATCTATTTAGGGATTCGTATTGGATATTGTCCCATATATAATTTTTTTTAAATGCAATAAGTGATATGAAAACTATATATTCGACAAAGTTGTCGCATTGTTATTCAATTTTTAGTCAGAATCTTACCAAAAATAGAACAACCATAATCACATATCACATAATTCAAACAAATTTTATAAATTTCGAGTATTTCAACTGAAATGAGTATCTGCACCATCTAATATGTATGTATAAATTCTAGCCCATCTTTACTATTTCTAAGATTAAAATCAATTGTTGTTTTTCAATTTCGAATTTATAGACAAAAATCGCATTGGGACATTATTTTCAATAAATAAATTGAGTGAAAAGTCAAACCTCATGTATATGTTAATGTGTGTTGATTATAAATGATAGAAATTTTATGTCAGCTAATAATACATTTTATCAATTGTACTGAATAAAAATCGAGATTGGCATTTCTTAATATTTTATACCCATTGTCATTATTGTCATTATTAACATTTTAAAATATTAAATACGAATCCCTAAATTGATTTTCCCAAAGTCGGTCCTAGTATTTCTAAGTTTAGCTAATACCAGTCGAATATTTGATAGGAGTGTACTGCATCATGAAAAAAATTAAAAAATTAAATAAACAATTTCAGAAATCACCCTTTATATTAATAAAGAGGAGTTGACACTTCTTAATAGCCACATGACATTCTCCCTGAGAAAGTCTATATACAGTAGAACTGTAAAGTTCATCATGACTCACCCTATATAAGCCTGTAGTGATAGATTGTTTATTATAAATCCCTCTTATTTATAATTATTTATAGTGAACAATTAATCACTGTAAGTATATATATTTGACATGAGCACCTTTAATAATATACTATCCCTTAAATAATTAGTAATTGATGATTGATATTATTTGTCAGCAAAGATGACAACACATATTTGACGAAAATAGAGCTGAAGTGATAACCAATGCAAAAAATTTTGGAACTAGTTGTCCATACAAAAGCTCACTCACTCTATTATTGGTGGAAGTTACCTAAAATTTGAATCTAAATAGCAAAATCAAATACAGACAATTTAATACTAAATGAAAGCATTAAAAAACCTTTTTCCAATGGACAAGTGAAATAATTTTTTATAAAAAACAGTATTTGTAAAAACAATAGTGAAATGAAAACTAACTATAAAAAGTCAGAAAAATTAAATGAAATCTAATGGAAAACTTTTTTGCTAATTAAAATTCGCTGTTTCCATAAAATCAATGTTAATGCTAACCAAACAAAACTTTTGCAAAGCAATAGTATCAAATTGCTCTCTAAAAAAAGTTATTGCTGACTAGTGGCTTCACATGTTTTAAGAAATACCTATATGATCACATGGAATTTTTTGTCCACTAATTAGTAACACATTTTCCCACAGAGACTGATTTGATATTAACTGAGAAATTATTGGCAGCCAATTCTCCAGCAAAATTTATTTGATTTTGCTGGCTCCTGCTACCTTTCTAAAGCCCTCTATAAAAAAGGAATATTCAATAAAAATTTCTTACCAAACTAAATTCAGGACTGGATCTGGTTTTTAAAGGCAAAGCTGGACATTTTGATCTCATTTCACAAGTCAAAGGAGGCAGATGTTTAATAAATAAATATGGATCGAAAGCATCCCAAGTATCTTCAACTTCAATGTGTTCGGGTTGTCTATCTAATCTTTCAACTTCTTGAGAAGAAACACTTGTTATCATATGGTTATCGGGCAAATTTGAGGAATACAATGTAGTATAATCATACACATTTTGCATATTAACATCCTTAGTCATTTCTTCATCCAACATATTAGTAAAGTCTTGGGTATTGACATTATTAAGATCATTAATATCTATTTGCAATTCGGGGTAATCATTTTTCATAGAAGGATACTCATAATACATAGTTTCGCAAATCTTTTCTGCAAACATGTTATATGGGTACTTGTCTTTCTGATAATCACAAGTTTTTTTCTCCGCGATGTGATATTGTAATTTTTCACTATAACTAATATTTTCTATAGTATTTAATTCAATGGTGGAATATTCTATCTCTTTCGGAAGGTCAGTATTAATCATTTCAGGTTGGGTTTCATAAGAACTGGGACCAGATGGTGTATTTTCATAGTATTCATAACATATATTGGTTGCTGACATATCACTAGCAGGAGGGACATTATTTAAAGTTTCAATAGTTTGAGTCCCTTCTTCGTATAATTGAGGGACTACTTGTGATTGATAATTTTCTTTACATTCTTCAGAAATTTTTGGTTTCTTAGGTTCTTTTTCTTTTATGAACTTCTTGTTAACACTTTTTATACAATTTTTATATAATGATAGTGTTCTAGATTTAGGAACCCAGCCCGTTTTTCTCGCCGATTTTTTAGATTTATTCACTGTTAAAGAAAATTTGGAGAATCCTCTGTTTCGTTTTTCACTACGCAACCACATTATGCTTAGCCATGCAACCTGAAACAATAATATATGATAAAATGCTGTTTATTACGGCGAACATTGAAAGTCATGAAATAAAATTTGATTTCATGTTTCAATGATTGATTTCTAGTAACCTTTTAGTATTAGGATGGAAACTTCAAAAAGTTTGTATCATAATTTCGATACATATAATTAAAAACAAAAAACTGCATCAATAAAAAAAATATCCTTAAAAAAAGATAAATAAAAAACGTTGAAAAATATTATAAAAAACTAATAAGCACCTATCTTTACAATATTCCAAAATCTGTACCATCAACAGAGATTTTGGAGAAGCGGGTCTATGATAGACGCTACTCATATTAACATATCAACTTAGTTAATAGTGAAATGTTAAACATACTCAATTTGTCAGTTTGATCAAAAGCAAACTAAGTGGAATAATATAGAACAGAAAAATGTCAGCAAAATTAGATTTAGAGATAAAATTTTTTGCTGCAGTAATTACTTCTGGATGTGAAAATAGTTTCCACAAGATACCGCTAACTGCAGCTTAAGTGAATACACCAAGATAAAAATCTACATACTAAAGAGAAACAATATGCTTAGCAAAGAAATGAGGTGAAAGACTGCAGTTTTAAAAGAAAATTTATTATGTTTTAAAAAAAGTCAGTGTGGACTGCTAATTAATTTGGAGATAAAAGATAACCATCCAGTAAGATATAGAAAATTCAATGAAATATGAAAGAATATGATGCATACATGTAAACAGAAGACCATGCAATTAAAAAGGTGAATAACTGGATACCAGAAGAAAGCAAACTAGGGGACAAAATAAAATGCTGAGAATAAATAGTCGCTGAGTTGCAATGAAAAGACGTACAGAACAAAACTAAAATCATCAAAAAAAAAGAAGGAGGAAATATAAATTATAGCTGAATAAGCAAAAACCTATAGAAGAATATATAGAGGAGGAAATAAAGTAGAACGGATAGAATTCCCTTGGAAATGTGAAACCTTTATACATAAATATGAAAATGCTGGAATATAATCACTATATTTGGAAGGTCACCAATATAATGGAAAAATTAAGTGGCATTAACTAACCATAAAATAAAAAAAATATGTATTCAGTTTTAAAATTTCTTGAATCAGGAACTGATACAAAAATGAAATAGTTATTAATAATGAAATACCTAAGTAATTTGAGGAGAAAATATATTATTTCTATATTAAACTACATGTATGTGTCCGTGAATAATTGATTAATATGAGTATTATCATTAGTAGTTAAACAAATTGTTCTGTAACGTTCTTGAGTTGGTAATAAAAGCAAATAATTGCAGTATTAAATTCAAAATTCCACGGATTTGTGATAAATTATAATTTTAGTATTTCTTTTTAATTTACTTTTTAATGTATGGTTCTAAGACTTAAACTTCTTTTTAAACAAACTTAGACCTTGATAACTGAATATGCAAAACAATTAAAATTCTATTCTTCTGTAATTCAGTACAATTTGAATACTTTGAATTCAAGGTTGTAATTTTCAAGCAACAAGGGCTACTACTTGAAAATAAAGATAGTACTTTATTTTGTAATTTTCTTGTATATATAATGCGAATCATTTAAAATGGTAAAATAAATGTAAAATCGAATTATTTTGAATATCAAATGTTAAAACATCTACTTTGGAACAAAATTTTAATCGGTCATTCCAATTTTCAGGGCATACATTTTCATAGTCGAAAATAGAGAATTAATATTAGCATTAGGATGGTGAATAAATATGTAGGACTGTGGATTTAGAGTGTTTACAAATAGTTATCAACAAAATTTCACAAGCATCATAATTAAAAATAACAAAGTTGTTACAACTTAAAGTTCAAATACTTCTTATGCTAACAGATATAAAAGAACCCTATCAAAAGCTTCTGAATTAAATTTTATTTTCCAATATTTCTCATAATAAACTACTAAACTAAATAAATTTCTCAAGAGACTAGAGTCTTAATTATTGACCTGAATAAGTCTAAAACATCATCGGGATTTCGACAGAAATTAGTAACTCAGGGAACAATTTATAACAATTCAACAGCAACCACTTGTAGTGAAGATTTAAGCATCTCTGTCACAAGTAAATTTCAAACTTGTTGAGAATTAGACTATTTGCAGTGGGGCCTTAATCAGAAGGAGGTTCCAAGACAGAGATTGTAAAGAATCCATACTGTTTGTACAAGAAATGTTCAACACCAGGTTGCGAACAGATATGCTCGAATGATGAATCAAAATTTGATATTTGTTATTAAAATTCCATCATCTTTCATCCTTTTGCGGCTGATTTTTAGATCATCTAGCAGAGATATTGTGCAAATTAAAGGAATTTAAAAGAAAAAAAAAAGGTTACAAAACATATAGAATAGAACATTACCTCTGGGTTTCACCTAATTATTAGATATCAGAAAAATAATGGCTCCAAAAACAAAACTGTGCAATAGACAACCGATGTGAAAATCATATTGTGTGCAGTTGTCAATAAATACAGAAGCCTACAATTTGTAAATCACATTGTGTACAAAAAATTGAAATACTTAAATGATAAAGTTAGATTTATTTATTTGTACGAAATTTTATTTATAAAATACCTTTTTATGATTGCCCATACACTTTTGGCATTAATTATAAATTCCTGACTTCAATTTTTAATATACCTATATTAAAAAAATTAATCTGGAATAACTAAAAATTCTACAGCTTTTAATCTTTAAATTTACTTAATTAGAAACATGAATTTGCTGAACAAATCATATAAAAATAAATTGAAAACAACCAACAAATGCAATTCAATAATGAGTAACACCTGAGTAGAATGCAATATTGATTTTTATATCGCAGTAATGATGTAATTCTTTTTGCAAAACGAAATTTTTCTCTTGTGATTTGGAAAATAGCAGTGGCATTTTTTCCTTGTAGTCGGTATCTAAAATACCAAAATATATACAAGTATAAAACATGAGATTTTGCTAAAATAGACCTTATTGATTTTTGAAATGAAGTAAAAATTCCAATATTAATATTTAGTATAAGTTTTCTCCCGCCTTAAAAGAAAATAAATGTGTGAACGATATAAATGGAAAATTGTACAAATATTTGAAAAAACACAATGCGGTTTATCATAAATATTCGACGCACTTCTACTTTTTTACCCTGAGTGTTTACAAACACTGTAATAGAAGCGGCTTTAAAATGTTTTAAAAACAGTTAGTAAAACAAGCTAAAAGACAAATTCTATAAATTATAAACAAATTGTAGCATACCGTAAAAACCGAAGACTTGATTCCAATCAATTAAGTGTTGTCCAAAGCGTTTATTATCATTCCAATAACTTTACGGTAACATTAAACACAAAGCACTTTATCAAAATGGCGGCCCATTCGATTGTCTGATTGATATTTTGATTATACACATGCGCAATAATGAGTATGTTGGTAGAAAACCTAAAGCTGAATTAAATTAATAAAAAATTCAATGACTTAAACATTTTTCATTTAGAAAAAGATTTCAAATTCGTAGGATTTTAAATTTTTTTCAAAATTATTATCTTCACGCTATGAAATAAAAGACGGATCAGAAATAATTTTTGACATCATTTTTTATGTATTACTATGATATATGATATATACATATTGTTGATTAAATCTGAATTAACATAACATCACGTACAATTTTATATATGCCGCAATTATCTGAAATAATTTATTCAACCCAAAAGCAAAGTCAATATATAAAAAAGTATTCAGTATAATTCAGTATAACAAATCGCGCCATTTTTTGAATACCTGTTAGTGTGGTAATATTAGTCTAGAAATTTTTCTTGATCGGGGTTGCCGCTTCTTATCAATATTTCACAAAAACAATTATCTTTATAAACTGTTCTACATATATACTGAATTTGCTCTATAAATTCACTATATATATATATATATATATATATATATATATATATATATATATATATATATATATATATATATATATATATATATATTTAATGAAATATTTAATTTTCATTTATTATGGTACCATGACAAGCTATTATATCATATAGTTACGAAAATACTGTAATACAAATAAAATACTTAAAAAATCTAAAGACTAACAATAAATTTGTTTTTCTCTGACTGTGTTAACAGTAACTATGATAACACTAACTTTGAAATGAAGCTACAGACATGACTAAAATAACAACTTACCGATAAAACATCCAGTATTATTAGCTCTACTGGGCAGTCAACAATAAAACAAGTCTTTCGTATAATAGATATAAATATCTATTCAAAGTTGCTAGAAAACATCAAATAATTGCAATACTAAAAGTATTTTTGGAGCCATGGCAACAGAAAACTTGGTATGCTCTTGGTTTAAGACACTATTGATAAGTGAATATTAGGTTAAGTTTTCTTCTGTCACATGCAGCTGCCAACAAGGAATGTATTGAGCAATATGAATTCTAGAAAGACTGCGCAATATTGTTTTTAATTCGAGAATTATCGAAAAAAAAAAAAAATAAATAAATAAGAACGAAGGAAGCTACAGAGTAAGGAGTAGTAGCGAGAAATGGTAGTTGCAATGATATTCTATTAGTGACAATAGATCATTTCGAGTATTGTGATTTGAGACGTCGGCCATATTGTCGTGGTGGGCAGTCTTTATTTCATTTGTGTATGAAAAATTGATTGTTTCGAACGCTTTTTTTGATTGAAATGAATATCTTTAGCCAAAAAAACCGAAAATAAAACACCAATATAACTATAATTTTAGTGTAAACAGTGCAATGTTTGTCCCCCAAAATAATATGGCGGCTGGTTGTGACGTCTTTCCAAAATGACCTATACTACTGTAGTAATGAAAGTGGTAGTAACATTCGTAATTTTTGTGGAATATTTATAACCGTCAATTGGACGTACTTTTGCCGAAAGTCATTATATAAGTTGCATTATTAACCCATGTTAGTTCATTTGTTCAAACAATATCAATAATTACCTGATAACAGAATTTCTCAATTTACTTGTAAATCTCACGTCACCTAAACCACTTGGCATCATTGGTGGAATGGGTTATTTGTCACTTTTTGCGGTATGCCGGTGTCCCTTATTTTGTTTTTCATTTAACGATATATCGTTGAGGTGTTGTGTACTTATTTTTATGTTGTTACATCAAAATGGTTACTATTTATACAAATGAAAATAATCCAGCAACCTTAAAGTTAATTGTAGCTAAAAATTTAACAAAACAAATAGTTGATATAAAATTGGTAAACGTTAATGGTGAGTATGGAAAAACCCACGTGGAAATTGTTTTAATTTTCAGGAAAAATTGTGTTTTTTAATATTCATAAATTGTATACATTTTAGACAATGCTATTCCGGAACCGAAACATCTACCTTGTGTGGAAATAGATCATCAAAATGTTCTTTTTTCTCCTAATAGTGCAATATGTTATTTCCTTCAAACTAATGACAGCAGTTTTGAGGAAGTTTCAAATTTATTAGAATGGGAGGCTAGCTCACTATCTCCTCATTTGGCCAATTTGCTGGGTGGTACTACCAAAAATGAAAAATTAAAATTGTCATTGGTATCAGATTTAAATTTCCTAAACGAATATCTGCAGAACAAAAATTTCTTAATAGGGGTAAGTTAGCCAATAGAAAAAATTTAAATATAATTAATTTTCTTCAATTCTAGACCTCAGTTACAGCTGCAGATATTGCAATTTGGTGCAGTTTATATCCTCTTAATGCCTGTGTTAAAAGTTCTAAAGAGTATCTATCACCATTACCAAATATCTCAAAATGGATTGCATCATTATCAAATCTTCCCGAATTTAAGGTAACCACATCCATACTAACATTTTTCAAATAGAAATAGTGTGGAAGAGTTTGTAAATAGTGCCGAATCAATATTACATAGGTGCAGTTAAAATATGACATTGATAACAAAATTATTGCATCATGCCATCAAAGTTTTTAAATAGAACAAGAATAAGAATATTTGCAGCAATATTTGATGATAAACTCTTTTCATATAATGCAAAAATTATTAAACAAAATATTGATAATATAGCAAGTTGAAAGGGTTCAATCTTTTCTTTTAATTTAAATTGTATGAACATGCTTTAAATATAAATTTTCTATATTACAATAGATATTGAATGACTACGAGGGTTGCTAATATATTTTATTTAGTAATTAAATGGAAAAACAAATTTAACCTAACTACATCTGCATTTTCTCCGAGTTTGCTATAGATAATTGTCATTTGTTGATAGTTATACACTGACATGTTATTAGATGACTGTTTAGGAAACTCGAGTGCAGCTATTACACATTATGCAGATAAGTTTCCTCGAAGAAACCCACCAAGTAAAAATACATTTAGACGTTGTCAAGAAACCGGGAATGTGAGACCTAAAAAAATAAATTCTGGCAGACCAAGAACAACAAGAATCATTAATGAAGAGAATATGATTTTAAATTTAATTCATCAAAATCTAACAGTTAGTGTAAGGAATGCGGCAAGACAAACAAATATGTCTTCTTCAAGTACTTGGTGGATACATAAAGTGCAACAGTTACATCCTTATCATTACAGACAAGTCCAATAGCTCTTGCAAGACGATCTACCGGTTAGAGTGGACTTTTGTCGTACGTTACAAGACTTTAGGTAACGAATTAATATGTTATCACATTCTACCCGAAAATTGAAATGGTGATATGTACCTGGATTTCTTTAGCAATTACTTATTCGAAATATTAGAAGATTTAACGCTGAACGAGCTAAGGTCTCTATTTTTTATGCACGGTGAAGCTCCACCGCACTTTGATAAAAGGTGTCTTAATTGGTTGAGTAACCATTTTCCAAATCGATGGATTGGTAGAGGCGCAGAAGCTTCAATTCATTGACCTCCTTGGTCATGCGATTTTAATCTTTTGGATTACACAGTTTCGTCGTATCTTAAAGAAAAAGTTTATGCAACAGAGGTAAATTCACCTCAGAATTCAATGTTACTTTAATGACCTCATAGCTGACTCCCAACCATTTAGAAGATTAATGGATTTTTTAAAAGAAAGGGTAGACTTGTGTATTCGTGAAAACAGACGACATTTTGTACACCTACTCTAATTGAATTCTATTTTATGTTATCAGCCTTATTTTTAAATTTTCATATTGTGGTTATTTGTTTACATTACATTATCATTACTTCATACCAGCATTTGTTATTACTTAATTATTTCAAAATCAAAATATTCCGAAAACGCTACACAGTATCGTGTTTTATCAAGAATGCCTTTTTGGTGTAAAATTAAATGTTTAAATTCACTTGAAATCTTGTTTAACAAATCTAATATTGAAAAAGTTATGTTCAATACTACCAGGTACGAACCGTGTAACTAGCGCCCTCTATGAGAGTCAAAAATAAAAAAAAAATTATTGGAATTATCAGTTTCCAAAACATATTCAATAAAATTTCAATACAATGTTGCCAGTAGTTGCGGCAAAATTGTGAAAAATGTGTATTTTTTTTCTTCAACGCCTTTTGTCTTGAATACGAATGGCGTTATGAAAATTTTTTTCAATTTTCTATCTATCCTAGAAACGAGATCACCTTTTTTTGGAACACCCTGTAGATTTTGATTTATTTTACATTATGTTTCGACTAAGATAAACATTCTGAAAGTTCTCTTCAGGGATGGAAGTTAACTGAAACTTATCAGAATTAACACTCTTATTTATTGGATCAAGAAAATTGGTAAAACAATTTACTAGGGAATGTTCGAACCACGTTAAAATCAGTGACTAATTGATGTCATAAATTTAGGTTTTTAGCAAACAAATGCTGATGTAACAATGAGAAATGTAGCAATTCCATATTTGATGACAATCAGTTATTTCTAGAAATATGTCAAATTTGTTCAGATTAATTCCTGTAATTCATATATTTTTTTCTTTATAATCTGTTTATATGTGATTGGCTATGTAAGTAATGCACACATCTGTTGTAATGTATTAGGTTTTCCCATAATTTTATATCTTTTTATTTATCATTATGCAGCTGCTGATACAAAATATTTTATGGTCACGTGAAATTTGCTTGTTATCTCTTGGAAATTCCAACTGCAAATAAAAACGTTATACATTATTAACAGACTATTGAGGGTTATTCATTTTTCTACTGATTATGTAGTATTCTAAATTGATTGCAACATTCAAACTAGGTGTAAATTTTTAAAATGTATTTTGTCGTGTCAACTACTTTTACATTTTCTTTTGGTACTAATATATGAGGATATTAGCTATTAGTTTTTTCGCATCAGAAGGCAATCCAGAAATAAACAAACAGAATGTCATCCACAAGTCTAATTAAAATGAAAGAAATAACAGCAAGAAAAATAAAAAAGTATACAAACCATTACAGAACACCATTGAAACGAGTATAGAAATAATTGGAACTCAAAATGAAGTTGACTACTTAAAATGGTGAAAAATAACAACATATGGTTTTTTCGATGCCAGTAGTCGGGACACATCTTAATAAAATGCCGAGAATCTCACGATAGAAATGTTTGCTAAAGCAGAGAGTCATATTAGCAGTGGTTGTTAACACTAATATGGAAAGGGAATAACCAGAGTCTATAATTCAATAAACACCAGATACAAATATCTATCAAAATAATGTCCAACACCTCTAGCCTATTAAACAAAAAGCTATGTACATGTATTTTGAATGACAATGCTAATACATTTTATGGAATAATTTGAAAATTTATTTGATGATTAACTAGTATGAAACAACATGTTCCTTAGCATGCTATAAAATATAATTTAATGAACAATGATGAATGAACTTAATCAGCCAAATTCATTTCAACAATAGAAATAATTATAATATACTTAGCTACAAAATACATTTTAAAAGCTACTCTGATAGCACTGTAAATGAAGGAATTGGCAATTCCATAAACGAAACTAAAATATTAAGACATTATCAAAATTTTACATCTTAAAAATTAATTTTCTCAGTTATAATTGCACCAAATTAAAAAAACTTTATATTTTTGAACAGAGGACTAAAGTTCCTTTCCAACAAGGTGCCACACGACCCCCTTTCTTATTTAAAATTTTCGAGGCGGTGCTGGAGGGGGATAATATTTTCATACTGTAAATTGACAATTTAAGAATAAAAATCGACCTGTTTCAGGTTTTTTTCACATAGTACATAATAACGGTAAAATTGAATTTATTCCATACATATGGACCACATTTTATATTTATGTATTTATATGGTTTTAGGACGCAGTATCTAGTTTTAAATTAGATATTTCTTCATCTTACAATGCTTTGCTTCTTGGGGCTAAATATCTCTCAATAACAGTTGATGAGAAAGCAAATAAAGGAGCTTCTAAACAAGAAAATGAGCCTCAATCTGAAAAAGTATCACAGAAAGAATTAGAAACTGTACGAAAATCTTGGCAGAAACACATTTCAGAGTTTCCTAAATTGAAAACTACTGAAGGTCCAGTGTAAGTAATTGACACAAGTGTTAACAACTCATTACAATACAACCAGTAATATATTGTCATTTTTAGCCTTCCAGTGCCAGGAGAGAAAAACGTATTCGTTACTTCAGCTTTACCTTACGTTAATAATGTGCCTCATTTGGGCAATATTATTGGTTGTGTTTTATCTGCAGATGTTTTTGCTCGTTATTCAAGAATTTGTAATAATAATACAATATACATTTCCGGTACTGATGAATATGGAACGGCGACAGAAACAAAAGCTTTGGAAGAAGGACTCTCTTGTCAGGAAATTTGTGATAAATATTATAAAATTCACAAGGAAATATATGATTGGTTTAATATAAAATTTGACAAATTTGGTAGAAGTTCACATCCACAACAAACTCAGTAAGTAAATGTATTCTGTATTATTAAATTTTGATAAGGAAATTATTTTACTTTCCAATGGATGTAGGTATTAGCAATGACCTTACTATTTGTTTCTAATAGCAACACTAGTCTTCAAGAGTCTCCGTTCTCACTCAATTCCTCAATGATGTTGTCCAGGTCTTTCCCAGGCTGGATTTGCAAGTTTGAAAGGGTCTGTAGTTGGGCATTCCTATCATATGCTCCAACTATCAAAATTGAGGGATTTCGGTTCAAACTGTTCTCTCTTCTAATTTTGTTTGCTTTTCTCAAATGATAGGAGTTTTAAATAGGTTGAAAAGTTGTGTCAATGTTGATATTTTCGAAAATCGTTTGTTTTAGAGTTTGTCAGGACATGTTTCTCACTCTCAATAGCAACGGATTCATGTTTACGGAATCTATTGAACAATTACATTGCGAGAAATGTAAAAAATTTTTGGCCGATAGATTTGTGGAAGGAGGATGTCCGAATATTGGATGTGATTATCCAGATGCAAGAGGTGATCAATGTGATGGTTGTTCAAAATTGGTCAATTCAGTCGAATTGAAGAACCCTCGGTGTAAAATATGTGGAAATACACCAATAATTAAATCATCAAATCAATTCTTCATTGATTTACCAAAGGTAAATGATAATTTAACATTGTGCTTTAAACAAACTAGCATTTGCTGACAATGAAATGTATATATATATATACATATTTTTTTTTATATTTCCAGTTAGAACCACTTATTTATCACTGGTTAAAATTAAGAAGCTCAGGTTGGTCAAACAATGCTGAAGTAATAGCAAAATCTTGGTTAAAAGAAGGACTTAAACCGAGATGTATAACTCGTGATCTGAAATGGGGCGTACCTGTTCCTTTAGAAGAATTTAAAGACAAGGTGTTTTATGTATGGTTTGATGCAGTTCTAGGATACATATCTATCAGCAAATCATACACTGAAGATTATGAAAAATGGTGGAAACCAGCTAAAGACACAACTATCAAACTATATCAATATATGGCTAAAGATAATGTACCGTTCCATGCTATACTGTTTCCTGCTATGTTGTTAGGTGCTAATCAGGGATATATCACTGTGAATCATCTTATGGCTACAGGTAATTTCTGGGTATTATCTGATTTTTTACATATAGGTGATTATATATAACATTATTAAGCCAAAACCAACCATTTTGTTAAAAGAAGCTATCTAGACATGTGGTAGCGTGCCAAGCCAAGTTCAAGTAACAGAACTGGCGAGCAGCACCGTGTGTTGCTGTGTGTGTTCATTTAAACCATTTGACACCACTTTTGACCCCTTCATAATTCAAAAACTATTTCAAATAAACGTGTCAAATATTGAGACTTGCTAGATATGTATGTCCTCCAAATTTCATAAACACATCTCAAATGGTTATTTAGATATTAATGTTCAAAAATCGTCATTTTTATCACTGACTGACCTACAAAGTTCAAATTTGGCATACAGATAGGTAATCAGGTCAATACAAAGGAATTAATCAGAAATTGGTAAATTTTTATCATTTTATTATAATTTTTCTATTTTTTGTTTTCATTATTAGGTCATTCGAAATATAAATATTTTTTTTAGAGTACTTAAATTACGAAGATGGTAAATTTTCAAAATCTAGAGGAGTGGGTGTATTTGGAACTGATGCCCGAGATACTGGAATTCCTAGTGATGTATGGAGATTTTATTTGCTTTATGTTAGACCAGAATCACAAGATTCCAGCTTCAGTTGGAATGATCTTGTAACCAAAAACAATTCAGAACTGTTGAATAACTTGGGAAATTTTGTTAACAGGTAATATACAGTAAATTCTAGCTTAAACATTTATTTATTATCTAAGAAGATATGGCTATAGGGCACACTATTGGGCTTTTGTGGTACATAGGAATTTCAATATAAAATCTCCAACCAATTGTTCCACTGGATTCCCACCTCATTTGAGTACCCTACTCAATAGAATTGGAATTGATCATTATCAAAACAATATTAAACTGAATGTTATGTATGATAGTGAAATAATCCACTTCTTTCAGCTAAACAATAAAGAAATCTCTAAACAAAGATAGTCTCATCTCTCACTATTTTCTACTACACAGTTTAATTATTTTGGCTTTAAATTCGATGAGATTTTTAGCTTATTCAAAGCCAGGTATATAAATATTTTGTATTAGATGATTCCAAATAAAAAAATCATTTAGAAATGGATCTGGGAGTCCACTTTATTAAACCATTTGAGTACGTTCCCAGAAATACTCAGAGACCAATATCTTATAGGGAATCTATTATGTTAATAATATATAAAAAATATAGATTCATATGAAAATATTTCTTCCATTAAAATTTGCTGGATTCCCTCCATTTAATATTGTGGGAAGTATTTCCTGGATTGTTGGTATTTTCATAACCATTACATTGTATCACTTATATCAACTTGCTTAGCTATTATGGTTTTGCTTGAAATCTTGATAGGTCACTATTTCTGCATTCCAATCATTTTTAATACACCATTCTTTCAGTATTAATTTATAACTGATTGGCACAAATGAAAATGAACCAACAACAAAAGCAAGCTAAAGAAAAATCCTCACTCAGACAGACACATATAGATGGACCTTGTGCATCTCATACCAAATAACTGCTCCAACTAAACAGACGCGAAATCCGACTAGTAACCGGTCACTGCCATCTAAGTAGCCATCTCCACACCATGGGCATTAAGGATGATCCAGAGTGCCATTTGTGTATGGAGGAGGACGAAACCACAGACCACGTCATCTGTGAGTGTCCTGCACTCATATGAGCACGGTTTAAACACTTGGGCAGCTTCACTTGCCTAATGACATCAAAGGGCTAAAGCCAAAGCGTCTGACAGGTTTCTCAAAGTACATCGGTCTTTGTTAATATGAAGTAGAGCATAATGGACCTATCTGAACGCCTATGTGCTCAACGACCCCTCGGCCGCCTACAATTAACTGTGAACCCTTTCACCACACTTGCAAACAAATTAGTTCATCGTAACTTTAGTCTTAAGGCTATACAAAATTTGAAAACCTCAATTTTTCTTGCGCTAGCATTTTCTCTACGCTCATTTGTAGTTTGAATTATGTATGTAAATTTATTGTTAAATTTTTTTAGGGCATTGGTGTTTGCAAAAAACAATTTCAACAGTAAGATACCCGAGATGAAACTAACGGATGATGATTACAACCTTCTTGCGTTATGTTCAAGAGAATATAAAGGGTATATTGAGTCACTTGAAAAATCTAAATTTAGGGATGGGATAAGACATATTTTGTCGATATCACGTCTTGGAAATCAATACATGCAAACGAATCAACCTTGGGTGTTACTAAAGGGAACGGAAGACGAAAAGTAAATGAATTGTTGATAACTCAATAAAACTAAGGTCAATGATTCTATTTTTTTTTAGATTAAGAGCTGGTACGGTTATAGGAGTTTGTTGTAATTTATCTTGTCTAATAGCTACATTGCTTCATCCCTACATGCCCGATACCAGCGACAATTTGAAAAAACAGTTAAATACCGAAACTGTCGTATTGAATCCCGAGTAAGTATTTTTCAATATTTAATAAATCCATTAGTTAAACTTTGCTAGAAACAAAATATTTTCGTAACTTAAGTCCCAAAAGTACTGCAACCCATATTGAATTCACATGAATTGAAATAAAATGTTTGTATTATTAACATTGAAAAGTGTGTAATATTAATTTTTAAATGAGACAATTTAATAATTTAATGTGTATTACTTACTTACGGTTTATCCAGAATCCTTATTTATTTATACTTCACTATTCACTATTTGCAACTGTCTTAATTTATTTTTAAAATGCACCATTCACAAATTGATGTTCTCGCGTAGATTTAAAATATTAATACCTACAATACTGTTCTTCGGTCTCCGGACCTCTGTTTTATATGTTAAAGTCTTTATTCAAGATTCAAATTCTGAGAAAAACTAACGCACTTCCCAAAATATGAAAATTTGTTTTATTAGGTAAGGGCGGCTACGAGGTCAATTTATACAAATAATCGAGAGAATATGTATTTTTCTATCCACATATTTAATTTAAGTATGCAATCCCCACAATTTTAAATCGTTACTTTTGATTATCAATTTAATATTCGTACTTTTATTTATAGTGCACCCGAAATTGTTACAATGCTTTCACCCGGTCACCAACTTGGAGAACCGACAGTGCTATTTGCTAAAATTGAACATGCAAGAGCGGAGGAACTAAAGAAGAAATTTGCTGGGAAACAACAGCCTTCTGAAACTTCAGCAGGGAAATTAGTTGGTGTAGAAGTCCTTCAAAAAGAAATTACAAAACAGGTATGAGCTGTTGAGTATTTGTTACCTATAATTTACAATTAATGAGAAAAATGGTTGAATAATCTTATTTTTCAATATCTGTAAGTTGTGAGAGTAAATTTATTTTGACTTGAATTTGAATATTTTTATTTTGATCGCGAACTTTTTATTATATTGTAGTATAAGTTTTTGGGAAATTCCTTCTCATGTTATTGCAAACTTTCCCAGTGATACATGATTGATGGTAATTAAAGATTAGTTTCAAATATATTATTGACTATATTTTAGAATTCCTCATTTCTTACATTTTGCAAGATACACAAATTTTTTCCCTATTCAGTGGAATAATGCATTGTACATAAAAATACATTTGTCTCTCAAAACTTGTCTGTGATTACTTCATGGAAAAATGTCAAAATATCAAATTTAACAAAAGTAAACACATAATTAGAAGAGAAAATAAATAGAAGTATATTAGTGGATGGAACAATATTCCAATCAGAAAAACACAAGTCAAGGTTAGTTTCGATGCACTGTAACAAAAAAAATCTATGGGCATTTACAGTTGTTTTATGGTGTGTATTCAACCAGAGTATATAAAAAAAGGACATTACAAGAAAATCTAGAAGAAAGATGACCAGCCGGCCTGAAATTAGAGAACAAATGTCAATCATATACAAAATGTAGTGAGTCAAAAAAAGTCTAAATGCAATTATAGTTGCTCAATGGTATGTACCAACCATACATCAGAACCTCCATTTGTTATAGTCTAAAAGACAATACAGAAAGAAAGCAAAATGCTGCAGTTAATGGAAAGATTTCAAATGCCTCCAATGAAAGAAATTGATCCCAGACAATGAGAAAGATGACCAACAGTCCTGAAATTAGAGATCAAAAGTCAAGCAAATTCACATTGCAGTGGACTTAATAGAAGTTCTGAGGACACCATGGAAAGTATCTAAGCATATCATATCAAGATAATCCAAGATGAAAACCATAATCAGATCTGAAATTTGAGAAAAAAACTCAATATCATTAGTGGAATGTATCCAACCATGTTACGCCAAGACTCCTTAATTGGAATAATCCAACCCTCTTGTGTTAAGAACCATTGAGATCTGTTAATCATCTAGTTAAATGATGCAAAGTATCCCTTATTTTACCCTCCATTAACGTATCGTCTCGGATTACTTAATTTTTGTCTGTGACTGTAAATCATAAATTTAACTACATAACTTCAGTTTATTATTGTATTGGTTGAGATTTATTGCACTCTGACCATTCCTAATGGGAACCAAGGTCGTAGTTAAGCGATTCCAAGTGTCCTTTAGACAATTGTAGATCCATTAACATATCAAATTACTTACTTTTATTTTATATAAATATGGTCAACCCTCATTGGTTAGCTAGAAGATACAATACAAGATATCTTCTTAATGAATAAAGCTCCTAAAATTGTTTAGATTAGTTACAATATTTAATTTTATAGTAATTATTATATTAAACATTACTTTTAAAGGTACAAAGCAGAATGAAGTGTTAAATATTGTATTAATTTATTCTAAATGGATATAGTTGTTACAAATATAATTAACTTTTGAATTGAAACTTTCCAGGGTGACAAAGTAAGACTTTTGAAATCTAGCGGTGCAGAAAAAAGTGTATGGGAACCAGAAGTTAAAGTCTTATTGAATTTAAAGAAACGGTTAGAAGAAGCACAAAAGGGTGTCACTGCAGCTCCTCAAAATAATAAAGTGGATCCAAACGAGTTGAAAAGACTTGAAGAAGAGGTAGCTAAACAGGTAAGGTTGTTCCTGCATGAATCTATGTATTCTTCTGTTTTTATGTTTTTTTTTTAAATTCATTTTAATCATTTGCCAATATACTTTTAGGGAGATGTTGTGAGGAAATTAAAGGAAAGTGGAGTGGAGAAATCTGTTTGGCAACCTGAAGTTAATAAATTGTTATCTTTGAAAAATGATTTGGCTAAAGCCTCTGGTACGCCACTGGCTGCTACCCAAAAAAATAAAAAAAATAAAAAATAAAACATTTATTTTTTCGTGTAATGTTGGGAGTATGTTTAGTTTTTGCTTTTATGTCTATTTTTAGATTTTTAAAATTTTATGTGAAAAATATCAACATTCATGGAATAATTATGATATATATTATTGTCTGAACATATCTGCTTTCATATATCATTGGGTTTTGTTTGTGATACAGTTTTTTTAGTTTTAAAATTATTATAAACCAATCTTTATTTATTTCGACAATTTTAGTTAAATAAAAAATAAAATTTGCAAATAAATGTTTTATTTATTAGCTACTTATTTCCATTAAATGTAGCTTTTGACAAAACATGATACCTTCAGTGATAGTGGGAGACCCATTATAATGGAAATATTTTCATATGTATTCGAAACCCGGCCAATAGTGTGAAAATTTGATTTAAAAAATCATCATAAATCTAATAAAAGCTTGGACTCTTTGCAAACAATTATTTTGCTTATTTAAGTCAAATACTGCTTTTTTCCTTTGAGGTATATGCTAGTCAATTATAGAAAACGTTGAGAATATTTTTTGACAACTTTTCCTTTCTATTTTTAAAGAGTCCGACTTCATGGTTTGTTGATATAAGAGAAGTTAGGAAAGCCGTATATGCCAAACTTCCAGTACTATATATTTTTATTTCATCTACTAGCAGGATTTACACTTATCCAAAACTGCAACCTTTGAAAATAATACTCAAAACTATTGGTAAAATACTATTTTAATAAATACTCTATGAAATGTAACTCGATAGATAAAATTAATAGAAAACAAAAATGGCACAAATATACTTGTTGCACTAATCAGTAACAGGTAGGTAAGTTAATAAAAAAATAAATAACTTAGTTGGTCCCTTAAAAAGTATAAATCACAGCCTTTCAAATGCAAGCATTCAGTTTGTTGTCTTATAAATAATTGTATAAGGATCACTTTGCTATGAACACATCCCTCATCCCACAATCGTCAAAGGGTTATTCTGAGTCCTTGGATTGCTGGCTCTAGAAGATAGAAACACATTTTCAATTATGATTTTAACAATATTTTAGTTTTGTAATTATGCAATTAAATCTTGTATTTATAGCAGTTTTCAACAGGGAAAAACACCAATAATATCTCTTTCACATATGGCATCAAAGCATTTTGATTCCATATTCAGAAGTTGATAAAAGTTTGGTTCATATTACGAATTTTTTTACTACTCTGGCACTAAATGTAATACACACCTTCAATCACACATTATGTGTTTTAAATATTCTCCATAAATAATTTTATTCATTCAATTTCATCTCCCCATATCAAATTTTAACTTCCCTAACCTAACATAATATTAAGACTGAAGTTTTGAAAATAAATTAGTTTAGATCAAGGTTACCATCTGCAGATGCTAAGGCGAAAGTAAACAGTGTGTTAAGTTCCAGAAATTCTAACTACTAATATTTCCTCTATCTGGTGAATAGAAATCTCACAAATCACATTTTTATATTTTTCCCTCGAAGTACAATCTTTCAAATAAACCTGTCAAATTTTGAGCTCATTTCCTTCTAGCATACTGCTAGAATTTTTTTGCAAGTAACAAAAAAAATTCTTAATAAAAAACTACAAAGTTACATTGAAAGTGATAGATTATAGAGATACATGGAAGTGTTTACAGTTTACACAATTTTATCTGAAATTTTGAACATGAAAAATAGAACAAAACTAACAAAGAATTGCATGATAATTCATCGTTTTGTTTCGGAAATATGAAAATTATTTTTTGTATTGACCATGGATTCAGCACTGAATCAAAGCGGCAGTCATCTGAGAAAACTAGACCGGGTGAGACCCTTTGAAGTAGGCAAAAGTGCAATAATCTGCTCACAAGTTTATGGCATCTGTATTTTGGGAAAAGAGAAACAATTAACAGTGATTAAAGTTGTAGATTGTTGGATTAATTAAAAAAAGTCTCTTAAAGACAATACACTGTGTTACGGTAGATAAAAACTATAGTTGAATTTAATCAATTATATTCTCCAGATCCTAGCTTAAAAAAGACCTTTAAAATAGTCAAAGGAAAAAAATATGAATCAAACAAGAGAGTCATAGTTTGAGGCTAAAGAAAAATGATTCTATAATAATGATGTTGAAAAGCGTCGGGTTGATTGTGTTACTCAAAGGAAACTATATTGATAAATAAAAGAAAATTTGATCCAAAAACTTGTTTTTAATTTAATTACCGAGGACTTAGTGTTCAATGTGTTGTAATTTCGTTTTCCGGTTGTCCAATAAGGAAATTGAGAGCTCAAAACTTAGCGACAATTATTAGCAAGACATTACTGACAGATTTCAGGTTTGTGGGTCTCCAACAAGACAAAACAAAAAATTAAGGGTTATCCAAATGCAGAGCTTCTAAATGGAAGCTTTTTTGAAAATTACGGAGTGATTCTAATAAGAATATTCAATATTTTATGTTGCCACATTTAGAAAAGATACGTTTTTTTTTAGAAAAATGATATTGGAACCATCCCAAAGAAATGGAATTCAAAGTCAAAATTTTCACACAAAAAGTATTTGTCTGGTGTAAGATTACAGGAGCTGAGTTGGAAATTCTGAAACTGTTGATGATTTTCATACTGTTTACGCTACCACTACAAGTTTATCTCCAGTCTCTGAGAACGTTAGAGAAACGCTGTCATTGAAATTGTGAGTGTTGCTGTAGCAGTAGCGTAAACAGTGTGTTCATTAAGGGAACTGAAGTAGTATTTTCAAAATATCTTAATTCAGATTCGTAGATATTTTTTCATTACATTTCAATGAGTTGAAAACGTCTATAAAAATTGATATGTTGTACTACACACTCACACAAATTCAATCTATATTTCCAAACCCATCCTCTAATAATAACTACAAGAAAAGAAAGCACTGGTGTATATACAGTAAATCTATTGCGTTAATTTCTAATTTCAATAAATCACACCTTACTAGGTTATAACATATTAGGGAAAAAATTGGGGATAAGAATATCAATGTAATATCTCTAACTAGCTCAATTCCAATGAGCCAATGTACATGTCAATAGAACATAATGATGAACTTTACTGTTCCATTAGATTCCCACTCCACTTGATAACGAAAAAAAATATGCCTTTTGCTTGTGTTTGCATTTCTTGATACAAAAAATGCAAAAACAGTTTCCATAGCCGTGTATAAACAACTTATTACCTGAATACAATATCTAACAGATGGAGTTTATTGAAATTATTGTCGAGAAGTACTAATATAGTTAATCTACTGTTCACATATAAATCTATGGTTCCAGCAAAAATTCTTTGGGATCATTTAAAACAAGATGTTTACTGATACGGTTTTGAAGCAACAACTTAAGTAAAAAACTAAACTTTGTGATTGAAATACAGCTGAAATATTTAAGACTATTTAGTATATAATGGATTATTCAGCTAAAAGAAGTTATTTGGGTCTTTAATACAATAATATTTTTGGATTGTTTATTATATATATTTGTTAGAATGTGCATAAGTCATACTGGCAAAAAGAATCAAAACATTTTTAAGGTAAATTATTTGTTGCGTGTTGTGTTACAAATAATATTTTCAATAATAATAATTCTCATGAATTCATCACTTGAAAATTTCCATTTTTAGAATCTCGATGTACCTTGTTTGAATTTTTTGGAGGATCCCAAAGAATAAAATGAGATTCTAGTAAAACAGTTGAATTATATCGCTACGTTCTATTGAAATATATACTAGAAGATTGGAAATAAGTTGAAAATTTTATGTTGAAATTTCTGTTTCACAAAATAGTTACCAATACTGATTATAGCACTAAAATCAACTAGTGTATTTTAGCAAGGTTCAAAATCTATGAAAGCGTCATGCAATTCTTTACATCTAGCCGTTCGTATTTGTGAAGCTCAATTTGAAATCTTCAAATGTGTAAAGAAACTAATACTTTCTTCATCCAAATAAAGATAAAATTGATGTTTTATTAGAAATCATGCAGATATTTTCGAATAATCCTAATACGTGAACAGAAACGAGATATTACTATATACTTATATACTTACTACTATATACTAGTTTATTTTTAAAGTAACCACTGAGCTGATTGAAAACACTCTAATTATCTAAAAATCTATAGTATACTTATTATTTAATAGATTGCAAAAATTGATTATATTTCCTAACTACAAAACTGTTGGTATTACAATTAAAAGTTAATATACTGCGATAATAATTTATTTCCTATGTTTGATTACTATAATTTCCAATTTACGTGGGACACTTATAGCACGCGTGAGGTGATGCAGCATAGCACGTAGTTTTGTAATCTACAAGAATGAATACATTGACGCAAATTGATGATGCAGCGCGACCTAAAACGACACGCGTGAGCTCACAGACGTGTCCCGAAAAGTTGATAGAGGGTGTAACGAACACAGAGAACTTTAGATCAGATCATCTCGTGTACTTCAGCAAAGTGGTTTCAATTCATTCGGAAATAATTAGCAAAATCAGTATCACTCATTTTAGTTGTAATTGTAAATTGTCCACTATTTTTCTCTTTAATAAAATAACTTTATTAGGTGATTTAAATTTCTTCCTCATCAAGGAATTGAACATTTCCTCCTCAGCATCATCCGATTTTGAATCAAAACTTAAGTGCAATGACAATAATTAATTTGTTTAATTGTAAAAAATATCAGATATTTTTTTATGCCAGCTAGTAGCGAATTGCCAATCAAATCCAAACTCCACTGTTTTCTATTTGAAAACACGTGCCTCAATATGCAGATCACCAAGCAGCACGTGTAGCATGTACGAGTCGTGTCACGCTACCTCACACGTAAAGTGTCCTAATTTTCGCCTTGCCTTACTCTGTACATTACCACAGACAATATCGAAAACGGTCTTCTCGAACGATTTATGGAGGTTTAATCTGGAGCAAGGTTTGCCTCCTTCTTATCTAAAATAAACACTTTCAACTGCGCTGCTAGTGAGAGATTTATTTTGTAAAGCCAGGGAAATTTTATTCAATGTCTATTAATAATTTAACAAAAACAACAAACAGTGTTATGATTAGTCCTTTTCTATACTTTTTTGTACTATGCCTCACCTTAGCCCTTCTAAAATTCTTATGCCTCCCTTATCCAACATACATAATATTTAATATTAAAAAATTGCATTGTTTGCTTGAGAAAATTGAATATGTGGAAAAAGTCACGACAATTTTCTTCCGCATTTGGCTGAATTTGGGTATGTGATTTCTATTTATTTACAAAGCCATGCCATCGTTCATTTTTTATCAAATAAAGTTTTAACTGACTCATAATTTTTCAATTCTATGAGTTTTTGTTGTTAAAATGTTTCTGACATAATGAAACCAAATATTTTCACTTTTGCTTTCACAAGAGTTTTAATTGTTCATTGCATCAGCATCAGCTTTAATAGCATTAAAACATTTATTGCTGAATGAGATGTTTTTAGCTACAAAGTTTTCCTAATGAATAATGTAATACACAAGTATCATTTATGGATTCACATATTTCATCAATTTTAAGAAGCCGAATTATATAACATTCAAATTTAGCTCCGAAAACTAGTATGACATAATTGGCAAGAAGCGAAAGGCTTAAGCTCGTGTCGTTCATTTCAGACTCTCCCCCCTCAAAAATCAAACTGCCCCGTTGGGAAACACTGGTATAAAACCTTGTCGAGCAAGCCACAATAGTATTATCAGATTTTCTATACACATTTCAAGAATTTCAATAAAATATGAAGCAGTGTACTAGTAACACAAAAATGCACACTGCTCGATACCTGTATATAGAGGATGAGGATGTTGACCTTGACCAAGATACCAAAAACGTCTCACCTCTTCTAGTTGCTCTTTGCTCGAAAATTAATGCTTGTATGATATCATCTGGTGAAAAAAGTGTTTGGCTCACCCTGTACAAAACTCTGTAAAAATTATATGAAATTATCATATGTAAAAGAAGAGTAGTTATTTCTATGAGTGTATAATTAACGTGCAGCGGCGGATCTACAATTTTATTAGGGGGCTGAAGGCAAAGTAAATGTAACTGCATTATACAAAGTATTAAAGCATTAACGGATATCATATAATTGAAGACGTAGTAGTGGAATTTTGCTAATGAATATAATTTACGAATTTCAAACTTATTACATTTATAGCCCGAAAGCCCCCCTCGTAGATCCGTCACTGTTAACGTGTATATATTTAATATTCTGATTCATTAAAAGGATAATTAAAAGCAGAACATAAAACATAAAAAACTGATTACATCCTCAAGGTCCAATGTTTGTATTATTTAAAGCTGACATACTGTCTACAGCTACAACACAATAGGCATAATTACTAGCGAAGCAGCGCACAGTGTCACAACCAATGGACAAAAATTAAAAAAAAGACAGAGCAATGGACAAACATTAAAAAAAAATCGGCTTTTTCAGAAGTCAATCTAGCATTATGGCAAAGTTGAATGTTAAGAGAAGGTAAGTATTATTCTGATAAATAGATGGTTTGTATCTTGAGTATTGCTCTAATTCCAATTGTGTAAATAGATATTTAACCATTTCATTACATCTATTTATTGTTCAGTGTTCTTCTTGGAAAAAGAAATTGGTAATGATAGTTTACTATTTTTCTAACCATATATTACTAAAGATTGATCAGAAACATGGTAAATGTTTTTTTTTATTTTGAATTGTTGTAAAAGTGAAATTCTCGTATGTTTAGAGAAGTTATTCTCAAATACTTTAAAAAACACCTCTGGGTTTATGTTTGTATCTTATTTAGAATTTAAAATAGGAATAAAAATCTGCATCATACAGGTGCTTCTAGGTGATCATCTAATAACTTCTTTGATTTATTTGGAAACAATATGGATTAGTAAATATTCTATTAATTTCCAATGAAAGGACGACATCTAAAAAACATGCGAATAAGGCTGTGGACGAGGACATAGACCAATGTGAATTATCACAAAACAACGAAGAAGACCCTAGCGAAGAAGCAATGCACTTTTTGTGATATCAATGTTAGCACGGATAAGGAAACTGATTAACATGTAAATAGTAGGAAATTAATGTATTTTTCTAGAAAAAATTTATATTCCTTAAAAGCGCTGTATACAGCACATTTTTAATTTTGTCCACTATCCCTATATATTGTAAATTTGATATACTTTACCTTGGTAATAAAGCCACTACACAGGATAATAGAGTTACCAACCAATATGTAGGTCTTGACATAGCTATTTGAATCGTCCAATAGGTGCTAGGCAATCCAAAACAATTGACACAGTAGGTGTTGTATATTAAGGAATAGAGGTAAAAGGCTCCTATAGATAAAACTATAGATGCTGCATGAATAATAGTCTGAAAAAAAAATGAAATGTAGTAATATAAAAATGCCAGTACTCGATTACTACTTGAGCTGTTGTGTGAAAAGTTGATGAAAAGCATTCTTGAAAAATATAACAATACTGTATAAAGTCATAATTTCTCAATTTTCAACATTTAACATTTATGTGACGTAATCCACATAAAAAGTTTTTTAATAGTATATTATTAGGCAGAAATTAAATTTGAAAAATTACAAATAAATTCGAAATTCTTGTTCCAATTACCTCAAAGTTAGAGCCATTGAATTTCATTATAATGTTTATATGAAAAATGAAGCAATTCACAAAATTCTTTTCAAAGCTTTGATTAGTTCAATGAATTGAAATTAAATTAGAAAACAAGTTAATAAAAATATTTTCCTCAAAAATTGAGCAACTACAGCAAGTTCCAAGTAGGCGATCTAACCACTAGCGATCTAACGTAGGTGACGATTTTTTATAACCGTGTGAGAGAACGTTTATATAAAATCTCATTACGCCATCTATAAATGGTTCAATACAGCAGTTCAATTAATTGTCATCCGAATTAAGGCAGTGTGCGAAATTGTATAACAATATATCTATAGGAAGTTGGTCAATGTAGTGAAACAAATTTTTCAAAAAAATGTTTCATATCCGACCAATCGAATTGCATAATTTATTTGATACTACAAGTCTATATGAGTAAATCAGGTATTCAGATATACATAGTTTTAGTGAATCAATTGAAATGAAAATGTAGATTCTAGGATAAATATGCCATATATTGATGAGTTACTGGTACCGTTTAACTTAAGGAGGGAGCTTGCTTTAGAAGTTTAAAAAAATCTTTTTCTTGCATAAATATCTTCCTAAACTATCCAAGAATCTACCCCTAAAAGTTCAGAAGCAAATACGAAATGTTTTCGGAGTTACCGAAGAAATAGTGAGCAAGCGTTGAGCAGGTATATGAGCGGACGGATCGCTTGGAGAGCGCGCGTTCCGCCTCTCGATATATTGTACGTATTATAATCCAAAGGAACTAACGGTCTACGAGAAACTATTAACTATTGGTATAAGGTCCTTATGGAGCTATGGAGAAATAAAAGTATGTATATATGAGCTGGCTGCTATAAATTAACAATTTATCACGATCTGGCGATTCGAAGAAACTTGAATTTTGTAGAAGATATGGGAAATGCAAGAATGGCGACACTTGATCATTATTGCTCTACAGATGAATCGCCACGACAATTGCTCGAAAGGCGTCAAAAGCTGGTGTGAGTACCGCAAACCTGAAACACCCTGGCTACTCTTAAACATCCGCCACGTCTAAGTGACGAACATGTTGAAAAGCACATTCGTCCTGTGTACGAGGAATTATCTAAGGACGAGGCGTCTGACAGGACACACACAAAATGCGAACGAGTCGTTCAATTCCACTGTGTGCCGCATGACACCTAAACAACTCCACTAATGCATTGTCGAGATTGCTGCTTACATTGCTGTAGGAATGTTCAATAAAGGCTACAGTGCAGCATTGAAAATCATGCAGATACTAGATTTGAAAATTGGACAGCAATGCAACAATTTTGGAAAGATATGCAAAAAATAAACGTCCTAATGAAACGACAAAATGGATTGTATTCGAGATTAAATTCTCTCCTAGTTGAACCTAAAAAATCTTAAGAAAGTTAATATTAACTCATTTTTTAAATATTAAAATATTTATATAACAATTATTTTTTCAATTTCCGAAAAATTGTTGAGCTTTTCACTTTTTGTGGAATTTTCTTGGTTTAACTAGAAGCTATACTATTGCAAAATCCAATTTTATTTGGGTTCTTTGTTTCAGATGGAAATTGCGACCCACAACTTTCCACACGACAAATGCACATTCGCCTCAGCGAAATTCTTATACCAGGCATAATATGACATTTATCTTAATGAAAAAATTTGAGAAAATTGTTGGAATCTATAACAATAAACTCTGATAATTTGTTTCAATCGGATATGTCTTCCCTTTCCAAAAAAATCCTGCAAAATCTCGATTTTTGAAGCATCTAAAGCAGGCTCTTCCATTAAAGAAGTATTTTTAATTATTTTTCATAATATAACTAAAAGGCGTGGAGAATGAAATTGTTATAGCAGCAACAAGTTACCCAGCATCGATTTCAATTAGTATGTCTCATACACTCATATGCACAAGAAGTAACAAGTTTCAGCCCATTCCGGCTTGTTAATCAGCTACTACAGCCGCTTCAGGCGAGATGATGTTTACAATTTCTGCTAGATCTTAGATCTGCATTACATTTTATCGTTTCTTTCAAATTGTTGAAATATGTCTATGGCTATGATCCTGGGTGAAAAGTTAAGAATTCTCAAACTTGATTTTTTGTGAAGGCATAGTATGATCGGAGTTCGTTCCAAGTAAAAAACTCCGAATTTTTCAAGGAGATGCTGAAAAGGTCACAAAGCGATTTGTAAATAGAATACCTAAAAAATCATATTTTAGTTCCATTCTCCATTATGGCAAAGCGCTGTGCCACAAATAGCTTTTGATTCGATAGTATTAGGATACTAAAAGTTTTCTTATATGTCCACATTCACCTGCCCGCCAATTTTAGCACCGTGCGATTTCTATCTTATTTCGGAAATGAAAAATGAAAGGAATAAAAAGGAAATCTTTTTACACAATTCCTGACATTTAGAAGGCTACGGCAAAATAAATTAAACTTATTCCTCAGAAAGCCTTTGAAAAAAATTTCTCCAGTCATGTTATCAACATTGGGATAAGTGCATTGCTAACCGTAAGGCGGTATTTTGAAGATGAATTTATGTTAACTCTCTACTTTGCATGCAATGAAATGATTCACCCTTTTTTTTAAATCATACCTTCTAATGATCCATTAAAACTAGTTTAAATGATATTATATATTTGAAGTATATTAATTTGGCATATATAACGTCATTTACACCTAATACTAAGGAAAAATAATAAATAAATAATGGTACTTACCCAGGAACGCATTTCGATGGAAGCATGGAAAAGCATGACAAACATACAGCAAGTAGTTGCAGCAGTCCCAAATTCAAATACATCCACATCAGTATCATCATAAGCGTATTCACATATAAAAAATATAACCGTACTCTGAAAAAGTGCGTCTAACATTGTTAACCAAAATGAAAATGACCTATACACTTTTCCTAAACGTCCCCGACTATACAAATATGGATTCTTCAAGAGGATTTGTTGAGGAGCATCTTGATCATATACACCTAAAAAAATAATGTTACATGCATTAGCTGAGATTTTAGTAATTTCTGCCTTATTGAGATTTGTTTTCGCTTCAAAACAAAAAACAAATAGTATTTATAGTATTTTATAGCATTGCACAGTACTGACGAGCTGTGGTAGTTTAAGATAATGTGCTGGATCCACATTAGTATATGAAAGATATTACCCGCGACAGTTGCATGATGGAAAGACCAAGTATTTGCGAAACAAATATACTGAATGACAAAAAAAACGTTTTTGTAAAAATTCAAAAATTTGTTACAGCTTAACTTATCAAGCCACAAATATGGTTTGTTTAAATTTTTACGTTTATATGTTAAGTTGTCAATGAAGCAAAAGTCTTAGGTTGGATTTTTGGATGTCGTGAAGAGCTCATTTAGAGAGGACAAACAGATATCTACACAATAAACTACGATGTCAATGGATGTGCTCTACGCACTATACTACAATTTCAATGAGCGTGTGCTCAAGAAGGCCGAGTTCATAGTACTACAGGTTTTGGATGTCGTAGAGCGACTACATAACGACAAGCTTGTCGATCGAGGCTTTTGGCTTTTAGAGACCAGTTTAGCATCATCCAAGTAACATTAAATCAGTGGTTTGAAGAGCATATTTTCAATAACAGTATGACGTAAAATATGAAGTTTTGGGCTTGTTTTACCGTTCTCAATGGGTGCTGCTCTTCAACGCTTAATATGGTCATAGCCCTCTGCTCTGGTACAAAGAGAGAATTCAATGAGAGCAGCAATGGAATCGGGCCATCTTCAGTAATGAACTCTTTTTTTGTCGGGGGATACACGGTAGTCGGGAAAATGTGAAAAGGAAACGTGGAGCCAAATTTAAACAGTGTAAACACTCTGGATGTTATAACCAATTTTTGAAACCGTTGGTGATATTCATACTGACAACACAGTTTACACCACCACTACTAGGGAGGGATAAAGGACAAAGACAAAAGGCTTGTTCCTTACAGCCCATACTATAGTTTAGTAGTTATTAGGTTTTAGTTTACCTTCAGTCTCTTATGATGATAATTTGGTTATCGAAACGCGCGTCAGACAGTGTAATTGTAAGTGTTGGTGTAGTGGTAGTGTAAACTGTGTGTTCAGTCTGGATATTAAAGCTAAACAGCTACATGACAAACTGATAGTTTGTTCAGGAAATAGCGGAGCCATATGGTCATTCTAAATTAATGTACATCGTGCAAGACTAGTATTTTTCAAAAAGACAATAGCAGACCATATGATGTAAGAAAATTGAAGTCTTTGAACAATTGCTCATTAACCATTTAGAGTGGGCACTAAGATAGCACGATAGCAGCTTTCACAGACTTTATCTCGCAAAGTTGAGGTTTACTTGGAATGGAAAGCGGCAAGATATGGATCATCATATCGTAACCAAACCTATGCGCTTCAATGAGTGTATATGGCATTCTATTATCAATTTGGAACTGTTTGAAAAACTCATTCAAGAATCCCTAATGGACTTCAAGTAACTCATTTAAAAATTCTTAATGTGCTTCAAATGTTATTAGCTGATGATTTGAAGTTTAAAGCGTGACATGTTGACCTAAAGTGAGTCCCAGATATTAGGGCCCGTAAAATTTCATGAAATGAAAAGAACAGTAAAAAAACTCCATTTTTCCTGCACTATGAGTTTGTTCAAGTAGTTTTGGCAAAATAGACTTAATATACTAATATTATTGTCATTACACTTACCAATAGCTAAAGGAGGTAATGAAGTGAATAATAGATTATATAACATAAGATACATTTGATCGATCATCACTGTTCCAGAGAATCCACAATACATCTGGTACCAAAAACAGAGGAACACAAATGCCTGAAATAAATTAAAAAAGTACAGTTGTATTTTGTACTGAATAATATACTTTAAAACCCTTGGACATCTTAGAAGAAATTTTAATGTTTATGTTATGTTTAATAAAAAAAATGGAGTTGGTCAGATATATTATCACCACATGAAAACATTTTAATTTAAGCGCCAGCAGTGGTAGGATTGCAATTATTACTGTGTTTTATAGAACATGATTTATTGATATTTCAATATTACTTTCATTTGATGTTAGTTTTAAGGACAACAACAACTGATACTGACAGCAATGATGAGAAACCTTATTCTTAAAACTTTTAGTTAAACGTATTCAATTATATACAAACTTTATACTTACAGCATTTTTATAAAAAAAATATAAAACCATTCTTGAAAGTCTATCATAGCTCCAATGACCATGAACTAATAAAAACTTTTCCAAATACTTGAACCTGGGTAATGCAAAATCTGCAGCCATTACAGCTTGCATACCTTCTTGACCTGATATGCCAATGCCAACATCGGCAGTCTGAATCATCGACACATCATTTGCCCCATCGCCAATAGCCAATGTCCTTTTTTTAAATTCTTCTTTAACTACCCTGAAAAAGTGGAATCATTATTAATATTCTAAATATTAATTTGAACAACGAATGTCATTTTAGAGTAAAGTTACAGAAACAAAAAACAGTATTATAAAGTATCAGTTGAAACATAAATAATTACACTTGACTAATAAAATTTTGAGTTTTCTTATTAGTTCGTTTCATAATTTGGAAATTTTGGAATATAATACTAAATACATCCTGATAATTGTTACGGCGATAGCATTAGACACTTTTGAAAACAGACACAACTAAAATTATATCTAATTCTGATAACTTTGATTTATAATTTTAAATTTCCACTAATATAAACAAGTGTAGTAAGTGAAGTTCTCAAAGTTTAATAAATGAAATATGATTTGTTCTCATCTCAAAGTAAGGATATTTTCTCTTTTATATGAGCAAATTATTGAATATTGGCCCAAAGGGTGTCTTAGTATTTCCTATCTTCTTCAAAATATGAAATCAATGTAAATAAATAGAATTTGAAGTGCCATTTTTTTACTGTTCTTATGCCAAGAGGCATCATCCTTTTTCAAGTGATTATCAAATTGTGTGGAATATTTTATGGATGTTTGACAAACTTTTGCCGTGATCTTCTGATATTTGTTCGTCTACCTTCTACCAATATACAAGAGTTTTAAGAGTACAGTACATACCAATAATTGATACAACTTCATCAACTGACACTTTTTGAGAAATCTTGAGGAATATTTGACAACTTAATGTATATAAAATCGAAATTAATGACTCACCTAACAATATAAGCTTTCTGTAGTGGTGTGGCTCTACAACACAATACTGAATTACAGTATGTTGTCAGTTTTAAAAATGGTTTTGTAAGATTTGCTCGCCTGTCTAAAATAAAAGTTAAAGTTTTTCCATCAACAGCCAAAGCTCTAGTTTTAGATTTATTTGAGATTTGTGAAGACCCAATACTATTTAAGGGCTGTATCCTACTGTCATCTTGCCTTTCTTTTTCCTGACGTTCTATATCTGCCAAGTAAAAATGAATAGTTCTTTCTGCGGCTTCTTTGGATCGTGCCATAATTTTTAATAGTTCCATTTGAGGAGAAAATAATTTTGCTGAATAAGCTATATTGATTGCCGTTTCCGGTTTATCTCCTGTTAACACCCACACTACTATTCCTGCTGAAATTATATTTGCAAGAGTCTCTGGAACTCCCTCTTGTAGCCTATCTTCAATACCTAAAATTCAATAAATATTTTTCAGGAATTATAAACCGACGAAGACATTCGAATAAATACAATGACAAATTATAAATGAAAAAATTTCTCTTATAATTTAATAAAGAAAATGGATATCTTTATATAACATTCATTTTTTTATCATATACATTGAAACGAACTTAATAGTCTCCTGAAGCAAAATTCATAAAAATATATATGTATACACCCTTAAGATGGCATAAACAGAAGTTCAGATTTTGAAAAATTATGAAGAAAATTCGAATTATGAATAAGAATGATACATGAAATGAAATAATTAAAAAGCAGAGTGCGAGTGCAAGTAGATTTCATCAGCTAATATTCCGAGTGGCAAAGTGATCACGAAAATAAGACATGAGACTTTCATTACAGGGGTAAGTAGGAAGAAAAATTCTCAAATTGTACCCAAAGAGTTCAAAACTTATATCGGGAGCTGGCTCTAGAGTATTTTGGAATTGGCATCAAATACTCACTACCAATAGGATCCTGTACGAGCGACATTCAGGCAGAAATTCATTGAGAGATATATGGATAGGTATTTGGAAAGAAATAATCATAAATGATGCAAAACGATCCATTCTAAGAATCAAATTGCTAGGCAAGAGCAACTAGGTCTTGTTGGTAATTGATGCCCGATTATTCCGGAATCATAGAAATAAGGAGATCAATATAATTATGTAAGAACGTTTCTGGGGTCTAACCAAATGCACTTATAAGAAAGTAATTTCAAAGAAGAAGGAATCTGAAAGAGGATTACTATAGTCATTTCTTCAAGCTAGAACTTTAATACTGAGAGATCTAAAAAATATTTGAATTTGAATAGAAACCATCTAATGAGACTACATCTAATAAAAACTAACACTTGCAGATTGTTGGGAAGAAGAAGACACTCTAGTTACTGAATTTGCATCTAAAGCCAATACTAAAACAATTTGGAGCATTGAATCTAAGGATGGTGGAGTAGGAAGGCAAGCTGTAGAAGATCTAACGACGAAACTAGGTCGCAGTTTAAGGTTACACTCTATATATAATCTACAAAATAAAAGGAAAAAATTATGTAAAGTCTTGAAATACATTAAAGAGAATATTCATATATTTAAGTTTTTATTTCAGGATATCGGATGGGTCTTTGTCCTCTTCTAATTATACTTGTCCTGGATAGGATGATGAAAACAGTAACAATAAACTGGAAACAATAATTGGCTATACAAACCTAGAAACGGTAAAAATAGATGGATTAGTTTATGCAGATGATATAGTAATCGTAATAGATATAATTAATAAAATGGAAAAAAAGTAGACATATAGATAAAGACAATAGAAGAACTAAGAATGAAAGTAAATATCAAGAAATGCAAAAGGATGGTAATAAATAAAAAAATAAAGCAAGGGAAAGAATATTTGGAAGTCATTTTCCCAACGGAAAAAGATATATAGCGATAGCGAACAGAGTAAAGAGAGCAAATCAAATAAGACAAAAAAAAGTACAAACGCGATAGCTGTTCCCAAGTTAATATATAGTAGTGAAAATTAGGTAATGAACAAAAAGATATAGAGTAGAATAGTAGCATCGGAGATGAAGCAACTGAGGAAAATAGCAGGGAAAACATTTTTCATCAATATTCATCAATAAACATTTTTCACCAATACTTATTAAGGAAAGATAACAGTGACAGTAAAAAGATTATGTGAACGTCTAGAAATATATTGAAGAGAATATTGTTAAGATAATGTTATTACCTGTAGCTCCCAATAAAGTCAGATTAGTTTCAATACTGCAGTAACTGTCTCTTATTTTTCTTTCTAAATTGTCTGAACTAAGTTCTAATTCTTGATGTTTTCGATGCCATTCGTCATATTGATGTTGAGCCAAAACACGTTTTGCCATTACTAAAATCCGAAGACCTTCCCTAGAGTAATTATTTAAATGTTGTTGTGTTCTATTTATTATCAATTTCTGTTCAGAATCATCCTCAACAGGGGTTAATTGTGGCAAGATTGCTGAATCGGCTCCTAAAAATGAATCGTAATTGAAAAAGACTCAATATAATCAAAGAACAATTTTCATAAACACTTGGCCTTTAACTATATGGTTACTTAGTTATCGAATATTATGTAGTGTCTATACTTAATCTGTTTTAAAGAATTTATGGGAATATTCCATTATTTAAGTTTTTAAGTGTTCTAGAATGTTTTGGAATTCTACTAGAATATTTAGGGTCTTGGATTGACTAGGAAAACAGCGCACGATAAGAGGCGTAAAAAATTATGGAAGCGCTCATAATTTGGAAAAATTGTGAGTAAATATGTGTATAACAATACAATTGAGGAATAAATAGTTAAAAATCGGATGTGATACAGAATTACTGTTAATTATTTGTACTTCATGTTTTGACTGGATGAAATGTATGAAAAAAAATACTGAAATATGCACTGGTGGATTAGATTTTTGTTAATTAGACATTTTACAACGATTTTTTAAAACTTTAAAATAATTTAAACCAGTATTTTAATAAATACCTTTTGTATACATGATGATCTGCTTTGTTAACGGATGCTTCACAATGATACTCATTCTCTTTCGTACAGAATCAAAAGATAGTACATTCAGAATTTCAAAATGCAGTTTTCCCTTATCGGGAGTTTCAATATTAACAAAAGTCGGAGTTCTTTTGATAAGTTTTATTCCATAATTGTAGGCAGTATCTACTAATGCCAATTCATCTGGACTTTCTGCTTCAAAAATTGGTTTACGATCATAAGGTGATGGTGTCACAGATACATTTAATTTTGCTTTTTGTTCATCAGTCAAATTCGTACCTTTTTTAAGGAAATCTGAAAATAAACAATTGAATTTTTACTAACAGCCAAAATTATTTGAGATAATGTTCCTTGTTTATAGACCAAGTTAAGAAATAATACATTTTTGTCTTTTAAACTAAATTCATATTACGAATACTGCTAAGAAGTGTGTTATAATTTAATAAAGATAACATGAGATGGAGACAATTGAGAAAAATAAGCCACTATTTTGTAATGATAGTGCAATGAAATGGCTGACGCTCTAAAGGGCATAAAGAGAATAAGAAGACATAGTATGGACGTGAAATAATTTAAAGAGCTCATAAACGTTTGTTCTAAAAGTATCTTTTCCATAAAATTATGGAGGCAGTTAAGAAAGGTTTTGGTTATGAATGCATGACAGCTGGTAGGTAGATCAGAGTTTTTGAAACATATCTTAATGCAACATTCATCAGGAACGATTTAACACTAAGGTATAATAATGCTCAGTCTTACATGTTGCAATAAATGTATATGAGAATTTTGCAGAGTTTGAAATCCCACTAGCAAATTGGTCAACTATAAACCTAGATCTATACCCAACTGAACATGCTTTGGATATTTTTTGGAGGAAAATGCGATCTGTACGAACTCCTGCAAATTCACATCAGCTCCACTGTTTTAATTGGAGAATGGTAAGAAATCAACCCAGCTTATATTCAAAATTTACAGCATACCTAGATGAATTATCCTTAATATTTGTGCATACTTTCTATAAAGTCTTTTGTATTGTTCACTTTATTTTCAGTTTTCATTATGTCTCATATTGAATTAAATATGTAAACTCATTGTTGTTAACATAGTTTTAAATGTAACGTGTTTTTAACAAGGGGGAACAGCCCTGACACTGCAAATGTGGTTTTAAAGTTGAAGTAAACAACACTTTGTGTGACCCTGTGTAAAACGAATAAATTTACCTACGTTTTAAAGAGTAATAAACAATCAAATCGAATTTAAAATAATAAATTTTACAATATCAAACTTCTCCGATTTTTTGAAGGGATTGATAATTTAGACGGTGAGTGTGTTTAGCCTAGTCGTTAAAATCTATTTTTTCTATGACTTGTGGATGAATCTTATTTCCATCTTTATTATTAAAATGTTTGTCTATTTATGAATAATGTCTTAGTGATTCCCAAAAAGGTTCAGATGAGCCCCAAGGGGTCTAAGCAAATTTACATCACAGGATTTTTTAATGAGATTTGGAAATATGGTAGTAATGTACTATCTTTTTCTTCTGCTATCCATTAATGGATGTTTGCGATCACTTCTGACCATTTTTTCTTGTCTCTGGTGGTATGAACTAATTCTCCCAGTATATTTCCTTCTACCAAGAATTGAAGCCAATAGTACCTATCATTCTGTATCACATGTCCCAGGTATGCTGTTTGTCTACGTTTTATCATGTCCAGCAATTCACGTTCTCTTCCTATTCTTCTCATAATTTCTTCGTTGGTTTTTCTTACCATCCATGGTACTCTCGAAATATTTAGGTAGATCCACATCTTAAATACCTCCAAACTGTTAATGGTGTTAACCTCCCATACCATATAATAGCACAGAACATATGTAGCATTTTGTGAATCTTATTCACAGGTAGAGGTCAAAGTCAGAGTTCATAAGCACGGTTTTGAATTACATGAACGAGCTCTTTACTTTTTCTATCCTGTACTTGATCTCTACGTCTGATGACCAGTCTTCACATGACCAAGTTCCCACATAGTAAAATTTTGTTACCCGTTCAATCTTTTTACTATTGCATGATAGTTTTACATTCTGGAACTCATCTAATTTGCGAGTGATTACTAGAATTTTTTTTATGTTGATATTGATTCCTATAAGCCGAGTATGTATTCCAATTATGTCCAGGAGCCTTTGAAGGTAATTCATGTTGTCTGCTAACAGGACTGTGTCATCGGTATATCGTATATTGTTGATCAATGTGCCATTCACTTTGATGCCTAATTGTTGACCCTCGATAGCTTCTTGAAAGATGTTTTGTACCATCAAAACTAGTATTATTTTGAAACTGGTCTACAACAAAAAATTAGGTCATAAAACCAGATTTTGATAGTTTTTAGTTTTAATGACTTTGGAATTAGTAGGAAGTTAGTTTGATTTTTTAATTAGGATTATAATTCAGGTCCTACATGTTCTTGCTTCAATCTTTGTCATAAGGAGTAGTTTCCGTTTATATTTCTCTCTTATTTACTTGTTGTTAATATGAGCCTTTGTATAGTTTATTTTGATATTATAAGTTTACTTACTTATGGATGGTATATTGAGCAATTTAGGTCGATTAGCCTTAGAAACAGTAACATCAGTCTGTGGTGTTTCAAACGAAGGTGATGATTCTATAGAGTCTATAGGAGAAAGGGTAGGAACATGTTGATGCCTCTTAGAATCAAATAAATAGGAATTTAATGGTGGGGACGGAGTTACCGAACGCGATTCTTCCAAGCGACTGTACTTGTCATTTGATGTTACAGATTGTGATGCAGTACTAGTGGAACTATTCTCGCTGGAGTTCTGTTCTAATTTATCGAAAGAAGTATCCTCGATGACACCTAAAATAAACTCAACTATAACAATTGAATATTTATAGAAAAAAATTGGGGAATATAAATATTAATAAATTAAAAAGAAAAATCGAACAAATAAAAAAATATCAAGTGATAATTTTTTAAAATAAAGATAATAATTTGCAAATTTTAATTTATTTTTAAAATGCTTCAAATTTATGTAGAATTCATCAAAAATTAACGTTCTGTCTATGGTGATGTATTGAAATAATTTTGAAAATGATTTATTGTCTAAGAAAGCGCTAGAGGAACTGAAACGTGAGAAGTGAATAAAAACTGAGACAGAGCCAGACTAGAAATTTGTAAAATCAAAATTGGTCATGAGGATGAAGAGAATGAATTGGAGCTCCATTTGTCTCCATTTCATTAAAAATTATTTCATATAAATAAAAGTAGGTGAATACTGTATACACATCGTAATCCTTTAAAAGGAAACTAGACAAAGTACCACCACATAATGTAACACTCTTTAAGTTAGGCAAAAATCAACATATATAGCTTTTTTATAAGGAATTAACCTGTAAAAAGACAACAATTGACAGATATCAAAAACGGCTTGCCAACGAACGTTCAACACGCTCCCAGATCATTACTGCTACCAATAGGTTGCTACTTAAGTTTTGAGATATGGCAACACTGATGTTAATATATCAAATCTGATTGCCATTATGAAATTTGATATTTTTAATGGTGAACGTACTCAGAATGTCTTGTCATATGAGTGCTACTTGGGTTGTTTACAGATACTTTAAGAACAGTTTTGATTGGGAATATAAGTAATGAAATAATACTTACCGCTTGCATTCATTAAATCATGATGTGGATGTTTTGCGCAAACAACTGTATTACAAATTGCTAACAATAATAGGAATTCTTCAATCCGAGAAGAATGATTGTTATTAGAGATCGAAACTTGATCTGCGAAAATCCCACCTAATTCTGACATAAGTCTACTATTCACAGCAACAGAACAACATAGATTTGATGTTTCACCGCTCCTAAAATAAAATCAACATCATTAATTTTTGGTAAATGGAAAGAAGTACAAAGTATAATGCTTTATTTAAAGAGAAAATGCTTTAAACGATAGCTCATCTTATATAATTTGTATTCTAATCGGAAGTTGAGTATTTTGTTTCAGAAAAAAGTTAAATCTTACCCATTTCCTTCATTTTCAAGAACATGCTCATAATCCAATCCTGCTATGGCACATCTTCGGAATATCATTCGGTTTTCTGTTAGTGTACCAGTTTTGTCAGAAAAAATATATTGGATTTGACCAAGTTCTTCGGTTATATTTAAGGCACGACATTCAGTTCTCTTGTCCGTGACGGGATCATAGAGATCAGTATTATTATGGATATGATATACTTGTATAATCTTACACATTTCTAAGGTTACATATAATGATAAAGGAATCATAATCTGAAATAGGGAAAAATAAAATTGCTCATTACTCAACATTCTGTTCAGTTAATCAGATATTATTGGCTAGGAATGAACATGATTGTATAATTTCTATTAGTTAACCTTAACAAGTAGCAGCCAATGTTTGGTAGAATTTTGATCTAATATCCACCAGATTAGTTTTATTTTAGAAAGTGACATACTTAGCACGTCACTCAATAAGTCGTGTAACTAACTAAAAAAAATTTTTTTTTCAAAATACAATACAATACAATCATTGCAACGATTCTCTAACTTCTCGATACCGTGCTTGTAGAAGGATTTGTCTTTTGCCTCAAAATTGGCTTCAGTTTCAGTAATTGCTTCTTCATTTGAGATGAATTTCTTACTATTTATTTTTTTTACTTTGACATAACCCATAACAACTAGATTATATCCAAAACACAATAAAATAGATTTACACTGCATTGAACATCTGATGTTACTAGTGCGTACATTCAAGTGCCCAAAAACGAGAACAGCGGATATATCAGGTATATTTCATTGTGCCCCACTACAGACCCAACTTCCCTTTTGCATGATTAGCAAATTTTGCGACATTCCTGAATACTTGAAAATTTGGACTTTTGGGCAGGGTTCAGTGCATCGGGGGTTCACTGTGCGGTAGCTTAAAGGTTGCATCTAAAATATTGAATGAATATGTTTATATTACTTGACTAACGATTTATCAAATTATAAATCATTCCTTCTTGTCTTAACTAATGAAAAACGATGGGGAGAAAACTTTTTATTATATGTTATTGGTTGTAGTTAATTTATTGTAAAGTGCTTCTGTTGAAAAACCAACTGTCAATTCAGGTTTTTCATGATTTATTTCTTTCAAAGGAATAATTTTTCTAAATAATTTGTACTGGATTGGCAGTACGGGGATGGTCCCGGAAGTACCTGGACTGACCTAGAGATGGCGGTAGTTACTTGGTATATATCACTCTATTAGAAAGTACACAATCTATACAGCATATGATTCAAGTTTGAAGACGCCAAATTGTTTAGTATTTGTTTGAGCATTAGCCCATCCAATATAAAAGCTGAAATAGATTCTACTTTGGGTGTGGTCGCAGTGGTCGACCAAATGAGATGACGACAGAAATGTTGAAGAAAGTTCACAATGCGTTACTGGATGATCGGGACTGAAAGTGCGCGAACTAGCAGACATAGTAGGCATTTCAAAAAGTGCTGTACATCGAATATTAACTAAAAATTTGTATAAGAGAAAGCTGTGCGTAAGATGGATGCCAAAATGGATCAAAAACAGCGTTGTGAAGATGTTTTCATTGAGTGTTTGGCAGTGTTTTACATAAATAAATCCGAATTTTTGCGCCGTTTTATAACAATGGATGAAACGTGGTCCATCACTTCACACCTGAAATAAAACAACAATTAAAACAATGTATTGAAAAGGAAGAACCAGCTCCAAAGAAGGCAAAGACCGTTTCTTCTACTGGCAAGGTCATGCCGCCGGTTATTTTGGAAAGAGCGTGGGATAATTTTCATTGAGTATCTTGGAAAAAGAAGAAAATATCAACGGCTAGCATTATGCGAACTTATTGCAACGTTTGAGCGAAGAAATCAAGCATAAACACCCGCATTTGGCTATGAAGAAAGTGTTGTTTCATCATGCACCAGATCAAACTTCCGTTATTGCAATGGTCAAAATTAATGAATTATAGTTTTAATTGCTACCTCATGCATCCTATTAACCAGATTTAACCCCCTCGGATTAATTTCTGTTCCCAGACTTGAAAAAATGGCTCGGTGGTCAAAGATTTTCCAACAATTAAGAAGTGATATCGGCAGTTAATGGCTATTTCGAGTAGCTTGACAATTCTTATTATAAAATGGTTATCGAACTTATCGAACATCACAGGGTAATGTCAAAATAAGTTATTATTGTAAATACTCTACACTTCCCATATTTACTTATTAAACGTTATCTAGATAAATAACTTATAATTGATAACAATGTCGCAACTTTGGAAATGTTTCAATTTCCATGGATGAATTGCCTAACTCGTACTTATATTTTATCGATATTACCATGAGCGCATCTATTATTTTTATCATTAATATGAAATTACTATATGAACGTACCTGTAAAATAATAATAAAAGTCCAAAAAGTTAAGAAAGCTTCTCCCGAAGCACTATCACTTTCTTTGTAAGGCGCTTGTAAATCGTTATAGGAACTGATCCAAATTTTACATCCGACTGCTCCTAATACGCATAATAAAATTAATATAAGCACACACCAAATCACATCTTGATTCATTAGCTTCTCTACTGAAGATCGCTTATATCTGGGACCCCCATTATTTAACATTGCTTTAGTTTCATGACCTAAAAATATATATTGAAAGTTCCGAAATCTATAGTTTCCAATCTATCCAAATATTACCTGCATAAACAACGATTCCCTCAATAAAATCTGTATTTTTCAAAAGGCACTCTCTTAATAATAAATTGTCAGTTCCAACAGGTACTCTGCTTCCATCTGGATGAACGATTGCACCATGAAATCTATAGATTTTTGTCGTAGGAGCTTCTACTTCCACCGTACTTCTAAATTTATTAGGCTCGAAAAAATTTTGCTGAAATAAAATAAATCATACAGAGTGAGTTTTATATATGGAACGCTTCAATTATCTCGGAAACAGCTTGTACGATTTTTATAATTTTTTGTGTCTTGTCATACGGCGGTATTTACATTGTTGTCAGATCATTCCTTTTTCCGGAAAAAAATGAACTTTGTTATTTCAAGTGGATCACTTTATATATTTTGTGTTTTGCGAATTCCTTAAGAAATACTAATTATTTTTCATCTAATGTTTCCTATACCTAAATGCCATAATTTCAAAGTATATTTATATTTACACTATCTCCACCAAAGTTACAATATATATTGTACATTTAGATGGCTACGATTGAATAAACTCGTTTAATTTGAATTTTCTTTAATAATTTATGTGCTAATACAAATCTCGTAATAAGGTCTAGTGTCAATAAGTTAGTAAAAAGCTTAACGAAACTAGTGCAGTAAAATATTTATCCAAATCATGGCGCAGAAAACTTACAACAACTGAAGACTGAATTTTTAAATGTTTGTGTCATGTTAGAAGTACATCCACATTTGTGGCTATATATATTTTGATAAAGATTGAAAGTACAAGGATGTATTGATATCTAGTTAGCCTAGACCAGTTCCATGCATAAACAAAATATTGCGTTAACATAGCAACGAACAATAACTTATTAGAAGTGTCAGTGTTAAATTTGACGTCAAAAAAGTAAACCAGAGTTACGCAATAAATTAAAAGAAATTATCAAGTACCTGTATTTGAAAATTTTAAGAGGTAAGCAGATTTACGAAGATATGCTTAATAGCCTTGGTGATCAATGTCCTTTGTATGCGACCGTGAAAAATTGGACTGCAAGCTTCAAAAGAGATAAATTTTCCATTGAAGATGATGACCGATCGGGAAGGCCAGTTTCTGTGTCAGTCCCCGAAAATATCGATGCAGTTCATGACATGATTTTATCAGACCGTCGAATTGGGCTAAAACGGATATCTGCAGCACTAAATATTTCATATGAACGCGTTCAACATATAGTTCACGTCAATTTGGACATGAGAAAAATTGCTGCAAAATGGATCCCCAAATGTTTGAATGTTGACCAAAAACGTGCAAGGGTAGAAGCATCGCGTTCGATCTGTGCTCGATTTTAAAACGATGTAGACTTCTTAAACCGAATTGTTACTATGGATGAGACATGGGTACATTTCTATGATCCAAAAACAGAACAACAATCGATGGAATGGCGACACTCTGGTTCTCCAAGATCTAAGATTTTTCGTTCCAAAAACTGCTGGAAAAGTTCTTGCTCCAGTTTTTTGGATTGTCATGGAGTAATCATGATTGATTTTTTGGATACGGGTGGAACAATAACTGGAGATTACTATTAGACATTACTGACCACTCTACGGGAAAAAAATTAAAGAGAAAAGACGCGGGAAGCTATCCAATGCACGACAACGCCCCTGCACAAAAATCTCATGTTGCCGTGCAAAAAATTCGTGCTTTAGGGTTTGGCTCCGTCCGACTATCATCTCTTTCCTCAACTGAAAAAAAGTTTAAAAGGTCGTAAATTTTCTTCCAACGAGGAGGTAATAAAAGTTGTGGAGGTCTGATTTGCCGAGCATGAAGAAACATTTTTTTCAAGGTATAGAGATGTTGCAGGTTCGCTGTAATAAATGTATCCATTTAAGAGGAGAACATGTTGAGTAATAAAATATTTTTACATTAAAATTTTGTTTGGCTCCATATTAGGCTAAGAATTTTTCAATATATCCTTGGATATTTTGATGAAGACCCAAAGTAGTTGAAACTATAAGTTTTTATCTGTCTTTCAAAAATCATAAAAAGTAGTCGAAACTTTGAATAATATATATTTTGATAAAATAGTCGAAATGTAAGTTTTTATCTGTCTTAGATTTAGTCTAGAATTACAAAAAAAACTAATCGTATAACAGAAGACATCGAAAATTTAGACGATTTAGAAACATAGTCAACTATATATCGACATAGACTTAAAGACCGCGATCGAACGAGAAAAAGCCAACTACGAGTTCTTATATTGAATAACCATTGGGTGTATCGTTACGATATTAGTTCCTAAAATGTGATTGAAAAATGTTTCCCAATTCCGTGGTAACTACGTGGCTATTCCGTGGTAACCACGTGGCAGCCACTAGTGGCGATACACATTCAAGTTTTTCCATTGGCGACATCTACGTGGGTACTATGTGACTGTGAAAATATCACCTTCTTGCCATCTTCGGATGAAAGGTTGCCGTCCATCATGACTATTTCTATTTTATTCCCAGCTGCTCTAAACAATTGGTTTGATGTGCAGTTATACCACTCTCTTCGTCGTCCTATACCTCTCTTTCCCTGCATAATAAATCTCTGGAATTTGTGTCGTTGTCCCCTTATTACATGACTGAAGTACTCTAATTTACGGGCTTTTATGGTAGTCAATAATTCTCTATATGTTGCCATTTAGCGTAAAACTTCTTCATTTGTGATTCTGTCCATGATATTCGTACTATTCTTCTCAATATCCACATTTCAAAGGCTTCCAGTTTATTCATTACTGCTTTGTTTAAAGTTACTGCTTCCATTCCGTACAGAAGGATCGAGTATATGTAACATTTTATCATTTTCTTTTTCAATTCGTTATCCAAGTCTTTGCATCGAAAGTTTTTCATTATATAAAACGCACTGCGAGCAATTTCAATTCTTACTTTTATCTCTTCAGTGCTGTCATTTCTCGAATCAATCCATGTCCCTAGATATTTGTATTTCTGTACTTTTTCAATTTGGTTATATCCAATTTTCGAGAAGTGCATGTATTTAGTTTCATTTAAGTTCATGTGTAGCCCATACTGCTCGCTGAATCTTTTTACCTTTTCTTTGAAGGTCTTCTACAGGGTGTTTCTATATTCCACCGACAACGCTCTACCACAGAGATATCTCAATAAATGATTCATTTTGATATAGGAAAACGAACCCTTACGGGGCCTAGTTGCTGAGATATAGGGTGTTCAAAATTTTAAATCAAAATCAAAAATTTGCCATAAATTTGGTAACCAATATTCTCCTTAATAAAGTAATATTTTGACATAAGCAAACTTTGGAAAAATTTAACCAGTGGCGCGCTGTTGTCATTTTTATCCCCCTATTTTTTACGCCACTGGAGCAAATTCTTTTTTTAATTGATTTAATTGATGGGTTTTGTATATTTGTTGATGTGAACATCTTGTTTTATTGCGAGAGTACTTTTAATCATCGAGAATGTAAACCATACAGTAGAACTTTTCCAGATTTCAGATTTTTCTGAAAAATAAGCGAGCACTACGTTTTCCGTTGGGGTTTTCGCCTTTATCTAGTGACACCACTTCATAAAGATCTCGTTTTGTTTTTCATACCTTGCACGATATTTATCCGGCAACGAATTAAGAACGGCCGCGTTGCTTTCTTCGGTGAGATCAGGTAGCGTAGATTCGAGTAACTCTTCATCGCTGGTGTTTTCTTTTTCATCAACATTCATTGTTATTTATTAATTTAGACTAAACTTCGGATAAAACAAATAATTTCAGAAAATTCAAAATTCAAGGTTATGCAAAATCATCGAAGTGAAACTGTCAACTGTCAACAATGAAGTGGCTAGAGTCACATTTAAGGAAGTTAAAGTTGTCTACTCCAGAGCGTCCCGAAAATGTTTTGCAGTACGGAACTGTCACTTTCACTACATGGAACATTCAAAGCGCAACTAACTGAATACAGAACGAACAACTTTCAGATGGCGCCATCTAAAATTTAAATTTAAACAATACTGTATTAAAACAATAACAAAATTGACAAAGTTACAGTAGTTGTTCAAACTGTTCACCGCTTACTTTAATACACTTATCCTTATTACACCGTTTTGTCATTGAAAAACGTATCTTTGAGAATAAATCTGGATGGGATTGAATGATTTCTGCTGCAGCTTGAATTCTAGCGATTAGATCTTGTTCAGATTCGCCGATTGTTTCGTACACTAAGGACTTCATATAGCCCCATATAAAAAAATCGATAGGATTTAAGTCAGTTTATCTTGGAGGCCAGCAATTGGATCCACCACGACCAATTCATTTTTCTCTAAAACGTTGCTTTCCAGCATTATTTCTTTTAATAAATAAGTTTCCGGTTCCTTGCAGCCTTCTTTCAATACATGCAAATGTAGAATGATGTCGAATTCGACGTTTGCGAAATCTTTGTTGGCTTAAACGAACTGCCATTCTATAATTTTTTTTTAGCTCATTAATAAATCGGTCAACAGCAAAATTGTAAAATGTGAAAACTAATTTAAAATTCTATGATTTAATATACCAAGATCGTGTCAAATACACAAATTGTCACAAAAATATGACACGTGCTACTAGATTATTATTTAGAAATTACTCGCAGAGTTTTGTTTAGAGGAAAATTTTAGCTCCATAAAAGGTTATTAGTTCTTTAACTAAATATAATCAGGCAATTTAAAACAAAATTGAAAAAAGTATTTGCTCCAGCGGCGTAAAAATAGGAATGTGACAATGTGTGACTAAGGACCAGGGGGAAGTTTTTTGACGTCACATATCTAGTACTAATTAAATTAGTCGTTTATTGTTTTTAACTAGTCGTCTGTTTTTTATTGGTTACCTGAAATATTGGATGTTGATTTGATTAGATTTTTCATTAAAGGCATAAGTAAAAAATGGGAATATCTGTTTTATCTCAATTATTTTAAAATACACGTATAAATTTAAAAAATGTGTAACGTCACATCGGGAGAGGGGGGATTATAAAAATGTGACAACATGTGACAAGGACGGGGGAAGGGGTTCTAACGTCCTAAAATTCGTGTGATGGATGGGCCCTTAATCGTAGAGGAATTTGGAGAAAACTGATAATAGTTATTTATGCAACAAGTGAGTAAAGTAATACTTTCTTTCATGAGTAGGACGGTTTGACGGAAATTCACTTTTCTCACGAGTTTCATACAAAAATTTTTCTACTCGACAAGACTTTGATCAATTTTAATTTGTGATAGTAATAGTTACGTTACTATTGGTACTTGAATTGGCAACATTTAACGAGTTCAAAGAAATAACATCGTCTATAGTTGTATTAGTACTTATTGGATTGTTGGTAGGATCCTGAACATTTAAAATGTTGCTTGAAGTCGAACTTGTTGTTCCCGTTAAAATTTTCACTGCGGAATCCATTTCATTTTTCATTGATTCGTAACCCTCCGCAACTGTGTTGGATTTCCACCCTCCGTGCTTCTTTAGTTAAATTATATCACGAATTCACTAATAGAGACACCGAAGAACGTCGAAATGTATGCTCAGCGTAGTTTTTTGGATTAGGTAAATTTAAATATGTTGCTATATTAACGAGAGAATTTTTGGAAAGATTTTTATGAATACAAATGAACGAACAAAAAAGACGTGAATATTATAACGGACGTGAAAAATTTATTATTAAATTAAAAAACTCACCTTTTCAACAAATCCTCTAACAACTTGTCTTTGTTTGAGGTTAGTTTCACCATCCAAGTGACCGGTGTCGATGTAACACAGGCCACTAGTATCGCTAGATCGTAATAATAAAATGTCAGCTGGGACAACTTCATTGTTTGATAAATGTATCAAATCACCAACTCTGACTTCTTTCCACAATACTTTTTTGTACCGACAGGCTTCACTGTAACAAAACACAAGATATTTAGCTAATCTTCTGGCTATCAAATAATACGAAAAATCAGATCAACTGGTCAATTTTTTAGTTAATGTATGATTATCTGTAGCTCTGAATTAATTCACTACGAAAGGGAATTAAACCATGAGATTATTTTTCGGTAACATCAGAATAACTAACAAAACAATCACAAATGTGGAATAAATTTATTGCTGTTAATCAACAGTTGGAATGCTACTATTCTAACTGTTAGCAAAAAATTGACTCAAGTCGCACACTGGCGGTTAAAGGTCTTTAGCAAAAAAATCTGCAGCTTCCATTCTTTTTTCTGATTTTAAAATCTCGAAACCATTAGCCTTAGCTTTATAATGAATGGTCTATGTTGTTATTGAGTAATTTTTTTATGGTAAAGAAAAAATATCACATGATACGGAATCTTAAACAATTAAAATGTTATAATTAACATTAAAGAAAATACAAGCACAAATTAACCTATCAATATTTAGGGATCTAATAACAGGTTTCAATCGCTTTGTCATGAATCGATTAAATTTCTTTAGTTGATCTTGATGAAGCTGGCGTAGGGAACGGTGCGCTCCCCTAAAATTTCTTCTATGTATCGGTTCGCCATTAATCTCCCCGCTTTACCGCTAGTTTCAATAAAAACTCGGTTTTTATTTCCATTCTAAACCGTCCAGGAACCTCCTTCAAAAGCCACGTTTTCTTTAATACGTGAATCTTTCACCAAGTCTTGTGTAGTCTCGTCCTCTTCTATCGCTATCATGCATGCACACTCTGCTTTTGTCTGAGAAGAGAACGGAGCCCCATTATTCGTTAGACCAATTAACGTGTTCTTGTAGACGAGCTTCTCGGTGAACTGGGATTACTTCAGGGCCAGTCACTGCTTTTTTGGATAAACGTTTTGCCGAAAGACATCTTCGATGAAAGTTACCAGTTGGTAACGACGCTAAACAATGGAAACAGTAAACTGACTCAGGTTCAGCGCACTGGCCTCGCTGACTCTGGACTAGTCGCAATAGGGTGACCGTTTGAGAAGGTTTATCACTTGTTGTGCCCATTTTCAGAATTCTTTTAATGGTGTGCCAGGTAGATAACCCTTTATAAGGGTCCATTACCACTAATTAGCACTATCGTGAGCAAATATGAAAAAGGTGGTTACTGATCATAACATATTGTTGGACTGTGAAATCAAAAAAATAATATTTTATATAATTTTGAAAATGTTGAAAAATACAATTTTGTGTTCAGGTTTTTTGCCAAGGACTTGCGATTGTAGGGTGTCGCATGAGTATATTTTTTTCTCACGAGTGTATTTATTAAAAGGAGAGATAATAAAATAATGCATATCAGCAAGGTTAAGCTCTAATTAATTTTGAAGATTTTTCTTAATAATATTTTAGGTCACGATTGTAAATAGAATTGAATGCCTTTCATTTTCATTCAAGACTCTAAAGGTAGCACTGATCAACAGTGGTTTTGTTGCCCTCGATGCAAAATTGATATTAAATATTTCAATGAACTCATTTTATGAAACTATCAATGATTTTGTAAGATTTGCTCTCGTTTTTTCTAAATCTTTATTTCTATTTTACATACAACAGGTATGTTTACAATGGCGAATTCGTTTTTAATTAAAAATTAAAATACACTGAAATAAATAGAGAGAGAAAAGACGAAAAAATTTTATATTTCAATAAAACGCTTTTGATTAGCTTTTCTTCTCTAATTTTCTAGGAAACTATCTCTTTCTAAAGATCAGCAGTAATCGGAAGATCCCTCCGAATCTAATGCTATAAACAGAGCAGACTTAATCGAAACCTAGTAAAATGTGCATTTATTTGTTCTAAAAAATATATCATTACGAGGTGTCTTCATAAATGTTAAAACCTTACCATATTTGTAATTTGTGGAAAATTCACTGGATTCATGCTAAAGTCTGAATCACTTAAAGGAAACGGATCTATATTGTTCACAAGGGCTATTTTTTGTTTGTATCTAATAGCAGTTTCCGGGGTTTTAATTTCTAAATTCACAACAAAACTATACACATTGAGGTCTTAAAACTATGAGATATGCACAGAAACAACTACAAATTTGAAAACGTCTCTAAAATAAGTCAAATTGCACGGTTTATGTATAGTTCTTCCAATATCAATTGCAGAAGACAGTTATGCAAGCAACAATCAATAATTTTCATAAATACGCAAGGCACTCATACCAAATTAAGAAATGAAAAATAATGTTTACTCCTCTTATAAAATTCGTTAAATATCTAACAAACTGTCAGTCCACGTGGACTCATCATCTCCACTGTTTACCAATGAAAACATCGAATCGTAAACATAAATGCATTTCTATCAGCCGAAGATGTCGGAAGGCGTATGTACACAATTTCTTCGAAATATTCCTGCCCACAGCCTGCGATAAGCAGTAGCGTCGCTAGGTGAGATTCATTTAATTGCACAGAGTAATGAGAATAAAGACAGGTATGAATTTAATAATGAATATTTAGATATAAGCTCGTGGCCATAAATAACACACCACCCTTTATTTCAATATCAAAATCTAAAATGTTAATCTTTTGGGTTTATTTTTTTTTATCCACAAAAAGTATCCTAAATGTTAGCGATAAAATGTAGTAAAATTTCTCATCAACAAATAACTGTTTTTGTGGTTATATAAAATTTTAATTTTTTGCATATTTTAATGTTTATTTCATTCTATTGATGTACCAACTTGTGGATAGCAGTACTTTAAGTCAATCAAGGTGTGTTAAAGTCGAGACTAGTTAAACAAAAAATGAATAGAGTTGCATCAGGAAAAAGTCACTGATTGGTGTGGACTGTGTGCCGGTGGCATCATCGGCCACCAGCCACACGGCATGCGAAACAATGGCTAAATTGAGAGCCGCCTTTGGTAAACAGTTCATCTCACATTTGGGGCTCTTCAATTGGCCGCCTAGATCGTGTGATTTAACGCCTTTGGACTATTTCTTCTGGGGCCATATACAGGGTTAAACCAGCAACGATTGACGCACTGGAAGCCAATATCGAAGCATTTACTCGTGAAATACCGGCCGATATGTTGGAGAGAGTGTGCCAAAATTGGACCTTGCGTATGGGCTACCTAAAGCGAAGCCGCGGCCAAGGTATTCCGACTCAAGTCAAACAAATAGTGTCCCGTTGTCTCTCTCCTTCGAGCGCTTCAGTTAGATTTGCGCATCTTTTGCGCGTATGAAGCATGCGCAGTGTAGATAAAGCGTCTCGCACGAGAGAGAAAGTTGATATTTTCGGCACGGTAACGTTTTTTCCCATACCAACTGTCCATATAGGACTATTACATATTTTTTTTGTTACACATTGTCATTTTTTTCCACCCTTCATGCGGACGACTATTTTATGTTATTCATTCGTTTAGTGGCTGACTAGACATTTAATTTTGATTAACTGTTGAAAGGAACGATCTCAAAATTCCATACTTTTCATCTGAAAGATTGTACTTAAAAGGAAAAAATTGTTATTTTTGGTGATCTCTATCAATCAGACCGGAAACTTGATGATTTTTCATCGAGAAATGTTCTAAAATGTTTTTGAATATATAAATTCACCCCCACAATTACACTGATTGTGTAATTCGTTTGCTGTTATGTATCTTCCAATTTTTTTGGTCTTCTGTATAACGAACTTTATTTGGGGTCACTGAATGAATGAAAAAAAATAACTAATCTTGTTTGACTATAAAGAAAAAATCGTACATGATATATTTGATAAATTATAACCATTACGCACGAACATGTCTACTACATGTAAATAATTTTCAATAAAAAATGAGAAGGATCTCTGATTAGAACTAACGAAGGTTACATGGAATAAATGATTTTTCACATTTCCCACAACATGATAATAAAAAACCTTGTAATTGAAAGATTATCTTTTTTTCTTGCATGGTATTTATTTATACAAACAACATTGTGCATTGTAGGGGTCATTATTTATTCATAATGTTGATTAAAATAATGGAATTTTCTAGTTGATACTTTCAGATCAGTGACTTTACTAATAGCTAAATATGTACGAGGTCTGATCCCTTAGCTCCGTTTTTGAACTTTTATATTATTTAATTCAATAATTATTTATTATCACGTCGCATTGTAACCTATTAAGTATAAACTCAAGCTTGTTGACTCAAGTAGAGGCCCGAAGTCGACGGTCATATCTTAGTATCAAAATAGATCGTGTCGAGAAACGTGTAGTGATTAAATACTCGCGTTAAATAAGAGTTGAAAACCAAGGTAATTCACAAGGATTCGATGGATACATTGGAAAGATTTGCAATATCATTTGACATAGTGAAACTCACAATTTTCTCCTACTTCTTTCATAAATATCTTAGAAAACTGTCAAAAAAATAGAAAGGGAAGGGAATATATTAGTTTTCGGTTGTTTGGTGGCAACTATAGTCTCCGGCCAGCTCCCAGTGAGGACCGGTGTAGTTTTCTATAAATATGTTTTAAAGTCTTCGCTCAGGGGTGTCAGTTGATTTCGCTCATGCCTTAGCTTTGTATTCACTTTTCTCCGAATATCAGAAAATAGGGTGAATGTACACTATCAGTTAAAAGCTTTTGCTCACCATTATGGGGCATATATACATAATGCATTCATTAAATTCCAAAATAATATAAATTTCTCTTGCACCGTCGAAACGGTTTCTTGCAAACAAAAAATCTTTGTTTACTTTATACGTGTGCATGTTTATACTTTGTAGGCGAGTGCGACAAGTTTTAACTTGCAAGTAGCGGCTGATTTATTCATAATTCTTCAACTGTGCTGTGCTGCGTTAACCTTTATGACATCTTTTATTGAGTTCGTATACGAATTGTTTTCGTTCTTGCAAATTCAGACTGGTAAGTTGTAAAATGGGTAAACCCAAGGAACTATCAGTTGAAACTCGCACATTAATAGCAAGTCTTCATAGCCTAAGAAACAGTAACCGAACCATTACCGCCGAATTAAAAAATTCCTCAACGTACCGTTGACTACAACGTGAAAAATATGCATCGGCCAAGAGCTTTGGTGATAGGAAACGTTCAGAGCGGCCTCGAAAAACCACAACCGCTGAAGATAAACGTATTGTATTCATTAGTAAACGTGATCGACGACTCACGGGCCCAGAGATTGCAGCTTGGATCAATGAATCTACTGATCTGCCTTTGAATACCTCTACAGTGGAAAGGAGATTGAGAAAAGCTTGCCTTTTCGGAAAGGTAGTAGTGAAGAAACCTCTTTCAAGGCGTCAAAATAAAATTAAAAGGTTGCAGTGAGATAAAGAACATAAACATTGGACGCATGTAGAAAGGGAAAGAAATTTATGAAGTGGTGAGTCGAAGTTTTAGATTTTTGGAGAAAGAGGTTGAAAGAAGAATGGATGTTAGATCCCTGTGTAATTCGACTGTACAACATGCCGGAGGTTCGGGGATTGCAGCCTCAATGGACGAAACCTCTACCCACATTCTCTTGAAGTGTGAAAAAATACAAAACTCCAGAGCACTACATCCAGGAGCTTGTGAAATAGAAGACGAATGAATATCTCTGGCAGCTAGAGCCATCCCACAATCTGGACGTTTTAGAAGGAGTGGGATTAATATATCAGCTGTAGACACTGAGGATCCCCACTTCCCAGTGCCACAGTAAGAAAAGGGGACTCAATATATTCTTTAGTTCGCAGTGTACATGACACTTTGAACATACATATCCAAAAAGTCCATAATCTCGTATTGCAAGATCGACATGTGACTATTAAAAAAATAGTTGAAGAAAGTGGTCTTTCATACAATAACATACATACATACTACAACAAAATCTTTACGATGGGTATCTCTTTCTTCTTTTCAGTGCCGTCTTCTAACGAAGAATGGCGACCATCATTTGATAGACTTCTCCATTTTGCGCCGCATGAATTATATTCGAAGCTTCTGGTATTTAGAACCATTCGCGTAGGTTTTTCAACCTGGTTTTTTTTCTTTCTACCTAACCCTTTCCTATCTGCTATCTTGCCTTCCACGATAAGCTGTAGCAAACCGTATTTTTCATTCCGAAATATATGGCCTAGGTAGGACGCTTTTCTTTTCTTAATAGTTACAAGCAATTATAAATCTTTAGCCATTCTTTTCGGTACCTACGCATTGGTTACTCTATCAGTCCAAGGTATGCTAAAAATACGTCAATACAGCCACAAGGCTTCTGATTTTTGCATTGTTGCTACTTTTAGTGTCCACTCTTCATATCGTAAAGCAGCGTGGAGAGTGCGTAACATTCCATGGCTCGCCATCGGGTACCAATGCTCAGATTGTGGTTGCTCAAGAGCTTTCTCATTTTTATGAATGTGGATCTTGCCATTTCAATTCTAATCTCTAAATCAGGGTTCCATTTTTATCATTTATTGTATCAAGTATTTGAAGCGGTATACTCTCTCAATGGGATCCGTTTCTATATGCAAATCTACATTTTGTATTTTTCTGTTACTAATCACCATAAATTTGTTTTTTTTCTGTTGTTTTTTCTGTCTTGTTTCTCAAGACCAGCTTTGACGCCTACTCTATTAAGAATTATCTGTAGATCTTCGACGTTATCTGCCAATCATCCGCATAGCGGAGATTGCTAATTGGTGCACCGTTAATTTTGATGCCCTTATCACATTCTTCCAGCGCCTCTATAAATATCTGCTCTGTGTACAAGTTGAACAGCAGCGGCGATAGATTGCAACCCTGCCTACCTCCCCTAGCAATACCTATGTCCTGACTTTTCATGTTTCTATATTGGATAAGTGCTGTTTGATTCCAATACAGATTTTTTATAATCTGAATATGCTTGGTATCGAGTCCTGAACGATATAATAGTTCTATAAGTTTGTCGTGGTTGATAGTGTCAAATGCTTTCTTGTAATCGATAAAGGGAGCATAAACATCTTTTTGTTGCTCCTGACACTTATGAATCAAGACCTCCATCGCAAAAAGGGGCTCCCGTGTCCCATAGTCGCATCTGAATCCAAACTGTGTATGAACTATGCGCTCTTCTAATTTCTTATTCTGATATGAATAATTCTTTTTGGAATTTGCTGTTTTGGGGAGTGTTATAAACGTAGATTACAACCAGTCCGATGGAATTTGACTGGTATCGCAGATATTATTAAACAGTTCTCATTGATAACTTTCAAAAATTCAACCGGTATTTTATCGCATCCTGTTATTTTTCTATCCTTTGTTTGTTCTAGGGCTTTTATTACCTCACTTTTTATTATCTCGTGTCTATTCAGATCAAGAGTGTTCATTGCATGACGATCATCAGTAAACAAATATTTGATGTAAGTTTCCCATATCTCCATTTGATCTTCCTTGTCTATAATGAGCTTGTTGTTTTCGTTTACCAACTTTCCAACCTGTCTTTTCCTATTAGTAAAGGTACGATGAGTAACATGAAATACTAATTGATGCACACATGCAAATTTGAAAAGACGTTTTCAGTCGTCTTATAACGGAGTATGGATAATATTAAGACATTTTTTGCAACATTAATAAGAGTGTTTCCATCACTATGAGGTAAATACAAAAATGCTGAGGTAGGGAAAAAAACCGACGTTCACTACCGACGGAAAAAATTCAAGATGCAGCGGGGAAAGTCAAACTAACTGTATGTTGAGAAAGTGAAGGCGTAATATCAGTAAAATACCTGCGAAATTATTATGCCAACTTAGTAGAGTGAGCCGGGAATCGGACAGGGTTCAATTTTAGCTTGGTTATAATGTACTATACACACTATATACCCTGTGTTTTGCAGTCGATCAAATTATCTTGGCACAGGACTACGAAGACTTAGAATATATGACAAGCAAGCTAGGAAAGTAGTGTACAAAATACAAATACCTAGGCCTGATCATCACTAATGATCGAAGATTAGATGAAGGAATCAAGGAAGACAAGCAATAAGACAGCTAAATAGTGTATTGTGGGACAAACAAATATCAAAGGAAAACAAACATCGAATATACAAAAGCATAATAAAAAGTTTAACACATATAGTATAAAGAAAAAACAGTAAAAATGCTTGAAGTCCCAGAAATGGATTATTGGAGACGCGCGGCAGGAATCTCAAGACGTGAAAAAATAAGAAACGAGAGAATCAGGGAGATCATGAAAGTGCAGCATACGATTACAGAAGATATTAAGGTGAATTAGTTAAGTTAAATTAGACAATTAGATAATCGAGAAAGAGGATTGCAAGAAGATCTTTGGGAAGATCGAGAAAGATGTAAGCTGGGAATCGGAAGACGGCTTTCCATCCTGGTTTGCTGTTGAGCTATTCAAAGCCTATGGAACGAATTTAGAGTCTTGCTTCTGCAATGAATATTAGAGCAATCATTTTAGTTCTGAAAATGGTTAACTTTATTATTATCATTAACTACAGAACAAGCGGAATCTGTTCATCAAAAATATCTGTACAAATAATTGTGTCATGATTCTGAAGTATGGATTTAAGGGAATAGTAACTTCATACTGGTAGAAGTAGATGGAATAATTCATACTTTGTTTATCTGTGGATCAATATAACTTATATTCAAAATTAGAATAAAAATTCTTGACATTCCAAAAAGAGAAACAATCAATTACTTCCATGAATAAAAAGTTTAAGTCTTAGCTCACGTCATTGAGCACCATAATTGTTTCACAAAGTATTCTACATTAATATCAATACACTTTTGCTTGTGTTTAAACCAATTTTCGAAGCATTTTTCTCATTCCGATTGAAGTATCTCCAGTTGTAGAAAAACGTTTACCTCGAAATTTATTTTTGATCTGAGAAAATAAGAAGAAATAATTGGGCAGATGACTCATCAAGTCGATGTTTTGACATCTCACGAACCTTTTTGTTTTAGCTGATGTGTTAGAGCTTGCATTGTCGTGGTGGAGAATGTGGTATCTAATGCGAACAAATCTTTTTGACAGCCAAATGTGCAATATTGAATGTATGCGAGTGGAACTAATGCCCAAGTATGCCTCAATCTCACGTTAATTCACAGACGATCTTGCAATACGTACAGAATTGATGTTTTCTGGTACAACAGCCAATTTTGGACGACCTTAACAAAATTAATCCTGCAGCGAAATACGACCACGATTGAAATCGGAATATCAGTGAATCATGGTGACTTAAAGATGGTACTTGCTTACCAAGATTAATGTTCTAAGTATAGAAAACAACTTAAATAGCACTCGTATGACAATTAACATTAAAAATGTCAAACTTTATGATGTCAGTGTCAAATTTTACATATTCACTTGAGAGTGGCTATATCACAAAACTTAAGTAGCAACCCTCGTATTACTTGGATTATTCATTTTACCGAAAGTTTGGTATTAACGGAATATATACTATATATCTGTGGAATGTATAAGGAATGAACTTTCAACTACAAGTATCGTAAATTAAAATATTCGGTCGTGAATCATTCTATTCAATATTTAGAAATCAGTTATTGAACTGAGCATCAACATCCGTCTGAATAACAGCTGCCTACTATTAATTTTTCAAACAATTAGATTACATTTTTCCTGTTTTCAATCACGTTATAATATTGATTCTTTGGAAAATATGCTTGAAACGGTTAGAAAATTGAGTTTAATAATTCCGTAGTCAGCAACGGGTATTTCTGGAAAGCGATTCTAATATTTCAATTACTAGGTCATGAAATCATTTCCTTATTACAAAACAATATGGTACGGTTATAATTGAAATAAAAAAAGTGATAAGATGATAGTTTAATAACACGATTTATTAGAAAACCAAATCTCCAAATATTTTGGATAATAGTAAATAGATTCATAAAATATAACAAATCTTATTAAAACTATAGTTTATTCGGAATGTACGTGGAGTAAATAAATAATAATCGCGCTAAACGGAGAACCTTTTTAAACCAATAAAATATTAATAGAACAGCAACGGCCAAATTTACTTTCAAGTATGCATATCAATGCGTAATTCAAACAAATTGTTTTTTATGTAATACGAAGATGGTCCTTGAAGTACCTGGCCTGACCTAGAGATGGTAGTAGTTGCTTGAAAAACACCACTGTTTTAGAAAGTACACAATCTATACAGCATATGTTAAAAGTTTGAAGACGCCTCGTTGTTTAGTATTTGTTTGACAACCATCAATAGTGAAGGTCTTTAGTGAATTTGTAAACATGGATAAATTTGGACGTCGTTATGTGATACAATACTTTTATTTGAAAGGCATTAGCCCAACCAATATAAAAGCTGAACTAGATTCTACTCTGGATGAGACTGCTCCTTCATCATCAACGGTAAAATTTTGGGTAGAAGAGTTTAAATCAGGCCGTGTGTGTGGTCGACCAAATGAGGTGTCGACTCCAGAAATGTTGAAGAAAATCTGCAAAGCAGAACTAGATGATCGTCGACTAGAAGCGCGCAAACTAGCAGATATAGTAGGCATTTCAAAAAGTGTGGTACATCGCATATTAACTGAAAATTTGGACATGAGAAAGCTGTACGCAAAATGGGTGCCACTACAAACAAAATAAACGTCGGATTCACAGAAATAAAGCCGAATTTATGCGCCATTTTACAACAATTGAAAAGGGAGAGCCGGTCCCAAATAAGGCAAAGACCGTTCCATCTGCAAGCAAGGTCGTAATGTCGGATTTTTGGGATGCGCGTGGGATACTTTTCACTGACCTTCTTAAAAAAGAAAAAACTATCAACAGCGAGTATTAAGTGAACGTTTGAGCGAAGAAATCGAGCAAAAATTGTCGCATTTGGCTAAGAAGCAAGTGTTGTTGTACAAAGAGCCCACATATCCGTTATTGCAATGGCTAAAATTAATGAAATAAAGTTTCAGCTCAGCATGTAAATCTCATACGATACGATTACTGAACAAATTTATTCATATTGGGATCACAGATATTGACAGCTTCACAATAAAAATAGCGAATTTCTTTATCATACGTTAGGACTGTAATTTCATCAATGGTTGCCTAGCTGCAGCTGGGATGATTAAGACCAGCTTTCATACCATCTTGTAGGTGGTCGGAATGTATTCGGTTTTTCTCTCTTTGCAATCTTTGCCACCCTGCCATCTGACATTCTGTCCACGTCATCGTTTCTCTTGTAGTCAAATAAGCGAACTAAATGACGTTATTTCAATTATTACAATTCATCATTTCAACATTATATTAGTAAATTAAAAATAATGCAACTGAATAACTTAATTTTTAGTTTATTAGACTATAGTATTTAACATTAAGCAGAATATAAGAAAGATAAATCACATGATAAATATACAGAATTATTTTTAAATTGCCAAGTAATGCAACAAGCTTTTTTGATAATCATAATAATCCATAAAAACATTATTTTTAACGTAATTGCACAATCGTAAACGTCATAAGATTGAAATTGATTTAATCTGTTTTTGAATATCATATCACCTACCAAAACATTTTTGAATGACTCAAAATTTCTTTGCAAAACCTCATTGTTCCGCTTTGCTAACCCAGATTAGTCATTGGATTGAATTCACGGCCAACGGATCGTATTCAAAAGAGAGAGAAAGAGAGAAATGCTTTATTGTCAAAAAATTGTTACAATTTCTAGACAAAAGCTTGTAAAAACTAAAAACAAACATAAAAATAACTAAATAAAGATACAAATGAAATAAAATTTCAATATATAGAAGAAAACCACAATGAATAACAAAATTATAGATAATAATTAGTATGTAAGTCCATAGCAATATTATATTAATATACAGCATGCCCGGAATTGAATATTATTAGTAGAATAGAAATTATTGCGAAATGCGGGAAAAGATTAAATCGATTTGATTTCAACAATTGGCAAGTGATTGTTCATTTTTTTGCATTGTAAAATATTGAGCCCTTATTTAATTCTGAACGTGAAATAGGTAGGTAAAGGTCGTGCTTCGCGTTCCGAAGTGGATAGCCGTGTAACGACCTTTTTGAAATTGAAGAAGCATAATTACGAATTAGACAAACGGATTCAAAGATGATTAAGGAAGGAAGAGTCCTAATTTTTAATCTCTTGAATAAGTCCCTGCAGTTTAGTCCGAGTAAATATCTGACAGCTCTTTTTTGTAATTTTAGGTTTCGCTCAAAATAAATCGCACAATACGTATCCCAGAAGGGAAGGGCATATCTGAGATGCGACTTAATAAGGGCATGATCTCAGCGAAAAACAGGAGGAACTTTATTTTTTAGATAAGACGGTTTCATTTTTAGAAACGTTGGGACAGAGTAGATTAGAATCGCACCATGATTTAAGGGTGATAAGGTCACTAGATATCGCTCTATGAAGTGCCGTGAAATTATGGTTGCTCCAAGAGAAACTAGTGTCGTCTGATTCGTCTAGTTCAAATAAGTTACTTAAATCCAGTAGAAACACTTATCTTAATAGTGTCTTTGTCGGCTGAAACAATTGGTATTAAAATTTTGGGTACCTATAAACAGAACTCAGTATTTTGATTCATAGTAGGAGTGCTCACGGAACGAAGTGGGAATTGTGGACATAGTCGAGCGCGTCAGATATTGATAGCATTCATGTCCTACGTATTTTTAATAATGTACGTACGTTAATCTGATCGTTTGCATGATGGGGGTGGTCATATGTATGGGCGGGAAATGAGAAAAAAAAATTAATCGAGCGCGTCAAATTTTATAAGGGGATATTAATTGAACTTAGAAAAAAACTGTCATATAAAAATCTGACGATTTGGATGTGACACGAACTCGCGCCGTTGATAGAATATGCCAAAAAAATTAGCCATTTTGAAATGGCTTATCTTTATGTCCTAGATGTGCTGTCTGATAATCTGACGGTTATCTGGAGGGATTGGCCTAATCTGATAATTAAAAAAATTTTGTTTTATTTATTTAAATTATTTAAGGCGGTAGAGCCACGTCACACAATTCTGGTGGTATAAATTGAAGTTGTACGCTCAACATTTCGGTTACAAGATGAATTTTTATTCTGACTTAAGCAAACTTTTTAGTTCCTGTTATGAACAAGTTCGGCGAATTGGCGCGGCGCTTTTCGGGCGGCGTCTTTCACGTTTTTTTAAGCGGCGGAACTCGTTTGATGTTTATTTAAATATAATTTTTTTAGTAGCAGGCAGTTTACTTCCAGTATTTCTTCTAAATAATTTGTAGGAAAGTCTATTTATTTAATTCTTTTCTTTCTTTTTGTTCTAGAACTTTATTCAATTTTATTTAGGTACTAGCTGACCCGACAGACTTCGTCCTGTCAAAAAGATTTGTAATGTGGCAGTTTTTGTGCCTACGTATTTTAAAAAATTCTCCTGAACAGAACCGTCACCCTGGTGATAGGGCGTTGTGAATAAAAAATAATTAAATAAAACATATATAAGGATTTAAAAGTAAGTAATCGCTTTATTGTTAATCATGTGAATCATAAATAATAATTATTATTATCATTGTAGTGCTTTGTGGTATACGATGTTTTTTGTTTGATTACCTGGCGCATAGATAAACAAATCTGATGGTTTTCCAACACGGGAACAGGCAACATACAATTGACCATGTGAGAAACATGGGTTTTCTAGATTAATACCACAAACACTTAATGATTGCCCCTGGGACTTGTTTATAGTCATAGCAAAAGCAAGCCGCACTGGAAACTGTAGTCGTTTAAACTCAAATGGCACATCAGTCGGAATCATTGGGATGCGCGGTATGAGAACATCTTCTCCTTTATACTTTCCTTTGAGTATAGTTGCTTCTATCACATTGTTTAGTAATTTTTTTATCGCTAACCGTGTACCGTTGCAAATACGCGGTTGGTTGATATTTCGCAACATTATAACCTAACCGATCCGACCTTTAATTGAAGATTGTGAGGTGGCAATCCTGGCAAATCCAGCGAGTTTAAAAATTCCGGTGGATAGTTGACTACATCATCTTGATTAGTAGCCGAATCAACTGATTTATATATCCTCAATTCGCCTGTAATTTGTTCTTGAATTTTGAAATTTAATTCATTTACATCTATGTTTTTTGCAGCCAGTATAGCTCGTTCGCTCAACCAATCATGGTTTCTGTAATTTTGAGAAATATCTGGAAACACCTTCTGAATAAGTTCATCTTTTGATTGAGTTAACTGACAAAAACTTTGAGGAAAGTTAATGCAGCCAGTCAACATGTCTATAGGTAATTTGCCATTACCAATGTCAATGAGTTGTTTAGAGAATATGTTTCCAGATTGGTCATTTTGCAACTCGACACGCATATTCTTGCTTAAATGAAGTACTTTGACATGTTTCCACAAATTGGAGGACTTTAGACATGCATTGAGTTCATCAGCTGGCGTTGATCGTGGAATCACTGGCAATGTTTGACGAAAATCTCCTGCTAATAAAATCATTGCACCACCAAATCGGTTATTATTGCTCCGTAGATCTTTTAAGGTTCTGTCTAAAGCCTCCAAAGATTTTTTATGTGCCATCGTGCATTCATCCCAAACAATCAATTTACATTGCTGCAAAACCTTTGCCATTGCAGAGTTCTTCGAAACGTTACAGGTTGGAGTTTTATTGCTTTGCATATTTAATGGCAATTTTAGTGCTGAATGGGCTGTTCGACCACCTTCAAGCAAAGTTGCTGCGATTCCCGACGAAGCGAGTGCAAGTGCAATTTTATTTTGTGAGCGAATTGTTGCTAATATTAATGAAATCAAAAAAGTTTTTCCTGTACCACCAGGTGCATCTAAGAAGTAAATCCCTCCAGTTTCATCATTTGTTACTTTCATAAGAGTTTCAAATACATACTTCTGTTGTTCATTTAACAGTGGAAGATTTGTTTGAATTAATTCTTTCAAAGCGTTGAGATCATACAGTCTTTCTCGATGCAACTCTTGGTTAAAAGCGTCATGCATTGGACGATTGGGCGCGATCAGGCCTAATTGAATTAATAGTTTGTTTGACATTATCAAGCACATGTCCTCAATTGAAATCAATGCTTCATTGTAAATTTCTTCACTGATTTGTATATTTGGATTTCCCATTCTATTTCGTATTTGATACAAAATATCATCACACATATAATCTTTGTACTTGATCCACAAATCAATTGGGTTTGATGGGAAGCATGTAGATATGATTATAGAAAACAATGTTCGTATTTGATGAGCGTGTGATGATATTACAGCATCATTGAGAGTTTGATCCCAATGAGCGTCATTTTCAAGTAATTGCAAACGTTGACAGGCTTCTCTGTAGGATCCACACAATTCACCATCAACAGTTCGTAACTGTTGGAATGATGTTGCGCCACGTACATTGACTAATAGCAGTCGTAAATAAAAACATTCATCATTGCTTGGATGTACTGAATAAATCCGGCCAATCGCATCGGTGGAATATACATCTGTATATCCTGGAACTGGTTTTCCTTGTTTCCGTCGTATAAATCTCCTTTAGGATTGATTCCAGGTATAATATTTTGGCATTTCAGAATATAGCAATGTTTGTGCGAAATCATCGTTTTGGCATGTCTCAAAAAAACTGGTTAATGTAGTAGATGGTGGCTGAGCAGCTCTTTGTACTGCGTTCTGTGTTGTAAAATACACTCTTTGTCCATTTTCTAAATGCACAGCTAAGTGAACAACAGAAGGGTGTCTCTCATGAATAGGAAAAGAAAATATTCGCCAAACTGCTTCATTACTACTGACATAGCGGCCCATTTGGTATTGGGTAACTTCATCATTGGAATTCTCTGCACCAATTCCAATCACAGCCATATCACTCCCTTTGGTTACATATTTGCAAATGTATTTAATTGATTTCACTGAATGGCAAGATTCAACGTTGATGTGTGCTTTGAATGTCTTTGATAAAATGGGTGAATATGGAACAATCCAACGATTATCTATTTCAATATCTTGTTGATTTAATTTGACAATTGTTGATTTTCCATTGTCTGCTGTCGATCTGCGACGATACAATGGATAACCGTCATTACCAGTAATTGTTTCCGATATTAATGTCCGTGGATATCGTTTTGAACATTTACCATCCATCATACACGGTGAATTTTGATTAAGAGTTCCACAGGGACCATGTATCATGTGTTTGATAACTACCTCATGTAATCCAGGATCTACTTGTACATCAGGGATTTCAGCTGATATCACTGCATCAACTTCATTTGGCCTTATCTTTTCAACCAACCAAATCAAAATGTGTGCATGTGGCAATCCTCGTTTCTGCCACTCCACAGAATACATCCAGCAGCGTGTCTCACCAAACACATTATGTTTTACGATGAAATCCATTAATGATTTCAACTTTTGTCTAAAGACTCTGGCTGTAATATCATGACGATCAATGGGTGATTGCCCAGAGAATAACTCCTGCTTGATTTCTATCCATTGCGGATTGCATGTAAATGTGATGAACAAATCTGCTGTACCATAATGACGAACATACGACATGGCATCTTGAGCATATTCGTGCATATGCCGAGGGCTTCCGATGTATGTTGCCGGAAGAATAGTCATCCGACCGACATTCTGTGCATTTCCATCAGTATTAATCGCATCTCGAAGGTGAATATACTCTTCAGATCGGAGTTTGGTTTGATTCAACCTGATGAATGTTAATCTCTCCGTTTCAATTTTAACATACATGTCAACAACATATTTGTGATATAATCGCCGACATTTCAATATGTGATTATCTTCATTTTCCCGAATCATTAGGCGGTATGAATAATAGTTCATTGAACTGACTTTTTTGTTGGTTTCAGAACCTGTAAATAGATTTTGTTTTAATAACATTCAAATATAAAATTAAAATACATAATATAATGACTGAAATATTATCGCCATAGCTAAACTAATATTTTAGTTACCTGTAATGGGATTTATCATTTTTGTTGAGAAATCGTAGCCATCTTCACCTTGCCAAAATATAATGGGATATTGCAGTGCATCATATGAGCGGTGTGTTTCCTTTATACGTTGTAATTGATCATTCCGACGATGTAAAACAATATCACGGGATTCCAAGTTTTCTCCAACTACAACGATAGCAACTTCAACAAGCACCAACATCAATAGTTGGTGCATTAAAACGTCTTGTATGTTGACCTGCAGGTGTATTATCAGCTCTGATTACAATTTTGTGATTATCGGATGGCATCAGATCCAGGGCAGTTTTAAACAATATAATCAATTGATTGTGTTGATGAAATAAAGTTTGTAATTGTTCTATAATAGACCTCTTTACTAAATTGTTATGTGCACAACGCAGATCAATTTCTTGTGGTGAATTGCCCATAAAATAAATTTGCAGAAATTTGTTGTCGCTATCTGACACTGGTAACAGTGAACCTGCTCTGTGATATATTTGCCCTTGTATCTGTAAATAAGAAAAATATTATGGTGTGGTATAAATTAATGGATTGTCAGTGACCAAACTTAAATAATATTTGATCTTAAAAAGTATATATTTAGTTTTAACTAATATCTATCAAATATATAAAATATAATAAAAGTGTCACTGAAACTGAATCACCATATAATATGATGACTAAGTGATATATTTCGTAATGATTAAGAAATTGAAGATAAGTGACACATCTTAACTTTCGTGACAGAAAATTTTGTTCGCTAAAATAATTATGAGTAACTGCTATAATACATACCTTGAAAGTTGGCATAAAATTTTCCCGAACTACATTTGTTGCCCCAAATGAAGTCATTTGAAAGCAATTGTTATATTGTTGGATATGTGTCAAAAAGTGTATAGAATCTGTTCCTATTCCTGAAACCAATGAGTACAATGGTTCTGGTGGTGGATCCAATGGTATCAATTTCACTTTAACATTTGCGCAACACAATCCATTTGCTTCGTTTTTGTATTTTAATGCCTTACAGTGTGAGCAAACCGAGTTCATAGAACCAATAACAACACATTGGTAGTTACTGTAGTCAATTGACACATCGTAACTGAAAGCAGCTCGATTCAAACTTGCGCGATTATTAGCTGAATGTCGCGCTCGCGCTTCACGCGTTTGTGATATCCGAATTCTTTTACGTTCATTTCCGTCGTTACGTTCTTGTGCAGTACGATTAGATCGGTAATTAGCTTGGTTTGTAGCATTTCTGGTTCTTCTACCTAAATTGCTTCGTCTTATAGGAGGCATATCAAATATACATTATTTTTTCACTAATCACGAACTAATCAAACACTAAGTAACTAAACACTCTGCAAAAAACACGATATACGAATTTGTTTCGTGTATCAGTTGACAAAAGCAAACTCAGTAGATTAGGTAACAGACAACTTTTTTTTTTTTTAATTTGATATGACTTGAAGTCAAATCCTTTTAAGCCGTACGAATTGTTTTTTTTTAGCCGTACGAATTGTTTTTGTTTGGATATTAAAAATAATAAAACACTGTTGCTAAAATCTTTTAAAAAAAGATTTGGCCAAATTGGTCCAGGCGTTGTTGAGTTATGCGCTTACCAACACATTTTGCGATTCATTTTTATATTATAGATATAAATGATTTGTGTAAGCGCAGTTACTTTTTATTTTAAACAAATAGTCGTTGTGGGAAGAACGAATTAATAAAAGTTTCCTTTCCTTAATATATATTTTTAACAATTTTTCTATAAATAAATAATGTGAATACGGATACAGAGAACATAGTAATGTTTTTCGTATTTATTTATTCTCTTCTCATTCATAAGGTGAATTAATAAACACTGTCTTTTAAGTTCTTAATTTATTTACACACTATACACTATTTACAATAATTCACTTATAAATATCACTTAAATAATTTATTTAAAATTAAACTAACTGCGTTTACAGAAATCATTTAGTTACATAAATAAAATTCTGCAAAGTTCTAGAACAAAAAGAAACAAAAGAAATAAATAAATAGAAGTTATTCAGAAGAATAAATAGCCCGCCCGCTATAATAAAAATTTCTAAAGGGACACATCAAAGGCGCTTACGCTATTTATAAAAAATGTTAGAGACGCCGCGCGAATTTGCCTAATTTTAAAATTCCACTGTAAGTAGACAGGGCCGGACTAAGGACCCATTTCACGAGCTAGTCCGTAACAATAGTATAAAACTATGAAACACTCTTAATAGAATACCATTCTAGCATTTGTTCCTTCGGCCGCTCGCGCTACGCGGTCGTGCCCAAATTTGGAACTCTTGCTAGAATGAAAAGCCTTCTGTTATACTTGTATTTTGATATACTATTGTATACGTTAAAGTATTGATGATTAATGGTGAGTAATTTATAATGAATATCCCTTTAGCGTCTATTGTTATTTGAATAGGTATGCTGTTAAATTTTTTTACATTTTTTACATTATTTGAAATGCAAATACATTTCACAATTGCGATATGACGTTGTTTTGCGAAGTTGTTAAATTTCGGATGTTATGAAATTATATCATTTATCTTTATTGCACCAGTTTCAAATTAATCTTTAAATAAAATATATTTTAATTGTTTATCGTTATCTGTTATTATCTTATTGAGGTATGTAATGATGGGTGAAGTATCTGATTATAGCATTTACCTTGAGCTGCGTTTGATTTGAACAAACACTTATTTTTTTAATAATAATAATTCGTTAATCGATGTTATCATTAAAAGGTCTATGTTCTTCTTCAAGACTTATGTGCTTGAAGTTCCTTAGCCGCCCACTATCCTACTACAAACTACGAAGGTTGATATTAAAGTTTTGAGAGATAGACATATAAAAACAAATAAACTGATTCTCTATTAACATCAATACACTTTTACATGTTTAAACCAATTGATTAAACATTTTTTCCATTCCGATTGAGGTACCTTACCTCTTCAGGTTTAGATAAACGTTGACCTCGTAATTTATTTTTGATCTGCGGGGATAAGAAGAAATCATTGGGAGCCAAACTAGAACTGTACAGTGAATGATCCATCAAATGGATGTTTTGACTGTTCAATAACGTGTTTGTGTACCATTCAGAATTGACCATTTAAGTTGATCTAATGGAACGGTGGCGACATGTCCAGTTCTTTGCTTCGAAGTGCTTCATGCGCGAACAACTTTTTTTAGTTTTGGCTCCTCTTAAAGTCGATTGTTGTTTAGTTTCGGCTTCATATGCATAGATCCATGATTCGTCGTCTGTCATGATCTTATAGACGTCTTTTGAAGCATCGCTATTCATTTTTTTCAGCATTTCTCTGCATCAAACGACGAGTTTTCTTGAACGATTGTCAAACTATGAGGTATCCAACGCGAGGAAATTTTTTTGACAGCCAAATGTTCATGCAATATTGAATGTCTGCGAGTGGAGCTAATGCCTAAGTATGCCTCAATCTCTGGGCATGTCACATGATGATCTTGCTATATGGGTGATTCCGTTCTAACTGTGATTTTTTGTATTCAAAATTTCAAGATTTTAAAATTTAACTTTTCTAACTTTTTTATGCATATTATTCATCTATTTTACTGTAAAAATAAAACTCTAAGAGGAATTTACTACAACTTCAAAGTATCACGAGCAAGACACAAATGTCGGATTTTGAGTTCCACGGTACTGACTCATTTATCCACGGTACTGACATGGTAACTTAAGATATTAAACAACAAGTGCATCAATTTTCCTCAGTTTGATCATAAACATTAGAATTTATAAGGTAATTAGTTTAAATCATTTGTTACGACAAAAAAAATTAATAATTTATCGGTAAATTCTAGGAATGGACATGACACGGTACTGACATTCAAGTGATGTAGTATAAGTTTTCTTTAAGTGGCAAGTTATATTGAATAAAAATAATGTTTAAATATCTTAAGAATTATTCAATTAACACAAAATTTTTATTAATTGATTATTAATTAATGACTAGTACAAAAAAACAATACAGGACATTGAATATCACAGTTAGAACGGAATCACCCATATCAGTTTACGCACAACAGCCGATTTTGGACGAAATTCATCCTGTAGCCACCACGATTGAATTAATTTCATTAAAAGGCTTAAGTAGATTGAAGGAGTAGTTTTAATATCTTAGGAAGTGGGACAAACCACACCCAGAAAAATAGATACCTTTGTAAGGAGTCCATGTATTTTGGAGGCAGAACGATATGCACAAAATATCTTTTAAGATATAGGTACAGAGCGACTGGAAAGCCAAAGCGACTCCCCAAACAATATAATTTAAAATCTAATGAAAATTACTAACAGTGTATAAATTTTGATAATAACCTTGTCGCGTTTCTTCCAAAAAATGACGTAAATTCAAAGTAATACAGGATAGATTTATGGGCTCTAGTTTTAGGGTCTTCGATTATGATGAGGTAACACATAAACAAAGTTCGATAACTACTTAAACTTACTTTATATACATCAACTAAACAATCTACACAGAAATATATACAAAACTTAAAATTTTCTCGCGCGTACCGAATCACTAGGAGCAGCGTAGCTTCATTGAGATGTAGGCGTTCGAGAGCTGCTCGCTCCACTGTGCCGAGATAAAATGATGTTCTCTTCCATTAGTCTCGTCTTGGTCCTTGTCAGTCTTGGTTTTTCATAAAACGTGTATCAGGGATATCGGTGAGGATTGATTTAATTGTCTATTAGGACATTGAAGAGGTTATGAAAAAAAAAGGTGTCTTGGAATTCCCGGGGTAAAAGAATTATTGTTTTATTGAGGAAGATATTCGGGTAAATGGCCCACGACGTGGTCGCCAAATTTTTTTCGACGAAACGACAAATCATTGTGCGTTATGTCGAGTATTAGAGCACATGCAACGATTTGATGGACCGTTTAACAGGGAAAATTCAATATGCAATCTATTAAAAGAAGTTTATTTTTAAAATATGTTAATATCTTATAATGGTTTTAGTAGTATATTTTTTTGAAAATATTCTATTTTTAGACGGTAACTAACGATGTTTGTGAACATGAAATTTTTAATAATATAAACGAGGTAGGAGGTTATATCAACAAGACATATTTGGACCTTGTTAAGTAATTGTGGATAATGCGGCGTGATTTAAGTTATCCGTGCATTTGAATTTGGGTTATACACGTGAAAGAATGAAAGAATCATATACAGTGAGATCCATTCATTTGCTACGTAATGCGCATTTGAAACATCTCGGAGTAGATTGATTTTTATACATAAAACCACATTTTCCGGGTGAAATTACTTGAATTCTAATATTTTTTGGCCGCCTACACTCACTAATAAACAGAAATAATTTTATTTCGATTGTTGATTCGTATAAGCAGTACTACGGTGATGAACGTAAACAACTGGTAGGGAATAAACAGTCGTTAATTATACAATTATATATATATATAATTATATAAATAACAAAATTTTACTTAATAGCTTAGTCAAGCTGGAAATTGAACGAAAGTTAGTATTATTTTATGAAATATAATAAAAAATAACATTTTAAAAATCTTCATTGTTTCAGTATTTGGCAAAACTTTACTCCAGGTCAAAGGTAAAAATAATTAATTATTATACCAGGGAAAAAGTACAAGATTTTAGCTCGAGGTTGTATTGTCTCCCTAAGTAAAGCGACAAAAAACTGAAAGCTAAAATCTAGTATTTTTCCCGTGTTTAATGAACAGTTTTTTTATGTGACGTGAAAAATGATGATTTAATATCGAAAAATTATATTATTAGAATATTCAAGAGAGGAAATAATCGATGTGAAATTTGAGTATTGAAATTTTTAGACTATGTTGTACTTACAGCGTTGCTGAGGAAACTTTCAAAGTAATCAAATATCCGTTAATTTAATTTTGTTATTTGATTTGAAAATTTTACACTTAGTGGTTGTTTAGAAGTTATTTTCGATACTATAGTCTATTTCAGAAAGGTATAGAGCAATAAAATGAGGAATTCCGTCCAGTTCAGCTCAATTTCGGTGTCGACCATAGGTGTAGGTCTTGAAATATTGTGTAGGGATTACTTAGGTAGTAGATTATACAGTAACGTTTTGCGTTTAACAGGTACCGCTTGACCCTATTGACTATTAGTGCCTCTGCCTACTTCCAACCCTATTTCAGATTCAGTTTAGTTTAACGCATCAGTATTTGCTGTTGAGCCGTAAATAGTGTTGACAGTATTATAAGATAAGTAATAAAATGGCGTCATTTACACCAAAAGATGTTCCAATAATTCTTCACTATCAGTGAATGAAAAACTTATTTTAAATGTACACGATTCCATAAAATACGATTACCCAACATTCACTGTACAAGAAACTGTCGACCGATGTTCCCGAATGACTGGAGTCATTCATTAAATTATTGCGGGGGAGAAAGATAGCAGGCCAAGTGGCAACTCCCAAGAAAAGTCCAGGCACACCAGTAAAAGTCCTTGATGAAGACACCAAAAGTGTAGTTCGAAGAAAAGTCCACTCTTTTTTTGATTTTAAAAAAGAAATACTCACCCTAGATAAGATTTTAATGGAGGTAAAAAGCTTTTATGGAGCACTTTGAGAAATATGGATTTTGCCTGGGAAAAGCATAACCGTAAAGCACTTTTAAAGTTCATGACTTAAAGTAATCGGTTATGTTTGTTTGTAATTGATTGCTAGTTGCTGAAATCTGTTTCTCGATAGAATAAATTTGATAAAAAATATTAGAATTATCAATATTTGACAGTTCGAAATACTTGTGTAAAGAATCTAAAGCTTCCATTGCGTCTCGCTCTGAAATTTTTACTGGAGTCTCTTCACAGTCTTCTTCTTCTTCTGTGTCCAAAGAAGAATACATAGCAACTATGTCATCATCATTGAACTCCCCTGAAATGAGTACATTATCATCTTATTTATTATCCTCTTTTATAGATTTACGAACATACTGAACAACTTCCGTCCTGTAGTAAACCTTAAAATTGTTGATAATACCCTGATCCATAGGCTGCAATTTACTCGTGGTATTGGCGGGCAAGTACAATAATGTAACATAGTCTAATTTGTTAATATTTTTGTGAGCTGTGCAGTTGTCGACAAACATAATGATGTTTCGTTTTTGGGCCCTCACTTTTTTTACTCAATTTGCAAATAATTCAGAAGTCATCCAGGCCTTTTTATTGTTTTTATAATTAACAGGCAACGTTTTAATACCTGTGTTCCAATTAAAAGAAGTGGCAGTTTTTCAGTTCCAGACATATTCGCACTTACAAGGATCTTAAATCCCTCCAACCACACATTACTGCCAGAAAAATTATCAATATGCAGCTTACTTGCAAATTCTTGAGCCAAATCTGGTGAATAAGGGGGGTGTTCTAGGAATTCAAACCCTAAATCACGAATTTGTTGCATGGCAACATGAGATTTGTGTGCTGGAGTGTTGTCCTGCAAAAACAAAACAACTTTGGATAGCTTTCCGCGTCTTACGTCCCTAATTTTTCCCGTAGAGTGGTCAATAATGTCGAATAGTAATCTCCAGTTATTGTTCTACCCTTATCTAAAAAATCAATCATGATTACTCCATGGCAATCCCAAAAAACTGAAGTAATAACTTATCCACCAGATTTTTGGACACGAAACTTTTTAGGTCTTGGAGAACCAGAGTGTCGCCATTCCATCGATTGTTGCTTTGTTTCTGAATCGTAGAAATGTACCCAAGTCTCATCCATAGTAAATTTAAAATTTGCGATTATTGAATTATTAATTTTGGTATATTTCTTTATTGAAATACCTTGACACCTTGTAGCTAAAATCATATCAACAAGAACTGTTAGTTGTAGTATGACCCTTGTAGATTATTATTCTATTTACTGACTGAATCAAAATAAGACTTTTTGATGTACTGACTATTTAATAAAGTTGAAAATATTGAACCACATGTATATTCGTATTATTTTACCCCTTTCACCCCTTTATAGATAATTTGGTTATAAGTAGGTTTTTTTGCAAAATTTTTATTCACTGGAATTGAATTGTTGGAATTATAATTTTCCTTGAAATAATTGGTCAAAAATTGACTTTTGTAGTTTAGTTTTGACAAAAATTGGTTTTTGGGGTTTGAGATTGAAATTTTCCGAAAAAAAGAGGTTGTCAAGGATAGATTGTTTAAAATGAGAATTTTTCATGTTAATTTGGTCTAAGACGGCGTTTTCTTGATCATTTTGGGTGACAAATGAAATTTTTCAAGACGAAATTATTATTGAAATTGGAAACATCAATTTTCTGAAAAAAAATTGGGTCTAATTAGTTTTACTGAGAGTAATTGGTTAGATATGGGCTTTTCTGAATTGGATTTTAACAAAAATTGATTTTTCGGGTTAAATTTTTTCGAAAATAAGTGGTTTTCGAAGTTAACTTGATTAAAATTAGCCCTTCTGGTCAAAATTGACATTTTCTTGATAAATTTGATTCAAAAATTGAATTTTTTCGTGACGAAATTTTTGGAACTGGAAAAAAATTGATTTCCTGAAAAAAATTGGGGCGAACTATAGTTTTTCTCAAAATAATTGGTAAAAAATTGGCTCTTCTGGATTTAATTTTGACGAAAATTGATTGTAAAGGGGTTAACTCGATTACAATGAGCCTTAACCCTTTTAAATACAGGTACTTGATGATGGCTCGATACTCCAATTTTTGGATTTCCACAATTTCGGTGGACATCTTTTTTCTTTTATTTTATTGCGTAACTCCGGTTCACTTTTTTGACGTCAAACTTTACACTGACACTTTTAATAAGATATTGTTCGTTGCTATGGTATCGCATGCAATCGTATCTGTATGTTTGGTAGCACCTATTTATGTGAGCAGATGTTTTCAATCATGAAAATAAATAAGAACAAACATCGCACAAGACTTACGAATGAACATCTCCAATCAATTCTCAAAATAACTACAACGAATATGATACCTGACATCAATGAGCTTGTCAAAACATAATTACCTACCATCTTTTATAACTTTAATATGAATTTTAACAACCGTATATTATATACTTTTATAATTTAATAAATAAAATATTTTAATAATTCAATTCATTTTTTTTTTATTTTCAATTTAGTCCACCTACGATTTCAAAATTTAATATATACGTCCCACTGCAAAATTGAGTTTGACACCTCTGGCCAAGATGAACATTTGATACTACTTTTATGATAGAATGATTATTTTGAATAAAAAATTTTTTCAATTGAATAAGTGATTAAAAATAACAGTCGGACTTACCTATTATATATTCTACATGTGGAATTATTAATCCTCTTATCACTAGAATGTCTCCTACGATCTTCGAACAAGTCTTTAACGGCTGTAACTCCGAGCACGAACATCACCGGAACCATTGCGATTTCTTTACCGAACGCATTTATTGCCGGAAACCAATTGAGCAAAACGATAAAAATAAAATACAAATTCGCCACTCTGTGGAACTGTTCGAGTAAATTACGCGGAAGGAACGAAAGAAGCGTATATTTTGTAGTCCTGATACTATTATTAGGTCTACGACCGTTCGGATGTTCTTTACGGGGTGTTTTTGGGGGCACTATGTGATTAGGAACAACTATACGGTAACGTTCTTCGATATCTTCGTTTTTTGGAGAACGGCGGATTATGGCGCAAAGCACTCTTCTCCATAACGGTGGTGGAGCAGATCTTCTTAATGTGTAAATGGAATCGGATCTGCAATATACAATACAAATAATACTATAAAACAATTATTTTTGAAAATTCTCATTTTTCAATACGTCAGTTAAATCAATACATAATGTTTTCTTTAATTCTCACCAATTAATACTAATATTTATCTCTTCTCCTTTAACTTTGATAGTCTACTAACTGACTAAAAATTTTACGTTTAAACGTAATTCATTAATCTTTTGGGAAAAAAATCCAGAATGCTCCGCTTCCAAATTAACTAGAAGCTGAATTTAAGTTTAATAACGATATAAGAAGATAGGAATGTAAATTCAATTTTGGTGAAATTAGTTATTCAAGTGGGACAAGTACATCGGTCAGTCAAAAAGATCACTCACCAATCGGATAGCAAATTATTTCCCGATAGGTGTTCTTTAGCTACCACATGTTTTTTATGTAGGCCGTTCTATGAATTATGATTCTGCCAGTTTTGAAAATTGGGAACAACTACAAAAAATGTCTATTTTTAGAAACAACATTCATAGCCCAAAATGATCGATGCATTGATTAAAAAACTTATTTAAACAACCTTAATGAAATCTATGCATTTTCAAAAAGAAATTCAACGTCATCAGCAACCAGCTAACATAACCTAATCTATAAAATTCAACTTCACTCATAACGAGCTTACCTATACGAATTTAATGTAATTCATAATCTAATCAATAGATTTTCACATCATTCATAGCGATCTAATCTAATCTAACCTAGAAAAATTTAATGTCATTCATAATCTAATCAATAAAAATTAAAGTTTTTGTTAGCAACCAGAATCAATAAGCTTAACATTTGTATCAAGCGTCAATTTGAATATTGCTTTTTGAACTGTATGAATTCAATAAACCACAAAATTTAATACACCGCAATTCTAAATTAATTAATTCGCCGATGATGAATATATAAGTATTCGAAAGCTCGAAAAATATATTAGGACACTTTGTGTTTAATTGTAAATGTATTAACGTTTCGATATATTTAGATCTCTACCAAAATATACAGGGTGTTCCAAAATTATCTTTACAACTTCAAAAATTCATAGCTTCGGACATAAACAAGATATTTATATTCTGTCTTTTGCATGTATTACTGCAAATAATAAAGTTTTTTTTAATAGGCTAAACAGTTATAAGTAAAGATGTGGACACCACAACAGAAAGCTCAATGCGTGTCATGGTTCATAGAGACGAAATCAGATAAACAGGTTCAATGGAACTTCAGGACAAAATTCTAAAGAGACCCACCATCCGTGCATGGCACACAAGCTTCATGAACACCGGATCAGTATTGCATAAAAGTGGAGCCGGACGACCCAGACCAAGTCCAGAAAATGTGGAGCGAATATGGCAAACATTCCAGCACAATCCGAAAACTTCAATTCGTCAGGCTTCAAGGCAACTCCAAATGCCTACAACAACAAACCATGGGGTTCTTCGTAAACAGTTGCGTCTGTGTATGCCTATAAGGTACAGTTGCTGCAGGCACTGTTGCCAACAGTTCGACCAAAACATGTAGAATTTACCGTAGACATGTTACAAAGTATTGAGCATTATGAAAATTTCTTGAAAAAGATGTGTTTCAGTAATCAGGCCACGTTCCATGTGTCTGGTACAATAAACCGCTACAACGTACGAATTTGGAGTTCTGAAACCCCACATGCAGTAATCGAGCTTCAATGAGACAGCCCAAAGGTTAATGTGTGGTGTGGATTTATGCACAACTGGCTGCGTGTACCTGGATATGCTTTAAAACTTTCGCGTCGCCATCTTCACTTCCAACTGCGAACCACTGGTCAGGTAGAAATATAACGTAGTCGCCGATAATGTAGATTTCGATGGTAAATGAGGTATGTCAAATATATCAAAATAAATGTTTTCTATTATTAACCTCTGAAATAATTTCGAAAATTTATTCTGCCGTTCTTCGGCGCCAAATAGTGTTCGCTGGGAAATGTTCAACTACATGACCCAAATAGCGACGCACTTAGACGTTGTTTTCAGTGCGCATCTCCAACCCGAACGAGAGTTTGTTATACAACTCTGATGAGACGTAATAACGTCGAAACTAGTCAGTGGTTACAAACCTCTCCTTGCAATTGCGAACCATTGCGGATGTTAATATCGACAAAAAAATCGATTGACATCACGCTCTTCCGGGGAGATGTAATTCAATATTCGTCGAGATATTAGCCGGGAAAGTAATTGTTTTCTCCATTGAACAACGATTACCAAACTAAGTGGTTCTCTTACATTATGGCACAATACATATATAATATTACTTCTTTTGAAACTTGAAGAGTCACAATCTTTTTTATAATTCTACAAAATTAGTACATAAACAATTTTATTTCATAAGTGGTATTGATACGTCATTTGGAGTGATCGTTAAGTTTAAAAGCTTTCAACAGTACTCATATACATATGTATTTCCAGATAAAAATGTTATAAATGTTCACTTCGAGTTCGAAAATACCCAGAGATAAGACTAAAAATAACTGAAAAAATTACGATGTAGCAGCAAAAAATACGGTTAATAATTTTTATAATAGTATTACGAACTTGTCGACGACATGGATCTATTCGGTTATGATGAAAGAATCTAAAGTTTGGCAAATGCGGCGTCTTTCATATTGTTTTTTTAAATGTGTTCATCACAGCAACGATTTGTTTATATTGTTTTTAAGAGCCAATTTCTAGGAAAGCATTTTTATTTGTTTTTTTATGTTCACGTTCTAGAATTATCCGAGAAATTCCTGTCTGGTTTAAATATGTGCTTGTTTAGCAGCGAGAAGTCAGTATATAATGAATATAATAGTGAACGAAATAAAAAATAGTAAACGGTGAATATAAATAAATTATACAAGTAGTAAAAAATTAATTATTATAAACAATGAGTAGTTATTAGTATTTAGCGTAAGTTTATGAATAAATTAAGTAAGAGACGGTGTGAATAAAACCACCCCACAGTTAGAAATAGTTTAAATGAATAAGAAAAACCTTACAATAGGAATTACTTAAGCTGCCTTGATTCTAATTATCGGGTCTAGTAATCGGGTGGTTTTGCTACGCCTGTTTTCGATAATTTTTTGGTACAACTGCTTCAGTAAATTAGAGTAATATACGGACACAAAGTGCAACGCCTTTACTATGCTCGCAAATTTCTTCAACAATGTGAGGGGATAGTCAACAAGTAGAAGTTGCTGGGCTAGAAGACTACTAGAAGGAGTAGTGGACAAAAGAGCTCGACCGCACGACACAGAAGCTTTTGAGGAAATTTGAACTGTTATGCTTCTTATTCCGTACAGCCCAATTAGCGATTATCACCTCTTTCAGGCACTCTTAGGTGGCCAACGCTTCAACAGCGACGATGAAGTTAGAGCAGAGGTCTTGGTCATGGATTGCCGGATATCTTTTCAACATAGGATTACAAACGTTGGAGAATCACCCTCCAAACTGCTATTCGAATCTATTAGTCATCGAAAGCAACTGAGGGTATATAGAATCGTTCATAGTTGTGAATGATCGTTTTTAGATATTTTCCCACTTTCTAGGCCAAAGTAATAGTCAATTTAAGTGTAAAATTTAAAGAATAGACTTTCTATCAACTGACAGCGAACCGTAGTCATCAAGCCCGTAGGTACTAGGGGATAGAAACGTTAAGTTTATAAATCGAGCTTTGAACTAGTGACACACATTTCATTTTTTTTCACGTTGATGCATTTACTCACTTGACACAATTCAACTCCGCGACAGATTTTCTAAACTTTCAACTATAAAAAACGCTTCTAATAACAGTTAAAAGCGACAGCTGGTAAATGAAAAAAAAATTGAATATTCACTTACCTAGAAGCCTGTCTCGAGTGTCCCGATTTCACGGATCCTCTAGGCGCTGGAGTTGCATCGGACTCTTTATGTCCAGGAGGTAATATAAAATCTGTTTTCGACCCAACTCTGCTATGACCTGGTTTATGAGGTGGTCCGCTGGAATCAAACATTTGCCCTTGAGATAGAGCTCTTTGATGACCGCGCGCACCTTTCATAGCCGACCGACCTACTACAACGGCGGAACTGCTACCCCCATGACTTACGCTGCGAAGATGACCTCTAGTTTCAGGTGATCGGGTCGGTTCCGGAAATGTATAAGTAGAACATTGTGCGTTTGTAGATGGAGCTAGAGTTTCCGTTGGAGGAATGATAGTAAAATTTTCTCCGGTGTTGATGATGTTCGACATTTTAAATCTGAAATGGAAAAGTGAATAAAGTTATAAACGATGTTCTAGTTCACGTTTCCTCAGTACGAGGATATATTGAAAAATTCTTAGCCTACTATGGAACCAAACAAAATTTCAATGTCAAAATAGTTTATTACTCAACATATTCTCCTCTTAATTGGTTAATAATACATTTATTACAGCGAACCTGCAACGTCTCTAGACCTTTCAGAAAAAATGTTTCTTCTTGCTCTGCAAACCAGACCTCTACAGCTTTTATTACATCCTCGTTGGAAGAAAATTCACGACCTTTTAAAACTTTTTTTCAGTTGCGAGAAGAGATGACAGTCTGACGGAGCCAAATCTGGTGAATAAGGTTTACATGACAACATGAGATGTTTGTGCAACTCATTGTCCTGCAAAAACAAAACACCTTTGGTTAGCTTTCCGCGTCTTTTCTCTTCAATTTTTTTCCCGTAGAGTGGTCAGTAATGTCGAATAGTAATCTCCAGTTGTTGTTCTACCCTTATCCAAAAAATCAATCATGATTACTCCATGGCAATCCCAAAAAACTGAAGCAAGAACTTTTCCAGCAGATTTTTGGACACGAAAATTCTTAGGTCTTGGAGAACCAGATAGTCGCCATTCTATCGATTGTAGCCTTGTTTCTGCATCGTAGAAATGTATCCAAGTCTTATCCATAGTAACAATTCGGTTTAAGAAGTCTACATCGTTCTCAAATCGAGCACAGATCGAACGCGATGCTTCTACCCTTGCACGGTTTTGGTCAACATTCAAACATTTGCGGATACATTTTGCGGCAATTTTTCTCATGTCCAAATTGACGTGAACTATATGATGAACGCGTTCGTATGAAATATTCAGTGCTTCATATATCCGTTATGCCCAATTCGACGGTCTGATAAAATCATGTTATAAGATGTATCGATATTTTCGGGGACTGACACAGAAACTGGCCTTCCCGATCGGTCATCACCTTCAATGGAAAATTTACCTCTTTTGAAACTTGCAGTCCAATTTTTCACGGTCGCATACGAAGGACATTGATCACCAAGGTTATTAAGCATATTTTCGTAAATCTGCTTACCTCTTAACCCTTTTAAATACAGTAACTTGATGATGACTCAATACTCCAATTTTTCGATTTTCACAATTTCGGTGGACATCTTTTTTCTTTTAATGTATTGCGCCACCCTGGTTCACTTTTTTAACGTCAAACTTTACACTGACACTTCTATTAATTTATTGTTCGTTGCTATGGTAACGCAATATCTTGTTTATGCATGAAACTGGTCTAGGCTAACTAGATATCAATACATCCTCGTAGTACAGTTTATAATTTTCAATACATTTTCCTTTGAGATAAACACACTTTTCTATTTCCATCTCACGTAGGTTTGGTTGGAAATTGGAGTCACAACAAGCTTCTTGCGGAAGATTGAATTTTTTCGATGGAGGCGAACCTGTTGCAAGAAAATTTTCTTTGTTTTGTCTATACTGCTTTAGAAGCCTGTCCAGTTTTGCGTGTGTACATCTATTCCTGGTATCCATCGAGCAAGAAATTGAGTTGGATTTAGCTCTTCTACAGTCCCACACATTTATAACACTTCCGTTATTATTAAAACTTATATAAAATCCCTCGCCGACAATTTTATATGATTTACCATAGGCGTAGATATATAGATTTTATAAATTTATTATTTTTATAAATACTTTTAAAAATACGTATTCGTTAAAAGGCAATCGAATCATTACAAATTGGACAGCATTATTCGCCGTTATTTAGACAGATGCACTTAAATGTAGTCCTACTTGGAACTTAGAAAAAAATAATTATTATACCTCATCAACTAACTGAATATTAAATTATAAAACGTAAATAGACGAGTAAAATGTACCTGACTGTAAGGGAGTTTGGTTTAGGTCCGGTCACTCCGGACTTTATACGTAGAAATGGTTTTTCGCGTTTTGTCGCGGATGCTGAAGTGCCCCGATGTCGGCAATGATGTTTTCTTGCACGGCAAACTTAGCGGCAATTATTTAGTTTTAGTTATTGTAAAAAAGACAGCCTTATTCTAGGAGGTGGTCTGCGATTTTAATTCTCAGGTTAGCGGATCGCTCCATTATTTTTAAAAATACTCAACGGCAGTCTGAGAATTTCTCGACATAAAAACGATAGTTTTTGAGCTTGTCAGAATCAATTTTTTTATAAGTTAGCCGGCTAACTTGGCAGGCCTAATGTTAACTGTAATGTTTATTAACGCTCACTGCATTATAAGAGTTCGTTCTACGCAACCCCGTACTACGAAACAATCCAAAACCTGTTCAAATTATGTTTGGAACCATCGGGGATTCAATCTATTAATCGTTAGATTTCTGACTGTTGTTGTTGGAACGCACTTTCTATCAACAATCAAAATGTCATAAATTTGACGTTCATGAATTTCGTATTCACCATGTTTCAATTCATAAATTTTTTGTTATTTAAACCTAGTCGTAATGTTGCAACATCGAACGATTCATCTAAAATTGCCTTAGTCAATCAAATGATAAACAGCGACAAAGTAGTGATATTTTCCAAATCATATTGTACGTACTGTAAATTGGCTAAAGAACTTTTCGATAAATGCAATACGAAATATACGGAATACGTTCTGGATAACAGAGAAGACGGCGAAGAGATACAAAGAATTTTAGGGATACTAACAGGAGTGAAAACTGTACCAAGAATATTTGTCAATCAGAAATGTCTGGGAGGTAGAGCGGAATGTAAGCAACTGTACGATACTGGAGAGCTCCAAAAATTATTGATTTATTAACAATATAATCACTGAAGATTATTTTATCAATTTCAATTTGTCTACATAGATTACTTTCATAATAATAAGTATATCAATAACACGAATTGCTAAATTATGGCAATAAAGATTATTTTTTAATTCGAAATTTCTGATGCTCACATTTTACGAGGTTTGTAGAAAAAATTTCCTATTTAACCCTAATAAACCACCGTTGAACCAATATCACATAAGTATCACTGAGTTGCGGTCTCAATAACCGCGAAAGTTTCATAAATACGCACGACACTCATACCGAATTAAGAAAGGAAAAATAATTTTTACTCCCCGTATAAACTTTGGTAAACATCTAATAAATCGTCAGTCCACGTGGACTCATCATCTCCGCTGTTTACCAATGAAAACATCGAATCGTAAACATAAATGCATTTCTATTGGCCGAACTGTTGGAAAACGTATGTACTCACAAGTCAGGTATGAATTTAATAATAAAGATTTAGATAATACAAACACAGCAAGTTATTTTAAATATATTCGAATGTTTAAAAAAGGAAAACATTCAGCAGTCTGATAATGCAATCATAATAAGAATTGCTGAATTAACTAGAGTAGAGTCACGAATAAGTTGACAAAGCTACTGAAGATTTTATACGTAGGACAATTTATAATTTATATAAAAAGAACGGGATTGTAACATTAGAAATAACACAGCAAAAGGTATACCAATTTAGAAACAATGAGTCAAGTTTTGTCAGGATGTGGTTTTAAACACAAGAAACTGAATAAACGGATGGCAATAACCAAATCGTCAAGGATTGTTAGATGGCGTCAGATAAAAGACTACCAAAATTTTAATATACGAATGAGGTACAAAAAAGGTTCAGTTCACGTCTGGTACCCTGTTTGAACCGAACACATTTTAACGAATACTTTCTTGGGCACGAGTACGATTTCCGTGGCGCCTGGATTTGATCCCATTTTGTAAATTTACTCAAAATAAGTCGAAAATGAAAAATTAAATATCTCGAAAACGAAGCGAGATATCGATACTTGAAGTTGGAAAAATTTTACACTTTGAGTGTAAAAAGTTCAAAAATCGTTAATTTTTTACAGCCAAAATCGCAGAAGAAAAATTTTCTTGGCGTGAGGATTATTTTAGTTCTATTTTATTATGATTTTTTTTTCTTATGAAGGGTTTCGCCCCATCGCCCTCACGGGGGCTTCGCCCCTCGTCCCGAAAATAAATAACTTTTGAAAGCATTCAGAACGTACTTTTTGCTCGAAAGAGGATATTTTTACATTAAATTACTAATTAAATCTTCAAACTATCATTAAATATTTCTTTTTTATTTTATAAATAATGAAAAACAAGCTACAGTTCTTTATGAAAAACATTCATTTTCATCAGAGAGTGATGAAAGTTATCAAAAATATTCATTTGAATCGAAGTATTGAACGCCATCTGTTCAATAAAGCGAATTTTGAAGTAACGTTTGATTATAACTTTAAGTATCGATATCTCGAAAACGAAGCGAGATTTAAAAAAATTTCATTCTTCATTTTCGATTTATTTTGGCTTAATTAAGCCAAATCCACTGTTGAATTGTTGAATTTATAAAAATAATAACTTTATAAAATGAGGTATCTACACCTAAGGTAGATCGAACAAAATTGTCATCAAGGCTTATCGTTTATATGCGTAGCAGCCAGTGATTTTAACGAAAATAACTCCTTAAAATTTTTTCCTATTTTCCAAATCACCGAAATGCCGAAATCAAAATTATCTTTTGTGTTGTTCCAGGTAATAAACTATTTGTGTACCTTTCATCCAAATCCGTTCACGTAATTGAGTAAGAAACATCCAAACTTTCACATTTACAATGTAAAGAAGGATATTCAATAATTTCGTGCTTGCACAGTCGTAAATAATTGTGACAATAAAATGTATGCTCTCGAAATTAAAACGATACAAAACGTGTTCTGCGGTTCAACAATTCATGACCTTTAATTTTTATTTTAATATGATATTGTAGAAGGTATGCACTTAACGGGAATTTTTTTTAATCGCTAGAAAATGTATTTTGCCAATTTCAAGGCAGTGTGATTCGATTATTTACTTAATTTATAAATTAAATTTATTATTGTCAGTAAAGTGGTCTAGACATATTGAGGTTATGTACTGTAAATACAAACAGAAAACATTGAACATCTGTTTTAAAACAAACCTCGTTAGCAAATAATAAATCGGAGATGTTTATGGACAACAAAAATAAATCGATGAAAAATGGAAAGAGGTTCGTTGAATTGTTTGTGAATGGGTTGGTGACATTAATCTTGTGGGATGATTAATATCTTATATTCGGTCCAGATATAGGAAAAATTTTCCTCTGCAAATATTGAATTATGGTGGATTTAGGAGGAAAGTGTAGTATGGAATGAACAGAACAAAAAAAACTCGACAATTTTTCGGAGAGTGTGAAAGATTTTTTTTCGTTTAAGTGAGCTAACAAAAAACCTGCAATGATTTAAAAAATGAAAACAAAACTATATATGAGATGTTCCTATAGTTGAAATCCCACAATTCGTATGAGTGGTTCATATTGTAGAGCGATTTTATAGGTCATTTAACCTAGACAAAAGTTATTTTCTTAGTAAATTTTTGAATAGCGACACAAAGGGAAAGATCCCGTATTAGTTTATAAAAAAGTCGTTACACTCTCGTAGCAAGAGACTATAGGGCATGTGTTACCATTAGCAATCAGCAAATATTAAAAAAAATCTCAATTTATAAAACGATGTTTCCATGAAAAGTAAAATCAGAAAAATATCAATAATTCCATTTGTTTTCAGATAGTCTTGATTTTAGGCCTCCTCTGTTATAAAATTAGTTTTTTCTAATAATTTTTGAAAGCTAGATAAAAATTTTTACGTTTCGACTACTTGCAGTCCTTACTAGATAAAATTAATTCCATTTATTTAATAATTTTGTTCTCATTATTTCTTAACAATTCTTATAATAATTGATTTATGTAATGAAAAATATGATACATAAATATAGTTTAAAAAAATGAAAAACACGCTTTTAAAGCGTATCAAACTGAAAAGTTGAAAATAATTTTTAAAATAAGCTTATTAAGTACATCACTAAATAAGTCGTGTGACTAATACAAAGATGGCGCTGCCATTGTCAAATCCATATGACGTTTATGAACTACCAACTTTCAAAAGACTATGTATAAAATTTCATGACATTTCAATTAATCAGAAAAAAGTGACAGCCATTTAATTGAAGTTACTTTTGTTTTTTTTTTAAACTATGGAATCAAAACCGTTTATCATTGCCTCTTAATGAAAAAAATACTGCACAAACTCAGCTTCAAAAATGTTATCCGAAAAGAACAATTTGTTATTGGTTTGCTGGATTTAAACGTGGTCGTACAGACACCGATGATGGTGAACGTTCTGGTTCGAATTGAGATGGTTACTCAAGAAAACATCAAAATAGTACACAAATTGTTTATATCTAATCGTAAATTGAAATTGCGTGAGATAGCGGAGGCCGTAAAGATATCATAAGACAGTGAGTTTACAATTATGTACGAACATTGGACCATGAAAAAGCTTTTTTCCAAGGGGGTGCCGCATTTAGTCACAGTCAATCAAAAACAACAACGTCTTGGTAATTCAGAACAGTGTTTAACCAGATTTACACGTAATGAATCAGATTTTTTTGCGTCGATATGTGACCATGGATGAAGCATGGGTCCATCACTTCGGAATCAAAATCATCATCATCTGAATGGACTGCAATCGGTGAACCACGTCCGAAACTTATACATTATACATACATACTACATAGAGTAGTTAGTTCGCTTGAATGCAAAGATAAAAAAAACAGCCTCATATATCAAAGAAAAAAGCACTGTTTCACCAAGACAATGCAACGATTTACGAGTCGATGGCAACGATGATTAAATTAAACGAAATACACGTCGAATTGCTTCCTCATGTACCGAATAGTCCAGATCTGACCCCTAGTATCTACTGGCTATTCATTGATCTCAAAAAATGCTCGGCGGAGAAAAATTCAGCTCAAATCAAAAGAAGCAATTGCTGAAACTGAAGCCTAATTTGAGACAAAAGATAAATCCTTTTACAAGCACGGAATCGAGAATTTAGAGAAGCGTTGGAATGATTGTATTACTATTGAAAGAGATTACATTGATGAATAAAATCGATTTTTGGCTAAAAAATGTATTTTCCTTAATTAGTCATACGACTTATTTAGTGATACGTTAAAAGAATAATGAATAAAAAATTAGATAGTCCCATATTGTCCCATATTTTTCATACATCCAGCGGCCAACGCTTTTTTCACAATAATACTATATAATTTTTTTTCATTATTGTTTTTAGCTTATTTTAAAAATTATTTTTAACTTTTTAGTTTGTCGTGCTTTAAAAGTGTTTTTTTATAGTTTTTTTAAACTGGATTTATTTACCACTTTTTACCAAATTTGAGTATAGCATTCTTTTGGGTTAAAGGACATATTGGAATATTTGGTTATGAAAAAGCTGATCGATTATCAAAAGATTCAGTACTAAATGGAGTATACAGGAAAAGATGCCATCAATTCATTAAAAGATAAAATGTACGTGTCCTCACAGAAACACTGGGATACCGCTTCACGATCCTCAAATAACACCTATTTTCAAATTTATCCTACATTACATTCCCCTCCGAACTACAAAACTTCGAAATTTTACTCATCAAGTTTAGTTAGAATGAAGACTGGACATGGGAGATATTTCGCTCATCTTGCCAAGCTGGATATTATACAATCATCAGTCTGTTCTGCGTTGATAATTCTTTTGCTGATCTCAATCACATTTTTTTCGGCAATGAAGCAATCACATTCATAAAACAATTTGTTACAGTCATTTGTTAAACAAAACTACACCCTACCTTTAAACCTCACACCTTTTAATCATAGATAACCGACATACTTTAGATCTAGTAGTAGATTTTATCAGGATATTAAAATTAATATTCAAGTATAATAATTGAAAGAGACGTAAACAGAAAATTTGTAGTGATAATTGTTGAAAAAAGTTTTCCGAAAAAAAAAAACTCAATTAAAGTGGTGGGATATACTAACAGTAATAAGGAGAGTTACAAACAAACAAGCTCATCTTCATTCGAATAAAAATAATTCCAGACTGCTTATGATAAATTCCCAAAAGGCACCACCAAAATAAAATTGATTCATTTTTTTCTATTAGTTCCGATGATAGTGCGATTTAAAAATAATCGTAACTATTCCACTAGATGTATATATATATATATATATATATATATATATATATATTCAATTTCCATTAAATTAATAATAAATTGGGTTATTAACATGTGTTTTAATTGTAACGATTAAACATATGGGAAGAATCTAAAAATATACTATAAAACAGTTATGCTTCCCAATTGATACAATCAGCATTAAGTAACAATACTTGAATAACAATCAGGTACGTATTATGAAAATTGTAACGCTAAAAACTTTATAAAATAAAAAAATAGTCTCTTAAAAGTTTTTTTTAACTTGTGTCTATATTGAACTATTTTTCAATTCATACATATTCATTGTATCACCAATAAAAACATTTGAACCATTTAAATCGACTTAAAATGGATTTACAAATCGTTAATAGAGTATTAGAAGGAGAAAAAATTGCCGTATAAAAGGAATACCACGTTTATTTTATAGGTTTTGTTAAATTTTTATCAGAAAATATTTTCGAAAAGATAGTGAATGGACCCATCTATTTCTTGCTAAATTGTCGATAGAAGGTGATTTAAAAAAAACTGATCACTTGTAAAAATTAAAGCACTAATAGAGAATATGAAGTAGTGCGTAAAAAAACGTGTTATTAAGGTCTCCGTAGTGTAGTGGCTAGAGTACGAGGCTCACATGCGGGAGGTTCCAGGTTCAAGTCGCGCTGATACCATCAGAAAGATGGGAGGGATATATTGGAATTGACAATACAAATCAGAAATGGGAAAATTGAGAATGTTCGATGAATTGAAGGTTAAATAAGAATTCTGTCACTATTGTTTTTTTTTGCAAAAACTTGATATTTGGAACGAACGATTTTGAGTCTAATGAAATAAGAATTCAAATTACCATCCAAAAAGCAGTGTGCATTTTTCAATATTGATTTTAGCACAAATTGTAAGGATTTATAGTTAAAAATTTCAATTTCATTGGGGTGCAGGTTGAAAATGATTAAAAACTACTAAAAGATGTGAGAAAAGTTTTTAATAAAAAGTGTAGAGATCAAAATTATATATTTTTTAGAAACTTTTTTCAACCAAAATTTAAAAAAAAAATAAATCTATTTTGACATAAGACATGATAACGGTGTCCCCATAAAAACATACATTTATCTGAGATTTCGTATGTCCCATTGAAAAATAAATATATTAATTTAAAAAATTATATCTTTTCGATTATACAACCATTTTCTAGACATATAATATGATCATATTTTATTAAGCCTTACAGCTGAGTTATAAATTTCAATCTATACTGGCAAATATCTCGGTTTCTGTTACATATCTGTACATACAGGATGTTTCTAAATACAAAATTTAGAAGGTGATTTCTCGTATGAAATTAAGATGTGTCTTTCTTCTATAACAAAATTTCTTCAGCCCACTCCTTCCCAAAATGTCACCCTTAAAAGGTGGTGACTAAAATTTAGTTTTAATTTTTTTTCTAAAATTTTAGTAATATTAGAAACTTGAAACTCTATAATTTTCGTGCACTCGCAAAGGGCATTTTTTCAATATTCTTGTTAGATTTTCAGCATTTATTATGAATCGCATTACATTTCACATCTTTACTGTTTTCCACTCAATTAATTGAAAATATTATGGTGTTTATTTTTTTTCTCGGCAGCTAGGGAAAAAATTGAGAATAAAAAATACATATAAATAGAATAAGGATTTTAAATTATAATTTTATTACTCAATTTTAGTCACCAGTTTTTAGGGGTGATATCTAGAAATGGGGTGGGCTTAGAAATTTGTGTTATAGGAAAGACTCATATTAATTTCATAGGAGCAATCACCTCCTAAATTTTGTCGCATGAATTTAGAAAAACCTTGTATTTTTATGAGATTTTCAACATATATTCTAGTCCCTCAAATGAAATTCCAGATTTTTTAAACATGATACATTCAATTCAATTAGTTTAATTTTTATCCAAATAATAAAAACTATTCAACTTATAGCTAAATCCTGATCTGGAGATTCAGTCAATGAGTTTAAATCGAGCATATTAAGTAGAATCTGTTTATAACTGATTAATAAAAGCCTCACGTCAGATAATTGAACAATGTTTAATAATGTTTTGGGTCAAATACACTGCACGCCAGTTATAGTAATACTAAGATATCTGAATTTGCAATTAAAGAAAAAAACGTTATAGGTACCACTATTTCTTAAACCTATTTTCAACGATTTACAGTTAAATCATCGATTTTGCCACACAGAATAAATCATATAGGTAATTGAAACGTAATCTTTTAGATGATAAACAAGTTCCATACACACAAGTGTTTTTTATTATTGATATAATGTATTTGTTATATGTATAAAATAAATTTGCCATACATCCCGCTGAAAACAATTTAAGGAACTTTTAGCAAAGCCACCAGGAGGGGAAGGGCACGAGAGCACAAAATTCTACTCTTTTACTAAATGCACAGAAAAATAAAAGTAAAAAATACATTTCCTGGGAAACATTTCGAGCATAGATTTGTTTTTGCATGGCAACCTTCTCAGATTAACATAATAACGCATTTTTTAAGACCTACAAAAATACTTATCATTTCTTAGAAATATCAATATCAAAATAAGATTATTAATCGTTTCACAGAACCCAATCACTTGCACGGTATTCAAAATGATAGTTTATAAGATTATTAATAATTTGGACCGATAAGTTAAACTAAATCAATGGTTCGAAAAACATAATGCACAGATCACAATAAACAAGCAGATGTATCAAAATTGATTGGAAAAATTAATCGAGTTCATCACACAAATAAGTATTTGGAGAAAATTTTACAAGAAACTACTAATTTAGAAACGAATTTGCTCTAGAACAAGACCAACCCAAATCAAGTATGACGGTGAGCGTTGCATAGACTTTTCATTTATTATTTACATATTCAGAAGAAAATTTAAAAATACTTTAAAATAGCTTTTAGCATCTGATGAATATAGGAAATACAATTTCACACAATAAGCAACCTAAAATTATTAGTGAAACTAAAAATCCTCTAGAGTATAACTAACACTCATTTCCAATTTTTCTGTTTTCATATTACTAATAATTCTCATTCGGTTTGTCTCTTCCACTTACTCTTCCCTCATCAGTTATTCATTCTATACACTTTCCAAAAATTATTTGCTCAATCATTTGTCTTTGTCTTTTGGGGGGTAGTGAAGAAAGTATTTATCGCTCCCAAAATATACTTAACTATTTCAAATATGAAATAAAACCAATATGAAAAAATGTAGAAAAAAGCTAACAAATGATATAAATAATAAAAAAAGCTGAAGAGAAAAAGAAAAGTTAATAATTTTTTTTTCAGATATATCAACTTTCATTGAATCAGAGAACTATTATATTTATGTATGGAGACATAGTAGGTTGTATTTTGTGTAGGCTTTGTTACTGTGTCCTTGGGCACTGCATTGTTAAATGTTAATCTCAGGGAGGGTCGAACAGAACTCCAAATCAAACAATTTATTCCCACAATAAATGCAGTGACATTAGAATAATTATATATTTGTGTTTATGAATTTGGTGGGTAAATTTTGGTACTCTGATTATCAGAGATTTTTACTTATTTTAAGTAAAATTCAACATATTACAAATTTGAATATACATGAAAATGGATATAATGATAGATAAATTTTCAACTAAAATACAACAAATGATTCAATATTTGACAAAGTACTAAGATACCCACCAGTTATCTACAATGATTGGTGAAGTATTTACAAAGATTACTTCATTTGTGGTTATATGTTTACATATATCAATTATTTATTCTTGTAATTGTTTTCAAATATATATTTGGAAATTTGTGATTAATTCTTACCCACCTTTATTGATTTAAGTATTTTTTACCAAAGAATACACATGAAACTGCTATATCAGTAGTTCAATCAATCATAACATTTTCTTGCTTATTCATTCTATTTCAATTTAAATATGTCTGCATAAAGCAATTAGAGTTCATGAAATGCGTTACATGCTACTTTCTAATGTATCTAATTAATGTATTCTTATTATACAAATTATGTTATGCATACTAAACAACTACATTTTTAAACTCACTTTGTTTTTAACTCATGTCTAACAGTTTTAAAACCATTTAAGGTTTAATAATAGAAATCCAGCAGCTTTGCTCTCAAGTTAAAGCTTAATTTAAAAATATGGGAAGTTATAAGTTCAAGGATTCAAGGATGAATTCAGGCGCTTTTTACACATTAATAAAATTATTAATACCACATGAAATAGAGAAACTTGTATTTAACAAAGTTTCTAGTTACATAAATCTCGTAATATAAATGTGAATATAATTACAAACGGTAATTGAGTAGGTAATCAAAACAAATGATATAATTCAATTCAATTTTTGAATTAAATTTATTTATTCTTATAAGTATGACCTGAATAATTCATACAAACAAGGATAAATAGGATATATGTGAAAACGATAGAGCACTAACAACAATACTAATTTAGCAAAACTACTATTGGCATTGAAAATTATTTTAACAGCTGTAGATTAACACAGAAAGTTTACCTTGGCATTTTAACATTTAATACTATAATCGACTAGCATTTTGCCGTGAAAATGATACTATATATTAGTTCAACGTCCTTCAAATCGAGATTTTACAAAGATAATAACCATAAGTAGTCAATATATAAAAATATAAAAGTAAAGAAGAAAGGTTAATGAGAAAATCTTAAAACATACAAATACTTACCTTTATTTTTCATATCTCGAAAAAAACTCCATAAATTGCAATTTTTCAAAAAGAAAATATGGTTTGTGTTACACAAATGAGAAAACTATTACATGCCACGCGTAGTAAAGCTTTCAATAAACATTAAGTAACTGAATTTTATTTCAATAACCAGCACCTCTAAACTATTTCCAACTCATAACTTAACTGGTTACATTGGCGCAAACGCTTTGCCAACAAATCGCGAAAATTAACAAACGTCAAATAAGGTACATCATTGGCAGTTTAATGACAATGATATTTGACTGGTCTGCAGTTACACCAACATTAAATATTGTTCGTCTTCAACTTATTCCGACTTAGGTATATACTTGTATAGTTTTTCACATAATTTTCATAATTTCAAAATAACCAATACAAAGTTTTTAATACTCAATCCTAATGTTTAAATCCGCTAAAAGGAAGAAATAGTATATAAGATGAGAAAACTGACTGGTGAACAGTCCTGGATGCACACAATAGTTCTAAGTTTAAGTGAGGTAGATTCACGAGTTTACAATATAATGATATATAATTAATGTTCTTAAAAAATGGCTATGTCATTAGTACGAAAATACGCAATGAAATAAATGTCATTTCTGCAACTGGCACTACTGGAATGTATAGTGACGTATCAATTTCTTCAATAAAAGTGGGCCGTATCGGTATTGGTTTTGCCGTCAATTGAGTTTCTTTATTAATTTATATTATTAGTGTATTACAATGGATGAAGAATACGATTGCATTGTTTTAGGCACCGGTCTTAAAGAATGTATCCTTAGTGGAATGTTATCGGTTTCGGGAAAAAAGGTATTACACGTCGATCGAAACAAGTATTACGGCGGAGAGTCTGCTTCAATTTGTCCATTGGAGGAACTTTTTGCAAAATTTGGCATTCCTCCTCCAGATGAATCCTATGGAAGAGGAAGAGATTGGAATGTTGATCTCATTCCGAAGTTCCTCATGGCGAATGGATCTCTGGTCAAGCTTCTTATTCACACGGGCGTTACGCGATACTTGGAGTTCAAATCTGTCGAAGGAAGTTATGTCTACAAGGGTGGAAAAATATCAAAGGTAATTTTTTTAAACATGTTTATAGTTATCTTATCGCACCCGGTTTTGCGCATTTACATTGCAAATTTTAGGTTCAGAACATAGTTGTTGGAACAAATTTTTCTACTTTATATAAAACATATTGAAACTAATATGAGTAGAATTAGACAATTACAGTCCAATTTAGCTGATCTTAAGCCTTTTGAATTTGGTCACACTTGAATTTCCCAATTCAAGTTACTGCAGCTTAATCATATTTTTGTTTTAATATCTTCCAATTAAGTGTTCATTATGTTCGAATTTATGAAATAGATGATAATTATGTTGCTTCTTTAACAGAATATACTTTTTGTGTGGTTAATTTTAGAAAATGTGCACTGGAGCATGTAATTACCAATCTTTCAAGCTCTAATGGAGATAATGTTAGCTTTTTTAGTTAACTGAAATCGGTAGATTGTCAATGCTTCTGTAACTTTACTCTTTATTCATTATATTAGAGTTTTGGAAAATATCTGTATATAACAAATCATTGTTGATATTTACATCAAAGAACATGTATAGGGTATTCAATGAACAATGGTTGGAGTATATTATAAAAAAATTTAATGGGATCCTTGCGTGAAAAGTTGAAAATTACTTCATTATGGATTCAATATATGAAAAAATGGAAAGATTGAACAAAAACGTATGTAATATTCAACATTACAAATATTTTTGTAGCTCTAAAAAAATTTTTGCATATATACGAGGGCTGCTACTTAAGTTTTGAGATATGGCAACACTGATGTGAATGTCAAATCTGACGTTGCCATCATAAAGTTTGACATTTTCAATGGAGAATGTACTCAGATCGCTTTGTCAAACAATTTACTTTTTGAGTTGTCTACAGATACTCTTGGTCAAAATTGGAATTAAATCGTGAACATTTTCATGTGATGATTTTCTATAACTTTTGATGTGGATTAAACCAACAGCTGATCAACTCACTTCGACTTTTGGTGATGAAGCACCATCTCAATCACTCAGTGTGTCATTGGTTTTCCAAATTCATTTGTGGTCTTACTTCGCTACAGGATGAATTTTGTGAAGATCGTCATGTAACATACTGTGAAATTGAGGCATATTTGGGCATTAGTTCTATTCACATACATTCAGTTTTGCATGAACATTTGGCTGTCAAAAGGATTTGTTCGCGTTGGATACGGGATAATTTGACAATCATTCAAAAAAAGCTCGTGTCGATTGGTGCAAAGAAATGACGAAAAACCAATTATGACGCTTCAAAAGACATCTATAAGATTGTGATATCATTTTTGAAAAATTGCCGCCCATTAATATCACAAGTTTTATGCCCAATTCACAATATAAACTTCAAACTGAATGTGCAAGGCTACTTAGTTAAATTAAAACAAATATCAATTGCTCTAGATAAAGTTCAGAAAGACTGTACTATTAGCGAATGCTCAGAAATATAGGCTGATTTGATTACCTTCATTGAGGAAAATGATAATTACTCCGACTCTGATATAAACTACTTAGTAAAAATATTTCAATTGGTAATATCTCCAGTCTACTATGTTGCTAATATATTGGATCACCGATTTGAAGGTATAAAATTAAGCTAGAAACAAAGAGAACAAGGTCCTGAATATATGTCACTATATTATCCAGAAGCAATGCTCTTTATTATAAGTTTTCAAGCAAAAACATCACTGTTGAAACATTATTTGTTTTCAGAGCACTTAAAAGGTCTTAGACCAAGTTACAATAGACCTTGTTCAGTAGCTTCATACAGGTATTGCTTCATCTGCTGGACTTCAGCGTTTGTTTTCTACATTTGGGGTAATTCACTCTAAACTTTGAAATAGGTTGGGCACAGAAAAAGCTTCAAAATTAGTTACAGTATTTAAACATTTTAATTCAAAGTCAAAGTTCAGTAATACCGAATACTGAAAAAAGGATAATATATATTATAAGAGTTAATCATATAGGTAGATTTAATTCCATTTGTAATTGAACATTTGAGTAAGAGTCATAACAAAAAGAACATGGATTAAAACATGTTTAAAACAAAACAGTTAAGTTGTTTTAAACAAGATTTAAACAAATGTTTTAAACATTTTCTTCTCTCAAGTCATCTAAATTTTTATGCAGTTAGTAAATTCGATTTTTTGTAGTTATAGAAATCATTGGCGATAAATAATATTACTTTTGTTTTATTTTTAAATATCAAGGTAATTTTAATTATTAGAATGTATTATTATTCAATAATTTCATGAGAATAAAGATAATTGCAAATTTATAACGTTTGAGTAATTTTTAGTCATGATAAATGATATGAATATTTGGGAGTTCATAGAAATATTTATTATTTGAAAACTGCCAACGTTAATTACAGCTTAACCTCATAAACAAAGTTAATAATAACATAAACTTATTACTAATTAATTTCGTATTAATTACTGTATTTATTACTATATGTGTCGTCCAATATATTTCTTACTGAAGTAAAATATACCAGATTATCCGCACTAAATTTAAAGAAAAATTATGGAAAACTTGTACATATCGACTAAATTTTACAATATGAAATATAAACAAAGTGGAAGACAAATCGGATTGGTAATCATCCAAAAATAATACCAGATGTGAAATTATAAATGGGACATTCAGGGGCTACTATCCTTACAGATGCAGGAGGTGATGCCTTAACAGTGAAAAATTTTGCTGGTTGGAAATCAACGGCGGTAATGGAAACTTATATAGAATATTCCTTAAATAAGAAAAAACAGACATCACTATTGTAAGGACAGTTGACAAAAAACAGCCATGACATCAATGGTTGATGTAGAATATTCATCAGAATTAATAGAATAATCTTCTACTTATAATAGTATCGAAGAAAATAACTATGCAGATTTAAAAAGGAAACATTTATCACAAAAAATCAGTGAAAATATAAAATTAAATTTGTAAAATCATTAATAAAATTGTTAAAAATTTTCAATTTGAAGCTATATTATAGTTTATTAAAATGTTTATTTTCTAGAATTTTTCTTGAATGAGTTGTAGAAAAAAATATACTGTTCTTTATATGATATATATTGACTTTTTAAGAATATTAAAAAAATGTGAAAAAAATCAGAATTTCAATAAATTACAGACTAGTATATTTTACAAAAAAAACGATGCACCCTGGTTAACATAATTCCAGCCCTTGTAGTGATCTAAAACAAGAAAATTTTAAAAATTCTCAATCTGTAAAGATGTCGCTATCGCATTGACTTTAGCAGAAAAAATATACAATATGGCGTCCACAAAAATTGAAAATACACCAAATTGATTTTTTTTAAAATCCACGCAGACGTGATAGAGAGATATATAAAAAATATTTCCGCCAAATTTCAAAGGAATTGGTTGGATAGGACTGTAGATATCGTGTCAACCATATCAAAAAAAGTAGTTTCGAGAAAAACGCGTTTAAGGTTTGAGAAAAAATTCCAGTAGAATAACTCATTCCATGCGGTCGGCTTATTTTTAATAATTTTTAAAATTCATTTAAGGACATATTATTAAGGGTCTAAGCTTTGAAAATATGCATAAAAACTCGGTTTTTTTCAAATTTCTAGACCAGAATACCCCCTTAAGTTTGTTTGTTCAATAACATCTCAATGATGTCATTTTAATAGCAAGATACTAAAAGACTACTATTTTTGTGATTTTGTAGGTTCCTGTTGATCAAAAAGAAGCACTTGCATCCGATCTTATGGGAATGTTTGAAAAACGTCGATTCCGCAATTTTTTAATATATGTTCAAGACTTTCAGGCTGATGATCCAAAAACATGGAAAGATTTTGATCCAAATACACAAAATATGCAGGCCCTTTATGAAAAGTTTGGTCTAGGTAAGATTATATATTATAACAATTCTATAAAATAATGCAAAGAATGTTTTGTAACAATATCTGTCGTACATATGTACAAAATTTCTTATAAATTTTGGTTGAGTTGATTTGGTTAGTTGACTGTATTTATGTGTTTTTTGCTTTGATTGATATTATGATTGATTGTTTTAGTTATGAGTAAAACTGAATGGATGTGTTAACTTTAATTTTTATTTCTGTACATTTCTAGGCTTCTCTTTTACAACTACTCCTTTTTTAATCAGAATCATTATCAACAAATAACCTTTTAAAAATCAAAAAGATTCCATAGATGGGTATACAGCGAGTGTTGCTTGAAATTATAATTATATCATACACCATCAAATTAAAATTGTATAAAATAAACTCAACAAATTTAGCATGCTTCATACTTGAAGCATTCTCAATAAATGATTTAATCAGGAAATATTCTCAAGTAATGGAAATTTTATAAATTTTTGACCATATTATTATTATATTATTTCAGACAAAAATACTCAAGATTTTACTGGACATGCTTTGGCTTTGCATAGGGATGATGAATACTTGAATAGAGCTGCTATTGATACTATTAATCGTATTAAGTTGTATTCTGATTCACTCGCCAGATATGGGAAATCACCATATTTGTATCCTATGTATGGTTTGGGAGAATTACCACAAGGTCTGTATAATTATTTGTTGATATTAATAACAATGTAGACTATATGATGATATGTATATTTTTATTAAATTGTAGTTTTAGCAACCTAAAGGGTAACTGTGCTAAGTTCATCCGTATCCAACACTGAAAAAATAACTACACCATACACTTATTTTGTAAAAATTTTTGAGTCTCCTAGTCAGCCATGAATGAAGGTGATGTGGAAACTGATAATAAAAATGATGTCGAGAAAGATCTCTTATATTTCAACATGAATTGATAAATGGAAACTGTGATAGTAATGACAATATAACGGAGACACCAAATGTAGAGACAAGAGGTGATTATTCTTCCAGAACTTGATACCAATGATCTTATAGAATTAAATGATAACTAGATAGTCAAACAAAACGCCAGAACTTAATAATAAAGTAAACCTTATAACTACCGACTCAAACAATTTAAGGTTGACGGTAATTTCCAGAAAGTAGAGACTGATAACTGTAAGGAAATCAAATCAAACGCTGAAAAATGCAGGATATACTCATTTTGAAACACATCTATTTTGGCCAAATCCTTTGAAATCAAAGGAAAAATCAAGGAAAACATCAGGAAATAGAACTCCAGCAGAAATTTCTTCAGAATCTTTTATAATTTACTTGAGAAAGAAGCAGGAGAATTAAACAATAGAAGAAGATAAGATGGAAAAAAAGAATGAAAAATAAAAACAGCTTTCTCAAAAGAAAATTGAAAAGCAGTCAAAGAAGAAGAAAAATGGCAAATCAAACAGTACCATAGAGATTAAAAATAAAGAAAAATGTGATACACGTAGTGAACAACTAGCGATGCCAAGGATGAGCTGAAAAATGTTGGATGTGATTTATGTCCAAGATTCCATCTCAAATGTACCAAATTCAATGGCTCGTCCTATGAAGAAGTATGTAACCAAGAATTTAGATGTGATTTCTGTTAAGTGTTTTAAGTTTCTAATAAGAATTAATTTTGTGATTTCTTATAAATGTGTTCTTTATTAAAATATGATATTTTGAATAAAATTTTAATCAAACAATAATTTATGATTTAAAATGGTCTTTGAGTTTTACTTAATTTTTTTTTCTAATATGGTAATGTGCAGAGCGGTGTTACATAACTGAGCACTGGCACAGTTACCCTAATATGTGATAATTGTAAAACATTTATGTAAATAATCAATAAATATTGTTCAACACAGCTTCTCGTTTCATGTAAAAATCAAGAAACTTAAATATAATCCATTGATAGTCCTATACATGTAAAGATTCAATTGCAAGTTTTCAATTTATTGTAAAATTATCCAATAATTGGTTCTTTTTCTTCTTAAACTTTTCTTACTCATTTGTAAGATTTTTACTCAGAAATATCAAATACATGTCTTACAGCACCATTGCAATTAGAACTTTTGCTAATTTATTTTCTTTTACTTATAGGTTTTGCCAGGTTGTCTGCAATTTATGGAGGTACCTATATGTTAGATAAAGCTATTGATGAAATTGTACTAGGCGAAGGTGGGAAAGTAATAGGTGTTCGTTCCGGCAATGAAATAGCTAAATGCAAACAGGTTAGTAATAGTTTCAATCAATTTAAATACATAGAAACATTCTTAAGTTGTATGATTAGATGCAAAATTCTAAAAGAATAGCAACATAAGTTCAGTGGTAAATTGAATCTTTTCACCAACCATATTGTAACAAAGTTAAATAGATTATCTAGTTAGGTGGTCGAGTTGGAATGAGATTGTTCTATGCTCTTGGATTTGCTATAAGAGCAGCTCCCAATAAGTGAAGCGAGTGGAGTAATAAGTGATTAATAAAAAATATCGTTTTGTTTTTGTTTCAGGTGTACTGCGACCCCACATATGTTCCAGATAGAGTTCGCAAGAAGGGCCAAGTGATTAGATGCATTTGCCTTTTGGATCATCCAATTTCTAATACTAGAGATGCTTTATCGACCCAAATAATCATTCCTCAAAAACAAGTCGGCCGTAATTCCGATATTTACGTTTCTTTAGTGAGTTACACTCATCAAGTAGCTGCTAAAGGTAAGATTATCTGTGACAAAGAAAATGTTATGTCATGATTGTGACTGACAGCGTGATAGACAAAACTCGATTTTCCTTCTAATCCTTTTGTGTAAACAGGATTGAAAGATAGCATAGCAGATTTTTCTTGTTTTTTATTCTGGGTGGGGAAAAAAGTGGTTTCACTTAGAGATTTCTTAAACCTATGACGATTAACCTATAAACAAGGAATATTTAGCAAAGTGAGTTTTAAATTGATTTATAAATCCAACAAAACATTAAAACAATTATTGGGTAATTCTATGGATAAACTACCAAATTTGGAAAATAGTAGTATATATGAAGTCAGCTTTGATGATTGTGACGGCATGTATATTGGGCAGACTAAAGAGTTCATTTAAAATATGGACGGACCGAAAAATCGACTTTTGTCGGTCACACTGTCAGTCATAATCATAACATAAATATTAATAATGTACCTGGCTGCGAAGAGAGCCAGGAGCGCAACTGTAACCGTGATTTTTTAGAATCTTTATATAATTTGCCGTGATGTATATGGAATTTAATCTAAAAAGCAAGTAAACGAAATTTCGTCCCAAAAATAAATCAAAAATACTAGCTCCCAATTTTTTATATACAGCCTGTATATATTCCCCTAGTTATAAATATGCATGAAAGTTTGGATTTACAAAAAACCATTGAGCCCACTTCATAACTTTTCTTCTACTATAACTGTTCTGCTAATGTTGCATGGATGTATCGCTCGCCATAACGGCAGTCGTCATTTAGACGATAAATTTAGTCCATTGACGTTCTCTCCAGTTTCGGTGTTCTTGGGCAAACTGAAGTCGCTGTATTCGATGGTCTGGAGTTAAAAGGGAACCAGATGCATCTCGATAGAAAATTATAATTCAACTTGCCAAGTGCTAATTATACTTACAGTGCAGTGCTTATATCAAAGCCACATTTTAATGTACTCTTTTCCAAAAAATCGATCTTACTTATTCGATTTTGGCGGCCTTTTTCAGGTTATCTGTGATTATTAATGGTCTTCTAAAATTGTGTCATTGGTCTGTACACATCAGATTATTCTAAACCAAGTCGAAGAGCCAATTGTGGTAAGCTCTGCTGGCATTTTTAATGCTGTATAATTTTTACATTCTTCACATTTTCATCTAATATCATCTGTAACTCAAGATTTTAATATTGTAGAATTACTATATATATATATGAAGTAGATAGCAATAAAACATTTTCTCCCAATTATCAGTGTTATCAAGTTCGAATTAACATTTTTTATCTATATTTTTTAACCTTGTATAATCATTTTGCAGGTTGGTTTATAGCAATGGTTTCCACTACTGTAGAAACTGATACTCCAGAAATCGAAATTAAGCCTGGCTTAGACCTCTTAGGAACAATTCGTCAAAAGTTTGTTTCTATATCAGATTATTTTGAACCTACAGATGATGGTCTTCAGTCTCAGATCTTTATTTCTGAGTCTTATGATGCTACTACTCACTTCGAAACAACCTGTTTAGACGTTTTGGATATATTTAAACGTGGAACAGGTGAAGAATTTGATTTTTCTAAAATTAAACACGAGTTGGGAGACGAAGAACAATAAACTAGATATGGTACCATAATGTTCCGGTGCAGTTTATTTAGGAAATAATATATGTGAAACTTTTTTGATAATTGTCTATTTGGGTTATTCAAAGTGGCTACGTAGTCTTAAAAGTTCATGATACTCTTTTTTTAAGAATAATTTGATATTCATTTCTAAATATCAAGACATCAGGCAAGTTTTAGATTTGCTTCCCAGAAAAGGTATTTGCGATCACATTTTTTTGTATTCACTATTTTATACACTCTTGGTATTTCAAGAAAATTTTAATAAAAAGAACAATCGAAAATACCAGGTCAAGCTTGATTTTCAAGAATAATCGTAATTTTTGTTTGCAAAAGGAATTTATTACTAGTTAGACATAAGTTATTGTGAAGTTGTATTTATATGAATAATATATAGCTTTATGTTTTAGTTAGATGCATGTCTAAATCATTGGTGATAAGGCACTTGAAAAAATGTGTATATTTGTGATCTGATTACATTAACAGAATTTTAAATGTACGAAAATGTTTTAGTTTGATGCCTTGACCTAAATAAAATAGTTCTAAACATATAAGTGTTGATATATTTATGTGGCCACTACCAAAGACACAATAATTTCACAGATAAAAAGCTTTGGGGATTATTTATATTTAGGTGAAGTGTTGAAATCGTCAACATTCCAATTTTTGCATTAACTCGCTGTTACAAAAGAGTTCTAAACTCAAAACTCGTGCAATCATTTTCCCATCGTTTTTGTATACTGCACAAGGATTGCGATCTTTGAAAGTTCTTTTACCGTAATTCAAAATAAACCTTAAAATATTAAGTAGTCTTTTATTTATTCATGCCCGGCGCACACTGGGCCCGATGACATCAAAACGTGATCAAAGGTATATTCCACATTGCTCCACATTCCCCTATTGAGCCATCATCAAGTACCTGTATTTAAAAGGGTTAAGATGTAAGCAGATTTACGAAGATATGCTTAATAACCTTGGTGATCAATGTCCTTCGTATGCGACTGTGAAAATTAGACTGCTAGCTTTAAAAGAGGTACATTTTCCATTGAAGATAATGACCGATCGAGAAGGCCAGTTTCTGTGTCAATCTCCGAAAATATCGATGCAGTTTATGACATGATTTTATCAGATAGTCGAATTGGGCTAAAACGGATATCTGAAGCACTGAATCTTTCAAACGACGCGTTTATCATATAGTTCACGTCAATTTGGACATGAGAAAAATGGCTGCAAAATGGATCCCCAAATGTTTGAATATTGACCAAAAGCGTGCAAGGGTAGAAGCATCGCGTTCCATCTGTGCTCGATTTGAAAACGGATGAGACTTGGGTAATCATGATTAATTTTTTGGATAAGGGGGATTACTATTCGACATTACTGACCACTCTACGGAAAAAAATGAAGAGAAAAGACGCGGAAAACTATCCAAAGGTGTATTGTTTTTGCAGGACAACGCTCCTGCACACAAATCTCATGTTGCCATGCAAAAAATTCGTGGTTTAGGATTTGAATTATTAGAACACTCCCCTTATTCACCAGATTTGGTTCCGTCCGATTATCATCTCTTTCCTCAACTGAAAAAAAGTTTAAAAGGTCGTAAATTTTCTTCTAACGAGGCGGTAATAAAAGTTGTGGAGGTCTGGTTTGCAGAGCAAGAAAAAACAATTTTCCTCGTATAAGGGATTGTAGTAATACATGATCTTCTGTATATTGGACTGCTGGAACAAAAAGAAGAAACTGTTGCAGAGCCCCACTGAGTTGTTTTAAGAGACGTTCCTTTTAATTTAACACTGATGATTAATTTAGAAAAATAGTTCGGCTAACCAAAGAAAGTTCCAGATACACTTAATGACACAATGAAAATATATCTGAACGATCCTGTATAAACTACAGCAGTAAGAACTGTTTTACTTTTTATTTGGTTTTGATTTATATAAACTTATTACAAATATGTAGCTGCTAGGTATATAATTGATATACCATTAAAAGTTGTTAAGGCTCTCTGAGCGTTAAATTGAAATGATTTCATTTAGTTATTGGCAGCATTGAGGTTTTTTGGTAATGGTAGTACGTAATAATAATTGTTTGGGTATCTCCCAATCATCAGTGAGTATGCATTCACAAAATTATTGAGTTTCAATAGACAGGAATAAATTTCCTGAGTTAAATGATATTAGAAGAAAGGAAAGAAAAAACTACTTAAGATTTATTGTCAGTTGAATATAAATTTGAAATGTTTGAGGTTATTTTTCAAATATAATGTACCTAGGATAATTGGATGCATTGACTGCACTCATGTATCTATTTCACAGTTCATAAGCTGCTACTATTAAAAAATGGTTTCAGGTTACAGTCTTATCATTATAGGTGGTTTGCGAGCGGCTACGGGGCGGAGCGGGCGCGTAATGAATGCGTCGCGGTCGCGTGGTATAATTGTTTGTAGCGCACAATACACTCATTAACAAAATAGATTCCGAGGAAGAAACACTACTGTTGGCTTTGTTACCTCGAAGACGCCGGAGACGGAAACGAAAGCATCGACGAATTTGGAAGGCCCATTATCAAACAAATTACAAATCTCTTCCCATGCCTTTTTTTTTTAATATAATCACTAAATTCTCTGCTTTTTTGGTTCCATATTATGTAACGAGTTTGAATTTCACTTATAAATAACTTTGTATCAATATCCGAATCTCTCAATGATTCCATGATGATACGAGTGATCGTCTACGTCCTTTCACATTCATGTCTCGTTACAGACTGAAGTGAGGCGGAGCGTAAATTCAATATCGCTACCAATTAAATCACTCCCTTTGATGATCGCTCGCTTGTGAGAGGAGTGAGTTAAGAATACCGCTCCAGAGAGCTAACTTCAAACAATAAAGTAAAATCGTTTTTATATAAAAACTAATCAGTGATTTTTAAAGAGGTATAGGATTTAGTTTAAAAAAAAATTGAAAAAATTGATGAAATCTTTATTAGAGTCAATAGAACGATCAGTATAATTTAATGTTTGAAGATTTCATGCAAATTTGGCCGTGGCTCCGCTTTAGATAGTCCATGTACAAGGTCCAATTTTGGCATACTCTCTCCAACATATTGGCCGGTATTTCACGAATAAATGCTTCAATATTGGCTTCCACTCAATCTTTGCTGATTTATCCCTGTAGACATTAACCTTAACATGGCCCCACAAGAAATAGTCCAAAGGTGTTCACACGATCTAGGCGGCCAATTGATGGGCTCCAAACGTGAGATGAAGTGTTCACCAAAGGCGGCTCTCAATTTGGTCATTGTTTCGCGTGCTGTATGGCATGTGGCACAGTCTTGTTGAAACCACATGTCAGACATTCCAATTCTTCCATTTTGGGCAAAAAAATCGTCAATCATCACACGGTAGCGCTCGCCATTCACAGTAACGTTCCGACCATCGTCGCTTTTGAAGAAGCCGATGATGCCACCGGCCCAAAATCCACACCGAACAGTGACTTTTCTCGGAATTCATTGGTAGCTCTTGCAGTGTTTCTGGCTGGTCTTTACTCCAGATGCGGCAATTATGCTGTTGTTGTTGACGTATCCATTCAACCAGAAACGAGAATCGTCGCTGAGCACAATTTGTCGATAAAAAAGTGGGTCTCTCTCCAACTTTGCCAGCGCCCATTCACCAAATGTTAGGCGTTGTGAGATATCATGTGGCATCAATTCTTGCACCAGCCATATTTTATAAGGTTTTACACCCAAATACTTTCGCAAAATTTCCTACGTAGTGGAGTAACAGAGACCCAATTGCTGCGAACGACATTTCACGGTCATCAGTAACACTTGTGGATACAGCCGCAATAGTGTAAACTGGGTTCGAAACTTAGTCACAAGCTTCCGAATAGTTCCTTCAGTAGGCCGACCAAACTGCCTATAAATTGGAAGTGCGCGACCCACGCTCTTGACCGAGTATGAATTTTGATAGTAAAATTCAATAATTTGTTCGTTCGTAAGTCGAATCATGATTAAAAAATAGACCTAACTGAACAAGTTTGACAACGACACAAGACACGATTCACGCGTGATCTGTCAAAAACAGTGTTGCCAAAAAGATACCAGCAAAAAAATCACTCGTTAATTACTCTCTAACAATTTTTCTTTTCTCTCTTATCATTTCTATCGATTAGCATCAACGAAATTTTAAAATAATTAAATCAGTAAGCCAATTTCATAGAGGTGATTTTACTCAATTAAAATGTCAAGCAATATAAGTTATTGTCTCTACATCCTACATATATGTTATTTTGATACTGTACAGGAGATGAGAAAACTTCTTCTGGTAAACTACCTTTTTTTAAAAGAACTAATGTTTCGAAATCTATGAAATAAATTGTACCCCTATTAGAAATACCGACGACAACGGTAACATCATTATTGTGATATATAAGCGGAGTTGATGATATTTTAGAATCGGTAGAAAAACTCTTGACTGATTTATATGTATCTCCACACACTTCTAATATATAAATATTTTTATCGTGACAACCAAAAACTACAGTGTTTTGAAAACATACTAATGATGAAAACAGATTGCTATTAATTTCGAACTTCCATATCAAATCCCCGTTTCCTGAAGACAGACAGTATATTACACCTAAAACAGACGGTACTAATATTTGTTGATACTTCGATAATAAGCTAGGTGTTCCAAAAATTGGACTATCACAAGTAAACTTCCATTTTACATATCCTTTGCATTCAGACAAGCAATAACAGCTTCCGAATGTAGTTGTTGCAAATACACAGTAATTATCTATCAGTATATTTGAACATACGCATCCATCGACCCCCGTTTTCCAAATTATTGACCCGTTCTAAAAATTAGAAAATCACAATTAAACATACATTTGACCATTATTTAATAAGTTGATAAAATAATTTATATGTATAAAATACTTATAATTAGTAACAAGTGGAGACTGCATCTCTCACCCTTAGATTATTAAGATCAAAAGATATTTCAAAAGCCCCCAAGTTACGCACGCATTTACACAGTCATACAACCAACGGTGCTGTATGGCCATGAGTTTTGGATCATGAAACAAAAAAGAGAAGAAAAAAATAAACATATGGGAAAGAAAGGTAGGTACTAAGGAGGATTTTAGGAGGAGTGCGAGAGCAAAACGTTGAAAATACTGTATGGTCAAGCTGAGATGGGATATGTAGTTAGAGTAAAAAGACTTCGTTGGATGGGGCAAATAGTCAGAATGGACGAAGACAGTTGGGTGAAAAGATCCTTGTTAAGGGGAGAAGGAACAAAAAGGAAAATATGGAGATAAAGCAATAGAGCGACTCCAAGTCTTGTGCCTATAAGGCCTGTTGAGTTGTTTATATATATTTCAACTGATTGTGGATTGAAGTTATCATAGTTATGTCATTTAGAAATTGATGTGTGTTCAAGTTGAGCGCGATCAAAATTCACAAAAATACCACAAATATTCTAACGTCACTTTATTTCATTATATGTCAACAACACATTGATTTAAAATTTTGGATTAGCTTTGAATTTAGCCAAAAATTGAAAATAAAAAAACTGCGTAAATTTCATTGCAACCATATGAATAACTTGAAGAATTCATATTAAAAACACTCACCTCTACACATAAGTTATAGACATGTTTATCGTAAGAACCAACAATTATTGAAGTACCATCATTGCAAAAAACTGGAGTACTTTTAATCTTATCTTTAGTTTTGAATTGCCAAACTATTTGTTTATCCTCAAAATTTATACAATGCAATGTCCCATCAAAACATCCTATATACAAGTAGGTCCTGCAAGGTGAGAGTGTAGGAGTGCTTTCTATGGAACCACTGAGGACTTCTTTGAATAATTCTTTGCCACTTTCGTCCAAGACAGCGAATAAATTACAAAAACTACCAACAGCAATCCGTACGTCATTATTGCTGAAAAATTATATTGAAACTTTGTCAATGGAATAAACAAAAGTATAAGAAAAAAAAGGTTAATATTAAAAGCTACCAGAAAGAGAAAAGAGTGACTTGTTTTCATTTTAATACCCTTAGAATTATTAGTGTGTGAAGATTTCTGTAGTACTTAAACCTTGGTTTATGCAGCCAAAATCAAAATTAAACTAAACTTTCTTGGTGGTATTTTCTTGGTTTATGCAGTAAATTAAGGATACTTATAAATTACTGGTAAACCAATAGAAATTCCCTGTATAGGTTCTTTTTGTCATATAAATGTGCAAAGCTTCTGACACTGTCAATCAGTGTTCCATCATCTAATGGACAGCAACGCAAAGTCAGGAAATTGCATTTAAGAAATGCGAAAATCAGGTGCCAAATTAGGTGCTCTGTAATTTTCACAGCACCGGATTACTCAAAGTTGCGGTGCTAAGAAAACTTGATGCTAACAACGCAATGAAAATAATTGAGGTAAAAAAATAAGGTCCTTATTAGGTGCCGAAGAGTCAATGAGTTAATTTCCGTGAGATTACGAATCTAAAAATCAGGTATCTCTAAAATTAAAATCGATACTCAATCAGATATCAACTAAGCAAGAACATAAGGTGCTTGTGGGAAATTTAGATGAAAAAAATCATATGCGAACGGGAGAAAAATTCAGGGTAACTGATACTTCTATACAAAAGGAAAAATATAAAATGAATTTTTGAAATGCTGAATATTTAAGTGCTTTAACGGGAAAAATAAAACATTGCAATACATTCAACTTTATGGGTGATAAAAGCCATGAGTTATGCAATACGTCTAGGGGATGATTTTTCATCTTTGAAACTGTTAGAAAATGAGGTGCTATAATTAAGTGCTCACTAAGTAATCAGAAGACAGTAGAGAAATATCATTTCTACAGTGTTTGGAGACCTTAAAACCACCATGCCTGATGTACTAAGCCCTTGTAGGTTTTTTCTATTTTGAAAACTGACATAAAATTAATCTGCGCGCAATAACGCGAATAATATTTCCACAACCAAAGAAAAAGGATGTTGTAAAAGAACAATACCACCAATACAGTCTGCCCTAACGTATTCTGTGCTCATAACCTCACAAAATTAAGGAATTAAACTAAGTATTTTTTGCATAAACTAGAAATAGCATTTCAGTGTCTTTCAACTAGTAATTTAATTTGCTAATATAATGGTAATTTTTAATTTTGGCTGCATAATCTAAGCTTAAGATGAGTGTTACCAAAGCCAGTGGCACAACAACTTAACTCTCAAACACATTGGCTTGTTGAACGTCGCTGTATCTTATGAAAAGTAATGGATTGTTGTTAAGAAAATTAAATGAGTTTGTTTTGATTGGACTTTATTTTAATTTATCTTTTTTTCAAATTTAACAAAAACTGTTTTTCTGTAATCATTTACATTTATAAATTATTGAGCTAGTGCTAAGAATAATAAGGGATCTAATATGTGTTTATGAACGTGGCATATTGCTAAATTACTTAATATTTTTTCACTTATGGTACTTCGTAAGTACGTTTTGAGCCTACGCAATGCACTGAAACAGCATTCAATCAAAATCTCCCACTTTCACTTTATTAAATTCTTAAAATTACTCACGTATGCTTTATTTGTATTCACTTCAGTACAGCTGTTAATACTGCAACATCAATTATTAAACACAAGTATTTATATTCTCAAAGTATACTTCTGAGTTGGAGGTAGGAGGTTGATTATACTGTTCCACTTACATGACAGGGGGCAAGTGACAGTGGTAAGGAATTTTGGAAAAGCCAACTAGTCACTTGCCACCGTCGTAGCCATAAACGTTTAGCATGATTTACCAAAATGACACTCGAATATACAAAAATGAAGATAAAGGTAAACCAAAGAATGTCAAAATGTTTCCAGACCAGTACAGGATTAAAACAGGGAGATCGATTATCAACTACGCTGTTTAATATAGTATTAGAATGGATAGTACGTGAAATCGATCAGAAAACAAGCTTAAGAAAATTGACAGAGCTTTCATAGAAACAGTAGAGACCGTGAATTGAAGTTTATAATAATGTCAACACCACAGAGGAAAGGAGCAATGAGAAGTTTTTCACTACAACTGAATGGAGAAAAAGTGATGAGAACGATCTTGGATTTGTTATCAAGGACGATGGTGACGAGGAAGGAAATCTAGAAGTAAGGATAATGAGGAGAAGTTGACAATATGGAGCAACGAATAAGATAAGTTCCAAAAAAATCTCCTACATATATCTATACAAAGCAATAATAAGAACAACAGTGAGCTACCGAGGCTAAACATGGATTCTTAACAAAGCAGAGGAAGAAAAGTTAGATGATATATGGGAAAGAAAAATATTCAGGATACTAGGGGGTAAAAAGAAGGGAGAATTATGGCTTAGACCAATGAAAAGAGGGTACACAAAGGTAATAAAAGTCATAAGAGAGGAATTCAAGACTGGTAAACAATAACAAAAAAATACGAAAGAGTGGAAGGGAGTCTATTCCAAGCTATGATAAAAGGTCACCGCTTTCCGGCTATGAGGAAAAATAGTTTAAAAGTACTGATAACAAATAATTAAGTTGAATTTTTAAGCACTTTCAAATTTTGAGTTCATAACACGAAGGTTAAAATAATCACAATTTATGATGAAACGCAATTAGAACTTACTTGGACAAAGAACTAGGTTTTTCCTGCTTATATATACAGGGTGTTCATAAAGTAATTTGACTTTCGATATCGCATTAATCGATTAGAAGAATACAGAAAGTTCCAATACTATAAAATAACGTATTAACATTGTAATCCTAACAAAATTCGAACTATTAGAATGTTTAGCTACTTTATGAAGCCAAATCATCTAAGAATGCCATCCGGTAACCAGACATTGCCATTTCCATTAGAATTTAGGTTAAATCCTTTCAACTAAGAATTTATACAGACATTGAATCAATGTTTTTAACACTGAAAGTGATTATTTATTATTTTTATAACTTACTTATCTTTAAAAATTAAGGGCGAGGCATCAACACAAGCTTTGAGATTGTATTTCCATAATACTGTAACCTGACTAATTTCTTTCTTTAATTGTTTTATTTTTTCTCTCTCTGAATCATCATCCATTGTCCTTTTCAAAATATTACGTCTACCAAACCGTTTTACGATTTCTTCGCAATTAAAAAAAGTATCATGTAAAAGAGCTTCACTCAAGTCGTCGACATATTCAGTATTTGTCAAATCTTTGAAATCTTGAATTAACTGTATTGCAGTGATAGAATTTCCACCCAATTCCAAAAAACTATGATTTTTTAAAAAATTCAAATGTTTAGTATCAAGTCCAAGGTACTTACACCAAAGATCTTTGAAAATCTTATGTACATCATATTCTAAGTTATCTAAACTCATAGCATAAAAATTTTCTAATTTTTTTTCGTCTACTTTTCCATGAGGAGTTAAAGGAAAGTTTTGTAATAAATCAAAATAATCAGGGAAACTTGCTTCAGACAAAATATGCAACAATTTATTACGAATTTTCTCCAGTATTCGATCTTTAGTATGTTTGCTTTGCATTTCCTTTAATAATACGAAAGTTAATATTTTGTTGTATTTATTGCTCCAAATACATTTGCTCACAAGGCTACAATGAGTGAAAATAGTTTCCTCAATTTCGGTGAGACCGATCTTGTGACCAAAACGTTTCACAACTTTGTCTTTTCTACCTTTGTAAAACAAATTTCCATTTTTAATCAGAATTATATCGCCTGTTTTTCTAAAGTTTGGTATATCAGTTTTTGTTAATTCGTTATTAATGTAACACTTTCTTGATTGACTACCTAGAACAAAACCTCATTAAGTATTTTCAAAATTGTAACTTTCAAAGAAAAAAAAATTGATTAATTCAAGAATTAGAATTTCTTCAATTTCTGATGATGTTTATACCAAACACATTGTATCTAAGTGTATATGCTGATGGGGTGATGATTCACCGATCTGTTGTTCCCTCTTCTCTACTCTTTCTTAGAAACGTATTTGAGACTAGTAGTTCTGTATGGTTCCAGTGATTCAATGTTGTCTTTGTTGCTTTTTTTCTATTTCTTCTAACATTTTATCTGAGTTGATTTCACAAATTTATTTTAGTACATACAAATGGTGTTTGGGTCCCATCTTTTGCTAGATTACCAACTACAAAATTTTTGTCTTTTCCAGTGACTGGTACTCACAACAGAGTCACCATTTTATTTTTACCTGATTCAATAAGTGTATCTAAGCATTTCCAATCCCTAACAGAAGTACTCATCGCTTTAACCTCTGTCATGATTATTATTTTGTCTTCTATAATTCTTATTAGTACAGAAATGGGCTTTCTTTTGGGCGTTTATAAGTTTTCTGAGAGAAATCTAAAAATCTATTTGAAGATAAGGAATACAAAATTCAATATACAATTTCTTGAAAACAGAGAAAGATGTATACTGAAACATTTGATGTTGATGGATTATAGCAATATATAATGATATTCCAAGGTTGTACAGATTTGTCTAAAGAATGTCGAGCACTGTAATTTTACCTAATAAGAAAACAAATTATTGAATTATAATAGACCAGAGGGTCTAAATTTTTTAAAAAGTTTATTGGATTCTAATGTTAAAATCAATTTACCTATCATGGCTTCTCCTAGTCCATTGTTTATCTCTAGATTATTTTCATCATATACCTTTATAATGGTATCATCTAAGCAAGTACCAATAGGTACGTCATCTCCAACAGTTTCGTCTGTTATTTCATGAGCAGTGGCCCAACAAGAAAGTTCGGTGACACCATAAAGATTAAACAATCTTAAGCTATCTTGTCTTTTGAATTCCAATAATCTTTTAGGAAATACTTCACCGCCCAGTGCTAATATTCTTAATTTAGTATTGGAAAATATTTTCTCTATAACCATATCATTCCATCTTAGAAAAACAGAAGGCACCATTTGAAGAACTGTTATATGGGTTTTATTGAATAAAATGTCAAATAATACTTCTGGGTTTATGTAAATATGGTGAGCGACCATAGCGATTGTCGCACCATTTAATAAACCCATTAACATTTCTATCAAAGATGGGTCGAAGGAAAGTGGTGTGCCCCAAAATATTATGTCACTGGATGTTATATTGAATACATTGCTGGAATAAACAAAATTAATATTTTTATTATCCTCTATTCCTATAATATTACAGGGTACCCACTAGTTTTGAAATAAAAATTAGTATTTGTTAGGAATATCACAAGTTTCGAATCTTCAAGTATAAAAATGTCAATCTTGTCAAAGGTATTGCTTAATATCTGATTTTTTCTAAAATATTCTTTTCGTTGAAATTTTACTTAAAACTTGACACTAAAGAAGATTAAAAGATAAGTTTTTATAGCTATTATTCTATTCAAATAAATTTTTGTACATTTTTTACACCTTCCTACACATTTTATTCTGGTCTCAAGTGTGTCAACTGATGTCTTCCTCGAAAATACTTTGAATGTACTTCACCAATTGGCGGTACAGTTCTTGAAAAACCTTGGCCTCCCGGACAACTCTCTTCCATTATTCTCGATTATGTACTTTTCTCCGCCAGTTTCGAACTCTTAGTTGTTTTAGGTCCTGTTCTACGTTGTCAAGCCATCTTATGCGTGGTCGTCCTGGTAGTTTGCGGCCTTCCGGCCTTTGCCAGTATAAAAGTTTGACGCCTCGATCCTCCGGCATCCGTACGACGTGACCAAGCCTCGCACTCTTGATTTCTCCTACCAGGCTGAGCTCTCCATATAGTGTCAGTACGGATGCGCCATTCTTCTTGGTCTTGGATTGGGCGCCGAAGTTAGGTTAGGTTACTTTCTTGTCCCACGAATTGAGTCTCAGTTCATCTCTAGCAGTCATTTTTCTGGTTGTTTCAGAAGCATATATGATAATTGGCCTTAGTACTATATGGTAGATCCTTTCTTTTTCAGCATCTTATGGTCAATGTAATTCGCCTTGTTTCGAGCTTTCACTCTGTCATGTATCTCCAGTGCAGTCTCGTTGTTTTCAGTTATGGGAGAGCCAAGGTATTTAAAGTTGTCAACATGCTCGAAGGTGTAGTTATCTACCGCAGATGCTGCCGTGTCTGCCTGGTCTTGGTTGCGCGACAAGAACATGTACTTCGTTTACACTGAGCCCAGCTCGATTGGATTCTTCGTTAAATGTCCGGAAATCCTCTCCAAGCTCTATTTCTCTTCTGCTTAGCAAGTAAACATCGTCTGCATAGGCCACCTTCTGTCTTAATCGCTTGAGTAGGGTTCCTCCCGGGTTTGTCTGCAGTCTCATAAATATTTAATCGGCGTGATTCTGTGCCGGCTACTTTCACCTTGGAGTTGGTGTTATGTAGGTTCATGACCACCAGTCTTATTAACTTGTCTAACCTAACTCAACTTTTCATAAAGATTTTTACACTGTCGTAAACTTGCCGGTAGTCTATGAAGAGTAATTGCACTTTTATGTTGTATTCGTAGCACTTGTGAACGATACAGTGGATGGTGAATATGTGGCCTATCGTTGTTCTACCTCTTCTGAAGCCAGATTGGTAGTCACCAATCACTCGTTCAGTGATGTTCAGTGAGTTAGCTCTTTCGTTCTATAGTTAGTTAGGTCATACCCAGGTATGCTGTCATACACTTGTTTCAATGTGTCATAGAAACTGTCTTTGATAGTCTCGCCGGTGTGCTCCGTTGGTGCATACAAACAGACTAGTGTGATAGTAGTACTTGACTTTGGCACATTCATCCATCGATGGCTTTGAAGTCAGTTACTCTGTGTGGCAAGTTTTTTACTACGAAACCTGTTCCCAAGGTATTCTGGGCAGGCCCGCTTTACAGTATGGTACAATGTATGGCCTTGATAATGTCTGAAACTCTCCAGCGCACTTTCTGAATAGCAGCCACATCAACTTTGTACTTGAGGAGTTCGTTTTTAAGGTTCGCCTAAGCTCCAGCTCTTGGTAGGGTGCGTACATTCCATTTGGAAAATTGCAAAGTTCTATTCCTTTCCAAGGAACAAATGGGAGAGGTCTCATAATTTGTTACTCGTGAAAAATACCCTTACAACATTTCAAAATTCCTTTCTAATGCGCTATGTAGAATGTATTAAATACCTTGGCAATTTGTCAGAATTTTGCTAAATGGGGCAATTGATTCATAGATAGCACATTCTTTAAAAATATGGAAAAAATGTGATAGTAGGTACCCTGTATATTAATAATAGGAATTATTAGTTTTGTGTTCGCCTGCTGGCACCATCATGGTGACCACAGAAAAATCCCTGAATTTTCCAGGTTTTCCACAGATCTAATTTTAAAATTCCCTGACTAAGTTTAAAAATATTCAATTATATGTATGATTAATAGATAACTGTATTTAAAGATTTAAAGAATATTACTTAGGAACAGTGTAGTAAATAAGAAATTACCATAATACAAATGTTGGTAAAGAGACTCATACCTTGTAGCTGACACCTATGTACAGTCGAACTCCGATAATTCGAACACCGATAATTCGAATTCCTCGTTAATTCGAACTTTTGCGTCGGTCCCTTGACATTCCTATTACTAACACATGTAAAAAAACCTCGATAATTCGAACTTTTGAAGTTCGAATTATCAAAAAAATTCGTATTTTCTGTGTTAATTACCGAAAAATTCGAATTTTTGGCGTTTAAATAATTGAAAAGTTCGAATTTTTGATGTTCGAATAATTGAAAAATTCGAATTTTTCTTGTATAAATTATGTATGTACAAAGGTATTAAAAAATTCGAACTGTTAGTGTTGAAAAAAATTGAAAAATTCGAATCTTCAGATTAGAGGTAAGACGACGATATTTTGTCGAATCACTCGATTTGCTTCAAAGGAAAAAATCGTCAGCATGAAGCAATCTAGCATAGCTGATTTCTTTACAAAAAAATAAATATATGTATTTTTTTTTATTTTAAGATAAATAATCGGTCCTTTTTAGGACCAAAAATTCTTCAAACGTATACAAATTATTATTTTAAATAAATAAATAAATAAATAAATAAACATGTTATATACCCATAACATATTTATTTATTTATAAAATGGAAAGATGCATCGAAATGCATACATATATGTATGTAAATGTGCACAACTCCGATAATTCGAACACCTCGATAATTCGAACTTTTGCTACGGTCCCTTGCAGTTCGAATTATTGGAGTTCGACTGTATATAGCATTAAATACCGAAAAACTGATTCCTGGCTAATGAGCAAGAGGTTTGAGAAATCAAACTCATATATATATAATATAAATATATAATAATTTCTCAAACCTCTTGCTCATTAGCCAGGAATCAGTTTTTCGGTATTTAATGCTATATACATAGGTGTCAGCTACAAGGTATGAGTCTCTTTACCAACATTTGACTACCAGATATACATTACTGATAAATAAAACTATTTCAATGCACTCATAATGAATAAATCTCAAGTATTAAAGATCGGGCATAAGCCCCTACAAACTCTGACATTTAAAAGACCTCTTGCTACTCTGGCAGTGCATTTCAAAGTAATGTGCAGAATTAAAATTGAATAATGAATTCTAGGTGATTATTCAATTATACAGAAATAGAAAAAATTATAAAGGACTGTTTTGAAGAAAATCAGATTTGTTCTGATAGTTATTTAGTTTGGATAGAAACTTGAAATAATCTTATGTATAATTAAGCGTAAAATTAATTAAAACCAAACTCACATTAAACTTGAAGTGTTCATTTCAATGCAATTGTAAGGTATCCCAATAATTTTATTGTTTCCTGTAGTCCCCGAAGATTTCATAATACAAAATATATCATTTCGAAAAGCTTCATTCCTTTGTATAGTGATATTTTTCCAAATGAACATCATTTTATCATTGTCTATATTAATTTCATACATCTTTTTAAAGTTTTCATTACCAATATTCTCAAATGATAATACATATTCTAATTCAAGATTGTCTGTACCTTTAACCAAATCTTTTGAGGATACATAAGTAAATGCACAATGTAGTTTGTGTAAGCTGAAATTGATGCTTCATTATGTTTCTATTCAAAATATTAAGTAATAAGTAAATCAAAAACAGTTTGGTTTTGTAAATGGTTGCATTACTTTTGAAGTAAAACAATTTATAAGATATAGAAAAAAATCAAATAAATACCTTTTAAACAATGGTTTTTTCCAGGCTTTCAAGGGAAATGATATATATTTTTACAATTTAATTTAAAACAATAATAAATAAAAAAATAATAAAATAAAAGAAATTTATGTTTTACTCAATCAGGTTAAATATAAATGACATACCTTAGTATTACTGAAGGGAGATAAATATTTTTTTCCATCATTAAGCCTATACATTTATGATAACAATTTATGAGAATTTTCTCAAATTCTCCAAATAATGTTTCAGCAATTTCATACATTTCTTTAAACGTTTTTGATATAATTTGATCTTTATCATACATAATTATTCCAATTTTATCTGATTTTTGAGCAAAAAACTTGTTAATTAAAGTACTCATGGTAAAATTACAATTACTTAAATTTTTTAATAAATAAATAATATATAGGTTATGTTAAACACGGCTCATACTGCGTTCGGCTATCTACATCTGAGGACCCCGACTGTTCGATAATCCACATTATTTCGATCTCACTACTCGGTTTGGTCATATACTTTTTTGCTCCGAATCTTGACGATTCTGTACCATTCTATTCATGGTTATTAACTAGTATGTTTTCTACTAGCATCCATTATCATTTATAGCCAAACAAGGCCAGTGAATACTAACAGAGTTCTGTGTATCTGTTTGTTTCTGAAGTTTGCCCTGCGCATGCTTAATAGTCGAGTTTTACCGTCTGTTTCCATAAACGAATGGAACAAACACATTGTTAATCTGCACTTCGTTTCTATCAAGAATTAATAATTCTGCACGTATATAAAAAAGATCTTCCTAAACAACAACTGTAGTATCTTCGGACAATTTAACTTCTGTACTGCTATACGAGAGCTCTCATATTTGTTTTAGGTTTGCTCTTGTTAGATGCACTGGAACTGGACCAGTGCTTGAGTGTATAGAATTGGTTAGGTTTTCTAAGTACACTTATTGCACTGTCTAAACTGACTATATACCCAGTGCAAGTAGTACAGCGAACTAGTTCTCTTGTACTACTACTAAGAACAGCGACACTAGCTCTGGTTATGCTACAAAGAACGCTTTATTGTACACTTCCTGAACTAGTTCTGATAGTGCAGTTACCAAAAACAAACCTTTTGACGATTGTACTTTTGTATTGTGTGTCGTTTTTGTACAAGAATAGTTCACCAATAGGATTGCTCAATAAACTGAATGTGTCTGCCATGTGCGTGCGAAAAATCGCCATACGTGACGTCACCTGCAGACCTCGACCGGTCTTAACTCTTTGTTGAGCTAGACTATTTGATAAGTTTAAAGGCCAATTTTAACAAAAATACAGTTATTTTTTTAAGTGTTATTCATTATTATGAATTAATATTAATTTAAAATCCAATTTCCAATTATTCAGTTAATTTTAAGTTCCATTTATAATAGGTATACAATGAAGAAAAGAAATTAAAGAAAATGAATTATTTTTTAAAATGATCTGTATTTTATAATTAGTAAAACAGAAGCCATTAACAAACTTTAAACTAAAAATTAAAAAGTAAAAACAAATGAAATGATTTAAACTGATTTATGAAAAATATTTCTAATAATAATCTAAATTATTAAATTTAAGAAAAATAATAAAATATCAGATATATATAAAATAAAGAGATAGGTAGAAATCTGTCAATGAGTAATTTTGAACATTTTTTTTCCAGTTTTTCTGCCGTCATCTTCATCCCCTTTTACAGACTTTCTCTTCAAATTCGTGCTTTCAAATTTAGCTTTTAGATTTCTAAAATTTATTCTGATTAGTCCTGATAGTCCTTAATTTACAAAAAGCCTTAATTATTTTAAATGGATAGTTCGAATCTTTTTTAAAGATTTTCTTTGCTAAATTAAAAACAACACCTGGCCCTTTTCTGAACGATTCTCCATGATGGCTTTCAAAATAAGTGTTCCAAGTTTTAACTTTTTTTAAAAATTCTTCTGATGGCTTAGTGAGACCACCGTACGACAGTTGTTGAATCCAAGAAGGAATACTAAGTACATACGAGTGTTCTTGTGTCGTTTCGTATGTAAAATCACCCAGACTTGGAAAAATATTTTTGTATTTTTTAGCAAGATAACCAGCAATATATTCTAGAGCATCATTAGTCGTTTCCTGTGAATTTTGATGATAATCTGAGCATGAGGATAAATGGTAAACAAGCCGTCGAGGTCTGCAGGTGACGTAAGCATCACTTGACCTTGGCTCAAGAATTGGCGTATGTACGTCTTATGGGATTGATCAATCCTATTGGTGAACTATTCTTGGTTTTTGTATATGTTATAGACAAAGGCCAATTTCACGAGAAACTAGCTCTTCCTATAAGCTAAGCAATAGGATTAACTAGTATAGCCTTGTCCAAACTAATTTGACCTAAGCCCGATAGGATAAACCAGTTTAGCATAGGCTATACTAGTTGATCCTGAGATAAATACGCACACTATAGAATAAACTAGTACGGTCTAGTCTAAACCAATTGAGCAGAGTCGAAAGAAATTGAGCGTACATGTCAGGTCTTGTACAGGTGGGAGTTAGATTTGTAGTTTTAAACGCATTTTGCGCCGTGTGCAAAGTATTTAGTTAATTACTGCAGTTTAAAATAAAAAGTTTAAGTATTAAATATACTATAATCGGTAGACTAGGCCGTACTTGTTTATTCTAGAGTGTGCGTATTTATACAGCCAAATCTCAATATAACGAACCTCGATATAACGATTTATTTTTAAACCTTCTAGAGCTCTACATAAGATAAAATGTAAATTTCGACTCAACAAAATCAATTTTTTTAGTTAAAAACTCGTATAATGAATTTTTGTCGACCTAAAAAGATCACCTTGATGTAACGATTTTCTTATTAAGAATCTCAGTATATCGAATTCAACTGTTAGTTTATTGAACTGTCTGCGTCCGTTCTTCCATATATTAAAAGTACGAAAGTTAAAATCGTGTCAATACTTTTCCAGACATCGTGTTATGGCAAATAGAATGGGAGTGGTTTGGAGTACTAGAACTAGTCTGAATACCACGAGGAACAATCTCTCAAAGGTACAAAGACTGGCTTGCTTATGTGTAACCGGGGCCATGGAATCTTGCATAATAGCTGCACTAGAAGTGATTCTAAATCTCCCACATGGTTCTGGAAAACGTGGCAGGGAAAACATCACTTAGAATGTTCAGAGTCGGAATTATCAAAGAAAACTCATTCCTAAATAATGACCAACCCTGAGACATGCCTCAGAACGTTGCATCAAAATGGTTTTTATTTTTTACCCCCGTTTCCTAACCAATTCGGCATGTGATCATATTCGCTCTTTCAGCTCTGAATTTTTATTTATGCTGAATCAGTTCTACTATTTTTTATGCATTTACTACTGATTGCGGATCAAATTCCCAACCAGTTTAGCATGTGATCATATTCACTCTTTCAGTTCTGAATTTTTTGTGATAATTTCGTGTTTGCTGGACTCACATCGACTAAGTCTATTATTTATTCTGAAACAAATCTATCTGTTTGTTATATTTTTACTACTGATTGCGGATCCGTTTCCTAATCAGTTCGGCGTGTGATCATATTCGCTCTTTCAGCTATGACTTTTTTTGTGACAGTGACAGAATAGGTTCTAGCACTTCTGCAATAGTAGGCTTTGCAGGTGAATCCTATCGCACGCGCCTTTTGAAAATTGCAGTTTGGAATTCTTCAAATCCGAAAGTTTTAGTGACAGTTGTGTGTTCGTAAATCGATAAAATGAAATCCCAAACCGATTCATAATCAAACGTTTGTATGACACCAATACTATATTGATTATGAAATGGTTCGGAATCGATTTTAACTATGACTGAAACCGTTAAACAGTATTATAAATTGGCCGGGATGATTATTCAAAATATGTATTAATTAATTAGCTTTAGATAAAATTAATTTTATTAGTTATTTATCTCAGTCACGATTTTTTTCTAAAATAAGCAAAGAAAAAGCCAACAGAATCAATCTTCGAATTTGGCCCAAATCTTTGTACGAAGTTTCTTTGTTCTTCTGTTAATGAAGTTCCTATCCATCCGGGCTCTCCCAAATTAAGGGGAGGTTTTAATAATTCTATAAAGTTGAAAGTCCTCAAGGCCCATGCTATAATACCTTCATTTTCAGCCAAAGTTATAGTACAAGTACTATATACCATAGTCCCACCTGGTTTCAACAACTTAGTAGCCTGAAAAAAGTATTACATGTATTATTTCATAATAAATACTCAACGTTTAATTGAAAGTTTCATGGTTCAAAGTATGTTGAAGAGTATTTCGATTATAGGAAGAAAAAAATAGTTTTGAATTGTGGGTTTGAGAAAACTTTATAAACGGAATTTTGATCATCTGCTACCGATAGCATGAACAACCTAAATATGTTTACCACAGGTTTATCTAATTTGGTATAACGCCAGTCATCGAATAGCGAAAATGTTCTTATTTTGTAAAACCAAAATCGGCTAAAAAATGTAGATAAAGAACCCATAATTGAGAATTGTACAGAGTTATGCAAAGATAATTTCAGTAAAAGTAAATACAAAGAGGAATTTGTTGCTTCAATATCCTGACGGTAATCTAAAGGGCTACCCACCGCAATGTAATATGCATATGCGTCAAAACATTATTAACTGGATAGCATCTCTTCTGGACATTCCTCGACTACAAAATCGGTTGAAAACAGTTAAAATCACATTTTAGGCATCTTTTGATAGAGTTTGTCTTCTGTTTTCAACTACTTTGGCCTCTTTCTGTGCTAGGCTCTAGTACATTTACCGAATTTGCAAATCGACTTTTTGATGGTTGATCACAGCAAATGCTCGATGTTGTTTTGACCAATGTTCCATAGCCAATGGAATTCTTTGAGGCGAGGAACATAACATATCATTTGAAGCGATTTCCTTCCACTCTTTCCTATTTTTCGCTTTCGTCTTCCAGTCGTGAATTCCTCTTTCTCCTAGGTCTTACATCACCTCCTCAATCTTTTTGTATTGTTCCTCCTTGTTCCATGTCCATCATTTTTTTTGTTGCTCCAAAACCGGGCATTCTCTGTATGTGACCCAGCCACTCTATTCTTTTGGATCTTATTATTTTGCTTAGTTCTCCTTCTCCAAATAGATTCCTTATTTCATTATCTATTCTCCTCAGCTTTAAATATCCCTCCTTTTTACCGCCTAGTATCCTTCTAAGTAATTTTTTTTCCCATATATCTAGCTTCTCTTCCTCAGCTTTGTTAACAGTTCACGTTTTGTCTCCGTAGCTCATTATTGTTTTGTATAGATGTAGATTCACTGTCTCTGCTATTTCTATAAAGGCTTGTTTTTTGATGTTGGAAGAATTATTACATCGTCTGCGTATGCCAGTAGTTGCGTTGTTCTTGTTTTTAGTGTCCCCGTTCTGTACAAACCGATTTCACGTACCATCCATTCTAATACTATATTGAAATGCGTAGTGGATAAAGGATCTCCCTGTTTTAGTACTGTGTTGGTCTCGAAATATTTTGATATTCTTTGTTTTTGTATGTTTGATTGTCAATTTCGTAAGACTTTTGACTTTTTTGCAATACCTAAATCGTTCATAATGCTGTACAAATGGTTTCTGTTTACAGTATCGTAAGCTTTTTGGAAATTTATGGAGACTGAGTAAATTGGCAGATCCTATTCATACCCCATTCTTTGCGTTTGTCTCAGAGTGAAAATGTGGTATGTGACTGATCTTCCAGATCTAAACCCGCATTAGTAGTCTCCGAACAACTTTTTCCCATATACTTTCAAATTTTATCTACGGCTTTAGTGAAAATTTTGTAGGTTGTATCTAGTAGCGCTATACTTCTGTAGTTTCTGCATTCATTTCTTTTTCCCTTCTTGTGTATTGGTACCATTATTGTCATTTTCCACGTTTCTGGTATTGTCTTTTGTTTCCATATACTGCTTATTGAATGATATATTCTCGTCTTCAGTGCAGTTCCACCATACTTGATTAATTTTGGTTCTATTTCGTCCTCTCCCAGGGACTTGCCTTTTGTTAGTACCTGAATTATTTCTAGTATTTACTCCTTTGTAGGTGGCAATATATTTTCGATATTATTTCATGCCATTGTACACCTTTCTGCGTTTAATATTTCTTTGAAATGCTCTCCTATCTTTGGATCATTTCGGTCTCAACTATTATTATTTCCCCTTTTTTATTTTTCATACGAGTATAAATAGTGTTTTGCTCAGCTTGCCCTTTATTGTATTTGATATCTTTATAGAAATTATTCATTTCTGCGTCTACTTCTGCTCTCCATTCCTTTGCGTTTCTTTGCTCTACACTCTTCTTCGTTGTTCTTTGCTCTTCATACAGTTTTTTATCTTCATTTGTTCCGGTCTGTAGCATTTTTTGTTCGGATCGTTCCCACTTCTCAATTTCTCCTTCACATTTGGTATCGAACCATTCGTCCTTTTTTCCCCGCTTCATTTTCTGTGGTATTATTTTACTTGCCGCTTTCTTTATGGTTTTCTCTAAATATTTCCATTCTTCATTAATATCAGGTAGTCCAACTATAATGCACGATGTTAATTGTTAATTTGACATTTCTTTGTTTTAGTGTTTGACAAATTCAACTATGGAGAGCTACACAATTGAGCAGCGCGTTAAGATTGTTGAAGCCTTTTACGAAAATGAGCGTTCAAATCAAAATGCATTTCGTGCACTTCGTGATTTTTTTGGTCAGCATAATCGACCAAATGTATTCACAATCGGGAGAATTGTGCGCAAATTTCAGCAAATCGGGTCTGTAGGAAATGTGAAAACACCTGTGCATGCTCGCCCTGTTCGTTCTGCGGAAAACATTGCTGTTGTTCGCGATAGTGTGCGAATTTTGAATAAAGATTTGAATTTACACGCTTACAAGGTTCAATTGACTCAAGAGCTAAAGCCTGCTGACCATTTTAAGCGTCGTCAATACGCGGAATGGTTGCTTGAATAAACAGAAGCCTTTACAAAGAAACTCATCTTCAGCGATGAGGCACACTTCATCTCAGTGGATTCGTTAACAAGCAGAATTGCCGCATTTGGGCAAATGAGAGTCCACGAGTGATTGTTGAAAAGTCGATGCATCCACAAAGAGTGATTTATGGGCTGGCGGCATCATCGGGCCGTACTTCTTTGAAAATGAGGTCGGCCAAGCAGTTACCGTGAATGGTGTTCGCTATCGCGAGATGATAACGGACTTCTTGTGGACAGAAACTGAGGATATGGACCTGGACGATATGTGGTTCCAACAGGATGGTGCCACTTGCCACACAGCCAAAGAAACAATGGATCTTTTGCGGAGAAATTCAATGGTCGTGTTACCTCACGTCGTGGCGATGTTAATTGGCCGCCACGATCATGTGATTTGACACCGTTGGACTTCTTTCTTTAGGGATATTTGAAAGAAAAAGTGTACGTTAATAAGCCAAGAACAATTCAAGAGCTAAATGATGAGATAATTCGGCACATTAACGACATTGAACCTCAGAGTCATTGAAAATATGGACCATCGGATAGAGATATGCCACCGAAGCCGTGGCGAGCATTTGGTCGATATTTTGTTCCACACATAATTGTCATAGATCCTTCTATAGTTATAAAAAAATATTAAGATAATTCTCTGAAAACTTTTTGTTTTATTTACAATTAACATCGTGCATTTTGGTTGGATCACCTTTTAATATAGCTCTGATGTTCTGCTAGATCTCTCTTTAGTTCTTCTTCGAATCTAAAATAGCTGGTGAAAATTATAGAGGAAGACCAAGAAAAACACGGATTGAAAATGTGAAAGAAGCTGCTAAGATAAAGAGAATGGAAAAGGAAAGTATAGAAGAGAAAACGAAAGATGGAAGAAACGCATGGAGTAAAAAGTGTATGTTATGACCCCCCAATCAAACAGCAATAGTAATTTGACTCAAAATTAAATAAAAATATACACAATCTACTTTCAATAATGAATAAAAAATATAAATTATTAATAACTACAATATTTAATTGAGCGATTATCATGAAGATATAAATCAGAATAACTTTTTCATTGTTTTGATGGTTCGAAGATGTCCAATTGAGCCAAAAAAAAAATTATTCATATTGTACCAAATATACTTACAGTTTCAAATAATTTGCGTTGTAGCGGCACATAAGATTTTATTTCATTTTCAGACATTCTATTGGCTAATTGAGGTCTTTTTCCCAGAACACTGCAAGGTGCATCTAAAAGTACATTGTCGAAAGATTCTGGTAGAAATGGTGGACCATCTTCTACAGTTCTAGATGAAGTCTGTGACTCTATAATAATCGTCGTAGAATCAGCTTGATAAACTTTAACATTGGCCCCGAAATTTTCACAGCGTTCTTGAAGTTGTGATACTTTTTTTGGAGTTTTGTCAATAGCAATAATAACACCCTGTAATATGAGAAATATATATTGTAATATTTTTCTTGTCTAGTGACGTCTATTAATTGAGAAGAAAAAAGAAAAAAACCTTGAGCGCCTTTGACCAATTATCGTACTCGATCATGATCATCATCAAGCCCTTCAATCCTTTTGGATTATGGCTATCGCTTTTAGTGCTTCAAAATCCTTTTCTGGGGTGGATTACTCCTCGATTTCTATTTTTGTTTTCTTTATAGTTTATCGTTTGTCTTGGCTACTTTTGTTATTATTTTCCATTCTTATGAGTTTCATCATTTTACTCTTCAGTTCTCTATATTAAGTGCTCTTATATCTTGCCCTATTTCATTTCTTCAAGTCTTTCTTGGACTGTCTCTTCTCCTTGGCCACAATGGGATCCATTGCGTTCTTCTTTTGATAATTTCAGTTGGTCTTCTTCTCATTATATGCCCGTTGAGTCTTTGTGCTTTTATGTATCTCACTATATTTCAATTCCCCAATTCTTTCTCTATTTATTCGATTTTTTTTGCTCTCCATTGTCCCTCCTGTGTTATGTTTGGACCTGTTATAGTTCTCATTATCTTTCTCTCGGTTCTTTCAAGTTCTTCTTTTTCTCTTTTATTGATTACTGTTGTTTCCATCGCATATGTGATTACTGGTTCTTATTAGGGTTTTGTATATTTTCATTTTGTTTGGTTATGTTTTTGTTTTTTATTTATTTTTATTTCTTCCATAGCTTGATAGCCTTTTTGTATCCTTTCCTTTTTCCTTTCTCTGGTTGTTCGTCCTGACATTATTCCTAGATAGTTAAAGGTCGATAATGTTTCAAAATTGTATTTGTCAGTTTGGTTCGCTCTCTCTTCTGATTTTCCCCCTATTTTCATATATTTTGTTCTTTATGTATTTTAGTCTGTAATTTCTTGAAGAAAAAAAAAACGTTGAGCGTCTTTGACGAATTATCGTACACGATACAAAGTAGAATAAAAACAAACTTAATGGAAGTATTAATTAACTCTGTATTACTCAAAATTTAGTTTTTTCCTGTATTCCAAATATTTCCTCACTATTTATTAACGAATTAGCGATACTTGAAACGTTTTATAAAGAACACTCTTTCTCTCAGTGAGTCTTAATAACATTGTGAAAAACTTCTGATTAATGATCCTAAATAGTAACTGATTCGAAATAATGATCTAGATCAAATATATGAAGATAAGAGAAATGCATTGGAACTGCATGAATTATTTTCTAAATTTCGTTTTCAATTTTAATGACATTTTTTATATACATACAAAAGTGGGTGGTTGATGAATACACCTCATAATAATTTAAAAAGGAACTACAAAGTACCTCCACATTTATAGTTCTTCCAATATCAATTGCAGAAGACAGTTATGCGAGGAACAATCAATATTTCATAAATACGCACGGCACTCATACCAAATTAAGAAATGAAAAATAATGTTTACTCTCCGTATAATATTCGGTAAACATCTAACAAACCGTCAGTCCACGTGGACTCATCATCTCCACTGTTTACCAATGAAAACATCGAATCGTAAACATAAATGCATTTCTATCGGCTGAATATGTCGGAAGACGTATGTACACGATAAATTTTCCAATTATCGAGTAGTTACGAAAGTGGTTGCAGTTGATAATTCACAGAACCGAAAAATATGTAAAGAAAAACTGAAATTAGTTGACAAACCTACTCAAGATTTCATACGTAGGACAATTTGTAGTTTATATAAAGAGAATAGGGTTGGGACATTAGAAGTAACACATCAAAAGGTAGCATATTATCCAGAATACAATTATACTACTTTAGAAGCATTGCGTCAAGTTTTGTCAGCACGTGGTTTTAAACACAAAAAAAACTGAATAAACGGATGGCAATTACCGAATGGTCAAGGATAGTTCGTTGGCTACAAGATAATTTGCTTCAAAAGAAGTTCTAATAGATGAATGGGGTACAAAAAGGACTCAGTTCACGTCTGGTATCCTGTTTAAACCAAACTCCCTTACAGGCAGGTACATATTACTCGTCTATTTACATTTTACAATTTAATATATATATATATATATATATATATATATATATATATATATATATATATATATATATATTGTTATGGTATTATAGTGTGTAATGTTTATTTTTATAAATTTTATTTTAAATAAAATCAGATTTTAATTTGGGCGCCATTAATAATTATTTGAATTTCTTTATTTTATTATGTTATTATTATTTTTTTTTATTCTCAGGGTATTATATTGTGAGGTCAAATTAAAAAAATTTTATTGCGATAAATTGTTATGGTTATAAGGTCAGATTATAATAGTTTTAAGACCGGGTCTGTTCTTTATAATTAATAAAATATTCAAAATATACAATTTCTTAACTAGCTATTACAATTATTTTATTTTACAAACATTCATTCATTCATACTCATAATTACACTCATAAAACTAAATTATATGGAAATGTGAACTTAAATATTATATACTAAAAGAAATACTTAAACTTAATAGAACAGTACCTTAAGTGTTTGTTATGTTGTATTTTTAATTTTTTTTAATTGGAAATTGTTACGGCCTTGCAGAATAAACAGATACTCTGCTGTAGTTCCACTCCTGTTCTTTTCCTTTTCACAACTTCTTTATCTTGGAAATTGTCCCTTTGTGAGTATTCTCACTTATTTCACTTTATTTAATTGTTTTCACTAATTTCTTATTACTACACTTATACAATTATTAATTATCAATCCTTTGAATATTTTATGCCTTTTATATCAAGATTTTAATTTTTTTAAAATTTCAATTAAAATTATTTTACTCTTTTTTCTCTTGCAAAAAAAAATTTCTCTCGTTGTTGATTCTCTTCTTCATTGTTTTTCTTTTTTTTTAACAAACTTTTTTTTTTTAACCAATGATATTTATTTTAAAAGTTAGTTACTAAATTGTCATTTCTAAATTTTTAAATTATTGTGACTTTATTCAAATAATATTATTCTATAATTTCTTTGTTGTATTTATTTCATTCCTATGTTATTAATTTTATCATTGCAGTTGTCAAAATTTTTATATTTTATCATTTATAACCTTAAAATTTATGTTGGTATGTCACACAAATTTTTGAAGTTGGTGCTCCTGTTTTTATCTGTCAATTTATGGATTAAATTCTTTGATTATACAGGATTTGTCAAAATTAAATAATAATTTAGAATATAGTGTTGGCCAAAACTTAATATAAAGAATGTTATTTATTTTATTGTGATAAACTGCTCTAAGTAACCGAATAACAGAACTGAACTTAGTGCTTTATTTATATCTTATTATTATTTAATAATTTATTTTGGATATATTCATACCATAACAATATATATATATATATATATATATATATATATATATATATATATATATATATATATATATATATAATAAATTTATAAAATTTATAAAATATCACTTAATGTAACACTTATTAAGTTCAATAAAAGCAACCAAAATAGTCTTTATTTTGAAAATATAGCTGTTATAGAGTAACAAGGCACAAAAAAAAGTCTTGACAGTGAACGCTCAACATGTTCCTTAGCGTTACCGTTACCGGTAGGTAGCAATTGCGCTACCTCCACTAAATGCGACCATTATAAGTTACTTAGGTGTAGTGTACATTAAGAACGTGAGATGTTACATTACTTTACAACGAAACCTCTCAAACCTCAACAAATCCATATCGTATTGTATTGCTATATAAAAACAAAAAATCCTCACCTTATTTTCCATAAGTTCGGCTATATATGTGGTTTTATTTCCCGGTGAAGCACATAAATCGATCACAACAGATCCTCGTTTGGGATTGAGAGTTTTGACGCATAAAATGGACGGAATGTTTTGCAGTAAAATATCACCTGCTGGTAGTATGTTTTCATTTATAGTAGGACATCCAGATATTGTCTTTGATACTTCTACTGCAACACCACTGAAACAGAATTTTGAAAAAAAAAAACGAATGCATATATACATAACCTCCGTCAAATTGTTTTTCACTCTGACCTCATACGCAACAAACACCAATGGTACGTTCCATCCAAGAAATGGTGTCAAACAAAGACTGTTACTGGGCCTTAGGCGAAACTAACTACTAAAAATATGTGTAATAACCTTCCACAAAATCTATCCTGTGCCAAAGGGTGCTTTTACTCTGAAGGTGAAAGCCACCCCATCTTGGAGTGGAGAATTTATTTCATTTCTTCATTTAAAGTATACATATTTTATTATAGTTTTTCATGAATAACTTGAAAAGTTATCATTTTTTCAGCAAAATCATTCATAATAAAAATGTAGCTGATAAAAAACAAAGAGATTCGTTTTTTATTTTTAAGGACCTTTGTAAATTCAATAACTGTGGCTTTTTTGGGGAACCCCGAAATTGAAAACCTTTAACCCCAAATAACTTGAAATTGATGAAATTTTTGGAAAGAGAGCTTTTTCAAGGCACATAGAAAATCCTTTGAAAGAAATGAGCACTGTCAAAAGTCGTCAAGATTATTTTTTAACTTTTCATATTATTAGAGAATGATTTGGATGGTTTGTATAAATCTGATCTACAAATTTACAAATAATACAATGGAACTTCACAATAAGCGTCTTTAAAAAAAGCTTTCAATATTACTGCACTCAGAGGATGGTCTTTACAGAGGTTGCACAAGTCCGATTAATCATAAACTTGTTTGGGAATATCAACAGATCTATGAATAATTCATTTAAATAGTATTTCACTCAAATAAATGCTAAAATAGAAGATTTTTGAGTTTTTTACGATAAGCCGTAGTTTTAACCTTAAAAAATAAAAAAAACCCTTTGGCACAGGGTAGATTTTGAATAAGGGAGAGCTTAAATCTCAATTTTCATTAAAATCGAGGTTGATTAACAAAATTCCACAATTTTAACGTTTTTTACCGCTGATTCCTAGCCTAATAAGGGTGGAATATATAAAGTTTGTGTTTAGTGTTTTTAACATCAGATTAAAAATCATTTTGATCAACCCTACACAAAATAACAATTACTAGTATTTGAAAAATAAATTTTCATACAAATTTACTTCATATCTTTTGATAATAACATGAATCAAGAAACTTTACATTTTTTGAATAAATTTACTAAAACTGCTTCTCCTTGAAACTTGTAAAACCTACTTATATTGTATATTTTTTGTTGAAAATAGATGGTGACGTTGCATTTTTATTTTACCATTTCCAATATGTATTTTAGATGTACTATCATAAACCTTTTGGAATCCTTTTTTACATTTTTTGGCAATATCTGCATATATACTAACATCCTCGTTAAGCTGACATCCTAAAATAATTGGTAAGTAGATTTCTACTATTGCTTCCGAAACTGTATATTCAAAAAATATTCCGTAGCCAATCAAATAATTAGGAAAAAATAAATAAATCTATTAGTATTATGCCCCTGTAGGAAATGGAAATTGGTATATCTCAGAAATTTTGCATCAAATTTCTACTAAGAATTCATTTCAGTTGAACTTGTCACTTTTCAATACAAACAAAAATTGACTTATAAAAATCAAATGTTTTAATAAATATTCTATTCTTCCTTAACTCACGTAAGGATAAACTAGAAGCTTGTTAAATCATAGAAACTCTCCACTAAGCTTTTTCCAATGATCCAGAATTTTATCGAACAATTTTTTTGAAGCTATAAAATAATCAAATCTTGAGATTGGTTACAATTTTATTTCATTTATTTTTCTTATCTCTTTCTATGAGGACAAATCTTAGAAATATATAAATAGATAATAAAATAAAATGCTCATGAGTTTTCACAAAAAAAGAAAATGATTTCACCTGCAACCATTCCTAACACTCCAGGTGCATATATGTGAGCTCCTCTTAGTACTGCCGATGCACATTCTGTGTCTACTATAACTTCTTTCTCATGTTTTTCAAGTTCTTCACATAAAGCTGTATTTTCGATAACAACAACATTACTGAGACAATGATGAATATACATTTTGGTTTCTTTTAGAAACTGTCTAAGAATATGCAGCACATTTTGGACGTTATTTTTTAGAGTATTAACCCTTATAGTAGTCATTTTTGGGGAAGAACATAGCCATTTTAGAGTAAACATTAATTCTTCATTTGAAATCTGGAATGACCGCGTAGAATTAATTAGGTATAGGATGTGAAATTCAGTACCACCAACTGCAAAAAGATTGAACTTACTTTATTGTCATAATCCAATTCAACTAACAAACTATTTATCAGTTTATAATTGAAGTTTTCATTGAATGGAGAAGTGGGATACGGCATTTTTCATTAAATGCTAGTAATTAGTTAGTATTTATATCACCATAACATCAAAATTCAAGACATGCACTACTGTGGAGGTTAGATCTTGATGACTAAAAAGTCACGTGGCATGCGTCAACCAATGCGACACGCTGATCCTCAAGACGTGGCATAAACTACGATTCTCTTTCAAGTCCGCCATATTGACATTCGACAACTTTTTGGGAGGACGGGTGAATGTTACAGCGTTTTTCTAAAGTATAAGGTGTTTTTTTTTCAAAACGTAAGTACCAGTCAACTTTACAGTAATACTGCTTTAATCTGACAAATTGAAAATAGGTAGTAGTTCGATCGATTTCTGATATTTATCCTTTTTCTTTTGCTAATGCAGGGTTTGGTTTATAGTGACAACAAGTCAAAAAACGGCTTGTAAGGTTTCTGTGTTAAATCGTTATTTTAATGTGAGAAAAAAATAGTTAATTCAATAGAAATGTGACGTGTTTAAATAAATTACTATTAGTTTTCTTTTTATTTACCCAAGGAAGTATTTTTTACAAATATTAGATCAATATGTCATTCGTACACAATGTAATATACTATGATTCTTAATTTTGTCTTTGTTCTAAAATTAGATGATCACCAAAAACGAATAACATAAAATTATTTAAACATTAATAATTGTTTTTAGGTTTATAAAGTAAGCAATCACTATGGGTAATGTGTTTGCGAATTTATTCAAAGGCCTTTTTGGCAAAAAAGAAATGAGGATATTGATGGTAGGGCTTGATGCAGCTGGTAAAACTACTATTTTATATAAACTTAAATTAGGAGAAATTGTAACAACTATTCCAACTATTGGTAAGTACTTTTTTGATGACATGTACTTTTCTGTCATTTTTTGATATCTATTTATTCTATAAATCTTTAATAGAATAATCAGCAAATATTTTTTCTAGTTAATCAAATTTATATAAATATGTAGTTATTTTAATTTGAGTGACTAATTTACAATTATTAGGAATAAATAGGTGACTCATATCATAAATATACATAGTTCACTGGCCTTAAATTGATATAAGTACATAACTAAATTATTTGTTATAAATCTATTTCACCATTTGCTTTATAGAAGTATATGGTAATATTCTTACTATTTACTTGGGTTTTTGCCATCCAGAGTTATCTCATCATTTTGAATGAATTGTCTTTAATTAAAATAATTAAACTATTAATTAATAAAGTTGAATACATGGAAATATCATTAACTTCCTTTCATATGTTAATTAAATTAAGATGATTAATGTCATACGAGCTTAGAACTGCAAAGCAAATGCAAACATACACAATTTTTTGGTGAAATTTTCAAAACATGAGATTATTTTTTGTCAGGTCCACTTATACATGTGATAAATTCCTATTTGTATAGTGATAAATAAATGGTGAAGTTATACCTCATAGTTAACCTTTCTCTGGGCACTATGCGTCTGTTGGATGGCAGACAGGTGTTTTCATTATTATTAGGAAATTGGAATCACAGTTGACTTTTTGTGTTTGAGTTATTCCACCTCCTACTCCTCCTCTACAACAAAAGGGTGAAAGTATATATCAGTCCTTCAATGAATAGTGAACAGTGTACACATTGAAGTGAAAGTTGGCAACATCTGTAGCACCAATTGGTATTTTTATCAAAAATCTCGATCATTATTTGATGAGAATACTACAATAAACAATTTTATAGTATTAGCAAATAAAATCATCATTAAAAGTGAATTGGAATGTGAAATAAAGCAAAAGTTCTATTTTGTCCAGAATATGGCTAGCGCCTGGTGGTGTTGCGAAAGTCTAAGCGCCTGATGGAAGGTTAATACCAGTAGTTCAGAGAGAAGTAAGATAGACTTTGGGAATTCAAATATATGTTTCTAGGGAGTCAAGTATTTTATGTAGGTTGAAGATGGTTTTGACAATTAAGAGATTCCAAATTTCATCATGAACAGCAAATTGAGAACTCGACACAATCTACTTGAAATACTCTGGAACTCGACAATTTTTCAGAAAAAAGAGTGATAGTAATCAAATACAAGAGAGAACCAATGATAATAACTCAGATCTTCTAAAGCATCTCTACAGAAGGAGAGGCCATTAGTGAATGTTGATGTCAAAATGATTGGTGACAGGAACATCATAGATATGTTACCGTAAATACCTGAAATATGTTATTAAACATAATAACTAGTAAAAACCTGAAATAACTATAAGTAATGGTGGTTTATTTTGTACATAACTGGTACATTTTGTATTATATTTCTGAAGGTATCTTTTGCTTAACCCACATCAGGAATAGCCACCGTAACATTATCGCCAACATTTGCAGGTGTATTAGTTTTTTCACTGTAACTTTTTATCTTTTTATCTACTGAATTAGTGATTGGCTTGCTTCTTTTTTCCAATTCAAATAGAAGTCGTGTTCAATGTTAGCCAGTAAAATAGAATCACATTTATTGCAGAAGCGTTCTTGTGCTTGATCTGCTTCTGGATCTTTTTCAGGAATGTTTCCTTCTGAATAAGAATCTTCTTTTAGAGTTTCTTCTTCCATCATGGTAATATCTTTAATGACTTTCTCTAAATCCCCTACTCGCCCTAGATATGAAAAAGATCAGGAGGCAAATATGATGTAGTTAATCCAACTCTATTTTCAATGCAGAACAAGGTCTTGTATGAAGTTTGTTTTATACCTGAATGAAAGGCACGATTTTTCATATATTGTACAAATTTTAAAGCATCTGACCATTTTATTATCTGACATCTATGAAGCAGTAATATTTTCGATATATTGATTGGCCCTTTCAACAGATCGTTTGCTCTGGCTATGGCGTGGTTTGTCCGTGAACAATCTTAAGCTCTGGCCATAAACATTTAAATTCGTTTACAACACAGTTCGCAAATTTTCTACCGTTAACTGTGCAGTGCTCCAAATATCACAAGTATTTGGTTCAAATTGTATGTGATTTCTTCAGCTCTTTAGATGTTAAAGCTATTAATAAATGAACTTTGTCAAGTGATCTGGGTAAATCATTATGAATCTGATTGGTTCCACATATCTACATATTACACAGATCTACTTGGCATCGGCTGTTTTAATTCATCGTGTAAAATTCGTTTAGAAAATAATCCCCTTTTCTTCTTAGATTTCTTACAATTGCAGACTTCATACATACATGAATACAGTTTCTGTAAAAAAACATCAACAGGAGACCTTCTGGCTTGTCAGTAAAGTTTGGATTAAAGCTATAGAGAAATATGGGGAATCCAGAGCAATTGTACTGGACATATCGAAGGCTTTTGACAGGGTTTGGCATAATAACCTTCTAAATAAATAAAGATTGTACAATTTGATGTCCTCACTTATTGACTATCTTAGTAGCTCTCTCAAAGACCGATGGATCCATGTCACTATCGATGGACAAACCTCAAAAAGGTCAATGCTGGTGTTCCCCAGGGATGCATCTTGTCTCCACTCCCTTTCTACTATATACAATCCTAATTTATAACTTTGCCGACGATAGCACACTGGTGTCTTCGTTCAAATGAACCGCCCCAATATAAAATACATATTTTAAAGATTACAAGAAAAATTATGGAAGATTTCAATAAATGAAACATCCAGGTGATGTCTTAACTGTCACAATTTTGTTTTGTTTTTTATACTATATATGTAAAAAAATATAGTTATTTTATTATTCTTGAATACTTATCCATTTGACTACTATTGACTACTATTGACTATAATTATATGCATTTATATTAGTAAATGAGATATTAACTTTCATGTGTATAAATCGTAAAGTTTTTATGCATCATTTTTGTTAAACGGGTAGAGTATCCATGTATTTGTATTTTTATTGTGACGTGAATAAAATTCGATCAAAATGTTTTAAAAAATATCTTATTAAACATCATTCAAAATATTTTTTAGGATTTAATGTGGAGACTGTAGAATATAAGAACATTAGCTTTACAGTGTGGGACGTAGGTGGTCAAGACAAAATTAGGCCGTTGTGGAGACATTATTTCCAAAACACTCAGGTGAGTACAATTATGGTGCAGTTAACAATGTATGAAAAATATATGTGTATGAATTTTTAGATATTATTTGTATTGTGAGTAAAATATAAATTATCTAGCTTGAAGTTGAGACTTCTTTTTTTCCAAAGTTTTTCCACAACATTATTTCATTATTAGTTCCATAACGGAGTGAAGGAGGAATTTTTGAGTAAAGTGTTATTAGTTATTGTCTGTCATTTTAATCATATTAATTCGATTTGATGTAAAACAGTAGTACAGAAGTAATCTTAAAACAATTCTTTTTGGCCAATTATTTTCGTTGCTAAAACCTCCATGACTTGATGCTTTGTATAGTGCTCTTCGAAATATAAATCTTGTTCAAGTAGATACTCCTGTATGTCTGCTTTGGAAGAATATTAAGTTGAAATTTCACGAATGTGTCTTGAATGATATGAGGCCTTATATAACACAATTACACTGCTGCTTGTTGTGCTGGTACCAGTTTTTTTTAACCAAGAAAAGCTTCAATATCCTGGTGGTAATCTAAAGAGCTAGCCTTAACATGCTTTGAACTTGATAATAATGTTTCATTAACCTAACCTTATTCTCTACCACAATGCGTATGCGTTTACCTCTGGAATGGAGTGCTTTCGTTTTACATTTTCAATTATCGTTTGTCCAGTGTTTGAATCTAACATACCTCAAGGATATGTTTCCTTTTCAGTTCCACAAGAATACCTTGAATATTTGGCATTATGTTTGATGCGAACATACTGTAGATTGTTTCGCATATTGGACTTAACCTATCAGTTTTGATTTAAAAAAAATTCCTGAAACATTCCTTTTTCGTCGCATTGATTCTCTCATCTTGCTTTGTAATTTTGTTGAGTGTAGTCTGAGAAGTATTTGACAAAAACCTTGTTTCCTGGATATCATGGCATCTCTTCTGGACATTCCTCAACTATAAAGTCGGTTAAAACATGTTAGAATAACTTTTTGAACATCTGTTGATAGATGCTCCCGTCTCTTTTCAACTGCTTGGCCTCTGTGTGCTAGATTCTAGTAGGACGTTTACCGATCTGCAAATTGACTTGTTGATGGTTGATCATGAAGCCAAGGTTGCCACATACTTTATCGTTAATAAAACTTTTATTCAAGAATAATTTAACCTTTAATAAACCTCACATTTTGGCAGCTCACAATTAACTACTGCTGTTAACAGGGCACCCTAACAAAAGTACCTACCTGATGATCATATAAAACATAGAAATGATTTTATTTGGCACACAAATGCTAATTTTTTGGAAGAATCATGATTACATTGTTTAAAAAGTAATGAACTGTTAATATTTTCTTATTAAATATATAATAGAAAACGCAAAATATTGTGAAAACCACGTAGCATCGGGCAGTGGGGAAGAGTCGTGGAAAAGGCTACGTGCAGGGAGGGAGAGGTCCTAAACAGACTATAATATGACATTGTGGCTTATGGAGACTCTCCAATTCCTTATTTATATTCAATATTTTATCAGTATTATTCAATTTAGTAAATGGTTTTATTTAGGAATTTAAATGGATTAATTGTTTTGTAATGTTCATCTATACTTTTGAATGATTGACTGATTGTGAAAATTAAATATTGTTATGCGGACCTATAAAAGTTGTTTACTATTCAGTTCGCAGTAGGGCGTCTCTTATCTCTTTTTGTAAAGATAATATTTTCCCTATTTGATGACTAGCATATTAACAATTTGCACTTCTATTATCATTCATATATTTTTTAAACAATTAAAAAAATTACATTTATCGTAAAGTATACTGCCCTTGAAAGTTGTTCAGACTGGAACTGGATTGTTTTTGTTTTCTCCTTCTTTAGAAATTCTTTCTTGATAGTATAGGTTCATAAATGTGGGTGATTTTTCCATTTCCATTTTTCAAATATTTCATTGAATAGATGGTTGAATACAATACGTGGGTTGGTTAAAATTATCAGCAGATTATGTTATCACTAGTGATAAGGTTATTCATAATATAAATTGCATGTTATTGAAAAAAATTGTGAACAATGAAAGGTACATAAAACTTCAAGTTTATATAAAGAAATTAGTGTAAATGATGATTTCAACTCAACGTACATATAACAACAACACATAAGATACAGCTCCCATATCAACAGACATATAAAGCTCATTTGCAACTTTGATTGTGACTTTATTTTTTGTAACTAAATTAAATTTACGGATAGTATCTTCCTCTTATGTAAAAGAATTTATGGTTTGAAAAGCATTGTTCCCATTTTCTTATGTTATATATATATATATATATATATATATATATATATATATATATCATGCCTGTTTATATAGTTAATTTAATTTTCGAGAACTGTCAGTGGTATTCATATTGGAGACAAAATTTATTATCACATAAACGCACATCACAAACAGCTTTACTTACATTATAATGGTATTACTTTATGCTTAACTGTTTTTTTAGGCTCACGTTTAACTTACCACCAGATATAGTAAAATGCAACAGCCAAAAATAGTAAATGATCACTAAAATTAAAACCGCATGTTAATGGGAAATTATAACCAAAGTTTTTACATCTTACCATCCTATTAAAGCAAATGACTCCAAACACATCATTGTTAACCCTAAAAATAGTTGATGAACATCAAACTATGAACCACATTTTAATTTAAAATGACATGCAAATATTTAACGTGTTGTTGTTCCTTTAAAGTAAATTACTCTAGGTTAATAATTAGTTACCGAAACAGTTAACAAACTACTAAAATATGATTCTTTATTATTATAGATTTTTTTACTAAGACCCAGCTTTCTATGTCTCTAAATTTATTAACCACTTAAGGAGACGGAGACGTAACTTAATATGGCATCACTATACCTTATTGGTAAAATGCCAACATTTTATAGCAATCATAGAGGTTTTTCCAGACAGAAATAGTGCATTAATTTGTTCGCTAAGATTTGGTGATCATTTACTAATTTTAAGTGCGGCCTTGACTAAAACAGCTAAGATTATTGTAATTTTAAAGTTTATTTTTTGGTGTTAAGTATTTATTTTTGGTAAAAGAGTTTAGGGCACCGAAGTATTTTTTAGTGGTAATTGTATTTGATCCCGTTTTTTACTATATGTACTGGATTGATTTGGTCTTTATTTTTGCAGGGCCTAATTTTCGTAGTAGACAGTAACGACAGGGAGCGTATAACTGAAGCAAAAGACGAATTAATGCGAATGCTTGCGGAAGATGAACTACGAGATGCTGTACTTTTGATCTTTGCTAACAAGCAAGATCTTCCAAATGCAATGAACGCTGCAGAAATTACCGATAAATTGGGTCTCCATTCATTACGTAACCGCAATTGGTACATTCAAGCTACCTGTGCAACCAGCGGAGATGGTCTTTATGAAGGTCTTGATTGGTTATCCAATCAACTGAAGAACGCCAATCGTTAGAACATAAAAAGAGGAGTGCGCAAAAAGTGTGCGAGTGCAGATGGTTTTTCTTGTACTCTTGTCGTGTCAATCTCGCGCGCGCGCGCGAAAAGATTTCGTATACCATATGTTGCAATTTTTAGTATCAAATTGGGTGATTAGTTAATTTGAGGGGTCTTGAATATTGCAGTTGGTGACTGGTGTTGTACACTACGAATAAAGAAACAATAGTTTTAAGTTGAAAATAATGTGAATCTCTGCTTTTTATGTTGAGAATTGTAGATAAAAGTAGAACCTTTTGCATTATAACATGGGACGTTTCAAGAAGTTTGCTTTTGTTAAATATTCACACCAAGTCATATTTTATTTTTGACTAACAACATTCCAAACAATGTTATAAAATTGTGATATTTTTTACTCCTCACTTAAAATGCTTTTCAGTAAAAGAAAATTTTTGCCATCGTAAAAATATTTTTTTTGACAATTTTTCTTTATATTAAATAATAATTGGGTATTGATTACATTCTAATATGTTTTGAAGAATTTTTCAAAATCATTTAAAAATATGTTTCTGTATAATTTTAAAAGGTTCCAAAAGACATCCCTTTTTTATTACACCACTTGTCGCTAAATGCATCCGTTCTCCCCATACAAATTACATTATGCTAAATACGCAGTATATAGTGTATACTAAAATTAATTTATTCGTCGTCCCATTTCAGGTGAAAGCTTTTTTGTACCATATATAATTTTCATTGTTTGTATTAAGTTAAAATGTACAGTAGACACATTGTATTTAAAATAAATATTTTTGATCTTAACAATTTAATGGTATATTGTAACATATGGTAAGGCTGTTTTCGTATTTAACAAATAAACCAAGAACATGTTTTTGAAAAGTCTTTTGGGCACGGCTCAAGTATTTTATTGTTTAAAATTACGGAAGTACGATAAAAGTTGCGCTCGAACCGGATAAGATTTTTTTATTAGCTTAAATTAGTTGTTGGAAAAGAAAAAAATCTTTTGCCAAACTATAAGATTCAGGTTTATCATAAAGGTGAGATTTTCTTTATAATTTTGGCGAGAATATGATTAAATTGCAATTTCTTACAATTGTGCGTCGCACATCAGTTCAGGTTGTCTAGTGATCCTTGGAGGCTTGGTTGGAAAACAAGAACACATTTGCAGGTTTTAGTGGCATCTTTGAAATTTTTTTTCTACAGAATATTAGTAAACCGTGTTAATACAAGTATTGCAATTGAACATTCAATGCTGACCAAATACATGACTACCAGCAAAATCAAAACAATTTCACGTTTTTATCTTAGAAAAACTATACGGAAGTGGAATTGAAACTTGACGAACATACAATGATTAATTTTTTGATTTCAACCACTACTATAGGAATTATGAAATTTTAACAAAAAATGTAATACGAAGTTTTGAAAACACATTATAGAGGCAGTGAAAGCGCATATTTCATTTTCTAGCTTAAATTACAGTTTGGTAGGGTCTGGGTATGCTTAGAGTACTACTTTTCATTTTATTTTGGGCAAAAGCACTACCTACTTCAATGAGATAGGTTATGTAAATTATAAGAAGACTATAAGTTATATCTAAAGATGCTCTATTGAATTGAAATCGGAGAGAAAGTTACTACTACAGTTCTCTTGAATTGTTATGTAATTGTATGTATACATCCTTTTTTGGAAAAAAAGCTACACGAATTCTCAATTCGTTGCTTTGGTTACAAACAATTAACCTAAATACAAAAATGACAATTTACACAGTTATAGCGGAGCGGATGCGAGTACTGGCAATTGATGAATATATATATATATATATATATATATATATATATATATATATATATATATATATATATATATATATATATATTCTCAATTTATTGATTGCTCGTTAAAAATATTGATGACTAAACATATTATTTAATATTGTACATGGTTAGTTTTTTCACACCAGCTCATCAGAGAAATCATTATGTGTCTCTTCTATATGAATCCGTATGCTGTTAAACAAAAATGGAAAGATGATATTTTAGTTTAGGTTCATTCAGTGAAGACAGTAACTGCCTTTTTTAAAAACTATTGGTTGAAAGTTTCCAAACTAGCGTGTACCAATTTCAAAAAAGTTTTGAAAAAAGTATCGCTGGTTTATACGCTCGGGCCCTGAAAGAACAAGAAATTTTCATATAAAATTTCGGGAAACATACTTTCATTAACAATTTATGTATCTAAAAAATCGTCTAACCCTGTTTCCCCCTTAAATAGTTTTTTTGATCCCAACGTGAGCGTTAGGCGGTAGGCATTTTGGAAATTTTAATTTTGGTTCTGAAACAGAGAATCCAAAACTTAAAAAAAAATTGCTACTGCTATTTTGGATTTTTTAAAAAATGAAAATATTTCTTATATATAAATAATAAACAATTAGTGACATTTTTATTTGTTCAGCAAATATTGAGGGTGTCCAGACACTCTTATGTTAAACTAGATGTTGTTTTATGTACAATTCTGTTCCCTGAAAAAGCATATACTTAAAATTTGCCTGCGTAAATCAGAGTTCCTACCTAAAGTCACATACATTGTCAGTGACAGATAATTCGATAGACAATTTGAGTAAAAGTACTTAATGCATCCTCAGTTAACTGAAATTAAGAAAGTTGCCATTATTGTCAAATTGGAAAATGGCTGGACTGTAAGGGTTAATAATTTTAGTATAATAAACATTTTTTGGAAATATTTTACCTGATAACTTGATATTGGTAAATTTGGCAACAAATGTCAAGTAAATTTATAAGATAAAAATCTGTCTGTTATTTCAATAAACAGGAGTGTACATCTTAACTAATTTATCATTACTGGAGGTAGCGCACGTTGAAGATGACACTGATAAAGTGCTAAGCATGGTAAACCATTTGAATTTCGATTCTTAATCATTGTTGATAGAAATAGAATAAAACATTGAAAATGTAAAAATATTAACGAAATATGACTATTCATATAAGATTGGTGCTACTTTAGAAATTTTTCAAGAAAAAAAACTTTAATTTTGTTACATTGTATAAGCTTGCAGTGCTGAGTTGTTTTATAGTAATTTTCTTTGTCAAATTTCACAGTAAATCCTGTTTACGGCATCATCTTCAAAGAGCACTAGCACAGAAATTTTTGAATAATCGTATACTAAGTGACAATATACTAAACCATCGGTATTAATTCGTATATTACAATTTTTTTGTATATATATGTGGTAGCTTTAGGTACTTAACCGAACAAAATTTGAAAAAATCAACCAAATAAAAATGAAAAGTTAATAATGTGCCCGATAGTCGATTTTCTTTTAATGTTTCTCATCAAAGGGAACGTGTACCTTATGTCAAAGTGGAGAATGGTGTAAACTGACTAATTTTTTCCCATAATCAACCAGACATGTTCTATGGATAAGAGATATTAAGATTTTGTTGTCCAAGGGAACAAATCGACTGTATTGTTCTCAAAATTAGTCAAAGGAGGTAATGCGTCTGATGCATGCCAAAAGTGATCTACATCCAAGAGCAATAGCCCCCCCGATATTGTGATCCAAGTAAATTAGGTGGCTAAGAGTGAGAGGACGGTCAACTTCTTGTCCGGCAATGAACAGCTCATAGTGTAATTGGCCTGCCATGTTTTGTAAGCTATTGGTCGACGTTATGAAAACAATTGGCTAGAGCCAAAAGCTTAAGTTGGAACGTTCTTCTGACATGTCCCGTACCTCTAGTTAGTCATCCTTGATTACATAGGACATATAAATTATTTGCCATCTATATCAAACCTGCTAAACTGTTGAAAATCTTCTTGTCTTCTAATTTAGGCATGTTGAACAAATTATAGCAGCTAGAAAATAAAATTATCGTCCACTTCCCTTTTCTTAGCATTCTTTATAATGATTAATACTGGATGTACTGTTTCTTATGAATATGCCACTTAGTATTAATTAGGTGAAAACACATCTAGGATCTGTTCTTTATGCTTGTGCCTAATCTAACCTAACCAACCCTCTAGGTTGGGGATCAGAATAAAGCGCGGAGGAAATTTAATACAAATATGATCTTCAGATTGCCACATAATGCAAAATGATTCACGGGTATTTGTTTTTCATCCGGTTCGGTTGCGTTGTACTGTACATAAACTATTTTTGTTTACTTCTCATATTTGTAACTCAGATGTGGAGACTTTTGAGGCGTAAGTTTATTTTGACAAACTGTGGATTTAAGATTATATTATAAGTGATTTATTTAAATCTATTTACGTTTTTAATATTTTCGTGGACATTCCCTGTTTGTCAGCTGTATTATTAAATAAATTTATACTATTAATTGTGGTCTTAATATTTGTTTATAATGAAAAATACACTTGTGGTTTTTTTGAGGTTTGTAGTTTACAATAGTAGAACAAGAATAATATTCAGTTAACTAGAACAGTTTTATGAGAAACATTTTTTTTAGTTCAAAAGCAGATGTTCTCACTTTGTAAAACCATAAGAGACTTATTACTCATAGATCTAAAAAAATTGTCAGAAAAAGATGTTATTGGATTGGATTTAAGATATAGTAGTAAGAAGGGTAATCTTAAAACAGTGTGACCATTCTTCTATGCAATTTGGTTTACAGTATATTTGACAATAATTTTTGTGTTTAAAACCTCTATGAGTTGCATCTTTGTATATTGCTCTTCGAAATTTAAATATTGTTAAAGTAGATACTCCCGTTTGTCTGGTGTGAAAGAATATTTTGGAATTTTACGAATGTATCTTGAATGATACAAGGTGTTATCTATTTGCATGTAGTGCTGGTACCAGTTATTTTGTGAACCAAGATTGAAAAAGGTCACTTCAATATCCTGGTGGTAATCTAAGAGCTGTCCTTAACATGCTTCGAACATGATAATAATGCATCTTTCACCCAAACTTGCTCCCCATTGCAATGTAATATGAATACGCGCTTACTTCTAGTGCTTTCGTTTTACATTTCAAATTATCATTTGTCCAGGCTCTACGAACAGTACCGTGGCTGTCAAACTATGTTTCATCCAAGTAATAGATTTGTCTTCCTTCATTACGATACTCTCGATTTTTTGATCTATATTCTTTACTTTGTCAAACGACTACTTTCCATTTCTGATTGCCTTTTATTCACTGTTTTATAATTAAAACCATGTTTTTTCGTACCGAACATACCTTTTCAACTCTGCAAGAATACCTTGAAGATTTGGCATTATGTTTGATGCGAACATACTGTAGATTGTTTCGCATATTGAAGTTCACCTATTTTTGAAAAAATTCCCAAAACATTCCTCGTTCTTCTTATTGTCACACCTTGCTTTGCAATATTGTAGAGTGTAGTCTGATAAGGATTTGTCAAAAACATTGTTTCCTGGATATCATAGCATCTCTTTTGGACATTCCTCGACTATAAAGTCGGTTGAACCAGTTAAAATCACTTTTTGAGCATCTGTTGATAGATGTTGTCGTCTTTTTTCAACTGCTGCTGTGCTAGACTCTAGTAGGACGTTTACCGATCTGCAAATCGATTTGTTGATCATCTTGAAGTCACAGTTGCCACATATTTTGTTTTCACAAAACTTAGGTTTAAGAATAATTTGTCCGTTAATACACCGCACACTTGCACAGCTCCCAACTAACTACAGACTGTGAACCGGAAACCCTGCTAAAAGTAACTGATGATTATAAAAAAATATTTGGAATTATTTGTAATATCTTTTTTACGTTTAATATTTGATTTAGTAACTATACTATACTTTCAAATGATTCACTGAAAATTAAATATTGTCCTGATCAATTTTTTAAACAAATTTTAAAAAAAGATTGTGTTATTTGAAATTGGGAGGTTCAAGTGAAAACTTTGTCTAATAATATCTCTAAACATTCTAAATCTTCAAATTCACCTAAAAATGGTCAAAAATATCATATATCAATCCTTTCTTAATTTACTTCAAATAAAGAGGAAATCTTTCCGTGAATGTTTATTTTAGATCGATGAGAGTATAAAGAAAGTCGAAGCTATCTTAGTTTGAAATACTGGAACACACTGTTTACACTACCATTACGACAATACTCACAATTATAGGCGCGTCAGACAGTATAATTGTAAGTGTTGGTGTAGTGGTAGTGTAAACCGTGTGTTTGGTATGAATATCACCAACGGTTCCAGAAATTCCAATTTAATCTTGGTTTGAAGTTGAAAATAGTGACCCCCGAATCCCCCGACTTATGAAAGGTCCTATTTTTCAATTCTGTTCAGGTTTTTTGAGATTTCCGAACTGCATGTGAATTATTAAAAACATTATATTCAGAGATTTTGGGACGGGCAGACGGGCACCGCTTATATGATTTTTGAGGGGTCTGACTGAATATCGGAGGTGGGTGTTCCATTTGGGACCAAATTTCCAGGGTAGGTTCTCTGGATTGCTAAACATAAAAAATTGAAATAATAGTTTAAATTTTCGTAGTTTGTATAATATTTTTTTGTATATATATGGCTGTCCTCGTTCATTCTTTTCTCTAAACTATAGACATTAAATATTTTGTTACAGCAACAAAAACCACATATGTATTTATGTAGATCTTATTTAAGCCTTCATTACATTATCTTTTGGGATTATATTCATCAAAAAAATGTTTAGCTACATATTCGGCGATTGCTAAACAAGAAGTAGCTGCGGGACTAGGCAAAAATACGCAATTAATAATCCTTTTTTGAATATCATTTCCCTCGAAAAATTCAAATACGAAATCATCCTGAAAAGTACCATCTGCGTTTAGGAGTTGTGTTTGAACTGCAACGGGACCATTACAAATATCATCCTCATTAAAATCTGCCAATTTTTTCAATTTCATTACGTAATCAGCTGGACACAATCGTCTCTGTACCTGAGTTAAACATTTTGAGATATATCGCCGAGTCATATTTAAAAAATTTGGAGATGTTAATGTATTTCTTAAGTATTTCAGATTCAATTCTTCTTCATTGTAGCCTTCTACACTAAACGCAGGTACGGCAGTAGGTCCTAGAACAAATTGAGATATTTGAATGTAGTTAAAAATAAAAAAAAATGATTGTGAAGCCGGTATGATATTCTCATTGTAATATATACTAAATATCTTTTTATCAAAATAGAATGAAAAATCAATAAAATCGACAAACTCATCTGGAATAACATCCTGGTCATTATTTGGAGAAGAAAAAGAAAAACCTATTTAAATCAGTTTCTGAATAATGGTCATCCATAAATCAAAGTGTTATATATGTACAATATCACCAGAATACTATTCACCATAAATCCACAACATTTATTGTTCGGGAGCTGAATTCTTTTCAACGTGGTCGATGTTGAAAACGAAACGAAAATCGCTTCTAACGAGGTAAAAAAATGATTGAGTTAATTAGTGATTTACCAACGCACACAACCTGAATACAATAAAAAAGTAATCATGTATGAGGGATCAATAAATTTTAAGGTTAAATAACAGAACAAACAACTGCTTTATGAAACAGGATGGTCTTAGAACTAAGAGAGTTTTTGAAGGAGCCGCAAAAGGGTCAGATCCAGAACTCTGGAAAATATGACTGTAGCCTCAGACTAGAGCTAACTGACGGATACTACCTTGTTGACTATGCCGATGACATAGCTATCGTCATCACTGGAAAGGATATATAAGCTAACCAGTGCTATGCGGATTCTGAGAAGATGGTTCGATAACCAGCAAAGATTGAATCCAAGCGACTAAAATCATCGGTACGAATGAATCCATAAAATATTTAAGATTCACTTTGGACTCGAAAATAAGTTTTTGAGATAATACAAAAAAAGAAGCAGACAAAGCATCAATCTCACAATCTCTAAGCCGAGTAATGAGAAATATTGGGGAATCTACTGATACCAAAAGGAAACTGTAGATGTCCGTCACAAATCAAAACTCCTTTACGGCGAAGAGATATGGGGACAGACTACGCAGATAGAAATCTACCGCAACAAGTATCAGAACCAGCAGTATCATTGGCGGACTAAGCCCGTCAGAGGCTCGGGACGGCAAAGCTGAATGAGGACCCCCCAGCTTTAAAAAATGTAGTTTCACAAGCTTTTTATTTAGTTCACATATGTATAAATAAGTGTTTATGTTTATTTCGTTAAACTCTGGCAAGTGAAATTTAAATTCGACCTATTTATGCTAAATAAACATATATACCTACAATATGGAATGGAAATGGGCGAAGAAAATAAATTACGAATCGATAGACAAACAATTAAATAAAATAAATCAAAGATAGTTTTTTGTATTTTTTGTAGCGTGTTATATGTGTTTTTGTATCTTCAATTTACTGAACTCCTTAATAACTTCTGTGATACCGATTTCTTTTGAAATTTTTGTTTATATTGACAGTCGTTCTTGACCCATTGTAGATCGAAGATAATTTTTAATCAGTTAAGTTTTGAAAAACTCCTCTCGCATATGGATGCAACATCGCTCATAAAAAACATAGATGTTAGAACATCGATATTTTGAAAAGTGAAACATAATCATTATTTTATTTTAACAGAAAGTATGTAGTATTTATTTTTTCAACAGAGAATTTAAAAATAATTTTGACAACCTGGTGCCCAGTGCCACGATAGGCAAATAGATCATATCTAAATTATGAAGCCTGGGAAATAATGCCTTCATGTCATCCCACATCTCCAACGCATTTCCCTTCATTGGAGTAACAGTAGATGACATGAACATTTGAAATTCTGTTTCTGCTTTAGTTTTATCTTTCGTATTTTTTTTCATATGTGTCAATATTTTATGGTAGCTCCATATGTCACTTTCATTATTATCGTCTTTTTCCGATTCGTCAGAAGTAATTGTTTTTGTAATTTATGACATTTTCCTTTGCAATAGAAACTTTAAAAAATGCATTAACTTGAAACGAGAATCCAAGGCGGTAGCAATTGCCAACGATGAACAAAGCTCTAGTTTGTCAAATTTCCTTGACATTTCTTTGTCAATTTCTTATTTTAATGACAGGGTGCATTCAAATGTTTGTGAATATTTATCTAGCATGTTTCGTAAGCAGCATACAAGAGGAATTACTTTACTCACTGTGATATAATTTTGCCCATAAATAAACGTTTACCTTTTTAAGCTCACTATTTAAACTAAACCAATGAAATAAATTATAATTATATTAATAATAGATACTTTAGCAATACACAGTTGTGTTATCTATCAGAGGTAACAATAACTTCACTTAATTTGCTTAATTGATTGTGACTTCTATGATACGTCAAACAATAACAAAACAATGGTCGTCAGTACTCGTCAGTGTGAGCAAGCGAAACAACCGCTTCATGTTGCGCCTGCGCGCGAGGAGCGTTTGTAAAGTTTGTATTGCTGAGCGAACGAGACACTAAATAGAAAAATCTAAGCTTGTGACAGTTGTGACTAAGAAAGATATATGTTTGTGTATCAGCGTGTGTACTTAACATCGATCATGAAGAACGATGTCAAATCGATGTTTTAGGTTCCGACATCGATATTTATGAACGATATATCGATGTTTGAAAAAAATCGTTTGCATCCCTACTCTCGCATGGTGCAACCGAGATGCAAATGGTCAAAAAGTATTGAAGTTTAAGCGATATACAGGGTAACAATTCACTAAAGTCCCATTTTATTATAAATTGAAGGATTTCTTGGGCTTTCCATTTTGCAGCAATGTCCATTCTATCCATTCTAGTATCGCTTCTAGCATAAACTTTGTTTCAATAATTTGGAAAATATTATTGATTTGTTTCATGGCCGCGTATCATGACGACAATTCTTGTATAAATCGGTCCATGCATTCATACATAGATCGACGTATTTCTTCTTGAATTGATAATCCAGTATCATGAGCTGATTCACCCGGCATCGTTCTTTTTATCTTCCTTCTTCCTTGTTTCTTGATGTTGATGTCCATGTTATTGCATTTTTTTTATGCCAAAAGTTAAAGCATCGTGGTACGTATCCAATATCCAATGACCAAAGTCGTTTTTGGAAACTGCAAATGTTGTTGAACTGAATTTACTTCCTCCAGTAAAGAAAGCCAGAATTGTAGATGGTTAGAAAGGTAAAATCACAAACAACCGGCAGGAGCAGGTTTGCTCCTTATCTTGTATCTACATTTGCTTTTGTTGGATCTTGAAAATGTTCCAAAACACTCACAATTGTCTTAATGTTTTCTTTTACAACTTGTACTCTCTCGTAATGAGCACTCTAGCGAGTATCCGATAAACATTTAAAAATTTTTCTAAGTTTCCTCTTTCAATAATTGCCATCTGTGTAGATGATGAAAATATCGAATATAATTTCTCTAGTTATTTAAGAACTAATATCTCAGGATGACGAGCAGAGTGCATTGCCGCGCAGAATTTATATATTCTGGGTGGCAATGAACTGTTATGGACAAGCGTGACGCTTACCATCAGGCGAGCGATTTGTTCGTCTCGTCATCTATTCTCATAAAAAAAACTCTTAATCTTTTTTGTTGTGTTTTTACCCAAGGGGAAACTACAAGAAGGCATAATTTTGGTTTATTTTTATTGCGCCACCACTGACGACGTGTAGTTCATCTCAAGTCTTGAGAAGGAGTGAGAGGTGATGAGACATTATAGCTCATTTGTTCGTCTTCTTTTGGGCCCTTCCATTTATTTTAAAATTTCGATGGTACTAAGTACTACCAGGTACAGGAACTACCTGTTAGTTCGCCAATGAGCTGTATTAGCTTTTGAGGAAACCATTCCAGTAAAGCACGCGAACGTAGGAAAATATACAAGAGAATACGGAAAAGGCCAACGAAAGCATCGACAAAGACAAAACCGCAAACGAAGAAAAAGTCGTGACCATGGATCAACGAGGTAGATGGACTGCACGCCTCTTGCCATATGTTAAAGGCTGGATAGAGAGAAATCACGTGGAGGCGAACTATTACTGGATCGAACCATTGTTTAAACGCGGACACTGTTCAAACTAGCAAAAGTAGAGGGCCACACTTGTCTCGCTTGCGAATACAATGAAGAACACATAATTTTCATATGCAGTCATTTTAGCTCACAATGCGAAATTCTGTAAAAAAATCGGAGAATCACTCACGAGAGTATCGTAGGGATTATGATCATGAAAGAAGAGAACCGGGACGCCGCACCTGAGTAAGCAGAAACAATTTTACAACCAAAGAAACGGGACAGTTTGGTCGTGAGGCAACAGCTACAGAGATCACACAACAACGAATGAACAGAACAAACTCGAATCAAGCGAACAGCCATTCTGTGAAATGCTAACGCTGGTCTAGGAAGGTAACCTCAAGCTTAAAGTTTTATTGGGTAGTACAAGTGTAGTACAGCCCTACATACCGATCGGTCTCGTAAAGCCACTGATGGTGCTAGAGCGCATTTCCTTCCTCTTCGGATAAAAAAATATTGAAGTAAAAATCACCCTCTCTTATGTCAAAAATCCAATTACTTCATTCAGTTCCCGAACGACAGTGAAAGAGATATTCTGATCAATTATTTCATTTAGAAATATACATTTTTTTAATATGAAACTCACCTAATAAAGTGGTTGTAGGTGTTGGTGATAGATGAACACCTAAAAAGGGCAATTCCAGATCAGGTGTTTCATATATATTCACTTTAACTGGTTTTCCCTTTAAAATATGATAATTTACTCGAAACGTAACAAAAATTCTGCTGTTGCATATTGATTCGCCTCGGATCAACTCGTAAAGTTTTCCTGATTGTAATCCGCCAGAGGTTATCAGATATTTTGTTTTTATATGAAAATTTTCATTACATTTCAATAAAATAGGATAATCTTGATCTCCCGAAGGTTTTACAGAATTGACGTTGTTGTTCAAGAGGATGTCGCCTTTTTTCATTCTGTAGTCTTGAGCTGAAAATGAATATTTTTAAACAACAAATATTTTAATATACTTATAAAATATCGATTTTCATGTACAGTTACAGTAGAATCCGTTTATAACGACAACGAACATCATACAAAGCGTTTTGTGAAGAAAAACTTTTATGTAAAAATGTATGTACTTCAGTATTTTAATAGAGAAACATAGTATACATATTGAATCAAAATTAAAATTGCACCTAATAAGTACTTACAATATATGTATGTACTATTTTTAATTTTTTAATGTAAGTAATCTGTAATTTTTGTCTGCTCTTGTTTTTTCATTTTATTGTAATAACAATCTCTGATACTATTGTGTATCGCTATGGTCAAATTATCATTTTCAATATTGCTATGAACAAATCATGATAGTAATTATCCAGCCGTTAATGCCTCTTCTGCGGTAGGTAATGGTTTTCCCTCGACTTTCTCTTCCCTATCACTTTCGAGTTGTTCCTTAGCATTAATGTTCTGTACGATATTTTCATCAGTGGGTTCTTCAGATCTGAGGAGAGCGCTATCGATGTTAAAATAATCTTCCCACATTTCCGGTGCTTCTAAAGAATCTGAATTTAGGTTTCGTGACCACAAAGATAAAGGGACGTCATCTGCTTCATCAAATTCATGCCGTCTTGGTTCTCAATGAATTCTGCATGTTTGAAACAGTTGTGAATGGTACTTTTGAACATTTTGTTCCAATCATCATTAATCATCAGAATTGCATCTAGCACCATTATTTTTCTAGAAGAGTTGGTTTTATTAGCATCAAGACGATTAATCATTTTGGGCACAAGGTTCTTTCTAAAATTCGTTTTGAGTGATCGGATTATTCCCCGATCCATTGGCTGTAGTATTGATGTTGTATTCGGCGGGAGGGAAAGCAAGCGTTACAGACTCTAAATCAGTAACTTTTGGATGCGCCGGGCAATTATCAACCAGCAATAATATCTTTTTCTTCTTCACCAAATCACGATACTAATCTCGAAGCCATTTTTCAAAAAGCTCTACGATTGTTAGCATAATCGACAGGTAATGATTTGACACTTCTAAAACATCTTAGTTTTTGTGACTTTCCAATAATGAGCAATATCTTTTTCTCTGTGCCACTCGTATTTGCTGTTACCGTGACAGTTATTCCATCTCTCGACAACTTGCCTCCACTACAATTCTCACCTTTAATTTTAAAGTTTTGTCTGGCATTAATTTGTAAAACAGTCCACTTTCATCCGCAATAAATATCTCATCATCAGAAAATTGGCTTCGTATATTCGACCACACAGATGTCAACCAATTTGTTGTTGAATTTTGATCAACAGACGAAGATTTACCGACTATTTTTCCCGCCACAATATTATGTCGAAGTTTAAAACGACTTATCCAGTTTGCAGAATAATTGAAGTCGAGAATATCAAAACGCGCGAGAAAAACATTTGCCTTTTCGCCATGGCGCTCCCGATCGATTTTTAATGCGCCCTCGCTGGACTAATGTAAATGTATGATAGCCAGAGCGATTTACTTACTTTTGTCAAACGGCGATATACTGCAATTAGTCAGTTGAGTTTAGGATTGTCCATAGATTAGCAATTTGCTAACCTTGAGCGTATCTAATAACACGCACGTATTTTTTGTTAGTGTGTGATCGTATTTCGAATAGACCACGCGTAGACCGTGCATTTAAAACTACCAAGTAATCCGAAATAATTATTTTCTTTCAAAACCCTTCACGGATAAATGTAAAAAAAGAATCTATTATTTTAACGATGTTTGTTGTGTAATAATAGTATTGCTATTTCCAAGAAAAGTAATATTGAACGACATTTTAAGACTGTTCATACCATTTTTGATAGTGACTATCCAATGAACTCTGAAATTAGAAGAAAAAAAAATGATTTCTTTAAAATCTTCAATAACTAACTAGCAAAGTTTTTTTACTAAACCACTGCAACAACATGAAGCAGCAACGATAGCGTCATATAAAATATCTCATTCGCTAGCTAAGAATGAACAACCATTTACAGATGAAGAATTAGTGAAAGAAGCCATGTTAGAAGCTGCTGATTCACTTTTTGAAGAATTTAAAAATAAAACGGAAATAGTTTCAGCTATAAACATGTTGCAATTATCAGCACGAACTGTTACTAGAAGAAATGAAGTAATTGCGGAGAATTTCGTGGCAGAATTACCAAATGATATGGAAAATTGTATTTTCTTTTCGCTACATATGGATGAATCGACAGACGTGACAAATATATCACAATTGGCAATTTGCGTGAAGATGGTATTTTCTGATTTTACGGCAAAAGAAGAATTCCTTAAAGTTCTGCCATTAAAGGGAAGCACTAGAGAAGAAAATATCTTTTCTACTTTCAAAAATTATATAACAGATGTAAAATTATCTGTTCAAAAGTTATCGTCAATTACAACAGACGGGGCACCAGAGAAGATTGGTAAGAAAAAAGGATTTATTGCCTTATGTAGACAGGATTCCTTATTCCCGAAATATATTTCTTATCATTGCCTCATACATCAGGAAATGTTATGCGCAAAAGCAATCGGTTTTCAACACGTATTTACGATAGTAACAAAAATTATTAATACCATAAGATCGGGTACCATGCAACACAGATTGTTTAAAATACTTTTAGAAGATGAGGACGTTCAGTTCACAGATCTTCTTTTACTACTAAAGTGAGGTGGCTGAGCAGAGGTAAAATACTTGAGCGGTTTATCATGCTTTTGCCACAAATAAAGGAATTTATTGCATCAAGAGGCGAATTTTACGAGCAATTAGAAAATAAGGATCGGCTAATAGACCTCGGATTTCTGACAGATATAACGGCAAAGTTGAATGAAATACAAGGGAAAAATCAGCATATCGCAGACATGATTAGTGCAGTAAATGGTTAGCGTTCTTGAAAAAATCATTATCACATTTACCAAATTTTAAAATATACTGTTGAGAGTTTAAATTCGAATATTAAAAATTTTACTGCTACATCATATTTAGAAATTATATATAATTTAATAGAAGAGTTTTCCTCTAGATTTGAAGATTTTGCAGCATTAGAACCCATTCTCAGATTTTTCATAAATCCATTCAATGTTACTGAAGATGATGTCCTTGAAATAGATTCAGTGTATTTCGAGTTTCATAATATCCAAGACCTAGAACTAGTCGATGAAAATAAGTATCCTATTTTAAGGAAATGAAATATTTGAAATCAAAATACTGAACAAAGCTTAATGACTCACGTTAAGATAATTGTTTAAGGACCGGGGGTAAAATATGCGCCCTCGGTGATTTTTAAATTTAATATTGCACCCTTAAAGATAAACAGGCTGCCGACCTCTATTCTAGTGCGTTATATATCAGAAGTTCACAATATCTATTTGAAGGAGTGCCAATATGGATTCTAATTAAGCATTGCTAAAAGAGGCAGCTAGTTTTACTGGATTCAAGTCAATAGATCCGTCATAAAGGGAAAATTTGATTAGAAAACAGTCAAATAAATCGACAAATTAACCAGCTAGGTTAAATGAAGCGTATAAATAAAAGCAGATATGAAAAACTCGAAAGTAAATGTTCAAAATCTTTTACTCCATTCAACTTTATAATTCGCTTTTGAGGAAACCTTTCAAAATTCAATAAACAGCTCATTTAAGTATTGCCGGAAAAAGGAGTTATCGGAGAGAGGCCAGGACTCTCTTTTGGACATGACCAAATCTAGGACATACAAAGTTAAGCTTTCAGAAAAAAATTACCTCCAGACTAAGCTGTAGGAGTCAAGGGAATGAAAACAACAGACCAAAAATGCCATCAAATGTTACACGGTTGATTAAAACGGCAGATTGAACTGGAATAGGAGTGCGCGAACCAGAGCGTGGAGTAATAGACCATTATACAAATAATTGCAATCAAAAAATGTATCCAGCTCAGTTTGGAAAGGAATTAATACAGACAGAATATTATGATTTTTGATAACCAAGCAACACTTAGGAGTTCTAAACTTCAATGCCTTAAGATCCCACATGGTTTGTAAATGCTGTAATGGGTTCCAGGGCACCGTGGAGTAGACCGAAATGAAGTAGCAGACAGACGCGCTTGAAGAAAATCTTAATAAAGTTGTCCCTTTAACTGGGTTGGCAGTTCAAAAGTATTTCACCACAAGAACTTTTTCATAATGCCACGCATTCACATGCAACTTATCGAGTCCAAGATTTGATCAAAGCATTTTGTTGGGAACAACTCGATCATCCTTTCTACAATTCCGATATAGCGCACAGTGACTACCACATACTCTTATTTGATGAAAAACCTGGGTGATCAACGCTACGACAACGATGACGATATTAAAACGACTTTGTTGGAATTGATGGTGAACACAATTTTTCCAAGATGGAATTTTGAAGTTAATTAGACGATATCACAAGTGCTTTTATATTGGTGAAAATTATATTGAGCAGTAAATTAAAGTACGGGTTTTTATGTGAAAATAAGGTTATTGAACAGTGTTTATTTGTATTTTCCAAAACTGTACTAAACTTAGAAAAAATGGATCGTACATTTTGCTGCAGAGAATATGTGGTTTACTATTTCGATTCATCTTGTATATCCATGATTGTCGTTTAAGTTACGTAAACAATGAAAAAAGTTTGAGGTACCGTTATTTCGTCACTTCACATCACACCATTTGACTTACGACGTTGATACATCGCGGTAACAATCGTAACAACACAAGATTATGAGTAAAATTTCGATTCTCTTAAAATGGAAGTAGAAAATAGTTTCTTCATACTTTCGTAATGTGATCAGAACCAAATATGTTGCGTAAACGTAATTCATGCGAAATATGATTTTGCTTGTATCAATATTAAATCTATCATCGGAAAATATTTACGAAATTTGAACACAACCTAACTTAATTACAATCTACTATTAGAAATTTCAATAGAACGTCGCGATTTATTTCGATAAACTGTTCCACTGGATTTCCACTTGAATATTAGAATAGAATTCGATCAGTATCAGAATAAGATTGGGATGGCATATTTTGAAACGAAGTGATTATTGTTGGTTTTAGGTAGAAACAAATCTGGAATTCACGTACAATATCAAACGGATGAAATTGTGTGATGGAGAATCAAAACGAAATTGAAAAAAAAAACAACGGAGATTCTACGTTTCACATACATCGTAAATGTAGTTTGTCCATTGTAAAATAAAGGCGGGGAAACACCAGATTTGTACGAACAAACAATGAACGATTATATGGGCATAATAGGGAAGTATATTATAGGTCCAATCTGGAGTAATTGAAATTTAAAATAAATATTTACCTTTCAGAAAATCAACAGGTTCCCATCATTTCCTGTTGACTTTCATGAAAATTTGTTCCAATAAGACCATTTTCCTGTTTACGATAAACACGAGGTTTAGAATTATGTCCTGTTGTATATGCTGAGTTGGAATTTCTGGAACCGTTGGCGATATTCATACTAAATACACTGTTTACACCAACACTCACAATTACACTGTCTGACGCGCGTTCCGTTAACCAATTTTCAGTATTTTCCCAGGGTATGGTGCAGGTATGTGGATGATATTTTCGCCTTATTCAATACGAAGAAGGCAAACGTAGACGAATTCATTTTGGAACTCAACTCAAAATATTCATCTATCATAATAAGACCCAAAGTAGTTTGTGAGCGTCACCAAAACTGATTTTCCACCTATCTAGGTACTCAACACACGTTCAGTAAATTTTTTTCACAGCCAAGGTGAATTTGCAAATTCACCAACTTAAATAATAACTGTCAATGTCACAAAAAGTCCATGGCCTACAGTAAGTTATTAATAAAAACAATTCAAACAGCTTACCAAAACTATTTGTTACCATTTCAAAATTAACGTTTCCGGTAGTAGGACACCAAATTGATCTTAATCCTTTACATCTGGGTTCTTTTTCTAATATTTTATCCATGGTTTCCAACAATTCTAAACCATCCACGTTATTCTCCAATCCTCGTTCATAAAGTGTCTTCAGACTTTCAATTTCTCGCACATCAGTAGCTGTTATGAGTTTTCCATTTTTTGTGTACGGTATTTCTCGTTGATGGCAATAATCATATAAACTTTTTATTCCCTTCTGGCAAAGTTTTGCTTTCAGCGAACCTGGCCTAAAAACACGGAAGTTATTACAATGATTTGTGTTCCATCTGTCTTGGTTTTAAGATTGTCATTTGTCACCTCATTGTGTACTTCGAAGTTGCATCAAATACATTTTAAGTTATTGTGAATTGGTTACTTGTAAATAACTAAATATTACACTGGTTGTTGCAATTTGGGAAGAAATGGCCAAATACTAGAAGAGTATATTCGGTAATGTATGTTTTTTGTGTTTCGAAAGTGTAGAAAGGCAACAGCTGTGACCAAAAATATTTGCGATGTTTATCCAAGTGCATTCAGCGTTCGTAAACGGTAGAGATGGTTATCCAAACTCAGATTCTATAGTATTGATATCCTTGACCCCTTGATCAGAAAGACCAATAAAATTAGAAAATGGCATGCTAAATGTACAAGTGAAAGTAACACCATGTCAGTCAATCAAAGAACTCTCAAAAATCTTTAACAAGCCTTGGTCTACCAGCTAAGAACTAAGAAAAAATAATCGGAGAAGTATGTTCGAGTGTAAAGTACTGCTTATGGCATATGGCATACGGCATATGGACATAGTAGAGGTAACACAAGGAACATATACACAAAACTTCAAAATATGCGGCGGTCCCTAGACCCTACAATAACATGGTACAATATATTTTATTGTACAATAAGATTGAAAGGCGTTTAGAATCCAAAAGATCAATTGACTTGCACAGTAAACGAAATGCTGCGCAATATTTAGTCGAAGAATAGGGTTGATCCTGTGTGCACTGTGCGTAAAGCAACATGTCCGAACAAGATTTAGCTGCTGCTTGAGTTGTGTTGCTTGAGGCTAAACGTAAACGAACACGTCGCGTCGGTGGTCGAAAGATTGGTACAAGAAAAGGCACAAATACGCTCACGAAAATCTTTTAAAAGATTTGATGATATCTGAGGAAGTAGACTTCAAAAATTTTATACGTCGGAACTTGAGAACAGTTTCAAAATCAACTATAACTGGTCACGAAATACTCTGGAAGCTTTGAAGTTTCATAGTGCTGTTTCCCCACAAAGTCTTTCTTTAATAATTATGGAAACCTGTGATGCAATAATACATGTTTTGAAGGAATTAATCAAGGTAAATAAATGCTATAATCGTTTATTTATTAAACTGTATATATTGAGATAACGAATGTTCGTTTGCCACTGTGTGACCAGCTTCATTTTAATGTTGAAAATTGTTCATGTTTTGGTGATTATCTTGTTAGTTATTTGACAGCCGCTCAGGTGGAAATTCAGCTTTTTTTCTTGAGAATAGTAACTGTTGGAGTATTTATTTTTAGATGATAATGTCAGCAATAGCATTTTTAGCAGATTTGTTGCATTGCTTTCATTTTCTTAATATCTTCAGCACACGATAAAGCTTAGGTTTGACATTCATCTGGTTTCTCTTTAAGACGGTTAGCTGCCAATTGCAAAAGTCATCGTCAAGTTTTTTCTTGTGTTGTCTTCGGAGCTGCATAGGATGTAGATGGTGTTTTATCTACTCCAACAGTTGTAGTATCCTCCTAAAAAAGATAAATAATTTGTTTTTATTTCATTTCAGTTACCGCAAATAGCTGAGGAATGGGAACAAGCTGTCCAGGAATTTTGAGAGGCAGTGGAATGCCGCTCATGTAATCAGAGCTATAGATGGCAAACACGTGGAAATAAAGAAACCTCCTGGTGCTAGATCATACTAGCACCAGGATGTTGATGTTGGGACTAATGGTGTATCAGATGGAGTTTTGCTAGAGAATACAACATTTGGAATGCAATTACAAAATACTGCTTTAAATATCCCACCACCTGCGCTGTTGCCTGGACGTTTTCGAAAACTTCCATACTTTTTTGTTGGAGGTGATGCTTTTCCAATGTCTTTAAATTTAATGAAACCAGATAGCCAAACTGGATTAACAAAAGAAAAAAAATATGCAATTATCGAATATCGCGAGCTAGAAGGATGGTTGAAAGTGTTTTCGTTATACTAGCTACTCGTTTTGGAGTATTTCAAAGAGCATTATGACTTGTTGTTATCTACACAATTTTCTGAGAAAATCGTTTCGTGATGATAACTAATCAGGAATAATACACCAACCATCTCAGGAAGTATTAATAATATCAATAAAAATAATTCGCTTAGTATCGCGAATGAAACACTGGACGAATACAATGCATTTTGTAACAACGAAGGTGCAGTTCCTTGGCAAGAGAAAATGGTCTCGTGAAACATACAATTTTGTAATTATTTGAATAAAATAAATTGAAATTTACCTGTGTATAATTATTGTCCAAACTAGAACATTCACTCTTTCCTCCCGGACTACGTATAGTAGACTGAGTATCCATACTAGACTGTGAATCCGATGCGGATTCCTGATCGTGTGAAAAAAATATTTCATTATAATACCACAAAGTAAGTTGGTATATGTCGTCTGTAATAGATCCGGATTTCATCCACTGGAGATGTTTCTTAAGCTTCTTCGGGTAGTTAGTTCTCAAAGAATGAAATTTTCTCTTCACATCATCTTTGCTTGCCCGTCGAAACATCCATTTGTATTTAGACAACAATGTTCCGTAAGCATCACTTTTTTTATCGCGGTCATGATATTCCTTGACATTCCACAAAGATGGCAATTCTCTGTGCAAGTGAATACATTCGACGATAAACTCTCTGTTCTTAATTTTTTCATTCACTTTTTTCGCCATTATGCACGCGTGCGTGTACTCCTCGTCAAGACGAAGCACAGACGAAAAAATATTGCGCAATACTGACCCTACACAATGTAATGGAAAAATATGGTACAATAAAAATTAAACTCACTCAAACTTTTGTTCAATCATTGTGCAATCTTCAATATGAACCCAAAAATTGATTGTCTAGGGGTCGCCTAAGTATCTCACATGCAAGTATCACAACAGAAATAAAAAGCAATGCAACAATATGACTTATCACAAAAATGTACGGGAATAATACCTAAAAAGAAGTACCTGTAGTACCTGTAGGGGGGTCGGAAAGTACTGCGCATGTTGATTTTTTATTCTGTCGGCTTATTATGTACTGAGTCGTGCCAAAGTCATTTTAAGGTTGATGTTATTTGTTTACTTCTAAATAATTGATTATCAGATTTTTATTGAAATTAATGATATAACAAATACCAGAAGAGCATATCCTCGACATTGTATGGTTTCATATATGTTACTAATCACGCAGATGGCACTGCAAATGGTGGTACAGCGGTCATATACAATCCACCACAGTCATAATTGAAAAAAAACTTCTATTTATCTATCTACCTCTTCCGAATACTGCCCAACTAAATTTAACATCGAAAAGAACGAATATCTATAAAATTTTTCGCACATTTACTGCTGAGACCAGTTCCATATATAAACAAAATATTGGGTTATCATAGCAACGAACAATAACATATTAGAAGTATCAGTGTAAAGTTTGACGTCAAAAAAGTAAACCAGAGTTACACAATAAATTAAAAGAAAAAAGATGTCCACCGAAATTGTGAAAATTCGAGTATCGAGCCATCATCAAGTACCTGTATTTAAAAGGGTTAAAAGGTAAGCAGAGTTACGAAGATATGCTTAATATCCTTGGTGATCAATATCCTTCGTATGCGACCGTCAAAAATTGGACTGCAAGCTTCAAAAGAGGTAAATTTTCCATTGAAGATGATGACCTATCAGGAAGGCCAGTTTCTGTGTCAGTCCCTCAAAATATCGATGCAGTTCATGACATGATGTTATCAGACCGTCGAATTGGGCTAAAACGGATATCTGAAGAACTGAATATTTCATACGAACGCGTTCATCATATAGTTCACGTCAATTTGGACATGAGAAAAATTGCTGCAAAATGGATCTCCAAATGTTTGAATGTTGACCAAAAGCGTAAATTTCTACGATCCAAAAACAAAGCAACAATCGATGGAATGGCGACACTCTGAGAAGTTTCGTGTCCAAAAAACTGCTGGTAAAAATCTTGCTTCAGTTTTTTGGGATTGTTATAGAGTAATCATGATTGATTTTTTGGATAAGGGTAGAAGAATAACTGGGGATTACTATTCGACATGACTGACCACTCTATGGGAAAAAATGAGAAAAGTCGCGGAAAGCTATCCAAAGGTGTTTTGTTTTTGCAGGACAACACCTCTGCACACAAATCTCATGTTGCCATGCAAAAAATTCGTCATTTAGGGTTTGAATTACTAGAGCACTCCTTTTATTCACCATATTTGGCTCCGTCCGACTATCATCTCTTCCCTCAACTGAACAAAAGTTTAAAAGGTCGTGAATTTTCTTCCAACGAGGAGGTAATAAAAGCTGTGGAGGTCTGGTTTGCAGAGCAAGAAGAAACATTTTTTTTGAAAGGTCTAGAGACGTTGCAGGTTCGCTGTAATAAATGTATCCGACTAAGAGAAGAATATGTTGAGTAATAATATATTTTGACATTGAAATTTTGTTTGGTTCTATAATAGGCTAAACATTTTCCAATACATCCTCGTATATATCTAGATGGTAGATTAAATTAAATAAACAAGATCCCATAGTGTTATTATACACAGTAATGCTTAAGTCCATCTGGACATCCGGTATCTAGTTATGGGTTACTACAAGCAACTCAAATCTACCAAATTTGGTAAGATTTCAAAGTGAAGTGCTTCGAATGATAGTGAACGCCCAGTGGTATGTTCCAAATGACATAATTGTGAATGATTAAGTATTCCACTAGTAAAGAAGGAGATTCAGGTTTATATTGAAATAAAGTGAACGTGTCAAAGTGCATACTAATTGTATTCGTCAATCAACGAATGGAAGAGAGTTCTGAGATGAGACTATCAAAGCGCTGTATGTCAACAGACCTGCGAGACAGGTTTAAATAGTATCTATAATCATTGATTAACATGGAGTGAACAATTAGTGTTAATCTTGATTAACCAAAAATTTTAGATTATATAAGGGTATGTTCATTGGAACAATCCCTTTCATGTTTTTTCAAATAGTCATACTTATTGTTATTCACAAGGACAGATTGTATAATAGATGGGGTTAAGAAAAAGATTAGTACATTACGCGCCTAGAGGGCGTATACTATATTTTCTCTCCGGATTGAAAAGTTCGTCTTTGCCGTATTCTAATGAACAATGAACAAACTGTAATCGAGAGTAAACATTTCGATAAACAAATCGTTGCTACTATACCGGAAGCAAAAGAAAGTTCTTCCTGGGCCGCTTTTGTCCCGCATACCAGGGACGAAAAGCGAACTTTTTATCCCGTTGAGAGAAAGAAATTAATAATATGTGGTCCTCATATTTGAGAGAGATCCCCGACATTTTGCGCTGTTTTCACGATGTCTTGAAGTCTTTGAATAATATTTAATATAATTTTTGAAGCACAATTACACTGGCCGACAAGATTTTCGTAACACAGGCGAGACCTTCATTTTTAAAATGGAAATACCCCTCCAATAATAATAGAAAAAAACATTAAGCAAAAACACATACCACTTTTCAATAGCTTAATTATCCCTGTTTACATTAGCAGGTAGGTAATTTTATAAAAGGGGGGTTAATATCGGTGAATTTTATGGCCGAAAAAATACCTGAATTTCATTATTTAGAATAATAAACATAAATAACATTAAAAATTAGTGTTCTGTTCAGTTTCAGAGTAAGTGGTTCTCTGTTCATAGTGCAAAAAGTGATTATAAAGAAGAAAATGTCGAGTCAAACGCGCCGCAGTTGCAAAACTTCTGACAAATTTTGCTATATTTGTGGAGAATTTATGGTGAAATCGCAAGTCAGGCCATTTTCCGAAAATGCGAAAAAACGCCTATTTCAAATATTTTGGTATTTTAATTGGAGATCAAGACAAGCAGTGGCCCCCCCACGCGTGCTGTTGTTGCGTGGGGGGGCCCACTCTTTGTAGTAGTGTCATTGTTGCAGTGGATGAATGGAAAGAGAAGAAACTTAGAGCATAGAAGGCATACCAACAGTTAGTCAATGAACTTCTAGTCGCTTACAAATCCCTTGGTGTTCGAATGTCATTGAAGATTCGTTTTCTCTATTCTCATCCGACATTTTTTCCCGAAAATTTGGGAGCTCTCAGTGATGAGCAGGGTGATAGTTACCACCAAGATATTAGGACAGTGGAAATTCGGTATCAAAGACGATGGGATTCGACCATGATGGGTGATTACTGTTGGTTTTTAAAAAGAGAAAGTGCAACCTCTCATAAAAGGAAAAAGTAGAGCTAATTGATATTTAAAGTGATTTTTTTTTTCAAATTTTTTGCTTTTAATAGATGTGAGGTATGTTTATCAGATGCAAACTATAAATATTGTCAATATATACGATTTAAAAAACGTGGAATTATTTTTCCAATAAACTTTAAATATTTTACTGATGAATATGGTTCTATAAATATAACATAAAAATTAGTTTTTTCATATTTTCGTATTTGTATAGGTCCATTTTATTACAGTATGCTATTCATTCTTGTGTTACTACACAAAATTTTTTTTGTCGACCAGTGTTATTGTCTTTGTTTCTTTGACTTAAACCCGATAGAAAATCTATGGGGAATTATGGTCCGTCGAATTTACACATTCAATAAACAGTCTGCCGTAATAACTCTAAATAAACTAAATAAACTCCAAAATGTTACACAAAATAATTAGGCTAATTTAGGACCATATTTGTTTATTAATTTAGTTGACAGTAGAGTAGATAAATTTATCAGACAAAAATGATGAGGACTGATCTATCATTAATTTATAAATATAATTTTATGTTAAACATTTATGTACATGTGGAGATATAGTTATAGACCTTCTACTTTCAATATTTTTCTGAAATAAATTACGAAAATCGTTTCTAAGCGTTTTACAATCTGTATTTTTCTAATTTAGTTTCATTATCAGTTACCTTTAATTGAATATTTATAAGTTAGGTTAAAATATGTTCCAGCATTCTGTAAACACTCCGTATAATAACATTGACGTTGGAAACATCGCTATAATTTTTATGTAGGATTCCATTGTACTGTTTATTTAGCTACGCAATATGTAATGGAAGCGATAAATACTGGTATTAAATGAGAAAATATTCTTTGAAAAATGTTTTTTTATAACCTTGTTACACTTTCAGATAAGTATGTCATTTATGACACAATTTATTTACATTCTTCGTAATTTGTTATTCCTTGTGAATTTTATATAAAATTATTATGAAAGAAAAATGATGGATTAATGAAAAAGTAGAACAATGATTATTTACAGTTGATTTTAGATTATATGTACTGAAAGGTTATCAAATATAATAAAACATAAATATTAGCTAGAAAAATATGAAAAAATGATTCGTATATTATATATCCTGCATTGAAAATGCAAATTTTATTTCTTTACTTTCATCTCAAGTGTAAAAACCAATGATTTTTTGCCTGCACAATGACTTTGACATACACGTTTTCAATAAAATACTGTTATCAAGAATAAGGAGAACTTTTCGGTTCTAATTGCCAAGGTAATCTTTTTGAACTTCTTAATATATAATATAATAATAGAAGAAGTGGTCGATATCGCCAAACAATTAAATTTAGAGGTCGATAATGATGACGTTCAAGAATTGCTAGATTCACACAATCAAGAGCTATATAATTGATGAGGTTATAGAAATTCGTATGTAAGAGCAAGACTTTGAACAAACTGATTCGCTAGAACCAGTTGAATCGGTAATTCAAATGATAATTGCAAACTTAACAGAAGGACTCAATTCAATTGAAACAAATTTTAGAAAAATTAGATTATAATGAAGAACGCGTTTCTACTACAAAACGGGGAATAAAAAAATTACTGGTATGCTACAAGGAAATTTTGCGTAAGAAGAAGAAAATATTTACTCGTCAGATTTATTCCCTGAACAATCCAACTTAGAATATCTGAGAGTTTATGAGATTATCAATTGGAAATAATCCGAAGGAGCTGCGTCATGGTCTGATGGATAAATGTGCAAAAATTGTGTACAAAAAAACTCGATGCAACGATTCAATGCAAAACCAAACTTGACATCATCAAAATCTTGTAGATTGTAGACTCTTAGAGAAATCGTTTTAGCTTCTCAGCTACATTGCTTTTATGTCTAGAATATATTTTGAACAACACTGTACATCTCATCGGTCTGCTTACAAAATACGTAGACTCCTACTAAAGCGGGTTATTTTTCTTGTGTTTTTATGTCCAACTTCTTAAAGTGTTATTTCTCCTCCTCCGAGGTATTTAAAGCCTTTTGCTGAAATAGGCAGAACATTCGCAGAGTAGATGCTCTGCTGTTTCTATGGCTTACTTACAGAATATGCATTTGTCGTCCTCTGCGATGCCTATCGCTTTAAGGTGGTATTGCAATGGAAATAAAGACCGACCACCAGTTTAAAGCAGTTTCTAGTCATCTCGAGAAGTTTCTCAGACGTCTAAGCTGATATGGTTATGAATCTTTTGGATTTGCCATCTCCATCTGATTCTTTAGCTATCCTTTCAGTTTCTTATTGATGTGACATCTTCGTCAACACTTTTGTTTGCAAGCGTTCTTACAGAAAATTTAGAGTCTGAAACTTCCAAAGTCTTTGATGTAAATCAAAGCTACATTGAAAACGTTGATATATTCGGAAGAGATGAGTTTTTCAAAAATATTATGTGCCATGCTTAGAAACGCCTAATTCAAAAATAACGATGTTATCGTTAACAGGAACCTCTAAACTAGTCGTGTAGTAAAATATGAAATAAAATGAGTAATAAAAATAAACCAATTTTTCTAATTATAATTATGAATTTTCTCAATGAATATTAATATTTAATGGCTATTAGTCGGAAACTGTTCTGGTTCTCTCGCTTCGCTCGGACAGGCAACTAGTTTGAAGTTGTTTTGTTTCATTTCTAGTCACACCATATATAATTAAGTGCTTCTTTATTAGTTTTTAAAACTTCGTCAAATCCATAAAAGGTATTATCTGTCATTGTTTGAAGAAATGATCTATAGTAACTCCAGATTAGTATTGCGTGCTTTAGTTATATCAAAAATGAAACGGTATCTGATATACATCAAATAAATAACCACATTTGTGAAAGTGATATAAAATTAATACCGGTCTTTCAATAGGTTTTGTCCCTAAATAAGAGATTATCGGTGCATTCCACTAATCGTTGACTAACATTCACAACGACCCTTGTCCAGAGGTGGGTCGAAGTGGGCATCGAGAGAATTAGCTAAGTTTCCAAAACTCAAACAACTGAGATTGCAACCATGGGGATATATCTCATTATTTGATACGGTATGGGATATTTTAAGTACTTTAGAAGTCTGATTGTGATGTATATTTCACTATCGCTGCAGAAGATATTTTGATTTTACTTTAATTTATATCAATTAAGCACTCTACTGAAAAATTCAATAACTTACATATTATAACACAACCTGTTAAAGCTTTCGCTTAATTTTTGTTTTGTTTTCTCATTCGTTAATATTTATCTCAAAACTCAAAATGCTATTCCACTGGGGTTCACGATTATAACGCTTTCTGTACTAGGTGGAACGGGATAGATCGTGGTCATGAACGTGATTGTCGTGAGTGCTTATTGAAATGCATCCATGTTATATGTAGTACGTTTCAGTTTTCTCAAAGTGGATTTATGTCTTTATAAATACGTATGAGGTTTTATATAGATCAACTTTTAGCTATTCAAAGTTAAGTTATAGATTTTAGTATGATAGCATACTAGCATTTGGTAGAAAGATGTCATATCACATATAAATTATAAACGCTTGTTGAAAGTGTATAAGGGCTTATAACCTTGAATTGTGATTAGGTGCTGCAATTAAAAGTGGACATACTAGTCTTGAAGACGATCCATAAAAAGAATGACCAAAAAGTGCATTAACCTCAGAAAATATAGAGAGAAATTAGAGACTTTGATTATGTAAGATCGACGATTAACCGAGAGAAATTTAGGATAAGTCCTTGATATCTTATTAGACAGCATGAGCAATATTTTGGCTTGCTTAAGTTTGTTACTGAATACCTTAAAGATAATTTTGTTAGTAAATTACTGTCGCTGGCTTGAACTTGACAAATGGTAGAAATCTAGTGAATACGGTGAATGTTCTATCACGATAAATGCGTATTTTGAGCCGTAGAAAGGCTACATTTTTCCATTCCACAAATCAAATTTTCCTCTTTTTTAGGCTTACTGCCAATCTATCAACCCATTTTAAGGTATTTTTTCGTTTATGACGTTGAGAGCACTTCTGTTCACCAATTGTATTCCTTTTAAAATCGAACTCGTTCAATAACTTGTTGATGTGTCGACTAAACATTGACCTTCTTCATTCTGTCATTTTTTTGTCAGTTTTGTTATATTTTTGTTAAATTCGACCAAAATACACTGAAACTAATCAACCGACTGACTTCTTTAGCAAACTTATAGTATAGACAGGATCATCCAGACATAGGGTACATATGACTTGACGGCAGCAATCCTCACGTCAAAAGAAGTGGGCCATGCAGGTGAAAAAATAAACGCTGAGTATTATTGTTAACAATTGGATGAACTGGATGTAAAATTTCGTGAAGTACGACATAATTCACGAAAAAAAATCATCAAGATAACGCATGATTTTGAACAGCTCAAAAAAATCATCGCGAAAATCACTGTTTGTAAAGTACAAACTGTAAAAATATTCACCGTAATCACGAGATTAAGATCCATATGACTATTGTGAATATTAATTATTAAAAATTATGTTCCGAAAAGGTGGTAGCAGCAGTGAAACATCACTTGAACAGATGGATTGAAGTTCAAGAAGATTGTATTGAATGACTAAATTTATTCAACAATCCGGTATTGATAGGAAAATACTGAAGTCTTCGTTAAAAAATATAGAAAGTACTTCTTTTCACGTACCTATAATATATTCCACAATGAATAACTCCACTATTGTTTCTACTTTGATGTTTCCCAAATATATCCTCTTTCTCAATCAGAATTGTCTTCAAGCTCGAACAATTCATCTTCAGTTGACGTGCTATAGCTGTTCCTATTATACCTCCACCAATAACAGCTACCTCATAACGAAGAATATCATCTTTAAAAGTTGATCCAATATCGGAAGGTAAGTGACCGGAAAATGTTCGTATTGTATTTCTGAAAATTTGAGTTGCGGTTTTTGTTAGAAACCTAAACATAATAACTTAACTTTTCAAATGACATTTATTAATGAAAAATGACAATTTATTTACTCAAAGTCAAATATGTCAAATAGGATAGATACAAAATTAAAAGCAATAGAAAAAGTGGGACTATTGACGTTTCTGACATTTCCATTTACACAAAATCAAAAATTGTTTTTACTGAATATATTTTTTATAAGGAATGCTACAAGAGATTGTCAATAATGAATTGATTGTGGCATTATTTTTAGTTACTTCTATTTAAGGTTTGCACGCTCTTTCCGGTTCGATCAAAAACGACCCGCAACGCTACGGAATGCGACCTGGTACGTAAACAACGCACTCTACTCGGCAACGTCGTGGTATAGAGTACAAAATGAATCATATTTTATTCATTTTGTATGGTATAGTTTTTGTGAAATTCATTTTATATTTGACTTAGCACAAATTTTTCTAGTGAACTGAAATAGTATATTAAGTAACGAGTTTGGAAAGTGATACGTTTCGCACTAGTAACGAGGATGAAATACACTTTCCAACGAGTTGAGTACACTTTTTTTCCTACGACAACGTAAAAAATTCTTCAAAAAACGTATTTTTTAAAAAAGAAAGTTAATTAATCAATATCACACATTTGTTGAGAAGTATTTAACACGTGTTGAAACTTATATAAACATTTTTTATTTTGTAACAGTAATTTTTATTCAACTACTTTATACATTACCCAGTAATAACACTTAATTTTGATGTTTAAATTATCTTGCAGACACTAGTATGTATTTGATCACAAATCACAAGAAACTTTAATTTTTTATTGTAAACACTAATATAACCTCAAAAAAATCATATTGTCCTATTTCTTCAGTCTTGGCGAATTCCTTCTATCATTCGAGACCATATATAACATAATAAAAAGAAGCATTTCAATACATGTATATTTTGTTATTTTTTAGTACATGTGTAAAATAAGCTACTTAGGTAAAAATGAGTGTGCAATCTATCATTTACAAAAGTGGTTGTAGGAAATAGTTATTTGCGTTATAAGTCCAGGAAATGATTTAGTACGGTACGAGATAGGTATTTATGGACGAAGCGCGAAGGAGCCGATTCAAGAATATCTAATCGAGTAACGTAATATCGTATATGCTTTTTATCATAATGTTTTCGGATTAAAATAAAAAGCAAAATCATATTCAAATATGAAATGTCATATTTGACAATTTTATTATTCTCTTATTCTCTAAGGTAACATTGTAAATAAATGCAAACTCTTTGAATTTTCATTGGGAGAATTTAAGAGTACTGTAAAGTTCAAAGATATCGTAAAGTGCCAATTTAAAGACTCAAATTAGTACTGTAAAGTTGACTTTACAGTACAGTATGAAAAAAATATATTTTTCTGAGTCCGGAAAATGGCACTTTACGGTATCCTTGTACTGTACAGTACTCTTAAATTCTCCTAATTCCGTTTGAAATAATAATAATTGTTTACAATGTTACCTTAATGATTTCTTGTCTTAAATATGACATTTCATATTTTAATATAATTTTGCTTTTTATTTAGAACCGAAAACAGTATAAAAAAACATATTACGATATACGTTCGTGAAGTTATTATTACGGTACTCGATTAGATATTCTTGACTCGGTTCCTTCGTCGCCTCGTCCATAAAAATCTATCTCGTACCGTACTAAATCACTTCCCGGACATAGTAGAAAAAATTCTAGGCTTATTAAAAAAGTGTATTAAAAAAATAATTTACCAGATGATAGCGGATACCAACAAAAAAGTAATAGCATACATATAAAACTAAGTATTGGGGAACTTCTGGAAGAAATTATTGTCTCTATTGAGACAAAAATGTGATCCGCATTTGGAACATTGTATATTTCTTTACTGTACAATGGCCAATGTGATTGGCCATCTAGCCTGACGTCTTTTGGAGGAACGTGGGTTGTTGTTGCAGACCTTTTCTTTTTTTCCTGTATTTTTTTTCAAGACCTGATGGTCTACCCCTTTTCACTATACGGTTGAAATTGACATTACACAAACAATAAGCAATCTCAGCACTTAAATCTGCAAGTTTCATTTTTTCACTTTTTTTGCGAGACATCTTCGTTAAAGCAACCACGAATTTACAACTATCATGACAAGAAGATGATAGAACAACCTCATATACCACTTTTTAGATTTTATTTTGATTTTGTAACAGCCAATGGGGCTATCCATAAGATCAACACCCCCATATGGAGGTTATAGTCATGATCTACACAACTGGGACATTCAATGTTCAAATGTTGCAATGCTTTTCTGTCATATCGATCAATTTTTCCTTTTGGTAACTCTCCAGAATAAGTTGATAGCAGTTGTTATCTTTCCAGGAAACGGATGGATGATATTTCCACACCTTCAATATCATAAACATATTCAACAAATGTCCCACGGTCCATTTTCAGCAGCATCATTCGAAGGTAATTTGCAGTTTGGAATACGATTATGTCTAACAGTACCTAGCGAGTTTATTCCTTGCCTATCGAGTGTAGTAAAGGCAGAGGCATGTAGTACTCGTAGTTTTCAAAGTTCTGAGCTTGTGGGACAATTCTGATAAACGTAACGACCAAATTGGCACTTATACTTAGATCCGGTTCTTCTAAACGACGATGCTTTTTGTCATTTTCTATACCAGTATAAATTTCAAATGAAATATACCCCATTTGTGTAACTTAGCAGGCATATATTGTTTCATATAATGTCTGGCTTTAGAAGCGCACATCTGTCCATCCATTGAAAGTTTTTCTTCTAATGGAATGCTTTTTTTTTATTCAGCTGGTCAAGGACAAAGCATAATTTATGTAGGCTATCTCGTTCTGCATTATTTTGGTTCAAATTAGCATTGTCATTGAAATGCAATCATTTTCTTCAAACTCGAAACGTGTCTATCTCGTGATATTTTTATTTGAGTATAACCCAAGGGATTAGACCAATAAATTCGACAATTAGGCGTTTGAGCCAAAGACATATATATGCAAATGTCCAAGTATTGGTTTATATCGATTTCAGTCAAGCCAGAAGGTTTTCTTGGATTTTTTTCAGTAGCATAATTATTGGATTGATACACAATTTTTTGAATTAGTTCATCATCAAAAATGTTTAAAAAAAGCATAAGGTGTAGACAAATCCAGTATGGACTTAAAAAGGGTGGTGTCTCCCTTGAAGGCATTTGCAATTTCATCAATAACGTGATTTTTCCTTTAAAAACCTATATGTTCACCTCGTGAAAGCACGAAACGTCGTATCGAAGATTTGTTGGTACATGTCTATAATAAATTTGTATTCAAATAAAACTAGTATTTGATATTTCATTCTCTGCTGGATAAAACAGAAGCATAATTTTCATGTATAACTTGAGACTGGAGGAAATTATAATTTTCTCCCTAATTGATACTATTTTTTCAATCTGTTATGGCATAGAATATAGTATTAAAACCATATTATAATATGTGATAAAAAACAGTCTATATAAATTTGAACAGGTGAAATTTTTGCCTCATTGACAGGATAATTTCCAAATATAAACACACAGACACACTACCTTATTATTATATGCTTAGTTCATAAACATAAAAAAATAACAAAAAACACTATTTCAATTTTTGTGAAATATTAAAGTTCAGTCCTTTGTATTCGGTTAGTTGTGTTTATGTATATGTTTGGAATATTTTCCAAAACGTTTTATTTTATTCTGTTTGTCTTTACTGTAAAGGTTAAATTTAGGTACGATTCAAGTACTTTTGATAAGTTTATAAGATTGAATGCATTTGGAATTTGTAGTAAATCATTGTACTCGTACAATATGCAATGCGACCATAATACAAATAAACTCATTATCAGAAAAAACTATTGGACGAATTATCTTTTATTTGACGATAATTAAATACCTACTTGTGTTTATTATTGAACATTTGTAAACAGTAATTTATTTACATTCACTATTTTTTATTCCTTTATGAAAAATAATTGTCTTAAGAATAACTCAGCCGAGTGTATGAACCATTTTTGACATCTGGTTAGGTTAGGTTAGGGAAAAGGAAATCGGTACATTTTAATTGTAGGATCTGATCTCTTACTTAGTCCACTTACATGAAATAAACACACTTATTTCCAGCCATTTCTAAAAAATTGAATAGAAGAAGTGATTATTTGTTATATGAATACATTTTAGTAGTAAATAGTTTGCTAAATATACAGTTTTTTTTCGAAATTGTAAGCTGTAGCATTTATACATCTAGCGCCTCTTATAATGAACTCAAATTGCAACTTTGCTATAGGCACCCAAAATAAGAAACTTTACAACACAGCTTAAGGGTTCAATATAATATTTTAAATAATTTTGGCGCCATCTATTATTGGGGTAATTCAAATCCAAATGACAAAAGGTTAACCTACTATCCTATTCTTTATACAATGGAAATACTATTGAACTTAAATTCGCATACTTTAAGTTTTTCAATTGTCTGAAGAGTAAATAGATTTGACATTTCTTAAAAATTTATTTTTTAAAGAAAAAGGAGTCATCTTCTCCTTAGTGGTTGCATTGCACATGAAACAATTCATTCTGTATTTGTAATAATTTGTATAAATCGAGTAGAAATATTTATTAAACTGAAGAAAGTATAGAAACCATAGTAGTTCCAGAATATTATAGTTCTTTTATTATCAATTGCAGAAGACAGTTATGCGAGGAACAATCAAATAAATACGCACGGTACTCATACCAAATTAAAAAATGAAAAATAATGTTTACTTCCCTTATAAAATTCGGTAGACATCTAACAAACCGTCAGTCCAAGTGGACTCATCATCTCCACTGTTTACCAATGAAAACATCGAATCGTAATCATTTCTATTGGCCGAAGCTGTCGGAAGGTGTATGTACACAATTTATTCGAAATTTTTCTGCTAGACAGTCTGTGATACGCAGTGGCGTGGCTCCTTGAGATTTATTTAATCATAAATTTCTTTAAATAAATAGAAATATGGCGTTCTTTAAACCATGGGTGAATAAAGACAATGAAGTTGCTTGTAGTGAGAATAAAGACAGGTATGAATTTAATAATAAAGATTTAGATAGACAAACACAGCAAGTTATTTTATATATATTAAAATTTTAGAAAAGGGAAAATGATACTCAATATTTTATACGTAGGACAATTTATGGTTTATATAAGGAGAACAGGGTTGCAACATTAGAAGTAATAATGGCATCAAGTTATTCAGAATCCAGAATTTAGTTTAGAAACATTGCGTCAAGTTTTGTCAGCACGTGGTTTTAAACATAAAAAAGTTGAATAAACGGATGGCAATTACCGAATGGTCAAGGATAGTTCGATGGCTACAAAATTATTTGCTTCAGATAAAAGAAGTTCTAATAGATGAATGAAGTACAAAAAGGACTCAGTTCACGTCTGGTATCCTGTTTAAACCAAACTCCCTCACAAGTTTTGTCAGCATGTGGTTTTAAACATAAAAAACTGAATAAACGGATGGCAATAACCGAATCGTCAACGACTTCAAGCTGGTTTGCTGGATATTTCCGGCCGTTTCTGAGCCCGTAGACCAATATAATCGTAAAGTTGATATAAAAACGAAAAAAATTTAAAAAATCATGTAACATAATGAGGGAGAAATTCCCCCGTCATCACACACTCTCCCGGTAAAAAAAATAGTTTGCGTAATTTTTTTCTGAAAGAGAATGGAATTTGAAACAAAAAAAAATCTATTCCCTAATAATTAATTTTTTTAAACATATTTCTGAGTTTGCAACTCCACATTTCATACCTCGCGTTTTCAATTCCTATAGTTTTGAACTATCAATTTTCATAAAAAAAAAACATGCACATGATAAAGATCGTGAATCTCCGAAAAAAATGTACACACTTTGTTTGGAACATGTCATAAGCTTATGCCAAAGTTCCTTCGAATATAAGCAGTTATAACTTTTTTATATGAAAATTTTTCGCGATTCTGTTTAACATATATTTATTCGCATACTTTTGTTAATAAGTATACGGTTTTTCAAATTTTTATCTTTCTATGTTTTTGATGCATCTATTTTTAAAGAAATCTTTTTTTCGTCTTTCTAAATAATTATACTAAAAATGTTTTTTGTCTTATAGAAAAATAAAATACAATGAGAATAGAAAAAAAATCAGTAAATCGCAAATTATGATTTTTTTTTACTTAAGGGTTGATTATTCTAGCCCCAGCAATAGTTCAACACATACGCGCCGGGTTAATTTATAGATTATGTTATAGGTATAGATAAATAAAATTTTTGAACTACATGATATTTAACAGATTTAATGTATCCTGTATAGAAGCTATTTTTAGAGTGCAATTCAAGTTGGAAGAGTACAGTCCCGGTTTAACGGAGAAATTGAATCAGTTCATAAATAATGTTGCGTTTCTTAATTCGAGTGTTCATATATCACAAGTGTATGATGCCCACACACTTTGCAAAAATGTTTCTGAAGAATAAGCACAGTATCAATTAAATTTATTTGAAAGCGAGAAAATTTATTCCATTTTTTTTAAAAGATTTTGTCAGAATTTTGAAGGTACACGAATAATTTATTGGTATTATGAATTACGTTCGTTAAAGTTTTTCATCACATTTGAAGAATAAATGCTGACGGCGTGAACATATTTCTTGGAATTTAAACATGATCGACTATTTATTATTGTACAAACTTTTTACTTGCGGTTTTTCAACTGTCACGGATATTGTCAGAAATATGTGGCACGCGATGGAAACTTTATACTACCAATATATAAAGAGCGCGGCTAAATTATGGAACAAATTCATTACACAATGAAAGAAGATTTTTTTCTTTTTTACTGAGTTCACAGTATGTAATTATGATCCGCTATCTTAAAACTACGAGAAATATTAAAATTAAATTGTTATATCAAGTGAAACGCATTAATTAATTTCACTCAAGATAGAGACATAAATTTTTATTCTACATAAACAAACAATTTTTTTCTTCTATAAGTCAGTTGTGGCCGTATCTCTTTGAGGCTCCAATGGTAGTCTGCAAGCATGGCTGGCTCCCATCTACACTTTTGAATAAGTTTGAACCAATTTCAATTACGATTGAGATACATCCAAAACATGTAATTAACAACGCCCCCTCCGCTTCTTCAGGTGTAGAAACATATTGACCACACAATTTATTTTTGATCTCTGGGGATAAGAAGGTGCCAAACAAGGGCTGTACGGCGGATGACCCATCAATTCAATGTTTGGACTGTTCAAAAACGTTTTGTTTGAAATTATGTGTGAGAGTTCGCATTGTCTTTGTGGAGAATGGCAAGCTACTGGCAAACAAATTCAGAATTGAACATTCCAATTTGCTCTATTGAGACGGTGGCGATATTTCCAGTTATTCCGAAAAAACAGATGACCATTTGGTTCGAAGTGCTTCGTGCGTGAACATCTTTTGTTGGATCTGGCTCGTCTTGAAAGACCCATACAGACTATTGTAGTTTACTTAGGGGTTCATATGCATAGATTCAGGATTCGTTGCTTGTCACGATCTTTTGAAGCACGACAAATATTTTTGACAGCCAAATGTTTATGCAATTTGAATTATTGAATGTATGCAAGTGGAACTAATGTGTATGTATGCCTCAATCTCACGGTATATCTCATAACGATCTTGCAATATCAGTTTAAGGACAGCTTCGATGTTTTCTGGTACTACAGCCGATTTTGGACGATGTGCGACCACGATTGAATTTGGAAAACCAGCGGAAAACCGTGACTCGAGATGGTTATTCATCACCAGAAGTTGTAGCGAGTTTATCGGTACACTGCTGTTGGCTTAAACCACGTCATAGAAAATCATCACACCAAAATGTTTCAAGTAACTGTAAACAACTCAACTAGCACTCGTATGATAACACCTTCACCATTAACCCTCGGAAGACCAAGCTATTTTTGGTTTCATGTTGTACCAAGGTTGGATAAAAAGTGCCACCAACTATTTAGTGTGTACTACCGCTTTTTATAGATTGTATGAAATGGTAAAATATTATGTATAAATAACAAAAATGTCAAATGAAAAGTATCTATTGAATTAAAAAAATAATTTTCATTTCAATAATAAATACATACTTCTAAACAAAGTGAAGAAAATTTCAATTACAATTTTTTAGGAATTACTGTAGCAAGCCTCACACACGTAAGACTTTTGGGAATGAGTCTCACCAGAAAAACGTTTACATTTGCTCAAAATTATTATATTTTTTGAATTTTTTTTGGTGCGATTTCTGCAACAGCAAATATGACTTCGATGTGATGTTCCTGCCTCTGGAGCTGCTTGTTGGTCTTTTTGTAGAGTTCTTTCTGACCATCTGGTCCACCGTATCGACTCTTTAGTTGAGTTATAAAATAAATTCACGCCACTCTTATTTTTCAACTCAGCATTGATTAGTGAAACGGAATGTTGAGTAGGGCAGAGAAAAAATAAGCACCTTTTTTGGTTTTCCACGAGGGATGTATAATACAAATGTAACGGGTGGTTGTCTTGATGCATGATCAGTAAACGTAAAAACATATGAATGTACTTCTGTTTTTGTTGTTAATTTCAACTCCTCTGGGATTCCTTTTCGGTTTGTCTGCATTGTGCCTGCAAGCGTAATGCCAAAATTTTGGTACAATTCTTCTGCTAATTCGACAGACGTATAAAACCTGTCAGTGGACAAATTGCGTCCTGTATTTTTTAGAGGTCGTACTAAGCTCTTCACAATCGCTGTTGGACCTCTTTATGCGGCTGTAGTGTTCTCAGATTTTCCAGCATATACTTCTATTCGCAAAACATACCTTTTTTCACAATCACGATTTGAAAACGATGTAGACTCCTTAAACCGAATTGTTACTATGGATGAGACTTGGGTACATTTCTATGATTCAAAAACAAAGCAACAATCGATGGCGACACGCTGGTTCTCCTAAGAAGTTTCGTGTCAAAAAATCTGCTGGAAAAGTTATTGCTTCAGCTTTTTGGGATTGCCATGGAGTAATCATGATTGATATTTTTGATAAGGGTAGAAAAATAACTGGAGATTACTATTCGACATTGTTGACTACTCTACGGGAAAAAATTAGAGAGAAAAGACGCGGCAAGCTATCCAAAGGTGTTTTGCCCCTGCACACAAATCTCATGTTGCCGTGTACAAAGTTGTGGAGGTCTGGTTTGCAGAGCAAGAAGAAATATATTTTTTTGAAAGATCTAAAGACGTTGCAGGTTTGCTGTAATGAATGTATCCAATTAAGAGGAGAATATGTTGAGGGATACAATATTTTGACATTGAAATTTTGTTTGGTTCTATAGTAGGCTAAGAATTTTTCAATATATCCTCGTATTATTACTATGATTTGCAAATTTGCTACCTAAAAATGAGTTGGTATTGCGCTCAGGCGGAATTCAAGTTAAAAACTGAACAGATCTTACGAATGAACAAAATAATCACCTGACGACTTTGCGAGGGAGCGTGTTGGGCCAAGACATGGCACTTTTTAGCCACCGATTTTGAGTTTAATTAAAAAAGTATGACGTACTATGCAGTTTATGTTCACGTGGCAGAAACCGTATCAACCTAGAAACAATGTAGAATTTTTTCGAATTCTTTTGGAAAATTTAAAGAAGATACAAAAAAATATCTCAAGGTAGCATTAAGTGCCAAACCTTGGTCGTTCCAGGGTTAAAAATGTCAAATTTTATGATGACAATGTCAGATTTGTCATAATCAGTGTTGCCATATCTCAAAAGTAGCAGCCTTCGTGAAAATTTATTCCCTATTGTTTATTAAGTAAACTTTATATTACTCGGGATATCTGTGATTTTTTCCATATTGCATAGTATTCACAAAAATCCTGAAATATGCGTATTTTCAATTTTTGGGAGTCGATTTTTTGTATAATAGGTAATGAGCTAACAATGTGATTTCGCTAGTTTTGAAAAGATTATTGGTTTTTTTAATTGAATTTGAATATTGCCATTCAGTATTCACTAAAGGCATAGTGGGTCGATTATTATTTCTAGGGAGTGCACGTATATTTCATGACAGAGCTTGAGAATAGTATAGAATATGTACTAGTTTCGAACAAGCATATTCAAATTTGAAAAAATGTTCAGTTTACATGAGAATTATGCAAAAGATCAATTACCAAAGATCATTTCATTAAATTATATTTTTTCGCTGATAAATTGTCTTGACTTTTACTATCTTTAAATTAACAATACTCCTAAAATTAACAATATTCATCAACAAAAACTAAACAAGTCTAAGAATTAAGAAACTAAAGAAATCACAATAAAAAATTCTAATACTGTTTCTCTTTGTTAAATTGAGATTTAATTTTGAAATTAATAAAATTTAGATAACTCTGAAGAAGTCAAAGGTTATGCTAATCCCAAGGCGGTTCGTGTAGTCGTATCTTTCTAGGAAATCTTTTTAGAGGGTTATGTCGCCTGTGCTATCCTTTCAAATATCTAACTCTAAAACCCAGCGGCGTTATCTTAACTTTTTTATTATATCCCTTAGTAGAATTATTATCCCGAATGGCAAGTATCTTAAGGAAATTACAGGTTCTATTTGTGAATATAATATTTATTCACTCCGCTATTAGAAACAAATATACACAGTGTGACTCATCTGAATTGGAAAGACAAGTTACTTACTGATTTTAACCAATTTTAATTTAGGAACAGAAAGGAAACAGAGGATACCAGCTCAAGTGTATATGACAGATTAGGCAAACGAATCAGTCATCAACACTACATTGGTCAGTTATAGTTTATTAGAATCATTGCAACCTTTGCCTGCCGCCATTGTTTAACATTTCAATAAGGATTTTGGTGTCAGTTGAAAGATCGTAGGGAGTTTGGGGTTTTTTCCAGAGTGACTGAGATAGTTTCCTGGAGGACTTTTGGGGTTTCCTACTTCTTCGAATAACAGAGGTGGAAAGCGGAGTAAGAATCGGCGCAATTATTACAGGTAGGGGAATTTGATTTAGGATATTTACCGGGTTGTGGTCCGATGCTCCACAAGAGGGACAGATGGGTTTGGCCTTGCAAGAATCTGCGGAGTAGCCGGATAAAGAGTAAAGACGTCAATTGGCGTCAATAGACAAGAATTCATGTTATTTGCGGCCATTTTTCATTTAAAGAACCAATTATTATGAGAATTGTCAAGAAATAATGGAGAAAATTAATTAAGTAAATGAAATAATTGATATTTTCCATGAATACTTCGTTTTATAAATTAATATTTTTGTTAATATTTTCTGATTGCTAACGGTAAAAAAATGCGCTACCCATGTAGGAGCCTCCAGACTTTTAACGACGGGACTTAGCTTGAGCCAACGCGGGGAAACCCGCCAGAGTTTTTCATACTGGGCCTATCGTAAAATCCTATATGGGTATAACCTCTCGCGCCGAAAATGCGACGAATTTTTTACTTGTTCAATGTTGACTAGTGTTATATCTTAATCGATGCATTGTATTATGATAATTTGAATGATTTCATGCCAATATCCTCGTACCGAATCCCATTCGCGTAAAGAAGTACAGTTACCTTGTCACAGATATTGATGTCTTTCTTCGTGTCTATTTTATTGTTACATACGTAATTAAAACTAGCCGAAATAGGTGTTAACAAGATGTTTTAATCTAGTCGTCTCCATTTTTTTATTGGTTCGGATTAACAAAGCCACTCAATAATTCTAAGTTAACCGTTTGTATTTACGACACCAGGTCTTAACTGTATTGAAATTTTCTTCAATAAATAATTCATTAACGAATAAGGACACTGTTGATTCTTCGATTTAAATTATTTTATTTACATTCATTTTTAAATAGAAATTTTTTATATCTGATGCTTAAAAAATGTAGTAATTATGAAATACGAGCGTATTGAAAGAAGAACAAATTTATTAATTTTATTCATGTGTTATGAACAAAGTTTTATTGGTATAATGATATTTGCCTGACAGAATATTTTTATTATCCCTTCTGGTTAACTATTGCCTAAATAAAGAATCATTGATAATTTCCATATATAAAAATAAAGTACACTAGTACGGATGGATGTAAATTAGTTAAATTAGGTTATCTCTTTATTTGCATTTCGAAAAGGGTCGCTTCTGATGACATATCGCGTTACAAGTACGACTCATTATTACGTATCATTTGATGCAAAATTCAATTCTTTTTTTACGCAATACATTCCTCAAAATATGTTTCACTTGAAAAGCTGAAGAATGTCAAATTGAAACCTATGTAAAAATACTAAATTTTGATTTTAGTAGCAATCATCTAGCCTAAACTAACCGAAATATTTATGTACTATTACAAATGCTGCTAATGCATAAAAAACTAGTCAAAGTGAAGTGGGCTGTTTTTTTTCTTTTCGATTGCGTCAGAAAAATCTGGATTATGTGGACCCTTAAATTCCTGCGGAGACAAGTTTACCGCCACCTCTTAGTGTTATAAAAGTTATATGTACGCCTTTGACCAATCTTTTCGATTCACAGTGTCTTTCACATTATAGTACAGGTAAAATAGGATTAAACCCGAAATTAAATTGGGCGCTTCTGATTTTCTAGCTTTTCAGACGTTTTTTAGTTACTGAATACGTCTAGCGACTTTAAATAAAACTATGACCACGGGTCATATAAATTTTGAAAATCGTAACTCAAAAAAAGTTTGAAACGCGAATAACTCGAAAGCTAAGAGGAATTCGAAAAAAACTGCCGCAACAAAAAATGTAGAACACAAAAAAGGTTTCCAGTCATTTTTTCGTTGGAGTCACTATTTCTGAGTAAATCTTCCTCAACGCCGAAAGCCGGAGCAACCGAATTTAAGCCAACTTACGTTTCAGGCGCATATGGAAACTGCTCTACCTATTGGAAAACTACTTCGTTTTCAAAAAATTAGAATGCATCATGACGGTTAAGATCTCTATTTTCTACTCGGGTAAGCTAGCATGATTTTCGAAAATATTGCGTGATGAAGTCTATTGGCCACATAAGCACTTGAAGGTTCAATTTCATTACTACCCATATAAACAAACAAATCCAACGAGAGATTTGTCGTTCGTGTTCTCATGTATATAACATACATGAACTACTTCTTGGTTTCAAATGAACTAACTTTTAAAAAACGCGTCATGAACACTATCTTCGTTCTCGGTTGATTATTATTTCAATATTCACAGACTTCTTAATAGTTTCTCTTTCGCAAAAATGTGGGTACTCATTTAGTGCTCTACAGTTTTGGTTCTGGAATGCTATGAGGCGAGATTTAGAAAAATTGGCTTGTAGCTTGGATCCCTTTCTCCCAATTCTTGCCCCGGCAGCTGTATACAACGTTTATTCTTGTCTTGGTATCCATGAAAGTTAGAGCTTCCATTTGATTCTCACGCCGGGTGCGAATTACGTTCTGTGATTAACTTCACATTTCTACTTTTCTTATGAGTTTATCAATTTGGTTTTCAAGCAATAAGGGGCAAAGTGAACTGGCATATAATTACTCATGAAGCAATTGATTGTAGATTTCTCGAGAAAAATGACAAAGATAGGAACGTAGACTGGCTCAAACTATTACATATTTGAGTCTTTTTTGCATTATATCGAAGATTGTGCCTCCTTCGTAGTCGTCGTACTTTAAACAGTGGAAAAACTAAGCTGCAACAACAGTTACGTGACAAGGGATTGGATAAAGCAGAATTAAAGCCAACTACTCAATCACATCTAGTCGATTTTCATTCAATATGTTGCCGACGAAATGGACTGTACGAGGAGGTATTCCAAAAATAACCGGAATTATTTTTTAAATGCTATATATTTACAAAACAAACTTATCCCCTTCAAAATACTCTTCATTACAAGTAATACATTTGTCCCAGCGATGCTTCTACTGATCGAAAATTTATTTGAACTCATCTTTATAGATGGATGCAAGCTCCTGTCTCGTTCTTTTCTTGATGTCTTTAATGTTTTCCAATCGCCGTCCTTTCATGCGTGGAAACAAGAAAAAGTCGCACGGAGCCAGGTCAGGCGAGTAAGGTGCGTGGAGCAGTGGAACCATGTTATTTTCAACCAAAAATTACTACCAGTGATGGCTGAATGTGCAGGTGCGTTGTCATGGTGGAAGATCCAGTCACCTGTTTGCTGAAACGAGCTTCAAGATATTCCACTGATTTCAGACAGTTAATCTTCAATATTTTCAACGATTCGGGCAGTTGATGGACGTCCAGAGCAAGGTTTGTCATAAATCGACATGTCGCCATTTTTAAATCGAGAAAACCACTCATACACTTGAGTTTTCTCCATCATTTGTAAGCAGCTTCCAACATTAAAACAGTTTCAGCAGCGTTTTTCCCGAGTAGAAAACAAAATTTCACTGCGGCACGTTGTTCACTTAAATTTGCCATCAAAAAAGAAGAAGCAGTAGTGAAACAGCATTAGCAAAAACCGTCACTAGTGACGAACAGAACGTTTCAGGTCAACGGCCCATGTGGCACTGAACTGGCGACGAACTGCGCTAGGCAGGCCCTAGCGGCAGAAATCAGTACTACAGAAGCTCGACCCATGCAATGCTATTCCGGTTACTTTTGGGTACCTCCCCGTAGATGCAGTTTTACATTATGAGCATAGACAAAATTACGTTTGTTTAAAACATTCATATCTTGTTCCCAGATTTGTGCTTATATTTTTTTGACAATAGTTTATTTATTCGTTTTTATCTTATACGTAACAATTCTCAACCCTGTCAAAATATTTTCGATGATTCCTAGCATGGAGAAAAAAAGGGAATTGTTCACAATTAATTATTCCAGATACTTTTTTATGCGAATTTTAATAAAACATTGTTGGGATATGGATAAGATAACTGAGTTTTTATGAAAAAAACTGAATTGGAAGATTATTTTATTTCACTCAGAGTTTCGGAGGTATGTTAATTATCGGAGAGAACTAAACTACCTTATTCCTAACCTTAATACATTTTTGGATTTTATTATCAATTCTATACATAGCCTATAGCTGATTTTATGACCTGTAGCTCGAAAACCTTTTTATTATTTGAGGTTAAAATGTGTTTAACAGATGTTTTAAAGTAGAAAACTTTATTTCCAAAATCATATTAAAATTAATATTATAAAAGTAAAATATCTTTATTTAAAAGGATTTTTGCATTCTACATTCCCACAAACATATACTCAAACATTTAAAATACAGAATTGACAAAGATCTTTTTACTTCTTACATTGAGGTTCACACTTTTTTTCCGTTTGTCCTCTAGTATTTTTAAATTGTCTCAAAATAATGATGGTTCACCCTCACAAATCACTCATTTACTAAACAAATGAATCTATTATCTGAAGAAAATCGTTCACTCACAAGTTTTGGAAATACTAACTGCTGGGGGTCATTTTGAGAATACTATGCTAAACTTACGTGAACTAACTGAACTATTGTCATAGTTGTAATAGCGAAACTGTGACGGGGTGAGTTTCCTGATGCAAGAGAACAACTTTTTGCAATTTCCTTCGGCATTTTTCTTCTGGCACATTACGAAACTGAGTTAGCGCGATAAGTACCTGTAATTGTTCACTCTTTTTCCAATCCACTATAATTACGCATCGAGCATCCCTAAATTCGGATAGCAGGTATGATGGGCTCAGTATTAACTATCTCTTCTTCCGTTGTTAAAACAAAATGAAGCTGACACAATATTAATCTTCAAACAAAATCAACGTGTAACACTCAATAGTGAATCATTTTAATGAAATATAAAATATAACGATCTCTTGTACTACAGCCCTTCTGAAGGTAATGCTTCAATAGATTCAATCTAAATATAATAGGTTCCAAGTTGACGTGATGATAAATGGATAAACGCGGAAACAAAAAAAGAAGCATCAATTTCAAAGGTTTTATCAGAAGTTACTTTCTATGTACGATAAAATTTTTAAAAAAGCAGGTCGTAGCTTTATCTAAGTGTATTTAATTTCAAGATAGACTAGATATAAACCATGGGAGCTCGTGATATCAATAGGGGGTAACTACTTTTACACTTGAATAAATGTTTATCTATAACGTTTTCCTATCTGAGTAAAAAACTGAGAATCCACAAATATGGTTTTGTTTCTCCTTTAAACTTTAAAATTTAGAAGTATTTTCTCTCTAGTTTTGTGAAAAAATTGTTTAATAATCTCTGAAAGATGATATTTCAATTTCAATCTTCTGTAATCTAAATTCATACTTTTGCGTATGTTACTAGTTGACGAAGCACTTTGCAACGAAAGTTTTTTTTTCTACTTTCTTCAGCTAACTTTGAACAATCTTTGATACGAGTGGTTATCATAGGATAACAGAACTGTTACCTAGTGCTAGTACTTACAAGGAAATTAATTAAAATGTATTTTAACTTTTCACTTTGTTCTCAATAGAATAATTTACCGTAGTTTTTAATTACACCTTGTATATCTCATGTTAAAGTATATTTTGTCTTACTTGAAATAAGCAAAAATAACTGGTTCTTTTTCTTCAACTGAAATTTCATTATATCATAATATAGAAATTACTATGTTACCATGCTGAGACGTTTCTAATACTTGTCAATAATTTTATATAAATACAATAAAACTAGTATATTTTATATCCAAATATATTTACGCTATTATCCATGGAAATCCTATACACTGTTAATCTACAACAGAAATAAAAACGCACTTGCAAAGGTCATTATGAGGGCGCCAGCGTGACTACGGATTGACCACACCTTTCTTGGTTTACATCTTCTATTCATCTTTTCATTGCGGCCTCCTATGTACTATATCTTGTATTGAAAAAAGTGTCATTGCAGTTCTTAAGCAACGATATTTAAATATACTCTACAATTAATCGTTGCATAATTAAAGTCTCAAATAAATGAACTTCAATTATTATCATTTTTTGTAGTTCATCTTATTAATTCAAAAAATGTTAATTTTTATTAATTAAGAAGGTATTTGAGAGATGCAGACTTGTTAAATCTCATACCCTACACTGTAGTGGAAAGAATGTTTCCGTGTAGCAGAATTTGAAATTTGATAATATATATAAGGTGGCCAAATAATAATGCAAAGTGTTGTATCCTCTACTTCTGAATATATATCGTGGGCTCACCACCGAAACTGACCAAATTAACAACTAGCTACTTCAAGTTAATATGTCACAATTACTAATAAGAAAGAAATGAACTACTGAAAAAAAAATTTTTTATTTACCCCATGTTGTCATGATAACAACACCAAGTCGACTTGGCAAGGAAAGAAATGAAAGCTATAACTTCACTCAAGTCTTGTGACTGACACACAGATGGCGCTACCATTGTCAAATGCACATGTCGTTTATGAAGTACCAACTTTCAAAAGACTATGTGTGAAATTTCTTGACATTTCGATTAGTCAGAGAAAAGTGACAGTCATTTAAGTGAAGCTACTGTTGTTTTTTTCAAAACTATGGATACAAAACAATTTATCATTGCTTCTTGATAAACAAAAATACTGTACAAGCTCATCAATGGCTTTAAAAATATTATCCCGGACTCTGCTCCGTCGAAAAGAACCATTTGTTATTGGTTTGTTGAATTTAAACGTGGTCGTACAGACACTGATGATGGTGAACATTCTGGTCATACCATTGTGGTGGTTACTCAAGAAAACATCAATTAAGTCCACAATTTGGTAATATCTAATCGTAAATTAAAATTGCGTAGGATAACTGAGGCCATAAAGATATAAGAAGGCAGTGTCTCTCAATTATGCATGAACATTTGACCATAAGAAAGCTTTTTTCAAAGTGGGTGCCGCGTTTACTCACAGTCGATTAAAAACAACAACGTGTTGATGATTCAGAGAAGTGTTTGGCCATGTTTACACGTAATAAATCAGATTTTTCGTCAATATGTGACAATGGATGAAACAGGGATCCATTGCTTCACTCCAGAATCAAAACGATCATCATCTGAGTGGACTGTATCCGTTGAACCACGTCCGAAGCGACCAATGAAACAACAGTCAGCTGGGAGTGTTATGGCTTTAGTATTTTGGGTTGCGCACGGAATATTGTTTATCTACTATCTCAAAAAAGAAGATATAATCGATAGCTAATAGCTGTCGGATCGTTTCAATGCAAAAATCAAGGAACAACAGCTTCATATGTCGAAGAAAAAACCACTGTTTCACCAAGACATTGCACAGATTCACAAGTCGATGGCAACGATGGTTAAATATTACTAATTACACTACGAATTGCTTCCTCATCCACCGTATAGTCTAGATCTTCCCCCAATGACTACTGGCTATTCGCTGATCTCAAAAAAATGCTTGCCGGTAAGAAATTCAGCTAAAATTAAGAAGCAATCGCTGAAACTGAAGCCCATTTCTAAGCAAAAGACAAATCCTTCTACAAGCACAGCATCGAGAAGTTAAAGAAGCGCTGGAATGATTGTATTGGTCTTGAAAGAGATTACATTGATGAATAAAATTGGCAAAAACAATGTGGTTAGTCACATGACTTATTGAGTAATGAACTGATCATAGAATGTTTTTTTGGGAGTGCAGGAACGGTTGAAGCGAACGCTTCAGAACTTATTAACTGCAAAGATAAACGCTGCCATTTATACTATGAATAATTTATTTTCAAACTGGCACTTAAAAGACTAGACAACAAAAGTAGTTCTTATTATGTGGAAAAATTGGAAGTGTACTAATTTTAATATATTCCGAGTTTTCGAATTCTTATTAATTCATAGTCTGGGAAATAATCAGTTAAGGTTTGCGATGTTCTTACAAGAAATAAAACAATTTAAAACCGCCGCAAATCTTAACTAATTATTCCCCAGAAGGTATTAGAAAGCTCAGAATATATTAAAGTTAGTACACTTTGATATTCAAGTTTTCCACATTCCCACTAAGAAAAATCTATAATGCCTTACAATTTTATGATAGAGGCAGATCAGCTGATATCCCACAAAATATTCCACCCCAATGTAAATGAGGCTGCTGTCAATACCAGAGAAAAAGAAAAACAGCCTTCTGAAGTTATGGTAATCAAATGTTATTCCTCTATAGTTTCATGACAGATAAAACAACCGTGAACGCACCTTATTATCCTTATCTACTAAGGTATTCTGGTATTTGGTATTCATGCAAATTTCAGAAAAATCTAATATTCCAATTTCTAATTATTTAGAAACGAACAAGTAACTCTAGCCTTAAAATGTATTTGACACGACTTCGAGTACAAAATTAGTCGACAAAATAAGAAATCCAGATGTACATTACTTTGGGCATCTTTATTAGTTTATTGCTTTTTCTTTCAATAAGTTTTTGTGTCATATTACTGCATTGATTTCCTCTTTAAGAAACTTCGTTATTTTCTATGAAACAAATTGCGATAAATATATGGTTACAAAGCATTGTTTATATCACGTACTGCAGAAGTTTATTAATATTTCCACCATAGTGTACATTGAAACTTTAATAAATGAATTTTTATTTCGAAGCCTCAAGGCTTATGTATGTTAACACTCCTATTACAAGATTAGAAAATAAACAATCATCAATGATCAGCAATCTTAACGCATACATGCTGCGAAAGAAATTACAGATACCACTGTGTATTTAAATTTGATCCCATATCAAATAAAAAAAAATATATTTCTAATGATCTCAAAATCGATTTGGACACTACAACGTGAATATCTCACGACGTGAGTTGATTTTACGACGTACGTTTTATTTAGATACTTTTGATGTTTCTCTTCCAATAATGTTTCATTCATTTCTTGAAAACAAAAATTTTTTTGAAAATACAAATACTTTCTGGATCCGCATTGAAAAAGATAAGTTACCTCTTGTTGATTGAATTGAATGGCAACATTGACGTCAACATGTCGAATTAGACAATGCCATCATAAAGTTTGATATTTTTAATGGTAAACGTAATTAGTGTCATACGAGTGTTATTTGAGTTGTTTACAGATACTTGAAACAATCATTTTGGCCAAAAAATGGAATTAAATCGTCAACATTATCGTGTAATGACTTTCGACGTGGATTAAACCAACAGCAGTGTACCAGATAAACTCACTTCGACTTTTGCTGATGAATCACCATCTCGAGCCACCAGGTTTCGCTGTTTTTCTTAATTCAATCGTGGTCGCATTTCGCTACAGGATGAACTTCGTAAAGGTCGTCCAGAACCAGCTGTTATTACAGCCAAAAAACATTGATGTTGTGATTGATTGATATTGCAAGATCTTCATGTCACATACCGTTAGGTTGATGTTTACTTAGGAATTAGTTCGACGTGGCGCTTCAAAAGACCGTGACAGGCGACCATTCGTGGATCTATGCAAACGAATCTGAAACTAAATAACAATCGACTATATGCGTTTTCCAAGATGAGCCAAATACAACTGGACAACTCGCCACCTTTCCATCAGAGCAACGTAGAACGGTCAATTTTGAATGTTAAACCAGCATTTGTTTACCAGAAGTATTTGAAAATATCAGGGAAATCAATCGCAGAAGACGAATCATTTTCCACTACAATGCAAGCTCTCACACATAGGTTCAAACAAACGTTTCTGAACAGTCAAAACATCGAGTTGATAGGTCATCCGCCGTACAGTCCTTGTTTGTCACCCAATGATTTCTTTTATTCCCGCAGATCAAAAATAAATTGCGAGGTCGACGTTTTTCTACAATTGAGGAAGCAGTTGAAGCGTTCAAAATCACATGTTTTGAAGGTACCTTAATCGCAATGACAAAAATGCTTCGACCATTGGTTCAAACGCATGCAAAAGTGTATTGATATTAATAGAGAATATTATGGAAAACAATATCCAATTATAAATATTGTCTATCTCAAAACTTGAGCAGCAGCCCTCGTAGCAACACTTTTAACAGAAGTAAGATTGAAAAATTACACTTTGCTGGCATTGGAAGATTGAAGAAAAAAATATTTTAAGAAAATGCTCCCATATATACTCACCGAAAGTGAAACTTTCGATCAAAATTCTATTAATGAAAGCCTAAGAACTTTTTTAATATCTTATATTAAAGCACTCAGTCAATTTCCAATATTTTTTCAAATGGTACCTGAGATGTTTTAAAATAGTGGGTATTCATTTTGTAGTACTTCTTCTGACGTGTGATTAATTTGAGTTTAAATAAATACTTATATCATTGAATTATTAACTTATTATGTTTTTTGCTATATCTCTAAATAATAAAATTGAAATTTACAATTATTATTTTTTCAATACAACTCATGTTTATATACTTATCTAATTTATTATATGATAAAAGAAAAGTTATTTCAATCCTTTATTACACTCGTATATATAGTCATATATCATGATAGTGAATCATTCACTTTTATAAAAAAAAACATATATACAGAACTGCGAAAAAAGATCGTGAAATAATGATAACATGAAAGTTTATGGCAAATCCACTACAGATTTTTCTTTTAATCGATTAATAATGGTTAATTGCACATAGCAATTAAGAAACAAGCGCTAATTTGTAAAAAAATAAAAATAAACAGCAGATCATGGACCACGAACTCAACATCCATGAAGGTTAATGAGATTCCTAATTAGAAGTTAGCAGTAGCGTCGATTACAGTTAAATATATTTCAGTTGAATTTATCAGAGATGTGTAATCAACAAATTTTATGTACTCATGTAACATCAATTTCTAGAATCGTAATTCAGATAGTGTTGGCAAATCTCTGAGAAAATTCAAATCAATGTAGGTAAATGTTGATGTACCGTTTTTGATACACGAATCAACAATTATTTTGAAAAATGATTCAACTTTAATTATGAAGAAATGTAAAACAATGTCAGGTTTCCCAAGGAAAATTACTATACAGGGGTGCGCTACAATGCTTTTCAATCCGTTAAGATAAGGATGCGCCATCTCGAGACGAAGGATATTTCAGGCAAACGAAAAGGTAGTCAGAGTACATAAAACAACTCGTTACGGATTCATTAAGAGTATTACCCGGAATTTAGTACCTAATCTATTTTATCAAAGTTGGAAAATCTAAAAATTGAAATGAAGCTTTAACAAAATTTTTTATCAGGCTGAGCTCTATATGCAACGGTGGTGAGAGAACATCATGAAGGTTCACAAAAAGATCATTTCTCTCATGGAGTAGGTTTGAGCCACACTTTATTTGTATAATGATTTTTTCTATCCCATTCGGGAATATAACAGCAAAATTTTGTGCCACCAAGCAAAAGTGCAATGACTTTAAAATCATTACAAATCATCTAAGCGTGTTAAATGAATTGAAGTCGACAGTGCCCTGCTAGAACTTCTGTTAGTAATCGTCGATTTTTTTTACTTAAGTTGATATATTCAACAGATCTAATGTGGTTATAATTTCCCAGAAGAGTCTTTGTCTGTTTCAGCCTCTGTAGGTTGTCCAAATAATTGGTTTTGCTCCTATCTACCTTCTTTTCCAGTGCTTTTCTGTAGCTAATACCACAGAAGGGTTCGGGTCCCATGAACGGTTTGTCTACCTCCGCTTTAGCGAGCTTAAAAGTTCTTCATTTCCTTTTGATCCATTGAATTTTTCTAGGCATTCCTAAACGAGTTTGGATTTTATGATATTGGAGCTTAGAGCTTTAATGGCTGCTTGACTATCGGACAAGATGATGATCTTCTGTTTGCGATAGTTCCTTTTTAGATTGTACTGAACACATTTTTCAATTGCACCGATTTCTGCTTGAAAAATGCTTTGTGTGCTGCCCAGGCTTTCAGAGTGTTTGTTCTGGACCCATACATCCTATTCCAGTTCCGTCTGCTAATTCTAAGATTGGAGAAGCATACTTACGAATTAGGCAAACGGATTCAAAGATAGTACCCCATACCTTAATCAAAGTCATAGAGAATCTATACAGCACGAACAAAATTCAGTGGAAAGAGGAATATGATAGGGCGACACACTGAGTCAACTCCTTTTCAACATAATTATGGATGAAATAATAAAGCAAGTACGCAGATTGAACCGATACAAAATGGGTGACCGCAATATTACAATCCCGTGCTATGCTGACGATGCTGTGCTGATTGTAGAAAATGAAGACGACCTCCAAAGGCTACATCGCTTTAATTGCACAACAAAATCTCTAAATATGATGGTTTCTGCCTCCAAAACAAAAAGCTTGACAACACCAAAAATACCTTTTAGATGCAAGCTGCTCATAGACGATAAAATAATCCAGCAAGAAATGAAATTCAAATATCTGGGTATAGAACTATCTGGATATGTTGCTATTGAGACAGAGGTAAGGCAGCAAACAATAAAAACAGCAAGAGCAGCCGGATGTCTAAGCCAAGGCCAAGTCAAGAACCTACAAAACTGTAATCAGACCCATAATGACGAACACAGCAGAAACTCGGCCTGATAGAGCAAAAACAAAAAGGCTCCTGGAAACAAGCGACATAAAAGTCCTATGAAAAATTAATGGAAAAATGCTCCTAGAGAGAGAACGGAGGGTAATGAGCAGAAAGCGGGAATGGGACGAACACATAAGTAGAATGAGCGAAGAAGTATGGGAAGTCAACGAAAAAGATGGAGTGATAATTTTACCATCAAATGAGGCAATAGGCATGTTGCGAAGAAGGAACAGGCAATCTGCTTAATATGGAGTAGGAAGAAGAAGGATTCAAAGGTGAATAAGATATGAAGAGTCAATATTTAGAATCTTTTAAAGAAGTCCTGGTAGTGAGCGCTGCTGTTTAGTCTGAGTAGGAATATAGGAGATGTAACTCAATAAGGGCTTAATAAACTGTTATAGAGGAGGATGAGATAAGTTCTTTGGAAAGATCTTAGCGCAAACAGGTTCAATAAAAAATCACGATACGTTAAGCGATGGACCTACCACAAGTGAGAAGGAATATAAGACGGGACGGGAACACGAAATGTATTGAATATATTGGACGTCAAATCAGATAAAATTTTCAAGGAATTGGAAAAACACGCGAAATCAAATATACTCGAACATAACTTTTTTCAAGATGAAGTTTTATATAATAAAATTATAATTTAGGATGCTTATTTCATTTAAATATATTTTTCATTCTCAAATTTTTCCCTAATATTACTAGCTGCAGAGAAATGAATAAACACCATAATTTTTTCAATTAATTGAGTGGAAAACAGTAGAGATGTGAAATGTAATGCGATTCATAATAAATGCTGGAAATCTAACAAGAATTTTTGAAAAATGCATTTGCGAGTGCACGAAAATTATAGAGTTTCTAGCATTATGATGTCTTATGTCAAAATATAGATTTATTTTTTTTAAAGTTTGGTTGAAAAAACATTCTTTTGGATGGTAATTCTTGAGTTCTTATTTCATTAGATTCAAAATCGTTCGTTCCAAATATCAAGTTTATGCAAAAAAAAAATAGTGACAGAATTCTTCTTTAACCTTCAATTCATCCAACATTTTCAATTTTCCCATTTCTGATTTGTATTGTCAATTCCAATATATCCCTCCTATCTTTCTGATGGTATCAGCGCGACTTGAACCTGGAACCTCCCGCATGTGAGCCTCCTACTCTAGCCACTACACTACGGAGACCTTAATAAAACGTTTTTTTACGCACTACTTCATATTCTCTATTAGTGCTTTAATTTTTACAAGTGATCAGTTTTTTAGAAATCCACAATGTAGCAAGAGATAGATGGGCCCAGAAAATAAGGGAGATATCCTTTACAGAGTATAGCTTGAGACAATGCGAAGGAATATAAAGATTAAAACTTTTATCACTGAAGGATGGTTAGAAAGGTTCTAGCCGAGTGAAAACACACAAATACGTCATGACGGCCAAATAATTAAGATGATAAGCAATTGATGCCCTATTTTGAATCCATTCGTGAATTTTGTTCTCTTCTCACTGAAACTATTTTGTGAAACCAAATAACGCATTTAACTAAATAAAATTTTTTTGAGACACTGTATAAATAGTGAAATATAAACATAGATAATGTTCTAAGGAATAGTATCATTGTTTAATTATCTAGATGTTTCATAATAAAGTATTCTCATTACATAAAGTTCGGTTTATATTTTCACCTTATTATTTTGATGTCATTTGCAATACAAAATCTGTGCAAGTCATTTCCATTGATATTTTTGGGTAGTTTTAATGAGGTAATGATAAAATCATTCAATTATATCTATATATTACTATGCAATTATCTATATTATTACTCCAACTCAGTAATTTCTTCTGTCAAACGATTATTATGCTCAATCCAATACTTTGGAATTCGTTTTTATTTTTAGCGTACCCAACATTTTTTATTGAAGTCATTTATTGTCAATTTGATAAATTCAGATTGATTGTTAACGAAGGTTATTGTATGTTGTTCTAATGAACTGATATCAATAATAAAATATTGTTTGTGCGTGCAATATTAATACTTTGTGAGTATTTATTGAAATAAAATTACGTTTTTCAAAACCTCCTATGAAAGGAATTATAGTCTATTGATATTATAAAAATTGAAAAACTATTTTGATTTAAAAACTAGTTGGGTGAAGATTAGTAAACTCATATATTTGCCATTTTGTGTTATAAAATCTCGGAAAACATATAATTTCCAACATAAGTCGTCGAAGTTGTTAAATAAAGTGAAAAATATACGAAAAGCATACAACAAAAATTTCAAACTGTTGACCGTCCTCTACGTCTTCACCCCGGAAGTTTTATTATTCGTTTTGTTCTGGCATTCTTTAGACGCGACCATAGCTTTGCAGTGTTGTTTCCTTATTATCGTTTCCATATTTCTGCAGTTTTTATTTTGTCGGCTATAGTCACTTCCAACCAATTTGGGTTTTTGGGTAACAAATGCACAAATGATGCTGTATTCTCTCTTCTTACTAATGTGTACTGTAGCCTAAACAGCCATCATTCCACTGCAACAACTTTTTGTGATATCTTTCGATTGTGTTAATCATAATCAACAAATTGCAGTACTACGATTTCTGGGAAACACCTTTCCCATGGTTTAAGTCAAACCTTACCAACAGAAGTCAGCTTGTAAGGGTTGATGCAACGATGTCATCTTGCAAGCCAATGTGGAGTGCCCCAAGGCTCAGTACTAGGCTCTATTTTGTTTCTTCTGTTTATAAATGATACTTAAACGTCAGTGGTAAAATTTGTCAGTGGTATACACCATGTAGTTATGGTTTTTCACAACATTATCTAAGATGAACGTATACGAGTACAAAACTTCTGTTGCAGGTTTCGATGCAAATAATTCTTCAACGATTTCTTCAACATATAATCAAATAAATTAAATACGAAGAATGGACATTCGCAGAATTATTATAGATGTGGATGTGGGAACAGATGATTTTCTGGCATTAATATACCTTATACATGCCGATAATAAGAATAAAGTGAAAATTGAAGGAATAATTTGTTCACATGGAAATACAGAGCTTGAAAATGTAGTTGTGAACGTTGTACGATTATTAGAGTTACTTCGTAGGACTGACGTAAGTATAATAAGTCAGTTTTTATAAATGTGAATTTTAGATTTGAAATGAGATAAATGCTCTTATTATAAAAAACTAGGTGAACCGAGGACCAATCTCCAGCGTCAGCTCTGGAAGTTATTTTTGAACGATCAGGTATTTGTTTTGAAACTTTGGGTGATCATTTCCCACCAGTGTAAAGTTTTCTGTTTAAGTACTGGTCAAGACGTTTGAAATCTGTGATAATGTACAGATGAACAATATATAACTCTTATTATTTTAACATTATAGGCTATCTAATATTGATGGGGTATACCATGATCGGACGCCGTTTATTAGATTTACCTCCCTGTTGCATGTCGGAAAAAATAGTATCAGTTAATAATCACATCATGCCATTTCATTTTTTTTAATGATTTGTGATGACATACAACCTAAGAAGCAGTTTCTTGAAATAACATTAATCATATTGTCTCAGGATATTTCGATATTTTGTACTGAGTATACAAAGATACATTCAACAATATCTGCGTTAACTTAACCATTCAGGAGAGCAGATTTAAATTATTGATGATCATGAATAAAGAAAAATCAAACAAATCACAATGTTTTGCTCGCTCTGCATTCACAATATCTTTTTCGCGGAATAATTTGTATGAAAAATAATCCGCAGTTTGAAGAGAAAAATTGTGGAAAAATAGTAACTTGTTATAACTCCGTTATAATACTCACGATTTCATTCATTTGCATTCATAAAAAATGTAATTTTAGAATCGGCCTAAAGGTCATTTTTTCACGCTTTTACGTTAAAAAAGAGCCGTAACGTATCATTTTTTAACGCAATTATAAAATTGTTTTATCATAATAGGGAGCTTGTGAACGCTTTCTTTTTCATTTCTATTCGTTTTCAGATAAACTGTCACTCTTTTATTTTTTAATATTCGTTCAAGAAAATCCGTTTTGTGTCTAATTAAGAGGACTGTAGTATAATTATTAGGGATGGAGAATAATAGTGAAGAAAGTTTAAACCACACACCAGAAGATGTTAATCGGCAACTGCAGCGACTAGGAATCTGCTCCCTGAGAAATCCAGGGAACATTATTCAGAGAAATATAATTCTTTCATAGAGTGGCGTACTAAAATAGGCATAAACAGCTTCACAGAAAGAATGTTACTAGTTTAAGTTGAAACTAAATCCAAAATGTGGAAGTTTTCAACACTTTGTTCGCAGGAGCTCTGCGGAAGGAGGAATTATATAAAATGAAGTGTAACGATATTAATAATGTCGGAAATAATGTGATAATTGTAACTATCACAGTACCTCATGTAACTCATGTTCAACGTCGACTTACGGTTATTGGTGAAATATCTGATAATAGATTAAACTTGGTAAACATATAAAAAATTTGAAAACCAACGACCCACAACTGACAAAACAGATCATTTCTTTTTGCAGTACAGAAATGGAAAATTTAAAACTTGTAGGTTTCAATATCTTTTCAAACATTCCCTGGCTTATCGCAACATATTTGTGAATTTACCTAATCCAAAAAACTACACTAGGCTTACATTTCGACGCTCCTCGGCGTCTCTATTAGTGGATTCCGGTGGTGATATAATTCTAGTAATGAAGCACGGTGGGTGGAAATCCAACACATTTGCGGAGGGTTGCGTAGACGACTCAGTAAAAAACCAAATGCATTCCACATTGAAAATTTTAATGGGAACAACTAGTTCGACTCCAAGCAACATTGTAAATGTTCACGATTCTACAGTCCAATACAATTCAATAAGTACTGTAGACGATGTTATTTCTTTGAACTCGTTAAATATTGCCAATTCAAGTACCAGGAGTAATGTAACTTATTCTTCACTTCAAATTAATAATGCTCATAGTTATACTTTTAATATCACAATTACAAAGTAAAAATTGTAAGAAGTTTTTTAAGTCTACGGACGTAGAAAAATTTTTGTATGAAATTCCTAAGTAATGTTACTTTTTTTCATTCGTAAGAATTGCTGGTCAAACCGTCCTACTCGTCGAAAAAATATTACTTAACTCACGTCTTACATAAATATCTATTATTAATCTATTTTAACATTGCTTACATAGAAACCTCATCACAATAAGGTTTTCTTCCAACCTTAGATCGTATATTGAGGAATTACCATCTTTTAATTCAGTAGCATTTAGTTTTTTAATATTAACGTCTTTATGAGGATTTTAAAATTAGTGAATATTGCTGAAGAGCTTTTTTTCAATGTAGCAAAATACCAAGAACGTATGGAGTTGCCAACTATCGACAAAAGAGTCAATAGATCCAAGAGACCTTGAGGTGGGCTCCAGAAGGTCGAGGTCGTAGTGCCAACGGATCTGAACCTCATAGAGCAAATACAGAACGACACAAGTTGGTCGATTGAGTCTTTTATTGCTTTGATAACGGTATACGTACCGTATATCGTTGAATACGGAGATTTGCTCTAACAGCCCAGACGAGGTGCTCCTTGTAACTGAACATCCTCATAGCTCTCTGTTTCAGTGTAGGAAGAAACAAATGGAAACAATGGGATCATGCAAATTAAGTAACGTTTATCGCTTTTGTCTGGAGATGTAAGTTAGTTGAGCAAGGGTCAACTGATACTAGACCTCATGTTAACAAGTTCGCAGATAATCTCTGATGATCATGGATCAATACTATACCACGCTGATCACATACAAACTGATAAAAGTGCAAAGGATTTCAAAAGCGTTCTTTCAAATTGGGTAGTCTGAAATAAAATACCCAAAGAAGATATCGAACTGACCTAGTCGCATCAATTAGATTAAAAAGAATCGCGGTTTCATTACATACACAATACAGAGGTCAGCATAAGGCTAACAACGCTCATAACTCTGGCAACTCTGTCCAAAAAGAAAAACGGAGCATTTTCGTGCTTCCAATAGTTATGTCAGTGTCATGATAATACGTGCTTGACGAGTACACGCGTTCGAATGAATAACCGATACAAGTTCTCGCTGCGAAATTATGTCTTATCTACGTACGAATGTGGATTACGAAACTATGTTTACTGAATTTCAACAACAATTTTCGACTCACCGTTGCACAAATCGTTCAACAGTGTTGAAGACGTACCAGAAATTTTTAATAACGGTCTCTGTTGCCGACACGTCGCGTTTTTGACGAACGGTATCTGTAACATCTTACGAATATGTGGATTGCTTGCACTGGCGTTAGTTGAGCCGCCGAACCGCAGTGCGGCTATCGAGAAAATTTCAAATATCCAATTATTTTTTAACACGAATGCCGAAGCGCATACATTATCGAGTTTACCATCCGAGTCTCCTCCACGCACTTTACGAGGATGATTTCGATCGCAGACTGGCATTTTGCGAGTGGCATCTTGGATGCAGTCAGGATGATCTGCAATTCCAGCAATCCATTTTTTTGTAGAATAAAGCAGCCTTCAAGCTGAACGGTACGATCAATCTTCATAACTGCGTTTACTGGAACGACCAACGGTGTGAGAGTGGGCAGTGGGAAATGATCGTTGGCAAATGGTCAACGATCCAATAATGAGGATTCGTTGAGTGACCCGCAGGTCTCGACCTCCAAACTGCAATTGAAGAAGAATTTGAAACTCTACGCGGACAGCCTGACATGATTAGCCGAATCTGCCTTACCGTGAATGAATTGATCCAGATGGGCATTATTCGAACAGTTATCCTTTTTCGAATCTCTTTTGTAATTTCTTTTAATAAATTTTCGACGCTGCATTTTTTCTCTTGACCCCTGACTTATTGAATCAGCTTTTTCAGTAAGTTACCTAATGACGCTGACATTCCAATCATTCAATAAGTAACATGCACTCTGGATTAACATAAATGGGTGTTAATATTTCTGGCACACTGTATATCTATATCCATACTTGATACTTTTAGATACCCGTATATAGAGGGGCGAAATCTCAACTCTTATCAATTAAAGTGGAACTTCACAAATATCACGGAGAAGACGGTTTTGCTGATTTGAAACACGAGCAAGTTCCAGATATTACAATAGTTGGTGATAAACTTGGGATAATAGCCTTACACGATACAGTTAGTCTTTTTCCAAACAAAATCTCGCTTATATGTTTAGGACCGCTCACAACTCTAGCTTTGTCTCTCAAGTTATTCGACGATTTGGCTTCTAAACTTAAAGATGTTTGGATAATGGGTGGAAATTTTACAGGTAATTATATGATGTTAATAAGATTATTTTTATTATATTTAGTCCTAAATATTTCTCTTGTTTCGCTATGGTTTATACTTTTCCACTTGAAAGTTATGTGTAGCTTTTTAGTTTGTCTAAGCTCCATGACTGACTTCTTGTGCTATTGCTCTGTACTTTCTCCTTATTGTACTTGCTCCTTGGCTACTCCTCTTCTGATTCACGAACTTGATTATTTTTCGGTCGCCGTTTTCAGCTGAAATTTGTTCAGAATACTGTTGCCACAACATTTTTCCTTTAAGCTTTTGTTCAACAAACATCAATTTGATCTTTTGCAGTCAAATATTCGTAGAGTGTTCGTAGCAAATAGGAAGAACCACATAAATTTGTGTTTATTGGCCACATGTGTATTGTTCAGATGCTTTTTCATCTTCCACAAATAAAACATTCAGTTGCCCCATTAATTATCAAATAAGAAAAACATGTAAAAATTTAGAAGTAGACACTTGATGCAATTAATATGAACATAGAATTTAGGTTGTATTGATTCAAACACAAAGCTCTTTAAGGGGTGTTCACACTGTTAAAGTGAGTTGATGAACTCAAACCAAATCAAGTGACATGAAAGCGAATTAAACATGTTAATTCATATAATATTCAGCTCATTTGATCAATTTAAGTGAATGTGTTGTTATTTTAAGCAAGTGCAAGTTTTTATATTCAAGTGACATAAACAACCGGTATTAAAAATGGCGGCAGTTACATAGTCTAAGGATGTGATCTGTAAAATTATAAATATTTACGTGAAATACATGCTATGCTAGATCTCAAGTGAGGTTTTTCTCAGTTTTAGTTGACATCTTCTCGGCTAGAATTTTTTTCTGATTTCCTTGAAACATCATAAGACCTTATCAGGTTAAAACAAAGTTAATCTTATAAGCGCAATCATGATGAGCTCCACGCTAGGATCGCATCAGGATAACCCTATTTAAAATAAATAATTTTTTTCAGGCGTCCATAATAGAATCATATTAGGTTGACTCTGTTGAAAATAAATCAATTTTTTCGTCAGGCTTTCTTGATCATGTCCCCGCAAGGAATCTCTCATGATCACCTGATGAGTTTCTATGATCAATGTAGTATTGTCATAAAAACTGTTTGCTTGTTTGAACCTCTTACAAACTAGGGATGGCGATTCTCTCTAAAAATTATCGAATCGTAACCTGAGGAATCGATTCATAAAAATAAACGTCTAAGTCCAAGTCTAAGAGATCGATTTCTTAAAAATCGATTTCTTATTTCAAGTTTTTGTTCACAATCTAAATACCTTTGAGATCTCTAGTGACTAAAATCAGGGATTTTTTAGTTCGGAGAATTCGATAATATAATAATTTTTTTCATCATGTCAAATATTGGATCAGGTATACGTAGTTTTTATATTAAAAAGTTGAGAAAATAGATAATATAATAATATATATCACGGTTATTGAGTGAACATGGTGATGGTTTTAGATCTTGCCAGTATAGTATAGGATGAAACTTAGATGCAAATGCCTGTGATGATAAATATTTAAATTTTTCACTTTCCAGTGAAAGTAGAGCAGCGGAAACTAAGCACACAGCCATTCCGCGAGTTTTTGAATAAATCACCCTAATATTACGAGTACATTTAGCTAATTTTGAATAATTACATGGTTTTTACCAAAAGACAATAAATTGAATGTGGATATTCAGAGGTAAAATATCGGCTATATTATATAATATGGATCGATTCGAAAAATCGATTTAATTGTTCCGAGGAATCAATTCTTCGATTAATCGATTTCAGTTCGCCATGTCTAATGTAAAGAAGATAGGTACTACGTAAGAAAACTCTGAACAGAAAGTATTTGAGGCAATCCTATAACTATAATAAAAATCTGTGGAGTAATCGTGATTAGGTCCGGATAAGGCGATATTGACTAGAACCATGTGAAGTAATCCTGATAAAGACCTTATTAGTGATCTGCGTTACATCCTCATCACGTCCTTGTCAGGTTATCCTAAATTACGGAATTACCTGATAAAAATCACAAAAAAATTTAGTGGGGTTGTTCACCAATTTTGAAATTAACTTGTTTTGGTAAGTAGAGGAAAATTTTTGGACGTTCCATTTTCAATTTACCAAAAAAGTTATTCGAAGTCTCTTGTGCCTCTCTACCAGTAATTCACTGTCTAACTCAAATTCTCTTTCCTTATTTTTCTCTACGCACGATGTTTGTTTTCAGCAAGAACTAAACTTTATTCACAACTACTATAGCATTGCATTTATTTTAAGAACAGGTGTTTACCCAGAAATGAACACACGCCACGTGGATTGTTCTGACTTTATCAACCCAATTGTACAGTGTAAGCGCCCCTTTATGGTTTCGTTAAGGAATGATATTTCAAAAAATTTTACTAACGAATTAGAGTTAAGAAACAAAAGGTGAATGCTGTAAAGTCAGTACTGTGATTCATTATACTTATGGAAGACCCTATGAACATAAAAGAATTTGAAATAATTTTTTGTATCCGATAGCTTCTCTTTTAGGTGTAGGAAATTGGACGTGTTCAGCTGAATTTAATTTCTACACGGATCCGGAAGCTGCTCATATCGTATTAGAAAGTTTAAAATGTCCTATATTTATTTTACCTTGGGAAACTTGTCTTATACCAAAAATTCCTTTAGTAAGTATAAAGAATCAGGAACAAATATTTATATCGACTATACTATTTTCCTAAAAAAATTGTAAAATATATTAAAGCAGATATCAAGCGTCATTTGGAAACAGGAGAATAATAATTTTCACTGAATATTTAGTATATTTATAATGCTATTTATGATTTATCCTGATTTTTTTTCTCTTCTATAATGTGAATGTTGTGAAACTCTTTTAGACTGCTTAACAGTACAAACAGTGCTAATAATTCCTTCTTATTGTTGGAACTATGTCTTTAAAACTACTGTAAATTGGAAACTGAATATTAAGGGCTGTGAAGATCCCTACTAGTGATGATAGAATGACGTCAGAAGGTGATTATGAATCGAAAAAACTAATTTTTTGTGTTTATTTGCACAGATTAAAAAATCCATTGCAACAATCCTGACGAAAATATAATTTAATAATAGTCGAGAGGCTGGCAACAAATCTTAGATGTTCATGTTAAGTTGAAAGAATGTTCATATTAGGGTCGTGAGCAAATTAAAAGTGCAAATTAAGCACTTTAAATGTCATACTTTATTTAAAATTCGTTGATAATTTTTTTGGCTTTTGATGTATACAGAATGTTCCGGATCAGTAGGATAAAACTTCATCTTTTTGTGTCTTATTTCCATTATAATGACTTTTACTTCAACGACCGATTTGTCAGCTAATTATTAGAAAGTGATAACTCCTATGTGATCAACTATTCTTTATATTCACAATATACTTTTTCAATTTTGTCGTTATCGGCATCTATCATTGAAATTATTGGCTCCTAAACCTTTTTTTTTTCATAGACAACTTTCAATACTTTGTTGGAACCGGTAGACTCTCTGCAGCTATTTACTACCAATTTACAAATCTCTTAAAAAGTAAAGATTAGATATATCTATGGAAACTTGCGTTGTGGCTGAGATTCAACGACGAATTAACAGTTAACTTCTACAATGGTAATTACAAAAGAATATATATAATTTCAATGACAGGAATGTACTTCATGGATTGATAGCAATTTATCAATATTTGGCTTGAGTTTTGTAAGAAATAACCGCAAATATCCCCATTCTATGATATTCAATCTGCTCCTTTTTTTGTTAATAAGTTTGTAACGCCATTAACACTTTTTTCGACAAGATTTGACAAGGGAATCGCGATCAGAAGCTTTTGCACAAGTCCCCATAGCCACTGTTATTTTTCGGGTCTTTCTACCTGCACCCAAAATTTTTGACACCCACTTTTAAATGTCACTTTCAGTTCTTCATTAGTGCTAAACTTGACTAGCCCGTCTTGTAATATCACATTCTCCATTTCCGTTTCATCAAATGGGTTTAAGATTCATGGTGATATTTACATCGACAGGATAGCCTCAAATCTGATTTTGAAATCATCATGCAATCAAATGTTGAACGTTTGTCTGAATATCTTCATCAACGCATTCTATTTGCAACAAGTTTGTATACTGTGATAATCCGTACTGATCAATATTTTACAATTACACTCTTTTTATTTGACAAATCTGCTTTAAAATTGACCAGGTTATTTTTTAAATTAGAATTTTTACTTTACAGAAATTCTAAAACTGAAACAAAAAGTGAATAAAATCATAGCACAATTGTGCAAATGAGGGCGTATTCAATGCATTGCTGTTTATTTTGTTAACTGCATGAATCATAAATTGAAGCGATGGGTACAATCTATCACACAAATTTTTAGCTACTAGATGTTGTCGGTTGACAACACAGCGAATTACAGTTACCTCCGGTACAAGTCTTTTAAGATCGCTTATAAACCCACGATATCGCCCGATCATGGCAGGAGCTTCTGTTGCCACCGAAATAACTTTTATGATGAAATCAATTATATACGAGGATGTATTGATATCTAGTTAGCCTAGACCAGTTCCATGCATAAACAAAATATTGCGTTACCATAGCAACGAACAATAACTTATTAGAAGTGTCAGTGTAAAGTTTGACGTCAAAAAAGTGAACTAGAGTTACGCATTAGATTAAAAGGGAAAAGATGTCATCAAGTACCTGTATTTAAAAGGGTCAAGAGGTAAGAAGATTTACGAAGATACGCTTAATAACCTTGGTGATCAAAGTGATCAATGTCCTTCGTATGCGACCGTAAAAAATTGGACTGCAAGCTTCAAAAGAGGTGAATTTTCCATTGAAGATGATGACCGATCGGGAAGGCCAGTTTCTGTGTCAGAAAAGATGCGGAATGCTATCCAAAGGTGATTTGTTTTTACAGGACAATGAGTTGCACAAACATCTCATGTTGACATGCAAAAAATTCGTGATTTAGGGTTTGAATTACTAGAACACCCCCCTTATTCACCAGATTTGGCTTCGTTAGACTATCATGTCTTCCCTCAACTGAAAAAAAATTGTATCCAATTAAGAGAAGAATATGTTAAGTAATAAAATATATAATTGTTGAAAGCAACAAACTGACAAATAGTAAGCCTGGTTGACAGGCTGACCCTCTGGAACCCATTCGGTCATCACTATAGCGTTAATGTCGAAAAACAAGATCAACATTGCCTCGAATTTTGATTTTCTCTCTCGGCCTTCACTAAAGCGCTTACATCACTCAAAAACACGCGCACGAGATAGAGAATTGTCCCCTTAGGCCTCAGCAACAATTTATAGCACTCAGTAGGAGTTTTTTTCAATTTATCGAGAAATTTGAGATTGATACGTTTCTCATGTTTTTGTAGGCTTTAGTATGAAACAAACAACAATTTGATGATCATGTATTGCGGCTCTGGAACTCAACCTGTTGTTTGTTTCATACTAAGGCCCCCAATATCTAAGTACCCATAATTATTTAACTTTGAATTTTACACGGCAATAGCATTTTCTCTGAGCGATGGAAAATTGTTATTTATTGATAGTTATGACGTTGAGTCAATAATAATTTTCAAAATGTACTCAAGTTTTGAATACACTGACATATTATTAATCTTAAGCGAGTGTTTAGGAAACTCTAGTACAGCTGTTACGCGTTGTGCAGAAAAGTTTCCTCAAAGAAACTCACCAAATAAAAATTCATTTAGAGCCATTGAACGACTTTGTCGAGAAATTGGGAATGTGAGATTTGAAAAAATAAAATCTGATAGGCCAAGAACAACAAGAACCATTAATAAAGAAAATATGATTTTAATTCAGTTGATCAAAATGTGGCAAGACAAACAAATACGTCTTCCTCAAGTACTTCGAGGATACTTAAAGAGCAAAAGCTACATCTTTATCATTATAGACAAGTCAAAGAGCTCTTGCCATAAGATCTACCGGTTAGAGTGGATTTTTTGTTAGCCCTCATTCCAACTTTTACAAAATGTATTATTCTTACGGATGAGGCCACTTTTTCGCGTCAAGGTAGGTATGCTTAACTCCCCTAATGCACACTACAAGTGTGATGAGAATCCACATGTCAAAAGGGCATCACATTACCAACACTCATTCAAAGTTTGTTTGGGCAGCAACTGTAAGTCATCATATTTTACCTGGTAATCTAAATGGTGATATGCACCTGGATTTTTTAAGCAATCACTTTTTCGAGATATTAGATTTAACGCTAAGCGATCTCTATTTTTTATGCACGGTGAAGCTTCACCGCACTTTGATAGAAGGTGTAATTGGTTGAGTAACCATTTTCCGAATCAATGGATTAGTTGAGGTGCAGAAGCTCAGATTCATTGGACTCCTCAGTCATGCGATTTTAATCCCTTGGATTACACAGTTTGGTCGTGTTTTGAAGAAAAAGTTTATGCTTCAGAGGTAAATTCGCCTCAAGAATTGAAAGACAGAATTCAACGTTACTTTAATGACCTCATAGCTGACCCCCAACCGTTTAAAAGATTAATGAATTCTTTAGAAAAAAGGAGAGAAATGTGTATTCATAAAAGCGGTGTACATTTTGATCACCTACTCTAATTGAATTTTATTTTATTATGTTGTAAGCCTTTTTTAATTCTCATCTTGTGCTTTTTTGTTTAATCAATGCATTTATCATTCCTCCATTTCAGCATCGGTTAATAATTTTCAAATCAAAATATTCCGAAAACGGTACACAGTTTTCAGTACACAGTACAATAAATCTAATATTGAAAAAGTTATGTCCAATACTACTTGGTACGGACCTTGTAAACTAGCGCCCTCAGGCATAAAAACAATCCTGCCAGTAGTAGCGGCAAATGGTAAAAAATGTGTATATATTTATAACAAACATTTTTACTGAGCAAATTCCAAATATTTTTCAGTTTTCTATCTAGTGGTAGTGTAGACATAGTTTTCAGTATTATTTTCTATTATTGCATCGAGATATTTATACCTTTTCACAATTTGTGTTGATTTTCTCATGCTATTATGCTCTATATTATTTTATTTCACATTCACTTTATTTATTTCTTCATTTCTATGTTATTACGATTTACCTAATATTTTCAAATTATTTGCAAATATAAATTGAGTTGTGCACGATCAACATTTTGTCTCAGAATACATATATTCCACAAATGTTAGGTATAGATATAAATATGTAACTGATTTTCATTAATCTTTTTCATTTCTATCGATGTTTGTTATTTTAGGATTGGCGTTTTACAACTTTGGGAACCTCAACTCCAGAATTAAAGCTGTTAGCAAAGGCAGAACAAATAATCTATAGTATGCATGATTCAGAAGAATGGGTACCTTGTGACACATTCTTGGTATTCTGTTATATGAATCCTGAGAAGCATATTAACAAGTTTTCCTCGCATTATGCTTCAGTTGAACTTCACGGAACGCTTACCAGAGGTCAAGTAGTATTGGATCATATGAAAAAGTTCAAACCGAACGTCACCATTATAGAAGATATTGACGCTGAATTATTTAAACAAGAAATGCTAGAACTAAGAGGTGGAGATGATAATGGAAATGACGATATATGATTCACATTTTCATTCATTTATTTAATTTGTTTTATTGTTGTAGGTGTTTGTAGGAGGTAATTTACCAATTGAAATAAAGTCAGTCTAACATCACAGATTAACAAGATTTTTATCTATGGATTTTCAATATTGTAATTGTTCTTACTCTTAACGATGATATGTATAATTTTATGCAATGATATTAGTCATTCGTTATGTGAAAAATCAGGTCATAATTAAATAATAATGCATTATTTTGTTATAAGTACGAGGATTTATTGAAAAATTCTTAGCCTACTATAGAACCAAACAAAATTTCAATGTCAAAATATTTTATTACTCAACATATTCTCCTCTTAATTGGATACATTTATTACAGCGAACCTGCAATGTCTCTAGACCTTTCATAAAAAATGTTTTTTCTTGCTCTGTAAACCAGACGTGCACAGCTTTTATCACCTCCTCGTTGGAAGAAAATTTACGACCTTTTAAACTTTTTTTCAGTTGAGGAAAGAGATGATAGTCGGATGGAGCCAAATCTGGTGAATAAGGGGGTGTTCTAGTAATTTAAACCCTAAATCACGAATTTTTTGCAATGCAACATGAGATTTGTGTGCAGAGGTGTTGTCCTGCAAAAACAAAACAACTTTGGATAGCTTTCCGCGTCTTTTCTCCTTAATTTCTTCCCGTAGAGTGGTCAGTAATTTCGAATAGTAATATCCATTTATTGTTCTACCCTTATCCAAAATTGAAGCAAGAACTTTTCCAGCAGATTTTTGGACACGAAACTTCTTAAGTCTTGGAGAACCAGAGTGTCGCCATTTCGTCGATTTTTGCTTTGTTTATAGATCGTAGAAATGTACCCAAGTCTCATCCATAGTAACAATTCGGTTTGAGAAATTTACATCGTTTTCAAATCGAGCACAGAACGAGCGCGATGCTTTTACCCTTGCACTCTTTTGTTCAACATTCAAACATTTGGGGATCCATTTTGCAGTAATTTTTCTCATGTCCAAATTGACGTGAATTATATGATCAACGCATTCGTATGAAATATTCAGTGCTTCAGATATCCGTTTTAGCTCAATACGACGGTCTGATAAAATCATGTCATGAACTGCATCGATATTTTCGGGGACTGACACAGAAACTGGCCTTCCCGATCGGTCATCATCTTCAATGGAAAATTTACCTCTTTTGAAGCTTGCAGTCCAATTTTTCAAGGTCACATACGAAGGACATTGATCATCAAAGGTATTAAGCATATCTTCGTAAATCTGCTTACTTCTTAACCCTTTTAAATACAGGTACTTGATGATGGCTCGATATTCCAATTTTTCGATTTTCACAATTTTCATATTTTATCTCACTTAAAGATTTCATATGGTTTTCTGATTTTAAATGTTATAAACGCTCTAGAAAATCGAAAAATTATCCTATTTCGATGAATTTCTTAAAAAAAATATTCATTTTTACGACGAATTTATGTGAAAAATATAGGAAATATCTCACTTGAAGATTTTATATGGTTTTATGATTTTGCTTGGGGTCATAAATGCACTTCTTGAGATATAATCGTTCATAACTTTTGTGCCAAGTAACCAACGAAGTTCTTACGTTTTTGCTGTTAATCTACACAAAAAAAAACGAATATTTTGAAAAATAAAAATCACATAATAAAGTTTATTTATTGATTTCTTACAAAATCAACTTTTATCGTTAATATTGGTACATAAAATTTAGGTACATAGTCAAATTATACTTATTTCTTAGGTCTACACAAAAAATGGATATTCACAAAAAAATTATGTACATGATAAATCAACATTTTTTTCAATTGGTTAGTTTTTTTGTGTAGAATATGGAAAAAGATATAACAAATATATAAAATGTTATCAATAATTATACGCAAATGAGTGCATTTTCATGAACATTTAAAGCTCTGAAACCAATATATGTTTCCAGTTTTTTTAATTTTTCGATTTCGATAAAATGACCCAAAAAACCAATTCTTCGTTCTCACTATAATCTTTCTTCTTGACCCTCAAAATTATCTTGAATATTCACCATATTCACTTGAAAAATTATATGAAGCTGCATGTCTTCCTAAAACTCCAGACCGAAAGCTATCGACTTCCATACTAAAAGGGCTGAATAAATTTCTAATAGAAGCACCAGATCATCCATTTAATTTGACCAAAGAAGTCGGAAGAAATTAAATTCCAGAAGATTATAATGGAGCTTTTGTAGTTAATATAACTGACACCAAAAGAAAGTCATTTATATCGTTTACCGTGACAGATAGAGAATACGTTTGTCTCATTGCGACCACCTCATACCACTAACTCTTTATTTTACATTTTTAAATTATCAAAATTATGAATGATCCATACAAAATGCATGAATTAGTTTGCTGCTATGAACAAACAAATTGTTATGTTTCTAAAACTGAATTTTACTCGAGTTTATTTCGTTGATCATCTGTAACAATTTGTGTGAACGGCGGTGATGACATCACAACTGTGAACACAATGAGAGTGCAAATCAACTGCTCTTGCCGAAGGTTGTATCGACGATAACATAAATGACAAGTTAGAGAAAGCAAAATTGTAGAAGTAATTAACAAGAATAATTATTATAAAAAGTATTAATAATAAAAACTACAACTACTACCGGAAGCCCTACGTACTACTTTTAATATAATGGGTAAGAAAATCTACCTGTGAATCTCAATCATTTTAGTGATATAACTATTAATTATAATTATCATGTTGAAACAATTGGTGATATTTTGTGTTTCTTTTGCTGATAGTTGTAGTTCGAGTATAGTATATTATACAATAGTATAATAATCGCGAGTAATGAAAATTACTTATTCATTATTTTCTCATTCAATAATATAATAATTCATGACAGCTTAGCTTATAGGAACATTTAAGAATTAAATGCGTGAAGCCACTTCCAACAACGTTTGCTTGAAAAAAGAGTTAATGATGAGTGACTAACGAGATTGATCCTCTATTACTATGATGTCCGATTCAGACTCTCAGGAGGTGCCTCTTGGAGGCTTACGACACGAATTTTCACAAGTGGAGGCGACAGGAGTTTTAGTTACTCACACTCTTGATTTTTTCAGTTGTTCGCTACGTCTACGTCTACTACTAAATGTATGTGACTCAAGTGACTTATACCAATACAATACATTATAATTAGATACGATACGATATGAAACGATACAATAGCATACTTTAGCATTAAATAATTTGTTTTAGGATTTGATACGTCTTTACCATGACTATCTAATGTTTGTATACTGTATAATAAACAAGATACGTAAAAGTAATCAGTAAAATGTATACTACGAGTATCATGACGCTCGAAGGTTATTATATCAAGAACTAATACCCTAATGATTATAATATGAATATCACACTCCAATTTAGTAGTGAATATTTAAAAAAAAAAGATTAATATTCATGTAATTACTACTGTGTTACGCAAAATTGATGTTATTTCACTAGAATTGTGATTACATGACATGTATCACCTTCTTACAATCTTAGTTGAAAATAGATGCACAGATATAGCTATCTAATTTTGAATGTTAACAGGCTTATGTATGCTTAGCATTTCAGTAATAGACTACGAGAAAAAGAGAAGGTTTTCAATATATGTATATATACACTAGAATAAAAAACAACTCGATATTCATCGACTCAAGATTATTCGAATAAATAAGACCAACAAGTTAACTGTTGGATAAAATTTCTATAATATTCAGTATAGTAAAATATTTATTTGATTAATTTATTTTGAAAACACCTTTTTTATTTGTTTTTTTGCGAAAAAAATTCTGGAAATTCATAATTATTGATCTAATGAACTAAAGTATTATAATAAACATACAAAATAGGAGTAGGCGCTAAAACGAGTTATAATCAAGAAGCATCGTCTGAAATTAGACTTAACCAATATTAAGGATCCAGGTATACAACAAGAAATAATATCTGCACTGGAGAATGAAGCTAAGAAATTGAACACACCCAATCAGGAGATAGAAACTGACAATACTTACAAAAGATTCAAAGAAATTTCCAACAATATACTGAAGAACAAATGTAAGCAGGATAGAAAAGAAAAGAAAAAGGCATGGATTGTGACTGACGAGATTTTAGATCTCATGGATGCACGAAGAAAAAATAAAAATGTTAACGAACCCAAATATAAACAACTAAATGAAGAGAGAGTGTAAAGAGATTGAGGAATTGGATAAAAAGCATGACATACTTCATCTTCATAAGAAAATCAAAGAAACCATAGGCTCACGGAAGTATAGTGGGTATAGCAATCTTGTAGATAAGAATGGACAAATCATTTTAGATATAGAGGAAAAGCTAGCTAGGGGGAAATATTTATTTGACGATAATAGACAAGAGGTCTACAGCATAAAAGAACCACTGGTTGTCCCAGATATAACAATAGATAAAGCCAGGAAAGCCATTGCAAATGCAAACAATGGAAAAGCTCCCGGGCTTGAGGGAATTTCTACAGAATTGCTAAAGACTCTTGAAACCAATTCCCTTAGATTACTAACTAAGCTGTTTAACGCTACCTATCACATAGGCGTAATCCAACGGATTACACGAATTATACATTAAAGAATGTGCCCTAAAATAGAGGGACACATTACCAGTACTCAGTTTGGCTTTTGAAAAGGACTAGGAACTAGTGAGGTTTTGTTCAGCATACAGGTCTTGGTGCAGAGGTGTAGAGATGTCAACTGTAACGTATATTTATGCTTTATAGATTTTGAGAAGGCATTCTACAAGGTCCGTCATCATAAACTAATAAATATCCTACAGGCAACTGGAATTGATAACAAAGATGTCTTCGGTGAAGATGTTGAAGAAGTTATAAAAATAAATGGGGTGACCGTAAACAACCGGTACAGTACGCCGATGGTACTGTTCTCGTAGCCGACTCAATGGGAGGTTTACAAACGTTATTAGATCAAATGGTTGAGAAATGTCAGGAGTATGGAATAAAACTTAATACCAAAAAGACTAAGTACACGATCATCAGCAAAAATCCAGTAAACGATGGTGACCTTTTTGTTGACAATGAACCATTAAAACGAACGGAAAAGATAAAATATTTGAAATAAGCAAACGTCTTGTAGAGTTTTTTTGTCCTTCGCAATCATTCTGAATTGTGACCGTATTGGAAGCTGTTGTGTTGCAGCCCATAATTTGTACTTTATCGTGAAGGTTCAAGTCAAAGAGAGCTGTTGAGACAGCCTTGGTTTGATGTTTTCCAGAAGAAGTTTCTAGTTTCGGCACTGCAAGAAGCTGTTCTCTACTGTCAAATGAAGGAATAACTGGCAAGCGTTCTTCTTTTGAACTCCGTACATCCAACTCGGGTAATAGTTTTCCATCTCATTGGACTGTGACTACGTCGGGTACATTGTTTTGGAAGTCAGATTTTATTGCTTTTGCCCTTGATTTTCTAGCTTCAGTACGAATTCGCTGAATCGAGTATTTGTTAATAGAGGAATCATCGATGCTCAGACCAAGCGCTTTTACCACCGCATTAAGAATGTAAACGGAATCTCTAGTGCTTAACTGGCATCGATCTAAAGCTGCAACTAGTTTAGGTGTTATGAGATTCCTTCTACCTATTTTTGAACTTTGATCATGGCAGGGAACGTCCGGCAAACTAAGTTCAGAATTCAAGATCGGTTCTTCGTCTGAATATTCGAGAATTTCTAAGTTATTTGTGGTGGAAGTAGACGCAACAGCTAAACAGCTAGTGATTATCTTTGCCTTACAATCCTTTCCTCTTCTTTCAATCGTCGTTGTCTAGATCTTTCTTCTTTTTCGGCCAATTTTTTATCTACATGACCTAAGCATCCCGGTCGACCTGGCTCTCTCTGTTTCATTAAAAATAATGTATCTTTCTCTATTTCCATTCTTTCAAGAGCATCAGCATGTGCAATATCAAACAAATTATCAAGATTAATTTTGAAATAGTTCTCACGGTTCTTGAAATCAACAAGTTTCTTCACGCAGTTAGGAAATGCCCTTGTCGGAATTCTTGCTTTTTCCCAATATATGATGCACTCCCTAATTACAAGATTTGCACTTTCACTAACAGTCAATTTAACCTCACGAATATTGTAAAATAGGACAGGGAGAACTTGTCGATTAGATGGTAATTTTGCACCATTTATTTGGTACCTAGGCAATCCGATAAGGAAAATATTTTGTTTATCACTCCGTAATTCCACCGACATGTTTACGCACTAAACAATGGAGCAATAATAGTCTCAAAAATCACGTATAAAATGGCAAAAAAAAACATGTAGTTACAAGTTGCAGCGCAGTACTTAAGCAACTTGTATGGGCAAGTTTAAATAGCAAGTCGGCACGGGTTATCGTTCATAAATCGAATTAATATTTTTTTTCTAGTCAATATAGGGTTATTAAGAAACTATGCGTGAAAAAATATCAGACTTGAAATTTAAGGGACACCCTAATATACGCCTTGAAAAGACTTACCTTTGCTACACATAGTCTAAATTTATCTGGAGGTTTCACAAAGCAATTGAAATTGAACATAAATCGATTATAAGATTTTTAAAAATATAACGAATTACAAAATACTAAATAAAACAGTTATTGTTGGTTTTGAGTAAGTGAAATTCACTCGTGGATATTGGAAATTGATTTTGGTATGTATATATGATATTGAAATATTATCATGAAATTTTTCATATTATTATGTCGATATTTAAAAAACCATATGATTACTCTGGCTCGGATTTCATCAAAGTTATTCGATAAATAATTTAGGAAATTAATCAGTTTAATTTTTTCCAGAAAAAGTGATTTGTATTACGTCTATATATAATTGAACACAAGGTACTTCCAGTCAAAAAGTATATTTGGACCAAATTTCATTTCCTCTTGAATACGTCACTAAATGCTGTTAAATCCACCTCTACATAAAGTTATATAACTCACTCAAATTCTTGCTACAGTTAAAAAATAAAAATATATAATTAGATATTCCAATTGCTAATTTTGTATGTTTCTGTTTCTAGATCTCCTTGATTTTGGGTCTCTTCTGTTTAAAAATTTATTTTTTTAATAATTTTATATATATATATATATATATATATATATATATATATATATATATATATATATCAATTTAATGAAAGAAGCGATAGCAGAAGGAATTATGAAGGAATTATTATCCACTTAAGCCATATCCTGCAACCGCTTGACATTGCAGTTTTCAAATGACTAAAGGCTACTTGGGATGTGAAGATGGTAAAATAGCAAAGATTGAATTCAGGAAAAAAAATTATAAAGAAATCGTTCGCAGTCATGATAAAAGACGTTTGGAAGGGGGCGAACCCAATCTTGATTCAGAGCGGGCTTAGGAAGGCTGGGATCTACCCCTTTGATAACACAGTAGTTCCCAATGAAAAGTTTAATCCCCTAGCTTTCCAGAGATGGGATGATAAGAATTGAATTTTTTATTTACGTTTTCAATTTGATTCTGTAGTACGGCAGTAATGCAATCATCTACATATTGGAAAAAGAATGGAATATTTATATCAATTTTCAAGTATTTAATACTGGCATGCCTTACAAAAAACTCAACTAACTAACGGTACCATTTATTTAGTGCTGTTAAATTTTGTGCCCGAAGACCGCCACCTACCGAGATTTATTCATTATAATACTATTAGATATAGCCTTTATTATGATGATTGAAATAAATGTTACGCACAAAATGACAGCGATGTTATTACAAATGATGTGTAGCGCAAACTGAAATGAAAATAATTGACACAAATACAAATAAGGCACCATATAAATCATTGAAATTAAACTTGTTAATAGGTAACTTGTCAGTCATTCTCGAAGAGGAATTTAAACAAGTAGTCCCACATGTTGAAAGAAATATTACATAAATGCAAACGTAATTGTTAAAACTACTTTTGATTCACCTAAATATCTTTGCGTGGCGATACATGAAATAATCTAACAAAGTAAAAATGAAATTAGTCAGCTACATTTTCGAAAATTATTTTAATTTTAGCGTCTCTTATATTTGATATTTGATAACTAAAAAAATATTCAATGGATTGAAGTATTTCATTGAAAAGTTCCAGTCTACTTTTTTGTACTACAGAGGTCGCCATAAGTCATAACGCTCTTGAAACTCTTGAAAAATCAGCATAAGTCCGGCAACACTGTCGAAAAATATTGAAACGAAGCGTTTTCGTGCTTCAGGCAGTTGTGTCTGTGTCATGATAATACGTACTTGTCAAGGAGTTGCGTTTCAATGAATGAATGAATAACCGCTACAAGTTAAGGTTGCAAAAAAGATCTTTTTTTTTATGTCGTATCTTCGTACGAAGCTATGTTTACCAAACTTCAACAACATTTTCCGAACTCGCTACCAAATTGATCAGCAGTGTGGAAGACGTACCAGAAATTGCCGATGTGCTGCATTCTGGACGACTAGTATCTGTAACAACTAACAAAAATTTGGAAACAGTGGCGTCGGCGTTAGTTGAGATCATTCCTCACGACTATTGCTGAAACGTAAGCACTATCGAGTTTACTTCACTTCACGATGATGATTTAGATTGCAGATTAAAATCATGTGACGAGCCTAATTTATTGACAAATGCTCGAAAATTTATGTGCGCAAATCGACAACGGTCCAACCCTCGCCAACATCCGTCTTTTCATGTAGGATGAAGCCTCGCTACACTACGCGTTATGTGTGCGGGAGTATCCTAATTTTCATTTTGAAGAATGGAGAGGCAGACGAAGATTCTATGAGTGGTCTGCACGGTCGGTCTCAAGGACCGCGTTTTTGTAACAGTAACCCTTTTTCGAACCCCATTTTGATGCAAAATTTTTGTTAATGTAAATTTTTAGCCTGACTTAGTCTTGGTAGCTGATTTCACAGACTTGCACTTCTCCAAAGAAAGGAGTCCTGATAAATTGATATCCTAGGTGTCTGCTTGCGAAACTGGTGTTCATGATCCACGTCTGCCTATCGAGTAGATCTTGCAAATACTGCTCTAGACTGGATTATTTTGGATATCTCGGAAGAGCATCTGCAGTGATGGTATCGGTAAAACAGAGAGCTTCTAGTCAACTCTGGATAGCCTATAAGTCTAAGTGCTCTCTTCTGTATTGAGCCAAGCATTTTTAGGGCGAGCAATATTCCAAAGATAGACGAATCTGGACCTTATAGAGGACTAGAAGCTGTTGCGAAGTATTTAGCTCTTTAGTTTTAAATAGGACTCCAAGCTCTTGTGAAGCTGCCTTGACTAAATCAGCCACGTGACAATGCCAGGACATTGCTTCTAACCTCAACATCCTGAGCTGCAGTGCCAGCCTCTTTGCAAAAATAGCAGCCTGGGTCTTCGCTGCATTGCTTCCACCTCATTCCAGAATGGTTTTAAGATCGGTATTGATGGTGGTGACCTATGGATTTGAGTGTTAGCCGAGATTATTGGAGAGGTTAATTTGAACGACGACACCAGTGTGCTATCTTTGGACGGGCTATAGCTCGGGTTTGCAGTTTTATTGAGTAGATCGTTGATGTACAGGAGAAATACAGTAGGTGACAAGATTCATCCATAGAGAACACCAGCTTTGTCCTTTCTTTGTCCATCGAAAGCTACCTGGATGGATATGTCGTTGAGAGAACTACTCGCCAGTTTATAAGTGAGGACGACAACCATACGATCTTAATTGATTTAGAAGGTTCTCATGCCAATCTCTGTCAAAAGCGTTCGATCCGTCCAGTGCGTCCAGCCATTTGTTGTTCGATTCTTTTAGGGCTGCGATTGTGAATTCCTGGAAGGTGATAGGAGGATTAATTCTGTTTGCTGATTGCTGATCCCACCAATTCTCACATATGATAATCTTTGAATGTTTGAATATGAATTTGAATATTCTGAATATCTAGTACATTTTGTACCCTTCTCTTGCAATGGAATTCAGCGTTGTCATCTATGAGAACTAAATTGGCTCCAGTTCCATCTCCTTCAGAGAAGATGAATAATAAGTTCATCAATGCATCCAACATATCTATCCCCTGATTAGAGTCTGGAATAGATATAAGCTCGTAACACTACCACGCAACACGTCTCTCCAAAACATAGCTGTTAACTCTTTTTATGTAATGATTTCTCTGGCAAAAGAAAGTATTTTTGCTCTCTCTGGCTCTCTTCAAACTCTGTGTCGTCAAGTTGTTGTCACTAACTGAATACTGACATTTTGGCACACCAGTCGCTGTGTTCAACTTCGTCGTAATGTGGTACATGTAAATAGTGGATCGTATGTTCTTCTGAAATGAGGTCGGTAAGTTGAGACTTTAATGGTTTGATTCCTACATACATAACCCACTACATACCGATCTTCGCCTGTATTAGTTAAGCTACATTGTCCAATTCCAAGTCTTCATTCAACGCTGTTAGTTTCCTGCTACAAACGCACTATTCGTATAAACTGAGTGGCGGGGAATCCACAATTCGTTGATTCGTCAGAAATCCATCATAAAAAAACATTTCAAAGCTTTTATAAGAGGCGAGGAAATGAAAATATTTGCTCAAGAAATAGAAAATTTTCAAATAACCAACTGGATTAATGGAATTATCCAATTTAGAAACTGATAATTACGTAGCACTTTATTTTAATCAATCAGTTTTGTTATTTAGAAAAATTATGGATTCACCATCAAATTACCATTTATATTTCAATTAACAATCCACGAGCTCATCTCTCAAATTTATGACATCACTTCATAATAAACTCTATATGAGACAATTTCTTGATAGTGTCCCAGACAGTAAAAGCAAAAACTAAAAATCAAGAATGTCTGGAAAGTTTTTTTGAGACTATATTGTAAATTTCTTGATGCAAAATATGGAATACGTCGGACTATGGAAGAAATGCAAATTACTGATACCGCTGATATGGGTTTTCTGTTATTTTATATTACAAAAAAAAATTCTGTGCTTTATCTTAAGGAATAGAATACTGCGATCTCAGGTTATTCAAATATGTTGTATAAGGAAAACAATTGGAAACATTAACTAGTAGAAAAAAAAGACATTTTGAATTATCTTATGTAAGGGTGCAATTTTTTTAAAATCTCATTTCGGATACTGCTTAAATCGAACTTCTGCTGCGGTGTTAATAGAGGCAGGTTCAAATATGTAGTTATTTTCAACAGATAGTATCTAGTTAAGAAAGGGAATAGCCGAATTTAAACTGGTATGACATCAAAAGAAAGTGGAAATACAATCCCAACGTCTATCACCACCTGTCGAATTGATGATGAGTTAAGCACAACTATTTTAGTAAAAGTTCTGTATAAAAAATTATGGGTACGTTTTTATTTGTTGTTGCTATGGGGTTATTCAGAAATAAAAAACTCGTGAGAAATGAAAACCTTCTACATTTTTTGAACTTAGATCATTGCGCAATAATTTAATGAAATCATTATGGGATCATTTCTAATAAATTATATCATTTTGAAACTAAGAATTCATAAGAATACCCCTGTTACAATCTAATATATGAAACAATATGCAATAGTTTCAATTATTAGTGTGATGAAGTTTCTATAAGCCCTGAACGAATGTTGTATATTTCAAATGCCGAAATAATCAATATGTAAATAGTTCTACCTTAATAAGAAATCATTTTTGGAATTGTCAGAGAGCGGTCGCCACTTATGACCCACTTTCCATATTTGTTTTCTTATTTGTCCATATTTGGATTGAATCTTTGGTTTCACCTGTGCAGATATCCACGCACACTTAATGAAATCATGATTACAAAGAGTAAAAAGTTATTAATAATAAATACAAGCGGTTATTCTGCTGTCTAATATACAAGATGTTTTATATAATACGTGAGATTTTCATTCCTTTTTTTCTTCAACTATGGCGTAGATTGTTTGATATTTTTGTGACGATTCTGTTGGTTTGGTTTGTTTCTTGGTTTATTACAAAAGTATCTTTGCTATTTTTCCTTTAAACGCTTATACATTGCAACGAATAACATAAATTGTCATCAAAATGACATTCTTATGACTCCAAAATGTTAGAAGATTTCACTTACAAGATGAAGTGCTATTTGGGGGTTGTTACTTGAGTTTTGAGATATAGCAATACTGATGTGCATATGTCAAATATGATATTACTATCATAAATTTCAACATTTCTAATAGTGAATGTACTCAGAACTATTTGAGCTGTTTATAGATACTTGAAGCATCCATCTTGGTCGAAACAAACATGGCATCAAATCTCGAACATTTTCATGCGATGATTTTCTCAAATTATTTAAATTAAATTAAACCAAGAGCAGTCTGCCGATCAACTCGCTTCGACTTTTGATGTTGAAGCAACATCTCGGACCAACATGTTTCGCTGGCTTTCCAAATTTAAACGTGGTCGAACTTCGATACAGGATGGATTTCGTGAAGGTCGTCCAAAATTGGATGTTGTACCAGAAAACATCGATGCTGTGCGTAAACTGATATTGCAAGATCTTCATGTAACATATCGTGAGATTGAGGCAAACTTGGGCATTATTTGCAATATCAATATTGCATGAAAATTTGGCTGTAAAAAAGATTTGTTCACGTTGGATACCGCATAAATTGACAATCGCTCAAAAAAAGATCGTGTCGATTGGTGCAAAGAAATACTGAAAAAAATTCCATCGCGGTGCTCCTCTACGAGATCGCGACAGGCGACGAATTATGGATCTATGCAAATGAAACCAGAACTAAACAACAACCGACTGTATGTGCCCTTCAAGACGACCCTTTTTTTCATTAAAACTAGACATGTTACAACCGTTCCATAAGAGCAACGTAGAGCGGTCAATTCTGAGAATGGTACACCAGCATCTGTTTACCAGAAGTAAATCGAAAAAATAGAAGAAACCAATCATAGAAAACAACAATATGAACTCTCACACACCAGTTCAAACAAAAACTTTTTTGAACAAGTAGAACTTCGAATTGATTAGTTATACGCTTTGTTTGGCACCCAATGATATCTTCTGATTCTCGCAGATTAAAAATAAATTGCGAGGTCAACGTTTTCCTATACCCGAAGAAGCGGTTGATGAGTTAAAATCACAAGTTTTGAAGGCATTTCAATCGGAATGGAAAATATGCTTTGACAATAAGACATACTTCTAATTTTTCTTGTAGTTTCAGTCACTGAGGTGTCTTTCAACTTCATCATTTTTACACCCCTTGAGACAATTAAAATATGCAATATCACATTGTTGAGCTTATTTTTTCTGTAAAAAGTCGAATGTAGCTTTTGATTTCAGCCTTCTCATTATCAACAGAAATAAACCGGCTATCATTACTATTCCTCCTGGTGTGACATGATTATCAAATAGTAGCAACAAGTTTTATTGAAAATTTGATGAACAACATTGACGATTTAGCGTCATCTCAAAAAATCAGTTAGCGATTTCGAAAATAAATATGTTACGATGTATAACCACAAGGAAAGTTCCCGTTGCATATATAAAAAAAAAACGTTTACAGATACAGGAAAAATATAGATTGCACAAAAACCTACAATTGTTAAACTAATTTTCTAATTATCTCTCGAAATTTTGTAGACTTTAATTTCTTATTTCTTAGACCTTTTGACATATTAATGCATTAATGAAGAGACTTAATATCAAGAACATTAAGATGCATTAATTTTGTAGACTTATCATAGGAAGGCAAAATTTTCTTATGCCATCTTCTTAGAAGGGTATTTTCAACCATGTGATAACATCCTCTTCCAGCTCCTCATCTCATTGAATCTTGACAAGTAAGGAAAGGAAAGAGATAAAACTCGCTAGGGGCGGATCTTAGCTGTACTAAGGATGAACAAATATGTTCTAGATAAATTCCTTTTTTTTATCACATTCGAAATGTGAGGTCGGGCATTATCGTTTATAAAACATCACCTTTTGACAGTTATTCTCGCTGCTGTTTGTTCTGTATAACGCGGGGCATTGATTTTTTGGTTTTGTGGTAACAAATCAATCAGCAAATGCTTTTTCTGTCCCAAAAGACAATGCACATGAGTGAGATGTCAAGTTTTGCGTAAGCTTAACTTTTGTTGGGGATGAAGTATGTCTCCATTCCATTGATTGTCGTTTAGTTTCTGGGGTGCCGTAAGATACCTGCCCGATAAAGATAATAAGCACCGTCTGCATTGTAGCGTGTCAAAAATTGAAATGCACTGCCCATCCATTGATTTTTGTGATGTTCAGTAAGAAGTTTGGGACCCCAATGCGAAAAAGTTTTCGAAATTGCAGTTTTTTAGTAAAAATTCCATGAATTAGTTATCATAGATTTGATTTCACAAACGGTAGTATTTTAAATTAAGGCTGACATATTGAAGAATCTCTACAAATAATACAGAAATCTAAAAACAGAACGTACATTATGGATACACCTCGTATTTTATTGAAATACTTTTATCTATTTTATTATCAAAATAGGACAATATACAAAATGTTTTGTGAAGTATTGGTTTTAAGAGTACATTTTTTGATCTATTTGTTATTTATTGTATGTATCAAAATAATGAAAATGCCATAAAATACATATTATCTTTTCATTAAAACAGACCAAAAATCAAAAATAATTATTCCAGAGAAGATATATATTACATTATGTTAATATTATTGAGTTCGCTTCATAATAATATTATTCTGCGAAGGATTAGACGTTTGTTCGTTATCTTCGTACATAGCCGCATGTCGTATCTATGCCGAAAGGATATATTTTTTTGTTTTTATCTATGTATAGTAGTTGTACGTGAGACACAGTGCAGACAATTAAGCTGTAATCATATTGAGAAATCACAAAAGACCCGTACAAGCTCACGTAAGCCATTTCCTATTTGACGGTGTGTAACAAGCGCCTTTGGAGTGCCTAATGCCGCTTTATACAACAAAGACGATTCAACAGACATTTGATCCCGCGGATAAGTTGAAAACCCTTATAATTAGAATTGAGTTTCAATTTTAGACATGGGAATCACCATACAACTGAAATGAACATGTTTATAATAATATATTTATAATGTTATGACTTTTTGTCTACAAGGTTCTGAATTTTGAAATCGTACTTCAGAAAATGTATTCTAGTATCATTTTCTGAAAACTTCAATGACGTTATGTTTGCTCCCTAAATTATAATTTTTAAATTACATTGTAGTATTTTATATATACGAGGTGTACTAAAAAATAACAGCAATAATTTAAGCGTTATATACTAGTTATTGCTAGTTTTTGACATATTTCTGACGTAATCTGTCAGTAAATATGACAGAGAAAGACTTGTTAATTAAGTTTATCACTTATATAGAATGAGTTTTATGTACGCATCAAAATAATGAACTTTGTTATTTCAAATGGATCACCCTGTTTATTTTTCGCTTTTCGGAATCCTTAAGAAATACTTATTATTGTTTATCGAATGTTCCCTATACTCAAATGCCATTACTTTATTTCCGCCATAGTCAAAATAATACATTGAAGTGGCTATGACTGCTACAATAACAAATTTGACGTTTCAATAAATTATAATTGTTGAAGTTAGATTAGCTAATATTAAGATATGGTGATAGGCGTAGAAGTCAACAAGAAAGTGTAATATCCTTAATAATATATATCCTAAACTTGTTGTCCTTCCGGCGTACGCAACTCCCAAGGATTCAGGAAGGAGGAGGATGGTTTAGTGGGTAAGAGTCCCACACAAACTCACAGCATTGCACCAGCCCACTGTGAGGACGGGCATCAGCTACCACCCCACCTCAGGGCAAAAAAAAGAACGAAATACCATAACAAGATGTCAGGAACTTAGTAAAAAAATTTAACGAGAGTGGTTGAGTAAAAGAAGACGATCCACACAAACAAATATCTAGGAAACTTGATATTTCGCAAACATCCGTAATGAAACTTTCACGTGATAATAAATTCCATCCATACAAAGTATTGTTCGTTCAAGAGTTGTCCACTTTTTGTATTAATGGAAACGTAAATCGGCATAATTGTAGATACTGCTCACGTAACAATCCTCGTTGGGTGCGTGAATCCTACACCCAATATCCCGAAAAACTGAATGTATGGGCTGGAATAATAGGCGACAAAATAATTGGTTCCTTTTTCATTGAGGATAACTTAAGTGGTCTGGAGTATTTAGTTTCCAAACGTCAATATTTGACTACATGACTTTTGTTGAAAAATGTACCATTTTCACATTATTTGAGGTTAAATGCACAATTACGTAAAACAAAAGCTATTCAAGTATCTATAACTTGCTTTAGGTAGATCAATAAGATCTTAGAATATAATTTAATTTCTTTGTTTTTTTTAAAGTTTCATTTTTGTTCATCACACTTTTTCGATAAAATGCATCATTACAGAGTTATACGTAAAAAACTATTGAAAAATGCCGTTTTTTGACGAAAAATCGTACTTTTGAATTGCGAATATCTCAAAAACTATTGATCTGGCGAAAAAACTTAATATAACATTTTTTACTTTACTGATCTTTCAATTTATGGGGTTATTTTGGGGCGAAAAATTTTTCACCCCCGAAAAGGGAAGGAATGCTTGAATACTTGGCCTATAAAGTTGAATTGAAAACTATACAATATTCGCCCACTCAATACATAATAATCGTTTAGGTACTAGTTATTCATATACAGAGTGTTAATTTTGTAGAGATTTAGATTTGGTAAAACTACATATTGTGAGATAGAGGATAATAACAGAAATTTAAATATGAGGCAGGTTATAGTAATAAGTAGTCGTTGCCTACAATTTTTGTTCATCACTTTTTCGTCTTGTTTCCATAATAACGAAGATATGACCATTGTCACATCAAAAGTTGTGTTTTTAATTTTTTGTCTGTGACTCACTACCTGTTTATTCGATTTATCAGTACAAGCAAGTACCAAAATAGTGTAACGCGGTGTTACTAGAAGATTAATACGTACCATGGTACATCAGTCACTTTCAATACAACTGCACTCAAGGAATTATCTCGACATTATGAGAAAAAATTAACACAAATATCGGTAGTAGATAAAGTATATTTCATGTGCATATCTGTGGAACACGGTATGCCACTTTCGCACTCGCGGAAAAAGTTGAACACCCACATACGGGTTTGCATCTTAAGAATAGGTACACTACTGGTATGGCAGTTTTAATTTCCGAAAGCCCTTATAATTTATCATTATTGAATGGAATATTGAGTTGAAATCAATAAAACTTTTTGAACGAGTGTTTTAAGTGAATATGCATATCGTTGCGGAATAAGCAAGAGACGAAAGACTGAATTTTCACTAGTAAATATGATAGAAAATAGAAAACATGATCGGTTAAAATTCTCAAATTATTATATGTGTTTTTCCATATATTTATAATCAGAATGAGCTTCCTGACAGCTAGTCGAAGAGTCAGGGACCAAAACTTATTTCTTCCTGAGCCAGTTTTTTATGCTGATTACAAATATGAAGATTCTGTTTCTGCGACTTGTAGCTATTTTATGGCTACGAGGCGGACAGATAGAATCTCTGTATAAACTGTCTCCCTTGTAAAGCCCGGTCCACATTTTCCAGTCTAGTGATGGATTGAACCATATCGGAAATTTTATACGTTTCGTACATTACCATATGATACAAGGTCATTCATTGATAAATGTAAATATTACATCACGTAAAATTCTGACAGTATATTAAGATTCTAGTTAAAACATTCAAATATAATATCCCTTTGTTTTAAGTCATGATATGATAAACTATTATTTCATTTTATCAAGACTATTGAATATTTTTTCATATTTCATCAGTAATCGTTAAAAACAGTCACGGTCATGCGCATCATTAAAAAATTGATGGTTCACGTTCCATAATTTATGTGGTTTTATATGTTCTATGTTATATGTTCTGTATATGAAACATTCTTAAATTCCAGATTCAAATGTTCTGAAATCTGAAAACAGTGTAGTTTGGAACTGCGTATTACTATTACATTGTTTCGTGACTCCCTCAAATAAGTTTCTAATGTAAATATATCTACTTCTATTAATTCATATATTGATCAATTAACTGCTTTTGAGCAATCAATAGTATCAATAAACAAACAATATGAGTTGTTTAACTGAGACCTATTGAGCTTAGAAACGACATTTGAATTATTATTACTTCAATTTAACGATTCAATTGATTTTTTCAGCATTTATAGGTACTTCAAAATTAACTTTCAAAATACAATTAAATGCACTCTTTTTTCCTTGTAGCGGCTTAGCATATAAGCTACGTCATCAGCGTCAATAGCCTGACTAATAAATTTCACGCAGAACGTATTCTTTTTACGCTTTGCTGTTATAAGTGTTTTTTAAAATGTCAGAATATCTATATATATGAAAATGAATTGCTGTTCTTTAGCCTCTCTAAAAATCGAGACTGCTGGTCAGATTTGGCAAATAAAAACAACAATTTTGTTTTTCCTTGATGTTTTGTCAAGATTTAAATTTCTGAACACAACATTAATATTTGATATTTGACAACCAACTATATGTAGATTGATAAATCTTGAGTTTTGTGACAACTTAAATTTCTGAACGCGACCATAATATTCGACATTTGACAACCAACTATATGTAGATTAATAACACTTAAGGTTGGTCATAAATCAAATTTCTGAACGTACCAAAATGTTTATAATAATTGACATTTGACAAACCATCTATATGTAGATTGATAAATCTTGAGTTTTGTGACAACTTAAATTTCTGAACGTGACCATAATATTCGACATTTGACAACCAACTATATGTAGATTAATAACACTTAAGGTTGGTCATAAATCAAATTTCTGAACGTACCAAAATGTTTATAATAATTGACATTTGACAAACCAACTATATGTAGATTGATAAATCTTGAGTTTTGTGACAACTTAAATTTCTGAACGCGACCATAATATTTGACATTTGACAAGCAACTATATGTAGATTAATAACACTTAAGGTTGGTCACAAATCAAATTTCTGAACGTACCAAAATGTTGATAATAATTGACATTTGACAACCAACTACATGTAGATTGATAAATCTCGAGTTTTGTCGCAACTTAAATTTCTGAATGCAGCCTTAATATTTGACATTTGACAACCAACTAATATGTCGATCCATCCTCTATGTCGATCGATACCTCAGACAAAGAATGCATCCTTCTATCGGTGTGAGTGACTATTAACGCTACGTGCGCGAGAACTTTCTTTACTTCGGTAATTCATAGTGATAGTGACATTTGAAGTTATGATTTTTTTTGTTGATCTTCTGCGATATTGACACTTTACTGCTAACATGCAAGTATCACAGTACATTACCTACATACTTCTGTCACATCACAGGTTTAATAGAGGAGTTTATCCAGCGTGTTTCCTAGATATAGCGCAACAGTTCAATAACCATAATTGGCTGGATGAACGAGCAATATTGGCGAGTTGATGAGCAATCAAAGGATAAACATGATTTGGTACTCAACGACTCTGTTTGTTTTCCTTGTGGACAATTATTTTCAACACCAGAACTGTTTTCTCGTACTCGATATATATTTTGAAGCTACCTTTATCATAGTAGAAAAAGCGCCTCGAAACTGGTATATATCCATTATAGTCCTCTTTTCTAAGTAGAGTTTCAAATTATTTGCAATGTGTCTCATTGTTCTTCATTTAGTATATCAACATTTCCTAATATCTGTCATTATAATTATGCTTTAAACAACAATTTCAATAAATTATCCACAAAGCTACCATTTTTATCCAAGAAATATGCATACGTCACTTTTGAAATATGTATATTTAAAGCCTTTTGTGTCAACAAGATACCTTACTAAAACGTTTAAATGATTAATGGCATGTTTATGTTTTCTCTGTTTTCAAATTTGAACAATGTAAACCAACACCTCCATTGTATCTATCTAACCCAAACAACAATAGTACAGGTGTGTCTCTTGATGCAAAGTTATGTCTAGTCGCTACACGAAATGTTAAGATATTAACAAATGAATGAAGTAGAGCGGGTGCAAGGGAGAATAAGAAGGAAGTGGTGAAATTAATCTACTGAGTTTTTATTATAATATTGATTTATTTTTGGTCGAAGTGATTAATGATTCTATAATTATTGGAAGCATAGCAGTAGAATAATGTACCCTATAAAGTGTGCTTCAAAAAAAGTGAACCCGTCTTTAGGATAGATAGAAAACTGAAAAATATTTGGGGTTTGCACAGTAAAAAGTTGCACATTTTTTATGATTTTGTCGCAACTATTGGCAACATTGTATTGAAATTTTATAAGAATATGTTTTGGAAGCTGGTACATCCAATGAATTTGTTTTTATGTCTGATTCTCATAGAGGGCGCTACATACACGGTCTGTATTAAGTAGTATTGAATATAACTTTTTCAATATCACATTTATCAAGAAAAATTTCGAGTGAACTTAAAAATCATTTGATTTTACACTAAAAAGGTACTCGATACTGTATACCGTTTTCGGAATATTTTGATTTGAATTTGAAATTATGAAATAATAACCGATGCTGGTATAAAGTATTGATAAAGTTATTAATTATTATTATTATTATTATTAATCCTGTGAATTAAAAATTTTTGCCGTGTGAAGGAGACTCCGATAAAATGGATACATTTAAAAAATTGGGACTGATGGCTTCCGTTTCTTGTAACGTTTCACAAAAATTCAGTCTATGAAATGAATTCAGTTGAATCCTGGACCAGATGAATTTTTTATAAGTTTTATAGAAATGTAATAATTTTATGAGGATTACCTAATTAACTGAGGAGTGAATAACCTATTTCCCAACCTTATATCTACGAGGGTTGGTACTTAAGTTTTAAAATAAGCCCACACTGATGTAAATATGTGAAATCTCACATAGCCATGACTTTCGACGTATATAAAACCAATAACTGTGTATGCCGATCAACTCGCTTCGACTATTGGTGCAAAAGCACCGTCTTAAGCCATAGTATTTCGCTGGTTTTCCAAATTCAATCGAGGTGAACTGATATTGAAATATCGTCATGTGATCGTCATACCATGGGATTAGCACATACTTGCGCATTAGTTTCTTTTGTAAACATTCGATATTGCATCAACATTTGGCTGTCAAAAAGGTTTGTTCGCGTTGGATCCCGCAGAATTTAACAATCGGTCAAAAAATATCTCGTGTCGATTTGTGCAAAGAAATGCTGCAAAAATTCAATCGAAAGTCTTCAAAAAACGTCAATAAGATCGTGTCATGGGAATAATAATGGATCTAAGTGTGTAAACTCGAAGCTATATAACAACAATCGTATGGTCAGTTCTGGATGGTATACTAGCATTTTTTTACTAGAAGTGTTGGAAAAAATCAGGGATATCAATCGCAGAAGTCTAATAATTCTCCAGCATAACAATGCGAGCTCTTAAACATCAGTTCAAATAAAAACGTTTTTGATCAGTCAAATCATCGAATTGTTGGTTCATCCACCGAATCCTTGTACGGGATCAAATGATTTCTTCTTATTTCCGGAAAATAAAAATAATATGCAAGCTTAACGTTTTTCTACACATGAAGAAGCTATTAATGCGTTCAAATCACATGTTTTGGAAGTACCTCAATTGGAATGGAAAAAATGAGAAGATTTTGAAAAGTAGCAACCCTTTTAGAAATTTAAATTTATGATGACTAGAAAGCGATTCGATTCTAATCATAGTTATTTGTACTAACATTTACTAGTCAAGAACGATTCTAGCAGTAACGAAGACTTACATTAAATTTCGAAACCATTAAATATACCCACATCCTGTGAATTAAATTAAATTTTATCAACTTTCCGCACAATTTAATCTTAGATTTATAATTATTTAATTCGATATTTTTCGCATGAAATGATGCTTAATATAAAATAACAATAGAAACCGGTCTATTGTTATTTTTTTTACTATTTTTACTATTGTTATTTACTGTCAAAGTGAAAGTGGAAGAAATTGAGAAAAATTGGAATTTTTGATCTGTATAATAGTCAGAAATAGTCAGGTAAAGATCGCTTGTCTGTTGTTGGGATCTTGTTTTTCAAAGCTAAATAATTATGGGCACTAAGATATTGGAGGCATTAATATGAAACAAAAACAATTTAATGATTATGTACTGCGATTCTGAGACTCAAGCTATTGTTTGTTTCATACTAAGGCCCCAGATAGCTGAGTACCTAAAATTATTTAACTTTAACTAAAATTGTACACGGACATAGCATTTTCTCTGAGTTTGCCTTGGAAAAATGTCATTCATTGATAGTTTTGACGTTGAGTCAATGATAAAATTGGGTGATTCCATTATAACTGTGATATTCAATGTCCTGTATTGTTTTTTTGTACTAGTCATTAATTAATAATCAATTAATAAAAATTTTGTGTTAATTGAATAATTCTTAAGATATTTAAACATTATTTTTATACAATATAACTTGCCACTTAAAGAAAACTTATACTACATCACTTGAATGTCAGTACCGTGTCATGTCCATTCCTAGAATTTACCGATAAATTATTAATTTTTTTTGTCGTAACAAATGATTTAAACTAATTACCTTATAAATTCTAATGTTTATGATCAAACTGAGGAAAATTGATGCACTTGTTGTTTAATATCTTAAGTTACCATGTCAATACCGTGTCATGTCCATTCCTAGAATTTACCGATAAATTATTAATTTTTTTTGTCGTAACAAATGATTTAAACTAATTACCTTATAAATTCTAATGTTTATGATCAAACTGAGGAAAATTGATGCACTTGTTGTTTAATATCTTAAGTTACCATGTCAGTACCGTGGATAAATGAGTCAGTACCGTGGAACTCAAAATCCGACATTTGTGTCTTGCTCGTGATACTTTGAAGTTGTAGTAAATTCCTCTTAGAGTTTTATTTTTACAGTAAAATAGATGAATAATATGCATAAAAAAGTTAGAAAAGTTAAATTTTAAAATCTTGAAATTTTGAATACAAAAAATCACAGTTAGAACGGAATCACCCAATTACATTTCTAAAACCTTGATATTTGTTAAATTAGATACTGTTAATCAAAATCTACTCAAATTTTGAATACACTGAAATGTTATTAACCTTTGACTGTTTAGGATTGGTAGAGGTGCAGAAGCTCCTACTGAGGTAAAATAACCTCAAGAATTTAAAGACTCAGTTCAACGTCACTTTAATGATGTCATAGCTGATTCACAACCATTTAGAAGATTAATATATTCTTAGGATAGACTGGTGTATTCGTGAAAGCGGAGGACATTTTGATCACCTACTCTAATTGAATTCTATTTTATGTTATTAGCCTTGTTTCAACTCTCATCTTGTGCTTTTTTGTTTAATCAATTCATTTATCATTACTTCATACCAGCATCGGTTATTACTTACATAATTTTTGAATCAAAATATTCCGAAAACGGTACACAGTATCGAGTTTTATCAAGAGTATCTTTTTGGTGTAAAATTGTATTCAACACTACTTGGTTCGAACCGTGCATCCGCGCCCTCTATGAGAATCAGACATAAAAATAAATTCATTGGATTTATGAGCTTCCAAAACATATTCATGTAAAATTTCAATACCATGTTGCCCGTAGTTGCGGTAAAATCGTAAAAAATGTGTATTTATATATATTTTTCTCTTCACCCTTTGTCTTGAATACGGATGGCGTTACGAAAATTTTATACCGAGGAAACCCCAAATATTTCTCAGTTTTCTATCTTTGAGACGCTATTATTTTCTCTGAAACCCCCTCTATAAATAAACACTGATACTTATAACAGGAGAAAATAAACTTTTCTTCAAGTGACATTAGCAAAGTGGCTAATTAACAGGACGTGTCATTAAATTGAGATTAGCAATTGGAAGGTTGAACTATTTTCTATTACAGCATGTCCTCTATATTAGTGCGTCTCTTTTCTTATATTTTGTTTATTGTTTTCATATTCGCTAACTTTTATTGGCGTTAACAGATCTACCTTCATTTGTTTAAAAAACAGATTCTTAAAAATACATAATTTATCAAAAGAAAGACGTGAGTAAGGAGACGTACATATAAATTGATGATGTCCCTTGAGCATGGTAACCTTATGAATTGCAACATTCGAGTAAGTCAAAAATATTATTTAGTGTTTCGAGCCTTAGTAGTAAATTTTTCCATAAACTGAACGTGGACTTATGTGTCCCCGATTATATGGTTCAACATACGTCGTCTGGGTCACGGATATTAATGGATCGAGGTGCGACCAGGATAGTAAGACAATCGTGCATACTTAAATGATGTGAATCGAAATCAATCGACGTCAATAGACATTATAAGACATCGATGAACATCAAATGACAATAATATTCATATACGAGGATGTATTGATATCTAGTTAGCCTAGATCAGTTCCATGCATAAACAAAATATTGCGTTACCATAGCAACGAACAATAACTTATTAGAAGTGTGAAGTTTGACGTTAAAAAAGTGAACCAGAGTTAAGCAATAGATTAAAAGAAAAAGATGTCCACCGAAATTGTGAAAATCGAAAAATTGGAGTATCGAGCCATCTTCAAGAACCTGTATTTAGAAGGGTTATGAGGTATGCAGATTTACGAAGATATGCTTAATCCGTTGGTGATTAATGTCCTTCGTATGCGTCCGTGAAAAATTGGACAAGCTTCAAAAGAGGTAAATCTTCCATTGAAGATAATGAACGATCGAGAAGGCCAGTTTCTGTGTCAGTCCCCGAAAATATCGATACATCTTATAACATGGTTTTATCAGACCGTCGAATTGGGCATAACGAATATCTGAGGCACTGAATATTTTATTTCACTCAATATTTCATAATCATATAATTCATGTCAATTTGGACATGAGAAAAATTGTTGCAAAATGGATCCTCAAATGTTTGAATGTTGACCAAAAGCGTGCAAGGGTAGAAGCATCGCGTTCGATATGTGCTCGATTAGAAAACGATGTACACTTCTTAAACCGAATTTTTACTAAGGCTGAGACCATATTTCTACGATCTAGAAAGAAAGCAACAATCAATGGAATGGCAACACTCTGGTTCTCCAAGTCCATAAATCTGCTGGAAAAGTTCTTGCTTCAGTTTTTTGGGATTGCCATGGACTTATCATGATTGATTTTTGAGATAAGGGTAGAACAATAACTGGAGATTTCTATTCGACATTACTGATCACTCTACGGGAAAAAATTAAAGAGAAAAAACGCGGAAAGATATCCAAAGGTGTTTTGTTTTTGCAGGACAACGCCCCTGCACACAAAAATACTAGAACACCCCATTATTCACCAGATTAGGCTCCGTCCGACTATCATCTCTTTCCTCAACTGAAAAAAAGTTTAAAAGGTCGTGAATTTCCTTCCAACGAGGAGGTAATAAAAGCTGTGGAGGTCTGGTTTGCAGAGCAAGAAGAAATATTTTTTTTTGAAAGATCTAGAGACGTTGCTGGTTCACTGTAATAAATGTATCCAATTAAGAGGAGCATATGTTGAGTAATAAAATATTTTGACATTGAAATTTTGTTTGGTTCTATAGTAGGCTAAGAATTTTTAAATATATCCTGTTATATATAATATTTACTGATTGCTAACGGTAAAAATGCGCAGGGAGTGCGACGACTTCTTTACTTGTATTTGTAATATCAACAAAAACATTCAATGAAGTAGGATGTAATTAAAAAAATTACAGCAATCGTCTACTGCTGCGTCCATACAAGCTGCAGAACGATTTCTGCGTTCTTTAATATCATATGACTTCACATATTGTATTTAGTAACCACACAAACATTGTGCAAAATATACCTAGGTATGGAATCACCAATCCTTTCTATGGGAAGAAATTCTCTATTTGTTCTCATTTCAAACGCAAGTCTATTATAAAATAATTGTGAACGTGTTGAATGAACTCAGTGTGAATGCTCATTCAATGAATAATAGGTGTTATGTGTATTGAATACACCAATGTATGGAAGCTGGCTCCTTCTCACCAAATATCTGATGTAGGAATTACTCTAATTGAAGAAATAGAATCCAATCCAAACGTTTTTGGTATAAACGGACCATTCGTTCAACTTTATCTTACATTTACCGTGAATTATGTCAGGGATTCATTTGCGCTGAATGTAAATGGCATTATAGGTACTTTTAACAATATTAATTAGTTCTAAATTGAAACTTGTGGATAGTGGAGACCACCATTAATTTGTCAATTCATTGTATCAAGTCCATTCTGCAAATTATCGATGTTATAAACTGTGAAACAGAATAACTGTGATCATTTTTTAAATATTTTTTTAATTAAAAATTATTGGACTTGTATTTCGTGCAGTTCTTAAAAACATAGACGTAGGCAATTTTTATTTTATTGTATCATTGTGAAATTCACAAAATGTTAGTGCGTTTGTTGTTAGTGATGAGAAAAATACTTCCGTGTTTCGCCGGATTCAACAATGTAAGCTGTGAATTGAATTGGATATTGAATATTTAATGCTTCTGGACACGTTGAATATGCAGACATGGATTTGGAAGTAGACTTAGTCATTATATGTAGAGCGAAAATATTAACTTCTTGAGGAAACTTCAAACGAGCACTTGGCAGGTATACTTAAAGACTTGTTGTTACGGTTGTTGATCCAGAAATTCATTAAAAATGATAAGGTTAATTATAGGCTACAACAAATCAAAAACGTGCAATTCGAGTCGATTAACAAATACGTACCGTTACAAACGAGACGCTAAAATATAACATACATTGTAATTGTAAACATTCGACTGAATGATGTCAAGATACCTGATATTTTGTATAAATACCTAATTGAGCATAATAAACAGGGAGACAGTTGTATCGTTGTCACGTATACGTACTACGATCACCAACAGGATGTCGGAAGTTAGTACCTTTAGTTACTGTTAGTTGTTATTAAATGTCTAAGTTAAAAATATATCAGTGATTTTGAAGATTTGTTTTTATTAAGTTTCCACTAATTGGAGTCCCCATATCTTCAATCAACACATGGCGACTCTGCCACAACACATAGGGTTTCAATAGGAAATGAGCTAACGGCACCGATTAGGAAGGAGGAAGTTGTGAAAACAATTTGGAATGTTTACGAGAAACTTTCGCAAAAAATATTTGCAGCGTGAAGAAAATAATGTGAAAAATAAAAATAACAACAATGCTTTTGCAGTCAATTAGTAGAAACTTTAATGCACAATAAGCCATGAAGTTATCGGAAATCATCAAAATATAGTGAATATTCCAAGTATGTAATTGTAAATGTAAAAAAATGTGAAATGTAATTGAGAAATTTTTTTGGTACAAAAGATACACGAACCAATAATGAATGGTTAATGAATGGTATAATAAATATAGAAAAATAACAATAGTAGGCACAAAGTTATTGAAACAATAAAAATTAAATAGCTGAATAATAGTATGAACATTTTGGAAAACAATAATAAAAATAAAATGAAATATTATCAACAAATGAGGAAACAAAATAAAAAATGAACTACAACAAATATCGAAGACAAAGATTGGAGTATTTCCCAAAATTTTTAATGGAAGAAGACAGGGAGCATGAAGATGATATAAGCATGAAGGAAAACCGACAGAAATTGAATGTTTTGTTATAATCAAAAAATTCAATAGAACAAGAGAATTAGACGAAATAGTTAATGTTCTAATAAAATACGGGAATGATAACTTGAGGCACAGAATATTTAAAATCATGTAGCAATTAGAGAGGAATCAGTTTGCTTAACAACGTATATAAAATACTAATAAATAATAATAATGAACGGAAGAAAAGAAAAGTTAGTAAATCCAGAAATAGGGAAGTATCGAAAAAGCTTAAAACAAGGAAAATTAAGATTCATATTATAAACAACATTGGAATGCAAATTCTATTCATCAACTAGCATTTGATAGTTTGAGAAGGAGAACTAATATAAAGGACATGGAAAAACGGAAAGTAGTCCAAAAGTTGATAGATATAATATATAATACACCGTAAAATTGTAAATAAGTAGTAATGGAGTGTGGGCTGAGCTCCCACAAAATACAGGGCTGAAACACCTCAATTTGAACGGTTGCAATTCTATATAGAATGTATATGATAACGTTAAAATCGTATTTAATTCATTCAACAGACTTATGGAAAGATAAGAACGTTTAAGAAATCATTTTCATAAAGTGTTATATTTTATTATCTTTTCAAATGATTAAGATATTTGTATAGGATAACGAGATCATGGTATTCCAGAGGCATGAGAATGTAGTATACGCGGCATCATCCGTAAAACCGAATAGACGATCGCTTACACTGAGAAAGCTTATGAAATTTCAGAGAAAACAATTAAGACAACATGGAATTTAAGACAAATACAATGGAAATTTGTTTTAATATCTTCTAGTATTTCCTCCATATTCCCTTAAATTTAAGTGACGCTACTGACAGTAATAAAATGTATATTTCACATTTGGAGACTTAAAAACTTAACCCACACGCCTGCGACTAAGTTCCACATTTAATTTATTAGTCAAGTTGCTATCTAGAACATTTATTCATTTCTAGAATGAAACAGTCGTCTGTTATCAATTTAAATTGATAACAAATACCTTTATCAGTTTCACGCATTTAGATTCAATAAATAATTGCAGTTATTTCAACTTCGGGTCATTTTATTCCTTTACAAAATTACTACATGACCGGGCATGTACAAACAAAAAGATTGATTAAAAACGTGGATATTGTCCTTTGATATTAAACGATAAATTATTGTTTCGACAAATGTTCATTTTTGAGATATACTAATGTACAAAAGCTTATTCATTGATATTATACAGTTTGCTCACTTGTCCAGTAACTTAATATATTATAGCATGCGTCAAATTCGGTAGTTCTGATTTTTTGTAGATTTGTGATGTTAGCCTTTAAATGCTTCCAATTATGTGACCTTGGGCGCCGAACGGAACTTTGTCAAAAATCGGGATCTTTTCAAATTCTGGCGATGAAGACCCTTAAGAACTAATTTTTTGAAAAAACTTTCTCAGTACAATTTTTAAGTAGACTAAATTTACTACAACATGTTACTAGAACTATCTCTGTAGACCTAGTGATTTCCTATATTAAGCCTTTCAAAGTTTATCTTTTTTTTCGAACCTCGCAATTTTTTGCAATTCTGTCTTTCTTATTGAATTTTGAGTCTGATTATACTAACGAAGCTCTGAACTTTTATGATGGGATGTAAAGAACAAGATGCGAAGTATAAATGATAATGTTCAAGGTTGCAGAATGAACTAAGATGAAAATGAAATAAATAACTCTAGAGGAAGGAAAGAAATGTAAAAGAATTGATAAATTCTTATTTATCTATTTCGAGCAACAGCTTCAAAGAATCAGGTATAACTGAATTTACATTCTGGAAAAAGTTGGATTGTGTAAATTGTGTTGCATCGTATAATTGCGACCGTATATTCTCTTGTATGACTTCAGCAGCTGCTTTCATCACGCGTTGTTTTGAATATCTGTCATCGTGTACCAGTGAGAATTTTGTGACCTGTGCTTTTAAAACAAATAGTTGTGTGTCTCAAGTGTCTCACAACGATCAAAATATCCTCCACATATTTATATTTTGCAAACAAGCGAGCTTTGACTGTTCGTATTTGAGGTTATTCTCTTTCTATCTGGTTCATGAGTTCATCTAAAGAGAACTGACACTCCTCAGCGTTCTCTTCCAGAGATGAATAAATCTATATAAATAAACTATGAGAAAAACAAATTATCAAGTTTGTGTCAAAATTTCAGACTAAGCAGTGTTTAAAAAAAACCAGTTGAATTGGTAAAATAAAATAATAAACCGAATTCTAGTATGGCACTGTAAACGTAATAGTATTCTTTCGAGAATTCTATTAATTGAGACATAATCTAACTCCTAAATAATAAATGGCAACATTGGACACGCCATACATGACACAAGACAGCATGACATCTTAAACGCTTCACGTAAAGCTGAAAATACACATGTTCAAAAGTCAATTTCTCGAAAGCTATTTATATCCGCAATTCAAAATTTCTCGTCCTCACTCCTCACCTCATAGACTAATTGTCATGAAAATATGAATAGCTAATTCGACGGTCCATAATCTAAAGTTTAGCTTGTGCTGAACTAGACTAGACGTCATTAATCCTATCCACCACCACTGCGTTGAAGATTCAAATCCCTATCAGAGTGGATGGTCGAAGAAGATAGCTCTTCAAAGACTTTAGGTAAATTTAATGTCAAATTTTAAATTTCCACACATGCATCTGATGTGTAAGAAGCATACTGCATTTTTTATTTTTTGTGTTACAGAAACTGCACTTGTGCCTCAGCTCTTAACTTCAAGCTGTCAATGAAATACAAGACCTTTTATTTGGACCATCAAAAGGTAAAAATTGACCATTGTACATAAATTTTTCCTTTCCCTAACTTTTTACTTCATAGACCTTCGTATATGTTTTTCTTCATAAATCGTCTTGATTTTAAATCACTTTTTATATAAAATCAGTTTAAAATAACAGGTAAAAATCAATGTTCTGACCTATTTCGGCCTCAAAAAATCACCAATGTGCACTGTAAAAGACAAACAAGAGTGTATGGCGTATAATCCATCAAATCGATGCTTTAACTGTTCAAAAACGTTTTTGTTTTAACTGATGTGTGAGAACTGGTATTGTCGTTTTCTGCGATTGGCTTCCATTATTTTTTAGAACACTTCTGACAAACAGATGCTGGTGTACGATTCAGAATTAACCGTTCTACGTTGCTCTTATGGAACGGTAGCGACATGTCTAGTTTTAATGAAAAAACAGGCGACGACTTTGGAGTGCTTCGTGTGCGAGTAAACTTTTGTTTGATTTGGCTTGTCTTGAGAGACCCATACAGTCGATTGTTGTTCTTTGTATCAATAGACTCAAGCTATTTTTGAGCGATTTTCAAATTATGCGGTATCCAACGTGAACAAATCTTTTTGACAGCCAAATTTTCATGCAAGATTCAATGTTTGCAAATGGAATTAATATCCAAGTTTGCTCCAATCTCAGGTATGTCATATGACGATCTTGCAATATCAGTTTACGCACAGCATCGATGTTTTCTGGTACAACATCCAATTTTGGACGACCTTCACGACATCCATCCTGTAGCGAAGTGCGACCACGTTGGAATTTGGAAAACCAGCGGCGAAACATGTTGGTCCGAGATGTTGCTTTAACACCAAAAGTTGAAGCGAGTTGATCGGCAGACTGCTATTATCCACGTCGAAATTGAAAAGTTTTTTGAGCAAGATGAATGTTTCCAGTATCTGTCAACAATTCAAATAACGTTCACCATAAAAAATGTCAATCTTTATGATGTCAGATTTGACACATGCACATTAGTCTTGCCATATCCCAAAACTTAAGTATCAGACCTAGTAGAAATATTGAAAATAATATCAGCCTAGCAACTTAGCCATAAATTACTATAGATGTTGCGTTAATGCCCGTAATTACATAATCCAAGTTTGAAAAAACCTTGCAAAAGTCTGTAAAGATGATATCAATCTGACTATCGTCATAAGAATGTACCGTCGTATATTACAAGGAAAGTTTCCCGTGGTGGAAACATCGTCATAAAGCAGTGTTTCAATATTTTAGGATAAGCTGATTATAGTTGTTATCTCAATCTCAAAAACAAAGACAAACTCGTCGTACTCAACACTATAAAATCAATGTTTGGGCAGAAATAGTTGGTAACATAATTATTGGTTTTTATTTATTCCAAAAAAAAATTTTTAAGTGAATAGCAATGTCTCCGAATACAAGTTATACCATTCCTTGCCAAAATGCTTCCAAATGTCAATAGTCATAAATTACCAAATGATAGTAAATGGTTACAAGATAGAACCTTTCTGCTCTAAGCACGTGATGTTCGCCAGTGTTTTCTTTGAAGGTGGACTCGTAGTCAAGAGACGCATAGGAGTTCCCAAGATTTCCAGAACCTACACCTACTGATGTTTTTCTAGAAGGCAACTAAAAATCAAAGGTTCTTATAGACAAACTGCAAAATCTAAAGAAGTTACAAGACCAAGTTAGACACGAACCTAATCGAGATATTCAGGAAGTTATTCTAATGAACAAGAAGAATAATTTTCTGCACATTTTCAAGAGACCTGTCGATTGCATTTCGATCATTTAATTTAGCTGGAAACTAGCGTTAATTTTGACACTGCAGTTAGTTTGTTGTAAAATTATTCTCTGGATAAATTAAATTACTTTTTATTTTCCCTGTATAAGTATTAATTGGATGAATATGCTATTACTGAATACATTATTGAAAAGCGCTTGCAAATGAGACAGTTGGTAGAGCAAAACAGTTAATTATTTTTGAAATAATCCAAAATTCGTCAATTTTGTCACACAATGCAATAACTGAAGATTTCAAAAAATTATTCCTACAAATGCAGGAAAGTTAAAACGAAAATACATGATAGTATTTTGAATTTTTTTGAGGTTTTACATAATAATACTCTCATCATATTTAATAATTGTATTGTTTTTAGATGTTTCCACTCTATGCAATTGGAATAAAAATTCTACAGCGAGAAGCAGACGTGTTGTTTTCAAGCAAATATTCGAATTATTTGAACACGTGTAGAACAAGTAGAAAATTATAGTAGTACAGTAATGATTTTGATTATAAAAGTACCAATAAGATATTATGGAAGTAATCATTTTAAAATATGTTTCAGTGCGTGTTCAACTTCTTGAGGTGTTAATGTAATTTGTATTTGGAACGTGCCTTAATCGAACGGAGCACTGGTTAAGTAGAAGTAACTAGAATCATAGGCGGATCTCAAAAATTCCAAACAGTGATTTATATTTCACACAATTATACAGAGTTTGATAAAACATTATTAGCTAGACATTTTTTATACAATTATCGTAGCAGAAATTTAGAAATACTAGAAAAAATAATTTGAAATTGAAATAATATAATATGGAATATTGTTAAAGGAAAAAAAATGAATCGAGAAAATTGAAAAGCTACGAGGGTATATTGAAAAATTCTTAGCCTAATATAGAACCAAGCAAAATTTCAATGTCAAAATATTTTATTACTCAACATATTCTCCTCTAAATTAGACATATTTATTACAGCGAACCTGCAACGTCTCTAGATCTTTAAAAAAAAATGTTTCTTCTTGCTCTGCAAACCAGACCTCCACAGCTTTTATTACTTCCTCGTTGGAAGAGAATTTAGGACCTTTCAAACTGTTTTCAAGAAAGTGTAGTCGTGAAAAAACAGCTCGGACCCCGTAATAACCAGTAAAAGAAAATTTCAAAGGAAAAGAATTGAGCGCCTTCCTAAAGAAGTAAGGGATTTAATAAAACCCAAAATGCTAACTATGTGTTTTATTTGTAGTATTAACACATCCTATTAATAATAATCAACTTGGCATATATTTATAGAGTTCCTGATTTATTGCCAGGTATAGGACCTTTTTGCCACAGTGTGCGACGTAAGGAAACAGGTGTACACGACCTTCTAAGAATTTCTAGGAATTTTTTAAATATGGGCGCATTCTAGAATTGAACCTTCTCGACGTTATTTTATGCTTATTTGTTCTTATATAACTATCAATCAAACAACCAGTGGTGAAATACTTGATTCAGTTGATATTTACCATGAAAGTAATTCCATAAATTGGATTAATATTCTGAACTAAGAGATTTATGATAAGATAAGATGGAATCATTTATTGTTGTATCCAAAACTGCGCTGGTTATCTTAGCGAAACTGTGAGTTGAGAAATTAGATGCATTTATTTTTATATCATAAAAAAACTTGAGCTGATATTTCATGAAAACGATAAGTAGGTATCGTTAGTTCAATTTTCATATTTATGAGACATATTTTTATCGATGAATGAATAAATTCGAGTCTTCAAGAAATTAAAAACGTTCATTTTTCATATTTTCCTATGAGATCGAAACGTTCAAGAAGAAATTGAGAATAGTCAATTTGTAAACTCAATTTGAATGTCATCAGTCTAAAAAGCATTCATTTCGAAATACCTGAATGAACTTTGTGTCGCTTTTTAGCAATACTTCACTCAAAAAGATTTTCGATTAAGTAATCTGGGAAAAAATATTCCATTCATTAAAAATCTAAACAATAAACTGAAGAAATTATTGAGCTATATTTAGATTTTGAACTCAAATCAGAGTTCATATGGGGTGCAAGTTTTCGAAAAGAATGCAATGAAATATCCAAGCTTCATGTTAATGATTTGGAAATTTTGTTGCCTTTCTCATCAATATATTTGTGTGAAACTACATTTTCAATTAAAATAAACCATCGAAATAGTTTTAATATTGTGCTCGCCTCAGGTATAGTAACTGATTTAATTCAATCAGAAACAAGAAGGGGTACTAATCTCATTGATTTTAAGAATAGTTATAGCCATGTTTCAGTTGTTTCATTTTCGTTATGATTCTTTCACTAGCATGTTCCATATTTGTCATCTATATTATGAATAAAAAATGAACTGGAAAGTAGAGGACCGCAATATTTTTTACAAGATCGTGAACTTAATAGGTTGATGAACACTGTTTGAAACCACAAGAAACAATGGGAGGCTGTACAATTACATTTTTCTGTAATAAGACGTTGGTTTTTATGCTGAACTGAAGAGAATTTTAAATTAGGTACATCAGTCAAATGAGATTCTTTTGATACTACAAACTAAACAAACTACAAACTAAAACTAATTGAATAAATCAAATTCTGGACATTAATGTAAAGCGACTGAATTTTTTCTTATTATAATATAATCATTGCTACATAATAAAATTTCAAAAATATATTTTTCTCCAACCATCAAAAAATGTTGACATTTTTGTACTATTTTCAGGTGCAAACGCTATCAATTCCCTTACCGTACAAAAATCCTAAGATTAAAAGTAGCGTTTTTAATCCTAGGACTAAAAGTACAACTAAACTACTACAAAAATTGTATGATTAGTACGTCTACTTGACAATCGATATTTACCAACAATACCAGATATCCATGACTACTGACTTGCTATCGCTGTTATAATTAATAGGTGTTCAAATTTATTACCAAATTATTAACGATTTTTTAATAAAACTGACTTTGTTCTAATTTTAACTTGGTTGGTGAAAAAATAGTATATATCATACGGACTAAAAGTGTCTATTTTTACTCGCAATTTTGCATTAAGTCGGCTTGTAACTGCAAATATTGCTCGTAAAAAATATGCATTTTTAATCCTTATAATATAATATACTATTATTGAGCTCCGCTGAACGAAAGCCTTTATCTCAAGAAAAAAAAACTGTTCACCATCATTTCGGTAAGTTACAACTACTTCCTTTGATGAATCAAGTCCCCATTGTAATGAAAATCGAAGAATATTATCATGGATGTAACAAATTAGCGCTAGAAATATTTTACTGGTGATACTTGGTTACGACATATAAGTCACCTTGTGTCCCGGTCAGTGCAGTGACGTCGTTTATAGGTATATGATAATAGGTAATAATCAACACAAGTTGAATTAATTTGAAAAAGATTAATTATACTGTGATGATAATATTTTAAAAAAAACATGAGAAACTTAAATTTAGAAGACCTGGTAACATCTCTATCAAATACAGTTATCATTATTCAACTAATGATTGGTAACATACTTGTTTAGAGAGAATTTCTAAAAATTCTAAACATATAACTACTATAAATTAAGTATACTGATGAGTCCACAACGGCCTCCGGTGTCCTTAGCCCAATTTCTTCAAAACATGATCTCATAGTAAGTAAGACTCACCTTCAACATGTAGGGTTTATACTGCTGCAATTTACTGTACTCTTGAGGGTGTAAAATTATTATCCTAGCTTACTCACTGTTATATTTATTTTTTTTTTTCAGTCACCGAATAACCGAAGCATACACGATTCTACAAAACTCTCTTCATTGGTAACAGTCTCTCTCATCTGGCTTCCTCCTCATACTGGAATTACTGCTATCACCAGTGAAGATCACCATGTTGAAATGATGTTTTAATATATTCTTCAGTAACAGTGAAGACGTTAGCAGTTATTCCAGTGTGAGATGGAAATCAGTTACAGTTACATAATACATCATATAGTTACATTCAAAATATTAAAAATTAATTTGAGAGCACTTTATAATAATTTATCCACTTCTCATATCCTACTGAATTTTTTTTGAGTAAGTATTAGAAAAGCGATCATCAGCAGACTTCGAGTTATCCACACCAAACTTCCATACGCTCAGCTGCTCCACTTAGATGAAAAAAAGTTACTAACCTCTACTTCTAAATATGCTTCAAGAATTTTGCTAAAGTCGCTAAAATTTCACAAAAAAATTTGTATATAAATTGTTCCAAATCCTAAAATGTACGATATCTAGAAATGCTGTTCTTTCGGTACGTTAAAAAGTATTTCGCGGCCTAAGCATACAAATAAGAAACGTTTATTACAGAAACCTCCAAAGTGCGCTTTTTTCAACTTTCGGAAAACTAAAAAAAAACCGTTTTGCAGCTTAAGTATAGTCTAATCATCTTCAAATATTTTTTTACCAAATCAAAAACATGCTATTGGAATAATCTATTTTTTTTAGTTTTGTTTTTGCACATTGCACTTTAGTGGTTTCTGCTATTGAAATTGAGTCAAACCATTATTTTTTATGTGTTTTGGTATCAAAGGCAAGTACTAGATACACTTATGTATGAAAAAGAGTGTTTTTACTAGGCCTAAATAAAAAAAGAACAAGTAGACTACACGCTACAGTAGGTATGGCTATATACAAAGATCTTGCCTTATTCACTTATTCAGCTTCTGGCAAGTCTTCTAGCAGCTCCTGGTCAGTTGTTGGCCATTGGATGATAGCTTCATATCCAACAGTGTATTCCATCAACTTCTTTAGATGGTCTATCTTTTTTTTGTTGATTGAGACCTAAAACCAAAAATCTCACTGTGCAAAAACCGATAAATTTTAAAATTTGTTATAGCCTACAAAAATGCTTAGCTAAAAGTAGAATATAAACGTTTAAAATAACCTTGATGAAATAAAAGTAAACATACCTTTCCCAAAGGATAAGGTTTCTCTGTTGGTAGTTCCGGAGGGCTGGCAGTTTTTAGCAATGTGAGGGTAGATTTTATTCCTCTGATGAATTCGCTTGCGACTACTTTTCCCGGAGTAACCTTGTTGTAGATAAATTGCTTGTATTTGGACACTTTGAAAGGCTGCTTATTACCTTTGGGTACTCCCCTGCCAGATGCTTCGTCCGAATTTGGCATTTTCTTATATCATTTTTCCTTATATGATTTGGACCACCAATTTTTTAAACTGAGAACATCGTCTGATGTAAGGTGATATGGAGTAAATCGGCCAGACTTACTAGCTTTTAGCATGAGCTCTGCATATTGATCAGGAGTATAAATCCTATCCATCTTTCTCAAGAGACGCTTTATGCTTCCAAAATGTCTGTGACATGGGGAAAATGAGTGGCCACGTACAGGGTAGTTGTGAGTTATTGTTTCAAACCGACCTGAGCCACAGAGGCTTAGTAAAAACCGTACAACTGTATGATTCTTATTTCGGCCTGATAGCCCATCACAAAACAGTACGAGATGCTTCACATTAACTGGAAGCGACGGCGCTTGGGTTCTTTCTTAAATAAACGGATTATTTTCAAGGCTGCCAAATAGCATACCTCATCTGGAAAATAGGTTATCTCTCCACTAAAAGATGTATTTACCTATAAATTGTACAGCTCCACAAACAATACATTTTTGAAAATTTTGTCCCTTAGGTGGTTTCTGAAATAAAACAATTCCTATTGTTTTTCTTGTCCATCAGACAGAGGAACGAACAATCTGTCTATATCAACGATATCTCCTCACAAGCCGAATGTAGCGAGTTCGATTTTTTTGCTTTTAATTCCTATATAGTTGTAGATGTGCCGAAACGAAAGTGATTTTGGGCATTATTCGAAAGAAATCATTAAAATAAACCAAAATGTGATCAGTCAAACGACATCAAATGATATGAATGGACATCAATAAATTATGAGACATCGATAGACGTCAATTGGCTTCAATGGACATCATGTCATTTTCAATTCCATAAACCAATTATGAGAATTGTCAAGATAATTACTACAAAATCATCAAATAAAATTTTTGATATTTATCTTGTTTTATCTCTATGTAAACCTTTGATGAATGAAAATAATACCTTCTAATTTTTATTTCTAGGCAGGCCAAATACTTATAAATTTTTTGCTAGGGCTAATGTTGTCAAGAAAACAGTATGAAATATTTTTTGCTCCCATACTTTTTGCTTAATTTTAATTAAACATTGTATTGCGTTGTAATTGATAACAAAATTCATCACTTAAATTGTATAGTTTCATAAAACTGTGATATATTCATTTTAAGACGGTTAGAAGCTGCAAAAAACTACATTTTCCAAATGTATTCCAAGCAAATAAAACCGAAATCAATGAATTATCTCATATTTATGCAATCTAATTCAATAAATGACTACTACCTAGAAACATAATTGACAATTCAACTGAAAACATTTCACATGAACATGTTAACAACGTGCGTAAAGCGACCCTTCGCCAGACCACAGGTACGCCTTTTACGAAGTGTAGATTGAATCCAGCAAAGAGGTCACGATCTTTAGTGGTTTGTTATTCGGCATTTTTTATCTGATAGACTTTCATATTGAATTATGATTCTTTATAACATTTCCTCGCAATCAATGATATTATATGAGCACGTTAGAGATTGATGCTATTTCACTTTTGATTAAGATCATAGAACTTATTTGTTGTAAAAATGTCAGCGGGATTCCGACAAGCCATCATAGCAGATCTAGAGATATAAACCAAATAAAAATAATATATTTTTTCAGTACAAAATCAATTTATGTCTAGAAAATGTTGCCGCTTCCATGAGAATTTCAGATAATGATTGTAAGCATGATTTTAAACTAGCAGTGTGAAACTTCACATACCTTGATCTGAGAAAATTTACTAAACATGCACATCTCCAATAAAACTAATAATATTAAAGTACATCCAATGGCAATGCCTATAAACTGTCTCATATTCGATAATATATTTCCATAATACTGATATTTAGATACCTAGCAGTCGGAATAAGTATTGTCAGTGTCTTTGGTATCGCTTTAAGATAAAAAAAATCGAAAATCTCTCTGTGAGTTCTTAGTCCTCACTTCAGGTTTTAACTTTATTGTTCGTCGTTGAATTTTATTGACAAAATGTCTCGTTATTTATAACGTAGGTGTGCCACACACATATAGAGATCTTTTAAGAACAGGCGTATACACTATTGTTCCAAGCGTTAGACATCCGTGATTTTTATGTTTTGACATCAACGAATTTATTGATTTAATGACTTTATTACGGAACGGAAACGTCCATATATCCCCTAAATTTCCTACAATACTCTATAACATAATTTATAGAGAAATTAATGTGATAATTTAAATAGTAGGTGTCTTTCGAGTGAATTATTTAGAATAGTACGAGATTTATTTAGATAAGTAACACTATTAAGTAAAAAGGATGAGAAAGTATAAGAGATTTATCAATATGGAGAATACATAAAAAAAAAGACGATATTCTCTTGTTTTCCAAAATTAGAATAACGTTGAATCCGTATAATATACGAGGCTTGCCTTTTAAGTCTTTACTATCGAACAATAGTGGTGTCAATGAGTAGTGGCACTCCTGTATTTGTAAAATGACGTTTGTTATTGAGAAGCCATATATCAACCACATCCTTTAAAAAACCAATTCCAGCTTCCATTTCAGCGTCATCTCTTGGTTCATTAGCAGTACTAAATGTACAGGGAAACAACAGTTTCCTTTCTGCTTTTGGCGGCATATTTAAAATTCAAATTTTTCGACGAAGAATTGGGCTTCAGAAATGGAACAAAAAATTATACAAACGTTAGTTTTTAGATACACGAGAAAAAATATAAAAATACTTGTACGTACGTATATATTAGGATCTATTGTGTATCCCTTTATTGCTTCAATTTTTTCTAATGTTTTGTTGAAGTGGTGGTTGTGGTGAAAACCACAAGTTACCGGTGTTTCCAACAATTCGTAATCTATAAATAGTGTATATCTATTTTTAAATATTAACAAAAATAGAAAAATAATTTACCAGAAAAATGTAGAAATAGCACCGCGCCCTTTATTAACTCCAAACCTTTGTCATCTTGTTTCATACACAACGGGCTGAAATTTTATTGCAATTTTTTTTATTGTTCTGATATGTTGCCCATTAAAGAGGCCCGGGTTAACCAGATAGTTCTTACTGGGCATCAGAAGGAAAACCAAACCACTTTTCTTCTACAGACTGTTCAGGGACTTGATGCAAAAAATTTGGAAGTGTGTAGATGACATGAAAATAATACTAGGGCAGAAGAAATTTTCTCATACGACCCCTCGTTTCTGAGTTATAAGCCTTTAAAATTACGAAATCTCAACTTATATTGTATATTTTTAATGGATGATTACGTTTGTCCATGTAGTGTGTTTCGCGGAATAAGCTCTACACTACAATCTGAGAACCAAGGACGGCTCATGCTCAATGGCTATCAAATATAAAGGTAGCAATTACATACAATACAAATTTAATTCTATAATAATATATAATATACATTTAACTAAAATATTCATACTTCAGTAGATTTTTGATTTTTAAATCGTTGTACATGCAAAGGAAACCGTTCGCCATAAAGAAACATTCTAAAGAAAATTATCATAAATTGTAATTATGTACTGAAAATACTTACAGGAGGTAAAAAAAATCAAACATTTCTAATTGAATGTCGACCATCGTATTACTTACAAAAGGAAAACATTGAAATTTAGAAAAGAATTGTTGGAACAAATAAAAACTATAATGAATATTTGAGGCATCTTGCCTTTCTACACACTTTCGGACTCTAAGGAGGATATTTCTTTGAACTTGGAAGAACATTCGAAGATTCTGCCTTATGGCATCACAATGGAAATTCATTATATCGATCATTTCCTTCCTTGTGTTCACCGGTGTGGTATATACCAAGCTCCAAAAAAAAATGAATAACCAGATAATAACTCGAATGGGAGATTTTCCACCTTTGTTATGTGATATTTCTCCAAACATTCGCAGAGGTATGTGGTTCATGCACGATGAAGCATCTTCCACTTCAATGATGTAAAAAGCCACCTTATTAACATCTTTACCAATAGATGGATTGGTTGTAGAGGTCCATTTGAATGGCTACATATATTAAAAGCTTGGTACATGCCACACAGGTAAACACAAGGAACGAAATGTTCGATAGAATGAACTTCCATTGTGACGCTATAAGGCAGGATCTTGGAATGGTCCTAAATCATGACTTTTATCGAGTTAAACAAAGAGTAACTTTTGCTGAAAAATCGATTGAAAAATTCATCAAGTTACGGATTGTTAAACATTGGGTATGAGCCGCCCCTGGCCTTTAGACAGTGATGTAGAATTATAGATATATATATAAAAAAATATAATACTAAATATTATTTCGTTTTAGTTATCTTATCATAATTTAATACTAAACACTTTTGCACATCCATTACAGGTAGCAAAATAGCGTACGTGAATAAAACCGAAAAGCTTCTTTACTGCTGAATACGTGCTACAATAAGATTAACAATTTGTTGTTGGTAGGCATCCGGTCTAGATCAACTACGCATCCACTGTATTATATCTGTAATCTGGACATCATAGCCACTAGTGTTACCTACCGTCAAATCTATAAACATATTAGTTGTACTAATGAACCAAGAGAGTACGCTACGGTTCACTTTTCCCACCCTTCCATACCCGGTTGAGAAGCCAGTAGCAATTTAGTAATTGTCTGTGGAATTTGTTGTCTGAAGTGTAAAAGAAGATAATTCATGCAAAAACGAAAATCACACGTGAAGGTTTACGTTGGATGATTTATTATGATATGAAAAAAGTTTTACTCAACAACAATGAATGGAATTTCATCATACAACTTTGGTAATGAAGCAATTATTGCATCACTCATTATTGTTGTTTTGCTCACATTCAAGTTTATTCCTGCCCTGCTAAGTTCTTTCAACATCTCAATGAGCTCATTAACATCAAATAAAATTGAAATAAACTTCACTATGTTCTACGAATCGTCTTCCTTATGGTCAATTCTTTTATACAAGAAGTTACAGGTAGTGAAATTAATATTGTCAAATCGTTATTAGCTAACATTGTTTTTGTAAATGATAATAATCATCAAAAAGACAATCATCATTCTAGAAGAAAGAGAAAACCAAGGAAGTTATCACAACAAAGGTATTAAGAAAAAGAAGTTGGAGGTCGGCTTTGAGTTTATACGTTCTGTTCAGCTTAGATAAACTTTATGTGTGTATAATATGTTTTCTATCGAACTATCATAGGTCGTCACTGAAAAAACCAATTAAAATGTACATAATATTCTTAATAAAAATATGAAAAGTAACATTCTGTTCACGGTTCAAGGAACAACAGTATATACAATGATGAAAGTGGAAATAACACCCATACACACCTTCATGTTAAAAATTGTAATTGGTTTTTACTGGGGTAGGTACACACAATAACAGCTGCCCAATGTGAAATTGTCAATTTGTTTGGTCTGAAGTGATGACATCTCTTAGTAGCCTGTGGATTAACACTATTCCATTCACTCGTTGTGTATTTTAAATACCCTGATATCCACTAATAATTATATAAATTGTGTTTGCTGATACGAGAGTTGCCTTTTAATTATTTACAAAAAGTGAAACAGAAACGAGAAGGTTCGAAACAATGTTTTATGCTTTGCAAACTATTCGCGTTTAAGGTCTATAACCTGGAAAAATTTGATCTCTGAACCTGATATCGTAGAAACATGATTTTGAAAGTTTCCAACAGCTACATAGTTTTATATGCTTTTATAACTAAACTACCCACTGAATTACACACGTTTGACCAAAAATATTCAAAAATACAATTAAAAACGATTTGAACAATATAAAGAAACATGAGAAATTCCAAAAAAGTTAACCAAAGGTTATGTTTACCACCCTGCGGCTATATTGGTTTCGTAAACGTCAAAATCTTGGAATTTCCTATAATGCATAATGATTTAGTTTTGATGTGACTTTCGACATGTTGATTGAATAATATTCCATCGAATTAAGCAATCTAAGAAAACAGGATCTATGTTAAACTGGCGGCTGTGGGGTAAACAATTGATTTCCTCGTATCTACTCACATTACTTTTTCTTTGTTTTTCCGGTAAAAAGTTTTTTTTGTATTGGTTTTTTTTGTTTCATGGTATTAAAATGACTCTTTAGATACTTTTTATATCTGCTGTAGTGAAACCAATACAGCTGAAACTTAGTAACTTTGCGTTTTTCTGTCAGTCTGCTTTCAAGCGAATCTGAAAATTTTGGACACTTGCATTTATTTTGTGTTTGTTCAAAAATTCAACTAAAAACGATTTAAACAAAGAAAATATGAAGAAACACGAGAAACACAATCCAAACAATGCTAACCAAAGGTTATGTTTACTACACTGCGGTCATATTGATAACATAAACGTCAAAGTTTTGGAATTTCCTATAATACATAATGATTTAGTTTTGATGTGACTTTCGACATAGTGATTGAATAATATTTCATCGAATTAGGCAATATAAGAAAAAAGGATCTATGTCAAACTGGCGGCTGTGGGGTAAACAATTGATTTTCTCGTATCTACTCACATTAGCTTTTCTTGTTTTTTCCGGTAAAGAGTTGTTTGTATTGGTTTTTTTGTTTCATGGTATTAAAAAGACTACTTTTTATATCTGCTGCAGTGATTCTAATACAGCTGAAACTTAATAATTTTGTATTTTTTTGTCAGTCTGCTTTCAAGCGATTTACAAAATTTTGGACACTTGTATTTATTTTGTGCTAGAGCTACGAGAGTTCTTTTGACATTAATTTTCACTGTTGCGTTCAAGTTTATTGAACGTGATAACCAAGTGGCAGCTAAAAGATTCAAGAGCAAACTTTAAGCTTTAGGTTCATTTTTCACATGTTTCTATTATACTTGCATTGCAGATTATATTTATGTTCACTAAACACAACACTGCAAAGTAGGAAAAACGACAAAGTCACGTTTCGTTCAGTAGCAATTTCATAATAAAACTGCTAACAGTGAGGTATAAAATCGAACAAATAAGTAAACAAAGCACACAAAACCCCAGCGAGTATTTTTAAATGGGCATCAGCTGATTTTGACAATTTGATAGATTGCTCTATTGACAATATTATTCAATTGACAAGAGTAAGATCTGTCATTACTTACCAATATTCTCTTAGTGATCTGTAGATTATGTGATAATTTTAAATAAAAGTGAATTTATAAAAAGCGCGGTCAACAAAATGTTAATCGTTTCTTCTATCACAGTGAAAAATTTATCATGTTAAATACATAATATTAAATAGTCGTTGAATTGACAAAACGTTACTATGGGTGAAAGCTATTTTTTTTTCATTATTTCATATCATGTTTTGATAACATTCACTAGTAGATAACTCTACAGCTAAAATGTAACCACTAATGGGCTTATATAACATTAGCGCTCTATCATATCACTCATACCAATACTTTCTATAACTATATTTCAACTTTTTTTTTACATAGTACGTACTAGTTTGCATATATTCTACTTACTTTAGTTCATAATACTAAAAATAAATATACGACTAAATTAAATACCTGTTCAAAGCAACCGCAATTATAACAAATAAGGAGAAACAACATCTAGATGCCTTAAAGATACAGTTTGTTCTAGTCTGATTTAATTAAATGAACACAAATTACTCATTTAGTAGCCGTTCGTGACTAAATACATCGAAAAGTGTTATAAATTAGAATTTAGAGTCATGGTCGAACCAAAAGTGTCGAGGAAAAAATATGGAGCTTTTTATTTACGAATTAGTAATATATACTAATAGTATAAAGCTGAAGAGTTTGTTTGTTTGTTTGAACTCGTTTATCTCAGGAATTACTGGTTGGAATCCAAAATTCTTTTGGTGTTGGATAGTTCATTTATCGAGGAAGGCTTCGGGCTATATAACGTCATGCTGCATCAGTGAAAAATGTTGCAAAAACGAGGAAAATCTTATATATAAAATTCTCGTATCACAATGTTAGTTACCTTACTCCTCCAAAACGGGTTGATCCATTTTTATGAAATTTTACATATTCAGTAGGTCTAAGAATCAGCCAACATCTATTTTTCATACCCCTAAATGTCAAGGGTGATCCATCCCTCCTTTTTTTAGTTGAAATTTTCAATTGGGTTTCAAAATGATAATCGATTATAATAATTTTAGTACGATAAATTCTTATTCAGAATTAATAATTTCAATTTCTTTTAATTATGTATTTTTTCTCAATTTAATTTGATATTTTACCCTCGCCAGTAGATAACTGATCAACTATCAATCGATCAGTTATCCCCGCCAGATGTCTACCGTCCTCACCTTTCATTTAGCAAACTCTCGGAGTTGGGTTGAGAACGAAGCCGCTCGCCTGTCTTCACTGACTTTTATAATTATTTTCATGTTTTATTTGTGTATCGATCGTAGCAGTGGTTCTTAAACGTATTTTTTTGATTTTTCTGTGCAATTCTCATGTTAATTTCACTCTCATCGTAAATTTATCATTAACTAACTTCCAGTGCAATAATTATTTATTCACAATTTATTAATAACTGAAACGACAGTTTATACTCTCATGAAGATAAAAAAAATACGTGTTGTCAGCTGCCGCCAACAACGGCCATTATCGTACCTGTAGATATTGTACTTAAGATTTTTTGCAAATAGTTTCAAATCAAAACAGAAACGTGTAAGTGTTTGATAGATATACGTGTTTTATTAATGTGAGAGGTGAGTCAAATAATATGCAAACGTAGACGTATATAAGTCACTGTTTTTCTCCAATGTTTATTTTAACTTGATTTGTTTATAGGTTACATGTACAGTACATCAATACCAATAATGCAAAGGGACCAATTTGAGTCGTCGAACAATTAAATTATGCAAGATATAAGAGCACAGATGCAGATGTTCTTGTGAGCATGGCGCAGTTACGTGAATAACAATCGCAAGAGGCACGAGAGGAAATAAATCAAAAGAAACAATTAGAAGGAAGAGATACGTGCATATTCATAGTCAAAACACGTAAAGGTATTGACCAACAACGCCAATAAGTTCTTCGAGCATTTACATCAGATTTATTTCTTCGACTAGCATTCCAGTATGAGCCTGATTTTGAATTCCAAAGTGGTTATTGGTGAAAATATGAATAATTTTTATTTATGTTTATCAAGAATTTTGATTTGAATATTCGTTAACTCAATTAAGAATACTTTATTAACCTAAACCAGGACTTTATGCAAAAAATTCGAGTAAGTAAATTACTTGAAAACAATGCTGTGACATATAATAATTTTCTCATACGAGTCATAGGCCTTTGAAGTTGCGAAATCAGAGTTTTCATTTAAGTATATTTTCTAAATTATACAATCGAACATTATGAATTTGCAATGGATTATTATGTATGTTCGTATAATAATATGATCTTCGATAAAATGTAGTGCAAACGCTTATTTCTTTATTCATAAGTAAGTATTTCCAATAAACAATTACAATTTCTGATAATTTTTTTCAGAATGTCTCTGTATGGCGAACGATTTCTTTGGCTTGACAAGTATTTAAAAATCTACATATCTTGAACAAAGAGTATCTTCCTGTTGAAAAATCGATTGCAAAATTTATATATACAGGTTGTTCTTGTAAAGGTTACGGATTGTTAACCATTGGGTATGAGACGCTCCTGACCTTCAAATAGTATTGTAGAATTATCTATTCTGTCAAACGTACATAATCATCCATTAGAAATTCATAATGTGTGAATGATTAATTTAGAAAATATACTTAAATATAAGTTCTGACTTTGCAATTATTAAGGGTTATAACTAAGAAACAAGGGGTCGTATGAAAATTTTTTTCCTTTGTGATATATATCCATATTATAGCATACCCTAAACGGGAACCAAAATATGTCGATTAGATTCATAAGAGAATTTGAGAGACTCTGCAATCTCTCAAATGCTAAAACTACGATTTTTGGTCACCATTCTCCCGACTTTTTCGATATATTCGACGTTGATAGAAAAGTATGGGCGAGTTTTTGTCGACTTTCACTAAATGATTTGTGCCTTCAAATACTTGCGTTCGCGATAAAGTAGACTCTCGTAAACGCACCTGCACCATTTCCACGATTCCATAGCCATTACCCAATTAGATATACAAAATTTCAAGCAAATTATCGAAGTCGATATCATCAGACAAACTTTTCGCATAGCAAACAAACATCTGACAAGCACACTCTCACGAGTATTAAGATATGGCACTAACCTAAACTAACCTTACCTTATCGATCAAAATTGATCAGACCATGTATTTCTTCGGATAGTTTTTCCCAATTAGAGTTCGGTCTCTCTGAAATTTTTGTTCTTAAAACACTGTATTGAGGTATGGATATTCAAATATTATAACAGGTCTTCTTTTTAAAATGATTTATTAATAATTCGTGTTTAGTAACCACACATGTGGTTTCAAAAATATTCTATTATGATATATAGATCTATTAATGAATTGAAATACGCTTTCGTTATTTATTATTGCACCTTGTATTTATTGATCAATCGATATATACATAAATTAAACAAACGGCGGTACATTCTTTGTGGTTTCTAATTGATCCCTAATTCATCGTAACTTTATTGTAGATTTATGTTCATTTGTGTCATGGAATGAAAGAAAGATTGCTTTGTATTTAATAGTTACATGTCTTTATCTTAATTAGATGTACCACGATATACCTATTTCAATAGATTGTCTTTTGTTCCTTTCATAACTTGTGGTCACGTTTAACCTGACAAATACTTTTGACTAAGATGATTTTTTAAGATTATTTAACATTATTCATAAACTTCTCTTGTGTAGATGTCGAGAAAAGATATTCTTGACGCGAATGAGGGAGAGGAATTTTATCGGGATGGCTTGGTTTTATCGATACTAGTTGAAAAAATTAAATATCATCACCACTGCAATATTTTAGTACTTTAACAAATGGATCGGTTTTTTTAAAAGGCGTAAGTCCACTTCCTCTATGGATTCTGTTGTTTGATTTCTGGACTTTCGCCTGTTATCTGCAGTCAGCTGTTACTGCTCATTTTTGTCTATTGTTATTATAACCTCCAAAATATTGTAGTGAATCTTTCTAAGCATCCTTGTAAAGTCTTTGTAGGCGACACAACATTATTCCTGTACCACTAAGGTGTAGCACGAAAACGCCCTAATGAGGTTTGATCTATTCTTAATGAATACCTAAAGTCAATATCAAGCCAATACACTGAGCTTCTTCTGTTCGGTGATAACTGTTCAGGCCAAAACAAAAACCCAACGATGTCAAGGTTCTGCTTATACATGACAGATTCAGGTCGTTTCCAGAAGGTCACTCAATATTTCCCCGTTTGCGGCCACAGTTTCCTCTCGTGTAGCAGGGATTTCGGACTAATATCTGAGGCTTTAAAGAAACATGACCGCATTTTTTATGTTCATGAAATAACTGACATAATTTTGCAAAACTCATCACGGCTTAATAAGTTCACTGTTCATGAGGTTACATCATCTGACATAGTTTTAGATTTCAAAAAATGACAAAATAAGTTTTACGAAAATGTTGTATATCTCAAGAAGCAAAAGGAAAAAACACAGATAAGAATATTATGTTCGTTTATGAATCTATGTTAAAAGGATGTGTTAAAGCCTACCCTACAATAAATGATATTATTAATCACAACATTTTACTTGCTAAGACAAAAGCAGTTAATCTCTCCTCATTTTCGGTTCTGGCTTACGAAAGTCGAGTGCCAATAAAAACTGCAAAGATGGAAGATATTAAAAATTTCGGAGCCTACATTCCAGATGAGCATCGTAGTTGTTTCGAAGAAATTTGTGACTGGCGAACTGATGACAGATCTCAAGAGATTACCAACGATTTCGAGGTTGAAGAAACCAACGATGATCCATAAATTTATATGCCTCAATATGGCCTCAAATCTACGTCTTTAATTTTATTCCACTTTTAAACTCATGATTTGTTAACCCTAACATTATGAATATGTCCGATAAAGACAAAAAATTTCTTGAAAATCTTCAAAAGTAACCTTGCTCAATATCACAGTTTCATCAGCATACTTAGAATCAAACTTCAACGCTACCCTGTAGGTACTCAATACCTTTACTGTGGAACCATGAGTATTTTCTTTCAGAATGGACTAAAGCCCCGGTGATTGCAAAGCATCAGATCTAGGAATACGCTGGATGGTCAAGCAATTCATTTCATAAAGTTGAACCATAGTATCTTAAAGGAAAAAACTTTTTTCTTATGCCTTTGAGGAGGTTTCTACACAATTTTCGAATTTAATCGACATAATAATAATATTTAATGTTCACTGTTAATAGTTTCACAATATTGATTACATAGTATATTTAGAAAATACTATGGTCTCAAAATACTGACGCCACAGCATTGTCAGCTAATGTTTTAGTTTCTGTTTGCTTTAGACGGTTTGCACTCACTGCTGTTCACCCAGCTGACGATATTTTCGATTTATTATAGTTCTTCCAATATCAATAATAGCAGATTTTAAAAACCATTTTGTTTTATCTACCATATGCGTAGATACCTCATTTTATAAATTTACTATATGAGAAAGTTTCAGTTGAAAGGCAATCGATTCATTATGAAATGGACGATATTATACGCCATTATTTAGACAGATGCACTTAATTGTAGTCCTACTTGGACCTTATAATACCTCGTTAAATTGAATATTAAATAATAAAACGTAAATAGACGAAAATGTACCTTATTGTAAGGGAGTTTGGCTTAAACGGGATACCAGACGTGAACTGAGTCCTTTTTGTACTCCATTTATCAAAACTTCGGTAGTCTTTTATCTGACTCAAATAATTTTGTCGCCATCGAACGATCCTTGACGATTCGGTTATTGCCAACTGTTTATTCAGTGCCTATTTATGAAATTTTGATTGCTCCTCGCATAACTGTCTTCTGCAATTGATATTGGAAGAACTATACTTTAGAAATTAATCCATATGATATACTGTGTCAGAAATTGTTGCCAAACACCGCATTAAATTGATTGAGTAACTAACAACGGTGCTTCATTACTTTATATCACGATGAAAAAGCGTGGCACGTGTTCCAAGAAAAGCTTTCTTAACCATATTTCAAACTCATCCGCTGTTTTCCATTATTCCAATTTTCAATGATTCAGAATCATTTGTTGTACGTTTAGTATTTTTGGAACAACTGCGATGTACGAGTATGTGGATACCTGTACCATATCATGATATTATTGCTATATTCGATACGAGAAATGCAAATATAGAAGGTTCCATTTAAAACTCAATGTCCATCTATAGAGTTGACTTATGAAATGGAAAATATTGGACAGTTATTATTTTTAGAGCTCTAGTAATTGAGAATAATGATAAGCTAGAATTTGATATTTTTAGGAAAACACTGCTATGTGTAGGTACATCCCGGCTGATTCTTGCCATTGTATCAATCTTAAGATGGCTAGTATCCATTTTCTGGGGAATCGTTTAATTCACTTTCAACTTAACATCGAAAGATAGGTCCAAAAAGGAAGGGACTTTAATTGAGGATGTATCTGTACTCAACGGTTTTGGGATAATGCTAAGAGAGTTGTAGATATCCAATTAACCGACATAGGTTCGAGAAATCTCATTTTGAATCCACCTTTTTCGAAAATCTATATAAAAAAGGACTAGAAAGAATTTTTAACACCGTAAGTGTTCAATCGATTTATAAATCCAACTATATATTAAAATAATTGTTGAGTAATCCTAAGGTCAAAATACCAAATATGGAAAAGATTGATATATATGAAATTAGCTGTGATCCGACTGAAAAATGAAATATATATGAATAAAATAGAATTCTTGAGGAATGTATTCAATAATAAATCGTTGAATACATTTGGGAGCCTCGAAATTCTAAATATAGAACAGTTTAAATAGGGACAAACGGCCAATTTGTTGAAGCTAATTCTATAGTTTAGTAGTTGAAGAATAAATATAAGGATTTCCGGTCGAAGAGGTTTTCCCACTGGCATCATAATTTGCGAGAGAAGGTTCATTGGTGAGAAAATTGAATATAAAATAGGTAAGTCAAGTTAATAGGCTTTCGTTTGCTTTAATTCCTTGAAGACGGTAACGTAGTAATCGAAATGCGCGTCAGGGTAATTATGACGACATATTTTTTGCCACAATATTCCTAATATCACCATTGTTTCATTACTTAAGATCAGAAGTAATGAGGTAAAAATCACAGAATAATGTCAATATAATTTTCTATGGGCCAAGGAGTCTTCTCAATAATATATGAATGCTGTGAAGACCCTGTGATGGTTTCAATATCACTTCTTGTACCCAACAGCTGCACTATCCTACCTCTCCAAATTGTACTAAATAGCGTGACAAAAAATCGCTAAGAATGTTCAGAGACGGAATCAACAGAGAAAAACCGTCCCTAAATAATGACCATACCTGGTACATAACTCAGGATAATGTATAATGTTTAGCTTTGATAAAATTCACCTTAATATTAAGCTGTAGAAGCAAGTGTTATCATAACACCATACAAGAAATGAAAGAAAATCCATTAAATGGTCTACAGACCGATCTAAAACAGCAGACAGAACTTGAATACTGAGTGTACGGGCACAGAAACAAATACTTTTTCCAATATTTTTCAAGCAGAAATTCATGGAATTGAAAAACGTGTCCAGTTGAATCAAGATAGCAACTGATAAGATCGCTAAAGCGGTAGCAGACCACCACTCATGGAACCTGAACCTTTCTGTGGTATCGGCTACAAAATAATGAAAAAATCACTGGAAAAGAAGGTAGATATGAGCAAATTATTGGGGCAACCTACAGGGGCTGAAACAGGCGAAGACTCTTCTGTGAAACTATAACCAGAGGAGATCTGTTGAATGTATCAACCTGAGTAAGAACAATCTACGAATACTAATAGTCCTATCGGGGATATGTCACCTCAATGAACACCTGAAGACGCTAGACCTAGCAGCGTGCAGATTTTGTTGCGAAGACGAAGATCTCTGGCAGCTACAGCCATCCCACATTCTTGACTCTTTAAAGGAGTGGACTTAACAGATCAGCTTCAAACACTGGATTCTCCAGTATCGTAGCAAGAAAGGGGACACAATACATCATCTGGGTCGCAGTGTATATAATACCCCAATATCCACATAAATACATTAGCTCTTGTATTTACGTAAATTTGAAATACTAATAACTAGGAAACTAAAGACTTGAAAATATAAGGTCCATTGGATTACTGAATTTGTTGAAATGGGAGATTAACGGGCCCATGAGCGAATAATATATCGAAATTCAGTATAAAAGCTCTTTCTATCGAAAATTCAAAAGAAATTTTTCTGTCTTAAAATACTTGTTGTCAACATGAATTAAACTGGAACGTCTTTTAAGAGAAAATCGTTGGATCCACCTCGATGCCATCTTAAGACATGCATTACTTACAATTAACTTACACCGCCGGTACAGTAGTAGACTTAGTATCTCAGGACGGGTCTCCGGCAGGATATAATTAAGCCTGATGAATTTGATGAGGATTGTGACACAAAATCGTTAAATTACATATAGTCACTTGTAATTGAGAAGTCTGCAAAATTCCAACTGGGTAAAAATAATCAAGTACAAAGATTCCGTTACATTCTATCTTAGTGATACTGGTAACAATAATTGTACGGAGAATTTATAAAATTATTGTATTGCCATTACTACTTAATAAGTTCAAAACTTAAAATGAGTTACACGTTTTGAATTGTGAGAAAATCGAGTTCAAATATTCCGTTACGTTTTAATAAAGTAATTGAGACGATAAGATATTGCAAAATGGTAGATGATATTTTAACAAATATCCCATGAATGCTACATCTATGGTATAACCTGTACCGTTATGGTTTGAATATATTTCTAATAATAATTCCCAACTGAATATCATGTTTCCTCGTTATTTTTTTGAATATTAGGAGTTATTCAAAAATGTAGCATCGATTTGTGTGTTTTATATATAATTTTTTTTGTCCTCAATATAATCTTAGCGAACTGATAAAAAAGGCAAGTACCTATATGTTATATAAAAAGATTTCAGTTGCATCTCCACTAAAGATTTGATGTAATTTTTTTGAAAACCAATTTATAAAGTGTCCTCCTTATAAAGAGTGGTATGATTTCAGACTCACAAGTGTTAATGATTAACGATAAGATTTTTTTTCAGTATATACTTATCTAGTGAATTGAACTTGAAAATAACACTCAAAGACGTAATTTCATTATTTTTGCTTTTGACATTTTCGATAAATAAAGTTTAAAAAAACTGAAAAACGAAAATCACAACTTTGTAAAAACTATTTATTATCATAAAATAAATAAGGTGGTTTCAATAATCTGACAATTGTACTCGTTGGATGTCAAGACTATCAAGAACACACTATGCGTGTTTATGCTCTCTTAAATACTAAGTCTATTGTATACAAAAGATATAAAAATTATATTTATTGTCGTTAGAGTCGCATCAATACAAAAATAAGGGTAAGTAACTCATTGAGTTGATGGACCTTCAAGTGCTTAAGGAACGTATGGATCGCTTAACTACGACGTTGGCTTCCGTCAGGGGAAGGACAGTTTATAATAAATATAATAGTGACTAGAAGTTATAGGTAGAATTATAATTCTTCACAGTCACATTAATATGGGACACAAATTAGATAAACCGAGACGATACGTTAATGGAGCGTAAAAAAAGGACCCTTAATATATAGTTAACAGATCCTAATAGTTCTCATTAGAGGTAGTGAGGTGATTGGCTTTTAAAGCAAAGCTAAAAATATTTAAATAAAACGCTCAAGGTACGAAAAATATGGAACAAAGTTCCTCACGCTTTTCTCAAAATAATAGTACTATTAACTAGTTATAAGCTTATTTGAAAAAATATTTTTTAGTTCGATTTATTGTGAAAAATAAAATTTTTCTTTGAGCTCTATTCATCAGTATTTTAAATCTACAATAGAGGGTGTTGAATCCCAAAGTAAAACTGATGAAGATAGTATAGTAAATCTCCAACACAAGGCAGACAGTTCTGAAGAGAAAATTGGCGGTGATAATTCCTAAAAAAAAATTGCCGTCAAAAAGGGGCGTGAACGGGATTTGAACCCACGATTAGCTAATCCGGAGATTGATGCCTTAGTCCGTTCAGCTAACGAACGCAATTAAAGTGGTGGGATATACTAACAGTAATAAGCCGCAAAAAACAGTTACAAATAAAAGCTCACAAACCCATACACAGTTGAAGCTAATCTAATGTTGATCAAAAATTTTCAATCAGTAACCGTATTTGGGATATTTTTCTATTATTAAGATAATATTGAAACTTTGACTTCTTCTACATTTAATGTTTCAAGTGAATTACGAAAAAGAGTTAAATATTTAAATTCAGTAGGGTGTCCTCGAACCCAAGACAAATTTTTATTCATTATTACTTTTAATTACTTTGTTGATAGCCTCAAAGAATAATTAACAGAAATACTCGAATGGTGATGATGTATCACACCACGCTTTGGTATTAAAACTTTCTCTCCCCAACATTGTTTTTGTTAAATTGGATTTTCACTGAATAATAAATCAATTAAGTGTTGTTTGGGTGGTCTTCAAGCTATATTATAAGAATACCTACATAAGAGCTCATACCTATTATGTACAGAACTTCTTATAAAGTTACTTTTTGGTATAATAGCGTTTATTTGATACTGATAATTTTCATTGCATAGAGATTTATTAAATTGAGCGATTAATACATTTAGATACCAATGTTTGTAATAAAACACTGATTTATTGAAACAATCACCTCTTATCACTATTATTAGTTGACGACACTATAAAAATTCGTTGTCACATAATTAAACGAAATTTTTTTAAAAAGTGATTTTCCACCTTTGGCGATTCATTTGGCGCAGTCAGTAGGATATTTCGGGTCGAACATATCGTATGTGCGATTTCGTTTTAACGATTTACCAAAATAAATCGAGCTTTTAGCTACATTGTTGAATTTTCGTGGAGTTTATTTGTGAAGTGAGTTACCATATCCTAGGATTTCAGATGATCCTAATGATCCTAATAATTTCTATAATAGCAGAAATAAAAGGTTAAGCTAATACAGTGATTACTATTCAAACATGTATTACTTGGAACGAATCTTTAGATGTCTTAGTGAGAAACTTCTCGAATCAGTGAGATGATGCAGGGATCTCGTAATGCTAAGACAAATTTCTAATAAAAGCTTACAATCATTTTGCGATAAAAGCTTGCAAATTTTGAATTTACTTCACAGTTATGTAAATTTACGAAAAACGACATAAAAAGGTAAACATTTGAAACGTCAATCTTTCTCTCTGGATTAAGAGAACCTATCGGGACTATAAACCGTTGTATGAAACCAACCTTCACACAACACAACACAAACACAATCTTCTAGACAAAACTTTGGAAAAATGCATGAGTTCAAACCTAATTTTATCAACCACTTAATCAAATCAGTATACAAATTTCAATTTGCCCATTTCTAGTTCACAAGCATTCAATTCTCAAACAATTCCAATAAATCCAAGACCTATACATCAAAATTGTCCTAGATCATCACAAGTTTTCAATAGGCCCAATAAAAATGTAAACCTCTTCAAGCCAGTAAGTAACTGACGACACTATAAAATTTCGCTTACCGTAACATCCACATTATGTTTAAAGTAAAAAGACATGTTAGTTAGTCAGTTAGATGTCACCTAATTAAACGTCAATTTTATTGTCGGGGCTTTTCTAATTGTGACAGTAATATATAAATTTTTACAAAAGTGATTCTCCACTTTTAGCGATTTATTTCGCGAGACGAATTCTGTACCACAAATTTCCCACTTATGGTGTTAAATTTTTAATGCGCAAAGGTTTCTTCCACATTAAAAACACAAGAGCTTCTTTTATCGGATATATTTCTTTTTATAATGAAAAAATTTTGCCAATCAGTAATTTTACGAATCTGTCGAATGTCAGTTTTTGAGTAAAATTACTAACGGAAAAATTTTATGTTAAAAATGAATTTATCCTTAAAAGAGAAGCTCGAGTGTTTATATGAATAAACTACAACAATAATTATCTATATTAATACAATTAAATTATTCCAATGAACAAGTGATTCTTCATCTATCGTGATATAGGTGTGTGATATATAAGAAAATTTACATTTGAAATGCTTCTTATGATATTGATCATTGATCTCTATCATTAATCATTAAGTTGAAATGTCCGGAACCGTTGGTGATATTCATACTGAATACACTGTTTACACTACCACTAAAACAATACTCACAATTTCACTGTTTGACGCGCGTTTCGATAACCAAGTTATTGTCTTCTGAAGACTATCTATCTACATATCTCCTAAACCATGAATTTTATCGAGTTCCCGTGTAGAAACCCCAGACTTAAGCGACGGGGCTTAGCTTCGACCAACGCTGGGAAAACCAATAATGGCTCAAGCCCGGTTGAAGTCTGGGTAACCTGACCTCGACCATCCTATAGTCAGCCAAGCTTGGTAGAACTCTGAATAGCTATATAAAGTTTTGTTCTAATATCTTATCCATAATAGATATCTAAACATTAGACAATAAAAATAAAATAATAAAAAATAATATCACTTCTTTATATGTTTAATTATGTAACTAATATTTTATGTACATTAATTAGTAGAGCACATTAATAGAAATTTATCATGAAACTATAATTTTATTAACAATATATTAAAAATCCATTTTTACAAGTAACCAGCCTGGCCCATGGTCTTGGGTTTATCTAGACAACCAGGCCTGGTCCAGGCTTGAAAACAAGCGAGGGACATTGTTATCATCCCAGAGTCCTACCAAGTTTGGGTCAAGAACTGCTTCCAAGCTAGTGCCAGAGTTATACATACTTGGACCAAGTTCGGGCCTATCTGGACCCTCGTAAAATCCTATGGCTTAGACAAATAATCGATTCAAAAACTAATTTTTGCTTTCTTTAGATTGCACAGGTTGTCCCGGATTGTTAACCATTAGGCATAAGTCGCCCTTGGCCTTCAGATTGTAGTGTAGAATTATTTATTTCGTCAGAGACACCCAAAGGATATACGTAGTCTTCCATTGAAAATTTATAATGTTCGAATTTATCATTTAGAGAACATACTTAAATATAAGTTCTGTTTTCGCAACTTCAAAGGGTTATAATTCATAAACAAGAGGTTGTTCGAGAAATTTTTTCCTTGTCACAGCATTATTTTTACGTCATCTACTCACTCCCGAATTCTTTGCATCAAGTCCCGAAATATCCTGTATTTCCCAACTTATATTCTGACTTATCGTACATATTCCTAAATATATTAGTATTGTATTTGCGTTGCGAAAAAAATGAGACTCATAAATAGTATATATGTGAAAATGTAGTCGAATATATATGTTTGACAGTCCAAGTATTTAATTTATAAACCGTGTAAAAACGAAATCATGTAAAACAGATACTGTGTAAATGGACGGATAGGAGAAGTCTATTATTTATGTCCTGTATATTTATACTGTTCAACTTAATGTTTTAAGAAAAAAATCAGTCAATGTTATTGGTAATTAATAATTTTAATGCCTGTTTCCACGCATTAACAGAAAATTTAAATGAAACACATTATTTATTCACACTATTATTTAACGATGTCGGTAGGCAAGGCATAAAATTACTGAAATTATGTAATATTAGAGACCGGTACAAAATATGAGTTTATCGTCAGCAAATTACATAGCGTGGTTTCTAATGAAACAAGTTACTATATAAATGTATGAAATATGGTATTTATAGTACTTTTCTTTTTTTTAACTTTAACTAAATAGTACATCATACATACATTATACTTGAAAAGATTACTTCCAAAATATGAAACAACATATACGAGGTATGAAGTATGTTTATAAACAGACTTAGCCTTACATTTTTAGTAACCGGTCTAATGTAGGAACCGCGAGAGGGAGGGGTCTGGCCTGCTCTCGTGGGGTTCCTCCTTTTTGGGAATAAAGTCACGGGAAACCAACACGCTTTCTGTGTAAGTTAATTTTACAAAAACAATGATAATTTGGTTACCACTAGCCGTTTCTTTTGAGCGTTATATCGATTACACAATATTGATCAGTGCCCAAGTGTGAATCAAAGATACAGATACAGTTAGTATAGGAAATGTGGAAAAAATGATTTTATTTGAAGAAAATTGTGAGTTATTACGATGTGGTCGAGTATTTTGGCAATTTTTTATTTGGACGAATTCTCTGTCATTGCATTGCGCAAACAAAAATTGCATATTTTGAAGCAAAATAAATCCTAAATGAACACACTAAAGATGTTTACATTCTCCACTAATGACGGTTTGAACGACAATATTTTCAAATGCCATAATTGGGCCGTACTTTTTTCAAAACGCACGCGGCCATTCAGTAACTTTAAATTCTGCAGAATATACAGAAAGTTCTACAAGATTTTTTTCAATCATATTCACAACCTCATTTGAGGATCAATAGAACATGATTGCAGCAGGATAATGCAAGCCGGATACATTCAACGCGTTTAGGAAGAAATGTTCCCAAGAAAATTGATTTCGTGCAAAGCAAATATTCCATATTCTCCTCTCAACCCTAACCTATCTCCAGCTGAGTTTTTAAGGGTCTTTCTTGAAAGCCTAATCTACGTAAATGAATCCAGAACAATATTTGAAAATAGCACCGTCATTTTTACTCCGAAAATCCCCAATTTTATTTTTTTTTAATATAATGAATATATGTTTTTGATATATTAGTGCATCCAAAATGTTCTTGATTTTAGGTCTAGTATGTTTTAAAATTAGTTTTTTTTTTAATAATTTTTGGAAGAAAGATAAAATTTGACTTTTTGAATTTTCTTTAAGTCTTTTTGATAAAGACCAGAACGTCAAATTTTATCTTTCTTGCAAAAATTATTAAAAAAAACTTATATTATAACAGTAGAGACCTAAAATCAAGAACATTTAGATGCATTAATAAATATTTGTTTTACCTTCGTTAAAAAGCTCACACCATGTACCTAATAAATCATTACAACTTGTCACAATTTCGGTAGAATATTTTTTGCAATTAAAAACAGAATGACTGAGTGAATTTCATAATCAGAGTGATTACTGATTGATATGGGATATGGAGGCAAACTAAATACTCTATAACTAGCAATGACACCTTAAAATTACTTTTGTGTATTTACTCTCCACTACTACATCAAACCAGCAAATTTTTTCAGTTTCTGTTTATGGAGTAAAAGGAACAAAGTGTTTAGACAATGAAAGTTCTGCAGCCGTGCCGTTTATTGACCATTTCTTAATTCTCTTGAAAGCTAAAAATACTTCTTCAAGGAAATGAACAACCAACTTTGACTTTATCTTTCGCGTTTTCTTTATTAATGTTAATAGTACGTGAGTGTCTCAAGACATTATGAAGAAAATTAATCAAAATAACCAAAATGTGATCCCATTGGCCAAATCACCTCAGATGATATGAATTGTCGTAAATCGACATCGATAGATATCGATCAACATCAAATGAGAAAAGATTGGCTTCAATGGGCAGCCATTTGTGTCATTTGAGTTCATTTTTCATTCCATAAACCCATTATTATGAGAATTGTCAAGAAATAATGAAAAAAAATTATTAAATAAATGAAATTATTGATATTTTTCTTGTTTTCATTTTCATGCAGTTTCATAAATTAAGATTTTTGTTAATATTTACTGATTGCTAACGGTAAAAATACGCTAAAGTATCTCGCACTGAATTTTTTTCACTTGTCTTACTCATTTTGAAAATTGACAAAGTACTTATTTTAATATTTGTAATATCTGCTACATGATGCTTGATGAATGGGTTTTAGTTTTGTAACTTAATGTCATCTAGATATTTGGAAAGATCCTGGGTATCACTTTGTTGCTATTGCTATTGATTTTCTATTAATATTGTTGTCTTCTTTTGGTTGTTCGAATTTTAGGCAGTCGGTTATTGAGTGACAATGAGTTGTATCTTTCATAATTCACATTTCGAAAATTTACTTTCAATATTTGCGAGATCATGAGTAAGCTTAGATTGTGGCCTATTCCAAATCTAAAAACTTTAACTTGTTATTTCGATTAAAATATTTACCACGTTTTGTCACAAGTAAAGTAGTGGTCAGCTTCTCTGTTTCATTGATCACAAGTTTAACAAAAGAAACCCTTAGTGTTTCAACAGTGTAAGTCATGTACTGTATCTGTGATAATTCGAAGTGCTATTGGGTGTGCGAGTTGAAGTTGGTTAATTATATGGATTTGGCGACGTCTCAACTCAAACTTGCCGAATCTGTTACTACTCGTCTGAAATTCGTCTCTTTCAAGAAAAAACGCTACTTCAAATTTTGTCACCGTAACAACGAGCAGCAACGATGGAAACACATCTCTATAAAGCTTTAGTGGATATATTTACGAGGTTTTTCACGAAAGTATAAACCTTACCTTCATATCTCTTTATTGTTATTAGTCCCCATTTGATTGAATAACACATTCCCTGTGGTATATCCACTTCAATAAACAGTATTAATATTGCCTTCAGTGCATTTGTCTCTTTGTTATAGAGCTGGTTTCTTTAGGCTCAACTCTAGAACTACAACAAGATTGTTGTAGAACGTATTTTTTTTCCGAATATTGTTGGAGAAAGTTCGATGAAAGTGATTTTGTAATGTAATCACTGCTTGTTCAAAGTTATTGTCGTTATCTCTCAGGTACCTGAATCTAAACAAATCGCAAATATTTTTGATCGATTTGTCTGCAAAACTTCGGAAGCCAAGTTCCAACTAAATAGAATAATTGTTTTATTGATCATCGATAGTTTTTTGTCAATATTGGATGCTCATAATTCATATATGTCTATGAATGAAAAATTTTACACAAGATGTAACAGAAGTTCTGGACTATTCACCTCATTTACTCATCGAAAAACATCCAAGACTCCTGTTTAAATATTACTAGGGAGCAGCCCCTTCCTCGTGTTTGGCTATAAGCCTCTATCTTCATCGCCCTTTTTAGGAGTTCTATTATCTTATTTGTTCTATTCTCCGTTATCTTCCTTGTCTTTAGATCCGGTGGTCTCCACACCACTTCTCAAACCATGAAAATGTATGTTTGGCCGAATCTTCTTGGTATCAAGCCTTTTGGCCATCTCTGGATATCTCAGAATGAGGGATTCACAATTATAATCACATCATTTCCAAGTTTTGGTATTTTTTGATCTGAATCTATTTTGTTTTCAAAAAATGGGAATGCTACATCTGTAAAAATTTGAAATGTATGGTTGAAATGAAAACCTGAACCGTTTGGGTATTTGAAGTTTCGAATTCACTCATATTAAAATTTAACATAGATTCCTAATTGGAGTTTTTAAATATGTAACAATATTTCACATTTAACAATGTTGAGAGGAACGTTCGATATAATTGGAGATCGTAGACATCTAAAAATAGTTAAAACTGAAACGTCTCAATGAAACTTCCGTATACATGTTTTTATGGAAATATTCCCAGTAGTTTCCCCTATATATGTTCACTCAGCTCTTTATGGTACACCCTTTATATTCTAATTTGAATTAACTACGAACTTTCCCAATGAATTAATAATTTGGTATTTTTTCTGGAAATTATCACTTTTTTAAGAATGGTTTTTTGCCGCCACTGACTTTTACGTTAGGTAGTCCCCACCCACACACCCATTGCGAAACATCATATCGCAGTTATTATCTTATACAGGGGCGGCGCGTGGGACATCTTGAAATAGATGCCGCTAAGTAAATCATTGTTTACTGAAGTAGTTGGTTATCCTTTATCTCATTTTTTTTAAAATAGGTTGCAACACGCCGGACTTATTTACTTATTTATATGTGTTTCTTTGTTAATGCTGACGTTCCAGATTGATTGTATACGAATTAACATAAATATCGACAAAATTTGAAAATTAAGTTTTTTACGATAAGATCAATAATCAATAGAATGTCTTGTATTCAATTCAACGTACTTGTGGCAGCTATGGAAATTAGCTCCAGTTACATTACATAAAGTATATTAAACATGAAAATAATTATAGTAGATAAAAAAGAATTCATATAAGTAATGACTAAAATTAGCTAAGACAGCTTTATAAAAAATTAGCTCTTTAACACCAAAAAGCTATATACATCGCAATGCTTTCTAATCTTCTAGTAGTCCTAGATTCGTCCATCTTTGGAGTATTGCTCGCACATTTGGAGCTCTGCATACCCGTAGAACTCTCGACTCAATCCAGAAGAGAGCAATTCGACCTGACCTGATTTTGTTCTACCAATACTATCATGACAGATACTCTTCCGAGCTGTTCAACATAATACTATCTAGAGTGGTACTTGCAAGACAGACATACGTGGCTCATGAACATCGAGTTCGCCTGTAGACACGCAGAACGTCAATTTATAAGGACTCATTTCTTTGGAGAAGTAGAAGTCTGTGGAACTACCAATACTCGTATTTCCCGGAAACTACAAAAGACGGTCAATATCCACAGATATTTCCACACGGCAGGCACCATTGGAACAACTTTATTGTGATAGTGTTCACCCTCTAGGGTTTGTTTGTTACCAAAAAAGTTAATAACCCGTTCTTCCTCCAGGAAATAGATCACTACAGAGCTCTGTAAACCTGAGTAGCTTTCTGATAGAGTCTCGTTGCATTCTGTGAGCACTCAGAGGGAGTAAGCTACTGTAAGCTACGTGTGATAAAATTGGAATTGGAATTTTGGGAAAGGCGATGCTGACTTAAATAACAATAAGTGAGTCGAATGTGACAAATATGTGATTTTTCGATTAACAGATATATTTCGCCTAGATATGTGGAGCTGGCAAATTGATAAAATGTTGGTTGTCTACCACGTAGAGTTGGAGGTACTAGATTCCAGTGATTTTGCCAAGTAACTTGATTTAATAAAGTTCTACGTCTCCAGTTATTTGAAGATTTATCATGGTGGTGAGAGGATTGACTTGTCATTTAGGTCTTGGACTAGAGGAAACATGGTAAATGCGTATTCGATAGAATTTACAGCTGATAAGGAATCTGTTCATATGACTTGGCATTAGATAGTGAAAGTTCTTCTAATTTAGTCTAATTAGATCTAATTTAAAATTTTTCAATCTAATTTTTTTTAATTCTTAGGAAATAATTTCCGAATTATAACTACCTTTGAAATATTTCTTCCAACGTACCAGGTAGGCAACTAAAAAAGCCAAATTTTTTAAAATATATAGATGACAGATGACACATTCCTTGAAAGAACCGAAAAATTGATGCTTATTTTTGCAATTCCAACAAATCAAAATAAACAAATACGTAACGTACCCTTTCTAAAATAAAACTATTTTTAGGTTACTAAAAAATGAAAGCAGTTTTCTGAAAAATTTATTGAGTTACAAGTAAACTTTCCACTGTGTATATATAAAAGGCTGGTTTCCATTTATTGATGGATCAATCTGTATAGAAACTGCCCAAATAAAATCTAAATTATTTGAATCGCCTTCACCATCAATTTATTACCTTACTAAATAAACTTTTGTCACAGATACGTGGGTTTTTTAAAACTCTTGATATTTTTTGTATTTTCATCAAAGATAAAACACCAGAAAATTTGTTATTTGCTTAAAACTGCTAACCGGTGAGTCAATGTGCCATATATTTGGCGTTTTCAGACTGAGTGGGTTACTCAGTTTTATTGTATTGTAAATTGATTTAGTGATATTTGTATGAATAACAAATAACCATTCAGAATTTAGCAATAAATATCAGTCTCATAATGAAGGAGTTAACAGTTTTATATTCATATTTGCGCCTTAATGGAACCGCGTAAAAATACAAAGTTTTTTTCATCATTCTCAACCCACATGATTTTAATAGTTTTAAACCGTTCTATTGAGAGTATTATGGACAATAACAGGTAAACATATTTTTTTATTTTTATTCAGTCATCATTCTTTTATTTTTATTCAGTCATAACTTTCAGAAATAGCTCATCTTATACAATGCGGTTCTTATGTATGGAATACATTAATTTTAGCGTTTTTATGTACTATGTGAAAAAAACCTAAAACAGGTCGACACTTCTCAAATTGACAATCTACAGTATGGAAATATTATTCTCCTCTAGCACGCCCTTTGAATTATAAGCATCCCCTCGAATATTTTTAATAAGAACAGGGGGTCGTGTGACACCTTGCTGGAAAGGGATTTTAGTGCTCTGTTCAGCAATATAAAGATTTTCCAAATTTGATACAATCATAACTGGAAAAATTAATTTTTAAGATGTAAAATTTTGATAATGTCACAAAACTTTACGTAGATTGAAGAGGATAATGTTGTATAATATTTAGAATCAATTTCTTGATTATTTTGTTAATTTCTTCCGTTATCCTAATTTTTAAATTAGCAGTATTGTCTGGTCTATTAAAATATACTTTAGAAATAATCAGGTATTTTAGTATCAGTTCTGCTCAAAACCAGGAAAAAATATTTCTCGTATTATTTTTTTAATAATAATTATTCCACCAAATTCATTCATAATTATTCCCGGATGTAAACGGAAAAGCATATTATACATTGATATTCCACCTATTCTTTATGAAAAATTTCTTTTTTACAGGAGCTTTCCAAAGCTGAAGAACACGCGTGATTAAAAAGTCGATTAGGACTGTAATAAACTCATTAGAGTCAACCAAATCCTTTAAAAGAAGCCGAATCTCGTGTTAAGCAGATATTTCAAAATAAAACCGTAATTCAATCAGAATTTTCATGAGAATTCGTGGTATGTCCGTATAGCACAGTTATATTATTAAACCATAAATATGATTACCAAATATGAAAAATTGATTGTACGTGCTGAAAAAAGTCGAGCACATACAGAACAGGAAGATTAATTGCCAGAATAAAGTTGCCTTAGGTACATACCAGCATAAAAATGATTTTTTTTTCATTAGAATCTGACATTTTCCGATCACGTTAGTTTGAAAATATATATATGCAACAAAAATGAAACTCAAACACGGTTGCCAAAAGATTCTACGAAACTATTTGTGGGTAAATGAGGAAATCTTCGAAATAATCTTGTCATGGGTGAGCTTCTACGCTCATTACTCAAGGAAGTAGCTCACAAGTGCAGGTCTACACGCTTAGCAGCTTCAGCGCAAAGGATTACTAACGTGCGACTTAAAAAATGATCACAGTACTTTTCGGGGCCATTCAGACTCAAATTATTTCCAAAATACAGGATATTTTTCCCAGATTTTAATATTTACTACAGGCTGTACAGTACACTGGCCTTGTCTATAGGTTGAAAATAGTCTTTTTCTTGAGTAGCTATGTGAATTGGAAGAAATATAACTTCTTATTTCAACTTCTATATTCAAACTGTTCATTTCGTTTTCAATAATGGTGAAAACTCGTTTTGGATTCTGGCACCGTCACAACAAAGACTGTCTTTTACATGTGTGACTAGCATACTCACAAGTTCTTGGGAAAGTTCCTCAAGACATTTTCTTAGATAACACATCATGTGATTGTATGGGATTCTATGCTGGCCACTCCATAATCCGAAAACCGACTTCTGCAATGTAATCTTGCACTGTTCTGGCGGTGTGCGGCTTTGCATTGTCATGCATAAAGTTCTCCAATGTAGTGGACGTAAGGTACCACATGAATTGCTAAAATCTCTTCGATATATCTACCAGCCGTATCACTAGCATATTCACAAGTTCTTCTGGATTTAGATACTCACGCAATTTGTGAAACTGACAAATACTCATTTTCTAGTCCACCAATAAAGTCTTTCTTCATCATATGTTTTCTATTATATTTTCTTCCATCCACTTTTTATTGTCGTATGGGTCTGTGGATTTCGTTGGTAACAATATTTTGCATTAGGTTTTCGGATTTGCGAGACAATTGTCCTCAGGACTTATTACTCTTCAGACATAAATAACTATCAAGTTCAAATGTTTGATACTTTGGAACTATTAAATGACTTTCTACAAAAAAAATCAGTTGTGCTAAAGGCTAGCTACTGTCAGCTGTTTAGCTCGAAGCTTACTGTTTCGAATGCGATGTCTACAGTGTCTGTAGACAAACCAGTGTAGCCGTGGCATCTGCTGTCAAAATGATCGACGTGAAAATAAAGCATTGTGAAATTTCACATAAAACTTTGAAAACTTGCAACCGAAATTTAAAATTTATCAAAACAAATATATAACAATGAATATTTGTCGTTTTTTATTGTTATAAGCGTTTTTACGGTGGTAAATTTGACATGAGCATTTTATGATGTTTTATTTAAAGGTTTTTAGTTCATGGATAGAAACACTTCATTCATACAATAGCTTAAGTTTTTAAATTTTATTAGTATAATTAGTAAAGGCTAACATTTTATAAAAACAAAATTTGAAATTTTTCTTTTTTATATTTTAATCTATACACTAATCTTAAGAAATTTAATTTATACAGAATTTTCAAAATTTTATCTATACATTAGCTATAAGGAATTTTATTAATATAAAATTTTATTTATAAACTGATTTTAAACAAATTTTAAATATACAAGTTTTTTTTTCAACCTTTTAAATTTCATGTACAATAGTATATACGGTTAGGTACGGTGAGGTACGGTGAGGTACGGTGAGGTACGGTGAGGTACGGTGAGGTACGGTGAGGTACGGTGAGGTACGGTGAGGTACGGTTAGGTACGGTTAGGTACGGTTAGGTACGGTGAGGTACGGTGAGGTACGGTGAGGTACGGTGAGGTACGGTGAGGTACGGTGAGGTACGGTGAGGTACGGTTAGGTACGGTTAGGTACGGTTAGGTACGGTGAGGTACGGTGAGGTACGGTGAGGTACGGTGAGGTACGGTGAGGTACGGTGAGGTACGGTGAGGTACGGTTAGGTACGGTTAGGTACGGTGAGGTACGGTTAGGTACGGTTAGGTACGGTTAGGTACGGTTAGGTACGGTTAGGTACGGTTAGGTACGGTTAGGTACGGTTAGGTACGGTTAGGTACGGTTAGGTACGGTTAGGTACGGTTAGGTACGGTTAGGTACGGTTAGGTACGGTTAGGTACGGTTAGGTACGGTTAGGTACGGTTAGGTACGGTTAGGTACGGTTAGGTACGGTTAGGTACGGTTAGGTACGGTTAGGTACGGTTAGGTACGGTTAGGTACGGTTAGGTACGGTTAGGTACGGTTAGGTACGGTTAGGTACGGTTAGGTACGGTTAGGTACGGTTAGGTACGGTTAGGTACGGTGAGGTACGGTGAGGTACGGTGAGGTACGGTTAGGTACGGTTAGGTACGGTTAGGTACGGTTAGGTACGGTTAGATACGGTTAGGTACGGTTAGGTACGGTTAGGTACGGCTAGGTTCACTTTTATTACTGGCAGAAAAAGACTTCCTGAACTGTTTCGAATAATGGAAAATTCGCATGAAGCGATGCACGGATGAAGAAGGGGTATACAGGGTGTTTCTATATTCGACAAACAACAGAGAGATCTCAATAAATGATTCATTTTGGTATAGGAATACGAACCCATACGGAATCTAGTTGCTGAGATATAGGCTGTTCGAAATTTTAAATCAAAATCAGAAATTTGCCATTAATCAAGAAGGCCTTTAAAATTTTTTTTCAAATTTGGTGAACAATATATTCCTTAAGAAAAGAATATCTTGACATGAATAAACTTTGGAAAAATTTAACCAGTGGCGCGCTGACAGGGTTAGTTGTTACTTTTATCCCCCTATTTTTTACGCCACTGGAGCAAATTAGTTGTTAATTTTGTTTTAAATTGCCTGATTAGTTTTTGTTAAAAGCTAATAACTTTTTATGGGGCTTAAATGAATAGTGTTGTAGAAATTTGTCTCTAAATAAAAGTCAGCAAAGCAAGTACGTGAGCAGTAGCGGAGCAAGACTTATGCTTAATTTGGGCAAGAAGAAAGGAATATAAAATAAAAAACACTTGAAAATGAACAGTTTTTTATTGATTAAGAAAAAAACTTTGTACTTATACTTCCCCGAAACAAGAATCAAAAATAAAAAAAAGAAATATTTGAAGAAACAGAAATTTTCTACGTTTGATTGTACTGAACTCCTTAATTATTGTTTCGTAATTTATCTTAGATGCTATATCTACGACAATAGATAAAACTGCCTAAGCTGAAAGTCTTTCTTGTGCCATTTTTTTTTCACGGTCAATCGAAAACTTATTTTCGATTTTGATCACCTGTAAAATATGAACTATGAAATATGAGATATTGGGATCCAAAGATTTTCTAATGACGTCACACAAGATTAATCGAGTCTGGTGGATCGGCGGACAGAGGACGTAGTGCTCGTGCTGTAGTGGGGCGAATGTGTGCTTGGCGCCGACTATCTAAAAGATACTATAGAATAAGAAAAATCTTGTAGCGTGTACTTTTGGATTTTCCATACTTTTTAAAATTTATTTTCGACTGTGAGGTGCGAGGCCCTTAGCACCGCGAGGCTGGGGACGGTGGCCCACACCGCCGACGCCTTACGTCGCCTCTGCACGTAAGTTATTTTACATTTTACATTTAGTAAATTAAATGGAGTAATTTATACACACTTTCTGCAAAAAATGTAGGATGAATTGTTGGAGAATGAACCGTTAAATACTAGACAACACATGTGGTTTCAACACGATAGGGGATCTGTTAATTTTACTGCAGCGGAAAAAAATTACTTAAACTCACGTTTTAGAGAAAAATGGATTGGTCGGGGTGGATTCAATTGTTGGTCTCTAATCCTATCGCTTTTTTTATATGGGGCTATATGAAGTCCTGAGTGTACGAAACAATAATCGGATCTGAACAAAATCTAATAGCTAGAATCCAGATTTATTCTCAAAGACACGTTTTTCAATGACAAAACGGTGTTATAAGTGTATTGAAGTAAGCGGCCAACAGTTTGAACAACTACTGAACTTTGTCAATTTTGTTATTGTTGTGATGAAGTGTTGTTTGAATTTAATTTATGCTATTAATAATATGTAATATGTTTTTGTGTGAAATTGAGATTATGAATAATTTTCATTTGTTTTAAATTAATTACGTTAAATCATTATTAGAAATTAAATGAATAATTAATTTGTAAATTACTTACCTGCTTATGGATTTTTTTTTACAGGCAAATTTCTACAACATCATTCACTTTAGCTCCATTAAAGGTTATTAGTTTTTTAACTAAAACTAATCAGGCAATTTAAAACAAAATAAACATATAATAAAACAAAAGAATTTGTTCCAGTGGCGTAAAAATAAGGGGATAAAAGTGAGAACTAACCCTGGCAGCGCGCCACTGGTTAAATTTTTTTAAAGTTTGTAGTAGTGTATTTGGTAAAGTTTGATTGTACTGTTTCAAAAATATGTTGATAAGTTATTTTAGACAAGATATCAATAATCGATCTAGGCAAATAGTTTGATTTATTTCTAAAATTTTTAATCACTATTTCCAACTGACAACTGATATCTAATAAGAATAATCACGTTATTTTATGATTACACAAGCATTTCAATGTATGAGTATGTACAGTAAGTATGAAGAAATTGTAATTTTTCTAAATATGCCCGCCATCGGAAGATTGGCTTTGACACTAGTTATATATTGTTGTTGTACTGTGCACTACAGATCTTGTAAAATAGATAGAAAAAAAAATATTCAAATTTGTATTTTTCTCTCCATTATCTCCACTTTGTAGGATCGAAAAATATTTTTTTATTCTAATATATTTGTTTATCATGGTAGTATAAACATTTTTCGCAGAAAATTTTCAATCCATTCTACTATTTAGGACCCAAATCGATAATGCCGGTAATTGTTCATATTCAATTAAAGATTATTGGCAATTATTGTTACTTACGTTCTATTAACAATTTTGGAGTTTTGGAGTGAATCTGCAATGTCGCTAAACAATTCTTATCTCAATTTTGAGATACATAAACACCTCAATTCAATACTTAACTTATTTATTAGAAATGGATGAGTTTTTTGTTACCAATACTCTAATTTTATAAGGTAGCTCACCTTAGCTACAATTAATTATAATAATCACTGAGATTTTCACGTGGAGATGGATATTTTTGGCTCAAATACATATTTTTGAAGCTTTAAATTAAGACCGACACTAATATATCATATGTTAAGGATTAGTTTCAATTAAAGGCGATTTTAATTTATTTAACTGACGTATTGAAAGATAGAAATGTTTGAGAAACTCATTTTGGTGTGGTAGTTTAATTTAGAAATCCTTGTTGGAATATAAATTAATATATAATTTGGAATCTATTCAAAAATGGAGAGATCATATTATTTTTTAATCATTTTGACACTCTTATACTACAAAATTTATTATACTTGAAACTGAAGAAACTATGAGATAATTTAATGATATTTGGGCTACGAAGTGAGTTGTAATATTCACAATTTTTCCTTCACTAACATTTGCCAAATTAAAGGCAAATCATTGCCGAGTAAAATGTGGAGAAAACATACCAAAAAGAATAGTAAATGCATTTAAATATAAATGAGTTTCTTCACTAGTGTTAAGGTCCAGATTTAACTTCTTATTATATATCATGTAACTAAAATCTTACTGTAGCAGGTCACTGAACCCAACTTTATGCTTTACTGTGATAATAATAATCTTAATAATACCAATGTAAATTTATTTTGTTCTGCATTACGCCTCATGCTTTCTACTCTGCAAATCGTGCTGCTTCATTAACGGTAGATTCCTAATCTATTCAACTGATTTGTGAAAACAAAATAATAATATGTCTTCATCCCTCGTTCATTACATGCTACAAATAATTTGGAGGAAATTTCAAGTTAATGTGAAATTATTCATTGCTCTAATAATCATATATTATTCTGAAAGCTATTATCAAAGTAGCTAAGAGAGGACAATTTAAACACTTTTCATCCGTTGTGATCACTATGATTCGAGATGGTGTCAGAACGCCGGTTTTTATAAATTCACGATTTAATAAAAACTCAATTATTCACCATTTAACTATACTTGTGTGCTTAGGAATCGACCCACTGTAAACTTTCGACTTTGTAAACTGCATTTTGTTTTTATTCATCAGGTCACAAACTATATGCTGTTTGAAAGACAATTTAATATACTTCAACGTGAGAATAAAATTTATGAAAACTTATTTCGACTTCCTGTTTTCATCATAATAAATTAATACATTAAACTAATTATTTTTTTGTAAATTAATACAAATAAGTTTATTGACAATTTAAAACTTCTCATACTCAATTTATTAATAGAAGGAAAGCTCTGGGATCGAGTTTGAATTATTTGCACGATTCTTGCAGTTTGCGGCATTGCATTGTCATATAGATATATTCGTCTCCAATGTAGTCGACATAGAGTACCATATGAATTGCTAAAATCTCCTCGATATATCTATCAGCTATTAAACCTATTCTTCCGTGAACATGGGGTCGCTTTGTGCTCCCCAGATCATGTAGGAACCACTTCCATAAGTACTCCGCTCTTCTAAGCAGCAATCTGCAATTTGCTCTTTTGGTCTTCAGTCGCTACCAAAGAGACATATTCTGGTCTCATTTGAGAACAGAGCGGATCCCAATTGTCCCAACGTCCAATTTAAATGATCCTGTGCAAAACGCAAGCGTGCCTGCCTATGAACTGGAGTGAGTTTGACCAATCACAGGTGTTTTAGGGGTCCACTGACTAATAGTCACTCCTCGTATCTCATGGAGCTGTCCTTGCACTTGACGGCATTAAGGTGACGATGTCTTAATGTTGTTGATACAATGAAGCGGTCACCACGAGTGATTGTAAATCGACTTTTGCCTATTTCAGGTCACCTATGAAAGGATCCAGGCTCCTCATAACACTGGCATGCTCTTTGAACCGCGGCGCGGGTTATATCTAGTTGTCTAGCAACAGCTCGCTAACCGAATCTATTTTCGATTAATGCAATAACTTGGGCGGTTTTTTGTGGTGTTGTATGCATTCAATTAACACACTAAAATACTATGGAGATTATTAAAGACGAATAATATGCAAATTGATTTTGCAAACGCATATAAAGAAAATGTTTATTGAAAAAACTTTTTAGTTCGATGAGTATTGTATTGTTGGGAAAGGATATTGTCTCTAATAAACAAAAGTGATGACCTGTTGTCCCCAATAGCACTGTGGATGGCGGCGCGGCGTCTTACCCTACTACGGTCGTTATGCACTTCTGTACAAAATTGCCATGCGTCGCTCAATCGTTTTCTGCACCTACTTGGACATTAACGACAGTGGTCAATATTCAGAGGAAGCACCAATCGTAGATGGTATAAAAAAAGACCAAATTTCGAATGCGGCAAGATTATCTTTGTTTTAGGTTTTCTGCGGTTTTACTGTTGAACCGGTTCACCAGGATTGCTAATGCAGTCGCGGCTATACCCGCTTCTCCCTACTACCCGATTCCTATCGAATACTAAGCGAAAAAAAATTTTAAATTGAAAAAAAATAACCAAATAAACAAATGTGAAGATAACAAACAAAACAAAAAAATAACTAAAAATACAGAACAAAACTTAAAATATATACTATATACTAAACATAAACCAAAGGAGCCGTTTGTTTTTTAGGTTCTTTTTATTCTTCTTCGAGCCACGCACAACCCCAGCCCTGCAGAGGACCTATTCCTATATCAGGAACAATTCCAATGAACCTTCCTCTCTATAAAACTTCCTCATTACATTCAAATATACACCACGAATCTCTCTCTCTCTCTATCGGCAATGTGAAGATAGTGATAGGTGTACTTTCCTCTCCAAATAATTGGTTAGAAATTTGATGCGTAGTAGCAAAAGAGACTCGCAAAACTATTTTTCTGAAGCGCCTATCTTGACGTTCTACCATCTGCTGCCCACATTTGACATAAAATTGTTTTTGTGAACAAGAATATGATGTGATGTTACCAAAATGTTAACGAACACACTGTTTACACCACCACTACACCAACACTCACAATTAAACTGCCTGACGCGCGTTTCGATAACCAAGTTATCGTCTGCAGAGGAATTTTACAGTTTACCTTCAGTCTCTAAAGACAATAATTTAGTTATCGAAACGTGCGTCAGACAATCTAATTGTGAGTGTTAGTGTAGTGGTAGTGTAAAAAGTGTATTCAGTATGAATATCACCAACGGTTCCAGAAATTCCAACACCAGACAGACTTATTCTTATTATTCACTTTCAGATTCCTTTATCCTATCATCATATATTTTAGATAGGTTATACTTTGCTGTTTTAATGGTAATATCCAAAATATGATGAAGTATGTTTATTATTATTCTGTTGGATAATCCCTTTATGCTAGTCGCTGCTTAAACTACTAAAAATAAATTGGATTGCTTTCAAAAAATGTCAATATTAGAAGTATATTTATTCTCATTTTCGAAGTATCTCCAGATTTTCTTGTACTAAATCGGTAATTTAAGTCGAATATCAAAAGGATTTCTTCAAGTTTGCGTGTGGGTTAACGTTTCTGATGCACGCACAGTACTTGTAAGTGAAAAATGAGCGACATCCAACCTCTTTCAAAAATTTATTTGTCCTCTTCGGTAATTTGCATAGTGTGATTTAAATTGTTGTACATGACAATGTACAATTAACATGCGATGTGATATTTTATCGAATTAATTTCCATCATTATGTCTCTGGAATCACTTACACTGATGGAATAAGTTTGAAGTTTACGTTGCGTGACCGAGATTTAGATATCTCGATATCTCAGTATCAATTCAAGATTTTTAACTACCTCGTAATTTCCAATTCAATGGTTAGATATCTGTTGAGATGATCGTGCAATCACTATCTATAATTTGATTTTAGTTGATAATCTTATTTATGTTTGGAAATAATATGTACTTCAACCGTTCATTGGTAATTAAAAGGAAAAAATAACAGTTCAATGATTGGAAGGATATTTGTCATGAATTTACATAACTTGATTTGAAACTGACCAAATTATATGTAAATATCCAATCAAGTGCACAGTTTATGAAAAAACTTTTATTATTCAAGCTATGAAAAAAAATTATTCGCTCCAAACATTTCTGCGTGGTGTAAAACAAAAAAAAATATGATTTATATTAATAAAAAACCTTAAGAGGATTGTAATTTTCATAAAATTATAATGATACGAAGGAAGTCCAAATTGGATAGAGATCAACGCTGTAGATGGCGTCCCTGACTAGTGTGACATGGTTTTCGTCACGAGCGCACTTTTACGCCATGAGTGAACGTCAATTGTTGACCGCTGTTCCACAACGTATTGTCATTCGTTTGAATCCGTGTAGAATGGCATTAAAAACACGAAAATCTTCCGGTTTTCACGAAATCAATTCGGTGGTGAGTGCCTGAGAAGATCTGTTGTAATTCTGTAGGCCAACGCAGAATTATTTACATTATGGCACTAATACAAGAAATTGTAAACACTTTATGACTGATCACCGTAATATTCGTTGCATGAATACGGGTTTGATGAATTCTTAATCTATGTAGACAATCACGATTTTGATATAATTGGCTTGAGCGAGACTTATTTAACAGTGGAAGACTATATAACACAGAGGTGTCAAACTCAATTTTGCAGAGGTCATATATTAAGTTTTGAATTCGTAGGTGGGCTAGATTGAAAATAAAAAAAATGAACTAAATTATTAAAACAGTTTATTCATTAAATTATATGAGTATATAATATACGGTTGTTAAAAATCATATCAAAGTTATAAAAAATGGTAGGAAATTATGTTCAGCTCGAGGATCCAGATACCTGACTTCCCTGGTTTTTGACAAGCTCATTGGTGTCAGGTATTTAAGAATTGAATGGAGATATTCATTCGTAAGCCTTGTGCGATGTTTGTTCTTATTTATTTTCATAACGGACAACATCTTCTCACATAAATAGGTGTTACAAAACATGCAGATAATGATTGCTGCATGTTTTTTTAATTCAGGGTAATTATCCAAACTCTTGAAATATTGTGTATAGAACGTAATAACGTTACTCCTATTAAATTTGTCTTTCAAAATACTGTCCGATGGAAGATCTATCGACTCCATTTGCAAATGAACTGGTGCCTGTAAAGCTTCAAAATTGAATGGATTGATGAAATTTGGGAATTGCATTATATTCATTTTGTCAAAGTGTTCGAAACGATTGTTGAATTCGGTAATCAAATTTCGCAGTTGACATTATGCCAAAATCGTAACCATTATGGGACTCGACACATCAATTATGGATATCGCACGCGCACGACACAAGAAAATGCACAATACCTTCATAATTATTTCTTCGCAGTTCAATTAAAATCCTTCTCCAACCATATCGTTTCGATTACTCGACTCAACTGATTCACGTCGCACGACGCACTCGTTTTATACAGTTAAGGAAGATTCTAGTCTAGTCAGGCACGCACTGCCCTTGAAATTATTTATAAATATCCGTAGACTGGAGAGTATAAGTATTCAAAACATCCGTAGAGGAATCGTATGAAGTCTAAAAGCTCTAAAAAACACGATTCTTCTTTCTGTGACATATTGTGATTAGAGGGCCTTATTGCTACGGTCCAGGGCCTTATTGATACCGGAAGTGGCCCGCACGCCATATCATTGACATGACTGATATAACACTATACCCAATTACAATTTTGTTAATTAATGTAGAGACGTGTATGGAGAGGTGTAGGAATGTTTAATAGACTTTGATAACATTTCTGAAGATTTTGAATGTCGATATATGAGTTTGAAGTTTAAATTGAATAAGAAAAAATACTCTCGTACGTAAACAAAAGCTAATAACTCTTCTGGAAACTTTTAGCCTCAATCAGGTTATATGTGAGCCGACCATAGTAGATATCGTAATAAATACTTTAACTCTTATTAACTTTATTATTGACATGCTTTGCAAATAATCTGAATTTGTTATTATATCTAATATAATAACTGGCCATAACTTAATAAATGTAATTATCTTGAAATTATAAAAACTGTTTCTAGGAAAATTTATTTTCCTGACTTTAATCACCTAGACATGAAAACCTTAAAATGAATGCGCCACAGCTAAACTGGGATCGTATTTATTACAGTGAACATATAGGCAGGAAGATTAATGCTTTTAATAAAAACATTATCTTGTGAACAAACATATTCCGTTAAAAACACAAATAAGATATTATTTGTAAGCAATTTCTCTATTATAGTTAAAATACTGTTTGTATTGGGTCTGCATTAATTTTAAATAAATTTGTTTCATTTCCCTATCAGCTACAATTTGTGTCTTCATATATATTTCATTTGAGTAGATATTTGCCACTTATTCGCGAAAAACAAATTGAAAACATGTTTTTTTTTGCCAAAAAACCGACAATTTCACTCGCGAATAGTGAAAGTCGAAAAATATTTTGCTTAGAATTAGTCAATTTATTGATTTCCGCACTTATTTTTGGGTAAATATTTTCTCCGTCGAGAAAGGGTGACATCCACCACCAGGGAAAATGGCAACCCTCGGTTCAGAGTAGATTTGGAAATAGAGGGTGAGCAGAGCCTAGTCTCCATTTTCACTGTTTCACAGTCTCCATTAAGTTCTTCAACTTTCTTATTTGGATTCAGAATCAATCGCAGAGTTTTGATATGTACTCATATTATGTAACTGGATTTCTTCCCTTTTTTAAGTTTCAAATATTTTCTGTGATATCTATTGAATGGTACATATATCTATTCTATACTATCTATACATAATAAAACTGAAGAATCGGCGTGTCTCTCCATTAGTTTGTTTTTCAAAAGAATGATTGTAGGTGATAAAGGAAGTGTAGCTGATCACAAAAATACAAATTTTGAAGAAAATGTCTGTCTGTCTGTTTGTACACATTAATCTTTGAAACTACTGGACGGATTTTCATAGAACTTTCACTAATCTCTCCAGCTTAGCCTCGAGCAACATTTAGGCTATATTTCATCAAAATTGGTGTACGAAAAAAAAAGTTATGGTAATCTAAAGTTAATTACCAAACTTTTGTTTGGCACTTCGCTTCGCGGCTGCCTTTAGCGTAATTTTAGCAACAAGTAAGTAAGTACCTAGGATGGATTCGATATTAAGTGGTTGCCATGGAAAAATTAATAAATCAAGAAATTATTCAAGGCCTAATTATGGTATTCATATTATAAGCGCCATCTAACGAACCTATTCTGTATCTATTTCAAGCTGTAGATATTTTTATATTATAACATAGCCCAACGTTAACACCTTATCCCGCATATCACATCTTGATTCGAAGAAATTTCTACAGATGGCACTTTTTCAATTCGCGTAACAAATGAAGGTAGACTGTCATAATTGTCACGGGTTTTATTTTGTGTTTCGTTCGACGAAACAGATAAATTGTATTTAGAGTGCGAAATTATTTTTCACGTTTTCAGTGATAACCGATAAAATAAACTTTTTGTCAATTTAAAAGTGAGTATTAAATTACTGGTAATATACATTTAATGAGGTTGCAAAATGAAAACCACTTCTAATAATTTGTTGTGTTTTAGGAACTACAATGGAATGAATGAAGCCGTCACACAATATTCAGATTAAAGAAGGTTTTCGGTGATAAAATTCAACTCGGATGCACTTAACAGTGAGCAGTGAGATGCACAGATTTTTTCTAAATTATTGCTTCAAATTGGTGAAGGCGGATACCGAAAAAAGATGGTAAAATCGTTTATGCCGAAGGGTTGAGTCATTACCAACCTCATTTCCGATGTTTATGGCAATGAAACTCCTCACGCAAACTCTTGGCTTTACGAAAAAACCATATTGACTTCTCGGAACGATCGAGCAGCCGATATAAACTTACAGATAATCGACAAAATTGAAGGAGATTGAGTATCTTCGCACATTATTCATTAGAAAAAAGAAGTTCCCATCATATTATTGCGGAAAATAAATGGTTTGTAATGGTACAAGACTTAAAATATCGTCATTAAAGTGTAACGTAATAGATGCGGAAATTTGGCAGGATGTGTCACCAGCGAGCGGTTGTTTAAACCAATAATCCCTCTCATCCTAAACAACTTTAAATTTAATTTCAAACGAGCCCAATTCCCGGTTAGTTTTTGTTATACAATGACACACGGTCAACACTAGGTTGCTCTCTCCTGAGCGAGTGAAGCAAATAAATTATTTGTATACATCCCAACAAACCAAACGTCCAACGTTGTATATAAAGAGGCATTGTAAATACTTATTAAATAATTGTTTTTTTGTACATATATTATGTTGTAAGAATTGTGAGTGTGATTTTTGTTCATTATATAGATCGTGATTTCCATACAATGGGTTTCCAAAAAGAAATAATTTAGAAGGAAAATAGTTAATCACATACGCATAGGTGAATTTAGAAACTTAGACATTATAGAGTGGTGATAATTATAACGTTCTTAAAAGGTATTATATCACGCTTATTCATTATTTTCTTCTTTGTGACCTTAATAGGTGTTACTAATTCAATTCGATAGATTGTATCGATGTGTAATAATATACGCTACCTACTTAATCTGTAAGTATTTACTGTAAAAAAGTTGTTTGCTGAATGACGTTAATAAATAAATGTAAGCAACACGCGACCAGGTAGGTGGCCCATTTTTATTAATTTTGCGTGGTTACATGACTCGGCAAACTAATTTATACTGTAAATACAGGATGTTTTTTCGTTTAAACATTTATGAAGCCACTCTGAGCACAATGAATATCAAACAAATTACATTTTTTTCCAGCAATAATTATTTATATATGGTGACACACGAAGTTTAGAACACAACGCGTGAACCGGTATACTCATATACGAGGAGTGATAAAGAAATACAGAGCCAACAAGTGATGAGTTTGTCAACGAAGAAAAGAAATTTGTCTTTCGTATCAAAAAATATGTTTTTCTTACGACCGGTATCTCAAACTCATTTTATATAGATCATTGCTGCTTATTAAGTTAATCTTTTCGTGGTTAAAACGAAATTAGAATAAAAAGTGAAGTGAAAATCACAGCTCTGTATAATAAACAACAGATTGTACATTGTGTTACCAAATAGCTAGTGAAAACAATTTGACTGAACAAACAGTTCTATCGATAAGCTAAGAACTGTTCTAATATTTCAACATCAAAAGTAACAACGTTTCACGAAAACTTTAAATGCTGCAACTTCTATGAACGCAATCCTGAATCTATTGATATCAGTGTTTTTATTCCTTCTTGTAAGAGTTCTGAAACCTCCTCTTTTGACTTATTATATATTAAATAGTGGCAATATCTCCGAGAACAAAGTTGTTTCAAAATTAGAATTTTATAATTATTAGAACCCTATCACAATTAACATCAATAGATGTTGGTGGGACTCTCGGATGATAACAATTTCCCTCGCTTGGTTTGCAAGCCTGGACCAGGCCTGGTTGCCTAGATAAACCCAAGAATGGTCTACAACCATGGGCCAGGATTGTTGCTTGTAAAAATAGATTTTTAATATATTGTTAATAAAATTATAGTTTTATGATAAATTTCTATTAATGCACTCTACTAATTAATGTACATAAAAATATTAGTTTTGTGTCTTTCATGCACAAACGAATTCTATTCCTAAAAAATTATCACATTCAATATTAGCATATCTATTAAGCATAAGCTATTATAGAACAAAACTTTATATAGTTATTCAGAGTTCTGTTAAGGATGGCCGAGGTCGGGTTACCCAGAGCTCAGCCAGGCTTGGATCAATATGGGATGGCCGAGGTGAGGTTACATAGAGTTTATCCAGACTTGGTGGATGACTACAGAATGGCTGGGGCTAAGTTACCCATTCTTCAACTAGGCTTGTACCATTTTTCAAGGCCGAGTTTTCTAGCGTTGCCGCGTTGGCCCAAGCTAAGCCCCGTTGTTCAAATCTGGGGGTTCCTACATGGGTAGTACATCATATGAAATGAATTACCAACTTGGAGATTTTTGTGTTTATTACTGTTATGATATGATTTGTAATAAAATGGTTCGTTCGTTAAATAATGGGATTTATTGAATAGTCGTGAAACATTGTGTTCTATTACACAAAAATAAATTAACATAAAACATGACATGAAACATGAACTTCATGCAAAACTTACCAAAATATTATATATAAAATGTGAACAATTATAAGATAAGTTTTCACTCAACTGTGTAAAATCACAGTGAATACTGAACATGCGCGTAGTTAGTAACATAAAAATCATCTTCAGCACTTCCCTTCTTCCCTACAACTCGCTAAAACTCATTTTGTACGTATATGTATGTATGTTACGCTGTGCGCCTTGCGTTTACCAGAACGCGCTCTGGTTGTTCTGATATAGCCAGAACCTGAATGAAATTATTTTGTATTTAGAAGAGGTCAGCCCACGTAACATAATGCTGTTTATTAATAATCATTTGGTAACAAAGTAGTACAACACTTATTATTTGAATAAATGTTTAAAGACAACGTTTTTATATATGTTTTATATCCATATTGTCAAAAGTTAATTTAACTAACCTTACCTCACTGCGTCAAACATGAAGTTCAATGCAATTCAAAATGCCACAACAATTCCTCATGCAAAAACAAATAGGTGGATATGCAGCAAAGATTGATTTTGGTAATATACTTTTTTACATTAAAACGACTGTTGAAATTTATATTAACTATTGACTATATTCCAGATAATTGTTTACTCTAAGTTATATTAAGTCTAGAAGCCAGAACTTTAAAGCACTGATTTGAGATTCAAACAATTGTTAATAATTTTGTAAAGTAAATGCAAATGAATAAAAAACCGTGAACATTATAACGGACGTAAAAAAAATTAGAATTGCTAAATATATCAAAGTCATAATATACAATGGTCGAAAGTTATCCGTAGAAGTAAATGTCATAACCAAATTATACTGCGTACACTTGATGGTTGTTTATAAATAGAAAATACAAAAAAGACGCCACTTATATACATAGTATAAATTCTTTTTGCATTTTATTTTCCACTATACACTTGTATCTTGGTCAGGTGATATTCAACGAACTAGAACAGGTAGCCTGTTATAGCGTAATATCCATTATTGGCAAGGTTATTGTTGGTGTGGGCGAATCGAAATGTTTCAGTTCCTATTATTAGCGACTAGGTAAATTCAATAGAACCCAATACATCGGCTCCATATTTAGTAAAGACTTTAGTCGAGGGTATTTTGATGAGGTTGACATTTCCTAACAAATGATTTCCACTATCTTTAAATAAAACATTATTATTAAACAACTGGTTAAAAAACGGGAACTCGAAGAATGAAAAAGAATGAAAAATATTTGTAATTGAATATGCCGATAATAAAAGTTATGAATGAAACAAAAGAAATAAAATACCAAATTGATACAGCATTTTAACTTCATTTATATATAAAAACAATTTAACAAATTGCTATAATGAAGTCTTCGATTTTAACCAAGAAATTTTATTGTTCTCAATATTTTTGACTAAAGTTTATTTCAAAAGAATTAATATGCTAGTAAATGGAATTATTTAGAGTTTTTACGATTTTTCCGCAACTACTGGCAACATTGTTTTGGAAACTGATACATCCAAAGAATTTGTTTTTACTTCTGACTCTCATAGAGAGCGCTAGTTACACGGTTCGTATTAAGTAGTATTGATCATAACTTTTTCAATATTAAATTCATTGAACAAAATTCCAAGTGAACTTCAACATCATTTAATTTTACATCAGGAAGGTATTCTTGATAAAACTTGATACTCTGAACCGTTTTCGGAATATTTTGATTTGAAAAATATGAAGTAATAATAATCGATTCTGGTATAAAGTATTGATAAAGTTACTGATTGTTGTTTTTATTAATTAGTTGGTATTATGTGTATTGAAAATTTTTTGTCACGTAAATGAGACCCCATCGATAAAACGGATACATTTAAAAAAATTTGGAATGACGGTTTTCGGTTCTTGTAACGTTTCAATAAAATTCAGTCCAATCGGAGGCTTCAATATGAAACAAACAACAATTTTATTATCATCTATTGAGGTTCTGGGACTCGAATTGTTGTTTATACTAATGCTCCCAATATCTAAGTACCCATAATTATTTAACTTTGAATTTTTCACGGCAATAGCATTTTCTCTGAATTTGCCATGAAAAATTGTAATTCATTAATAATTAGAAGTTGAGTCAATAATAATCACATTTCTGAAACTTTATTTATTAAATTAGATATTGTTAATCAAAATGTACTCAAATTTTGAATACACTTGCCATTAACATTAGGCGAGTGTTAATGAAACTCTAGTGCAGAAAAGCTTCCTCGCTGAAACTTACAAGTAAAAATACATTTAGAGCCACTGAAAGACGTTATCGAGAAATTGGAAATGCAAGACCTGAAAAAATAAATTTGGGTTAGGTTAGGTTAGGTTAGGTGGACCAAAAACACCAAAATTAATTAAGATTATCAATAATAGAAAATTAATAGGTTAAAACATTCTACCTGGAAATTTAAATGGTGATATGTACCTGGATTTTTGAAGCAATCACTCATTTAAGTTATTCGAAGATTTAACGCTCAACTAGTGAAAATCTCTTTTTTATGCACTATGAAGCTCCACCGCACTTTGATAGAAGGTGTCGTAATTAGTTAAATAACCTTTTTCCGAATCAATGGATTGGTAAAGGTGCAGAAGCTCCAATTCATTGACCTCCTCGGACATGCGATTTCAATCCCTTCTATTACACAATTTGGTCGTATCTTAAAAAAAAAGTTCATGCTACATTGGTAAATTCTCCTCAACAATTGACAGAATTTAACGTCACTTTATTGACTTCATAGCTGACTCCCAACCATTTGGAAGATGGATGGATCTTCTAGAAAAAAGGATAAACTTGTGTATCCGTGAAAACGGAGGACATTTTGGACACTTACTTAGTACGAAACGTGTAGCTAGCGCCCTCTATGAGAGTCAGACATAAACAAACAAGTTCATTGGATGTATTAGCTTCCAAAACATATTCGTATAAAATTTCATTACAATGTTGCATGTAGTTGCGGCAAAAAAATGTGTAAAATTTTCTCTCTTCTGTTCTTCATCGCCCTTTATCTTGTATACGGATTGCGTTACGAAAATTTTTATCGAGCAAACCCGAAATATTTTTCAGTTTTCTATCTATCCTAGAGACGGTATCACTTTTTTTAAACACTCTGTATAAATTGTGTGCGAATTGAGAAATTTCTATATACTATATACATGAAATATGTACTTACACTAATAAAGTATGAAATTACAAATGAAATCCATAAAATTTTTATTAGGATATGTCGCGATCTACCAACTATAACACTAATTTAATCATTATCACACTCCTTCTCAGTACACGCCACTGATTGTATTTTTTCTAAATACCCATACGACGTTTGTCACTGTCTCATCCAATTCTTTATGCCTCTCTCGAAAATAACATGCTATTGTATTCAATGAATAAAGGAGGACTTCTTAGTGATTTTAACACTGAGTAATGGTGGTTACCAGAATAGTTCATTTTTTGTAGTAGTCAAAATAAATCAAAACACTCCAATGCACCTCTATTATTATACAAATTGTTACTACTTAGATGTTACCGACTAACATTGGTCTGGACATCGTAAATATCTTTTAGTAATCAGCACACATTCAATACATATTTTTGGGTTACTGGTACATGGGTGTTTTTCCTTTTCCAAAAAGGACAAAAATAACAAGAGATTTCAAAATTTTTTTTTGGTCAGTAATAGACTAATTTATTACTTAAGTAAAACCTGAAAATAGCTATTGAGATTCGAGTATTAAATGTTTGAAGTCAAAATATACAACAATATAGGTGAGGGAGTAAAATAAGGTACCTGCCTTATTACCGACAAGCATATTGGCTTCTAAACCCGTAGTCAAAGCCGTTCTCCAATGTTGAAAAACAGTAATTGATTAAAAAAAATTTTAACCTCAGGGTACCCAAGTATAGAAGGCAAATGTATCAAAGCTAAGCTATTAAAAACAATACATTGGAGCCAATTATAATTATGAGATTTATAATAATCTGAGACCAACGCCGTGGATGTTCATGGAAACTTCTAATCACACATTCAATACCGTGTTGATAGTTTATATACACCTGTCCAAAGTACGAAATAACTTTCTCATCTATATAACAGTGCTCTTGTGCCACTGATGTGCAGCTATTGTACCATTTATTTGAAGACATACCAAGTGGATATCTGGTGCTAGAGTTTTTATTTTTGGCTAATCTAGTTCCCAACCTTATACTTAACCATTTAACAATATCCATCACAACTGATTATTGTAATGTTACTATTGCTCGTATTATCGTATGAGATTCTGGACAACTTTCGATACTACGGTGATAGTTGATGTACTGTCCAAAATTCTGATTAATATGAACAAAGAATGTAAAGCGTATGAGATCAATTTACCATCCATCTTTTGAAAGAACATCTGAAAAAGATCTGTCTTGTCCTCTTGTACTCGTTGAGTACCAAATAGCAACTGTATATTCTCTTTTTATAGGAAAAAGAAAAAAGCTTTAGTCATATTAACAGCAGAATTCTCCACATCACTTTATAATGTGCCAATTAAGGCTGTTTCAAGAAAGCGATTTTATTGGGATTGAATTGAAACATTGACGGTTTTATGAATGACGAACATGACATTTTGTAAAATATTTACTCTACTAATGAGTGTAGGCATGTCAAAAAGAAAAATTGTCTATACTGGAGCATTGAACATATGTTAGGAAAAATCACATATAGAGAGAATAAAACTTTGAGCTGATATTCCTGGGATTATTATTACAGAACCTTTATTTATTTATTTATGGAATCTAGCTGGCGAGAACTATTTCATTTGCTTTAAGAAATACTAGATCTTTTAATGGTACTTACAACTAGATTTGAGCTCCACATCAGTTTATTCCAGTTAGAGGATTGATTTCCTGGTTGATTGATCGCTGGATTAAGATCCTCTAGATTTTTTTCTAGGTACCTACCTAGAGTATTGAGATCGATATATTTTGCAATATTTTCTCAATTTGTGGAGGAGAAGTTTCGAAACTTTAAGAGCAGCATTGAATCGCATTCAATTCATTCTATTCATTTCTATCCATAATCGTTATAATGTTATACGTGATATTTTGACACAAACCTGTTAAAATCCATAGTACAAGATTTTGTTTACAAAATCCGTTACAACTGGTACACGTCTAAGTTTTTTCTATCCTACTAAGCTTTATGCTATGCTGATTTCTAGAAAAAGAATTAAATATAAATATACTTTAGACAAACATTTCACATTAACTCAATCTAACCTTTGCGTTACATGACCGTTAGCTTTGATAACAATACGGCTTTCTCACAACATTGTATTTACAAGTTATTTATAATGAAGAAGTACTGAGGAGGGCGGGTGTGGAGAAAGAGCTGATCACGGTAATTAAACAATGAAAAGTATCTTATTTCGGTTACATCCTGCGAGGACCGAGATATTCAGCTCTCAAGCTCATACTGACGGGAAAGATCGACAAAAGGAGAGAACCATGGGTTATACAACATTCCTGGCTACGGAATATAACGGACTGGTGTGGCAATCAGGGTGCGGCAACAATTTTTCGTTGTGCAGAAGAGGCGTGCCTTCAGATAGTAGATTAGAAGTTTTAGACAAGAGAATACCTATACGCTGCAAAGTGTGTGGTACTTAAAGAAGAAGAATGGCTTCCTCAACACACTGTATTTACGAGTTATTTATAATCTCATGCCGCAAGTTATTAACAAAAAAAAAACGATTTCATAGCCAATAAGGAGTTATCACATTCATAGAAAAACCATTTATTATATAGCTAGTGTTTTTCAAAAAAAAGTGTACCTTCTAGTGCATGCAAGAGGGCTTCTGGGAAACAATAATCCGGGTTCAGCTAAACCAACTATCAGCTGGTTGCGGATTCTAATCCAGAGCGAGATTTAGATTACAGTTAGAGAACATATAGAGAACTTTTGATTTTTATTACTTGTTTGCGCAGTAATTCTTTTATTTTATATATTCATTTGTATAATAATTGCTGTTTCTTTTGCGGTATATTTTTACTTACTTACTTATTTTTGACCATTTCTGGCTAGGGATTATAAATAATTTTTTTTCCATCTTATAAGACATTTTACTATAACTGATACAATAAAAGACTTGTCTGACTAATGTCTAGAAAATAAACTATTTTCCATTCGCAAAGTCATTTTGATATTGTATTTTAACAACTTATTTTTGAACTCCAAAATTTTGTGCCGAAACTATTGAGGCTCGTTATATTATGGAATCTCCTAAATTTTCCCATTATTACATCTTGGCTTCAGTCTAGTTGCATTTACCTTAATGCGTATATCATATGGTTTTGTAAAGGAACAAACTTCTTGAAATTCTCTCGATTTTCTTGATTTTGATTAGATGACAAAGTCTATTGCTAGAAAAATTCGCTGCATCATTATGAAAGTATATGACATAATATGTCATTATGAAGCTCATTGAATTATTGTTACGATCTCGTCCACTGATATAGACCGTGAAGCAGGGCATCTTCTAAATATAGTGGATTCTCAAGTTTGCTGGATGCGCTAGTTATTTTTGTTTCCGTAAAATCTGTTTATCTATTCTTTGTCAATTCAGTTTATCATTTTATGACAAATGAGAGATTTCCAGAAAATGGAAGATTCTATAATGTGTTGACAGTGTATATAAAACGAGTCTCTAGCAATCGTACAAAGTTAGTAAACAATTTGATGTCATCGGTATAGTGAAAAGTAAATCCAACGGTGTTTTTAAATAAATTAGATGTTAAACGTTAGTGAACAGTAAATTATATAAGAATAAAACAACTTGTGCAAAAATTTCTCCCCACCGCTTTGTAATTATAAGCTGTTTAAATAAATCTCAATAAAACGGGATTTAGATACAAACAAAATAACCCAGTGATTCCATCTGAAACAAAGACAATTCACATGGAAACTAAGAATATCTATGAGAAAAACAAATTCAACAAGTTAAAAGTTTTATTGGGATGAACGAAAAGATCTGATTAGTTTTAAGATCAACAAGGCATATTAAATTACTTAAAAAAGATACAATCTTGAATTTTAAACGAGGTGTGTCGGACGTATCAAAGTTTAATTGAAATAAAGAACCGAAATAAAATTTTGCATATTAATTTTTTGTAGTGTAACTACCATAACTAATTGAACAAAGAATGTACAAAAAATATAATGAATAGCGCTGAAAGACTGCAGGATAACAAGACATGTGTGGATATAAAAAAGTATTATTCTTAAGAGAGAAAATCTCGAATTTTAATTATGAGTTGCGTAGGGCGGAGCGAAATTTAATGAAAATAAGGAGCCGAAATAAAATTTAACATATTACTTTTTCGTCGCGAAACTACCGTAACTAATTTGTCAATTTTGAACTTGCTCACGTTATCAAATTGGCAAGTTTACCGTTTGTGTATGTGGAAAATATCGATCTTTTTCACAATATTTTGAGGATTGATGAGGACGTCGAAATCCGTTTAAAAAGAGAAATTTATTTTCTTTTAAATTTAAAAATATATATATTCACCATTCTCCATTATAATTATGTTATGAAGCCTTATATAGTCCAGTTAAATTAAACCAAAAAAAAAAGAGTGAAGCTACATAAAAGCTGTGTGCTGTGAAGCTGAAAATCAGTAAAATACAATTGAAAATAAAATTGTTCCTCATCATTTCCGTGTATGGAAAAGATTTTATCCATGGTCAAAGGTAAAAAAAATGAGTTTTTCACGATTATCAGCAAAACAGTGAGTTTTATCATGAAAATTCCTTCAACAAAAATTCTAGATCTACAAAATTATCTAGAAAAAACGTATCAATACTTTTTTTTCTACGAGCCACCGTTTCTGAGATATAACGATTCAAACAGTTGTAAAAGTTTCAGTATTACTGTCGTATTCAATGGCTATAATGATTGCACGAGAAATACCAAAGCTGCAGAACATATTCGTCAATTGATAATGATGAACTTATGACAGCTCCCACCAATCAATAGAAATTTCTAACAAATACTCACAACAGGTCTGGGTTCATTTCAATGTTGTAAGAAAAGTTTACTGCTGAAAATATATTGATGAAACCAATAAATACGACTTCTACAACTTTTTGAATCATTATATCTCAGAAACAGTGGTTTGTAGAGAAAAAAGTATTGATATGTTTTTTATAGATAATTTCATGATCTACAATTTTTGCCCAAGGTATTTTATCATAAAACTCACCGTTTTGCTGAAAATTGCGAGAAATTCATTTTTTTGACCATTGATCTTGAATAAAATTTTTTCCATACACGAAAATAATTGGGAGCATCAAGTTCTATGTTCAATTGTATTTTGAACAATTTTACTAATTTTCAACTTGATGGGAGTTTATGTAACTTCGAATGTCTAAATTGACCGGATTATATACGGCGATGCTGCAACATCAGTAATCTATTCCCATTGTCGTCTGGAAGGGCTGAAATAACTCCGCCGCAGAAGAAAGAGGAACTTCAATTAACGATGAAATGAAATTTCTGTATCTTGGGAATTTATCTGCCTTCTGTGGTTAGATTTCTTCTAGACAAATGCTGCAAATAAATCATTATCTAAATTACAATGGTTCATGTGCAGGCAGTGGCTCTTTCTAGTCTGACATAGAATATCAGCGGACTGATTTACTTGATCATGTAGGGGCAATTTTAGTTTTAGAATTAATAGTAAGTAGTTCATGATTTGGATGTTAGTGAGCAGCATTCGTTGACTATTAGCTATTGATTCTACGTTAGTAAAGGTTTGTATAGTCCATTGGGAAGGTTCTATCGGTAGTTGAATTAAAAAAGAATAATTCGCCATTTTGTAGAGGAGATATCTTCGAAGAGGGTGCACCGATAAAATGTTGTTATGAACAATACCCATCATAATTTTATATAGTAACTAACTTTGTCACATGGATTTATGTATGTTCTGATTCAGACTGTCATATACACTGCGACCCAAAGAATTTATTGTACCCTTTTGCCTTTCAGAAAGCTCGGGATGTGGGATGGTGCTAACTGCCAAAGATTTCCATCTCTTATTTCGAACGCTCAAATTGTAGCTCTGTAGCTACTTAAACTAGTTTGTTCGATATTCCTATTGGAGGGTAACTTTATTCTTCTCACCTAGTTCATTCCAGGCATTTCCAGACCAGCTTGGATGTTATGACGCTAGTTGACCAGGACACATTTTGCAATTGCATATATTTCTGCTTGAAAATACCAACCATTCAGAGTGTTTGGTTCTGAGCTCATACACTTCTATTCCAGTTCTTCTATTGTATTTCAATCCTATTCACTTCCACAGCTTAATATTGAGGTTAATTTCTTCTCAGAGCGTAACTTTCTTGATATTTACTTCTAATGCATATCACATATTTGATCAAATTTTGAGAGATGCTTTGATTTCTTCTTAGAAAGATTCAGAATCTGATTGTACATACGCAAGTCAGCCTTTGTGCTTTCGAAGAATTGATTCTCGTAGTGCTTAGGCCAATTCTGGTGCGCCAGACCTCTTACCCATTCATAATAATTGGTTTCACTATAGCTGCGTATATCCACAGCAGAATCTTTGGGTTATAACCCCAATTTTCCAAATGTACGGGATAAGGTAACTACGATACCCTCTCCACGAGTTTTATCTGTTATATTTTAATAAGAAGGTGATATCTATTCAACATATCATATTTTGATAGACCAACATATACGAAGACATCTCTATCGGCGAGAAAAGGAATACCAAGGCAGAGTTTAGTACTTACTTATTATCATTTCTTAGAAATATGACCCAATTGCGTGTTTTATAAAACTTTTATTTTGTGGTTCAATATGCATGTTAGGTCTTGGCAATTGCAAAGAATTGACAAAATTTGCAAAAAATACTACTCACCTTGTAGGGTGATATATACAAAGAGGAAATATTGTAGAAAATAAGCCTTGAAATTTGAAAAAAAACACCATGTATATTCTCGCGAATCAATGGTATTGTCTTATTCGTAGGAAAAGTTATTTCCATTTGAAATTTTTAACGATTATTTGTAATAAATACATCGTTCAAATTATTTTACAAAAGATACTCCTACTAAACTTTTTTACTGTCTCTGTGTTTCGATAATTTTTACGTATATACAGAACGAAGGTAAAAACGGTAAAAATGATAGTGTTGCAGAAAAATATGTGTGGTTAGAAACTTATTAGCCAGTATCAATAATGTCTATAATTTAATGTATTGGATATGAACATGATTCTCGACATGCGTTGAATAATCATAATAAACCGATTCTCACAAATCAAAATCTTTGCGAGATACACAAGAAGGTCTTTTTTCGTTAGATAATACGCTGATTAACTTGGAATTTTCCACATTAGAAGGGTTTAAAAATTTGATATGACATATACATTCGTAGAAAGTTTATTGCCACGCACTTGACAATGGTTTGATGAAATATATACGGAGTAACTCGTTGTGTTTATCAAAGTAGGCTTGTTTATTACCTACTTTATTACCTAGAATAACACAGGTGGTGACGTCATAGTGATAATTTGTGAGCGTACAGCGTCTAGCACCGGAAGTAATGACCCACGCGAAAAAGGAGCGGTCTTGCCAATGATGCTGCCCACAGCTAAACACAGTTCTCGGTCAGTGGTGTCTTGATGAAATTGTGTATATTTATTGAACGATTTGGGATATCAATCAGAGAAATTGGCAATTCCGAATAATATACACACTTTTTGTGACAATGTATATAATTTCTTGAATGTTTCTGACTCACTTGTGTCTACTATCACTCAAGTTGGGAATGAATGTCTTACTAACTCAAATTCGCATAGCTGCAAGTAATCATTTATGTGCTGATGTGTATCTTGAGATGTTGTAGTAGTAGATAAAAGGTAAAATTATGTGGTCTCCACTTTAATTTTATTTTTCTCATTTTGTTTGTGGAAACAAAGTACGATCTAAAATATATTTACGTTCAAAAAATTGCGAGTCCGGAAAACCGCTGAATTTTCCTACTAAGATGCAAAAAAGTTGATACCTACATTTCTAAATTTAAAATTATCTCATATAAAATTTACAAATAGTCGATGGCAATATGAATATCGAGATTACGTTTTATCTAGGCTTAAAATCATACAACTATCTATCATCGAGTCTACAACTAATTACGAAATTAGAAAATTAATTGATATATATAAAAATTAGAATAGGTGAACTAATTCCTAATAACTTCTCGAGAAGTGTCGAGAAAGAACTGAAACGATTTTTAAGAAATGCCAAGAAAGAAACTTTAAAAAATTGATAACCTAATATTGCAACAACAATCTATTGATAAAATACACATAAAATAGAATCAAAATAGATCGAAAATTTAGCTGATAGTGAAATAACAGATAAAGTGAATAAAGTTTTATATTTAGGTCCCAATTTTGCACAAAATATTTTTAGCAACAAAGAATTAGAATACATCTTATGTATTAATGAATACACCAATTATCTAAATAACTAAGTTCAAAATGAAATAAGATCTAATATTATCACTAATTTTAAATATAAATTGGAAAACAAACAACAACAGAGAAATATCAAAATGATGAAATTAATGAATGATAGAACAACTTACAAACAAATCAAACAAATTCATTTAAAAACAAAAAATAATCTTCGATATTGGGAAGAACAATTTTTTATTTCGCCATCAGATGTAAAAAAGTTGAAAATTAACAACCTCTTCGATATATTGCTCCAAGTATTCAAACTTCTCTCACTCCATTATCTAATTATTTTGAAAAAAATTTCATACCATAACAAATACTATATTAAAAATACATCGAATTGATTTTGGATGAAAAAATTAAAACTATACAAATTTCTGACGACTACGTATTCATTTCGTTAGATGTAGTTAATTTATATTCAAATATTATTATAATTGTTAAAGATATATTAATGAAAAAATGTAACAATATTGAAGAATATACAACATCCCTCGAAACGAATTCATCAAAACTGTAGAACTTACAACAACATACTTCAAATATGAGAATAAAATATACTGTTACAGCAAAATTAGTAATGGCAGATCTTGAGGAAACTGTCTTATGCAAACTTAATATAAATATCCCATTCTGTTGTAGATAACCCCGTCCCTGCAGAGGAACAATTCCTATATCAGGGCCCACACCAACAAAACCTCCTCCTATTATCCTATCAAACTCTATCCAACGAATCTCTCTCTACCTGTTGTACATGTTTGCATTTCTGTCGTGCCAAAAAATGAAATTGAAAACATAACTCAAAAATATTCTTATTATAAAAAACTTTTGTTGATGTCACATTTAATAAAATTAATAATAACATAAGAACAGAATAGTATACAAAACCAACTTGGTTCTCAAGATAATTGAACTTCAATTCGTGTCATCCATTATTAGAAAAAAGTTAAGTGATAATAAAAGTTTGGCTGATAGATCTATCCAATTGTCAGATTCTGAATTTAGATGCCTAATTATTCAAAAATCAAAAAATGCATTGAAAATAAATAATTAACTGTGAAAACTGATAAACAACATATTGAAGAAAAGGTTAAATAGTTACTAGAATCAATTGAGAAACAAAACAAAAACTTTCATTTGAAAGACTAATCGCCTGTATTGGAACGAAGAATTCAGGTAACAATCAATGGGGAATTACGGATAATTGTCGAAATCATTTGGGAATAATTGAATTGGATTTGAAATAACTGAAATTAGTTTGAAAATAAGAGAAATTTATTATAAAATGCCGCCACTATCATTCCAATGAATGTGATAATATATTGCCGTGTCAGTTCATGCTGACGGCAAAAGTGCGTCTTTACCTTTTGATTTTCCAGTCAAAATTGTTGCTTCGTTAACATTGTTCATTATTTTCTTAACTGAAACCTCGGAGGATAGAGAAATCATTGCCATTCTGTCTTCCTTAGTCGGAACAGCTTACGCTGTCCATATAGAAGTATTACATATATGGATTTCATTGCAAAATCGTAATGGATTTATGTTTTGAAGAAGAGTAATAGGTAAGCGAATTTTCGACAGATCGTGCGACTGTCATTCCAGTTATTTCCATATTTTGCCATGAAAGTTCAAGCTAATTTAAATTTAAACAAAATCGGCGAACGAATTTATATTAAAATTTGTGCACCCATCATTCTTCTTCAAAACATAAATACACCAATCAGAAACCTTCGTTGACTCATGCACAACTTTGCAAAATATCATCACTTGATCAAATGTATAATTTACTATTCTATGCAGGACATACAGACAAACATTTTACCAATTATATAGATTTTGGGTCCTTCTAAAAATTCTTAATTTAAATGATCAAGTCATATGGACAAAGATACGGTAAACTTTGAGCTACATTTCGCATTTTTTCAAGTTGATACTAAAATTTTTCCTGTGTCTGGTAGAGTAAAGTCCCCAAATGTTTCTAAATAGTTGTTAGAATAGTTCCAAGATTCAATAAATCCAGTTCCGTAAGATCATCATTAGTCACTAAAAGTATGCTATCCAGCTTAATGTTTGTCTAAAATCAGTTCAGGATTTTCTAAAAATTAGTTTGTACCCCTATAAAATTACTATCACAATACTATGATTCATAGATTGGAAGTGAAACAGGGAGAAAAATAATTTTCAATCGATATTTCGTCACTGATCATAATCCCCATTGGATGAAAAAAACATTTCCAGAAAATGTGTAGACCAAAATATAACTCTATATAATACATAATGAAATTGTACTAGTAATAATCAATGAAGTGGTATCACTGCTATCCCCTATGCCGTGTTCAATGCTGGAGCTCTTCCTTATGTTGGACAAGCTGTATGTTTTTATATTATACACTCATATTCTAGGTGTTCATAGATTGGTCCCCAGCATGGCCACACCTAAAGCGTATTGTTTATTTTCAACAAGAGTAATACAAGATCATATCCTTAAAACTTATTATAATTTAATCAATGTGCATTGAGTTCATTCTCATCATTTAATTGAATAACTACATACTTTTATTGTTTGGAAATTGCTTGGAAAATTCAACAAAATATGAGTGAGGCAAGGGAAAAAATTTGAATCTAACTATAGTTAGAAACAAAATCTACCTGATACCAAACAATTTAATCGTATCATCGTTTCAAATATTTAATATTCCAAAATGTCATGATTTGGTTGAAATACTAACGAGAATATTAATGAAATTATAGAATACTGTTTTTTTTTCTATCATTTTCTATAAAAAGAACCCTCGAACTTTGATAAATGCTCAAAAATTTTATAACAACTTTCTCAAACTTTTTGCTTCGAAACAGCAGTTACCTATCTATAGCAGTTACTGTTCGAAATCGGTTATAAATTTTTTTCCAACAATTATGAATGTCCTTGGGTTATTACTACTAATAACTGATAAAGTACTTTATTCCTTTTTAAAAATTCATAGTGACACCACTGAATTAATTTACTTGATCATTGACAGCTACCCACTCGTCATGGGTTCGACAGCACTTGCCACCACCGATTTTCATTCAACATTTACTAGATGATATGTTTCATAATAAATGATGAAATTCTTATTTTTCATGATATCATTTAAATACTATAAAAATCAAAATTCAAACTGATATGAAATAAATAATTTTTTCAACAATATTCAGAAAATTGCATGGTTCTGGCTTTGATAACATTATGCAAAATGACCCTTGTCTTATTTTCTTCCGTTATTTTGACACTATCTGCAAAATTTTTGTGTTTTGTGCTTGTTAGAGACATAACTGAGAATATTATTTGTGCTTAACAATATTTAATACTTGTTGGTATTATTTTATTCATTACGAGTGACTTTTCAGAATTCAAAATTGATTTTTTGAAAGTTTCGGGGAGTACGCATATTTGTGTACCATAACAACTTCATTTGTCTGATACAGCTTCACAAGGAATTTTTTGAGGAAATAGCGAATGGCGAATTTTTTTCTCCGTATATACCAATAAGCTTACAATTATCATGAGGATGATTTTTTTCTACAAGCGTAGCGTAACTATAAAGTTACAGGGGGATTTACTTCACCCGTCATAATATAAGTAGTTTTTTAGATCTTGCTAAAGCTTTTCATGGTGTTATTCTTGTTAATTAGTTTCACACAAATTTTTTCCCTCGTTTTAGAACTCTGTATTCATGTTATCGTTGTAATCTTTGACAACTGTTGTTGATTTACACTCTCCTAGTTTTTGCACAGCAGTTTGCACACCACCCACGCCACACAAATTGTTGCTGATGATCAACTTATTCAAGGCCGCTTGACATGATGCAATACACCGTGCAATGCAATGTAAAGCGCAATATTTCCTAAAAAAAGCATGCGCAGATCAAATTCAGCTGATTGTTTCATCAGTTTTGTGCCATTTTTTATCGCGCAAGCTGCAATTCTAGGGATAAATCCAGTTACTTTTGGCTTAACAACCAACTTATCCATCAGGTTCCAAAATGATGGCAGCAGCAGATATAAATAGTTACAGTGATACACTTACCACTTTTTCACTTCGTTACTTACTTACTTAGTGTTGTTATCATCATTTTTAAGCCGATCATAAAATATTGATCAAATTTTAGGTATTTGTTTAATTTACTTATTGAATTTTTGTTAGTGGCAGCGATGATGCAATTGAGTGCAATTTCTTGAACGTTGTCTTGCACCATGTCAAGTGGCCTTTATGCCAACTTCCTTTATGGTAAATTTGAAATACATCTAATTCGAAAATAAAGAGTATAATGTGTCATAAGGTGGTCGCAGTGAAAAATATTTTCTACAAATTTCGTAAAATCATTTGGCACGGTAAACGATCAAGGTGTCTGGGTTTTGGAACAGATATATTGACTATAAGAGCTCCTGGTAATCTAAATATCCAATTTTCATGAAATGCAACTCGTTCGTGGAGAAAGTTAACATTAAGCCTATAATTAATGTAATTAAAATTTCGTAATTGGTTTTTCAGTTCCATATCGTAACATTAACGAAAAAAGTTTATGTGATATGGTATTATTGAACAGGCGAATGATAGATTTTAGTAATTGCTTTGTTACAGCTTAAAAACAGAAAAAGCTCAGTTCAAGATAGCATAACTAAATATGGGGGAGAAAGTCTTGCCAAGCCGCTAACAACTCTTATTAACAAGATTTGGTCACATCAAAAAATCCGAGGCGATTGGAAAACGAGTACTACGATTCTCATGTTTAAAAAAGGAGATAACAAATGGGTAGATAGCTGGGTAGCACTCTAAAACTTACAACAAAAGTCATCACAAATAAAATAAACAGTCTCATCACGTTAACAGATGAGCAACAGGGATTTAGATCGGGAAGGACGTGCACAGATACGATCTTCGTTATCAGGCAGATCACAGAAAAATCGATTGAGTACAACATTTATGTGCTTTATAGATCTACAACAAGCCTTCGATCGAGTACAACTAAAAGACGTACTACATCTATTATATGATTAACAAATCCATTATGACTTGATAAAAACCATGGAGAACAAAATCCAAACCAAAGTGAACGGAGTGCTAACGGAGCAAATAGCAGTACACAAAGGGATTTGCCAGGGAGACTCCTTAAGCCACTTACTTTTCAATATCATTATGGACGAAATAATCAAAAAAGTAAGAAAGCTAAGGGGCTACCAGATGGGGGACCGAAATGTTACAATATTATGTTACGCTGATTATGCTGTTCTAATCGCAAAAAATGAGGATGATCTTCAAAGGCTTTTACATGTGTGTAACTGCACAAATAAATCTTTCAATATGATAATATCTGCGTCCAAATCTCTGATAAAATGTGAGCTATTCGTAGACGACCAGATAATTCACCAAGTAATGAAATTCAAATACCTAGGCATCGAGATTTCAGAATTTGGAGACCTAGAGAACGAAGTAAAAGAGCAAACAACTAAAGCCTTAAGAATAGCAGCATATTTATTCGTAGAAAATATTTTTCACTACGACCACCTCATGCCACATTACACTCTTTATTTTCGACTTAAATGTATTTCAAATGTACCATAAAGAAAGTTAGCATGAAGGCCGCTTGACATGGTGCAAGACAACGTGCAAAAAATTGCGTGCAATTTCTTGAGAGGTCAAAAAATTCAATAAGTGAATTAAACAAATACCTTAAATTTGATTCAATATTTTATGACCAGTTTAAAAATGATCATAACAACACTAAGTAAGTAAGTAACGTAGTGAAAAAGTGGTACGTGGATCACTGTAACTAGTTATATCTGCTGTTGCCTTCGTTTTGGAACTTGATGGATAGGTTGGTTGTTAAAGCCAAAAGTAAATGGATTTATCCCTAGGATTGCAAATTTCACCCAACAAAAATGGCACAAAACCGACGATATTGCAAGTGCGAGATCTTGCATGAAACAATCAGCTGAACTTGATCTGCGGATGTTCTTGAAAACTGGCACTTTATAAATGTCATATAGATTTAATGGCAGCACTATCTGTATGTCAGTCTCACGACTTATTGAATGATGTTATAGTTTTCATTTTATGCTGATGGGTGATCGGTAAAAAATGTACAATAAAAACAGGAAAAAAGGTTGGTGTTGAGATATCCCGATAGGATTCAATCTATGTTTATTTTTTATTCACCCAAAGCATATTTTAAAGCGTAGTATCAAGGTGTTACTATAAGGAAAGGTATGGTTCGAAAAATGTATTAAGAAGGGGATATAGTCATAAATGAAACAAAGTCAGACCAGGCAGGGGGACATTTTCTTATTGGCAATGGTAAGTATTAACATTTTAAAAACATTTTGATGCGGTCTCTTGGACTATTTCCAACACACCCTATATTACAATATGAATCAATTGTATCAATAAATGAATACCTGCAACATGAAAGTAGAATCACATTTGTAAATACTATTGAATCGTGAGTAGAACCAAAAATAAAAAATGGTTTCTTCTAAGAATATGATTTATTTGAGCGATCATTAAAAGCTCATTTAATATTTCTTAGAAGATTTCTTCAATGTTTCTAATTTATTTTTGCTTCTCTATCATTAATTGTATTGAGGAGTAGAGATTGAAAAATAACATAAATTTTATCGCTGGTTCCCTTGTTTCGAACACCGAAGAACTGAGACTACGTCTAAGACAGAAAAAACAAGTAGAAATCAGTGACAAGTTCGCCCACAATATTCAGTCACTATTTTAATTCACGTAATAAATTATAGTTTTCTCTATTTATCTAACACAAACGTACTCGTTTTATCTCATTTCTCTAACGTGATTGACAGTATCTCGGTTACAATTCGACGTCAAAATTCGAATATTGAATTGTGTTTGACAAGGAACAAGTTTCAACGACATTTGAGTTATAGATCCTTACGAGTTATACGAGGCTTGTTTTGTGAGTATGCAGCTTTTAAGGAAATAAAAAATAATTGTATAAGTCTCACAACGGTATATTGTATAACAAATGTTGAAAATTGTCGTTTTCTTAAGCAAACTCGTGTGAAATCTTCCATTCTCAACACGTATTATACATGATATTTTTTCGACAACCACAGAAAAATGCAGTTAGTATTTATTTTTTTTATCAAAATTCATGGTAAAGTTGCTACAGTTTTGAAAATGAGTTGGTGCTGGCAGACGGTTGTTGCGTAGCAGAATGACAATTCTTTTCTGGAGTTGTAAGTGTAGTTTCACAAAATGGCGACGGTTGGCTTGGGGAATATATATGAGAGGATCCTACAGCTTTCATAATGAGTTTAGAGATTTCTTTCTTCTTACTGATCGAATCGTTCACATAACTTTCAGCAGTTACGCTGGATTTCTATCCACAATGGCGTTCCAGAGCCAGAAGAGCACCAGTTTTGATGACGATAATTACTTTTCTGTTCGAGTGCTCTGTGCAAGTTTCTGGGTTAAATAACTTCAAAAATTCAGCGGTGTCTTGAATCAATCTAGCAAATTTATTCATGTCTACAAATAGATTTGTGTACTTTTCTTTCTGATAGTTGACAAAAAATCTTTCATCTTTGTCAGTTATTCCTTTAGGTCGTGGATTGATACATTTTCTATAAATCATATGAAATTTGTTAGTAATAATTAATTGTCGAAGTTTTTTAGTTTTAGTAATGAATGCCAAGATCACGTCTTTGATATCACCAAATTTAACATTGTAAGTTCACCTTTCGATATACATTCACAAATTCTTGAAATAAGTGGGGTCTAGAATTAGTTAGAAGATTTAAAGTTGCACGTCATGTTTACAAGCTTTATTAACAAATCAGAAGCTGTTTCCAGAATTGTTTTATTGTTGTCACTGGTTAGGACATCGGATTTTTTGCGACGTAATTAACTGATTCTTCAATAGGGCTTTTAATCTGCAATGAGTACCAATGTTAACATCATGTTTTGCTACTAGTCTTCTAGTAGCATCTAAATGTTCTTGATTTTAGGTCTCTTCTGTTTTAAAATCAGTTTTTTTTGGATAGTTTTTAAAAGAAAGACAAATTTTGACGTTTCGACTTTTCTTTAAGTCTTTATCAAAATATGATATTGACACTGACAATTTGCTTATTTATATACCTTCATCATGAATATCAATATATGGATAAAATCAACTTAGAACTTTGTTTCAATAAGAAAAATTAATTTTTCCTTGGTTTCCACATCTCAATTATATTAAATTTATTAGAATTTAGAAAATAGAGCTAAAAATTTTACTTAAATTATTTAGGTCTTTTTTATCATTTATAGCTTTTTCGTTTTTATGAATGTGAACCATTTTTTATAATTGTCTTTTTTGTGTATTAAATTCCGTTTCAAGAATTTTTGAATCTTTATCATTGAATTTATGTTTTGTTGATAAATCATGGTTCGTTAATGCAGTTCTATTTTTTTATCGTATTGATGACTTCTTAGTCTTCTTTCAAAAACTATAAAAAAAATAATTTTGAAACAGAATAGACCTAAAATCAAGAACATTTAAATGCATGATTATATCAAAAGGTCCGAAAAATAAGAAGTTGAGGAATTATATTATATTTATTAAGGTTATTCCAAATGAGCAGAGCTCTTAAAACAATCAAATACGGGTTACGTGAACAAATGAATTCAATAATGTTCTAAAACTTTCCCCAGTTGAAATTAATAGAATTTTAGATGTTGTGAATTTGTTTTTGGGTTTAATTTATTTTTTGAAATGATCACTATGTTTTATATTTCGATTTGCGAATAAAAGTGTATAATAAATACGTTGGCTTGATATAAAAATTTAGAAAATATTTATGAGGACACTCTCTACAAGTATGCATAAAACGTACATTTTTATATAACTCTTCAAGTTTTGCTTCGACATTTCCGTGAAAATTGAGTTTATTGCCAGAACAATGCCTTCTGTACTTGAAAGATTTCTATAGTCGCTTTTAAAGCTTTTAAAGAATGATTACTAGTTACCAGTGGTATAGAGGAACAATCAATATTTCATAAATACGCACAGCACTCATACCAAATGAGGAAATGAAAAATAATGTTTACGTATGTACACAATTTCTTTGAAATATTTTTGATAGATAGTCTGCGATAAGCGTGGCTTGGTGAAATTTATTTAATTCATAAATTTCTTTAAATAAATAGAAATAGATGAAGACAATGCAATTGCACAGTGTAGTGAGAATAACGACAGGTATGGATTTAATAATAAAGATTACACACGAATACAGTAAGTTATTTTAAATATGTTCGAATGTTTGAAAAAGGAGAATATTCAGTAATCTAATGATGCAATCATAATAAGAATTGCTGAATTAGCTAGAGTAAATAAATTTTCCATTTATCGAGTAGTCATGAAAGGCGTTGCTGAGGATCATTCACAGAACCAAAAAACATGTAAAAAAACTGAAATCAGTTGACAAAGCTACTCAAGATTTTATTCGTAGGACAAGTTCAATTGAATAAATCTAAATTTCTCACTGAAAAAGCTGGATTTTTAGACCATATCATAACTCCCCAAGGAATAAAGCCGAATCCTACCGAAATAGAAGCTATCCAAAAATTCCCCCTTCCTAAAACCGTTGAAGAAATAAAATCGTTTTTAGGACTCATCGTCTGGGGAATAATTAATTAAGATTTTCGGTGGTTTTCAATTGTATTAATTCTTGTAAAAATTTTAAATTCGTAGGTTTCAAAATTCAATATCCAAATTGACGTTGATACGTTGATAGAAATATTATCTTCCAACCAATCCACTTTGGACTATATATATATATATATATATATATATATATATATATATATATATATATATATATATATATATATATATATATATATAATAACCAGTTTATATTAAATATAATATTTACATCAATTTTAAATGTACCAATAGGTACCCATGAAAAACAATGCGTAGGATAGGCAAAGGTAGTACTTTGCATGCAGTCAATGAATCTACTCAAGCCTTGACTCAAATACCTACCGGCATTCACTATAAAACTACTGTATTATCGTTAATAGGTTAATAGTTTGTTTATTTGCTATTGCTACTAGTTAAATTAAACAGATGTTTCATGCTTTATTAGCTTCTTATTTGAGTATATTATATTGTTATCCGTTGGTTAAGTAATAGTAGATTGCTATAATAACCATTCAAGTAATAAACTAAAAGTGTTAAATCAGAATGGTTTTAGTTAAGAGCTATATATTGCTTGATTAACGAGCTACCGCAATTACACTGGATACTCAACACAATGAAAAACACACACAAAAGAAATTGAAACGTTGTAAAACAAAGACAGTTCTCGAAATAAAACAGCTTCACTAATAGTCTAATTACTCGGAATATGGGTTGGTTAAACGATTTATTTATTTATTTATCTTTTATGTTTAACTCATAAACAAGACGATTGTCTCGTAACCATTGATGAGCATCCAGTTTCTATTTGAATAATTAAATATTAATTATAAAAGAATATTTGAAAAACATAGTCTTAGACTTATTTAAAATTTAAATGATCATCATATTCAGAAAATTAATACCGATCGACTGATGCAAACTCTATGCAAATCAATTAGTAAATAAAGAACTTACCTTGGTTTTTGTACCTGTATCTGTTTTTGCTTGATACATGGTAGGTATAGTTCCTTCTGATACAATTTCATGTAGTATCCGCATTTGTTTTTTGTGCGTTGCCACGTGTTGAGGAATAAATAATTCCTGCGATTTCGTTGTTCGTATGACTTTTGATTTGTTTTCATGTGAAGATTCGTTCTGCTGATTCTCAAATGATTAGACCTAGAAAACAAAGTTCAAAGAAAAAAAAATTACAAAATACTCCAGTTCTGAATTAAGTATTTATAAGGTCATGACGTAAAAAGAATTATCCACATCCTACACATTTGTTTGGAGAAAAATCAACATATTGATTAAATCGACGGAGGAAATTCAAGATATGATTCAGGCTAGTCACCAAGAAGTTCAGAACGAGCCATAGTGCAGTGTAAAGAAATAGATCCACCGTCTTTTCTACTATTAAGAGATAAAGAAAGATTGAAATTATTAAAACTTGTCTGAGAGTAGGAAAAGGCTAAAAAACTTTTCATATGAAGATAGGAAATAAAGTGTGCTAGTTATCATTGTGAAAAATCCTCAGTATTTTTAAACCAGTTGTCGCTAGATGATAATATTGCTCAGAAACTCAATGTAATAATTATGGAGTCAGAAAAAATGAAATCATGTATTCACTACACATAATATACATATCAAAGATTTCAGTTTGCAGTTAATAAGAGAAATAAGGAACGTGAGAGAAAATTGGAAGATCTTACGAGCGAAGTTTTAACTAAATTATCCTTCGTGTCTCGCACTTCACTATCACCACAAACTCAAACTGATATTGCAAGAGAGTCATGTGACACACCGTGAGATTCAAACATATTTGGACATTAGTTCCATTCGCACTGCATGACCATTTGACCTTCAAAAAGATTCGTTCGGGTTGGATACCGCATAATTTGACATCCACTCAAATAATAGATGGTGTAGGTGCAAATAAATACTGGAAAAATCCAATCGCGGTGCTTCAAAAGACGTCTATAAGATGATGACACATGACGAATCATGGATCTATGCATATAAACCAGGAACTAAGCAACAATTGGGTCTTTTAAGACGAGTAAAATCCAAAAAAAGTTGTTCGTGTACAAAGCACTTGTCGCTACCATTTCATTAGAGCAACGTAGAACGGTCAATTCTGAATGGTATATAAGAATTTGTTTGCCAGAAGTGTTCGAAAACATGAAATCTCTCGCAAAGATGAATCAATCTCCACCACCGCAATAGAAGCTCTCATACATCAATTGAAACAAAAACCTTTTTGAACAGTTAAAACATAAAATTGATAGGTTATCCGCCGCACAGTTCTTGATAGACACCCAATGATATCTTCTTATTCCTGCAGATAAAAAATAAATTGCGAGATCAACGTTTTTCTACAACTGAAGAAGCGATTGATTCATTCAAATCACATGTCTTGGAAGTACCTTGATTGGAATGGAAAAATGTTTCGACAATTGGTTCAAACGCATTTTAAAGTGAATCGAATCCAATAACGAAAACTTATATCATCAACAATTTTCATGCAATAGAATCAAAACCATACGGCAATTATGCGTTCCATAGAATTATTTTTATATTTGTAGCAAATGTGAAACAGACTTTTTCAAAATTTCCATCGGTATTGGATACCGTGTCACTACTAGACACATTTACATAGCACATACACTGGAAATATATTTAGTATATCGCTGGCCATCACACGCATTTCTTTTCCAATAAGAATTAGCCCAAAACATACAAGACATATCAATTTTTTCATTCCACTCAATCCATCCTTCGCCGTTATCACTCAACTCGTTTTAAGAAATTATGCATGGATCGCTAGAAGGCGCACGTTAACTTATGACTACTTAATATCCTTAGAAAATGTTTTAATCTGCATAACAGAACGTAACAGGAAGCATACTATAATATAAGTGCTCAGTGAAGTCTCTGAAACTACTAGCTCATTCATAGGGTAGTTACTCGTTCTCTGTTCTATTTATTACGCTCGCATGTATCGAGCTTTTAGATTATGGAGTATCTCTTTTCCTTTTCCACTAATTTTAATTTCATAAATCATCCATTTAGGTACTAATGTCCTGTTAGAGTGTTTGTTAAATATCATAGTGCACATTTGCTTTTGTTAATGCACTCTAGTAGTATTAGTTTCTCAGTAGTGTCTTTGGTCTACGGTGTTGTCTTTGCAATTCAATTTGTTTTTTCATTTCTTTTTCATGAATCTCTCTTAATATTATTTGTGTGTTTTGCTAGTCTATCTATCCTTCTATTACATTGTGCCTTAATACTCCAATTGAATTAATTTTGTTAGTCCAATTCCATTCAAGAACCATTTTGAAAGTGTTAATAGAAAAGCTTAGCGATTTGATAATTGCTTGGTGACATTCCAACATTATTTAACTTCCGTTTCGATATTTCTTACTGATATTGAGTTTCAGTTGAATACATTTTCACATGGGGTTTCAAAAAAGCTTCATTTTATAGCCATATACTTCTATCCCAGTTCCTTTCTTTGTTTTAGAACGGTCTCTTTGTCATTTTACGGTATTCTTTTCATATTTTATTCTAGTAATGGTGTATAGATTTCATTTTTTTGTTATTATAATTTCTCCTCGCTCCATTTTGGGCATATTCCAATATTCCTGTTGCTAGGAAGGAGCTTACTCCTTTTTATTTATTTTGTAATACACTTTGCTGTAGGTCATATTTCATTGATACTATACAAATTTTTAGGCATTAATATTATTTCTAACCTTTATTATTGTATAATATAACATACTAGTGGTCTTAGTTGTCGAAACATTTCAACGTGAGAAAAATAAATTTTAAATAGTTTATTTATAGCCAATTTTTATTAAATGTATGAGTGTGAACGAGGCTGTTTGTTGATATATTAACCAACTGATAAATTTTCAGATGGGTACCTATCAGTAGCTGTTGTACATGAAACTAATCTACATTAAAAAGCTTTTTAGCATACACAAGAGATAAAGCCATCTTTTCAATCTAAAATCCATTTATTTGCATCTTAGTCATCAACGGTGATATTAATCGCTTTCACTGTACGCTGATAGACTAACGATAAAAGTGAATGGATGCAGGACATCCAGCTGAAGTGTCAAACCAATAACGAACTTGAGAAATCCATTGATCAGAGAATCGACAAGAGCGTTCACATGACACGTTATTTAAAATTCAATTAGAATGTGGCTTTATGAATGAATTCGAATGTAACGTGGGCAGTAAACCATGTTTCATAATATTAGAATATGATATTTGTAAAATGGTTAGCCTTGGTTTTAAAATAGTAAGTCGATTAGGTGCATTTTTTTGTAGGTCGTATTCTGTATTAATTATTATTTGTAGTGGGCTTAATTAATGAAAATTTAAGGCAGTTTATTTCAGTATTTTAAGTGAGAGAAAGTTTATTGGGTTAATTGAAAAAGTTTGATTTATGCAATCTGGTTGTTACAAGAGTTCCATTAAAAGGTTACATTATCAAGGAGAAAATTTCCCCGATAATTAATTCTAAAAAGATTCACACAAAGCAGCCTACGTGTTTTATTAACGCTCATGATATACCAAGTAATACAGGTAATACGGAAGAGAACATTTGATAACATATCACTCCCAAACGTTTTAAAAGGGAATAGGAGGTCATGCTAAAGACATCTCTAATATACTTATTCAGAAGCCTTCCTAGAATCTTCAGTAGAAGAGAAAATAGTCTTTAATGCTTAAAATTTCGTCTCGACAAAATTTCTGCGCAAATTCTTCTCATAAGCTAGAAATGCGTCGTTAACTAGCTGCTCCACGATGTTTTCAAGTTATTGCTGATCTATAAATATTTGACCTTTTTTTCATACCTTTAATTCTTTCTTTGTTCTTCTTAAAAAAGCAGAGCGACAAAGTGTTTTCAGAGCAGCTGAAACTCCTCTTCAGGCACCAGTTCTTCAGAAAGACAAGCTATGCTGCAGGGAGCTGTAAAACCGATTCAAACGCCAGAACAATCACAGGCGAGAAGAATTCATAATGCAGAAATGTAGACCACGCGCCGTCGAAATTTCATGCGTAAGGATTGGTCGGTATTCAATGGTACTGGGTTTAAATTTGATCCTTCATTTGAATATCGTAATCATCTTTGATTGTTATCGGCTCAATAAATGAAAAATGTCATTATTGCGATGCTCTAAAATGGAAAGATGAAACTGTTGGAATGTGCTGTTGCTGTGGTAAAGTTTCACTTCCATTTCTTGGCGAACCAGAAGACCCTTTAAAATCTGTTAAATGTTACAGATGAGTCAACACAATGTTTAAGCAGAATAAGAAAGTATAACTCTTGCTTTCAAATGACATCCTTTGGAGGGTGGATATATCCTGGTTTACAGAAGTCAGGTCTAACTTCCCAGCCTCATGAGATAACAATTAATCTGAATGATGTAGTGTATTGGCGATTAGAATAGAACATTTGTGACACTACAATTTTTACTACGTTTTTATTGTTTTCTTATGCATGTGTGCTTATTTTCTATTAGAAAAGTACTTTAAAGAGGTATATTATGTTACTATTTAGACTAAAATTTCAAATAATACTTTCTATTGTTTACAGAACAACAAAATTTGTTGGTATTCTGGCTTTGTTGTTCACCTCTATTGAAGTTAGAGAAAAAATTAACAGATGTCTACCACTTCGTAATTTTCGCGATTAAATTTATTTGAATTTTTGAGGTTAGGTTAGTCATTGTTGGTTAGATGCTATTCGTTTTGATTCCAATTATTTCCACTGAACTTCCATTCCAAAACATAACAGAGCAAAAGGGCAGATATTACAGATATCGGGAGAGCATGTGGAAAAGCTCCGATTCTCTTATGGTCCACTATATGTAACCTGTTCGCGTGTGTCTAACGTCCGGAATTTACAGAGAAATATATTTTAACGTTTGTTGTTATATTTTGATAAAGTTTTAATTTTTAAAATTTCATGGTATGTTGTAATTTTTTAAAATTGGTAATCCCAGCCAAGCAATAAAATATAGTTATTATATTGATAGATTTATCTCTATTGTAATGATCTCTGATACTATAATGGCTTCCATTTGAGCGAAGCCGCGGGTGAAAGCTAGTCGGGTTATAAAGTTGAATTGTTTTTGCTAATTAGAGATATCCGTTCAGTATAAAAAAACCCTAAAGTATTTTGTAACTCTAACGTATTAACGGTTCATTCAATTTTGTCAGCTAGAACCCATTTCCGTACCATAATTTGAAGTTTTATAAATCTAATAAGCATATTAAATTAAAACAACACTAAGCAGATTAATCTCAATAAGTCCGTTCGACAAATTTATAATTAAAGCCGACACATATATCGAGGTTGATGTGAGATTGAGTGAAATAATCAAAGACAAAGGATTTTCGCTTTAATATATTCATTATACAGTAGTCGTAGAAATGATGTTCATAAATTATTACGTTTATCAGATATACTTCTAATTTTATTATGGTAATTGTACAAGCAGGTATTTGGATTTATGATAGATCCGATTTCTCTTTTAACATTTTATTTTTCATTAGAGTAAGGTAGAAGCGATTAATATCAATGTTGATAACTGAAACGCAGGTGCAAATAAACGATATACAGATTGACGGTTTTATCAGTTGCTTCTGTAAAATAGCTTTTAAATGCAGATTAGTTTTGGGCGACTTCATCCAACAGATAACGGGACAGCTTTATTCATCAATGTTCTGCGATATTTATGTCTAGTATATAAAAATAGTGGAAAGAAGATTAAGCTTAAAGAGATAGACTGCATATAGAGAAGCATTTAAAAATTTTAACCAAGAGTAAAGAGGACTCATCGCTTGGGCCTCTGAAGATATTAACTTCGTTATCGTAATGCATGTCACATAGTGTAATTGTGACTATTAATGTAGTAGGGGCAGTAGTGAAGATATTAGCATATTACCTTATGTTAATCATGATCAAACCATTAAATCTTGACGGATTAAATCCAATGCTAATGCATTGCGCTTCGATCTATTTACTGAGGTTAATAATTTTTCTCCTTTTGTCTCAATTTAATAGCTTGCACCTACCTTTTCTAGCTCATTGTCTTCTGCCACTCAATTTTCACAATATATTTTACAGTATTCATTTTTGAACTCTTGTTGTTTCTTTGTCTATGCCAGATTTGGAATCCATTTTGCGATTTCCCTTATCCATTCAATTGTTTTTTCTCATAAACATCCCACAAAAATTATCGCATTATTTTTTAAATATTTTAAATGTGTTGCCTGTTTTTAGAATTTTATTATTATTACAAATTAACACACCTTTTACAACATTTATTATTTTATATCAGTTTAATCTACAGAGAACAAAAAGTTTTATTTACCAAAACATAGAAAATATCAAAAAAAGTATACAAAACATCTATAAGAAAATATGAACGGTGCTTAAACTAAAACCAGACAATGAATTTCTAATTACAGCTTCCATTCGTCTTGGAAGGCTTCTAAACCTTGCGGCATGTTTTCCCAGAAGTTAAAAGGAATATTTTGAAGATCATCTAGTGTTCTTATTGGTGCCGGAAGCTGCTGAATTTGCCATCCTAGATGATCCTCGATCTCAATGCATTCTCCAAGACAGAAATGATTTACTCGAGCATTTTTGCTTCCAAAAAAATTTGTAAGAAATTGTGATATTTTTTTGCCCATGATAAGAAACCAGAAATATCTATTAAGTTGATACATATACGGATTGTCCTAAAAAACTAAAATTGAGTATGAAAAATATTCTAAAATACCAGCGATAATTTTTGTGGGGTGTTTATTTTTGACTTGACTATTTTTTTAAATTTTAGTATTCATTGATGTGATTTTTGCATCTTCTTCAATAGCATAATCCTACATTTCTATTTATACACAAAAATATTCGTATATTTTTATACGAACTAATAGTTAGGTGTCTTGGTGGTAGTAAAACCGAAACGAAGAACACGTTTCCGCCAAATAGGCGCCCGAATGAATGTTGAGAACAATTTGTAATGGCATATTCGGCTTGATACATTTTGATTATTCCTTCATTCACGCATTGTGGCAAAGTAGTCATCGCTGATTTATTTATTCTTGCAATCAAATTTTTGAAGGAATTAATTTGTTATGGACTACCAATATTTATTTATTTATTTACTTAGATACTTTGAAATTGAAATGTTTTTTTCTTCTGTTTATTTGCAGAGAATTTATTTTCCTTTGTGGTTTTTGCTTTGAAATTTTGTTTTCCGAAAAAAAAAACGAATGGGGTACAAAAAGGGTTCAGTTCACGTCTGGTACCCTGTTTAAACCAAACTCCCATACAGGCAGGTACATTTTACTCGTCTATTCACGTTTCATAATTTAATATTCATTTGTAGCAAGTTAACCAGGTATAATAATGATTTTTCTAAGTTCCAAGTAGGACTACAATTAAGTGCATCTGTCTAAATAACGGCGTTCAATTTATAATGATTTGATTACCTTTTAACCAATACTGTCTCACATAAGATATACATATATATTCATAAAAATAATAAATTTATAAAATAAAGTATTTACGCCTATGGTAAATCAAACAAAATTGTCGGCGAGGGTTTTAATAATTTGCAAGATCAGCTCGGCAGCCTTTCTGAAAGGCCATGCCTTGTTATATTTTTTTTTATCTTTCTTTATGTAGTATTATACGAGCACACATATTTTTAGTGACGTAAGAAATCGAATTATTTTACATGAAGTACATTCGCGAAGCTGTACTAGTTCAGTTAACGGTCTCATCTATAGATAGTACTAATTTTTCATTAGTTATGAAGACAGTTTTCTCATCTTATTGTTGAGATGTTTAGCATTTCATTATATTTTTCACCAAATACCGCTTATTACGAGTAAGTTTACCGGTTCTGATAATTTTATGTCAACCTTATGGTTAATATTTAATGTATGGTGATAGGAATACGCTCCAATATAAATAATTTACTGAATTTTACAGTCGTAGCTTCATTTTTTCATCGCTCTTCTTTTTCCCTCGTTTAGCCTCACCAATATGTGAGCACAACTGTACTGTCTTGTTGCAAAGTACCACAATCTTGTTGTTTTGGCTTCGTATATACGTAAACTAATAAGTTCACAAGAAAAAGTAATTTCTTGAATTTATTTGTGTGATTCCATATATAAATTTTGTTGCCCAACGATTAATATCAGAATTGCTTTGTCATGGCATAGCATGGTTAGGTCGTCGTTTTGGAGTCAAATGGTGGCTGGTTTAAGTCCGAGTAGCATATGTGTGATTTTGCAATGTTTTCATCCTCATTAATTCAATTTACTCGTTTTTATAATCAAATAAGTCATTAATATGTGCCTTCAGTATGATGAGTTGAATGAAGAAAGAAATTTTGAAAATTACTTCATAGTTTCTGATATATTTTCAGTTTTATATGCCTAATAAAGATAAAATAGCAAATTAAGCTCAACTGTTTTCAAAAACATCACTTGAAATGGAAATGGTTGCAAATGGATATAATTAACATATGTATGTACATAAATACCACAAAAATTTGTAGTGAGGTTGATAATATACAAATTATTACTTCCTAATAATTTACAGAAATTTCTGATGTTGAGTAAAGTTAGAATTCATTGCCAAGGATACTAACATACAATGCAATAAATTAGTGAGGTTTGAATGAGCTCGGGAGCAGTAGGATGAAATGCCCTAACTAATGGTATTACTACATTCAATACAATTCATACCACATTCTCATCTCTAGCTTCATCATATTCTTAAAAACCTATTATATCAGAATTGGCGCTAGGAATTTTATTTTTAATGCATTTTAAAGGAAGTGTGTTTTTCTCTTTCACTCAATTTTTCAATTTTTTCTCAAAAAGCTTAGTGAAACAATTTCACAATGTCAAGTTTTGATTTATTTGTACCGTAGATATTATATCAATTGTTATAATTCTATATTGTATATTCCATATTTCTTATAGCTCAACTTAGTCTCCTCTCAAGTTTATAGACTTAGTCTCCCGATGATCGAATCTTTTCAGCCCTCTCAACGATGGTTGCTTATTTCTCGTCAAAATAAATGTTTACGTATGCGAAAACGTGCTCGTAGGATGGAAATCTCTCTCTTACAAATGAAACTGAAAGGTTATCAAACAGGAAAAAGTCGCTGATTTGCCAGATTTTGTAAATAAAGTAGGTTGACTACCATTTCGAAAAACAATTCGTAAATTTTAGCTATGGTGACTATGGAAGTACGTGGAAGATGCGTTGTCCTGATAAGTACTTTTTTCACTTCAAATGCCCTCTTTTTTTCCATTTCTCCCTTAATATTACCAAACAATGATCCATTATATTCTCCTGTTATCTTTTCTCGTTTTAGGAGACAGTCGATGAACACAACCCCAAAAAATCTCGTTATCACATTTCCGGCCGATATTTGCCTGTTTCACCTTTTACATTCAACAGTCTTGACTGTTTTTCTTCCAATAATGTACTAGTGGATCCTGGTTCCATCTGTAGTGAGGAATCGATGCAAGAAATCAGATTTATTTTGCTTAAACCGTTTCAATAAGACCTGAGAAATGTTGATTCGAAAGCGCTTCTGATTCAATGATTTGATTCAGTCAGTGTATGGCAAACTATTTGGCTTCTTCTATTTAACTATTTATCCGATAGATGTTTAGTATCATATAGTGAACTTACTCGATGAAATGGATGATTGTCGTATTTTTTGGACATCCTGAATGCTCGTCGTTAATCAAGATGATACAGCCACGTTTGAATTTAGCTGCATAAAATTTTACGGTCGCAAATAATGGAGCAGAATTTTTGTACAAATATTCAAAATGATAGCTCGATACACAACTGTTTTCCTTTTCAGAAAAATCTTGACCACAACTCGCTTATACGATTGTCAAACAGAAACTAAGCGTCTAAAATGACTGAAATTTGAGTGAGAATCTCTTAATGCGTGCCCAAATATATTTTCTAGCTTAAATTGATAATTGCCGACATCTTCAGGTTGAGGTTGGAAACGTTTCAGACAACTCTCGTATATTATTATAAAACTTTCAATTATGCATTTTTGAATAAAAATGGTCACAAATTATAACATGTTCTCAATATTTTCATATTAAAAATGATTTTTTACGTTAAGATTTCTCTAACTACAATTTATTAAATTTTCCTTTAATCTAATGCTCTCTTACATAAATGATGAATATAAATATACAGAGTGAGTATTATATATAGAACGCCTCAATTATCTCGGAAACAGTGATCTATTTGAAAGTTCATTATTTTTCCGGAGAAAGGAAAGATCTGATAACAATGCAAATACCATAATACCACCATAATACCGGCCGTATCACAAGACTCTTGTATACAAAAATTTATAAAGATCTTAGAACCATACATAAAACTCACTCTGTATATAGTAATTTATATTGGAATAATAATAATCAAAAGTCAATTTATCTCCTCCAGAATTCTTCTATGAGGAAACAGTGTTGGAATTATTGAGATTCTCTAAATATATTGAATAAAAACTATTAAATAGCAGAAGTTGATTGCGATTTATTAGTGGTAATATGAGAAAATTAGAATTGTTCACCAGATATGAGTCATATTATTATTCATTCATCAACGCTAACTAACAACAAAATGAGTATGTTCGCCCACTTCAACAACATAAATCAAATTAATTCAAAATATCAATCGAGAGAATTTTCGATGTAGAATTTACTTTGATTCAGATTTTAATCTCATTCTAATCCCAGCGGTCTGAATTTGATAATCAGATAAGTGATTCCATCAAAACACGATGATTTACATTTATCAAGAGAACTGTTTGATTAATAATATATGATCACGTAGATATGCAAATAAATTTGAGTGTAAGGTTGTTAAAATGTGGTGTTTCGAAACCTGGCATATACATGAATGAAAACAGATATCATAAAGTAGGAAATCGTCGTTCAGAAGTTGTTTTCTCATTCAAGTGGTTGTGAAAGGTTAAGCGTGGGCGCTGTTTGATGTGTCTATGAGCTATTACAATTGCGCTATCTAATGATTCCCAAAGACATTGCTGGCGCCTTTACTAGCCTTAAGGTATTGTAGTTTTCCGTATATACGTTTTTCTAAGAACTCAATTAATTTCGAAACTCAAACCAATATAATTAAAATGTATCAAACTAAAACTGAAATTACCCACCTACATTGTCGGTGCATCAAAACAGCGACGGTTGGAACAACGAACAATTGGTAAAATAAAGAAGCAGTGTCACGATTTCAATCATGTGAGGCATATGAAAAAAATAGCTTCCAATGCACTGAGTGGTAGAATAAAATTATATGAAATCCTTGAGTTTGAGGAAAATCCACATACATCATAAATAACTGAACATTGGTTAATAATAATGAGTCTGTTATTATCAAAAACTATATCATAGTAGCCAGATTCAATAGAACTAATTTATCTCATGGAGATATTATTATCATGTCCACAAACTTTTTTGAAATAACACAGTTCAATGATATAATCTGAGAAAGTATTCGAATTTTCTATCGTCTACCACAAGACTCATGATCTCTATGTTGTTTGTATTTACAGAATATTGATTATTCCAGTGTTTTTGCTGGTCAAGAAAGTCTCCAGTCAATTTTTGATTGTTTTGGTATGGTCATGCATATAACGGCACCAACCAGAATAACTAAGACCAGTTCTAGTTCTATAGACTGTCGTGTCATCGTATGATTCACAATCCACCGACTGTACCGACTTCAATTCAGGTTCCTCCGATCATGAAGCAGTATCAACACAATTTTCGGTAAAATTTTTGACAGGTAGAGTGATTTAAATGGATATTTGCACAGGCGGAAGTCGTTGTCTTGAAGTTGAAGTACCATGGATATATTTATGTGTACAAAAACCTATTTAATTTGATGTTATTAACATAAGACAAACAGTACATAGCAGAGAATGGCCTTGAAAGGATCATGATACAAAGAGCATTCCGAAATTGGATTTAATCGCTACACTTTTTGAGTTCAGTTCAGAAATCAGTATTGTTGAAATATAAAAAAGACGGATGAATTATCGCGTTAATAATTGCAGAGTACCGACATCGGTAGTTTGATTTGGACAGGAAATTAAAAATATATCATATAATATTAATTTTCTTGTTCTCGCTAATTTGTGAAAAGCATCTTCAGTACGTCTATAAACATAAGCTTTGATATTCTAGTTTGCACGAATCTCATTCAAACCATATAGATGTGTTGCGGAAAAACCTTTTTTGTTTATTTTAGTTTTTATGTGACAAACTAGCGGACCCGACAGAAGTTATCCTGTCCCACGTCTTAAATGTAAACTTTTGGAAATTAGCTGCAACAATTAGACCGTTTTGATGGAAATTTTTATCAGAAACGTATCACAATATCTAACGTCATTCATATATATTTATCACAATAGGCTAGTTGACAAAATTTGGAAATTAGTTTAAAACTATAGCTCAGCATCTATTTCATCCCAAAAATATATTATTTAAAAAAATAAATTTCCTACATTAGTATTTTGAGTTTTTAGAAATGAACTTGAAATTGACTGCGAAAAAAGCCAAGACTGTTATGGCGTCTTAAAAGACGTCACACCTCGCGAAACAGGTGTGTTTGTTTAGGGCAGTCAATTGTGTTTTTTTATAAATAATGAATTCCTCGTATTATAAATAATGTATAGTGCCCCAATGTGAAAGTACAACGATAAAAACTCCAGAAAAATTATTCATATACGTTCCAAACAATAAAGAAATACGAAAAAAGTGGTTAAAAATGGCAAGGAGACAAGATGCCCTTACTTTATCAACTAATTCCAGAAATTATTTCTGTGAAGATAATTTTGAAGTAAGTATGAAACAAAACTTGATGAATCTATTTATAAATGTACAAAATCTACCATTATATATCACACATAACATATCAGATGTTATAACTTATTTAAGTTAAAGTTATTGAAACTTTGTTTTCGCTAACCTCAAAATCAGTTAAGAATTTTCATTCCACAGTCAGTAAATGCGACTCTCTGACTGGTAACTGCTAATTAAATAAGACTGTTTGTTTTTCTCATAATATATATAAGTTTTAACCCTGCGGACTTTCGATGAACAAAAGTAGGTGTTAAATTCAAAAAATTTGTCAAACATAACTGCGTCAATTTTTGGCAAATTACTGCAGTTTGCTTTGTTAAATCCTGATTCCATAGTAAATTATACCTGTATTTCAAGATTAAACTAAAAAAGAACTATATTAATTTAACTATAATTGCTGAAAACTCGAAATAACCTGGTCCCTTTAAGCATTTCGCGAGGTGTGACGTCACACTTTTCTGATTGGTGTTTAATGTCACGTGATTAAACGCCTCATTTTGTCGATTTTATTTTCCAAAAATATTATTAATCTTTTATTATTTTTGTAGAAAAGTTGTTTTTTTTATTTACTTATTATCATGGTTAATCATTAGAAAAGTGGAAACAAGCCTATTCATCCAATCGATAGCGTGTGAGTATTGATATTAGTATTCAGAGAAGTTGAATGTAGAAGCTGTGTTGAATAAAAACTGGAAGTTGTGTTAATTGAAGGTGAAAAGTTAAACTATTCTATAACGGGTATTTATTCTTAGAGTTAATTATCTACAAATACTGAAATTATTGTAATGCCATTGGATGTACAATATTTTTGGTTGATCCTTGAGAGGTATAAACAAATAAATTCGATGGTTCTCACACTCTCGAGCACGCAACATAGAAGCAAGAATTAAATTTACGGATTTTACTCAAAAACAACTTTGATTGAGATGTGTTTCCAGCTAATAGCGTTTTCAAAGCTTCTGGTGGCGGATTTAGTGATGGCAGTGAAATTTTCTAGATGTATTTGAAAGCATGACAATATTGACATTCTTTGTCCATACTACCAATCATGATAAGCGTCAGTGTCATATTCAAACGCAAGGCGATTAAACGATGGTCGTGCCAGTGCACGAAGTCGTTGATTGCATTGCTTTGAATTTTCATTTGCACGTGAATTGCTATTTGTTCTGTTACATAGACATTAGTTGTCAAGTATTATTCTACTGTTATGTTCAGTCGGTGGTTATGGACCATTTGCGTATTATGAGACCTTCGACCAATATTTCTTGTTCTTCCGCGAAAACGTGGCATTTTTTGTAGAAATAAAATACTATGAAAAATACACAATAATCAATGTAGGTAACTTCTAAAAGTTTACAGGGCTAAACAAATATTGTAATTATAATTTCGTTTCATAGTTTTGTATATTCACTATTTCCAGTACAGTATAATTCAAACTGAGAGATAATTTTGAAATTGTATCTTTGAAATCTATAAATTACAAAAAAAATTGTAGGTTAGGTTAGTTTTATTTTTTAAAGCATTTTGTAAGATATGTACTTGGAAACAAATTTCAAAATAAATAGTTTCATGTAATATACGTAAGAAGAAAGTAATGGATGTACCGAACAGTAACAAATGTGTTCATCCAAACTGTCCTTTATGAATCTTCATTCAGATATGCATCGTATAGAGAAGCATAGCAGTATGAATGTTTAGACACTATACACCATAGTCTATAGTCTCCATAGTTTAGACAATACTTATGCTAACTTAGAATCTGATCTACCAGACGCAACTGAAACAACTGCAGCGCACTCTACCGGAATTCTATGGAAAACTTTCTAAAATCTAAAACAATTTGAAAATAATTGATAAAACATTATCTAGTTGATCGAATGGTAATTCTAATCCATTCTCGAACCCCCTAGAATACACACAAAAAATTTCATCAATGTCGGTCTAGTCGTTTAGAAGAAACAAAAATCTTAGCTCATGACACTAACTATCAAAAATTATTAATCAAAGAAATGATACACATAAAACAAGATAAATGTTCTATAAATGATAGACAAGATATAAAAAAACTCATCCAAATTTACCATAATTTGATTAATTAGTTTATTTCAATCTACCTGGTATAATATCGTTTTATTGAAATTTCGGGGTAAATACACTGATTCTAATACTATTTTTCTAATAATTTTTTCAAGATATTTACTGATATGTTTTTATCTATTCTACAAATATTTTAATCATTAAATATTAATTATTCTTTTGAAAATGCTCCGAAGAAAGGAGAAAGGAGAAAGTTTCATTATTGTATCCAAACAACCTACGAACCTAAGAAATTAGAAAGAGGAGAAAAATAAATTTATATATATATATATATATATATATATATATATATATATATATATAAATATATAAAGATAAAGAGTCAATAGTAGTTAAAAATAAAATGAAAAACAAGGAAGATCAGATCTTATCACATCTGGTAGAGGAGGTCTTGCGATCTCAAATTAATGACAAAAATTAATCCAATAGAAATTTCTTGCAAAATTTGGAACTTATACTTGAAAATTAAAACTATTTAACTGCCTCTGTATAAAAAATGTAATTTGAAAAACATATCAGTTTTATCGAACTTAAGTTGAGTACATTTGTTTCTATTGAAAAAAAATATCGATGGGTTGAATGCAATGCAATTTGACACACAATTTTCACCTTCAAGTTTCATTCAAATTTTGTGAAAAAAATTTCAACCAACAGGTTGCTGAATATTTATATTATTATCAATCTTATTTTTCCATCTCTTTCGTCCAGAATTACCACTTGAAAATTGTCAATTGGCAATCAGTTTCTAGTTGGAAATTTATGTGCTTTGACATTTTTTCTAAATCTGTGTTCAGGTTTCATAAAGGGGGCGCCAACTCTACTTACGACACATTATATAATAAATATTATTCACTTTCAGAATGGATTCTGTGATTAATGTTCACCCACTTCTCCTAATTGTTACACCTTAATGTTCTTTTAACAAACTACCTAAATTGAAAGCGTAAAAGCTACAAATTCCAAAAGATAGAAGTTAATCTTGTTTGCCGTTCTAAACCTACATTTATATTAAATCATTGCCATTTCATTCTTCTCACTTTTTTATTTGTAGTTAATTCAATTTCCCATCTTATCCGATGAGTAAACAATTCTCCAGGGGACCATTATATTGTTTATGGTATGAAAAAATGAAATAAATTTAACAGGGTTATATATTATAGCAATAATAATGTCTGACTCTGATTTATATCAATATGACGCATTAAAAAACAGGTGAATATGTCTGACGGTGGTCCTTTTACTTACAAACGCTGACTTTTATTTAACACATTGGGTTCTTGGCAGACACACCTTGCTATTGTCTCATTGAATAAGGGCAGGAGCAAGCCGACGGGACGTAGTCTTTACGACACTACTCTAAAACATTCATTGTACACGTGATCCCTAAAGTAAATAATACCCATTATACACTTGTGAATAATGGCCCATTTTTCACTGCATGACGTAACATTTAGTATATCTGAACTTGAGAATATCATTCATGTTATCGTTAACTTCTAGCTTTAATGTAACTCAACATTGTGGATATGATCTGAATTTTTATCATCGATCTACACAACTGAAGCTTGGTTTATGCAGCCAAAATTGGAAATTAAATATTAAACCAACAAATTAAAATACTAGTTGAAATACACAGAAATGATATTTCTAGTTTATGCAGAAAATTATCAGTAAATTAAAATTAAACTAAGAGTTTGTCAAATTTTAGCTTCTTATTCTTTTCGCCGTGGTGTTTTATTTTAAAATTGTTATTAGAAAAAATACGAAAAAGCAATCTCTGGATCAGGACAATCAGGAGCTTTCCACATTTGTATAACAAAATCATGCAGGAAATTTCTATTGGTTAACCAGTAATTTATAATTATCCTAAATTTACTGCATAAACCAAAAAAATTAGTTGAATATTATTTTTAATTTAGTTTTAATTTTGGCTACATAAACAAAGCTCAAGTATAGTATGTCACTCGTATAAAAAAGAAATTAACCACACAGATTATTTGGAACATTCGCTTGCGGTCTTGAAAACTCCACTTTGAACATGTCAATCGACCTGTTTCGTTATTTAATTATTGTGGCTCAGTAGTAACTCTTTTTTCATTACCTCTTTCGAGTTTTGGAAGAAAATAATTTGTTCTCGACCTCCCACTCCATTCGAAAAGTTCAATTAAATCCACTATTCACCAAATGAGAAATTTTATAAAATTTGTGATGAAATTATTCTTTATATTCGCTGCCATATTGGAGTATAATTAAAATACAGATCACAACCAATTCACCATTATACCATAGTTGTTTTGAATTTTCAACTGTTCTATATATGTTGTGTTCTCTTGGATATATTTATTGTAAATTATTTTATAACTTTTTTCAAATAAATTCAACATTTTCTGAAGCTTCTGTTATTGCTTACAGCAATTAATATTGAATAGGTGTTCGGGGATAATTTCATTTTTTGTCTATTAATTTTATTATTTCGAAAAAGTTTCCAGCTTTTCCACCTTTTTCTTATATTAATGTTCTGGAAGGTTTCCTCGGTCAAGATTATGAACAATATTTTGATGCAAACAAATTTTCTCTAGCTCCTTCACACCCTCCACTGGCGTAGAGAATCAATTGGAGGTATTTTTTCATATATTAAAAGTGAAACAGACAAAATTTGGAGAATCTTCAAACCCCACGGTATTCGCACAATCTTCAAACTCAATCAGAAACTCTCCCACCTAATCAGATCTGTCAAAGATAAAAGATCTAATGAAAACCATGGAGTGTTTGGAATTCCCTGCACAGATTTCCCCCTTTCCTATATTAGCGAGATAAATGAACGTATTTCGCGGAATTAAGAACGGCTAGAGAACATCACATCGATATTAATCAAGATGTGAGTGATGCAGAATACCATAAGATCCTTTTCGTCCAGATCGGCTCTACCTACTCATTCTCTCTTCCAAACTGCTACTAATTTGAAAATTTGAGTTATTTGTAATCTACAGCTGCTTCGTATTTGTTGTAACCTCTTGACTTCGCAGCTAATGCCATTTATATTATTTTTTTTATTATTATCACTAAAACTTTTTCGTAATTTTTATCAATTTGGAAAATATTAGTGGGAAATAGTTTATTCAAGTAAATTTAATTGTTTTTCCACCCCTTTTTAGTACAAGCAATATTAACGTAAAGTTAGGCCGAATATCACTTATTGAGGAAGCTAAGAACTTAAGTATAGAAATGATATTATAAAGAGCATCATATTGTAACAATAATCGGCTACAACCGGCAACGTTGCTATTAAAGCCAAAAATTTTGACGACGTACTCAGGATGCTATAGGATCTATTTTTCTGAATCTCTCACAATATCTAATCAAGCATAGCATTGGAAATTGGCTGTATACAGACAGAAGAATCGGTCATAAACTGCAAGTACCTCGTTGTCAATATTAGTAGCAGCACCAGATGGACGATGTGTCACAGGTAGTGAATGAGAATGAACAGATTATATGGACAAAATGGATAGAGTAGAAAAATTGGACTCAGCATTGCATAAATAAAGCTGTAGATCCAAAACAGAAGTAAAGTGAAAACTATGTGACTTATTTAACCATCTCGCATTTCACAAGAATAGCTAAAATACTATTCAATACAGATACTCAATATATCATCGCACATTCAAGATCTTTGTAAAACTTATATGGTTCAATTATAAGAACCTATAAAATATCCTATTCTCATTCTAATATTTCGTATGGTTTCTCATAGCATCAGCTATACATTTTGCTCTCCAGACCATTGGAAATGGACTAAAATCAGTCAAACTTGAGTTCTTAAGAAAAATCAATTGAAATTTTTGAATTGCTGTTTTTTATTAATTTTTTCTTTTTAAATCAATTTAGTTGTGTAAATAATAATGCAAAAACAAATTTTCTTGTCTAATTTTTATATGTATGTATGAAATTCAACGTTATTATCCTTACGAAATATATTAAAATTAAAGTTGAGCTCTCAAATATTCGACTGTACATTTAATCATTTCGATTAGCGTACGGTACTCAATTTATGAACCACCCAAAGTTGACAGCAGGAGAAGGGGCACGCAGTTACAGTAATTAAAAATATGCAACATCATAATTGAATTTACGCTTTAAGAACCACCGTTATTATTTTATGGAATCAGCTGAATTGTATTTGTTTTTAAAATAAAACGTTACATTAAGAACTAATGAAAATATATAAATGATACGGGGGCCAGGTACGTCAACCTAAGCTAACCAAGAAATACAAATACTAATAAAAGACTAATGATAAAGTAAATTTTTGGATGTATTAATAATATACTAGCTCTCGTCTCGTGCTAGTAGTAGTAGCAGTGGTCCACAATAGAAGTATTATTTCCTCTGCCGCACTGACTCGTTTCCAAAGTTCTTGAATGGACATAACATTACGCCTATTGGAATTCATCGTCAGTTCTGTCAGGTCCGAAAAATAATCCAACATCATGAGTTTGTAGTTTTCCGAAGGTCATCAAAGTGTCCATGATCAAAAGTTCATTGGACGACTTTTTATTCGGGATTAAGGAGCTGAGCAAACATTTTATTTAATTTTAGGTGTCTTCCGATTTGAAATTAGTTTGATGTTTCATAAGCTTGTAAATAACTAAAGAACACACACAAAAATAGCTAAGTACACAAATGAAATAAAATCTATGAATAACGATATTTCTTTTTAAAATGTACATGTAAAAATGTTCATATGTACATGTACATATTATCAAAATTGAACCAAATATTAAAATTAAATAAACCACAACCCTAACATATGTAATAATTAATATAAATAGATCAGTTTTGACAATAACAATGTTCAAAATTAAATATACAAGTCATTTATAGCGTAGAAGGCACTTTCCAGTAGATATGCCTGTAAATTCTTACGAATTACGGGAAAAGATGTTATAGATTCGATTTAAATATAGTATTGAGCCCTTAACTAATTCTGTAAGTGGATTAGGTAGATAAAGATCATGCTTCGCTATCCTAAGTAGATATAGTTCTTCCAATATCAATTGCAGATTATAAAAACTTATTTAAAAACCCTTGCCGACAATTTTGTTTGATCTACCATAGGCGTAGATATCTCATATTATTAATTTATTATTTTCATAAATACTTTTGAAAATATTTAGATCTTATGTGAGAAAGTATTCGTTAAGAGGCAATCGAATCATTATAAATTGGACGGCAGGAATATTTCGAAGAAATTGTGTACATACGGCTTCGGTCAATAGAAATGCATTTATGTTTACGATTCGATGTTTTCATTGGAGAACAATGAAGATTATGAGTCCACGTGGACTGACGGTTTGTTTACCAAATTTTATAAGGGGAATAAACATTATTTTTCATTTTTTAATTTAGTATGAGTGCCGTGCATATTTATGAAATATTGATTTCTCCTCGCATAACTGTCTTCTGCAATTGCTATTGGAAGAACTATAACCGTGTAATGAAGTTTCTAAAATAGGGAGAGGAAGAGGGGAAGCGTGCTTATGGATTAGACAAACAAAATCAAAGATGAAAAAGGAGGGAAGAGTCAATATTTGAATCTTCTAGAAAAGTCCCGGTCGCCTACTGTTTAATCTGATTAATATCTAAAAGCTCTATTTTGTAGTTTGAAGATTCGCTTAAATTGAGTCGCATCGCATCGCACGTACTCCAGAATATAACGGCATGTCGGAGATGCGACTCAAAAAAGGCTTAATGAACTGTTATAGAGGTTGATAAGTTAAATTTCTTGTAAACTTATCTTAGCACAAAACATACAGAACTTTTTTTTTTAGATAAAGCAACGATAATAATTCCCATTTCAAAGAATTCTCTAGACACAATCCCTAAGAATTTTACAGATTCGACGACGTCAGTGGTGGTGTTATTTAGTAAAAAAACGTATTTTTATATCTAGATATGCAATGTCTTTGAAGAACAGAAGAAACAAAATTGTATTAAACCTTGAAGTATTCCACACTCTATTAACTTGCAAGAAGACATCGTTGTATCAACCCTTACAAGGTGAATTTATTTGGGAAGGTATGACTCAAACCTTGCGACAGGTCTTCTTTTAAAACCGTAGTGCTGCAATTTTTTTATTGAAATATTATCATTTAAGCAACTGAAAGCCTTATAAAAAAGTTGTTGCAGTGAAGTGATGGTTGTTTAGGTTAGAGTGGACATTATTTAGGATAGAGAATATAGCAGCTTTTATTGGGTAGTAAGTATTTTATATTAGAACAGAAATGACGAAAACTTTTTTTTGATCTCAGATAACGTGGGAAGGAGTGCAATTGGACGATTGTTCGACGCTTGATCTTTATCTCCTTAATGCAGAATTATAATTATTGCCGTCTTAAGGCAATTTGGAAAAGAGCCATTTTGAAACGAAATGTTAGCAATTTAAGAATTTCTGTGTCTGAGTCTCATTACTTAGAGACCGATTTACATATAAATAATCTAAACAGTTATAATTGTCGAAAATCATAAAATCTTTATTGCGATACTAAAATTCTCACCTAATGTATAATACGACCCCTCGTTTAAAAATAAAGAAAAACAGATATATGAAAATTATACACTGAAATTATAAAAGGAATACAACGCAAGAGATCTGAATTTCGATAAAAAATAAAAGTGCAGTTTTTAATATGCATAAGATGGTAGTTGACTAATAGCTTGATGTTGGCAGCAACCGGACTCTTCAACTTAACGCAATTTGTCATGATTTTACCGCAGATTACCTCACTTAAAATATTTGGGAACCTGTTTTAAGTGTTGAGAAAAAGAAAATTAATGTACCTACATATTAATTACACTAACAATTTAGTTTATAACAATGTTACACCTCTTTAACGAGGTTAATTTATCGGATATTTGGTAAATACTCAGTTGCATTAGAAAGAAAAATCTCTTGACCTCATTTTTCTTGGTACTATAATGACCATATTCGTGGACCATAATATTTTCATTCTATTTTTTCTGGGAAAATATCGAGTAGTGAAGATATTGTGATATTGTTATCTATTTGGAGCTCGTGAAAGTTGCTTGGAGTAAAACAGAATGTCACAAATTCCAATATGTCAAAATGATCTGGGGATTATGACAGGAGTCGTATTCACTGTACTGAAATGAGGAACTTGCCTGTATGTCATATGTAAGGAAAAAAAGTAGGAAAATACTAAGACAACCATATCTGGTTAATATAGAGTAAAGTTCAGACAACTAACTCTGATAAATGGTTTAGAGAAAAAGTAAAATTATATTAAAGGGTAGGGAACAAATGCCGTGACTTGACTTTGCTAAGATTTTAACGACCTGCATGGAAACTATGCAACACCTTAGTTTTTGTTGAAAGAAAGTGTCGCACTTACAGAGGAGATGCTCGGCTGTTTTCTCTGCTTTCTTGCCAAAACGACAAAAGCTGTCGGGAGTTTCTCAGATATTCAGATATTTACCTTATGAAAGAACTGTAGACTTGATACAATACACTTGATTATTTAAGTTGACGAGTTGATTGGTAGGAAATGAAATTGCACTGGCAGAATACAAGAATGCCTTAAAGATCACAAGAGGTTCTTTACTGGATAGAAACGACGAATAACAATTAAAGAGAAATGATATGATGGAAAAAAACATCCTGCCACTAAACAGCAACAATGACATCGCAATAAGTTGATATAATGTCATTCAAACTAGCCCTGACTGAGAGAAAATATCTTATTAAATACTAGTAAAGCTAACAATTAGTACGAAATGAAAATGAACATTCTTTTCTTCTGTCTATGATTCCGTCGAACCTACTGATCAAGTCATGTAACAGGAATGCTAATATAGTAAATAGCTTTTCAAAATGGACAAAAATGGGCATGAAGAGTGGGTACAAGGTTGCAAACAGTGGTCGGATTCATCGTTTCAGCGTTACTTCTTCCTACCGGTAGCGGTGGTAATCGGGAACTTGTTGAACGTCCACAGGCAAGCCGTTTTTAATCTATGTTTATTGTTATTCCACACTTGGGTAGATTTTTGTTTAGTGTTTTCAAAATAAATTATCTTTATTAAACTTAACAAATGTTTATCTCGTGATGGTAATTAATCTAGTTTTTTTTTAAATTACGATGCATCCAGCATCCACTCATTTTTGTATATATATAAAAACGGATATTATGATTCAGAACTAGATTATGCGATTAATTCATAGAGCTCCAATTCATTTTCCTCATCCTTTTGACCAAACTCAATCATTTTTTCTAAGTAGGCTACAGCTTAATGTTTGATCACAGAACACAGTTGATTCAACAAATTTCTGGTCTTGTTTTGTCTCAGTTTTTTTCCACTTTTCTCACATTTAAGTTCCGCTACCGTTACCTAAGACAAATTAAAATTGCTCCAAAATATGGCGTCCGCTCTAGAACGTGTTGAGTTTGTAGCGTATATGAACGATTCCGCTAGGGTTTCACAACAGTTGTACAACGGTTTCAATATTTAATATTTAATAATATTTTGAAACAAGAGTTGAAGTATGAAAAACAACAGCAAGAACAGCAGGAACTTATGCAAGTAAAGGAACATTCACTAATGTTATAGAGCTAGGAATTAAACTAGCTTAGTAGTTATTAACTCGAATAGAAAAATGATTTTATTTTTGTAGCCCATTTATCGAGAAACGGCTTATTTTATATAACAAAACGCTAGATTAGAGAAAAGTGGTTGGAGTAAGATCCATAATTAACTAGTATTTCATACTATGAGTGTAATGTTCCGATAATATATTTGGGGTTGCCTTTTCTCACAATTATACCACTTTTATACATAAATTCTTATAATTGACCTCAATTTTATTAAAATTGAGGTATATTATCAAACTACTTCATACGTAATATATTCAAATAGCTTAAGACAATACGGCAATCAGGAGATCTCAATAACAGACTGACAAGAGAGGCTGGTGATAAATTACTGTTTGATGGATAAGAACTACTGGATTAGTGTTTTCTAATATGATAATATGTTTATCTGTCATGTGGGTATAACGTACACAGTACACTCAACAAACTTCGATTATTTCATGACAATGGCTCCGTATTTGTGTTTGCTAGAGATCATCTTCATTATTTTGAAAACATCTTTTCAAAAAAAAAAAAATTTCTTTTGACACATTTAACTACTACTTCTTTTGTGTTACAGCAACTTTTAAAAGGTACAATTATTGTTTTAAAACTATTTTATGACAAATAAAGTCGCAGCTTGAGACAAAATTTACACGGTGACCTTGACAGCCAAGTATCGATAGAAAAATTAATCTACTGCTTTTGGTGCCAACGGACCTATAGTCACTCTCAAGCCTAAGGGTGGCTTAAGTACTCAGAGCATATAACAGCTTCATTATGCTTTGGCTGATTTCTTCACTATACAGTTGGTAACGTTTTTATAGTTATCCATCTGGAAAACTATTTGTAAATTATTTGTACCATTGGAAAAGCACGGGATATTGGGCGACAAAAACCAATTTAGGATTGGAAGTGTTGAATATGCTAGTCGAAAAAGCCTTACTAACGAAAAGATCACTGAAATGGTCTTTAAATACAATATGCATAAAACTTCTTGTCAGCATACCAATAATTTAGATATTATTGAAATAAAAGCGTTTGTTGGCCTATTGTATTTACTAGGTGTTTTCATATCCAATAATGAAGGCTTGAAATTATCATTAGCTATTTCCGAATTTCAAAAAAAATATAGGATTCAATTGTGCTAGCTTTGTGCTAAATTGGAAAAAAATTGGAAAAATCAATTGGAAAATCTGAAACAAAAATTTTTTTTCTTTTTTTTTTCTTGTCATTCGACATTCGGAATTTTTTATCGCAAAAGTGAAAGTTATGGTGGGTTGTGCTAGCATCTTAGGACAATAAAGCTTTAAAATTTTGTTTACCTATATTGTATACCTTACACCATAAGAGAAATTTTTTTAAAGTTATTATAATTATGATAATTATAAAGACCATAATTCAAATTTTAATAATACTCCATTTCCAATGGCAAAATAAATTTAACATTTAAAATTATTAACCTAATATCAAGGCCACAACTGTGGTAAACTAACTTCGTCATTCAAATGAAAAAAATGCCCATGTTTTTTCTTTTGTCATTTGCAATTGTTTATTAAAAATTATTTAAACAAATTATGCAGGAAGCTGTTCTTTTGCACTAATCGATTCTACGAGAAATATTACGGCGAAAACCTATAGGTAAAATCATTTTTCGCCATAATTCCATTTTTTATTACCGTTTCAAGTTAACAAAATGTACTCTGGCAAAAAATGTTAATACAAGTTTTTTAATAAATTTTCCCTTTTGCAAAACAACAACTTCTAGCATAATTAGTTTACATGATTCTTATAAAAAATTGCAAATGACAAAAGAAAAAATGTGGGTATTTTTTCCATTTTCCTATAGATGACGTGGTTAGCTTAGCATAGTTTAGACCTTGATCTTAGGTTACTAATTTCAATTTATTGTGCCGTTGGAAATGGAGTATTCTTAAAATTTGAATTATGATCATTATAATAATCATAATCATGATAATTATAATTCTGCAAAAAAATTATGTTATGGTATGAGGTATACAATACAGGCAAACAAATTTTTATAGTGTCTCAGAACCCTAGCACAACTCAGCACAACCTTTACTTTTGCAATAAAAAATTCTTATGTCGAGTACGAAGGTGGTGAACTTTGTTGTCCCTATGAAATCCAAGATTACACGATTATAGCGATTAATTTCGATAAAATAATTTTTCCTACCGACTGCACAGAGATCTACCATAACTCAGCACAATCATCACGATCGCGATAAATTTTTTTTTTTTCTTTAAGATATAATTTTTTCAAATTTTTCACTGGTAGCACAAATAGCACAAAGTTAACACAATTGATCCCAATTTTTTCTTTTTAGAAAAAGCTTATATAACTTCAAATATTAAAAAAAATTGTTTTGCAGCAGTTTCTCAATTCCTAGACTTTTTGATATAATAATGGATCTAAATGCTCTTGAATTTAGGTTCCTTCTGTTTTAAAATTAGTTTTTTTTGAAAGGTAAAATTTGACGTTTCGACTTTTCTTTAAGTCTTTATCAAAATATGATATAGACACTGACAATTCGCGTATGTATATTAATCAATAGATCACCTACATCATGAACATCAAAATAAGAATAAAATCAAAATAGAAATTTTTTCTAATAAGAAAAATTTATTTTTCCTCAGTCCTTACATCTCAATATCTAGCAGTCTTAATCAAATTATTTGTAGTTTTATTAGAATTTACAAAAGAGAGGAATAAATTTAAGTTAAATTATTCAGGTCTTTTTTATCATTTATTGCTTTTTCGTTCTTATGAATGTGAACCATTTCTAAAAATTCTCTTTTTCGTGTATAAAATTCCGTCCAAGAAATTTTGAATCTTTATAATTGAGTTTATGTTGTTTTGATATTTCATGGTTCCTTAACGTTATTTTTTTATCGTATTGATGACCTTTTAGTCCATTTTATAAATATTGAGAGGTTTGCCTTATGTAGACAGCGTCACAATTAGTACAAGACACTTGCTATATAATATTATTCCTTTTGTTTTTTGGTGTTATACACTAAGGAAAAATTAAATTTTCTTATAAGAACAAATTTAATTTCGATTTTATTCTTATTTTGATGTTAATGATGTAGGTGATCTATTGATTAATATAAATACGCTAATTGTCAGTATCAATATCCTATTTTGATAAAGACTTAAAGATAAGAGTCGATATGTCAAATTTTATCTTTGTTCCAAGAATTAAAAAAAAAAAAAACTAATTTTAAAACAGAAGAGACCTAAAATCAAGAACACGTAGACGCAATAATATTCTATTGATATATTATCGTAATATTAAATTGATATATGTTCATATCTATCAATATTCGGTTCAAATAATATCCAATAGTTATGTATCACCCTATATACAATGCTACATATTTTAAACGAAGATAATTACCCAGCAATCAGGTTACTTTAGTTCGTAATTCATCTGGACACTTATGAACAAAATCGATTAAGACAGAAGATTTATTTCGACAATTTTTCAAAAATATGATTTTGGGTCATACCCATTATGTTATTATGATGAAATATTATAATCATGACTGAGATTATGGTTATTTTTCAGTTGTTTATAGTGCTTCCATGCCCAAGTAATTATTCCGATAATGTGTTTCTGTTCGCAGTTTCATTCAAAGAAAAATATGTTCTCCTCATAAATTTTGTAAAACGGTTCTAAGAAATCGTTGTCAATATTAATTTTCATATCCTGATACATATATAAAATTGGAGTATACCATATGAATATACTCATATAAGGGTATATTACAGTAGAAGTAATCAGACTTAATTTTGAAATGAAATAATCAATTTTTCAATTTCCGTCTTCCACTTATATCCAATTTCCTCTTATACTGTCACATATTCTTTAAAATGTTAATAGATCACTTCAAAACCATTTCCAGAACATTCGGTAACTGCGAGATCGTATTAACAAAACACAAACTAGAGGCTGAAGAAAAATGTCCTAAAGTAGTGAATAACCTCTTCACATATGAACAGATAAAGTTGTAAAAATGACAAAAACAGATAAAAGATGATGTGAAACTTTCTTCAAGCAAACATAGAAAAGGGGATTGAGATTGCCATTTTCTTGAATTGAATCTAAACAAATAAATTTTATTTTTGATAAAAAATGTAATCACCAGCAACATTCGATTGTACAATTTTTCAATGTCGGCAAGATGAAAATAAAAGAATAATATCTTGAGATTCTAAATTCCAGTCACTAAGAAAATGTATCTTTCGGAATGAATGGATATCCTAACATCTGCATAAACAAATACTGAAACGGCTTTTTGAAATGTAAACCCTGATTTTCAGTACATCGTGGTGGATGATGTTAATACTTTTCAATGATTTTTTTGTTTGATAGAGATCAAAATTACCGGATCTGAACTAAGAGTACTTTTGACAACTTTCGCATTTACAAATGTCTAATGTACTTTGATAAATATCTTAAATGGATTTGGCAGCAGCTGTTCTGATCTTCTGCAAAGCTTTCATAATAGTCTGATATTTAATTTGGAAGTGAAAAAGTCCCAATATCACAAATATTTAGACACGACTTTGAACTACACTATGAGCTCACAAGTATTAACAAAAGTAGACATGTGTAAAAACACTTTCCTGTTCTCTAATAGTGAAAGTAGATATTAAGAAACGAGGCTGGTACAAAAGTTTTTAGACAGTTAAATAAAAACAAATATTTATAATAAGATATGGCTCCACTGTTCTTCAAAATATTATGTATTGAGATCAACACACTTTTGCAAGTGTTTAAACCAATTGTCGAAGTACTTTTCCCATTTCTACAAAACATGTAATTTGAACGCATCAATTCGATGTTTTGACCATTGAAAAACGTTTTTGCTAGAACTAATGTGTGAGAGCTCATCTTGTTGTGGTGGAGAATGATTCGTCTTGGTTTCCATGATTTTTTCGAACACTTCGAGCACACAAATGCTGGTGTATCACTCAAAATTCTTCCGTTCTTCGTTGCTCTAATGAAACGGTGGCAATATGTCAAGTTATTCAGAAAAAACAGTCAATTATTTTTTTGGAAGTGCTTCGTGGGCGCGTAACTTTTTTTGGATTTGGCTCGTATTAAAAGACCGATACAATCGATGATTATTTAGTTTCTGTTCATATACATAGATCCATGATTCGTCACCTATTACGAAGTTATTGACGATTTTTGAAGCACCGCGATTGAATTTTTCCAGCATTTCTTCGCACCAACCGACACGTCGAATGTTATAGAAAATAATCGCATAAAAATCTAAGTACGTTCTATCTAAGTCTAAGTTCTAAGTACGTTCACCATTGATATTCGCCATATTAAAACTTAAGCTGCAACCCTCGTATTTAAAACCAGCAATATATTATCAAACATTATACCATAGCCGCAGGACAAATAGAGTGAGTGCTTTGAAGACATGTTATCTGAATAGAAATTCTGACGTTTATATACCAAAATACCTTCTTCTGAATTAGTATCAATGAATTATTTGCGGCCATTTTTGCTCTCAATTGATTTCTTACGGAGTGTGTACATTTCAAGTTTATAACTTGATGGAAACAGCGTACTTTTACAATCAATTCACAAAAACTATTTTTGTAGTAACACAAGAATGAATAGCATATTGCGATAAAATGGACCTACACAAATGCGAAAATATGAAAAAAATAATTTTAACACGTAAGGTTTTTATGTTACATTTATAGAAGCATATTCATTGGTAAAATATTTAATATTTATTAATAAAATAATTTCACGTGTTTCAAATCATATATGTTAAAAATATTTATAGTTTACATCTAATAAACATGCCTCACATCTATTAAAAACAAAAATTTGAAAAAAAAATCACTTCGAATATCAATTAGCTCTACTATTTTTATGAGGGGTTGGTGGAACCTTTCACCCTACTCATCACTGACAACTTCCAAATTTTCGGGAAAACATGTCAGATGGGAATGGAGGAAATGTATTTTCAATGACATTCGTGCACCCAGGAGTCTGTAGACGTCGAGAAGTTCATCAACTAACTGTTGGTAGTTTGATTCCACATTGTTACCCAAAAAACCCCTCACTACACTAACAAATGCCCTCTATATTCTTGTCTGGTGAGATAATTTGTGAAATTGTCATCGTTCAGCAATTTTCCTATTGTGACCTAATAAAAATACCTTCCTTTTAATTTGGTATCACTCAATTGCGGAAAGACTTCTCTAAGGTATTTGAATCCGTCACCGTCTTTATCCATAGCATTTACAAAGTTTCTGATCAATCCAAGTTTAATGTGAAGGAAGGACAGAAAGAAATTCTTGGGACCTATAAGGGGTATAAACTTAACATTTTGAGACTCACTTTTTGCTTGCCAATTTTATTTACATAGTAATTATCTACTGCCCGACTGTCCCATAGACAAAGAAATAGCAATGTTTCGTAAACTCTCCCTGAAGTCCCATTAAAATTCCCATCACCTTCAGATCCCCACTTATCTGTCACTTATACTTGTTGTATTTAATTTTGTATAAAAGCAGGCGAATATTTTAATAACACTGCTTTTAAATTGTATTTAGATGAATCAATAAATAGGCGCCACTCACTGGGATAATGCCCAATATCAAGTTCCTTCATTAGCCCCATCAATATCCGTACACGCACACAACGAATTTTCTATACTGGTCTAAAGGTCGTAATTTTTGTCTCTTTGGCTAACAAATTCCATTCCTGAAGACGGAAAGCAGGAAGTTCAGACTGTCGCTTTGATAACCCCAAATCACGTGGTAGATCATTCAACTCACTTTGAACAATCAAATGTGGCTCGCCGGAACTGATAGTTGGAGTAAAAATAGGGTCGGTGTACTGTTCTTCTGAGCTTCCTGATGATACGATGTCTCCAGTATCTTCTGAAATAATATTCTGCGGATCTGAAGACCCAATCGGTACTGGTAAATCTTCGTTATGGGGAACAGGTCGTATAGCAGACGGCAAATTTGGATACTCGATCTTGGGATTACCTTTCTTAGAATAACCTTTAGTCTTTGTTAGACAAAAATAGCAGTCGTCAAAATGGTTAATAGGCTCCCGCCATACCATTGGAGCTGCAGAAGGCATGCTTTTTTTCTTCCCAATCATCCACTCCACCAATGACACGCTACAAATGACACAGCACGCGTGGGGGAGGGGGCACTGGTTGTCTTGGTCTCCAATTAAATATTTGAAATAGGCTATTTTCATATTTTCGGAAAATGGCCTGAGTTGCGATTTCACCATAAATTGTCCAAAAATTTAATTTAATTTAATTTTTTTTAGAAATAATAGGTAATAAATTACGTTACCACCTATTCCGGTCTTTATCAAAATACGACTTTATATTGACAATTTACAAAATTATATTTTACTGATTGATTTACTTACAATTTGAATATCAAAAAAAATCTATTCTATTATTATTTTATTACCATAATAACGCAATGTTATACGTTACTCACAGTTATTTTAACAGTTCATTTTAAAACAGTGTAATGTTTAGATAAAAGACATTAAAAATAGTAGTTAGATAAAAAATATAAAATCTAGCCTCATCGTAAGCCTAAGCTTCTGTAAGTACATCGTATCTGATTGAATCATTTTATAAAAACCTGTTCCGACTACTAAGATGCCCGATAGCGAAAGAAATATCGGCGTTGAGGATCCATAAATTTTAATATTAATTCAAATATATTCAAAATATATTACGCCATCTCTCATATTTTTTTATATTTAAACTCATCTATTCCCGTTGTTAACTTTATTTGTGAAAATATGCTCACTGCTTGCTCTGAATTTTTCCTTATTCACTGTTCTCACAACGTGATCTACACGATCAATGTTGTTGAGAAGCCATAACTACCACCACCTCATTTAGTTATAACATGGTTCCTAATCCCTGTTCTTTCATTATTATATTGATTCCACCTCTTTAGATGAATCACATGCTTATTGGAAGTTCATTCATAGAATTTCATTTTATATTCGAAAGCTTTTTTATTTTGTGCTTGATGGTAGGAATTATAGATTTTCTTTTTGTCTAAGTTCAAGGATATCTGTTTTTCACATATTTATCTTTTTTTATTTGTTATTCAGGCACGGAATTGTCATCCCTCAACATAAAGCGTTGTTTTATTTTCAACCAGCCTGCAAAAATCAAGTCGAACAGGGTATGGTTACAAGATCTTGCAGCGAATATTTGAAAAAGGCTTTTTCTGCCTATTCAGAGCATATTAAATTATTGGTTAGATCTACGACGATAATTGTTTGCACCGTCTAATTGAAATCACATATTCTATCAAATATTAAGATAAAGATCCATAATTTTCCTGTAATCCAAAGCAGAGCTTCTTAGATATCGCTTACAGCTATGAAATTTGTTAACACCAGATACGAAAGTTGCCTTGTCGAGCATTTACTGAATTGAAATAAAAAACCGTCTATACCAATATTAAGCAAAGGGACGATAATGAAATTAATAAAGTTTGATTAACATAAATGAAAAGTATGCAGTGAGTGAAAGTACCTTTCTTTATTGGGTTTACAATTTGGATTGACCTAATAGCCCAATTTCCTTCGACTACGGGACAGCAGAAGCAGAGAGCATCATTGTGAAAGCTTTTTGAATGAGCTTTCTGAAAAGAGTATACTCCAAAAAAATGAACATCTAATATAAGTCATAGATAGTTTTACCGGATTCGATCGTGGTCGCACTCACACAATAATTCCACTCAATATTCAATATTGAACATAAACAAGATTTGTTCGCGTTGGATACCGCATAATTTAACAATATCTCTCAATAAAAAGATCTCGAGTCATTGTGAACCCGAAAACAAGAATCGACTTTATGGGTCTTTCAAGACAATCCAAATATAACAAAAGTTCTTCTTCGCCTGTTTTATCGTAATAACTGGGTTTTATAGGAGTATCATAGAACGGTAAATTCTGAACAGTGCATCAGAATTTGTTAGCCAGATGTGTTCGAAAAATCAGGGAGATCAGCTCTCACACATCAGTTCGAACAAAAACTTTTTTGAACAATCAAAACATCGAATCAAATCGAATCAAAAATAAATTGCGAGGTCAATGGTTTTCCATACCTGAAGAGGTGGTTGATACTTATCATATCACAGATTTTGGAAATCCCTCAATCAGATTGGAAAAAATGCTTCAAACGTATGAAAAAGTGTATTGATCTCAAAGGATGATATTTTGAGAAAACAATAAAGCCATATCCAATTATAAATATTTGTTTTTATGTGTCTATCTCAAAACTATATTTGCAAACAATATTACTAAATTATAGATAAGGAAAAGTAAAAGAGAGAATATTTGTTGGCTCAAAGATCCGTTTCTTATCTGTTGATGAAAAAGTTGCTTGGAAATCATTGAAAAAAGATATCGAGAAGTTTTTAGGAAAATTATGAAGTTGTTGCTGCTGACTTAAAAATAATCAACAAATATGAGTGGATATGTTATTGAAAATTGATTTCTCATACTCATATTCAAACTATTCCCTGCCAACTTGAAAAGTACGAGTATGAGTTAGCATCAAGTTTTGAAGGTTTCTGAAAAACATCATCAGTGATTTTGGGATGAAAATATGTTAGGGGATAACTGTTGTTGGAAAACTACCTGATAAAACTATGAAAATTAGGCCAAAAGTCTAATTTTCAATCATTGTTTATATTAGCAAAGTTTTGAAGTACTTCTTAGATCAGATATGACAAACAATTTCTGGCCAACTAATATTTAAATAAACAATAATTAAAAACTTCTAGTTCTGGCATCAAAAGAAATTATCCAAGAATTGTTAAAAGTGTATGAAGAGTATGAAGATTAGCTCCTACATCAGAAAGTGGCCCTACAATTCCGAACATTGATTTATGTGAAAGACAATTACAAAATAAAGCGATTTTAGAAAATATAGTGAAATACAGAATTACATATCATTCAAGATGGTCGATTACCCTTGAGGTATTTTGCAGAAACTTTAGACGTTCCGTTAGGTAGCCTGAGCAATTTATTGGCTGAAAATTTCGGGTGTATAAATATTGAGTTTTGTGCGTCGTAATGCAACTGAAAATTAGGCTTGGGTCTAACAACTTCTTGATTCGAAGCAAGAGGTTGAGGCTAAGATGTAAAAGGAATTTCGCTTACGTGAGTACAATCCGTGGTGGTCCTTGAATTCCTGAACATTGTCTCAACGCCAGCCTGTTGTTGATGAAACCATTCATTAACATCCATTGTCATTATATTTACTACATCGTATAAATATATTGTGTCTTGGCCCATCTATCTACTATAGTAACAAGATCAACTTAATATTGAATTTTCTCATTCCGTGTGCCAGTACTTACATCATTTTTCCTGTGTGCAACAAGATTGAATCTTTAGAGTCGTATTTTGTCAATTGTTCCTTATTCGAATCCGTGAAATCTTTTCTTTCCTAGTTAATCCGCTAGTTTTTGTTCCGAGGCGAGGGTAGAGATTTCGTAATGCTGGGCTTTTCACGATTTCCGGTTGTTGGCCTTGAGATAAACCTCCCCCTCCATGATAATCCAATAGTAGGTGACTTTTGCGACTTCAATCTACTTCAATAATGCCATTCCCAGTGAAGAAGAATTTCCTCCAAATAATATCGAGAAATTCTTGGTTCCTTCTTCACTTCAGCACCACCCCAGAAGGAAGTATAGTACTTCCATGATTAAGTAGACTACAAGTGGGCTTCGCCTATAGGCAAGACATGGATTACCTTTAAACAAACGTATCCAGATACATCGCGAAATTTAACTGTAATATTCATCTTATTCGCAGTCTACTTATGATTTATGATTGTTCACATATCTCAAAAGTCCTCCTAGAAAACTATTTTCATCGAACGAATAGATGATAACATTTATTAATTTCTCCACGTCAGGCAATGTGTATTGAAAAAAAAAAATGATCTCTTCAAAACACTGAAATTGTGTTTGGCGTATTACGCAACACTACCTGATATTACCCATTTATATGGTAAATGTTATCATCTTATAATTAATTCATATATAGGATCACGGTGCTATACAATTATTATTAAGCGGCATTAATGGTTGATTGTTTCCACTTTAAGAACAAGTTTCATCATATAAAAACGTACCACACATGAAGCCAAAAAAAAACAATTACCGTAATTAGATGAACATAACCCGGTGCGAGTTGAAAATTCGATTGGTGATTGTGAGCTTGTGTCTTGTCGAGTTGATCGTTTCTGATTTTATCTCGAACTCTATGTTGTGGTACTTGTACCGATCTGATTACAATAACAAATTCGGACCATGTACGCTCTTTAAATTGCTACAATGATTTCGTAGATCTGGGAACGAGGAGTTCAAAAAACCGTCTAAACTGTCGCCAAAGAATTAGCATCAGGCGGCGTGGGTTCAAGCGTACCAGTGGCGTCAGTAGTATTATCATTTTAAATCGATATTTATTGAAATATATGGCTTAGTACGAATTATGTTTACTGTGAAAGTGATAGAAGAACTTAATAAAAAACTTAAGATTCGTGGAATAAATATTGTCGTCATCACGTTCTCAAATAGAATCTGTTTGATTCACTGAAGCTTCCAGTTTTCTCAAACAACAATGTTATCCTCTTCAAAGTACTTCCTAGGTCGTTGTTCGTACTCTTGGCAACAGCGCTGCGAATATTCAATTCAAATGGTTCTTAACTGATCGATCACAATCTATTAAATGTTCTCCAGAAATTCAGAATGACGTACTTTTATGAAATGCTCTAGTTCCGCTTGAACGAAAAAATTGCAAGGACTCAAGTCAGAATTCTTAATTATTGGTAATCCTCTTAACGTTTTTTCGATTATCTGTATGTTGGATTGTGAGGTTTTTCGTTATTATTTTTATTGCATGTGAAGTACGGTGGAGTGCTTGGATTCAACTACTCACTCATCAACACTGTTTAGCGACGTTTCGGTCTGACAAGGGCCCCCACACACTCGACAGTTGTCGAAGTTAAAAAGAAATTGATACTGAACGTCTTTCCGATATTTCAGATAGTTTATGCTAGAAGGAAACTTAAGAAATGAATTTTCTCCATAGGTTATTCATCAAATTCAACTCAAATCTTGATCGTACAATACTTGTAGTGATGAAGTTACAAGTGTTGCTAGTTTCACCACTTTTTCAATCTTAATTCAACACCGTGTACGTTTTAAAAAATTAATGAAATAATATGAAGTCATATCTAGAAATGGTTACTGTCCATTCGCTTTTCTCATAGCTATAAAGAAGGCGAACTTTCAACTTGTATTTTTAATTTTTGGTTCCAATTCTCCAATTAATATGAGGGTACATAGTGGGCCACAGAATACCGCCCATTTTTGTTTTAGGACACATTTTTTACGATTTCTTAATACCAACTACGTGTCGCACACGCAAAGGCTTTCAGTCTTTCCATAGAGTCATACGTAATTTGAAGTTTACTTCTAAAAAATGGAACCCAACGCCTATAATTTTCTAAGGTGTCAACTTTTCTGTTAAATTGAAAGTGAAGTGAAATTTGTTGAAATAAGTGATTAGATATTTTGTCAGTTTAGCATAATTTTGAGTTGAATAATACAGATACATTTCTAATTTCTAATAACTCAAAAATTCTATTCTATACTAGATCGATTTGAGAAAGAGGTGTATGCTAAAGGAACACAAGTATAGATTGTGATGGATTTGAAAAATAAGCTACTCTACAATTGTATGGAAGTCGATGGAAACCATTTGCTACATCTCAATCATCAATTTAATATCATGATGTTATGAAAGTCGATGGAAATATTTCATGTACAAAAACTTTACATTCGATTTAATTTGGTTTTGATGTGACAAAATTACTAAGAACCAACCATGGAAGTTGCGTTTTATGTTTAAGAAGCAGTTCAAAATTTTGCAAAAAACATGTAATGATAAAAAAAATTAATTAATAATCATTATGTAGGATAATCATTATGTAGGACTTCATGTATGTATGTATGCACTTCATCTAAATGCCTTTCTAATGATGACTCTTTGTATTCAAGAATAAAGGATTATGAAGAAGAGGATGTTGCAAATGACTGATGTCTTTATCGTAATAATATGTCCCCATTAGAACAAGAATCCATATGTTTCACCATTTCGTTGAAATAGAATTAGTATTTGATCACTTTGTAGATATTAAACAGGCATTCCATGTAGTACTTCATCTCTTTTTCAATCCTGTTTGGTACTCACTTTCCATTCTATTTTTAATTCTAGCTCTAACAAACTTCTGGAAACTGAAGAAGATTCAAGTGCGATTACTAAAATAAGCTAATTTTCATTTATTTCCCGTATATATTACTATCTCCACCATATACTCACGTGAAGATTAACCAAATGATACGAGGCCATTGCCTTCAGTTTGCGATGCCACAAAACTATTGGAGTTAAAGCTGGCAATATATCATCTTTAAATACCATCATCCTAAAGTAAGTAAGCTTTGATTGTAGTTGAGCTACTACTATTACAGAATAAAAAGTGGTACATATGATTTACGTTCGAACTTTAATTTTTAAAAAAAAACATGTAGTCGTTATAATCAATTATTATGCCAAGTTAAGTTTAATCGATCAACAAAATCTGCATTATGCTTTTGGTGATGAAAGTCCTTCACAAGCAACTGTGCTTTTTTGGTGGAGCGTTATGCAATGGAGAGTATTGTATTATTTCTATAATAACAGTAACAGTTTATGGAACATATATACCATGTTATGATATTCCTCTTGTATAGGAAAGCCATGTATTGTTTTACGGAGATTCACCAACACAGCTATGGCGAAAATGCAAAGAAAATTATGTAGGCGGTTTTCTTTAGTAGTTCAGGTGTTGTGAAAGCAGTTAAACTTGAAGATCAACGTACAGTAGCAGCAAACTAATATACCACCTCTAATATATCACGAATTTTTACGTGAAAAGAATGCAACAGTCATTGAACATCCATCTTATTTGCCTGATTAGGTCATGTGTGATTCCTGGTGACAATTTAACTTGAAGAAACATATACGTGCTTGATGTTTTACTAAGATAGATGAATTAATTGATTAGTTTTTTAACAACAATCCAAAAAATGACTGACCTAAAGCTTTTAAGGTGTGGTAGTGCATTGATATAGGTGGTGATTACTTTGAACTTAAATAGAATAACTTTTTTAAAAAAACTTGTGGCTTTGTTTTATCGAATGTAGGGAATTATTTCTTTCCAAATTTTTAGTCTCGTTCCTTTTTCTCTTTGTTATCGTTTTTAGTTTTCTCTATTCTTTTAACTTTAACTAAGTACCCCAGTAGTTTTTGAATCAGCTGACAACATTGCCACGAGTCCATTATAAGAGGGGTCATTTCTAAGAAGACATGAGCAATAATGTTATTAACGAAAGATTTAAAAGGCGTAAAGACGACAGATCCCTTGAATCTCATACTTAGACGTGTGGATGAACCATAAATATATTTCGTTGCGATTATATTTCCATTGTTATTTTTTTGTTTTAAACTTCATATCGTCACCGTTTCTTTTTTGAAATAAACTTGTCATCTAACTCATCAACTGTTTCATTCTAAATAATATCCAAGACAACACGAACTAATATAAAACTTCAAACTGAGAATATATAGCATCACCTCTATGTATCACGGGAGCAATCATCCTGTAAGTCACTTGCCATACACTTTGGACAAATACATTTCTAAAGTAGTTCCATGTCTGTTTATTTTGAACTGACGGATATTTAGGACTTTGTTGAGCTCATAATGCGTTCAGGGTATTCAATCCCTTTTCTGAAAATAGATTTTGACGATTCAGGATCGTCTATCAGATTAGTCTCGTCGTAGTTAATGATGGAACCAGGTGAAATTTCTGCCACCTTTGGCACTGTCTCTTGAATAATTCGGGCTTGTGTCTATGAATAAAATTTTTGCACCAGTCTAAACCGGAAAAATTGTCTTTGAACTTCTATACGCTATAACAGCTATACGCAACTGTTCTTCGGTATAATCTTCATAACGCCGTGCACCCACTTGTCTATTATACGTACGAACCATTTTCTATAAAAAAAACACAATGTAGGGCAACTTAGCAAACCGCAAAAATTATTGGAAATTCAGCATCTGGAAAACTGTTAATATCAGAAGTAGAACTCACATATACACAGGAATAGGTGATGTTAAAACCAGAATTCAAGATTCATTAGTTTTTATTATACAACCCTTAGCATAGCAACATTATTTTACGAAGTCAAAATTTTTCACGTGAATTTTTATATGAGACCTGCTTCAACGAGCTCCGGACTCTTACTGCCTAAGACCTGTTGATCGCGTAGTGTTTTGCCACCAACTGCATTAGAGCAGCGTTGCCAGATTGGGTGGTGAAAGGAAATCGCTTTGGCACCTCTGAAGTCATCGCCTCACTTCTTGGAATCGTCTTAATTAACATATATAATATACATATATAAATAAATAAATAGTATAGTTTGCTTATAGTGTTCAACTATGTGTTCTACAATGGAAATTCATTGGAAATAAAAAATGTACAGTGGATTAACTTAGCCAGTGTACAACATTGATATGAAGCCGACTTTATTGTTTTTCAATGCATTTTTTCCATTCCGATTGAGCTACCTCACAAACATCTGATATGGGCGTTTCAACTGATACTTCGGGTGTAGAAGAATGTTGACCTCGCAATTTATTTTTGGTCTGCGGAAAAAGAAAGAAATCTTTGGGTGTCAAACAAGGACTGTTCGGAGGATGACCCATCTATTCAATGTTTTGACTGCTCAAAAACGTTTTTGTTTGAATTGATGTGTTAGAGTTCGCATTATCGTCTTCTGCGATTGGTTTCTTTGATTTTTTTTCAAAAATTCTGGCAAACAAAAACCGATATACCATTCAGAATTGACCCTTCCACGTTGATCTAATGAAACGGTGATGACATATCCAGTTATTTTGATAAAACATGCGACCATTTGCTTCGAAAGGTTTCGTACGTGCGTAACTTTTGTTGGAATTGGTTGGTCTTGAAAGACCCATACAGAGACCGATTATTGTTTAGCGTGAACAAATTTTTTCGACAGCCAAATGTTCATGCAATATTGATACAGCATCGATGTTTTTTGGTACAACAGTTGATTCTGAATGACTTTAACGAAACACGATGGCTGATCATGGCATCATCACCAAAAATCGAAACGAGTTTATCGATACACTGCTGTTGGTCGAAAGTCGTAGAAAATCGTCGTACGATTTAATTCCTCTTATTGATGACAAACGTTTGTATTTGTGAACAACGTTCTGAGTACGTTCCCCGCCAAAAATGTCAAACTATAAGATGGCGATGTCAGATATATTGACATCAGTTTTGCCATATCTCAAAACTTAAGTAGCAACCCTCGTATTCGAGGTTCGTCATATCAAATCTAGGTAAAATCCTATAAAAAAAATTCCATTACATAGTATACTTGCCTGAAGTTCTGATAACATTTTAATAACTTTTTCACTATTTATCATCCATTGCCTAAAAAATAATGTTTATGAACATATTCTGATGTTTTAATAAATTCTATGGTGAAAGACATTAGACATGACAAACGTTTATTAATTTCGAAAAATTTATCCTTGTACATATGAATTTTTCAGTTTATACATCAATTTGCATTTTATTTATGAAAAAATTTAAACATCAGATTGTTTCGTTGGAGCTGTCATAATTTCTCACCAAAAGCCGACAATCTATTTGTTGGGCGCTGCTTGAAATATGTTGACACAAAATATTTTAATGTTTTCGATTTATTATGTTTGAAGATTACTTTTGAATTCTGAATAATGGTCTGCACATGTGTTTTATATATCGAAGAATTTTTAATCCAGCTAAGATTATTTATTTTCAAGAATTATCTAAGATAGCTTTTTTCTTCTTTAACCCTCGATTTCTCGTATAGTTGTAGACTAGCTACGAAGGAGATTTGACAATACGTTTGCTTTGATCGTTTTTGCAATGTTCAAAATAATCAAAATTTCCCATGAAAACATATTTTTTGGTAAATATGGAAAAAATTTCGACTTCTAATTGAACACAATTTTTTACGTGGATAAACAATTAGAGAAAACTAGGAAAAGTTACGTAGTTATTATCTTGAAAATGATATGATTTGTTTTCTATTTTTAAAAGTGATGAAGGATGATGATTAATGCCAAAAAATCATATACTCTAAAAAGAGTTGGTAAAATCCATGCTCTTGTTAGCATTCGTCGGATGGCTTAATGCTTATCAAAAGTTCCATCGCATTGAAAATCCAAACGAATGTTAAAGACACCTTCAAAGAGATTCCAAGTGAATTGTTTTGTCATAGTAAATGCAGCTTGTGGAATAATTGACTTCATACCAACAAAGCAAAAAAGGTTTTTGTTCCATCAATAAGATGAAGGCTACAGTGTTTGGGGATTTCAAGGAGTTTTGTTTAATTACGATGATGCACCTGTGGATTTAACTGCTATTGATGCCGAAAAATTAACCAAACTGCGTAACGATAATTTCTTTATCCACCATTTTCACCTGATTTGGCTTCTTCTGAATATTTTCTGTTTTCAAACTTAAAAAGTTACTTCTCGGAAAGCAATTTTTGGCTAATTTGAAAAAATTTAAAACCTGCCTGAAATAGATGTATAAAAACGAAATAGTGTTAAAAAATAAAATATGTTTTTAGGGTAACTCCTAACCTAACCGCCCTCGTATTATTCTCTTCATAACTACCAAAAAAAATATACAGGAACTTCAGTAACAATACGAATCAAAAGACCGAAAAGATCGAAATATGATTTTCTTTTCCTCTGATCTCTTCATTTGAATATTTCCATTTGAATAATTTTATTTGTAATCACAATTCATCTCATCCCACTTAGATCCACTAGATATAAAATATGAGAAGATTATCTGATTTAATTATTATATTCTCATATTTGTATGGCGGCTTTTATTTCAATAGTATTCCGATTTGTAGGATCTCAATACAAAATCTTTGTGGTTTTGAATATCATTCGGTGTACATTAATCTTTTATCATTTTAAGTAACCCAAAGAAATATCATTCCAAACGTTTAATTTTCACCATGACCTGATGGAGTTACAGACACAAATAAAATCAGATCGTAAATTGTAAAGTAGCCATAGTAATTATTTCACATTAATCTATAGATTTCACATCAATCATTCACAGTGGGAACCACAAATAAACTTCACATTATCAGCAACCGCAGTGGTGAAAAAAATAATGATTAAGATTCATTTCGGTGATAAGGTGGAGTATCGATTTCGATGTAATAAATTATTTTATTATGAGATGAGGCACAGCCTGTCGTCTTATTTATCTTTCTTGATGATTGATCAGATGTTAGTCCGTGAGCTTAACATTATGTTTCCACTAATCAAAAATTGATGAAAAAATATTTTTTATCGATACTTGCATCTTTCTAGAAACTATTTGTATCAAAATCTATTGAAATACAGGGTGTTTCTAAATTCATGCGACAAAATTCAGAAGGTTATTGCTCGTATGAAATTAAGATGGGTCTTTCTTATATCAAAATTTCCTCAGCCCACCTCTTTCCGAGATATTAAATTTGAAATGTGGTGATATCTCGGAATGAAGTGTGATGACTAAAATTAAGTTCTCGATTACTCTCAAAGGACTAACCACTGATATTTTCTCAATATTCTTGTTACATTATACAGGGGTGAAATAAGCAACCCTCACTTTAGTTCTTATCAAAACTTTTATTCAAGATATAGTTTCATGAAATTTAATCATAACTTAGTTTTTATTATCTACTTCATCTAAAATTTTTTCTTATTTCTTCTTTCTTTTCTAAAACCAATAGCTGTGGATAAAAAAATAAACACCATAATTTATAATTTTTTTAATAAATTGAGTGGAAAATAGTGAAGATGTAAAATATACTACGATTCATAATAAAAGCTGGAACGGAACACCTCTAGCCAAAATAAAGGAACGTAGCCTACGTGTCATCGATGCACTTAACTTTAACTTTGGAGTTGGAGGAGGACAATGTTAGAGATCTCCTTGACCAATGCACAGTTGGGATATGTTCTACCAAGTATTGCCTATCAGTCCAACTAAATTATTCTGGAGTACCATAGTGCATGAAGAACAGACTTTGTCTGATATTGAGTGCAATGACTTCATTTGAGGGAGATCATTTTCGAGTAAACTGAAGTTATAAATTCCATTTAATGGCTGAGGCGGGAAATGTGATCCAATTGAGGTATCCCCTACAATATCAATCCATACGTTCACCGAAAAAACATTTTGAAAATGTGGATTTTGAAACCTGATTATGATTCTCGTCTTCCCATAGGTGATTATTGTGATAGATACTATTGAAAAATGTGTTTGCTTTCCATTCAATTTATTGAAAAAATTATAAATTATGTTGTTTTTTCTCTGCAGCTATTGATATTAAGAAAAAAGATTAAGAGTAAAAAATATTTTTAATACAAACAAGGATTTTAATTTAAAATTTTATATCATAAAACTTCATCTTGAAAAAAGGTTTGTTATGAAATAAAATATATTGGAATAATATGAGGGGTTAGTCCTTTGCGAGTTATCGGAAATTACAAAATTTCAACTATCTAGCTTCTTCAAAATCTCAATTTTAATCACCGTTTTTTGAGGTTGATATTTAGTGAAGGAGTGGGTTGAGGAAATTTTGTTATAATAAAGACCCATCTTAATTTCATATGAGTAATCACCACCTTAACTTCATAACTTTAGAAACACCCTGTATAGCAACTTTTATATTCATTGTAACAGGTGTGAATAAGGAAGGTTACCTGTACAAGGACGGAAGAATGATTTTTAATTGTAAAAAATACATTATTATAAAATAGCAACGACTTTATTGACCATTTCTATAGTGGATACAGTAAATTACTGTCTCAGATGTTCGACATGATTTCTGTTCACTTTTATAGTTTATTTTTATGTATGATGTTGTAATATTTCTGATACAAACTTAGTACGGTCGTTTTAAATACTATTACAGATTATTTCTCAAAATTGTTACAAATTTACCTGACCTACAAGTTTTGGGTCTTTTATAACCATAAGTTGTACAGAACAATAGAAACGGTTTGGAGTGATCAAAAGCACTGTATATTGAACATTACATATCCGTAATCTAAGGTGTCCAAGTACCTATTTCCCAATAGCGGCTGGACATTTTATTTTATTTTAATTTCAAGAATCTCATCCCAATCAATTTCACCGAAAATACAATTGTAGGTTTTTCCATTTAGTAAGAAGGTTAGTTTTGTTGCAGCTTTCAAGTTGCAGTGCTTAGTTCATTGTGAATATTAGTGGGATTATGGAAAATTTAAAAGGTCCGCGTAAGCAACAGTAATAAATCAGTTATTTAACAGTTAATGAAAAAAAACATCAATATTGAAATGTTTTAAAACACTTACCGTAATTATATTTTCGATGGCCGAAAATATGTTTTTAAAAATTTATTTAACTCAAAATTACAATTAACTTCACAAGCGAATCAACTATAATTTATTGAATGAACTATATATTCAAGAACGATACATATATTCATTAAAAAGTTGTTTACAATCATTCGTATTTATAATAATATAATTGCTGACAAACTGTTTATCATATTTAATCCTATTGCGTCTTATTTAAATTATCTTCTGGAATTTTCCTAATATAACTCCTCCATCCCTAAGAATGAAAAATGACCGAGGCATTTTTCATATTTTGTTTTCTTCCTTCTTCTAATTCGATGTTTTCTTTCTTCTTTTCTTCAATTCCTTCAAATATCTGTTTTCTTACAAATTTTCTTTTATATTTTCGAATTTACCGTAATATTATTAAAACTATACAAATTATTATTATTATTGTAAATAGTCCTATTGATACATGGCTTTGCGGATTATAAATTTCATGAATTGGTTTTATATTTCTAGCAATTGTTTTATTTCATATAATTTTTCAAAATCTATGTTGGTTGAATTGAGAGATTTATAAATTTGATTATTAAAAAATTTGAAGTATAATTTCGGTAATATTATCGATTTTCCTTTTTTAATTTGAATGTTGGTTGAGAAAATTTCACTTTCTGTTTGAATACTACAGTCCTTTGGAATTTTTATAATTGATGGATTACTTATTTTCAAGTAACGGTCCGTACCACATTTGGAAATCATTTCAGTATCTAAATTTGGAATCACTAAAAGTTCATTGTTAGTCACTTGCTCTAATATAGTTTCTTGAAGATTTATATCACTAACAACACAATTTTCAGGAGAACGTCCATTTAAGAATTCTATGGTACTATTGTCTTTCAACTTAATGATTCTTTGCAGTAATATTTTTTTTCTAATGCCGGACATTCTTCTCAATAAAATTAACTTCAAATAATTCTATTTCTAATTCGCCTTTTGTATCATTATTCATTTCTCCTACCATTATAATATTTTCTTCCGAATTCTTTTCTGTAACATTCAATTTATCTTTTTCTTCTTCATCAAATAATTTACTGATATCTAGTTCTAATTGTTCTAATTTATTTCTTTACAATGATTTAATTCCGATTCTTTCATTTTTATGACTTTTTGATTTTTTGGTTATGAATTATTAGATGTGAAATTTATTTCAATTATGTTTTCACTGGGTTCTGGTTCGTTAGTTTCTATGAAATTCTCAAATTATGCTAATGGATCATTGGGAGTAAAATTTATTCCTTCTATTTTTGACTTTTTTCCGAGGCTCTTTTCGAAAATTTACGGTTTGTTCGTTATTCTCTTCCAGCTCAAATAAATTTTGAAAATCAATTATTTCTTCTATTCCTTCTTTATTATCGTTACAATTATTATTATATAACTCCGATGTAAAATTTGGTCTTTAATTTCTTGATTGGAAATATCTATTATTACTCGTATTATTATTGTTATTATGATTAATATTTACATGTCTACTGGGTCTGTCTGTAAAATTTCTCGATGTCGTACCACTGTGAGCATTATTAATTTGAAGTGAAAAAGAAGTTACATTACTCCTGGTCCTTGAATTGGCAACATTTAACGAGTTCAAAGAAATAACATCATCTATAGTTGTACTTATTGGATTATTGGTAGGATCGTGAACATTTACAATATTGCTCGAAGTCGAACTAGTTGTTCCTGTTAAAATTTTCACTACGAAATCTATTTTGTTGTTTATCGAGTCGTCTACGTAACCCTCCGCAACTGTGTGGATTTCCACCCACCGTGCTTCTTTAATTGAATTATATCACCACTGGAATCCACTAATAGAGACGCCGAAGAGCGTCGAAATGTATGCCCAGAGAAGTTTTTTGGATTAGGTCAATTCAAATATGTTGCTATAAGCGAGGGAATTTTTGAAAAGGTATTTATACCTACAGCTTGGGTTTTGTATTTTTCATTTCTATACTGCAAAAAGAAATGATCTTTTTGGTCATTTGTGGGTCGTTGGCTTTTTTATAAATGTTTACCAAGTTTAATCTATTGTCAGATATTTTACCGATAACAGTAAATCGACGTTGAACATGAGTTTTTGTATCAGGTACTGTGATAATTAGAACATTTCCGGTATTATTAATATCGTTATATTGAAGCAACCTGAAAGATGTAACAAATAATATCCAAAATGACATTACAATTTTTTACTGTCATACCTTATCCATGAGATAAGGATCGTCTGGAGCTTGCAACAGAAACTTATTAATTTCTTCACGGGCAAATGTTTTAGATCTTTTAGGTATATAGCCAACCGATTTATTTTTCAAATATATAATGAGTTTCGAGTATTTACTGATGTCTAAGTCGTTACTCACCATTAAAGTGCCTTTCACCTTTGAGTGATTAAAGTGTTGAAGACTTCCACATTTTGGATTTAGTTTCAATGTAAGCTAGTAACACTCTTTCCGTGAAGCACTTTTTTTAATGCAAAAGCGTGAAGAAACGAACCGCTACGGTACTTTTTTCCACGCTTTTTGACCGATTCAAAAATTACATATTTTTTATTGCAAATGAATGAAAAAAAAAGTGAATTTTTTAACGGACGTAAAACAAAGTATTTTTATCCGTTTTTATTGAATGTTTTATACAATTTCTATAGAATGACTGAACCAAAATTATATGAGAAAATAGTAGATATTTTATTGAAAATTAAACTTCGGCTGTAGGTGTTAAAATTTTCCAAACACGGTGTGATTTTATTTATTGATAGTGTTTGGTTTAACGAAGACTATAATTTAAATTCTAACCATTGCTTCTATCCTTGATGATAGATATTTTAATTAGTTATTACGCCACCGAGCTACCGCGCGGCTCCATCATTTGAAAATATACATTTGGCTATAATTTGTAATTATGGACAAGCTAGGCCCATGAGGCGAGAACTTATTGAACACGTTATTTTTTAAAAAAAGTTATGTGTAAATAATGGCTTTTTTGATGAGGTATCAGCAAACAACCAATTTCTTACATTGTTTTTGTTACGCCCTATTAATGGTTTAGTGTTAGTTTTTCATATTTTTATAACAGTTGCCCAGGGATATGATATATGATAGATTTAATACCATCCATGGGCGTTACGCAATAAAGTGTTAAATATACCTAACCACACTTCCAATGTGATAACACAACTTCATATTTTTAATAACTAGATGATGACACACGAATAGATATTTTTATCAAAGATCGATTAACACTGTTTATAAATGAACATGAAAAATTAGTTTTTCATGATTATTCTGAGACGAAGAACAATTTTTGTAAATAATTTTCTGACTTATGCTTTTAATCAATCGATAAAAGAGAAGAACAGAGATTATGAGAAGCAAAAAAACATAACAAAGACAACATATAAAAAAACTAATGGATAAATAACAAATCAGGAAAGATAGATCAAGACGGTTATGAAACAAATGTGGGACAATTCTATAAATAGATAAACATCTAACCACTACCACAAAACCAAAATGTACAAAAGATAAAAAAAGAGATATATTTCAAAATGATCCCAAAATAATTGGGAGCATATGGAAAGAGTACTGTGAAAATAAATTATACAAAGATGGAGAAAACATAACAAAGGAAAATTTAGAAATGACAAAAGGAAGAGAGGAAAAAGCAAAATGCCTGACGATACCTGAGATGGAAGAAGAAATAAAAATACTGCACAATGGGAAAACTCCCGGAGAAGAGTGAATAGGGCTTAAGCTGTTAACTAACGGAGGAGAACAAATGAAAAAAAAACAAACTCATCAACCCGATAATCTGGAAACAAAACAAGATCAGAAGGAGTGGAATACTGGTGTAATTACACATAAAACAGATTAAGAGGACTGTAAATACTATAGAGCCATAACATTCTTAACATTACATAATAAATACGACAAAACCATAATGGGAGAATACCTAGAGACCATGACGATCCAGAATCAACGCAATCGACACAATAGATCAAACAGTACAAAAAATATGAAGCTACACATAATCTCCTTAGATTTTAGAAGCGCGTTTTATGCAATAAATAGACAAAAAATGATAGATATCAAAAGCAATGATATTAGAAAAAAGAACAAAATAAAAATATATAAAACATTAATAAGACCAGTGATTGCGTACGCCATGGAAACAACTGTCATAAATAGAAAGAAAGAACAAGAAGATCTGAAGATAATCGAGAGAAGAATACTGAGAATCATACTCGGACCAAATATTACTGGACATGGAGAGAGAAGGCTAGAGAAATATAAGGAAATAGGAGAGCTGGGAGGAGAAAATACAATAATAGTATATAGAAGCACAAAGACTAAATTGGGGAAGGAAACCAATAGAAATGGTTAGGAGGATGACACAATGGATATCTCCATAACCAAGATATACCTGGAGAAACCAATATCCTAGAAATTAGTAGAGTGGAAAGCGAAATGCACAGATAAAGAAGAATGGAGAAAGCTCACAAACGAAGCCGGGACCATCAACAAACTGTAACAAAAAGAAAAAGAGGCTATAATCCAAGAGATTGAACGACATAATGATAATGAATCATTTTTTTTAATAGAACTCACTCTTTATCATGAAGAAACAGAAATTTTGTATTTCAACCTTGAGTAACAGCACAAATAGAATCAACAAACCAAAATTATTTTTAATGGTATACTCGAGGTTTCTATCAAAGTTCAACACTGTGGGAGTTTTTGTTATATGAAAAGTCCAAGGACTAAATCTTTTCTCTTCCAAGTATTCATTGACTTGACCTGCAAGTTGGAAGTATGAATCCCTAAGCAATATATCTATTATCCTAGTGGTAATTTATATAAGATTCATATAAGATCATATTCAATATTTCGCCTCAAAACATAACATAACCACATTTTATCAATTAGAACTAACATTATTTTATTAGAGATTTTAGATATGACTAAAGAAAAACTTTAAATATCTCGCTTGAGATTAAAACAATGCAATCTATTGCAAAGTGGAATTAGAATCATAACTAATCGAAAACTGTATTTATTCAACTAACTTTTATTTTGTAGTATATAGCCTAGTATTTTGCATTAATATTAGTAGATGAGTAGATTAATTTTCAATTTGATTTTCAATCAAAAACTATAACATACGTTGCCTACACATGGAGCTTACTCAAAAGGAAACTGTGATGTTCTAAAACAAATTATGAAAATTATATATGATCGAGAACACAAATGGCATTAATGCGCACATTTGCAAGTGATGGCTCTAGTTTTAGACTATAAGAAGTATTTTTGTGTAATAGCGGTTATTAGGATCGAGGATGGCGAAAGGGCGACACAATAATCAAATTTCAATTTACTCAAATAATTTGCCCTTTTATGGAGCGAAGCCGCCGTAAAACTATTCCGTGCGTGCCTGATTTCTAGGAGCAGAGGAGCTCGGCATCATTTGAGGTGCGAGCGCTGCAATAGCGAGTGGACAAGTGATCCAGTTAAAACTTGGAACTGAAATGTCTCTCTTGGCTTCGTGTAGGTAAGAAATAGGAAGGGGTGTCACGAAACAGTGTGGAAGTTGGTTTTTTTCTGAAACGAGCTACAATATATAACGGGTGTCCGCCGGGAAGGTATACCACTGTGTTTGTAGTATGCCTCACAAATTCGAGCCCTTTTGAGCACATTTTTCATTACATTCTCGCACATTTCACGCGGTATTTCATTTATTTCATCACAAATATTTTGTTTTAGTTACTCTAAAGTTTCTGGTTTGTTTGCATGAACCTTTCTTTTCAGATATCTCCACAAAAAAAACTTGTTGTGGCAAGAGGTCTCGCAGTGATACCACGTGTTAACCAAGCATGCAGTTGTGACGTTAAAAAGTTTTCAATCATATCACAATATCGCTCCCCATTGACAGTTACCGTTATGAAGTTTTCAATTTCAAAGATTTAAGGTCCAATGATTCCTCCTGATAAATTGCACACTAGACTGTCACTTTTAATGGATGGAAAGGTGACTGATAACTAATTTGAGGGTTTCCCATTGCCCAGATCCGACTATTCTGTTTATTCACATATCAATTCAAATGAATATGCCTCATCACTCATTATGATTTTTTCATGAAAATCGGGGTTGTCAAGGGCGAGCTGTAACATCCTATTGGCATATGTACGACAACGTAACTTCCTCATCGTCACAGTAATCGATGATCGATTTTGATAAAATGTTTTAATGATTAAAGCACGTTGCATTACCGAATATTCTTCCATAATAAATTTGTCACGTCTCTACTTCACGACTGCCAAATATGAACTGTCAACACTAATGTTTACTAAAATGCTGGCAAAACAAAGTAGTATTCCTTCCTGGCGAACACCCGGTATTAAAGAGGATTAGGTTCATTTTTAAGGAGGAAGGCTCTGCAAGAAAATTTTCCTAAAGGAAGACAACTTTCCTAAGCGAGATATCGGTCGAGGGATGAAAAATGGTGTGAATGAAAGTGTACATGTTTTCTTTATGAATAAGAAAGCAGTGCGCGTTCAGATCACTTTTTAAAACAAAATTGACCTTTAAGATTCTGTTTCGACCAGGCAATTGGCACTCGCATTTGTAAATACATAATACAGGTACAAAAAAAATACTTTATTGCATTGTGTAGCCTTTAGATAACCTTGTATAGAATTGTAGCATCTCTTGATAGATATAACTGTCTCTCTAATGCATATTTATGGACGTAAACAATAACAATGACATAACGCTTCTGTACTGAATCATCTCTACAAACAAAAAGTGAGAAAAAATATTCTGATTTGGGCAATATTTACTTAAACGTATGTAAATCTGCTTTATGGTATATTTATTGAACATTCATATTCTGCTTCTTGACTTAAATAGAGTTGTTGGTGTAAGATATGTTTACATTTAACCGCAAGCGTATGAATTTAGTACCTTAAAAGCTGTAAATTATTTTAAGTGGATTATTTTTGTTTATAATTTGACGTAAAAAGTATTTGAAGTAGAAGCGGTTTAATAGCATTCAATTTGTTTAGACTCGAAATTTGAGTACATTTATTTTTAACACAGAGTGAGATCATGTGTGGCAATATCAACATGAAAATATTTGCATATAATTTCCAAGTAATAACGTATCATTGTAACAATCATCAGTTGTGCTTGTAGTACAATATTTTAAGAAGTAATTGCATTCACTTCCTTCTACAATTTTACGATGGCTACAACATTTTCTGATATTATATCATTAGAGGAAACATATAGATGCAGCGGCAGCAAAATTTGTTGAATTTGTTGAATGTTCTAAACATTCTTTATGCGTTCACTAATATTTAGTAATTATTTTGGATTATTGTAATACAGAGTAAATTCATTATTTTTGTTTGGTTCACTAACACGTTCAGATTTGTTGGGAGTATTCATTTTTACTTGACTTTCTGTTTTTATAACCTATAATACGGGTTTAATTTATCAAAAGGAACATCGGAGCTTTTCCTTTTGTTTTTAGAAAGTTTTTATTTTATTTTCAGTGAACGAATCTAAAACTCTTCACTATACTGTTTCAATTAACTCTTTGTCCACCCCAAATCATCCTGAGGGAGGAGCACATGCAGGAACTACTACTATCATTTAATCAAACATTATGTACTTGAAGCTTATATCGGAGATAAAATTTTGGCAAGAACCATTCAAATAGAAACAAATACTTACACCTTTTACCGAAGTAGTAATTTGTAGCCCACTGGGGATCTTCAATATTAAGAGTATCGTGATTTCCTATAAACTTTTGGCTAAAAATTACTAATTAGGTGACATTGGAACGCGAAACACATACCACATGGGGTTACAGACTAATAACACCTAAAGGCCGAGCGCTAACCACTATTATGCAAATTCCAGACCATAGCTCAATAATAATAACTATAATTACGCATATAATATTGAGAAAAAGAACCCTATTATAACAACTAAAAAAATAAACTGGGATATTTTTCAAAATCTAATCAGTACAAACATCAGACTAGATGTAAGGTTAAAAGATAATCGAGATACTTGGCAAGCAGATTATTTAAGTACAGTCAGACAAAAGTCAAAGTGGGAAGCAGCAGCAGTTCCAAAAAATTATACAAGAAAATCATAATATTTCCCTTCACATAAGATGACTTGTAGTAGAAAAAGGAAAAGCGATGTATATGGCAACACATCAGGAATCCTTCAAGGAAAAACAACAAAATTTAAACAGTATAAACCAAAGACTAAATAGGACACTACATAAAACCAAGAACGAGTACTTCCAGGCTTATGTTTCAAATCTTTCTTTTTGAGACCACTCTATTTGGAAATTTAGAAAAAACCCTTGCAACCGATAGTAACTAACTCACCCTTACGAAAATCAGATGTGATCTGGACTTGTGAAAGATTTCTGCAGAACACATTGCAAAGGTATACCCAGTTCCAGATAATAGTAACAAGGATGAAAATATAAAAGATATCTAAAATCAAGCTCCTGGGTAATCTGATAAACGGGGAACTATTACAGAAGCTACCAAGAAAAGCTATGGTATTATTAACAGTATTCTCTAATGGTATATTAGACCCTACACCTAAAGGCTACTTTATAGGTTTCAGACACGAACACTCCATAAAACAACAATACCAAAGTATAGTAACCATTATCAAAGGAGCCCTCGAAGAAAAAGGGATATGTGCTGGAGTATTTCATGATATACAAACGGCGTTCAACAAATTTTGGTGGTCTCCTCTATAAACTGAAATAATACCTAACGGAACAACTAGACTTTATTTCAAAATCGTATCTCACCAATCAGTACTTCTAAGTTATAATTAAAGAAACCTACAGCAGAAGTTCCAACCCTAGACGGTACCTTCATAGCAACACCATGGCAAAAGATATTGATTCAAATGAAGCTGCAGAACAAGTACAATATCACTTAAATATGTGTCAAAAATGGCTCTAACAACGGAAAATTAACATCGTAGCCAGTAATAAACATTTATCAAAGGAATACATGCTTGTTCGCATAATATTCTCATCCCAATAAAATCAGTTATGAACTACTTACCTCTAGATGAAAAAGCTTTCTTGGTATACACATAAGGAAGCGTTAGATCTGAAATTACGATAATATGCATTGGTTTCTCAATAGAAGTTCTCCACTAAGTATCGAAAATAAATTCATACCAATGTGGTCGTATGGAATAGAGCTTTGAAACTGCAGTGAACCTTAAAACATTTCAAACCAAAACACTCCGTACGTTAAGTGAAGTGAGTCCCTTGGTACATTTCTATCCAAACAATTCATAATGATCTGAACATCATAATGAAAGATGTAGTGAAGAACAATTTCATAAGGTACAAAAATCGATCAAACGACCACAATAATGATTTAATGAATCATCTATTCATCCACTCATTACTAGAGAGAATATTGAAGGTAGCTAGAAGATCTAGCTAGAAGATCTACCACAATGGATATTCTCAGAGTAATTTAAATTAACAGTTCCAGACTCACGTTTTGCAACCATTTTTCCATTTAAAAAATGTTCTGAGTTTCCGGAAATTAGATCTATTCACTTTTTCTATGTAAAGGTGTGTATGCATATAAATTTATTGTCTCATGTTACTTCCTATTTTACTGAGTCTGAAGTTTAAATTAGCCTCAAAAAATTAAAATCCATCTTTTTATGTGGTCCTGATGAGTTACCAGCTTTTCTTGTGTTACCTCTTCAATCTCTCGTTAAAATGTGGTAAACTACATGATCCATATATAATCAAAAGCATGGTTTTTATCCTGTTAGATCTACGGTCACTAATTAAATGTGCTTAACGCAGTATGCGGCAGCAAAATTGGTTAACGGTGATCAGATTGATGTGATCTATACAGATTTTTTCAAAGCTTTTTATCTGATCCATTAACCAACTTTTTCATGTCATACCTCTCGGATAGAAAACTCACAGTTACTTGCCATGGTTTAAACTCCATAGAAATTAACGCGTCTGCTTGAGTACCCAATATTTCAAATTGTAATATCTTATCTCTCATTAGAAAACTTGACCCACTTTAGTTTAATGATTGAATTTCAAATAATGTGCTTAAAACGCTTTTCAAACCTCGTCTTCAACTGAGAAGCTCTATGTAGTTTACTGAAGCTAAAACCGTATCTTTATTTTTTAACTAGGTTATGCTTCTCTTATATGCAACCCAAGTTATTAATCTGATATCAGAAAAATGAACTATACTCATAGAAAGTATGTTGAATATATGGGGTCTGATAATATCCATCCACCACAAGGAAAACATCAAAATACACTGTAAGAACGCTTTAACTTATCTAGCGACAAAATTGTAACGAATGAAATTGACTGTCCAGAATTGCTAGGTCTTTTACGAATACATCCTCCTCGAGTTGCCACCTGGTCTCACTCCTTATCAAACTTTTACAGATGCTATAACTAATGTTCTCAAGTTTCCACCTTTATATCGAATAATCAAAGTACTGTATGGTCAAGCTGAGATGGGATATGTGGTCTCCGAGCAAAAAGACTCCGTTGGATGGAGCCTATAGTCAGAATGAGCGAAAACAGTTGGGTGAAAAGATCTTTGTTAAGTGGAGAATGAGCGAAAAAGAAAAGAGGGCGTCCACGCAAAAAATGGATAAAAGCATGTAGAGAGGATTTAGAAAGAATAGGAATAGAGAACTAGCGTGAGGCAACCATGAACAAAAATAGATGGAGGAAAGCATTAGAGCGACTCTTAGCTTTGGGTCTATAAGGCCTGTTGAGCTATTATATATATATATATATATATATATATATATATATATATATATATATATATATGAGATATCGAATTGAAAATTTAAGGGATAATATCCATTATTTATATTCACATTTTATTGAATAAAACACCCTTTATTTCATTACATACTTAAAAGCAGCTTGACTACCCCGTTACAATATAGAGGTGTGATGTGTTTCATGGGGTATACAGAAAGTTGAAACAAATTTTCCATGAAAATCGTAATAATGTGTTATGGTCATAACATTCGGTAAGTAAAGAAAATTCCGGAAAATTATTTATTTCGTTGATATTCATTGAATCTGATATAGAAAGAATCAAAATACTAATATATTATTTTCTCAGTTTTCTTCAAATGTATCACCCTGTATTTCATGTTGGTATTGAAAACTACCACCAACATACTTCTTTTTTATCAAGTGTTCCCTGTGCCTAAAATCATTAATTCTTGAGATATGTTGATTTTTAATTGTATAACAACGATTATTTGTGTACCGGTATCTAATCATTCAATTATTAATTGTAAGTCAAATTGCTATATCAAAGAACAGAGAAGGCAGTGAACCTCATCAAACTAATCAATCACTCTGTATTTCGAGAGAGTTGAATAATATTTTTCGACAATTGCATTATTATTTGGGTTGAAAGCGAAAGTGCAGTCATATTGTATAACTTGTCATAACTTCTGACTGACAATCGCATTTACCCTAAAGGTAACCTATCAAGGATTGATGATAAATTGATGAGAGGGCTCCGATAACATTGTATATCCAGAATCTTTGTTAGTTTCAATTATTTCATTCGTTCTGAAAAACGGATCGGTGATCATTTTAAGGTTGGTAACGATGATAATTTATAAACCTCAATGGCGTGTGTTCACTCAACAGCGCGACGATTTAGTGAGTTCCTTTTCAAGACAACATATTTTATAACTAACATTTGTGATGCAATACCTCAATCATTTCAGATCGATGAAACCACTCAAAATTATACTCGTAGTCACATACCGTCTTTTACCAAGGAAGGTGCATATAATACATATAGCGGAACTGTTGAAGCTTTTGAAGATTATTCATTATATAATTAAAAATTTTATAGATAAATAAAACAACTAACAAGAGGATGTTATTGAGAGGATTACGTATCTACTTTTTAGTGTTTTAATGCAGGATCCTTCACGTTTGACGGAATTTAAAGCAACTGTTTGTTCTTTGTTCAACATTTTGATAAGTTTTCTGGTTAGAAAAGTTTTGTTTGATGTTAGTAATCCTACGCTGTGTACCAGATTCCACATTAAACGTTCTGAACTTAGTATTATTTTTCCACAATTGACATGAGTCATATTCAACGTTAGTTATATCTCTCATTTTACGCAATATACCAGCTGTTCCATAACAAACGATCTGCTCTTTATGTTTTTTTGGTACCATGTGGTGTGACGCAGAAACCTAGAGCCAGAAGCCCATATAAAAAACAGACAAAAGTGTACATAAATAGATAACCTCATACGTTCGATTAGGCAATAGATTATTCGATAGCTGAGTGAAGACCTAGAAATCGATGCACTAAAAAAGAAAACTGATAAATGGGTTAACGGCTATAATTTTCATCATGATAACACGTCTTGTGAAAAGTAGGTATTGACTTGCAAATTTGCGGTCTGTTGCCTCAAATTTATTATTTTTTCATAAAAGGGAAAAATCTGACAACAATGTGGATACCACCATAATACCGGCCGTATCACAAGACCCTTGCGCACACAAATTTATAAAAATCGTACAATCCGTTTTCGAGATAATTGAGGCATTCCACACATAAAACTCATTATGTATTAAAATTATTCTTTAGACGACGCTATCTGAAAGTTGTTAGTTCTGTATTCATTTACACACCGAAAGTTGCGTTTTGACTGGAGTAGACAACTTTAACTTCCTTAAATATTAATAATTGTCATGGAGGTACAATTAGTATTACTTTTTGCAAATAATGATATTTGCAATGTCAATATCAATTTAAGTGCATTATATTGTTCAATAAATAATATGTTTATAATTCTGCATTATTTATTTTCTTTCCTCAGTGTAATTGAAATAGTTTTGGATCTTATGCGTCGTCTAAAAAATGTTGTGTACGCCGCGGCTGTAATACTACTTTGTTGCGCGCCTAGCTTCGCTCGTCTCGCAATTTTCAGACTTCCAACAAAATAGCATTTTCAGTCCTTGGCATACATATAAGTAATATGTCACTCTTTAAAGAGGTAATGTAATTCTCTAATCAATTGGGTAGTATTTTCGTTATCCTTCTTGGTCATTTGAAAGACTTTTACAGTAAGGCAAACTGGACAAAATTAAGAATCAATAGATATTCATGGTTTATAGCTTAGTGAAACATTTGTAATTAAATTGATAGTTATTAAATGCAATTAAAATAATAATTAAATTCATTTTCCTTATTGAATGTGCAGTTATCATGAATTTAGACAGAGCCTTTTCGCCTCCTTTAATTGGAATATTAAAGATGTTTTCTGGAGAATTCGAAACACTTTTATTATTTTCTTATTATTTTCTTATTTCTTTTCTAAGAAAAATTAATTTCCTGATTTCTTGGAATGGAAAGTCGAGCACTTGCATATGACCACCTACGTTACGATATAATTTCCCTAATATATATTTTTTACAATTTTTCTATACATAAGTAACGTAAATACAAGTCGAAACAAAGAAATTCGTATAGAACACTAGTAACATAAGATTTCTACCCGTATTTGGATTTAATATTCCAGCTTATTCTAATAATTCAGATTATTACAAGTATCTTGAGCAAAAATGTTATGCAGCATCTTCAATGGTGGTTAGGGAAAGTAGTAGGGAAAATTCATATGGAGTATTATTAAAATCCAATCATTGAATTATAAATAAACTAATTTGTCCGTTATCCTTGATACTTGACGTCTAAACGAGAAATTTAAAGTGGCACCGACACCACCTACGTCGTTGGCAAGTTTTTGTACAACCTCGAAATCAAAATTTACGATGGGATATCGAAAGTGAAAATTGGTGTTAATATTGTAGAATTCAATAAATGATTTCATGAACAGAATTCGTTACACAATTTTGTCATATATGGTATTGGCGCCAGAGAAACCGAAGAAGTGAGTACAATTACTAAAGCAACAAACAGTTACTTTCGAATCACCAACCCAATTTTCAAGTCTCTACAAGGTATGTTGGAGTACATTTATTAGTAAATGGAAGTTTTTTTTCTACTAGTTGTTTATATGATAATAAGGACAACAATCTCTGTATTAGTTTGATCATTAATATTACACACATCCGTTCACAGTCAAATCAACAATATTAATTTTCTTATTAAGGGATAATGATAAACTGACTTTCTTTTTCTTTCCTCCTTAATCAACCCTTTACCAGGTAATTTTTGTCTTCATTAAAAATTATTATAAAAGTTATCAGAGTTCACTAGAGCTTATCCCAATTTACAAGCTAATTATTATAAATTTTATAATTATGGATACAACTAAAGTAATTGAGCTCCCGCCACAAACATACAACGAATGTTTCAGTAGACTAGATTCATAGTGAAGCGTGTGGTGAATTCTATTCCAGTAGCAACTTTCTGTACCCCTTAATTGGTATTGGCACACCCTAAGATCTACGGACATTTCCGTAGGTCTTAGAGACTCGCAAATTTTTATAGAAATCGCCAACCTCCACGGAAAAATCCGTGGCAATCATTTTAAACTTTTTTTATAGAAACAGATCAGAATAAAACTTTTTTCTGTCTCTAAATCTTACCATATGATCCAAAATCACCACCCTCCACGGAAAAAAACCATGGTCTAATTTTTATCTTATAAACGAAACGAAAATTTTGAAACTTAACTAACCTAACCTAACCCTACCTAACCTAACCTAACCTAACTTAACCTAATCATCTGTATCCAATTTCCACGGACTTACTAAGGTTATTCTTACAACTTATTTTTTAATGAATTTTTCGTATAATTTGTTGTAAATGAATGAAAAAAATATATTGGGATTAGAAATGGCGTATATGTCAGATTTCATCTGTAGGTGGTATTTATCCGTGGATGAGATTTATCCGTTGACAGTATTAATCCGTGAGTTCAAATTTATTATTGTAGCATTCACGGCTGAAATTGGAGATACAGATAAAGCTTCATTCAGCTCATTTCTTTAAAAATGTCAGTGTCTCTATGGTTGAAATTAGAGTCATGGATTTTTCCGTGGAGGGTGCCAATAGTCACTTCGTTAATTGGTAGTTAGATTTTATCTCGACCATTTTGAACAATGTCTAACTATATTGGGTGCTTTTGGTAAATTAAAAATTATATTAGGTAAGGAAAAGTGAAGTTCATATTTTCCTTGATATACTTTGTCCGAAATAAATGCATATTTTTTCAAATTACTACGGTAACTATACAATGATTCTCCTTCTTTCAATGAATTTCTAGTTTCTCACGATCTTGAGACGCTTGTTTAGACATATATAAAATTCATGTTATGAATTTATAAGTTGATGTTCGAAACCGAAAACTCAATTTAGAGTGTACATGACTATATTCCAGAAAATTTTGAGGAGAGAAAAAAAAACACCGACGATATGCCTGTATTTACAAGATTGATTATACCATGATGTTATGTTTTTCCAATTTATTTATATGATTTATATTCGTGGTGTTAATTTATAAACAGTGTCTCTTACGTTCCTCATTTATTTTAATACTATACACTACACCCACTTATAACAATTCACTTATCACTATCACTTAACTAACTCAAATAATATATTTGGATTCTTCTATTACTTTGATAATTCTTTAGGTTCATTACGACTATTTATTATGTCCCAAAAGAATTCCAGGAAATCTAGAAAAAAAAAAGAAACAAAACAAATAAAAAGAACTTCCTAGAAATTATTCAAAATAAACAATGTAAATAAACCTGAAAAAACACTCACCAACATAATACCATACCTCTGAACACAAATATTAGAAGAGTCTAGTAAAATTTGGTTTCAATTTTTTTCATGTACAGTAATAAGTAATTCACATCACAATGTCCAAATTGTCCAAAAGTTTAGTACAAATACTCTGTCGTCGTTATATTGCTTGAAACATTATAATTAAACATATACGTTTATTATTACATTGTTACGTATAACAGACTCAATAGATATTTGTGTACTCGTAAGTAAATTGGTGAAATTTGTGATTTGATGAGTTTTTCAATGATAATGGAAGGTTTTTACTAACTTCTGCATGAACAACTCAGTTGGTTGGATTCGTATAGATTGGGATAAAACAATATGCGAGATACTGTTGGGTAAAGCATGATACAGCAGAATAAAACGAAATCTGGCGTGATACATTTGGTATTTAGCCACTTTAGCCATAAATGACTTGGAAGTACTCATTATCAACAAGAAGATATAAATAACTGAAGAATATATGTTAATAGATGAACTGACTAAGAAATATAAAAATGTCTTTACTAAAACTATAACAATGAACCAACTACAGAAATAGTAAAATTTTCACTGCATTGATACTGGGAAACTACATTTACTCCCCGGGGTTTCAGCTTGGAATGACGATCTTTTTGTGATTAATAGGATTAATTACAAAATATCGTGCCCAATCCTAGCCTAATCTAACCTAGCCCTGCACGAATTTCATTAACCATAAACCTTAATGATGGTCTATATTAGTTTTAAACTGCCATAAAAATATATTATGATGATGAATAATATGTAGTATCTAAATGTGATTAAAATAGTATCAAACAAATATAATTGGATACTATCTTTTTTGTTTCTTTTTAGTTATCCTGTTAATGGTGATAATAAAACGTATTTCGCCAATTGTTATCACGAATAATGTACGCTAAATAAATCTCTATTTTTCTGAACGAGAGGTGTGATCCTTTCTTTAATTGAACTGCTACCACAGGGGGCATATTCGAAGCATGCGCCCCTGCGGAGGACAACTATGTAATATTATGATACAAAGAAATTTATGTCATTTCGTATAACAGAAGCTGGACCGCACAAACGAAGGTGTGTTTGTGAGTGTTTCGTTAATAAAACCGTTCAGTCGAAGCAAATACTCAAATAAACTGTACAAAGTAAATCTGTCCATCAACACATACTTTGATAAAGCAGCAGTCGATAAGCCTCATTGTACCCGATATTTGAAAGGGCATTATGGATACGTTGGAATATTGAATACAAGTGACAAAAAATAATTGAATTATATTGAATTATAAATGAACAGAATTACAAAATTACACTTACAAAATCGCCTCTTATAGTCCCCATGATAATTTTGAAAATGTAATAATAGTAATATATATATATATATATATATATATATATATATATATATATATATATATATATATATATATATATATATAACAAATTACTTTAACAAACTATAATAATAATAATAATAATAATAATAATAATAATGGTGGTACAAACCAAAATTAGAATTGAAAAATTTAAAAAAAAGAATAATTGAAAACATTCTTCCCTCATGTTTTAGAGAAATGATGTTGTTTCAAATTCGATACAATTGCTTCAAAATTGGGACTTCCTGATGTAAGAGCGATTTGAATAAAGTCTTCGGCGTTTAATCGATTTCTGTTCTTCGTTTATATGTTCATTAGAGTGGAAAAGTCTTGTTCGCACAAATATGTTGTTCCAAATAGCAGCAACCGCCTCTACATGTGCAATTTTGGAGACCTTTGCAGCTTTTGACATCTAGAAGACGACAAATTTGGTTTACTCTCAAACTGAATACGTGCATCAGTATTAGATGGAAATTCAAGAATTGCTTCTGCCAAAACTGAAGGTTCTTCTGGTATTATAGCAATTTCATATCCCTGATGTCAGCAAAAATAATATTTTCGCAATCCTCCAAAAACAAAGCTAACCTTGAAAGAGAAGCTATCTTGTTCTGTTCTACTTTCTGTCTCCAATATTGCAGCTTTAATCCAAACACAAACAGTATTTATCTCGCCGAAATGATATTAATATTCTTTCCTTGCCATTCTTTGTTTAATATATTTATACTCTCAAAAATGTTGACTAAATATGCGAGATATGCAACTCAGGAAGAGTTTTTAAACTTATTTGCGAGAATATTTTTTTGATTAACCAAAAAATTTCGACTTCAGTTTTGAGATTCCATACTTGATTTAGTACATTTCCGCGAGAGAGCAACCTTACTTCTATACAATAAAGTATGTTCATATATTCAGCTCTACCGTCCTGGCATAATCCGCGTGTTTAGTGCATGTCCCTTGATAAAATTTACAACCTTGAAGATAACATGCGTGACGGCTTCCAGTGTAGGTTCTAAATATTTGACCAAAAGGGCCTGGCGATAGATCATACAGTGAGTAATTTCAATATTTGCGTTATTTTTTTACGAAGGCCAAAAAACCATTAATATGACACAGCATAACTGGAGCTCCATCCAAAGATACAGAAATTCTGTTTTACCATTTTAAACTTTGCGCATTGAAGTATTCATTTACTTTATTGTATATATCAATTCCACGAGATTTCAACTCGAGAGGAGAACAAAACAGCAATCCCTGTTCAAAATGATCTGCACCTTTGTAGCGAGCATATACCATTAGCTGTGATTTGCTTCTAAAATCAGTTGTCTCATCAAGCTGAGTAGCAAAATATTTAGACTGTTTTAATGCGAAAATAACCTGTTCCTTCACATTTTCTGCTAATATAGAAATTCGTTCTTTCACAATATTCTCGCAGACAAGGGCACTGAATTCAGTTCTACGCTTCTTTTTGACCACACATAATGTCTGCCATTTTTACAGCAGCTGTTTTAACCAAATCTTCACCAATAGTGTATGGTTTCTTATATCGAGCAATCAACCAGGCTACTTCAACACTTTTTCCCTATTTCGTATGAAAATGCAAACTCCTCTAACGTATTCACTCAATTTTTGTAAATTTGTATTAGGTTAACTTTTTCAGATGTAAGTATTCAATTATCGGTTCTACTGTAGACACGCTCAAGAGTGATTATGTGTTTTGATCTAAATATGGAGAAAGGTAGCAAATGGACAAGCCCTTGTACTTTACTAGCCTGTTTACGAAGATATTACATTTATTGAAAGCTACAAGCTCGTTTACAGCATAATCCTACGAAAAACTGAATCAATGTAAGGCTATAAATTTTCTCTATCAATAAAAATGTGATATACACTCGTATTTCAAAAGAAACACGCCCCACGCTCCTCATAAAACATTTCAGTTGCAAGTACAAAAGTCAAAAACAAAGAAAAGTAAAAAGATAACCGTATTTTAGTTGTATATTGCAACTGAAATTAGTCTGCATCTTGTATGGGTGGGTGCTGAAGGATGATATAAAGTGCCATAACGAGTGCAACTAAATGGACTTTCAAATAAAAGAATAAGGGCATGGTTTAGCTGATTCATGGTTTCCAGTGCTGCTATCGATGCCCCATTTATGCACCACCTTATAAAAAATATCCCACCCGAGGAGTAGCTTAACCCAGAGTACTGATATAAAATATATTGATATTTTTAACTGAGTTATATGATTTCGAGAATAAAATTGTATTTAAAGTGAGGTAGGTGGTGGATGTAATTTAGGCCAGTCCCTTATAAGAACAATCACATCATATACAAGTATCAACTCAAAACAAAGCTGAAATTTACAACTTAGTTTTTTTTCAAATTCGTCACTAACAACATTCACAACGTCATCAATACGAGGGTTGCACTAAAAAAAGGTTTCCATGTTTTTTACAAATATAAAACATTGTTTATTGTTATTGAGTTATATATTGTTGATTATTTTTTACCATAGTCTCTTTCAGAAGACGGTGCACCAGCTTTTGTATTCCTAGTCGAAGAAGTAAGTAAGGTCTGTTACCAATCCGTAACTTTCACTGGGACAACCTGTACAATTTAAAGATAGCAAAATGAATTTTTCAATCAATTTTTCAACTCGATAAAATTCATGGTATAGGAGATATGTAGATTTATAGATCGTCGTACATGTCAAGGAAACCATTTGTCATAAAGAGACATTCTGAAGAAAATTGTCATAAATTGTGATTATTAATTGAAAATACTTACAAGAGGTATTGGAACATAATAAAATATTTCTTGGAGAACTGAAAAATAAATAAATGTACTAGATACTATCGAGGATTATCTAGCAAGACTGGTCTACGCTCGTTGGTTGGTTGGTTAATAATAAATTTATTGGAAAAGTAGTCATGAAGCTGGTTTAATTAATTCCTATTATCAACATTTATGGGCAGATGAAAATCCTTATGGTACAATTAAAACAAAAATCGATTTTTTGATAATGTGTGGACAGGAATAATGGCTAATAATTTAGTAGATTCATATTTTTTGATAGTAATTTGAATGGTCAGCGATATTTCTTCAAAATGATTTCCCACCCATGTTGTGTGATTTAGCAGGCCTATAACAAAAGGTCGTATGAGAATTTTTTTATGTCATACCATTATTTTCATGTCATTAACTCACTTCCGAATTTTTTGCATTAAGTTCCGGAGCACCCTGAATAGGAACTAGTACTTTTAATTTATTAAAGATTTATTGTTATGGATATTAATGTACCTACGTTGTGATATAGTTAAAATTATTGACAAATACTTCAGTAAAAAGTAAATGGACATGGTAATACCATACAGTGTGAGTTTAAAGTAGACAGTGGGATTAGGAATAGTGGGATAATATTATTAGTAAGTAATAGCTGCTTCAAATTTCCTTTGCATCTCCTATTTAGATCAATCTTAAGGACAAAAAATTATACCAATATTTATGATTTACTCTTTTATTTTTAGTACATTCTAAATAAAGTGTTATTTGAGAAAATCGTAAACTTTTTTGTATTCAAGGACTACTTACTCTTTTCGAATGAATATTGAAGCCATTTTTTTCTTGGGCACAAAAAAAGTACTTGTAGACTGGTCTAATCCTCTGTTTTATATATTGGCATAAGTTGAACTGACTTATTGGAAGCCCAGTTTTATTGCTTTTATATTCATGATTCACTGGTAGGTAGTTGCATCGGTATTGAGCGGTAAATTTCAACTAAGCTGACGTCAAGTTCACAACAGTATTGTGGATGTATTTGTATCATATTGTGTTAGTATTTGAAGTATATCTATGTCGGAATCGGTGAAATGCGAATCAATTGTCTATTTGCACGACTGATACGATTTATGGAGTAGTTTTATCCTAGATGATATTTATTATTGTATTAAATTCATTGGAATCATTCATTTATATATAAAAAACATGTTTATTAAACAGATGTACATTTAACGACAGATAAACTCATGGTCGATGACTGTGATATTCTTGAATTCATTGGAAATAAATGTCACATCTTAATGGCAAAATGATGAAAATGGGTTTGAGATAGATTGAAATATTTAATATACGAGCAGATTTTAACCCACGACAAATACCTACATCGTTAGCACTAAATTCAAGGGAGGAAATAAAATAACATGGAGATAAACCATGTCCTCGTATCTATTATGTAAGGGGAAATTAATGATGTACTGTTGTACAGAGAACCAATGTATACTCAACTATTTCATGGCGGTGACAAAGATAGGAGTGAAAAGCTCTTCGATCATTGCACTTCATGTGCAGAATTTCGATAGACCAATTATACCATCTGAAAAGTTAAAAATTGGTCTTATAAAGTCCCTCTTATTAATTGGAAAGCTTTGGAAAATTTTTCATTGAGGATTGACGTTGTTCAATGTTATTCAGAGATTTTGCACCACTTTCGCGAAAAAATAAAAAAAATCCACGCGCGATCGAGAAGCATTCGCTGATATTGGTTATCTTGCATAAATATTTGATCGGTTTAATTTAATATTAAAAAAATTATAATTGTTGTCATTGTCGTTACGCTTACGCGCAGTGTTTGTCACAGAAATGTTTACAAAACTTAAGTGAATATTCAATATGCCGACCTTTGAAAACTATACTCCAACACATAAAGTGGAGACGCATGCACTCTCTGTTAAAGGGAAAGTCATGGCTTTAAATGTATTGGTGCATTAAAATATCAGTACCCTTTAGTGAGTGTCGATAATCTAACAAGTATGTGTTCGAAGTTGAAAGGTCTAGGAAAATCAACGGTCTACAAATTTCTCAAGGAAAGGAAAACAAGTGGATGCGCTTAAGTGGTCCAAAGTCTCGGTCAGGAAGGCGAAAGGTTTACATCGATGAAGATTACAAATATGTAATCCGCAGGAAAGTCCACTCATTTTACTTTAAAAGGAAAATTCCTACCGTTGATAAAATGTTGGCGTCCTTTTTGGAAGACGGATGGCCAGCAATCAGCAGAAATAAGCTTTAGCAGGTTTTACATGAACTAAATTTTTATTGGGAGAAACGACGTAAAAATAATTCATATTTAAAAGATTCCGAAGAAATCGAAAAGGTCTTATTTACGGTCGATTAAGAAACTCTGGGAGGTAGGAAAAACTATTTTTCATTTGGACGACACTTGGGTTAACGAGGGACACAATGTAGGAAACATATGGCACGATAAGACGGTTAACAATTTTAGACAAGCTTTCTTGGGGGGATTGAAAGCTCCATCAGGGAAAGGCGGACGATTAATACTGTCTGCCTACTGTTATTTAAATAAAACAACCGGTGACTATCACGAGGATATGAATGCAGATGTGTTCGAGGAATACTTTATACAAATGCTAGATCTTATTCTAGCCAGATCTGTCATTGTTCTTGACAACGCCTGTTACCACTCGAGACAAGTTGAAAGTCTACCTACGACGCCATGGAGAAAATAAATGATTACTAATTTAAACAATTCATCCACTAGTTCTTCGGAATAAAATACGTATATTGCAAATATATTACAGGAAATATTTGTAGACTGTTGTATATAATAATATAGTTATGTGTAGTATGTAAGTATGTATATAGTGTATATATTATAGAAATGTGTAGTTTAGTATATTTTATATTTTCATTTTTCATACTTACATGTATATACTGGTATTTGTAAATAATTAAATAAAAATAACTGTATATATCAGTAGCACAGAGGTAAACCGTCGCATCTCCACGTTTAGCCAAATTTGAGTTCACTACACTTTACCGCAAACAAAATTTTCTTTTTTCTAACGGCAATAGATCGTAAGTATCAATGCATTTAGTATATGAGATATTCGAGGTAGAAACTGTAGTATCTCCTGTACCCACGGAAGTAAATAATAGTAACTCCACCGAGCGGTACTGCGCATGAATCTGAAGCTAGATTTCAGTAGTGGTAAATGATCGTATCTCCATTCTTCAGTATTTTCCACCTGTTTAGAACTACTAATAATGACGAGCAGAAGCAGAAACCTTGTGCAGCTGGCTTTGGAAAATGTAAGAAAAGGTAATGACAGATACGGTGTGTAAAATTTTCACTGATAGCTTAAATTAACATGAAAACATGGTACGTTTTGAGGTTATAATTTTAAAAATCCTGGGCAAAGTAATGTATGGTTATATTCTAATACTAAATGAACGCTTGTGGCAAAAGTGAACAGTATACAAGAACACATTTTTTGATTGTCTGTTACAAGAGAAAATGATGCTCTCAGTAATTAATCAATTTGGAGATACGATTGTTTACCTCTAAGCTTCATTTCAGAAACCACAACTAATGAATCTGTCCCAGTTGGAAAAAATATAGCAAAAAGTGTCGACAATGCAAGGAAAGATAATATCACATACAGTAAGTCAAATTTTCATATAAACTTACGAATAAAAGAGAAATGATTCTCTCACTGATCATGTACTTTGAAGATACGGCTATTTAGGTATCTGTAAACTTTGTTTCAGAAAACACATCAGATGAAGCTGTTGTAAAAAACGTCACGGAAATTGTAGACATTTTTGATACTGTGTCTGACACCGCAAATTATGATTTTATGCTTAATTCTCGCCTTGAAATTCAACCTGAATCTTTTCCCTTAGAACAAACGCAAAATAGAGAAGTAGTACTCGAAGGCACTTTGAAACAAAGGGAATCTCAAACTGAGTTTGAAATTTCGAAGAATTTAGAAGCAGTGGCTTCGAACTTTAGAAATAACTGTACAGAATTAAGCAACCCAGAAGATATGTCCATTTCCGAAACCGAATCTGAGGAGAATTTGCCTCTCTCAAGCATAGCTGCAGAACTAGGCCATTCTTCTAACAGTTCTACTGACTCACACCTCAAACAAATGGAAGAAAATACAAGTAAAACGACTCCAGCAGCTATTGATGATTACGATGGGATTGGGGAAGCTTATCTTGGTGATGACAGCGACGCGGATCCTGAATACGTTCCAAGTTCAGAATCTGAAACAGAACAAGCCTCAATCCAAAATTTGGAAAGTGAACAAGAGAATGTCGAAAATCTACATGGTGCTGCAAACCCGACTGCAAAAAAGGAGATTAGGAAACAACTAAGAAATATCGACCAATGGAAAGCAACCAAGAGAACAGTGAAGACGTTATCTGGAAAAGAGCATATTTCTAAAACAGGCAAGTTAATATGTGCAAAATCCATGAAACAAGCATGCGGGCCCTGCAAGAAAAAGTGTTCAGAAAAAATTAAACAAGATGTACGAAACGAAATATTCCACAGTTACTGGGACGCATCAAAAAACTGGGATGTAAAGCGGCAATTTATAATATCACATGTCAGCAGTAAGCCCCGAATCGAGTAAGATCGAAAGACGTCAGCAGGAATGGTCAAAGGAAGCAAACAATTTCCTACTACTTTGATGTAAATGGGTCACGAATAGAAGTCTGCAAAGTGTTTTTCCTAAATACATTAGGAATCTCAGAAACTGTAGTAAGAACGTCATTGAAAAAGGGAACTCTGGGGGGTTTTGCTGCACGTGATATGAGAGGTCGACACGTACCTTCAAACAAACTTCAGGAAAATGTCCTCAACAGAGTTAGATATCATATCAGGGCATTTCCTTTGTATCAGAGTCACTACAGCCGCGAGAAAAGTGCTAAAAGCTATTTGGGAAGTGACCTAAATACAGAGAGGCTTTACCAATTGTACAAACAAAAGTGTGTAGAAGATAATGTTCCACAGAATGAAGTCGTGAAGCATTGGGCTTACAAGCGTGTCTTGGGATTAAACCCTTCGAGTTAGTATGATGATTATTCAGTCAATAAGTATATCATAGTGCGGACATGTGTAACACGCTGTTTTTGTTGTTATTATAACTTCAGACTCTAAGGTCCATTAGTAAGCAAATTTGAGTTGAGTTTTTCAAACTCAATAATTTAGGTTAGAATAATATTGCTCGTTACTTTCTTTCTGGTTAGGTTGTGATATCACAAAGTATTCCTCCTTTCTAGAGGTGTTTATAAATGAAAAAACAAATCATATGTTGTTTAGGGTATATCATTCTGATCCTTAGCAGAAAACACAAAATAAACAATCTCATTTAAGTATTGAACAGCATTGTTAATCACTACCACTATAACAGTACAATAACCCTGTCTGACGAATGTTTCAATGAGCAAGTTACCGTCTTTAGAGATTGAAGAAAAACTTTCACAATGTCCCTCAACTGAATCCGCTTTTGTTTGATATTGTGGTATCTAAATATATGGAATAATCTGCTATGTCAAGGTTATTAATCTTCTTCACGTCACGTTTGCTATAATTTCGGTTATAAATTATCATTAAGTTTTTTTATCTGTTGATTTACTCCACTACTGGTTTTCTCGACTCCCAGTATTAGATTGAACAACTCTCAGTTCAATTAGAGAAATATCGTCGTTTTAATCCTCGATTTGTTCCAGAAAATTTGTTACTGTAACTAAATCAGCATAATATTTATATCTTTCATATTTTAGACTCTATTCAATAACTCTTCTTTGTATCTGGTTTGTTGCCGTCCCACTTGTCATTGTTAAATATCTAATGGTTTGTAATAGTCTATTGTTAATAACTAAGTTACACTACAAAGCCTACGTACCTCAACAAATAACAATAACGAATATTAATTTGTTGATTGATACTTATTCAATATATTAGCTACAGTTCACAACTAGTTATTTTGAAATAAGTTTCATAATAAAAATAATACCAATATACAGTACAAACCCCTAAAAATTATACACGTTTCCTCGAAACTAAATTTGCATTAACGCAACAGTATTACACTGTTGTTGTTGTTGGTTACGTGATGCATAAGTGAGATAAATGAAATTTATTTCTCTAGAAATTCGAGTTCTCAAAAGATTAGATAGTAGTAACCGTGAATTTGGCGTGACATTGAACTTATCAACTCGCAGAATAAATACAATTTTCAAGAATTCAGATTATTAGTTTGAGTTGGGAGATACCATTCCTTTAAGATAACCGATAAAGCAGTCTTTTAATATTTTCCAGACATATTCTTTCTCAATTTATTGTGATCCTTTTTTGACGTGGAATGGTCAGGCTTCTCTGCCAGCTTTCGAAAGGCTTAAACTGTTCAAAACACATATAAGCGTTGATAATTCACTGTCACATACTGTACTAAACCAAACCACATTTTAACGAAACTTTATTAAATGTTATATTTCTACAGCGAAACAAAAACAACAACTTTGATACGACTGAAGGTATGATTTTGTTTACAGCTGCGAGAAGTGCAGTATTCGTAACAGGATGTTTCACGCCATTATTTATTAAACTATTGTCCTTTTAAGAGCGGGACATTCGAAGAAACATTTACAGGGTAGTTTAGAAATTAATAGTTTCATAATGTAATGTTTTTCTTATATATTTAAACAGTTTTTTTAAACGGAAGGGTTTTTCTTACTCAATTTATTCATACACTAAAACTTAGCATACAAAACTATCCACTATTCACTAAACCATAACCTAAAACTTACTAATATCTTATCTTATCTAATTCTTAATATACTAATTTATTTGAACACACCGCTTACTTCTCACTATTCCGATATTGGATTATTTACTGACTACTACGACTGTTAACTGCTCTTTTATATGTAAGATAATCATATCTGGAATGTTCGAAGTCTGTAATTTACTGTAAACAAATCAAAAGGCTTCTTGAAATTGTACTCTATAGAAACAGCCACAATATACTGTAAACAGGTTATAAAAACAGTATAAAGACATTGCCGTTCTACAAAAACATGATTTTTGGTAAGGTATGTTTCTCATATTAATTTTTTCTTTTATTGTTTCAAGTTGTTAATTGTTTCTCATAATTTCATTCCTTATTCTATTCACCCTCGTTTTTCCTTCATCTCAATTGCGTGAATTCTGATATCTACTGTGTGCATTGTGTATCTGTAAGCTACACAATGCACAGTATATACGAGGATGTAATGAGAAATTTTTAGCCTACTATAGAACCAAAAAAATTTCAATGTCCAAATATCATATTCTCCTCTTAATTGGATACATTTATTACAGCGAACCTGCAACGTCTCTAGACCTTTCAAGAAAATGTTTCTTCTTGTTCTACAAACCATACCTCCACAGCTTTTATTACTTCCTCGTTGGAAGAAAATTTACGATCTTTTAAACTTTTTTTAAGTGGAGGGGAGAGATGATAGTCGGACGGAGCCAAATATGGTGAATGAGGGGCGTGTTCTAGTAATTCAAACCATGAATCACGAATTTTTTGCATGGCAACATGAGATTTGTGTGCAGGGCCGTTATCCTGCAAAAACCAGATAACTTTCCGCGTCTTTTCATTTCAATTTTTTCCCGTAAAGTAGTCAGTAATGTAGAATAGTAATCTCCAGTTATTGTTTTATCCTTATCCAAGAAATCAATCATGATTACTCCATGGCAATCCCAAGAAACTGAAGCAGGAACTTTCCCAGAAGATTTCTGGACACGAAATTTCTTAGGACTTGGAGAACCAGAGTATCGCCATACCATCGATTGTTGCTTTGTTTCTGGATCGTAGAAATGTACCCAAGTCTTATCCATAGTAACAATTCCGTTTAAGAAGTCTACATCGTTTTCAAATCGAGCACAGATCGAGCACGATGCTTCTATCCTTGCGCGCTTCAGGTCAACATTCAAACACTTGGGAATCCACTTTGCAGCAATTTGTCTCATGTCAAAATTAACATGAACTATATGATGAACGCTTTTGTATGAAATATTCAGTGCTTTAAATATCCGTTTCAGCCCAATTCAACGGTCTGATAAAATCATGTCATGAACTGCATCGATATCTTCGGGGACCGACACAGAAACTGGTTTTCCCGATCGGTCATCTTCAATGGAAAATTTACCTCTTTTGAAGCTTGCAGTCCAATTTTTCACGGTCGCATACGAAGGACATTGATCACCAAGGGTATTAAGCATATCTTCCTAAATCTGCTTACCTCTGAACCTTTTTAAATACATGTTCTTGATGATGGCTCCATACTCCAATTTTTTGATTCTCACAATTTCGGTGGATATGTTTTTTATTTCGTAACTCTGGTTTACTTTTTTGACGTCAAACTTTACACTGACACTTATAATAATTTATTGTTCGTTGCTAAGATTACACAATAATTTGTTTATGCATGAAACTAGTCTAGGCTAACTAGATATCAATACATCATTGTATTTGTTGCTTTTTTTATTCTGTTATCATTCGCTTTTATTTTGTCGTCATCTCTTATTACTGTTACCAGATTTCCAAAAGCTGTGACTTGTTATGTTTGTTCTTCTACAAGTCTGACTTTTATTTCCATTTTTCTCCTTCTTTTCTTGTATTTTTATATGTAAATCTCCATTTGCAGTTTCTCTATCTCTTCTATGCAAATTTTTATTTGATTTTCTGCCACAATAAAGATGTCGTCTGCATAGAGTAAGCCTTCTTAGTTTATTGGGATCATGTTGATGTATCCTATGTTTGTTTTTAGGTGTCTCGTCCGTTTCTTCGTTTCCTCAAATATTGCAGTATTCCATTCATTGATATTAAAAACAATAGTTCTAATTTGTTCAATGTATTTACCCGCTTTTTTCTTTAAATGGAGTCGATTGCTGCTCTCAGGTCTGTGAACGGTAATGGCAGTGTTTCTTTTTTTCCATAAGGACTATCTGTTATGTTAAGTATGAAAATATCATCTATTGTTTATCTGCCTTTTCTGTAAGTTGCTTATTCTTCTTTCAGTTGCTTGTCTACTCCTTCTCTCAGTCTTCCTACTATAATCACAGTGTTTATCTTGCACAACTCTGAAGTTAGGCATATAGGTTTGTGGTTTTCACATTTTGTTTATTCTCCTTTCTTGTGGATTGGAACCATGTCTCATTTTCTTCTCTCAGATGTTTGCTATTTCTGTATCTATCTTATTATGCTCGCTTCGTTGATATATATATATATATATATATATATATATATATATATATATATATATATATATATATATATATATATATATAGATATATATAGATATATACATATATTAGCTATAATGTATTACAACACCCACATTTCCATTTAAAAAGTTTAGCGATGACGTCATGATAGAATTTTTTATTCCTTTCATCTCCTCATTTTTGTTTTCTTCCAATTCTGTTATGTTATGCCAGAATTTTTGGTTATTATTATCAAATTCTTCGATCAGCTCTTCTCCGAATTCTTCCCAACATTTCTATTTTATTTCTTTTACGTTCTTCTTCACCTACTTAGTATGTTTTATGTACTCTTTTCCGTTTGATCTTCTTTGGGATGTGTATATTTTCTCCATAATTCTTTTCTCATCTTTAATACTTCCTGTATCAATGCTTTATTATGTAAATAATATTAATTTCTACTATAAAGTTGGATTGTGAGTGAGATTATTGAGCTATTCGACAGAATGAAATAAATCCCGATTATAAAAAATCTTTGATTTCAGTTAGAATCTGACATGTTTTAGCCATATCTATTCATTTTAAATATAATTTGGAAAATGAAACAATGTATGAATCTCAAAAATAATCATATAATTCTAATTTTCATTTCACATTTTGACCTTTTTGTGAAATTTGTCATTGATATGTTTCTTACAGAATCTTCATTGTTTGGTTAGTTTTTCTCCTACAAAGTCCCTAATTTGTTTTATTTTTCCAAAGATTCTCCTCAACATATGCCTCCTCCAATTTTGTCTGCTCTAAATAACTTATTTAATATTATCAACTTAATGATCCCACAGCGTCATTACACTATTCTTTAACTATTTCAATTCCTTCCTTGTTTTTATCTGTAATTGTTGCTAGCTTTCCGAATTTACAAACGTTTTCTACCTTATATTTTCTCTCCTATACAATGTTAATCTCCAATAAACCCTGCTGCTTGTCGTCTCAAAATATGAATTATGAAAATTCGAGAATTTCTAATTTCTTATAGTTATTTGCAATTTGATGTGTGAAATAGTAAACCAGAAATAAAAAACTCAATATCCCATTAAAAATTTTCAAGATCACCTAATGGAGAGATTGTATCAACGATTGAATTTTGACAAATTATTAACATATCGACCCACAGAACTAATTACAACGTCAAAAAGTTGTTTAGGTCAATAAATATTTCACAGATAACAAAGCACTAATAACGTATTTTTTCAATCTCATTCGAAATTATGGCTTATAAGCAATTAAGAGTGATAATTAAGATATTCTCGAGAAAAGTTATTAAAATAAATGTTCTCTTAAAAATGTCTTCATAAACATTCGAAGTAAACTCACGGCTAACAGTGATAGCTCGGCAAAGCAGAAGTTTATGTTGGTTTTAAGCTTTCGTACATAAAAATCTTCCAATTGAGTATGTTTGTTTTTTATTTATCCTAAGACTGTTATATGAATATGGATATAGATTATTTATCTTATATCCCGGATATTAATAATTATGATCGTAATTTTTCGCAAAAGGAGCACCAAAAAAAAGAAGAATTTCATGAAACTCAAGATGAAATTTTTATGTTACACTACCTTCTAAATAGTATATTACAGTTTTCGAATATTACAAGTAAAAGCTGGAAAAATTGAAATTTTATTTAACAGGAATATGATAGGATGATTTCTATGTGATCTCTTTGTGATTCCAAATAATGTGTATTAGTGCTAAACATTTCCAAAATAAATGGTTTTTTTATTCCATATTAGTCAAAACGGTCGTCAATTGTACCTAATCTCAATTCATAAATCGAATGTGATTGAGGATATAAATTCTATTCTAGACATATATGGAAAATTTAGCTGAATAAATTATTTTTGAAACCATTAAAAATGCACTGAAAAATGTAATATATTTTTGCGTGATTCTCGGTAGAATAGATGCGTGAGAGTGATTCAAATAAAAAATGCTGAGGAAGGTGATTAATGAAAAGGTACCTTTTGAACATATTCTCGTCGTACAGAAATGTGAACTAAAATTTGCGATACAGGAACTATTTTCTAATACTTGTGTCAAAACAGAGTACAGAATGAAGGAACATATCATACAGTGTGAGCATATTAATATTAACTAGAACATTCTCTGGAAAAATTCACCCTGAACCAGGTCAAAAAATCAATATATATCACGCAGGACTTTCACTCTTTCCTTTTTTTGCTTTCGTTTCCTGTCTTGAATTCCTCTTTCTTTCTCTCTCTCTCTTAGATCTTCCATTACCTCTGCGTACCATCTTTCCCTTGGTCTTATTTTACATCTCCAGCAGAGGTATGAAGAGGAAGGAAAAAATTCATAGCATAAAATATACACAACAGATGAGACCATATTCACATCACGATATTCCGGAGAGTAAATACGCGTCAATCGAGTAAAGAACGACGAAGGCGCGCCAGTTTAAGCCAAGATTACACTGTCATTGGGGAAGGTGGGACAAGAAATGAATAATAGAAGTTGATTTACTCACTGTACATTAAACACGCAGTATTATAGTAACTTCCTAAAAAACTCGGTGAAATCTGACTACATATCAAAACATGGAACGAATTGGGTTTTGAAACAAAGCCTCTTTATAGCGCTGATTTCTTGCCATGCGACTATTATTTGTTAGGTCTATTGAAAGAGCACTGCAATTCTAAAACAATGCGGAAGAATTCGTTCGCGAATGGTTACGTGACAAGGCGAGATATTTTTACGAAAAAGGCCTTCAAAAACTTTCGAAGAGGTGGCAAGAGTCTCTAGAGTGTAACGGAGACTATCTAAAAAATTTGTGTAGAATTTTAGCTCTGTAACTTAATGATAAAATTCTTATAGCAAATTTATGGTGTACATTTAAACCAACCTCGTACTAAAAACTGTCATAGAATATCTGTCGAACTTTTTTTGCTACATAAGGAAAGGTTTTAGGGACATACTATTTTTCATGAGTTTTTGAATGACCATACTCATGACATACCATTTAAAAAAGTTGAGTACGGGAACAAATGAATGGTTGAAGGTAAAATTTCATTTTATCTCCAGGGTAAAATAATTGACGTGTATCAGCGGTTTTCATAAGCAACTGGATGGAAGGTGATAATTTCATCGCAGCAACACTGTATGTCGACTTCTGTAGTCATTTTAAATTAATTAAAATATGTTTTTGCAATTTTTTACCGAGATTGATGATGTATTGTGAATCATACATGAAGGACATACAAAGTTTACATTATTCGAACGCATGAAGTGGTTAAAATTTAATTGGATACAATTCAATTGCATCGTTACATAGTGTTAATAATGAAATGAAAAGAATATTATTTTGCCATATTTGACGCGATTCCCACACATTCGTATCCTATTTACTGTTAAGTTGTCAGTTTTTGCCTGTTGTTCAATTACTTTTAGTTGAATTAATTTTCGACAATTACGTGACTTGAACAAATGAAAATATTTGTTGAAACGACATCAGCAATTTATACTACTCGTCATTCAAAATGAGCAAATGTGGCACTTTTGATTGAGCAATACGCGAAATAGTCGTTCTGATCGATTCCGAACCTCGATTTAATTGAAACAAAGTACCACATTTTTTTCTTCTCGAGATTGTTGTTTTGTATTTCCCAGACAATTCCAATATACTTTTGTATACGATATTTCAGCATTAATTGACACGAATACCTACCGAGAATACAAAGAAAGTAAATTTCTTTATAGACAGTGACGTGCTGATTGGAAAAAGAATGTTCAATCTTTTCGACTCATTAGTATGTATCATTTATTTTGAATTCATATCAAATGAGATCGATTCTGACAATTTTTCCGTAGTTCGCTCTTTCAATTCAGAGATTTATGTCGTTGAACCTGTTGAGGGTCGTACATCGCAATTTTATCTGTTTCGTATAAAATGAATCACTTACACGCATATCTTTGATAAGCCTTACTCAACGTTTTCTGTCATTTCGCATACAAAATCGACCCACGAATTTCTCCATGATCTTGGCAATAGTAGTGACTGAAGAAATCGGACGGTAGCAATTGGGCATAGAGTTTTTTACTTTTTTTTATATAGTTTCCATTCTATCTGTGATAAAAAGACCTCTTTTTATATGAAAGAGAAAGACTTTTTAGTTCGAAAAATTGAATTGCAGAGAATTCAATCCCATTATTGCAGAGTGTTGAGAATAGAAAAAAAAAATATTATTTTGTCAAAGTAGACGAGAAATACATCAATTATTTATATCTATTTAGATTGTCACAAGTCTCATTTCCATCGTATGGGATGTCATTATGAATTGGATAACTGCTCCCAATTGGATAACACGTGTCACTACTTGTGTATCATTTTACGTATATCTCTTCCCCAATGTTGGCTCCATCTTGGGAATTCAACTAGTTAACCGACTAGACTCGAATGTGTGTTTATTAAAAATGACGGAAATAAGATCATAGTATTAGTTTCCTCAAAGTGATACTACGTTTTAATGAAGACGTGTAATGTTTTATGTTGATCAACTCATTTGTAAAAGTCTATGCATCACAACAAATTAGTACAGTACATTACAGTTGTGAAAGATGCAACAAAATCATACTCTTGGAGTATTTATAGAATTGACAAAAAGTTTATGCATCATTCTATAATTGTAGATCCGACTTGGGTCTTCGGCCATAATTCTGAATCAAAACAAAAAACTAAAGACCAGCGCGAACTCGTTACTTCGGTTTCAAAGCTAGTTAAGATGAGGAAATCGGTCAAGAATGATTTTTTTTGTATTGACAGGGAATTTTACTTGTTGATTAATTACTTCTTCTAACTAATCCAGTATGGTCATATACAAATCCGTCCCTGTAGTCCGTCACTATTCTCTGTATTTTTCAGCAACAATAGGGAATTAATTGGAGCGTTATAAATTTCGTTGTTTCTTTTAAATAGCATCACATTCCTCAATTTCAAAAATCAACATTCAAATTGACGCTTGATAAAAAACCTACCACGGAAACGGTCATAATCTAGCTGGCAAAAACTTCTTTCCAATTCATATGTTTTGTAAAAGACTTAAATCACAAATAGTAGTAAATGACGAATCTAATGAATTTCCAGTTAACTAAGTAAAGAAGAAACAAATCAATCTTCCAATATTAGACGCAATCAATAAATATAAACATATATGTCAAATGAGCTTCAATAACTTTATAACTGTCGATCTTATTAACCATGTCGCTTATGTGGGGAGCCAGTGGACCGAATACATGCTGGGGAAATATTATTTTTCTACTTCAAATACTTAAATTGTTCACACATGTCATTAATACGGGCAGCTGCGATTATTTGAGCGTATTCGCAATATTAGCAATTATCATGAATTTGGTGTTTCATGTTCCAAATATTAGTACGAATTGTAGGTGTAAAGATTGAACAGAAAATTATCAGATCAGGTGCACTTGAACGATTTTGATCAAGGAGAATATTGATAGATAATGACATATACGTAGAGAAAAATTCATTTATATTTTGGGAGAATGGTTTTCGATGGAAAGATTCATTATTTGACCCATAAATCAATTAACTTATTGATGAACGTAACAGAAAATTGGATCCTCTCAATAAAGAATTTATTGATACTTCAATTGTTTTGTTTATTTTCCTCGTCTTCCTAATTTTTTTGGTAATCGACCTCCACCAATGTTTTAATTGCGGTTACTGAATATATAATAAGTGCATAAATATATCTTCGGGCTGAATATGGTCGTCGCCACACAAAGTGTGTCCGATAATTAAAATATAGCGATATAACAAAAGGTCCAAAAAAATAAGCAATTCGTCATATTGTCTTGGACACGTTTGGGTTGCAATTAAGTATAAATATGTGAGAGATGCATGGCCTAAAAAGAAGAAATATGTTTTCGAAGATTTCTTAATAAACCATTAAGGTAAAACGGGATTTTATTAATTATGTAGTCATGATGAAAAAATATTTAGACAAAATATTGAAATACATAGAAAGTTTATGATGTAGAAGCTTTCTAGCCAAATTTCCTTCCACTAATCAGGATAACATTATTTGATGTGATCCAATCACTAACATTTTCTTTCATTACTATATTTTTAGAACAATAGCCTTCTGTTTGTGAATTATTTGAGATTCGTTTACTTGGAGTAGTTTGTTTAGGTCTAGAAATAGCCAATAGTTGCATGGAGCGAAATCTGGAGAATATGGTGAGGACGGAACCAATCTCTCTGATTTAATCATAATTATAGCCATTTTTGACCCCTGCATAGTTGAATGTGGCAATTAATGCAAAACATTGGAGATATCGTTCAGCACAGCTCAAAAAATTTCAAAATGATTTGACATTTCCTCTTTTGGTATAGTGAAGAAGCTGCAAGACAAGTAGAAATACTATTATCTAATGTTTTAATTAAGCTTCCAAAATTATTATGAAAAAAAATCAGATTATATTATATTAAATACTGTCGAAAAAAAAATCATCAGATAATAGTAATAGTAATTGATTGAATCTGAAAGGTGGCAGCAGCTCGATATGGTGAGTTGTAGTTTGAAAAAATGTTGACTGAGTTAAGATTTAAATAAGTTATAATGTGTTCAAGTAGAGTGCTGTACACTTCGTGGTGAAACTTCTGAAATGCCAAAGACGCGACTAAATATTAGTATATTTTCGAAATGTTATTCCAATTATAATGAATCTGATACTTATTATAATATTCAACCACTCCAGAACGCGGTTGAATACTGTAAAATTTCTCGGGTAAGGTTCGTGGATGAGATTGTGTAAGTTAACACTAAAAATTTTATCATAACCCAATTTTGACACTAATAACAACACTACACTAGTATCTATCAATTAATTTTGAGTATCACTTTTTTACCGCTCAGATTGCTTGTATCCTTCACCGATGGATTAAACTATGACTGGCACCGATAGATGGCGTTCGGTTGTGTATCCGTAGCCAATTTTACATTTTGTTTTCACTACATCAAACGACATTTTGCAATTCTTCAGCTTATCTTAATGCATAGTTTTGGTGAGACAGAATCTTTACTTTTCCATACACAGTAAATTTTATCTGATTTCCCAGTACCCGTGGTCAGTTATTAATCAGAAAATTAATTACAGCTCCAAATATTGATTCAAGTGATTTTAAATTGAAAAAAACTTTCTCATACTCAAATGTAAAATGTAGACACTTCTACAATCCCTGCCAATTCTATATTGTAGTTTTCCTTCACAATTTTCAGGACTTTATTGGTATGTTTCACAGCTGAAAGGACAGAGAGAATTATTTTTTGTTCTCTCTAAAATTTTAAAAGATTCTAAATGACAAGTTATGAGATGCTACTTCAATGGAAAAATACGAGAATTTGATTTTTCGTCACCTTCTCTTATCAGAATAATATGTAGGTTTATGGTACACTGAAAGATTTCCCAGATTTCCTGTGCTTTTAAAAATTTTGGTATATTTTTATTATTTTGTGTTATCTATCAAATTTCGTCAATCCTTTTCAGTGAATTTTTGTTTGATTTACAGAAAAGGAACTTTTTTCAATCAAGTCAATTAGATATATACTGGTCTCAACAATACTTGAAACTTATTAACATACTTTTCAAACGGTATATCCTGTACATATTTTTAGGTTTTATAATGTGGATAGGTTGAGTGAAATCTGTCTGTCTTAAGTTATATACGAGGACCCAGAACTACATTGTCTGTCCTCGAGATGGCGGTAGTTGCTTGAAAAATAACACTGAATTAGAAAGTATACAATCTATACAGCATATTTTTTATGTTTGGAGATGCCACGTTATATACTATTTGTTTGGCAGCCATCAATAGTGAAAGTTTTTTGTAAACATGGGAAAAATTGGTCATCGTTATATGATACAATGCTTTTTTTTAAACGCATTAGCCCAGAGAATATGGAAGCTAAACAAGATTCGATTCTGAGTAAGACTACTCCTTCGTTATCATTAGTAAAATATTGGGTAGCAGAGTTTAAACGAGGCCGTTCGACATGCGAAGACCTGCATCGAAGTGGTCGATCAAATGAGGTGACAATGAAATGTTGAAGAAAATCACAAAGCGATACTGGATGCTCGTCGACTGAAAGTACGCAGAAATGCAGTATATCGTATATTAACAGAAAATGTGGACATGAGAAATATGTACGCAAGATGGGTGCCGCGTTCACTCACCATGCAACAAAAACAGGGACGTGAGCAGAACAGAAATAAAACCGAATTTTTGCGCTGGTTTATAACTATCGATAAAAGGTAGGTTCATCACTTCACATACAAACAAAAGCACAATCCAAACAATGGACTGAAAAGAACCGACTACAAATAAGGCAAATACTGTTGAATCTGCAGGTAAGGAAAAACCCCGGAATGTATGCAAAAGATTATAGAAGAAGGTATGGAAAATATAAGTGAAAATGGCCACAAAATTTCACTCCTAAAGAGACATAAGGATAAGCCAAGAAAAAGAAGACCATACAATTCTATTTTGAACATAAAATATTGGGTTTGGAATAATAGTTGATGTTTCATTGACGAATTTCTTGTAGCTTTCTCATATCGTGGTATTATAGTTTTTAACGATACTACAGAAAGGATCGAGTAAATATGATGAAGCGTAAAATATTTTGTTTGTGAATAAGAAGCAAATCAATGAAAACAGTTTTTTGGATTAAACAAGCAATAACACAAAAATCTAATGATAATAAATCTCATAGCACGTGGGATGGGCACGCTACTGTGACTTTAATGTTATTTTCAGAGTAATCACCCACAGGCACAAAACTAATAACTCAAAAAAAATATTTGAATATTGATGCAGCTAATAGTAGATGTACGTTTATATATGAAGAAAAACTCATTGTTATTCGAAAGAGTTTGAATAATATTTTAACTATATTTCAAAAGGTATAGTGCATATATAAACAATGTTTACGTTTTCTGTTAAGTATTTTCTGAAAGATATTATAAACTATCAAATAATAAACAATAATCATACTTTTCTACGGAACGTTGAAAATAATGAAGTATTTGAACGTTGGAGTGCCGCGCGAAGACTTTTGATAAATGGTGGTGATTTCAAGCATTCTACTCAAAAAAGTTCATGAATATTGACTTTAGCTAAACATTATTGACTGTTTCCTTTTTTTCAAGTTTCATCTATATCATACATTGAATGTTTAATTGTTTATCTGACGTTTTTGTGTTTCCAAATCGATGAAATTTCAAACTAACCCCTCACCGAGCCAATTTTTTTTGAAAATTATCTTATATATCGTATAATAGATACTTTTTGACTTAAAAATGCCAAAACTTTTTTTGTGAACTTTGTTAACGTTGTGGCAAATGCCAAATATGGCACAATTTGCATTATAGGAAACAGCCAGTGGTAAGTAGTCATTAGAGTTTTAGGCTAATAATGTTATCTCCCAAAATATCTATTTTATTATTATGTTATTATCCACAAGTGGCGCACTTGTGGATAATATAACATAATATAACATAATAATAACATAATAACACTTACCTAATACATTGTGCTATTGTACTATTGTGCTATCTTATAGTTTGTGAAGACAAAGTTACAAACATTTTTCAAAAGTGTAATTATACATTCCCCATAAATTTAAAGCAGGCCTACGTGAGTCGTGAATCAAGCAACAGAAATATTTCAACTGCATAAACCAATAAAAAATTCGAGAATTTTGGTTGACGATCTATTTTATTACACAGCAGTATCAATATATAAGATTTGGGGCAATAAGACATATGTTCTTTCAACTTTTTTCTTGTCCCTAGATTGAAGAATTATATGCAATAACGTCGTTTTGGAACATTGTTATTACCGACCGACTGAAAGATATGAATCCCAAAATGCGAGTTGAAGCACTGCCATGGGAAGTGGAAGAAACGTTTTGAGCGTTGCTTGGCTTACCAAGAAAATTTGAAAGAGGCAACTTTTTATTATCAATCTAGTCGACTAAAACTCATTTAGAAAATCAAGACAATACTGTATACAAAGTACTTCAAGACGAGGTGAATCGATATGTATATGAGAAAGTGGGACTAGTGTTCTGAAAATTTAATTGTATAGGTATTTCGAAATACTCGTTTCAGCTAAAATAATTTTAGTTTTCTGAAACTTCCGGTTATTCTAAACGAAATGCTATGGCTTTTATCAAATTTTTGGATTCTACGTAAAATACGACTTCCTAAAAGGATTTATTGCTTATTATTTCAATTTGTTGGTAATATACGGGGAATGAGATAAGGTTATTAAACGAGCCTGCAATACTTTCCGTTTGCGATATCTGGATAGACCACGACCCACACCTGATACACTTCCGCGGCTCATTCATAATTGTAAAATCTACGTCAGATTGTTGCATCGTGCAGTAAATTGAAACCTGTCGTAGAGCCAATGAAATTACAGTCTTGGGATACTTCGGGGCGTATACTGAAAATTCATTAACCGATGCGGAAAGAGATTTGGGAATAACAGAGATAAGTATTCACTGGATTCTTAAGAAACATAAGTTCTATCCGTATTCAATCTCGTTGGCACAAACTTCAAATCCAGGTGACAATCAAAGAATTGAAGAATTGCTTTTTGTGAATTTATAGTAATCAAAGCTCAGGAAGAAGAAAATTTTTAACAAAAATTAATTTGGACAGATGAGTGTAAAATTCAGAAGAATGGAATATTTAACCGGCGTAACTCCCATTATTGGGGTGATACTAATTCTCACATGTTGCGTGAAAGACAGTTTCAAGGGTACTGGAATTTCAATGTTTTAGCTGCGATAAAAAATGATAGTATGCTGGTGGTACATTTTTATGATGAAAATTTGAATGTTAATCTTAAGTCCCAGTACTTTGCCATATACATATCGATTCAGCTCGTCGTGAAGGACCCTGTACAATGTGTAGAAATTAGTTAACTAACTGCAAGTAACGCCTGAGGGTTTCAAAATAACTGAAATTTTAGAATCAAGCTGCTAATTTTTGCTACACCTTGTATGAAAATATAATCTATTTTCTTTATTATCATCATCGTATAAAATCAAAATCTCAAAGATACAACCAATACAGCATGTATACGTTAAACAGCGGAAGGATGTTACATAAATTGCTTTAATATCTTTCAATAACAACTAGTGAAAGACAAAACGTGGGTGAGGTTTCAATGTCGACCCGATCGTATAATTATGTCGTAGGAGATTTGACTGAAAATATATACTGTAATGCACTATTAAACAAGTGACGTATATGACTCAGCCATTTTTCAATATGATGCCGTAAAATTTTTTTCCTATGGATATCTTAACTACTTAAATGGTACTTGAAACAAGACAGATATGAGGATAATAAATTGTTGTAGACAAGGGATTAATATGTTCATTAATTATAACCACAGATGAAAACTCAGATAGTTTTACTATTTATGTAGTACATTGTTTTAAAATTGTACTTATTACTCCGAGCAGCCAGAAGGGCTTCGATAACTAGAATTTAAATAAACATCACTTCGTGTGAGTTAACTACCTCGGTTTATTAGTTACAATAATGCTGTTATATTAAGATATGAATTTTGTTTGTAATGTCGTTTAAGGAATCACTTCTAGATTTGAATTCTTACATGTGAATAGATCTCCTGCTAAAATATTTTTATGGAATATTCAATTTGGAAAAAATCGTGTAAACAACTATTTGAAGTGAAATTTACTAATCATTAACAAAACATTTAAGGTAGAAACACCGAATCAAAGTTCACAAGTGGCTCTTCTATTATTTATTCCACTACAGACACTCCTGGCAAATGTGAAAAATATCTTTTTGAGTCGAAATTGTTACTGAAACTATAGTACATGCCAAAGAAGTTCAGGTATTTCCAAAAAATCACTAGTTTTTCAAGATAAATATTGTAAAAAAATAGAGTTGAGAAAAATAAATCAAAGATATCAGTAAGTGTATTGCTACATTACTTCCAAGAACTAGCCCATCTCTTCCTATAACTTCAGTTTATTCACCGGCCCTTTCCGTTTCTGCTTATCCATAGCCATTTTTCCCAATTCCTCACCGTTACTTTCTCTAACTCCATCTTCACTTTATCCAATCATTTCAACCTCGGCTTTCCTTTTCCTTCCATCATTTTTGTCTCAGCTTCCGGTCATCTCTCTATCTATATCTCAGCTATTTTAATCTTGCTTTTTTATTATCTTCACCACATTCTGTCCATTCAGCATTTCTTCGCTGTCTTTACTTGTTCTTTTTATGAATATATTATTTTCTTTTTGGTCTTATACATGTAAATGGAAATAAAATTATAGAATAATAGATAATGTTGGCTCATTGAATTTATATAAAATAATCTGCTGTTGTTTATTTGTATTGAAGCCATTAATTTTATCAAATGAGTGAAATATCAATCTCATTGTCGAATACATCGTACTATAACTATTCCTACCAGGACCGGTCAAATGACAAATGTCCAATTTGAATTTCCTACATTCAACGTAAGTGATTCACCTTTAAACTTTACGACATTTGACCGCTAGTAAGATTTATACATTTTTTTAAAGTTTGTTTGATAAGTGCCTTCCATGGTTTACGGCACTTTTTTTATAGTTAGGACGGCATTTTCTGTGATAATTGATAAGAATAGCAGAGAACTTATAAGAAAGTGCTCAGAGGCATTCAGAGTGTTGAGATATAAACTGTCTACTGTAAAGTTATATTCATTTTTTGCAATTCTGCATACGGGCACAGGCAATAAATTTGTTGATAGTGTGAACTTTCGCATAAAGCATTCCACATTTCTTATCGCTAGAATATACCACAATAACGAACGTTTCTATCAAGCTCTTCTCACAAAAGTTCAATAGTATTGAGATCTAGGCTCTAAAGAGGCGAAATAATTTTAATTAACACCCCTTGTGCCGTTTTCTCTTTCAAATATCCTCTGCATAATTTGAAACTATGCTTGGGATTATTGTCCTGTTGAAACATGAATCCGTCTCCAATGAATTCCAAACGAAGGAACGGCATTTTGCTCTAAAAAATTTTTTGTACTATTTCTTTTTCATAATTCCATCAGTTTTGATCGAATCGCCAATTCCATGGCTAGAAAAGCAAACCCAGACCATAATTCAGCCACCAAAATGATAGATTGTTGGTACTACATAGTTTGGCGGTATCTTTCTTCATTTTGAACCTAATAGCTAAAGCTTGGATACATCATTCCAAAGAACTTTTTTGAAATCTTCTTCAGTCCAATCTCGAGGGACAAGGGTCACTGCATCCTTTTTTTGTTCTGTTCGCATCTCTCAGTCACCGTGTTATTGTAGTAGTCATTGATAAAGTTTTAACTCGGATTTTGTCTACTTCAATGGTGATTTCTGGTGCTATTAACCATCTATTGCATTTGCTGGTGACAACAATAAACTTCTTCTTCACAACAAATAATTGCGCCAGGGACATAAGTCTTCAATTGTAAATCAATTTCACGTTCGGATTTGCCGTCATTACATAAAACAAAGCTGACAGATCTCGCTTCACTGTTAACTTCTAATGCTTTTCCCATTTTAAGACGTATTCACTGCAGAAACTACATGCTTTTTAACAAACCCATGTAACCTCATGTGAGAATGAGTCGGAAGCACGTGTTTTTAGATGCTAAGTAATCCTTATTATTGACCGATGGGAAACAAAAGCGATGCAATTAGTTATTAGCAAATCATGAAAAATTATTACGACTGTATCACCTGACTGTAGTGCAGCGTTTGCCGGTGTTTGAAAACAATACATGTTAATAAAAGAATGACTTCTTTGGATATTCCATATTAACAATAGAATATGTAGGTGTACCGGGTGTCCCAATAAGAATGGCTCTCGGCCATATCTCGGGAACCGTTTATAGTACAGCTTGGGGAAAAAATTGTAACAAAAAAGACCTCGAGGAATACCTGGAAATTATGAGTTGTAGGCCCACCGCCAGAGGGCGTAATTAAATACCAAAATTTATAAAATGAATAATTTACAAATTTTGCCCAATTAAGATGCATTTAAACTATGATTATCGTATTCTTGAAGACATTCAGCGTATATTTGATTACCCAGAGGTCGTTGAGAGGAAAACACAATAAATGTTTTGGCATATGTGCAATTTAACCCGCATTTAAGTATTAGAGCAATAAGTACAGACTTGGGAATAAGCAGAACCACCGTTCAACGTATTTTGACAGAATACAGGTAAATTATGATGTGAAAAGATATGTTTCATAAACAAAATAAACCCGCATAATATGATTTTTGGGCATGGTTATATGTTAACATAATAATTTATTTAATTTAGATTCCATCCATATCATATAGTACTGCATCAACAATTGGTTGATCGTGATTACGACAGAAGGTTGGATTATTGCAACTGGTTACTACATATGGTATATGACGACCCTCAATTACTGTCACGTATTTTGTGGTCAGACGAAGGTACATTTAGTAGTTATAGTACGGTTAACCAGCATAATATGCACTATTGGTCACAGAATAATCCACGCTGGATGGAAGAAGTTCAGTATCAGGGACGATGGTCGGTGAATGTATGGTGTGGTATTATAGATGGTCAGATAATTGGACCTTTTATTTTTGACAACGCAATTAACGGGGAACGCTACCTAAATTTTATGAGGGATGAATTACCACTTCTTCTAGAAGATATATCACTAGCAACTCGTAGGTCTATGTTGTTTCAGCACGATGGGTGTTCGTCGCATTTCTCCAGACAAGTTAGAGAATTTTTAGATAATGCTCACCCTGATAGGTGGATAGGAAGTGGAGGACTAACCAGACTTAACCGTCTTAGATTTCCATCTCAGGGGCCAGATTAAAGACCTTGTTTGAGCAATTAGACCCACTACTAGAGATAACAGGATCGAGAGAATACGAAACGAAACAAATAGTGTAGCCAAGAAGGTATATGTTTTCAAGGAACAGGACTTGCGAGAGTTTGGCATTAATGCACCTGACAATATGCATTTATTTTTGAATAGAGTAGCTAATTGCGGTATCTTTGTCCGTTGTAAAATTCATTAGTTTGTGATGGGCCTTCGAAGCTCTTCGTTGTCGTCGCTGTATTACTTCTAGCCAGTTTTAATTCTTAGAATCAAGTGAAAACCACGTGGCGTTAGACAAAAATGTTTTTTTACTGTGTGAATATATAAGAAGCTGGATGTCGATGTCGTGCAGATAAAATAGTTAACTTTATGTTTATTTGCGTTATAAGAACATCTAATTTTATTCCTATGAACTTAAGTTATCTTCTAAATGTATATTGATATCTAGTTGAATGTACATGACAGTATTATATTATCATGATTCCCACTCTTTATTGTCGTTATGATTGCATAAACACGAGAATGTTTTAAATACAAATGGTAAGGGTGTGACTGGTTTTTGATAAAATGCCTTCAAGTCTGTGTTTTTTCTATGACATATTTGTTATAGAATAAAATTCTTTGCTGTTATGTAGTTGGGAAAGAGATTGTTGAACTGGTTTTTTTCAATTGCAGCTTTTCTTCTATCTGTAAGATCATGCAATTATTTTGTAGTTGCCTAAAACTGTTCTGTTTTTGAAATATTTCAAGGATATTTTGGGAAGAAATAGCGCATGACTGGTATAAAAGCAGTTGAGTGAAGGGGTAATGCACTTACCGTATCTGTTTTGTTTGATATAGAATCATCCGCATAGCCTTTTTCTACCGACAAGCTCTTCAAGCTCACGTGCCACTGGCGAGCAGTAATATCTCCACCTGCATCAACCAGCAGATTGACAGATGAACTATGTCATGTGTACACAGGGTTTTTCAAAAAAAGGTGATCCCGTCTCTAGGATTGATAGAAAATTGAAAAATATTTCGGGTTTGCTTCGTAAAAAATTTTTGCAACGCCATCCGTATTTGAGATAAAGGGCGTTAAAGAAAAAAATTATACACATTTCTTATGATTTTGAAATTGAAATTTTAAACGAGTATGTTTTGGAAGCTGATAGATACATTCGATGAATTTGTTTTTGTGTTTGACTTTTTCAGTATTAGATTTCTTAAGCAAAATTTCGAGTGAACTTAAACATCATTTAATTTTACACCAAAAAGACTTTCCTCTTAAAACTCGATACTGTGTACCGTTTTCGGAATATTATGATTATTATCATTATTAATTAGTGAACATTATGTGAATTGAACATTTTTTGTGTGTGAATGAGACCCCATCGATAAAACAGATACATTTAAAAAAACTGGGACTGATGGTTTTCGTTTCTTATAACGTTTCACAAAAATCCAGTGTAATCAGTATAGGATCTTGTTTTTCAAAGTTGAAACGAGGTCACTTTACGCGACAAGGTTTTTTTAATTCTCATAATGCACACTACTGGTGTGCTGAGAATTCACTTGTCAAAAGGGTATCAGATTATCAACACTCATTTAAAGTTAATGCTAGGGCAGGAACTCTAGGTAACAAATTAATCGATTTAAGAGATACTAGAAGATTTAATGATAAACGAGCTAAGATCTCCATTTTTTATGCATGATAGAGCTCGACGGCACTTTGACATAAGGTGTCGTAATTGGTTAGGTAACCATGGCAATTTAGAGGTGCAGAAGGACCGATTAATTGGATTACACAGAGATAAATTCACCTCAAGAATTAAAAGACAGAATTCAAAGTCACTTCAATGATCTCATAACTGACAATCAATCGTTTATAAGATTTATGGACTCTTTAGAAAAAAGATCGATTTGTGTATTCTTTAAAACGAAGGACATATTGAACACCTACTCTAATTAAATTCTATTTTATGTAATTAGCCTTTTTTCAAAACTTCATCTTGTGATTTTTTGTTTAATTAATACATTTATCATTACCTCAAACCAGCATCGGTTATTACTTCATATTTTTCAAATCAAATATTCCGAAAACGGTACACATTATCGAGTTTTACCAAATGTAGCTTTTTATTGAATGATGTTTAAGTTCACTCCAAATTTTGCTTAATAAATTTAATATCGAAAAAGTTATTTTCAATACTACTTAGTATGAACCGTGTAATAGCGCCCTGTATTAGAGTCAGACATGAAAACAAATTCATTAGATGTAACAGTCGAAAACATATTCATATCAAATTTCAATACAATGTTGCCAGTAGTTGCGACAAAATCGTAAAAAATGTATATAGTTTTTTATTTAATCAACTTATATTTTTCAGTTTTCTATTTATCCTAGAGACGAGATCGCCTTTTTATGAAATACCCTGTATGATAGATCTCATAGTGAGGGATGATTCTCCCTTTTTTCCAGACAAAAAAAAATTCAAAATCTATCCGAGACTAATGATTATATTTACTATTTTTCTGTTCCTGCGCACAATGTTTATAAAAATAGTGCTCAACGATTTTCGTTAAACAATCATCGTCATAGTCAACGGGGAAAGCTTACCTGTACAAAAGTTCTAATGAAAATGATCAAAATTCTGAGTACATCTGATTACATCACATCAAATTACGTAATTCCTTACTGGACACGGCTATGGCGCCTCACACATAAAATTAGAAAAACCCAGTTAATGATCTGTTCAGTAAACACGGCACACAAAACAACTGAAATATGCATGTATCCAGCTAGAAATAGGGAGGAATGAGATGAAGAAGAAAGAAAAAATAGACACTTTAATGAAAATTGGGAAAACATTTTTTGACATCACGAAACAAAAATGAAACTGTAATATACTTCATAGTGCCAATTCCACAAAAATGTTCATATTAGCGGATTAAATCCATATTATTTCGAATATCCTTGTCACTATCTCATTTTGGATAACATAAGGCAACTACTTTGGAATTCATAGTTATTCCACCCTTCACGCTTACTCAACAACCATGAATTCACACTTATTCAACAAACATGAAAGCCTCCTTGTTATATGGTTCGGAATCCATTACTCTCAAAAATATGTCAAGACATAATGGGTCAGGTAGCGAGTCGCATCATGAAAATTATCTCATACCGATCTTAATTGGACTTAAGAAACATGTGTAGTAACCTCAAGTAAACATTCACACTTTCTTGTTTAATGTTATTTATTTGAGAGAGTCACTGATATTACACTGATTAAGATAATACCAATCAATCGTTACAGTAACGTTTCATTATCATACAATTGTAATTGAAAACTTAAGTTGATGAGAGATATTTGCATGTTAATTATACCACGAGAAACAAGTAGTGCATTCCAATTTGAATTTATAAACTAATGAATATTCAAAAGTGAACTATAAAAAAATGATGTTGAAACCTGTAACTTTCTGTTTACTTATTCCTAATTACAAAGGGAAAATTTAATATGTTTTCATGTTATTAACTTATACTTCGTTGTGTTAAGGGATAGGATAAAAGTTATATATTGTCAAGTGCTTCAAACTTTGTAATACGTAGGGTGTTTCATATTATTCGAGGGTCATTTTTATAGTAAGAGCCCATGGCGCATCACATCCACGCATTCGGTCAAGCGACATTAGTTCAAGGACAGTCACACTTTGCCAGTCTATACTAAAGACTGTAATTGTAATTTCTTACAAGACCAAAATATTACATAGACGAATATAGCACATCGTTTGACATTATGCAAGTGTGTTACCATTGCATCATGGTTGTCATCCATCAAAATTCCTAACCTCAAACTTTATTTAATATTTTGTGAACAGTTTAAAAATTAGGAAACAAGTAAACAAGGAAAAAGTGGTTAGTGATTCAATGGTGATAATTATAACTGTTGCTGCCTTGTTTTTGGAGTCTAGTGAAAAAAAATGGCATCCTGAAGATAGTAGCTGGCTAGATAGAAAAGCATGAGTTTAGCTATAGAATTAGACGAAAAAACGTACAAAAATTAGTTGAAAATGGATGAAAAAACATTTTAAAAATTCATCAGGAGAATAAAATGTAACATTAGCAAATTAGAAACTGATTTCTCTCTAAAATTGCAAACACTCTATAAAAATTGCATCAAATCGATACAATTGCAAGTGCGAGTTTTTGTATGAAATAATCAGTGGAACTTACGGTTTTGATCAAGAAATATTTCACCTATCATTAATGTTCATAATAAGTTGAGAGAAACGGTTACTAATGATCTCAAAACTTAAGTAGCAACCTTTTTATTAGACACTCAATAAATTAGAGCTGGCGTAATGGAGTTAGATATGCTATGAATTCCAAAGCCGAGGGAGCTCAGAGGCAAAGAAATTTGCAACGACTTGGCTAATTTGAGAGCCAATTAACCGCTGATAGGACCTGAATATGCATTGAGAATCCGTCACTAGCTTATTAAGGATTACTTACACCAATATATTCGCTTTTCCATAATCTTGCCATCAATATCCATTCTGCTAAATCTTGGTGAGCACATTTCTACGATTAGTGCCGCGGCACTAATGAAACTGTGAAGAATAGCCATAGAATCAAAGCTGATTCTAGAATGTTACATACCAATTAAGATGTGGAAAAGGGAAAAAAAGAAGCAAGATCTACTCCTGCAGTCGCATCTGAGCGAAAACATGCATAAGTGAAGCAGGTCTAATTACAGGCTAATTGGAAGTTTTAATACAGGTAAGATCGATTATCTGGACTGCTCCTTCTGTTTAATAGACGAGCGAAAACTGCAATACACATTTTCTATAAATTCCAAGCTACCATGAATACATTGAGAAAAATCCACTCATTTGAACTAGCCAGCGACGCCAGAAGCAATACTGAAAGCCTCCACATGAGGCGCAGACGACCAAGGGCGCTGCAAAAGGCATTACTCAGGTAACTAGAAAGTACAAGATCTTCTGTTATAATACATTCAGTTTTAGATGTTAATATTACCATAACGAGTAATTTGGTTGCCTGATTTAACGATATAACGTTTCTATGATTTTAGTGCCGTCGAATTTCAATCTCTGTATCATCCATCCATTTCAGATCAGATCATTGAGCGAAGTAAGAGCATGAAGTTACACTGATTTCCAGGTGAAGTCTTAGCACTAGGATCTAAATGTTAAGAAGTGTATCAGAGGAGATGTAAACGTTGCATGATTTTAGTTTAGTACTGGTCTTTGGAAAAAGATTGTTTGATAAAAATAATGAAAGATACTAAAAGAGATTTTAATAAAGTTTAATGATTTATCTGTAAAACTTATATATTTCAATTATGTATTCGGAAAAAAGCCTGTACTAATACTTTTCAAGAACGAGTTGATATTAAGTAGCTACCCTCGTATTCCAGAATCAGGTTTAGGTTGTCGTTCTTCGCAGTTAGCGCCGCTACAATTTCCATGCAGAGGTAGCACAAGCTGAATGTTCATTATAAACTTATGAGAAAATTTGGATATCTGGATGTATTTGTATAAGATAGTTACAAAGAACATCGTCAATATATTTTTCAATTGACTCGAAGTTACTGATTTCGAATAATAGGCGTATCACAAAGAAATTGCAATTGACAAAAGTGTCAAGATTTTATAGACGTCTTTCGAATTATCGCAATTTAATTTTTTCAGCATTCCTTTGCATATATCCACACGAGTTTCTCTTTAGAGATTGTCAAATTATGCGGTATCCAACGGGAACAAATCTTTTTGACAGACAAATGTTCATGCAATATTGAATATATACGAGTGGAACTAATTCCCAATTATGCCTCACTCTTAAGTTATCTTACATGACGATCTTGCAATATCATTTTACGAACAGCATCATAATTTTCTGGCTCAGTAGCCGACTTTGGACGACCTTTATGTAGAGAAGTGCGACCATGATTGAATTCGGAAAATCAGCGAAACACGCTGGCTCCAGATGGCGCTTCATCACCAAAATTATAGTAAATCATCGCAAGAAATGTTCGCGGATTAATTCCATTTTTCTTTACAAGATGGATATTCAATGGCAATGTCAGATTTGACATATTCACAACAGTGTGGCCATATCTCAAATTTTAAGTAGCAGCCGTCGTATTAATTGAGTATTAAAACAAAACGACTAATAATAAATTAAAATTGTGGAAAACATTTATTAAGTTTCACCTATTTCCTTTTATCAAAAAAGAAAATATGAAAATTAAGGTTGACAAAAAACAGTGTATTCTTCAGAGACCATCAATAGTTCCGTGTATTGATGGCATAAAACCTCTCTTACGTCCAGAGCAACAAAACAAACTAGTTTCGAATAGTGTAATATAACCTCTTGATGTATAGTTATCGGCTTACCACAATTTGAAATATGTAGAGTCCAATAGGTGACTATTTGTACTATTCTAAAATCGATAGGTAACATTATTACATCAATAAAAAAAAACCTTTTTATTTGAGCATAAATTTTATTTAACATATTCATTAAAAACATTCAAAATATGGCATTCTACATTATACATATATATGATTTATGAAAACATCTATAGGTAACAATAACACAAATAATTTATTTTACAAAAAGACTTAACTCTATGAGGCAAGACGTTTAACGTTCAGTTCATTTTATATTTACATATATGATATAAATTATAATTTGATAGAAGTGATTTAAGTAGATCTCAGAACACATAACTGTCAGAATATTTGAAATACAGTTACGATATTTTTAAAACATCGAAGGCTATCACATTTTCTCTTCACTAGAATATATCTTATCATTTTACACAAAGTACCTACAGGCTTCATTGAAAAGTAAAACTAGTTCAAAATTAAAGTACTACTATTGGGTCATCCAAATATTAGGGTTTACTCACGAGAGTATTTCATTTAATGAGTTTACAAAATTATATGTCATTTCATTAATCCAAAAAACTTAATTTAGAGCTGCTGCTTGAGTATTGGTTATTTTTTTTTGTAGACTAATTCGTTTATATTTCACATTTTAAAACAAAAATGGAATACGCACGTCATTTGAGCAACGACAGATAGGTAACAGCTTCAGTTTTGCTAGAAAAGGAAATAATTATTTTTATGTTCGTCATTGAACAATTAGTGGAAAATTCGTGGTACAAGGTGAAAAAGGGATACGAGTGAAATAGATGAACGTTTTTCTGACAACATGTATTGAGAAACAAGAAGTGTACTGTTTAAAACCTTAGAACCTACCTCAATATTAGTGTTATTCGAAAAAGACTAGAAGTATCCGGACCGGATAATATAACGATTACAAATCATGCAGATTATGATTCGCTATATATCATGCACAGTGGAATACCGATAGTTGGAAGAGAGAGTTTTCCACAGATAAAATTCAAAAATGGCAATAATAAATTGCAACGAGACATTTTGTGGTGGGTCAAAAATGTTTAGGGGCACCTACAGAGCTAGTTCTTATTATTATGCTATCTGAAAAAACTCAATTTCAACTTTGAAATATTATTTAAAATCATGCGAGCAGTCTCCTCTCTTTACATGTGACGACTTTTTTTTTCACTTACGATTTTTTTGAGAAGATGCGGAGTTCAAGTAACGGAATCCAACAAGAGAGCTGATGTATTTGTGGGACACCATTGGCATACCCACTAAATCGTTATCTTATCTCATCTTCGTCCAATCAGGGACGATCTGTCTGTGTATGATGTTACGTTTCTATTATGATATCTCTGTATAGGTAGTAATCAGTTGCAAACATTCTACCTTGTGCAACATGTCCTAGACGATATTATCAAGATTCATGGTTTCTACAGTCTTCTATATAACCTCTCTTAAACCTCTCCAGTGGTTACTCACGAAGAACGTGTCCTATCAAAATCTGGGTAATGTAGAAGTTCACCTCTTAAAACTTCTTTTCGGTATACAATCTAAGGTCTTTTATTCGTCGTCACTTCCATTCAGCTGATTTCTCTTCTGTCCATGGTTATTATCTCGTTAATCTAGTGAGTTTTATCTGAGCTGCTTCTGTATATCCTCTTACGCTCGAAAGCCAGGAGTTCGAAGGGAATTATACCCGCCACCACAAGGCAGCTTGTGCAGAGACAGTCCGGTAGGAGCCGGTGATTTTCAGTCCACCTTGTCTCTGTACCATCGTCATCGCTTTGCAGTATATCTTTATTCTCAGGGCGTCTGAACAAACCTCCGCAACATACAGAAGAATTGAGTGAATTCTCGCCAACAGAAGCCTTCGCTTCTCCGGCCGTGGACCCGTTAATATTTGCCATTAAAGAGCTCAAAAATGTTGGCCTCTCACCCGCATTTCGTGGTGTCTTCCGTATGTGGGACCATTTTCGTATCTAAGGTCACTTCTAAATACTTTATTTTTCATCTAGACTCTATTTCTTTTGTCCCGATCTCAATGGTTCTCTTGTCTGTATCCGTTCCTTGTCAGAAACATCAACTCAATTTTTGCCGTGATGTTCTTATAAGATTAGCACTTGTACGTACACATAGATAGATCTTTTGCTGTATTAAAAAAAGCGCGAAATTCGATTCATTACTGGCCTTTTAACCGTACGCGTAATCAAGACACCATCTAATAGTTGGCCTACTAATTTCAAAAGGGTCAAACAAATGTGCCTGATTAGCTTCAAGAAAGACAATGACAGCCTTAAGTTGTTATATAACTTATATACCAAAATGAGGAAATAAAAACGTCAAACTACTATTGATATAAAGCGACGAATGCAACTAATTATGAGATCGCAAGAACTGGTAGTTCACGAAGTTGATATCTTTCATAAATTGGAATTTTTCTGTTCATTAAATTTGGTGGATTCTAAGATTTTTTAGGTACTTATTAATTATGACCAAATTATAAATAATATTTAACAAAGTTCATAGTGGTGTTTTCTCCTAATACTTCAAAGTACAATGGGAAAGATGTCGTTACAGACTAAAGGATGGAATGTTATATTACTGAAATAAATTTATACTGTTTAAACACTTTAATATGAACATTATGAACATTGAAGTTACCATTTCGGATGAACAGACCGCGTGGTGTTTTTAATTACAGCTTCCACTGAACTCGAAAAGCCCGGTTCAGCACAACCAGCACGGCCGGCATATCGACAATCGCATGGTAAAAATATTGAGAAACAAAAAGTAAATATGGTAAGGTAAGAAATATAAAAAGAAGAAGAAAAATATATAAAATTTGAATTTGATTCGAATATACTCAATAGCCGGGTTATGGCAAAACGTCGAATTTCACCTATTTTCATAATTATATGTCATTTAATTAATCCAAGCAATTTAATTTAGAATTACTGTTTGACTGTTGATTATTTTTTGTTTGGACTAAGTAGTTGATGTTCAACTTTTTTGTAAAAAAATGTGAGAAATATATAGAAAAATGGAGTTTACATCGAATATACTCAATAATCTTCTGTTCCATCCCAAAATATATAGCAAAACAGCATTTTTCGACTCCGGTGGATAATTATTAGGAAAATAGGTGTCATCTTGTGGAATTTGAAGGGTTTCTTCAATATTTCATCCAGTACGAAAATTCAATTGTATCACGCAGTATGGAATGAATTCAAACTCGATTTTCCTCACGTTAAAATCCCTTTTTCCAACATTATTGATTGTCATATTTAAAATGTTTGAGATAGTATGAAATCATTCATGAAATATTTTCCCTAATTCTAATGTGTTCTTGTTTTTTATCCTACAATTGCACATGTTAATTATAATTAGATAAAAATACTCTATGACATGCCTTTTTAACTAATACGCTCATCAATAATATTTCTTATACAAGGATCACGAAAAGGGAGGTACGAATATTTAAACTTTAAATACTCCTTTATCAAGATACAGAATCTTAAAGTTGCGAAAATCCATACATCTACTTAACAAATTTCGTACCGAGCTTTCTTATCAAAAATGCAAAAAGATAACAGGATCAACTCTCCAATTATTTCATTAATTCATCGACCTTTCTATTAATTAGGACAGTGATTAAATAAACTTTTGTTTATTACGTTGAAATGAGTTTTTTATATTAAATCCTACAGTTTTTCAAAAATTTCATTCTAGCACAGAAGCTGAATTATATTTTTCATCATTTATTTTTCACCGAAACACAATACGAGAATGATTATGATAACTAAGTGTGAAAGTACAAATTTCAAATTTGAAAAAATATTCCAAATTTAATTCAAGTACAGCCTCAATCAAAATCAAACTCAATGGATAAACCACGGTTATAGAAAAATGAATTAAATCATAATCTTACAATGAATGATGAAAATGCTAATCATCGGTTTGAAGAGCGTTTTCTATAGCATTCATATGAATAGAAACAATTAATACTTTATAAGAAGATGAATGCTTCATATCGAAACCATTAATTGGCTTCAGTATCTAACGGCAACCTGAAAGTTCATCAAAAACTTCTTCTAGAAATCTCTATGATTTGACAAAATTTGTAGTTTAATCTAACTAAAAAAATATAGAATCCTCGCATCATTTTTCATGAAATTAATTGGAAAATTCCAGTTGCAAACGACGATATCAAGGTTCGAAAGCTCTTGTATTAAATTTATGAGTATTTTTCGTAAAAACTTTCATGAAATATTATTGTTGAAATTTAATTACTTGTCTCTAGCTCGCCAAAGATATTATCCGTCTACGTACTGCGTTATTTTTTTAAATTATTGGAATACCAGTCTTCCGTAACCTTCTCCCAATGTTATTACAATTATTGTTATTATTATATATATACAATACAATTATTGAGGCCAAATATTACTTAAACTTTCGAAAAAAAAAATGATTCGGTCAGCGTCGTAATTGAAAAAGTGATTAAAAGAACTGCTTAAATTTTCAGTTCACTATTGTATGAGATGAAATATTTTGCAAATCAATCAAACAGCTTGCTAGATATTATGCGAATATTATCATGTTCTCCATATTAAAATGCTATTTCACATGAAATTACTGTTTGAGAGATCAACATTACTATCTCAATCACATATCAATATTTATCACCCCTAAAGCCTATCACCATCAGAAACTTCCTCATGAACATAGTTGATTATAGCCTATTGTATACAGAAGTGAACAAGAAGAATAAAAAAATTATGTTTATTCAGAATTATTATGAAAAAGACAAAACAATCAGATGTTGTCTAATCATTAATTAGCAACTTCTTCATCTATTCATCACGATATATTTTTAAAATATCATACTTCTATTCGTTTACCCACTATTTAGACAACTTATTTCGATTGCCATTATTTAGATATACATTTAGTTTTGTAGAAAGTTTGCTTTACTTAATACTACAGAGAAGATCTACCGCAGCTAAGGATGAGCAGTATATACTATTGTAGTGTCCTTGGAATAAACACACAATAGCCACACAGATCGTTGACTTCCCAGCAGTTAGCAAAGCAATTAGAAGAATCTGGAAGAAACCAGATCAAAAGACTCAGATGAAAGATAGATCTAAATCGGCAGCGAAACAATCGACTGACCAGAATGAAATTTGCTATACTATACGACAACGGGAATGATTCTATTTGGCAAACTATTTGCTCGATGGAAGGAAGAGACTGAATCTTTAAAAACATCAAAGTTAACAATTCAATATTTATTCAATACTATTTTTGATACAATAATGATGAGGGGTGAGATTTGTTTGGAGTCATGTGCAGATTTAGTTGTAATCGACGAAAACTTTTAATTAATGCATGATAATACTGAATAACGCTGATATATATGCAGTCGATTTACCAGCATTTTCTGAAGACGTTAATTAAATTAAGAATAATTAAATGTAGATATCGCATTAAACGAAATTATATAATGAATAATATAATACAAGGAAATATCTCCTTGTTCGTAAATATTCTGTTTGATTGGAAGCTCACGTTTCATTATTCATGTTAACGTATCGGATATAAAGAAAAAATTTAACCTAGAATCAAATCATCATTTACAAAAAATTGTTAAAGTCGGTCAAAGGGTTCAAGAGAAAATTAATTACAAACCTCGTTGAGATTGAGATAAAAACCAGTTCAAATTCCTCTCCATACTATACGGTTATAACAATTTAGAAAATATTTCAACTGAATCACACACCATTTTCAAAGTATCAAACTATTTTTCATGAAAATGAAATTTGTATCAAGAACCAATACTGGAGTTATTGCATCATAATGTTGTAGTTTTGATAACATATTTATTAGAAGTACATTCAAGTCGTTCACAACCGTAGGAATCTGCTAGAAAATCGTACTTAAGATTCTTACAGAACAAAAGTTGTATAAACGTAATATGAAACTAAGAGCACGTGCTTTTAAGGCCAAGGGCCACGAAAATCGTGATATTGCTGGTGTTATGGAGTTTACTAAGTACATTCATATAGTTATCAAGAAAATAATACATTTTGGAATATACTAAAGAAACAAAAAGTACTAGTTCTGTCGATTTGATATAATTCATGTTATTATACCTTCATGTGATCGTTTATTTCTCCAATGAAAGTTCAACCCCAATTTTAAAAACTGCAATAATATGCTAATCTAATTAAATTCTTAAGTATTCAATTATCAGTAACAAAGAAATTAAACAAGAACAAGACCGTTGAGTGAATATATTCTGCAAATATGTAAATCAAAAATTCATCTATTCTATCACATAAGAAAATGAATCATTTTTATCACAAAACACGTGATAGTGAACTTTTCGAGCTAGACCTAGAGAAAAGCAGGTGTCTTAGAGAAAGATACGTGAACGGTTCGTTGGTGAAAGCTGGAGAAGCTGATAAACTGATCTCTCTGAGTGGAGTATCTTTTCAAAAATATCGAGGAAGCTACTAAATTTATGTTTATTAGTGAACGTTTTGTTCAATAAAATACAGCGAGCTGAGGAATTGATTCGAAAAATTTAAAGGAATTACTGAATATTTCTGGTTAACTGTTTATTCAGAAATCTGATGGAGCTCAATTGATATCTTTGTGAGTACTGTTTGTTGAAGAAAATTGACATAATGTATTTGGGAAGCCTACTCACTCAAAGAGGCTGAAAGACCTGGTGGAGTAATAATGTCTCAGGTGAAACTGTTTGTTGAAGAGAAAAGAACAAGTTCTAAAATCTCTGTGTGGATTGTTGAAGTTGCTTGATGAGATTATATCCTTGAGTAAACTGTTAATTGGAGAAATCTCCAATCACGAATCACATTTTTTGTTCAGGAAAGCTGAAGAAGCTGCTGAAATAATATCGCTGAATATGTTATTCAAGAAATACGTCAATTCACGTCTATTCTGCACTATTTGTTAAGAAAAGCTGAGGAAATAAACAAAATTATGTCACTATAAGTGAAGTGTTTGTTCAAAAGTATGAAGTCGCTGATGATCTAATATTACGCACTAAAACGAGCTAAGGAAAAAATAATATTTGTAGCTGAACTGTCTATTTGAGAAAACCGAAGAAATTGCTCAAATAATATCTTTCGGTTCTGTTTATTCAAAGGAACTGAAGGACCTATTGAACTAATATATCTCAGAATAAGGTTTGGTTAATCAATTTGCTGAAATAAGGTATCTGCGTAGAAACGATAGAGAGACTCATGGAATTACGTTTCTAGGTAAGTTTTTTATCCATGAATGAACTGCTACAATTATCTCTATGTGTAGATAGTTTATTAAAGGAGCTACTGAACTCATCTGAGTGATCGGTTTTACTCACGGAAGTTGAAAGAACAATTTCTTTGTGTGAACTATTTGTTCAAGAGAATAGAATAAGCTGTTGAACTGATGACTCCGAGTGAACTGTTAGTTAAAGGCAGTAGTAGAAGATGCCAAGGTTCCAATATAAGCTCGAAACTGCTTCAAAGACTTTAAATTCATAGTTGAAAGAGAAGTTGTATATTCAATATAACTATGACTCTAGTCTATCCTTTCTGAACAATAAATAAACGTTAAGAAATAATAGGGCATCCGACTACACTTAAAAACTTCCTAGACTTCAAACGTTTTCTAAATAGACGTTACTACGATCTCTCGAAGGGAAGAGCACCAAATAGAACTATCGTCTAGACGAACAAAACACAACGTAATCCAACACAAATAACTTCTCTATTCCATGCACCTGTTTAATCTGGGATAAAAGTTAAATACCATCATCACGATGTCACGTTGGAATATATTTTTTTTATATAAAGGTACAGGGGCGAACAATCTAATCGAAAAGTTTTTAATGCAGGAAACATTCTACTTGATATATTTAAATTGAATATCAATTTGGAGATAATAAGATTAAGACGTATATTTTAGTTGATCCTACGTACTTCAAGCTGTTTTTTTTAACTGTGGGCGAGTGCTATAAAGTGCCCACTCAGGATACAAATTGTTTATATAATTTTTTTCGGGCTGTTGTTATTGTAGTATAAATTTAATACGTATCCACAACAAGCTAAATCCTAATGCAAATTATGCTAATTCGCAAGTATACAGGGTGTGTCTCTGAATGGATAGTAACAAAATCTGAAGCATATAAAATGAGCTTGATTAATATGAATATTTCGTAGATAATTATCATATATATCTTTATAATCTATTTTTTATATGAAATAATTTCGAAATTTCAACCCTATTTCGGTATATATTTAAGTATTTCTATGATATTTACAAATGCTATCACTAGTAAGTCCAACGAAGTAATATTTCATAAAACTAAAAAAAATCTGTTTAAATCAAAATATTTCACTTGAAATATTTTCAAAAAAAGTCAACATGTGAAGAAATTCAATTTACAACAGGAATCAAAATTTTACACTTGTATCTTTATCCATAATTTAGTTATATAGCACTAAAAATGAGAAACTATCGCCCTTTTAAAAAAATCAAGTTGCAATGATATAAAAAACCATTGAATTTCAAGTGAAAACTCATTTTTATTGTGGGACAATGGTGATAATTCACTAAAAGGAGAGTAAAATTACTTAAATGAGTTTAAAAGAGGAAAAAAATCAAAGATGTAGATTTGGCGCCATATTTCTGATTTATAGATTATCGTTGGTTTCTAAAACCTCGAAATTGCTGGTAATCTCCTGAGATCTATCATTAGTTTGCCAGTCACAAATTTCTTCGAAAAGTCCCCGAAGCGCGTCTGAGATGTGGGCTTTCAGTTTTTTGATATCTTCTATCTTTGCAATTTTTATTGGGACTCGACCTTGGTAAGCCTTAACCGAAAGTGGAGAGAGAGTATCTTTTTTTATGTTAGCTAGTGAAAAGTTATGATAAATAATACCATTTATTGTAGTGCAGGCTTTAACACATCCTTATAACTTAGATTCATAAACGAACAGTACTGATTTGAAAGCACATTTTATCCTTCTTATCTGTGTTTTTTCCTTTCGTTTCTTGTGATATACATGATTTTGTATAAGACTTATTTTGTAATTTTTTGAAATCTGAAACTATGTCAGATGATGTAACCCCTTGAACAGAAAACTTATTAAATCGTGATGAGTTTTGCAAAATTATGCGAGTTATTACATGAACATCAAAAATGGGGTTATGTTTCTTTAAAGCCTTAGATATCTCTGCTACACGGAAGAAAACTGTGGCCGCGAACATGGAAATACTGAGTGACCCTCTAGAAATGACCTAAATCTGTCAGGTATAAGCAAAACCTTGACATCGCTTAGTTTTTGTTTTGCCCGAACAGTTATCACTGAACAGACGAAGCTCAGTGTATGGGCTTGGTACTGATTTTTGGTATTCATTAAGAAAAGAGCAAACCTCATTAGGGCTTTTTCATGCTACACCCTCTTGGTACAAGAGTAATGTTGTGTTGGTACTCTTAAGATTATGTATCTCAAAGCAATTGACAGACTACCTGAACGGGAGTCTTAGGAATAGATACAGTTTTCATATAATCAAATGCTAACGACAAAATATGTTCTTCATGTTTTCCTTCTTGTGATTGTTCGTGCTGAGTAAAATTTTTTACTTCTTGATTTATGTAGCATAACCTCTGCAACTGCCGCTCGTTTAGCTACATTATTGAAAGTAGGACTTCACATCAAGCTTTCACATCGTTTCAAGATTTAGATCAGGTGATAAATAGAAGCTTTTCTCAACCTTGTAATGAGTGCAGAAATTAAACAACAGAATCCTTAGAGGAAATGGCTTACTCCTTTAAAAAAAACTCTTCTAGACTTGCGCCCTTTTAAAGTAAACCAAAAAATTTAAATGCTAATTTGACCTATATCCATTCATGATAAAATCGCCCTTTTAACAAAAGTCGATGTATTCTGATCTTTAGACTACAAAACCTAAAAATGGAAAAAAATGGACTTTAAAAAACCAATTCAGTTCATGATGTTTACAGTAGTGTCTAGATGCCAGGGTGAAACTTATCGTCACTTATCAATATTTCTATTGGAAGTTGAAATTTGATGAAATGTTCGGCATTCACTAGATTGTTAAAACACTTTGTATTTAATTTCTCATTCACCATTCATAGATTGATTCTTAACTATAGAGTGCTACAAATGGTTTTTTGAATGAGAATCCTTTTGAGGTTTCAATCCATTATGCAGAATACTTTAAGATATATGGACATGTTTATATGGAAATCGTAGGTTAATTAACACTCTGAACCTTATTGTAATAACTTTCATTTTTTCACTGTATAATTTGATCCTTAGTAGGTATTTTGTGATATCTCTTAATAAACCTGCTTGATATTAATCTATTACATTCTACTAGTGAGTCATTGTCCTTTTTATTTATGTACCTTGAAATCGACGTAGCTCTAGCTTGCATTTCGAAGGTTTCCTCATAAAATTAAGAAGTATTTGGAATGAATGTTGTAAATTATGTTTTGGAGAATATTTGAAGAAACCACACTAGCTAGTCTTATATCAAAGAGGTATCCTCGCACATGGTTATCTAACAATACACGTCACCTCCACTAATAATTACGGTGGAGACATTTCTATTATGAAGCGTTTGATAATGAAGCAAAGATTTACATCTATTTTTATGGAAATTTGCTTTATCTTTCTTCCTGAAATTCACATTCTATAAATGAGCTTTTTACGGATTCTTTCAATCTGTCACGACTAATGTCTTGCTGTATTGGAACCAAAGTTGAGATTTGTAGATAGATCGATCATCTGCATTAATTAGCAGTTTTTTCATTTTATTTTCCTCAATCACGACTATTCTCATAACAATTTTTTTAATTAGATGTTAGTTTCTCTACTTCCGCAAATGCTTATTTCTTGGGTGCCTTGTGGTCTAAAAATCGTTGATGATAAACTTAAGACGCAAACAAATAGCATTTGTTACATTCAACCGATACTCAAATCTTCTCCACCATTTTTTTACATATAATCTAATTATGTTAAATATTTTTCATTTATTGTAAAAATCTGATGAAGCGAATCTAAAAAAATTAAATATGCAAACGGTAAGCGATTGATATTATATTAAATTTTATTTACACATATTATTTCTCAAATAAACTTGATGGAATAACTTTGTTCTGTACTTGGAATGTAGTAAATGCTTAACAGACATTGAAAATACACATTCGAAGAGCCTACATGCTCCATAAAAAACAGTGTGCTCCATGTAAAAAAGGAATTAATTTTGAAAAGTCCGAGTTTCCGTTATGTATATAGAGTTATCGTTTTATGTTACAAAGTTCTATAAGTTAAAATGAAATTTTATGAACAAAGGTTCATATCAAAATATAAGCATTCTCATTTTGGTATTATGTACAGATTTCAAATGTAATTTTGAGATCTTACCAATGAATTGAACCCCTCTATTTGTAATGGAGACTAGCTTGATGTATTATTGAGAAAAATCACGTACTTTTATCAAAAAGCTAACTCTCATAATCTCTTGTCCCTTTCTCGAACGTGAGCTACAGAAATATAATTCACAAGATTTTGGTTGAGTTGCCTGGATATACTAGCTTTATTCAAAAAATTCTCATGATTTATGTTAATTAATTTTAATCTATTTTATTATAATCAATAAGCATCAAACATTCTATAATCCGTAGATCCGATTATATTGTTTCTCTCACCAAATATTGAAACTTTTGGATCTCGTTTCACCTTATTAAGAAATGAATGAACCGTTGAAATAGCTAGAACCGTTGGTAATACTATTATCAACGATTTCATTAAAATAACATCAAAAATTAGACAAAATTGTTTGATTTGCAGTTAGTCACTGAAGACGATAGCTTACTTATCGAAACGCACATCATACGTAACAGTGAACAGTTCACTAAGAACGTTCAGTGCTTAATCAAGATTTTGGGAATTGTAGGATGTATGGAACAATGCAAATGAAATAGAATAAGAAAATGCATGATACGAAGTGAATTAAACCAACAGAAAGATGTAAAACATGAGTACCTAATCAAAAGTAATAGAAAATATCTAAAGATCTATTGAAGGAAGAAAGAAATGTAAGGATTAGTGAGCGACATATACAAGGATAGAAAGCAAAAATTTCTTTTGATTCTGATGAATTCACCGTCCACCCAATATTGTTTGCAAATTCTAATTTTTGAATTGTACAACGTGTCCACAAAAGTTTACACCACATCTTTATTATTACTGTTTTAACTAAATCAAGTTATTTGCAGCCCTCTGGCAAGAAATTTTTCCACTCATGTACCAGTTATGTCGAAAATACACAATACAATAAGAATTATTAACGAATTTAAATTAGAGAGAAAAATTGAAGATGAACCCGACCAAAAGTGGAGCACTGAAGTTAAGATGTTGCTTCTTTTTATAGGTGGAAGAGTTTCAAAGTTCCACCCATATAAATTAAGGCCTATTTATACAATAAAATTTAGAAATTACAATAAGAAATTAGATTTTTGTTCTCTTATCCAAATAAAAAACGAATATTTGTTGATGTTCAAAGTTTGGTGTATACTATTAGGCACTATCACATTCTTCCCTTCTCTTTGCTTCATTGTTTATGTGTTTTTTTTATCAGTGAATTCGCTATCTTGTTACACTAGCTTTATTTGAATTTAAAGGTATTGAAGCACCTCAAATTCTTCTCAAACTTCTGTCTTTTGTTCCTAATACTTATTTGTATGTATATACAATAATCATTTCCTCAATTTGTCATTTCCTAGACCTTTTAATAAACTAATGCATCTAAATTTTAGATCTCTTTTAAAATTAAATTTTTTTCGATAATTTTTGGAGGAAAGATTAAATGTTTCGACTTCTCTTTAAGACTAAAAGAAAAGTTAAGACGTCAAAATTTGTCTTTCTTCCAGAAATTATCAAAAAAAGATCAATTTTAAAACAGAAGAGACCTAAAATCAAGAACATTTAGATGTATTAATACAATAATTATTTAAATAGGTGCTATAATTTCGAAACGAAGTTGTTATTTGACAGGATAGCATTTTTTTTAACAGTAATTTTGCTTGTACTATATACAGAGTTATTTTTTTCATTAATACATAATCATCAATAATTTTTCTAACAAATTAAAAGGTGAATTTATATGCTATTGAAAAATATCATGTACAGTACCATGCAAATCATTTTATGGAGAACATTTTTTCGTAATGATCATAAAAATTGTCATATACTGTGTAGATATTGTATGTAAATCAATATCAGATAGTAACATAGAATTAAAAGGGTTCTAATTGAATTAAATTAAAATCTGATTCACAAACTACATGACTTAAAATAATTTTAAATATAAATTGGATATAAATATTTTCTTTATCTATTCAATGTATGCATTAGGTAATTATCAGTTTTATCCGAATGACCAAAGTGTGCGCCTGGTTTTTATCTATTCGAATATTCTTCTCAAACTATTTAAATGCCGAAAATTTCGAAGATAATAGGTTCTCTATCCGAAAACCCAGTTATATAATTTTCAATTTTTTTGTTTTCTACTAAAAAATACTGTGTTCTTGAAGATTTACTTACATCATATGTACATCGATTTCTTAGAAGAAACTATTCAATTTCAACACATTCTTTAAGGTTTAAACTAAAAAATTACTTGTGAATAAATACGGAATTGAGAAACTATTGTCTCAAATCTAACGTTTTCATAGTAATTATAGTGATTATATGAAATAATACGTTAATTAGAGCATTATCGATTTTCTTGTAATTTACCTGTGATTTTTTCCTAAGAAAGTGATCAAATTGATTGATTTAATTAAACACTAAAATTATAAGGACTCACTAGTTGTTACGTTAATAGAAAATCACTAAAATCAGCAGGTTCTAAAGAATGCTCAGTAAAGTCAGTATGTAGTAGTGCAGGTAAAGAAGGATCACCGAAATCCACAGGTGATAATGATGGTTCCGGAAAATCAGGGGATGTGAGCAACGATCCCGAGTGATCTGAAATCGATTCTCCGTCCGATTCAAGAAACAGACAATCAAAGTCACTATAATCAGATAAAGATTCAATTTCGGTAGAGCCATTCAAAGCTGCGCTTAAAGTCGAAATATATTTCATGGCTAATCTCAGTGTAGTTATTTTTGTCAACTTCTCGTTAGCACCAGGTATGTGGGTCGCCTGCATGTGAGGTATTATCCTCCTCAATGTTTCAAAAGCTTGATTAATTTCCCTCATTCTATTACGTTCTCTGGCGTTAGCGGTTTTTCGCCTATATTTACTTAAAGGTGCTGCTTTTTGTTTAGGTTTATGCGTCTTACTTTGTCGGTGAGTAGTTTCTCCTAAGGATTCTTTAGCGTTTTCTGTTACCCTCCTCAAAGATCTCGGCCTAAGAGAATATTTATCCTCTTTTGTAGGAGCAGTATTCTCGAAATCATGATTATTGTTGTTGTCGTCCGAAAAATTTATTTCAGGTAGTTGCGAGCTAAGACGCTCGGAAAGATTACTGTACTGTAGTAACGAGTTCATTTATGTCACTTAAACACTTAACAACACCAAAAATTTGATTATAAGTAACTTTCGTGATTGACTATTGGAGTCTTCTCGTAAGATTCCGTTAAATTGATGAAAAGTTTCTGTTCTCACCGACTGTTGGTATCGTCCGCGAGTGGTCAAGTATCGGAGCTCAACTTTTAATACGGTGTTCACCGGATGAAATCAAGCTGGTTACTGGAGATTTGTCTTGTGTGTCCCATCAGTGGTAACGTAAGTCCCCACCTGAGCACACGCTAAGACTAACATTATACAATACATAACATGCATCAGGCGCGGAGAAATGATGAATTGGAAGATCAGTGTGAAGGTGGAATAAACGATGATAAAGATCTTAAGCGTGAATGATTAAGAGCTCAGATTATTGTGAAATAATGTATGCGTATCATTAGCAATGCCACTTTTCGGAGAATTTTGCACAATGGTTTTTGTTTCTGACGGTTTGGACTACATAATCTTTGAAAATTATATTTACAAATTACCGAATAAAGTTTACTTCCATTCGTTCCCCCAATGATAAAATAAAAGTCCCAAATTGTATAATTTTGGAAAATAACTAATATTCCATTAGACAGTTTTGTTTCATGAATGGCATTTACAAAAAAATTTATCCTTTAATTTGATAATATTTATTCCTTTTAATGATATTCACTGAATAGATATTTGAATCAGTTTAATCACTAAAAAATAACAAGAAAAGTGTGGAAGCGGAATTTTTCGAAAAAAATTCATGAATTCATGAATCATTTAGTACCAAGATTGATCCAAATTACATGGAAAAAATATTGTTAGATTAATTAAATTTAGAAAGATAAAAATGACAAAAAAACCTGGCCGCTAAGGCTTATAAAATCAGTCACAATAAAAACAAATGGAATAGTTTTTGAGCAGATTAACAGCTAATTGAATGAAATTCTAAAAAAATCAGCCAGAAAATTCAGTACTTCGGAAAAAGGTGGAATATATGGATGAGGAAGGAATAAAAAGTAAAGAAATAACAAGTACTGTAGGTCGTTGAATTAAAGGAACCAATTATAAAAGAATGGATGTTATATTCATGATAGGAGCAGAGATATTTGGTGATGTATGAGGGCTGTCGGAGAAGCTTCCAAACTAACAGAGGAATAAAACATTTTTTCTCCATGGAAATATTAATTTTTTAGCATAGTCTTCTTACAAGTATATAAACTAAAAATAGATGTTAATATATGCAATAACATCCTTGTCTGATGGAAATATCTTTCCTACTTGAGGATTTTGGAACAGGGAAAAGGCGCTGTATATTTGTATAGCAATTCGTGAACTTGAATCATGGCGATCACCGAAGAGTGAGTAGGTGCGTTGTTCTGATGTTTTTAATCAAATACAGTCACTTTTTTAGAATGTCTCTCTTCACCTTACCAAGTAATGATGCGTGGCACTGTTTTGTTATTGTTTTGTCTATTTGAGGATGGTCTATGGGCACAATCCCATGACTATCGCAAACATAGTCACCATCACTTATCCCGCCGATGTAAACGTCTTTGGGTGCAAAGGCAAGGAGCAAACCTGGCACCCAAGGCGCAGATAGCTAGATCCATAGAAACACCAACTAGTCTGGCATCCAATTCTTTTCCCCCAGATACAATAAAAATAAGCAAAATAAGTCCTGGTCCACTAAAAGTTTACATATATATGCCAAGAACATGCGAATTTTATCTCACCTAAGGAAAGAAACATGATCGATCCATTGTGAATGATCTAAGAAATAAGGCTTCTTCATCGAGCATAATCTCTACTTCACCTGATAACCTCAATAATTACTTTGTGAATGTAGCCAAAGATTGATCAAATTCTATAACTTCTCCTCATGATCCGCTTTCATATCTCCCTGATGCGAATGCTCACACAGTTCCTTCGGCACAAGTGTGATAAGCCACCTCACAACGATCTTCATGGAACTCTATACATAGATTATTGATATTACGAAAAATCGATTTATCATAGCTATTTTATGTGGAAACTTTTACTTCCGGAGATATCGGAAGTGGCCATTATCTCAGCAAGGCTAACAGATATCGAACCATGGATAACTTTGTTCGATCTATGTGTGTATGAGAAGTCATGGTGATTAACGCATATTTCCTTGTATATATATACAATAGAATGTGGAGTGCCCCGAGTCTCAGTACTAGGTCCTATTGTGTTTCTTCTATTTATCTAGACATCAATGGTAAAATAAGTCTATTTGCAGACGACACTAGTTTCTCTTGGAGCAACCCTCTTCTCACGGCACTTCATAGGACTATATCCGGTAACCTAATCATCCTTAAATCATGGTGCAATTCTAATCTTCTCTGTCTCATCGTTTCTAAAACTAAAGTTTTATCACATAAAAATACATTGCTGCCTTTTTTATCAATTAACACCACCATTGACGTCGTTGAATCTGTAAAATTCTTAGGATTTGTTGTGAACAATTCCTTGAAATGGGAGTTTCACATTACCGCCTGTTTCACGTTGAGATCAGTTTTCAAAGAAATGAACCTATCCACTTTCTTGACAGTTTGTTATGCCCTTATTAATTCGCATCTCTATGATGCCCTTTCCTTTTAGGGTACGTGTAGTGCGACTCAACAAATCTAACAAAAGCTGTTAGATATTTACTCGGGCTAAACAGGAGGGCTCACTGCATGGACCTCTTTAAAAGATTAAAAATTCTGACTCTGTCTTCCTCATTCATCCGTTTGCCTAATTCGCAAGCACGCTTCTCCAATTTCAGAAAGATCTATCGGCTATCTATTTAGGAACGCAGGGCATGACCTTCACCTACCTATGTTCAGAATTAGTTGAGGGCTCAATATTTTACAATACAAAAAAATGCACAATCACTTATCAATTGAAACAGAATCGATATAATCAATTGAAACAGAATCGATATAATCTTTTCTCTCATTCCGCAATAATTACCTCTAAAGGAAAACACATTCGAATACCACCGATATAAAACCATCCATGCTACCAGCATTATTAATGCATTATCATTTCACTTATTTCTGGTTTTAATGAGTGTGATTATCCTAAATATTTTGTTTTCATATGTTCAAAAAAATGATTTTTGTTCGTGGTTTTGATTTGTCTCCAGAGAGAAATCTGGTCTCAAATAGGTACAATACACGTTTAATACCCAGTATAAACAGAAGGCTTTTTTACGTTACAAATATTTCCTCTGCTTTTATTCATTAAATACTTCGAGGAGATGCTATTAGGTATAAGTCAAGCAACATATTTGCATTGAGAGAAAAAATGCAACGTCTTAATGAATCTATTGAAAAAAATTACAAAACGGATTCGGAGAAGGGTTACTGCAAGTATACAAATTGCATTTACGGCAACGTTTATAAGCGGAGAGTCGGCTCCGGCAAAGTATGTCAAGCTGTCCACGAAGAGTTTCAACTTCTTCTTCAATGGCAGTTCGGAGAACGGGAAGAGTACGTCATACTTATGTGAAAAGCGGTTCTGAGAAGGCCCCGCAGGAAAAAATCACAAATCTTCGAGCATTTTCTGATAACTTTGGCCTGTCACGTAACCCAGTAGACCTCCCGCACAAATACTTACCCATTTTTCGGGAACGTTGCCGACCTCTGATGAAATTAGTAATCGATGTATATGCTGGTCAATAAATACCCCAAATTGACAATAGACAATAGATAACTTCTAGACAGAATTTATCTACTTGGTTGATTGTTTTGTTTAATATTATATCGAATTGCGTTGGGTATAATTAGAATCGGGGTAGTGATGAATGAATTTTATTTTTTGAGGAACCTATTTTAGCTAAAAATATTGAGAATCCTTTCGATTCGGAGGATCTCTGGTCTGAACTAGTGAAAGTAGTAGACGTAGATGCCTTCAGATAAAATTTGAATAATCTACCGCCACCTCCACCATATTTTGAACATTTCTATTAATAAAATTTAAACTTTATCAATTTTCGATGTCATCAAAATTTTTCTGCTATGGATTATAGCAGCATTATTTCTTTCATAAGTGGAATACTTATCTTTTATGCAGGTGATTGGTGAGTACCAAATGAAGTTTTGACTTGGTAAATCCACTATCGGCAACATATTTAACGTCAAATGAACCTTAGATAGATATCCACCAAACATCTGTGGAAATAGACGACTATATGTTATTATATTTGGAATATCACGTATACAGAATCTAAAAAAAGTAACTTTCAACAAAAAGGTACTAGTTATCTAAATCAATAGAATTTATTGCTTAGAAGATATGTAGATTTTGAGATCGTTGTACATACCAAGGAAACCGTTTGTCATAGAGAATTATTCTGAAGAAAATTATCATAAATTGTTATTATTTATTCAAAATTTCTTCAGGAGGTATCAAAACACAATCAATATTTCTAATTGCATTGCATACTGTCGAAAATCGTATTACATACACAAGGAAAAATTTGAAATGTAGAAAACTTCCGGTTATATAATTCACATTTAGGCAGTTATAAATCCTCTCGGTACAATTCAAACAAAGCATCCACATCGATTTTGTCTCTACCAAGCTCCAAGAAGTTTCCTCCGTGTCAAGAAGTGCAAAGTGCCCTCCTCGAACATTTATAATAGTTTTTTTTTGATAAGTGTCAGACTAACTCACCAAATTTTCCTACATTTAAATTTTTTTCTTATGTTGATAACATGATAATTTTCTTCAGAATGTCTCTTTATGTTGAACGGTTTCTTTGGCATGTACAACGATCATAAAATATACATTTCTCCCAAACCATAAATTTTATCAAAATAAACAATTTCCTTTATGCGATCCCTAGATTGTACAGGTTTTCCTTGTAAAAGTTACGGATTTTTAACCTAACCGTTTACAAAATATACTTAAATATAAGTTCTGATTTGACTAATTTATAAGCCTGTAGAAGAAAATTAGCATTAGCATTATTTTCACATCATCTATTCTCTCCTAAATTGTTTGCATTAAGTCCCGAAACTCCATGTATAAGCTGCACGATGAGGTTAAGAAGGTAGGACTAGCATTCAATATAGACAACACGAGATTAACACAAGTAGTTATAAACAGAATGCCCCAGAGCGTTACAATAGTAGATGATCTGGGAGCAGTAACAAATTTCACTAACCCATATATTCCGATTAACTGACGTAGATATAAACATTAGAGACCGAATGTACAAGAGAATTTTCAAACCTATAATCATGTACGGTTGCGAAACGTGGGTTTCAAAAAAATATGACACTATACATAAATATCTTTGATATTAAGATATTGAAGAAAATATCTGCCCCGAAATGTGAGAATGAAATATGGAGATCCACATATAACCATCAGTTATATCAATAACACCAAGAATTATAGATCGTAAAATTTGTTATGGTCTAGAGATTTTGTATGAATATAAAGCCAATAGATAAACAGATAACGCCAAGAAAAGAACTCGAATTTAATTTTGAAGGACCTGGGCTAATTTAAAAATCCAAGAAGAGATTTTCAAAAGATACGAAATTGAAAGAAGACAGTTCTGGACAGCAAAAACTGGGGGAGTATACTTAGAAAAATCAAAACCACTAGCGGTCTGTAACACTATAGAAAATATAGATTATTTTAAGTTTCAATTCTGTATATTATAGATACATTTCTAATCAAGCTGCAGACTGTTGCTACAATACTTGAAAAATATAATGTTCCTCTAGATCTGAAAACTCGCAGAGAATGAATCTCAACGTACTTGTTTTCATATAGATGAAATGAATATCTTTGAAAAGATGCATAACCAATTGGGGCTAGAATATGTAGCTACATTACATCTTCTCCTCATAGAGGAAAAAGATATAATTGAATATGATATCACATACATAAATACATTAAATTCTCTATAGATCTTAATTGCATTAGCTCATGGCATCAAACCCATAAAAAGAAATCAAAAAATATTATCAATAATATCAGTCAAATTATTTATTGGTCTGGTATTCTTTGTTTGATATAGTGACTTTTAAACACCTCAAGACGTGTGCCTTTGACCTGATTACTATGTCACGTTTACTTTGTTAGTTTTTCTCGCCAACATTTTATTTATTAACATGATCGTTGAAGTTATGATAATTGTTAAGATTGAATAAGACATACAATTTGATATATATATTTTTATGATTCTGATCATAAAACGTGAACTGCTTTAAATTATATGTACCTACTTATAGAATATTTCATTTTGATTTACCTCACGGTTATGAATATACAGGATGTAGAACAATCACAGACTGAATTTGTATTGGTTTTTAATTTTAGTGATATTACTTCTGAGGAGCGTTAACTTCGAGCGGTGAGATTTGGATTGGATTGATACATTGGAATACATTTAATTTATACACTCTAAGTCTCGTAAGTAGTTGTATCATAGTTTTGTGAAGCATGACGTTATTTTCATTTAATATTCTTCGTCTTCGTTATTCCCCAAAGCAAACTCTGTACCGGCAAATCTACCGGTTGCAGCAATGAGAATCTTCATGGTTACAACTGCCAATAGTGCTGGCTACTCATTTGTTGCTGAACTACAGGTTTATAATGATATCAGCTACCATCGATGCTCCCACCAATGGTGAGTTACGAAGTATAATTCGTTTCTAGTGGAGGATACAGTGCTGCTGACAACACTGAAACAATGGTGTGAGAAAGGTAGTATAAAGATCTATGACATGTATCGCTACTGTAAGTATTGCTGAATAATTTAGCCGAGTGATATGAAATTTTACAATTAGTGAACTTTCTGAATATTTTGCAGTCATTTCACGGTCTTCTTTGCATAAAATCATGACCACCGGAATAGGATGCTGATAATTGTGTGCGTTGGGTCCCGAATCGCTTAGAGCAGTCACAAAATGAAGCAAATGGAGTTCTTTGAATACTTTTGTTGATGGAAATTAAACCTTGGGTCCTGTACCACACTCCAGAGATTGAAGAACAGTCAAAGTAATGAAAGCAACTCCACCAGCGCGGCGTCTGATATTAGGACGAAAAGGTATCCGTTTTGTTAATTTCGTGGAAACGGAAGTCATAACATCAAAGGAAATCTACTATAAGACCCTTCCTCGACTCCGAAGAGCGATACAAACAAATAAGGAGGTATGCTATCCATTGACATGGTTTGAATCGCCAATGTGAGAAATCTCTATCCATAAGTTCAACTAAAAAGTATATTTGACAATCCACCTTAAGGTCCTGATCTACCATTCAGTGATCATTATCACTTCTGAAAAATGCAGGTATGGCAACAATTTGCTACTATCTAAGAGCTTTGTATGTCAAGAGGTCTCCCGTTTAAGATCTAATCATCAACAGGATACTGAGAATCAAGTACTACCTGGGAGAGGGAGGAACAAACCCGAAGTTACCACAAAACTATCTATTTCTTACCCATGATGATCAAGGTAGTCGAAAACGTCGGCCTGCATAAAATTTTAGAGGAAACAGAAGCTATCGAAAATCTGTCAAGCGAACAGTTCAGATTTAGAAACCTAAAGACCAAGTTCAAAGGATTGTAGAATACGCTACCTAGGTATTTTACCTTGCTTGACACGAGAGACCTATTATTCAAAATGCTAGACGCCAAACTACAAAGTTTTCACGAAACTACAACAGCACTATATGGACTGAAAAATTTCAAATCAAGGATGGATAAAAAGAGTTGGTAGTACCACAAGGAACAGTTCTCTCCCCATTACAACATATACATAGCGTACATTCCCAAGACGAGTACATCCTAACGGATCTCTATGGAAACGATACCGTTTTCATCACCAGGCGCATCCAACTAGTGGTGGTAACACGACAACTTCAGGAAGCCATGAAACAAATTGATAACTACTGTAAATCGGGACAATATCAATATAAAGAATACCTGTGCAATGTTTTTCAAAAGTAACAGCAAGAGATATTATATCGATTACCAAGACAAAATATTTGGATCAAAATATCGCGTTACTTAAGTAGTAGATGAAACGAGAGAAACAAAGATATGACAGGAAAAACAAAACAAAATCTAAGTTGATATTGGAGACAAACCTCCATGTTATCATGACCGATCTCAGTCTGAAACAAGCTACCGTCGCCACTTGGTACAACAGGTCAAATCTATCGAGAGCTTGACGAAAGGAAGATTCTAGAAATCAATCAGATTAATAATCGAAGAAATGGAGGCAGTCTCCGTTACGAAATTAAGAGATCTGATGGACTGTACCAGAGAAAAATATACATCCAAAGTTCATCTAGCATGTATTTCAATAATATATATAACAATCACAAAAACCTTGTTGTGCAAATATTAGACACGGGAACAGAAAGTTCAGTGTTCATATAAAAAAGTGTCTGACCCGACAGACGATGAATATTGAATTCGAATTGGTTTTGGAATCGATAGGTAAGCCCGTTTAACAGTTATTTCAAAAAACCCACATTTGAATTTCATATTTTTTTGAGATTTCTCAAAATCTACTAGTTCAGGTCGGTCAGTTTCTACTTTCACGTTCATATCCACAGCATATTGGCTTAAGAGATGACATTTTAAGATATGATTGTCCCCATTTTACCGAACCAACAATCTGTATGAATAATAATTAATTGAACTAACTTTTTTGTTAGTTTCGAAGTAACTGGATTTATTATCTTCATGATATCCATCTTCACCTTGCCAAAATAAGATAGGATATTGTAACGCTTCATATGATCGATGTGTTTCGGACACACGCTGCAGTTGCTACGCCGATGTAAAACAATATCTCAGTTTTATAAATTTTCACCCGAGACAACAGCGACTTCGTCAATTGTTGACGCATTAAAACGTCTCGCGTGTTCTCCTACTGGCATCTTATCAGCTTTGATGACAATTTTGTGATTATTAGATGGTATGCGGTCCAAAGCGTTCGTGAATAATGCAACCAATTCGTTATGTTGATGAAAAAACGTTTGGAGCTAGTCTTTTTACGGAATTATTTTGTGCAAAATTCTGATCAACTTCTCTTGCTGAATCGCCCATAAAATAAATTTACAAAAATTTGTAGTCACTATTCAGCATTGGCAATAAGGAATCTGTTTAAATGATATGTTTGACCCTGAATCTTGAAAGTTTTAATTATATTTTAATTATAAAATTTTCTTTAATAAATTTTGTTGCACCAAATCACATAATTCAATAACATTTATTGTATTGTTGAATATGAGACAAAAAATGTTCAGAATCTCGTCCATTCCCGGAAACCAATAAATGTAATGGTTATGGTGGAGTAAATTTGACTTGAACACTCGCGCAAAACAATTCATGAGCTTCATTTTCAAAATTAAATGCCTTTCTATATCGGCGTACAACGTTCATTGGTCCAATAGCAACGATTTGCTGTGAACTGTACTCGATTTCTACGTTATAATTGAATGCAGCTCGATAGGGGTTAAACGCAACATTTCTATGTTGTTGATTTTGATTTCATCGATTATGCTTGATGTCATTGACTTGCTCTTGTATATCTTTGACTCGCAGCATTGCGAGTACTGCGACTTAAGTTTATACGTCCAATTGCTGGCGTCTTCAAAAACGAAAATTCAGTTGTAAATTAGAAAAAACTATTGTATTTTTCTTTATAACCGACTATATCAGCTGTTAGGTTAGCATCGTTCTTGTAAGTCTATCCAAACTTATCAAAGCTTCATATTAAATTGAGCTTGTAGCTCTTTGATGATATTTACAGCATGAATTCTGTCAATTTCATGTTAAACGTCATAATTTCACATTAAAAAAGTTTATATTGTCCAAAGAGCTAGAATTAGATTAGAAATGAGTATTCTTAAAAAAATATTCTTAAATTGTCCCTTCATAAAATCTCCTGACAATAACCAACTCAACAGCGAAACAATAGTGAAATCTGTCCATGCGTCATGGTGTGTCCAAACTCTTCTGAGAAACTATAACAAGAGTAGATCGGCAGAATGTATCAACCTAAGTAAGAACAATCTAAGAATACTAACAGGGGTTCTATCGGGGCACTGGACAGAGAATGAAAGAAACCTGTATCCACATTCTTTGAAAGTGTGAAACACCGAGGAACTCCAGAGCACTACACCTGAGAGCGTATGGAGTAGAAGAGGAAGATATCTGGTAATTGAAGCCATCCCCCATTCTAGACTTTTTGAAAGCAGTGGGATTGATGAATCATCTGTGAAGACTGGGTCCTCCAGTATAGCAGCAAGAAATAAGGACACAATGGATACTTTGGGTCGCAGTGTATACGAGACCCTAAATCCACACATACATGATTCTATCTGAATTATGACCGTATTTGTAGATCAGCTATGCTATTCTGATTCACTTATTATTTGAAGTGTTTTTTTCTACAAAAACTGATCAACTCTGGCTCTTTATCAATATTCATAATCCTGTCATATTTTAATTTATTCCTTATAATAATCGGATAATTGTTTATAATATTTTTGCGGATTTTCACTGATCAATATTTTTTTGTATTGATTCAAAGATGATGAGAAAGGATGTTAAATATGCATGTTATAGGTAGTCTGGTTCCGCCATACTTATTTAATCATTTACCAGAAAACTCTCGAATAAGTGAAAAAAAAAAATATGACAATAATATTACCAAGTTGAACCATGACATACGTGTAAGATATGTATCACCGTTCCTCACAAGAAGACAATCAGTTACATTGTTATGCATAGGATGAGTACTGATTTGTTGAACAGTTGAAATCTCAATCTTTCTAAAATAAAACAATTACTTCACATGGGTAAAAGTTTAATGTAGCCTCTGCATACATTTATTGTTATTAAGACACTAAAGAACAAAGAGTTCGTTTTGTTCAGTGTATTTACATTGGGTACTGTATTGTTTTTTCGAACAAGTTTTGGTGTATCATTTACTAAGTATCTTAACAATATTTTTTTAACAAGTCATTCCAGGAGACAAGAGGATACCGTTAAAACATATAGAAGATTAAAGTCCACGTAACCGATGTTACTGCTCTCAACGCAAATAAAAGATTTGTTATTTATTCCTCTGTGGGAAGACTAATCATTTTTTGTTTTAATTTTTTTGAGCATATTAATAATATTATCATTTTTGCTTTACTGTAACAGTTTTATCAAACACTGGAGAAATGTTTTACAAATAAGATCGTTTGTATTATATATTTTTAGATCAAAAGTAACAATTTTTCATAGAGCAATGTTTTCAAAAAGATTCACTCTTCGGGGGCAAATTAAGTGTCGTTTTGACGAGCTTTGATCCCATTTGAAGCTCAATTGCAGGAAGTACATACTATGGGATCACCGTATACTTTTATAGACTTATCACATCAATGATAAGAGAAATAATTTATTTGAAACGAAAACAAACTGACACAAAAACTTACTATTCTCATACAAACTATTCTCATACATAAACAATTTGTGTAAATTCTGATTACAAACGATTGATATTAGTAAGTGAAAAAACATATGAAAAACTGATAGTGGAGTATACTTCTAATTGAGATAGATGGCCTTAATGGAAGTTGCGTTTCAACTCCGTTTATATACCAAAATCCTAAAATTATGTATGAAACTAGGATGACTAATTTTTCGTAATTTGCAAGGTAACAATATAAGTTTCTGGAGAGGTTAAAATCTTCTTCATGACTCATTCCGACCTTTTACCAAGCAACTTATTACTTATTCACAGCATAATGTTCTAGAACTGACGAGACCAGAATAAATACCTGTTATTAATATAATAATTTTATGACTTAAAAAATATTTGATTGATACTTAACAGTAACGATAATCATTCACGATTGCTGTATTGATATACTAATTGAACACTTAATTCTTCATAACTTGATTTGGAGATTTTTGTGAGTAAATATCAAGCGTATTCATTCAAAGCCCATTATAGTGTTGTTGACAACTCAATTCGAATAAATTGAGGATGGAATTATCAGTTGACAAAAGATTTATAATTGAATTTTTTCATTGGATATATGGAGCTCAAATATTTTGGATTAACAACTAAATTACTGCTTAATCGAGGGGTTACTACCACTGAAAACATGCAAAAATCTTCTGTTCAATGAAATATTTACTGGTATATATTGACTAATTGATGAGCAACCTCCTCGATTTGCATTGGTAGCTTATAATATAATATCATGTATCCACTTGTGAATAACGCAGAAGAAGGAATGTTCTAACGCGTGCATTCATCAGTTCTCTCTGTGTGTTTTACAAATGTGTCTCTGGGTGAAGTATTAAAAGTGATGGATGATGAATCTATGAACCGTGCATAAGTGTTTCGTTGACATCAATTGATCAAGGTTAACGTTTCGTTTGATAACAGACGAACAATATATCAACAGTGAAACAGACAAGACGATTTCAACTAAAGACGAAGCTCTTTGCTAAAATAGTTCGAAAAAAATATTTCAGAAGAGAAAAAATAACATGAAAACAGATATTGAAACAAGCAGATCCTCCGTTGCATTATTATAAAGTGATTGGGTTCGTTTCTTCTGTACGACTTGATCTCTTTGACCATTTAGTGAACAAGAAAAACAAGAGAGGCAATAAAGCAACTAGGAGGACTGATCGGAAGACGATCCAAGATGAAAATGAAATTTAAGCTCTTCCCAATCAGTTATACTTATCTCTATAATACAATACACATTTGCAACAAGGGGTACATTACCTATTTCAATTTCAGGAACCTCCACGTCGAACAAAACTTTAATCTGAATTAAGCTGTGAACCTTCTTTGCTACAATAGTATCTAATATATCTACCACGAGCTGGACCAGAGAAAATAAAATCAATTATGGAAGAACCGTTGGAATATGAGTTGAGAAGGAGCCTCAACATCCGAGAGAGCTGACGGATTACAACTGAGAATACACACGCCAGGCATCTAAAGCAGAGATAACAGCGGGACCACGATTAGAGTTATAGAGGCAAAAGTAGAAAGGCTAGATATTAGAGATCTTACTAATCTAATAATATTAGCAATATTTTGAGTAGAGAAAGCAGTAGCAACTCGTTAAAGTAATTTTCAATCGTGATTGTGCAGGTAAGAGTTTGAACCATCTGGAGACTGCACAAAACAGATACAAAACATTATGTTTGAACAGAAGAATTAAGGCACTATTCTAATGATAAGAATGGACAGTTCTACTAAAGTGGTAAATTAATATATTGTTTTTGTAAATAGTGCAAAATGTTTCTTTGAAGTTCTTCGTATCAATATGTTTTATACGAGGTCTGGCTATCAAATAACGACTGGTTACGAAAAAGGGTTTTATTATAAAATTATTCTATATTCGAATGTCCCTCTTCAATATACTCCCCTTCCCTTGCCACACATCTTTCCAAACGTTTTTTCCATTGATCGAAGCAGTGCTGGAAGTCTTCTTTAGTGAGTGCCTTTAGGAGCTCTGCTGTTTTTTGCTACCGCTTCCATCGACTTAAATCGGTCCCTTTCAAAGCAGATCTTTTTCTAACCTTTCTAACCTTCAAAGAAAATCTGAGCATACCCATTGACGCAAGAGCTTTTCGTCAGGAGCCAGATATTTTGGCACCAACTTTGTACACACTTTTGTCATGTGTACATTTGCACGCACAATTTGGTTGATTTTAGTCACTGTTCCCTGAGTTGAAACAATCACAGGGTGATCTTCAGTGCTCTCTCGGGTATCACTTAATCACTTACACCACTCAAAAACACGCGAACGAGATAAAGAATTGTCCTCATTTGCCTATTAAAACAATTTATAGCACTCAGTCGGAGTTTTTTCAAATTAACGAGAAATTTGAGATTGCTACGTTGCTCCTGTTTTTCGTCATACGTGGTTTTCGGCGTGCAAACTCGTTATTTAATAGTTAGACCTCGTATATTTCTGTTTCGAAAACAAAAAATTTGTGTGGGATTTGTTTTTTGTCCTAAATTTCTTGGATAATTGTCCTAAAAGCCATACAAACCATGGATATCCATTATGTGGATATCATCTCATATAGAAATCCATAGTAATTAAAAAGTATGCCAAAAAATCTGCAGAAATCTCCATAACGGAAAGTCTCATATATACTGATGTTAATTTCATGTATAAAAATTTCTAAACCTTAATGACAATTTTACCAAATAAAAAAAAGATATATCGTGTGTATGTGACTTTACTCATCAATCCTCATACGAGTAGATCAAACAGTACTATACAGTCGTTTACCTGGGTATATCGCAGGTTTTCGTCTTTATCAATTTTATTATCATCAAAAGCTGTTCCATGGCCTCGTTTTGGTTGTACTTAATCTCAAGCTAACTTTCAGTTGTAATTTGTACACTAGAGAACCAGACACATAAGGACATTTAGAAACGCTGCTAGGTTCATGTCAAAAATTTCTTCTGGCGTTTTGAAGATTATTTTTTTGTGCATAAGTGCGATAAATTCAACGGTTCTTAGCTCAGCTGCTTCATGTACTATATCTTCTTACTTTTGTGTTGTAGAATCACGAAGTCATACTGATGCTGCCCTCTTCGAATGAAATCACTGAATAAAAATAATAATAATGATCACTAAAGGCTTTATGATGGATATTTAGCATCATTTTATTAACACGAATAACTAGAATAAAAATGTTGAATTGAGGATCCGAACACTCAATGCGACAAAAGCATACAGTGTCAACAAACGTCAACAATGAATTCCCCATCTAAAATTTCCAATTATACAAAGTACGAAATCAACATTGAAACTAACAGAAAACCAACTGAACCATATCCCATCGTTGACGATATCAAGCTATACACGTAGCAAATGAGCGTCAAATTAATCACCTCCTCGATATAACACATCGATTATCCATTGATATACATATGGACTGTAGACTGTCTAAATGCAAGATTCTACAAATCGAGGAAGACACTGGGTAACTACCTAACGGAGATATCGTACATGTGATGGAAAACGAAGAAACTTACAAATATCTGGGATTTCAACAGGCTGAGTTATTGAACCACCAGCTGGTTGAGGTTAGAATCCAGGATCAATAAACCAAAAGAGTGAAGTCTGGAAGTGGACAAAAAGAGAGCTAGAAGTTATTCAAAGGTTAACATGATCAGTGATGACGAAGAACAGCAACTACCACCCGAAGTCATCCACTATTAAAACAACGTTACGCCGAAAAGAGGGTGGGAGAGGCTTGATCGATACTCTCGACAGGTAAAGAAACTACGCGAATTCTTTCACAGAAAATCAGAAACCTCAGCACTACATCGGATTATATCCAAGGCGGATAAGAATTACTCATGCATGAAATTTCGCATCACCACAATTTCCATTAAAGCTAGTATTTGATATCGAGAAGCTGAAACAATGGTCACAAAAGGCACTACGCGATAGACATCATCCTGACCTCAACCAGTAGCATGTTGACAAAGAAACTTATTAGCGGTAATCTCTTTCTAGAGGTCGAAGGATAAATGTTATCAAGGATTATAACCCCTAATTCGACAAATACAGAAAGTGTCAACAACACTAGAGAATAATCAACATAACATGCTTGTAGTGTTAGCTAGTACTAAATATCTACACCGTCATTATCAAATGTGCAACATCATTAACCAGAAACTGGCCAACATGTTCAGTCTTCTCGATACTTATACAACGTACTACAAGTACCAGCCGCAGATATTTTTGTTTGTATTTTAACATATTCCTAGATCAGTTTTTCTATTGAGAATTCGCAATTAGCAGCTGAGACCGATTTATAGATTGAAAAATCGGTAACAGAACAGACTTAATTGTTGTTTAGTTGTGAAGGATGTAATCAATTATACGTGTATAAATTTTTCAGTCTACCGCATTCCTAAATAGAAAGACTGTGACAGATTTCATGTCATCAACGTTTAATTATTGAAATAAGAGGAAAAATAAAAAACAACTTAGATAATTACTTGGTAGCCGTTCTAAATAGATAAATTCTCAAGTAATGAATATTGTGTGAATATTTTCACATATCTGGTCCCGAAACAGTTGTGCTACTATCAATCCTTTCTAGTGATTTTGTAAAGCCATTAATGTCTCGAATGGAATTTATTTTTTTTTCCGTTGATTGGTCTCTCGCACATAAGCCATTGATATGTGACTTTTGTGCGAATTAAATGAAAGAATTCGTTTAAGAAGAAACAACTTTTTGCTATTCATTGTATGGATTGACAACATTCTTGAGAAATTCTCATAGAAAACATTGTTGCAGTATTGATAGGAATTGAAAACTTTTTCAGAACTTTGTAATAATAATTTGTCGCTTATATTATATAAATATAGTAATCTCATAAATAATAATGTGCATTGAATATTAGAATCCGAGTTAATCAGTAATTCAAGTAAAACATATATTTGTTTTCAGCATCCAAATAATCTTATAACTTTCCATAATCGAACTTTTCTGCATATTCAAAAAGTAAAAAAGTGAGAAAAAATTTTTATAATCACTTTAATTTGCTTATAAATTGTTCCAAAATCAATATTTGTGATATTTGGATATTGCACTATGTCACACGCTTATTAACAAATCTGAGATAAGGAATAGTTATACGAGGTGTGGCTATTAGATAACGAGATTGGTTACGAAAAAGGTTTTATTATAAAAATTATTTTACAATCAATGATCCTCTTCAATTTAGTTCCCTCCTCTCGATACGCATATTTCCTTAAGTTTTTTCCATTGATCGAAGCAGTACTTGAAGTCTTTTTCTAAGCTTTCAAGAGAATCTGACACCTTACACACTGTCATGTGTAATTCCTCGTGTAAAATTTTTCTAATCGTTTCTTTATCGGCGTTTACAGCCTCGGCAATCATCCAGATGCTCATTTGACGATCTGTGCGCACAGTTTGGTTGATTTTAATCACTGTTTCCGGAGTTGAAACAGTCACAGGCGACCCGGTCATTTTCAGTGCTCTCCCGACCCTCACTAAAGCGATTATACCACTCAAAAATACGTGCACGAGATAGAGAATTGTCCTCATTTGCCTCTTGCAACAATTTATAGCGCTCAGTCGGGGTCCCACCTGTCTAAGGCGCCATCTAAGCGCGCTATCTCGTCATTTAATAGCCTGACCTCGTAATATGCATTTGGTCTGAACATTTTTTTAGTTACAAAGTACTAGTAATATTATAATATATAGATAGTATAGATAAAGATTAGAATGAGAAATAGTTGAAACTTAGTAATATACTGAGATTGTTTAATATTGCATCTGAATAAAATATATGAAGTCCATTGATCAGTTATCGACGTTTTATTATTTATCTTGTCATATCCACTGTATTGCACATCTATGTCCTATATGTATTGATGTATTGATATCTAGTTAGCCTAGATCAGTTCCATGCATAAACAAAATATTGCGTTAACATAGCAACGAACAATAACTTATTAGAAGTGTCAGTGTGAAGTTTGACGTCAAAAAAGTGAACCAGAGTTACGCAATCAATTAAAAGAAAAAAGATTTCACAATTTCCACCGAAATTGTGAAAATCGAAAAATAGGAGTATCGAGCCATCATCAAGTACCTGTATTTAAAAGGGTTAAGAGGTAAGTAGATTTACGAAGATATGCTTAATACCCTTGGTGATCAATTTCCTTTGTGTGCGACCGTGAAAAATTTGGCTGTAGGCTTCAAAAGAAGTCAATTTTCCATTGAAGCTCATGTCCGATCGGGAAGTTCAGTTTCTGTGTCAGTACCCGAAAATATCGATGCAATTCATTACATGATTTTATCAGACTGCCGAATAGGATGAAATGGATATATGAAGCACTGAATATTTCATACGAACGCGTTCATCATATAGTTCCCGTCAATTTGGACATGAGAAAAATTGCTGTAAAATGGATCCACAAATGTTTGAATGTTGACCAAAAGCGCGCAAGGGTAGAAGCATCGCGTTCGATTTGAAAACTATGTGGACTTCTTAAACCAAATTTTTATTATGAATGAGACTTGGGTGCATTTCTACGATCCAGAAACCATGCATCAATCGATGGAATGACGACACTGATTCTCGAAGACCTAAGAAGTTTTGTGTCCAAAAATCTGCTGGAAAAGTTATTGCTTCAATTTTTCAGGATTGACGGAGAGTAATAATGATTTATTTTCTGGATAAGGGTAGAACAATAACTGGAGATTACTATTCGACATTACTGACCACTCTACAGGAAAAAATCAAAGATAAAAGACGCGGAAAGCTAACCAAAGGTGTTTTGTTTTTACAGGACAACGCCCTTGCACACAAATCTCATGTTGCCATGCAATAAAATTCGTAATTTAGGGTTTGAATTACTAAAACACCCCTTAATTCACCAGATTTGGCTCCATCCGATTATAATCTCTTTTCTCAACTGACAAAAAGTTCAAAAGGTCGTAAATTTTCTTCCAACGAGGAGGTAATAAAAGCTGTGGAGGTCTGTGGCAGCAGAAGGAGAAACATTTTTTTGAAAGGTCTAGAGACGTTGCAGGTTTGCTATAATAAATATATCCAATTAAGAGTAGAATATGTTGTGTAATAAAATGTATATATATATATATATATATATATATATATATATATATATATATATATATATATATATATATATATATGTATATACCCAGAATATAAAGAAACTATTTTTAAATATTCTTAAGGAAAGTACCACAATTCACACCTTATTTCTTGCTGACACCTAATACGACTGCAGAAATGTTTGCTGGCGAAACAATGAATCTTGCAAATTTTCCTTTTTTTGGAGTAACTTTTATATACAGTCAAAACTACAAATGCCTAAGAACAAATGGAGGATGAAAATAAAAGTTTTATGTTAGCTGATTGTTTTGCAATCTAATTTTTCTGTTCCCCACCTAAACAAGCATTTTCACCTAATCGTTAAAATCGGATAAATTATACTAATATCTAGTTCAGTAAAACAAAAGAATGGCATGAAATATATAGGCCGACAGAATTCAAATAGCGTTTCGAATAATTTGAAAATTTGGAAGATGTACAAAATGCAATCTCGAGATATTCTACTCAAAAACGAACTCATATTTTATATACATATAATGTTTCTGTTTTTTCCTAATTTATGTAAACTGTTTTTCATTAGTGGGGTAAATTAATACGCGCTGCTTTTTACACACTCAATTTATTTAAACACTTTCACTAGACTTAACTGACTTATATAATAATAATAATTATCCACTACTTATATAATTAACTTTTCCTAATTTTATAATGCCTTTTCTAATTTATTTAAATTCACTGGTAACTTTTCTATTTCACTTCGTTCTCTATGATTTAATTATAAGCTAACTCTCGCTACTAAATAAGCTCGAGTGTATATTAGAGAGAAATTTCTAGAACTCTAAAAGGTAAAGAAAGTAACAAACAAATATATATATAAAAATACAATCTCAGGAATCATATAATAAAAACAACAATGTGATAAAAACAAATATCAGAGGAATTCGGCTTTCGCCAAATTTTGGAATTACATTATAACCGAACAGGCTTCACGATCCATGTCGTTAACCAGTAACAAATTGTGGCAATGGGAACTGTTCAGCAACATGAACCAGCGTTGTCTTCAGTTCGGATCTCAAGCCCAAACGAGGGTTGTTAAACTACTCTTATGAGACGTAATTACGTCAAAACTAGTCAATAGTTACAGCTTCCTCTCACAATTGCGAGCCATTGGGGATGTTAATATCAACAAAAAGGTCTTCAGCTCTTCATCGAGGTATTAGCCACTAAAGTAGTTGCTTTCTCCTTTAAAAACCGGCAGAATACAGAATTCAATATAAAAATATTGAATTACGAAATTTTCAGAGGTAAATAGTAGAAATCTCTTATTTTGATACATTTTACAAACCTCATTTACCATTGGAATCTATATTATCAGTGACTAAGCTAGATTTCTACCTGACCAGTGGTTCGTAGCTGGAAGACTGGATGGCACCAGTTAGCGCTCGCTGGGGAATGTTTAACTACATTAACTAGCAACGCTCTTTGTCATTCTCTTCAGTTCGGGTATAAAGCCCAATCGAGCGCTGTTAAACTGCTCTGATGAGACGAAATAATGTCGAAACTAGCCAATAGTTACAGCCTCTCATCGCAATTGCGAGCCATTGGGGATGTTAATATCAACAAAAAGGTCCATTAACATCACGCTCTCCAGAGGAGCTCTAATTCAATATTCGTCAAGGCATAAGCCAGGAAAGTAGTTGCTTCCTTTAAACAACGATAGAATACATTTTCGAAATATTGTATTGGAGAATGTGGCAATGAAACACCAAAGTGGACTAACTTTAATATATATTCCGATCTTCCGAATTCCGAATTCATCGGAAATAACTGGCCGTTTTAAATTTTGTTAATTCTTGTAAAAACATTAAATCTATGGGTTTCGAAATTGAATATTCAAAATGACGTTTGATACTAACCAGAATCGATATTTCTAACAAACGTCATTTTGAATATTGAATTTCGAAACCCATGGATTTAATGTTTTCATAATAAAACCTCTAACTACACGCGCTAGTGTAAAAAATACATCATCTTCAGTAAACAGAATGTAACTACTGATCCCTCTCCCCATGCAGAGATAAAGACATCACCTTCCGATATTCGTCTTTTTCTAAGGATATTAGAGACCTCAAGAAGAGCGGCTTGAAGATGGGTCACCAGCATAAATACGGGGAAGGCATAACTATAAAGTGACAACGATGAAGTCTCATGTATGTAATAGATCGGTGTGCAAAGAACATGCAAATACAGTAATTACTTGTCCGGAATACTACAATAACGGAGACATCACAAATGAAATTTGGTCTTTAGTCTGTAGATATATTAAGGAATGCTTCGTAAGGTACAATTTGTGTAAAAATGCATATTTTGTAGATTGTTTTCATTTATTCAAATATTTTTCATTAGTTTTTATAAAAAGTCTTATTTAAATCATTTTCAATTATTGTTTAGGTGGTGTACAAAATACACCACGCCTATACTTGTCTTCTAAACTCCAATACATAGTGCAACACAAAATGTTCGAACGAATATTCTTAAACGCATCGTGGATGTAATTCTTCATTTGCTGGTTCCCAGAAAACAAATAGATGAGAACTTCTGGAAACGTGGTGACTATTTAATGTTTCTACGTGCTCTCAACTAATAATACGAAAGCTGGATGATTAAATTAGTTGGTCATGAGGACATGAACATGGACATTCTTTAACGCATTACACACAATTATATCTGTTGATGTGACCATCAACAATATAAAATAAAATTCATTTGTCTACAATATTTTAGAATTTTGTAGAGGTGGTCCCATTATTTAGGTAGATGATTGCGCATTACAGAATTGTAATCTGTGGTCAGGATCAGAGAAAGCTGAAGAAAGCCATAGACTGTCTAGAGTTATACAGCTGGTGCATCAGAGCATGTAATGATACTCAGTTCCCGAAATGCTTGTTGCCTCGTCGGTTTTGGACTATTTTCAAATGTAATCTCTTTTGATTTTATCGAAATGGAGCGTGGTGGTTCAAGCTTCGGTGTAATGATGACTGTTTTAACCTTGTCTTTGATGCGGTAAATCTTAAAATGTAAGGGCACAAGCAAATGAAATCAATTTTTAGTTATTCTACGAACAATTACAATGTGCACTGTGTAATAATGTATTTTTTCTTCTACATATTTATTAAGAGGTTTGGAACGATTGATAAATCTACTCGTTCACGTGATATTGTTGATATAACGAACAAGAAAAACGTGTTTCCTTTTTTAGTCGCTTGTAAACATTAATAGAGCGTTTTATCATACTTTGTTGATTCTGTGAATATATTTTTAATTGAGAAACTATCTGATATTTATGAGATTTCTGATGTTGTTAGCGTTTGTTATATTGAAATAAATGACCAGACGTCAATCTTTTGTGAATAAAATGAAATGATTAAAGATATGTTGAATCAGGAATTGATTATTACCAATTATTTATAGGAAATGTGTCTAATGAAATGATTTATATTACTATCCATGACAACCACTGAGAAAAACTTTCAAATTCTGAGAAATAGAAGCAACTATATATTGATTGTTTCATTATGTTAATTAAAAAAAATAATCATATGCCAACAACTAAGAACTGTGTGAAGCTTATTTTTTCGAATGCGATATTTCTCAAAGTTGAGTGTAATAACAGTGAAATTAAATGTTCATGTAGTAAATACAGTAACTTAATGCAAAAAATTCGGGAGTGAGTAGAAGACGTGAGAATAATGATGTGACATAAGAAACAAGCAAAACCTAGTTCCCAAGCTATAGTCCTTCAAGAGTACTTATATTTATATATATTTTTTAACTTAAATGTAACATGTAATTCGGCTTACGTTTTTCTTCAAACATTTTGATTATTTCTTTGTTCACGTATTGTGACACAGTAGTCACCGCTGATTAATTAATTCTAGCAATCAAGTTTTTGAAGAAATTGATTTGTTATCGACCTCCCACTTCATTCGGTAAATACAATAAATCCTTGGAATGTATTCGAATTTTTCCTCTACCAATCTACACTTTAAATGGAAGCGAATTTCAGTAAATTTGTTTGTTTTTCTTTGCATTATTTTATTATGCTCACAATAATTCCAGTTATCTTTATGGATTTTCTTTTGTTTTAACCAAAATTTGTATGATAGTTTTTATATAAATTCCTATTTTCTATTTATTTGGAGAACGAATTTAATAGAATAAAACGAATAGAATAGATTCCTATTTCTGGTTATATTTCAAAAAATATGAATGAAAACTTTTTTTATATGTGAGCATGATCTCCTTTAATTCAAATCTGTTCTTTCTACTCGTCCCTTCTTCAGTAATTTCCATTGTGTTCTCGTTTCTTTTCTGATTATATTTTTTCCCGCAGCTCTTCAGCTACCAGGCTGGAAGTCTCAAAGGACTCAAAAGATACACCACAAACAAACAAATTCAACTCAACTCCAACAACTGGGAATTCAGTTGAGGGCTGGAATCATCCATAGACATGTTCCAGTCTAATATTCAATCTATATAAATCGAGTTGTTTTCAATTTATAACTGTTATAACACAGTTAATGCTAATTTATTATTTTTTCAAGAAATTAATTTGTTGCTAAAACTTTTTGTGTTGTTCTTAGCAATAAATCTTGATTACAATAATCGTGTCCAAGGATTTTAGTTCGTTTTTGTTTGTTTGGTTCCTATTATTAATTAAATTCATAATGTGTACAGTTTTCTCACCTTTTTCAATTCGTTTTGTTATTGTTATTATCGATCATCTCATTTGAGTACCAATTATTTAAATACTTTAAATGAGGTCAAACACCAAATCCTCAGGAAAATTCTCCTGCCGGGAATCAAGGTTATAAATTTGCGCCCAAACCCAACACTCAATTTATATTTTCTAAAATATAACCAGAAAATCGAATTATCAAAACATGATATGAGGCCTTTGAAATTGATAACAAATATTGCAAGAACCAAGAACATAATAATACAGAGAAGTAAATAGGAAAATATTACTTGAGTAATGATATAGTTTTGATGGAAAAACAGGTGACGGTGAAAATAATATACAGTGGATGAATTATCCACTTTTGACATATCAAATGCAATTTAATATTACTAGATATAAATGGATAAAAAACATTATATCAATGACTCGAGTAAATAATCATACTGATCACTGCCAATGCGAATAAAAAAATATTATGCCGTGTGAGGCTATATAGGTATAATAAATAGCATTATGAAAATGCCTTAGCGTCAAATTTACTTCATGAACATATGTAATTATCCATTAAATATCATTATTTTGAAAACGTACCTAAATATAAGTTCTGATTTCGTAACTTCATACCGTTTGAATGTTTACAAAATTCAGCTTTGTAGAAATTTTATAATTTTAAATGTCTATTTCGACCAAATAATTATCACATTTAAACTTCCAAATTTCAATAGAGTACAGTATCAGAGTTTGACAATAAAAACAAAAATATGGCGTAAGATTGTTTCTCCGAATCTAAAGTAGAGTTGTGAAGCCAAATTAGCTTTAATTTTCTCGAATTCATTTAAATAAACAAGTGAAATAAGTAAGCTTATGCAAAAGCACACATTACAACAAAATTAATTCCCAGTATCACAAATCGCCTGTGAAAAGGCGTAAAAATTCCTGTTTTCTAAAAGATTAGAATTCAAATAGACTCACGACTTCTATGTATACTCATCCTAGTTGTACATCAATGGGGATAGGTGTCACACACAAAATAGTAGAGAGCTGTGTTATCGGCCGACAGCGGCAAAAGAAGGAGCGCATATACGAGTGCTCGCAACCGTATCAGATGGTGTTAACCTCAAAATATGTGTTCCTTCATTCGTCAGTCAATAAGGTCTTGATTACTTTAGGTTAATGTCAATCTCCAATCGCGTACAGGGGCGGATTCCAATCAGTATGCCTGGTTACATCCGATACGAGACATTTATTGATAACTACGAGTATGTGTAGCTCATTATAAAAAAAGAAAGAAAAAATACACTGAAAATTCAAAAGACGTATAAAGACAAGCGGATGATATATTATTATGTAGATGTGAAACAAATTTGCTCCTTCGTAAAACGCGTTTTCCAATCGTTAATCTTTTATTATATTAGAATCATCTTGTATTACTTGTAATATTTTGAATGGTTGGTAGTGAGGATGTTGACAGAGAGCATCTGATGAGCTCTATATGATTACAAGCACTGAATAACAGCGCTGTCTGGTATTGTGTTTAGTTCTTATTGGAATCACGAGAAAGTTTTAAAACGTTCTGAAGAGATCTGAGTAGATCAAAAGCGGTCAAAGTATTGTATATTTAAAAACTGTATGTAGACATATGAAAATAGGGAGAAGTGAGTTTGATTAGAGTTATTGGACGACCAATATAAATATGATAACGATGTATAGATCTTGAAGTATAGGTTCAAAAAGTACAAAATTCTTTAAAAAAAAGTCTTTTCCTTCACTTTTACATTTAGTTATGATAATAATTGATGAGACCATAGGGCCAAACAGTGACGAATAGTGACAAGTAGTATGAAAAAGTTGGAAACAAAAGAAAGCATGGAGTAATAATCAATATAGAAAGTGAGACATATAATTAGTGTCAACAATATACCCAGAAAAACATGCTGAAGGGAAATCAAGCCTAAATCGGTTATTTTATTGGTTCGATGAAAAATAAGACAGTAAGCATGAAAATAAAAATATACAAGTATTTCTCTCAGTAAAATTGGGACCTGAATAATGGAATTGCGTGAGGCATGACCTTGAGAAAATTGATGTGAGTTGAGCAGTACTCAAAAGAAGAAATAACAAATAAGAAGATCAGGGTTTACAAAACTCAATCGACAACGCAGATGATCTGGTTTTCATTTCACGAAAAGAAAATTGATTCCATATTTGATATTTTTCTTCTCAATTTGCAGATATACAGAGTATATCTGGAAAATAATGCGTCACATTATTTTGTGAAGCTACTGTACCTTGTAAGGCGCGTTCGGACCTAGGGCTAGTTAGAGGGAGGTCTAGGCAACAGAGCGGACCAAGTCACAGGAAGCTCCGAGTTCTTGGAACGACAGCGATAAGGTTTTGCATGAAACTCAAGAAAAGGTCAGAGACACTATGAATTTCCGCCACCTGGACAAACTTTTTATGCTAAGTGTTACGAAGATTTAAGCAGAGGGTCAATCGCGTTAGACGAATCAAGGTTTCTTGGACAGCTCCATCACGACATTATTCTCGCTCACTCGGCTTCCCTCACGACCAACTACCTGAACAAAACGTTATGCCCCAGCCGGCCTAGAGCCTCGACCACGTTTTGTTAGACTTTTTTCTGTTTTCTTGAATCAAAAGATTACTAAAAGGACAACATTTAGAGACCTGGGCATCAATAGAGCCGTTATGACGATGTGGGATCCTCAGGGACACCCCCAATGTCTTTCAGGCCAGTCAGTATTTAGAGCATAGAGATCTTAATGGTAATAGCGTATGGATACAAAAGGGTCGTATTTCGAAGAATATTGGCAAATTAAAATCTGTATATCAACAGAGAACAGAACAATTTAAATTTCATGAAATAGAGAAGAAGTAGAAAAAAGTCTCTACCATGAGTAATAATGAGAATATAATTTTGGATAAACTTTCCTCGATTATTTGACGATTTTTGTACTTAGTCTTAGTTACATCGTGAATTCCACAATATATCATATAATTTCCATGCAACCAACATGAAAGAGATGGTTTAATAGTTTATTAATCGTAAATTGAATAACTCCGGTCCTGATATTCGGAATATACAATGCTGGGAAACTTCCTTAGCGGTAACAGAAAGTCCTCTAGCGACCATCGTATTCGTCAAAGGTAAGTAATGTTTTTTATGGATGTAATATTTTGTTGGTGTTTAGACTTGTGATTTTTCTGATGGACTTTACCATAAACGATCGAAGATTGGGTGTTTACAAGACAGTTTAAACATATGTCTGACCATAACGAACTTAACAAAATAGTAAGTTACATATTGTCATCGAATAACAGATCGATAATCACTAATAATATAATATTACCATAATAATGATGCTAGTGATTGATTAGAATATATATATATATATATATATATATATATATATATACATATAAATTTCTTCAGTTCCTTATTAGTTAGCCCTTTTGATATATTAATGCTCTAAATGTTCTTGATTTTAGGTCTACTCTGTTTCAAAATTAGTTTTTATTTGATAGTTTTTGAAAGAAAGCTAAATTTTGACATTTCGACTTTTTTTCAAGTCTTTATTAAAATACGATATTGACACTGACAATTCGCTTATTTATATTGATCTATAGATCACCTTCATTATGAATATCAAAATAAGGATAAAATCGACTGAGAACTTTGTTCCAATGAGGAAAATTAATTTTTCCTTGGTTCCCACATTTCAAATATATTAAATTTATTAGAATTTACAAAATAGAACTATAAATTTTACTTAAATTATTCAGATCTTTTTTATCATTTATAGCTTTTTCGTTCTTATGAATGTGAACAATTTCTAAGAATTCTCTTTTTCGTGTATTAGATTCGGTTTCAAGAATTTTTGAACCTTTATAATTGAATTTATGTTTTTTTGATATCTGATAGTTCGTTAATGCAGTTCTATTTTATTGTTTTCATTGATGACCTCTTAGTCTATTTTCTAAATACTGAGATGTTCGCCCTATGTAGACAGCATCACAATTAGTAAGAGGCACTTGGCATATAATATTACTCCTTTAGTTTTTTATATTATAAATATATAAATATATATAAATTATACTTATAACAGTCACTGCTACGATCGATTCAAAAAGAAAATTGAAATTATTAATCAGAATTCATTGTACTATAAATATAATATTCGATTGCCATCTTGCCATCCTATCGCGGATTTGTGGATAAAATAAAAAAAGTGAAAATGGTTTTAGGGTTTCATGTATTTTTTTATTTTTTATCATGAAAAAATAAAAATTTTTCTGAAAAATAAAAAGAAAAATTGGGAGTGAACAACCCTTAAAATTTAGGGGGAAAAATAGAAGTTGTATAATTCTCAGACCTATCCGAAATGCACACAAAATTTCATGAGAATCGGTCAAGTCGTTTCGGAGGAGTTCAATTAAAAACACCGCGACACGAGAATTTTATACATATATTAGATTATTACCAATGAAGTTTGAGTAAATAATATTGATAACGCAGATATTAGGGAGATATAATTTATTATACCAAAACAGTTTTTGTTTTTTTTTTGTTCTTAGTATTACTTTGAATAGGGAAATAGAACAATATGCCCCCACTAGTGCTACCTCTGGATAAACTTTTTTATGCCTTCATATTAAACAAGCGGAATAACTTTTCTCATTTAATTCTTATACAATAAACTACAATTAACTTAAAGTAATCATTAGTCTACCTTCGGTATCTGAAGATGACCTCTTTCCTAGAGTAAACGTTTATGAAGTCTCAGACAGAAGCTGATAAATCCATAAATATGTTCCTAATTATTCCAAAAAAATATAGTATTGACTGCCAAATTTGTTAGGAACGACATTTTGGATTTAAAATTGAAATTTCGACTATAAATAACAAAAAAAACTTACTAGACATACGGAATAGAAGTATCCTACTTAAAATAAACGAGGACATAAGTTTCACTAATGAAGTTGTCAGCGTATCTTTTGTTATGATATTCCATTGCTAAGACGTTATATAAACCATCGCCTTTGTGAATTCCACTGACAATGGAGTTTTGTTCTGGAAATGAATCAATTTATATAACATGATTGAATCATTTTTCAAGCAACACAAATGAGTTTAATACTTTGTGATAAGTTTGGAATATGAACTGCCATTCAAATACGAGGGTTGTTACTTGAGTTTTGAGATAGACAATTAAAAACAAATATTTATAATCAAATACGGCTTAATTCTTCTTCTTTCGCTTTTCTTGAGACTTACTATTGTTTCTTACACTATGCTGCCACTTGAAAAGTGGATGGCAAGATTTCGTATCATTTCTTGGGAGGTCGGCGGATATGGCTTCATTCAATACACTTGTATGCGTTTGAACCAATTGTCGAAGCTTTTTATCCATTCTGACTGAATTACCTCCAATGATTACCTGGCATTTTAGTTTTTGATCTGAAGAAATAAGAAGAAATTATTGGGCGCCAAACAAGGCAGATAATTCATTCATTCGATGTTTTGAGTTCAAAAACATTTTTGTTTGAACTGCTGTGTGAGAGGTCGCATTGTCGTGATGAAAAATGATTCGTCTTTTACGATGGGTTTTCCTGATTTTTTTCGAACACATCTGGCAAACAAATTCTAGTGTACCATCCGGAATTGACCGTTTGACGTTGCTCTAATGTAACGGTAAAGACATGTCCAGTTATTCCGAAAAAGCAGGTGACCATTTGATTCGTAGTGCCTCGTGCGTGAGCAACTTTTGTTGGATTTCGTTCGTCCTGAGAGATTTATATAGTCGATTGTTATTTACTATCGAGTTCATTTGCATAGCTCTATAAATCGTCGCCTGTCATTATCTTATAGATGTCTTTTGAAGTACCGTGATTGGATTCATTTCCACCAATCGATACGAGCTTTTTTTTAATGTTTGCAAATTATGTATCCAACACGAACAAATATTTTTGACAGCTCAATACAATATTGATTGTATGCAAAATCAGTTTGCGTACAGCCTCAATTTTTCTGGCACAACAGCCAATTTAGGACGATCTTCAAGCAATTCATCCTGTAGCGAAGTGCGACCACGATTTAATTCAGAAAACCAGCGAAATCCGGTGGTTCGAGATGGTACTCCATCACTAAAAGTCGAAGCGAGTTAATCGGCACACTTCTGTTGGTTTAATCCACGTCGAAAGTCATAGAAAATCATAGAACGAAAATTTTAAAGATTCAATTCCATTTTTTGATCGAGATGAATGTTTCAAGTATCTGTAAAACTCAACACTCGTAAGACAACACATTTTGAGGACATTTACCATTAAAAATGCCAAAATTTATGACAGCAATGTCAGATTTGACATATCAACATCAGTATTGCCATATCTTAAAATATAACACAGCAACCCTCGAACAAATATAGTTGACATAACTTCTGCAATTCTGTGGTTAAGTCTAACCGAAACTATTGATTTTGAGAGATAGTAAAATTACATTTAGAGAAATCCATCGATCTAATGTTACAAATCAAGGTGATTTCGTAACTTTCATACATCTAATAGTTTATGCAACTGTCTCAACTTATACCTTCGTAATTGAAGGTATTTGTTAAAACTTTTTCATAAGCAGGATCAAAAGTTACTTGAATAATTTCTTGGTTTCGACATATGTGATGCTCCTATGTACCTACTGGTTCAATTCGATGAGCAAAACAATAGTAAATGGTTATATGTTCATGTTGAACACAACATATGAATAGAAAACAAGCAAATGAAAGCTCCATTGAGGTCAACACATTTTCCACATCGATACAGTATCGGATTTAGAGAGTGTCTAGCGGGGGTTGAAGCCTCCGGCCCCGAGCACGTAGAGGTCCTGCAAAATTGATAATTTGATTTAATTAGAAGTGTGAATAATAAATTCGATGATCTACAATTACATGAAGGTGAGGTCATTAGAACATTCCCTTTTATGTTTCTTTGAACAGTCATACCAAACACTTATTGACCTCTACAAGAACAGATTGTATAATGAATAGGGATATAAAAAAAAGTTTTTGGAAGAGCCAGTAATGTCTGGGAGCTAAATCTGGAGAATTTGGTGAATACTGAACTAATTCGAATCTTGCTTGAGCTATAATGGCTGTTCCAATAGCGGTTTTGTGATGGGATACGATCTACAAATACAAGAGAGCACTTGCACGCAACTTTTCCCGACGTTTTTTTTTAATTGCATAATTTAAAAACTAGCACAATAAACACTAGTATTAGTGGCGTCCTTTTATCAGTAATCTACTGAAATTAGGCATGACGTTTTATGTTGAATTGATCATCAATGAATGAATTACAACCATCGACAGTAGGAATATTATGTATTACATGCTATGGGAGACTATAATTTTTAATTATTTGTTTAATAGTCACACTTCGATTTTACAATGCTATTGATATATTAGTCTGAGGTAGCGGCTCTAGGTGCTCTTGTCTGCTCTTCTGTACCCGACTGTGTACCGGATTTAAAGTCACGCATTCACCCTATTATATCCACCAAATATTTGTGAATTAGCGTCTGTGTAATATTCAGTAATTAATCACCGTGTGCTGCTCGACACAATACGTTTTTATACCGAGATGTGATTCTCTCAAATTCGATATTCTTTGACAAGCTTCAAAGCATATTCCCTTCCAAACAACGATTGAAACTGGTAATATTTTTCTAATTATAAATTGTAATTAAAATTGGCAGTCGGAAATTTGAATTCTTTTGGAATAGAGAGAAAAATGAAAACATCTAATGAAGAAAATACGTACTATGTGATAAAACTGGCCTGTTCATAAGTGGGACGAAACTATCTAGTAATTTATAATTAACCATATAGATTTTATCTATCTCAAAATATACCTAGTTTTTGCATAAATTAAGGCGGTTTACTTTCTTTCTTATTATTTTAAATGCAGACAAGAAGAAGATAGTATCGACTGAAAAATGTTATTTAACGAGTCGTCCTCCGCTTCTCATGTGAATATTCATTATTTTACTATAATAATGGGTCTGATAGTGAAGACATTGCTAAAGCGTGTTTGTATGCACCCAGATTTATATCTTCATATGAAGGTAATAATTATACCTCCATTACACCTATGATAAAAAAATACTGTCACTCAATTAGCGGGTAATAAATACATGGTAGAAAGACTAACAAATACGATAAGAATTTGAATTTACAGACACCGTGGATGCATAATATATGTATAAAACTCAGAACTTTAATGCGTGAAATATACTTTTTTCATTTAAAAAAATACAAATTAACACTTTAAGACGTACACTTCTACGTCCAATATACAAATATAGCACATTTGATTGTACAAGTTGACTCATGCAAGTCTAAACCAGTTTTAGAATTTATGTAAACGAGGGTATATTGTCCAGTATGGTTATCTTATTATTCATATTTTTTCGTGATATTTGGAATATATTGGAGCTTTGAAATTCCTACTGCTCACCGCCAAAATCCATTGCTAGAGATAACAGTTTTTGTTCCATTCTCGACGTCAGTTGCCACGATTCAAATCCATATAAAACAACGCTCTTCCATATTTTGATATTAGTCGACGAGTCATGTCCAAATCATTTTTGTCTGGAGAAGTTACCACTTGGTCATCTGCGAAATGTAGTGTGCACAAATTTGTATGATCACTCAGTCGAATATCCATTCCGTGGCACGATCTCCTCCAACGTCTCGAAGCTTCAGGACCGTTCCAGTTGTATGAATGATGATTGATTCGTGGGAAATGAAAAAAATATATGAAAGCTTCCAACCTCAACTTGAAGATGTCAGAACTTATCAATATGAATTGAGACATTTATTTGCCAATGCGTTGAGGGAATGTCTCTCAAATTTCATCTATTTTTAAACTGTTAATCAAAGGGTAGCATTTGCCATATAGCCGGTTTGTCAGATAGTACCTCTTGTCTGGGCATAAGTCTAGACGTTTGGTTTTATCCTACTGAAACATTGCACAAAAAATGGAATTAAATTTTTGTACTATGATTTTCGACGTAAATTAAACCTGCAAAAGTGTACCGATGGACTTGATTTGACTTTTGGTGATGAAACACTATCTCAAGTCACTTTGTTTTGCTAATTTTCTGAATTCATTCGTTGTTGCACTTCGCTACAGGATGAGTTTCGTGGAGGTATATCAAAATCGGTTATTGGGCCAGTTCACATTGATACTGTAAACTCATATTGCAAGATCGTCAAGTGATATACCGTGAGATTAAGTAATATTTAGGCATTTATTCTAATCGTATACATTCAATATTGCATGAACATTTGGCTGTCAATAAAATTTATTCGCGTCGCATAGCGCACGTTGTAACAATCGCGCAAAAAAAGTCTCGTTTTCATTAGGGCAAAGAAATGCTGAAAAATTTGGACATGTCGCCACCGTTTCATCGAAGTAACGTAGAACGATCAATTCTGAATGGTATACCAGCATTTATTTTCCAGTCGAATTATTTTCAACCATGACAATGCGAGCTCTCACACATCAGTTCAAATAAAAAAGTTTTTTCATAGTCAAAACATCGAACACTATTTTTTGCATTTTGCGTTTTTTGAGCTATTGCGCATGCCTTGTTAAATAGGGTTCTCAACCAATGGTCTAAATAGTTAATTAAGTAACAAAACTTTT